>NC_089594.1:44486990-45717257 GCF_019320115.1 Miscanthus floridulus | reverse complement strand
ATAAAGATTAAGGTGAAGGCGGTAGGAATTAAATTCTAGAAAGAAGCTGGAAAATTCCTAGAGATACATATTCTTCTACTAAACGTATAAAAAAGCACACACATTTTGCACATAGAAACACGAGGTGCGACCGGCATGAATGCAACAAACACGTTTCTACCTTATGATAAGTTTTAAATTAATGAAAAATTTTATTTTCCTATGTTTTCATGTGCACAAAAATTCACAAATAAATCATTTTAACTCTATTTTCAAAAGTGGCAAATTTTTGGGTGTTATAATTCTACCCCCTTAAGATGAATCTCATCCCTAAGATTCAGAAGACGTCGACTAGGAGATAGAAATACTTCATCTTTAGATTCTTCTTTTACTTCCTCGTGTAGTACCATTGTCTTGATAAGGATTCCACTTTTCTTTGCTTACCTGTTGACCCTACTCCAAATATCTTGCCAAACTAATTCCAAGATTCTGACAGGTACTCCAAACAACTCTCAGGTATTTCCAATCACTAGGCCATCTTTCCTATATTACCATTTCTCTTTCTTAAATATCCATCTTCCAACAAAGCCTAACGAATCTCTTGGTCATAAGGTAATTCTACTACCAATCTTCAAAACATTAGTGATTTCGGTCAAGTTGCTCAAACTTGGAATATCATTCTTAGTCCTCGGTGTCACCCAAACCTTCTTAGCACAACTCTCCGTTGCTAAGGGCATCGGCTGTGACTTTTGCTTCTCCAAGTGATAGCACTTTTCCAAGTCATAATCAATTTCATTCCAACGAGGATAACACAAGCTCAAGACCAACTTAGTGAAGATGTCCTATAGATTCTTGTGACCCTCCTATATGTCACTTTTACTTCCAAGAAGATATTACTTCCATGCTCCATAATGGATAACTCCAGATAACTGGTTAGGTAGTTCAACTCACACTTCCTTAGTTGACTTAATGAACAAGCCTCTACTTTTCCTCTCGTATAAGGGAACATTCCACACCCTAACAAGGTGCATCATTGTGGATATGAAGCTCTTGTCAGGATCTAGCAAAGCTAATACTTAGGTTTTACTTCACCCTTTTCTTAGACTCCATCAACACTTAGCTGAGGTTTCTTGATCCAAACTAACTTGAAAACTTCTCTGGTAGCTCTACCAAAATCTTGTTGATCTTGGATAAACCTTCATTGAACCAAACCTGATTGAAACTCTGAGTTTCTCTCACATCTTTGGGTACCACCACGCTTCCGCTGCGCAAACAAGAACGTAGGACACTTCAACTTGCAAATTCTTCAACTTGGCTACCCCCTTAAGAAAAGATAAACTAGGGGACACAAGAAGGGTAGCTTGCTCCTTCTTCCAGATGATCTAACTAGTATCACGAGGTCCTGACATCCCAATGAGACTCTTGTGTATGGGAAAGAACAAGAAACCCGAAATTCCTCAGCTAAGTGTTGTGGAAATTACTCATCCCATTATGTTAATCCAATGATGTTGTAGCTTATACCATTGGAAAGCTTATAAAATTTCCCACAACTTCCTTATAGAACACTTTTCCAAATTCTATAGTTAACTTGATCGAAAATAGTGCACAACAGAAACTACTCCAGATTCCAAACAGCACATATGCATCACCTTGTGATTTTCAGTATCTCTATAACCAAAATATCTATCAGGCTGATTCTTGTGCTCAGAGAAACATGTTCAAGTCTACTATTGTCCAGAATTTTTTCATGATTTTTGATCATCGAAAATCAGAGATATAAGTTGAAGAGTGTGGACTGCTCCGAAACGACAGGATAGGGAGAACAGAAGAAAACCATAACCCAACTATTTATTTCATTAATCCTTATACCTTAGGCCTATAAAGTAAATGAAATTATGGAAACACCCAATAAGATCATAGCAGCCATTACAAAGATACAAAACAATCATAAGCATAATGACAATTCAGCAAAGCAATAAAGGTGCACAATTCAATTATTGACTCAACATGCGATACTATCGTCCTCATTGTCCTAAGGGTAACAATCCTAAGACTCATCTTTAGATTACTGCAAGAAGGTGATGAGGAATAGTTCTAAAAGCATATCAAATCAAGGGATGAAGATAAGAACAAAGGCTTAAAAACATCAAGGAGAAGATAAATATCAAGGATAGATATAAAGTAGAGAAGAAAATATCAAGATTTATAGAACAAGGATTTTTGTAGCAACTTATAAACCTTAAAACTGACAAGTTACAAGATCATAGCAAGTCATTACAAAGATACAAAACAATCATAAGCATAATGACAATTCAACTAAGCAATAAAGGTGCACAATTCAATCATTGACTCAACATGCGATACTATCGTCCTCATTGTCCTAAGGGTAACAATCCTAAGACTCATCTTTAGATTACGCAAGAAGGTGATGAGGAATAGTTCTAAAAGCATAGTCAAATCAAGAGATGAAGATAAGAACAAAGGCTTAAAAAACATCAAGGAGGAGATAAATATCAAGGATAGATATAAAGTAGAGAAGAAAATATCAAGATTTATAGAACAAGGATTTTTGTAGCAACTTATAAACCTTAAAACGACAAGTTTCTACTAGACTTGCGTCCTACAGTCAGTATTGCTCTGATACCACTTTGTAGCACCCGGTTTTAAGAACAAAACCAGATACACACCATATGTGAGCCTAGAAAGTCAAATCTCACATATAGCTACAAATAAGGGTAATATTAAAGGACAATGCTTAAATACATAGCGTATTAGTATAAAGAATATAACCTCAGAGTATAGACAGCGGAAAGACAACTCCAATCTTCAAGCGAAGACTCCAAATCCACAGGGACAACTGACTGGTTGATCACAAGCCTAATTCCTCGAAACTCTACCAATCTGGTACCCATCCAGGATTTTTATCCAAATATGTGAAAAGTAAAGCAAGCGTAAGTACATGTCAGTACTCAACAAATATAGCATGGGGTTCATGAGGCTCAAAAGGCTAACACTGGTTTAACTGCGATTAGCTTTTAATGAGTCATCTTTTAGCAATTGAGTAGCAACAAGTTTATCCACAAGCCCATAAACACATGATCAGGTAAACATGAATAATGAATAGCATAAACCGTAATCATTAGTGAGCATCTTTATCATCAGTGTCATCAGTGTTCATCATCTATTCTGTAAGGGATTCCAAGGCCGCTAGTGACCGTGAGCACGGCTGATATACTAGTTTTACACTCTGCAGAGGTTGTACACTTTTACTGTGAGTCATGATTTACCCTTTCGCCTGAGGCGGCCAACCTCTTGACCCACTACCAAGGAAGGTCGACAGGGTTCACTATAAAGCCTTTCAAAGGTTTTTCTAACAAGTTAGGGCCGCTAGGTTTCTGTGGCCTACGAATGTAGAGCTCCCCTTCCAGGTAGGCACAATAACGTGCAGCCTATACACTAACGGACAGAGGCCGCACTATATCCAACTCAGAACACACCCCTCTTGCACCATAAAGGTAACCTCTAACAAGCTAGAAAAGGTCCTCATACTGAGCTAAAGCCAGAGCCATGTAGCCCTCATAGTTATACTGTAAGTCTCGGATAATCACTTACAGATAAGTCCTTAGGGAGACGAATCTAGAGCACCATAAAATAGCTCAATGCTCTAGCCCCCTTATTCCATGTTGCTAAAAAGCATCTTTTAGTGTTTATTGCATATACCATTAATCAAGTTACAAGATCATGGTTGTAGTTGAGCACTAGCATCAAACTATCCAATGCAATACCCCATAGGTAACAAGGTACAATGTAACAAAGTACTAGGAAATCCTTAGTGGTAGTCAAGGTAGACACATGCAAGTATGAATTAAATAATTAAAGGTGTATAGGACAACAAGGAAGATCCCATGCTATACTTGCCTTAAACACCGATCCTTCGGTAAGCTTTAATCTTCAACATTCTTCTTCTTGATCACCATGTATATCTCACCGACTGGACGTAATAAAAAAGCACCACACAAGCATCCATACAATCATACACGAAGCAAATAATAGATCTAAATTAGAACAATACACCAAACATAAAATCAAGATGAAAAGTTTGTAAAATGAATCTACGTCTCGCTATGAACACACAAACGCGAAAGCACACTTAATCGAAGCTACGATTGAAAAGATACAACTACCAAGAGATCTACTCATAAAACTATTAGCTTCATGTGTTTTAATTATATAAAAACATATGTAAGATATTTTATAGGTAATATAAATTAAGTCAAATTTAAGTTTGAATTATAATACTAAAGTAAAACAAATCATATTTTATTTATAAAACACCGTTGCTTAATTATTATTCAAATTAGAGTTTAAACCATGAAATTCCAAAAATAGTGACATGTTAAACATTGTTACTAATGCGTAGTTTATGTTGTTATGAATCCAACGCAACTTGAATGGACTAAAACGGAGTTAAAATGAAGAAACGGTGGGGATCCATTGTTGATTGTAAGTGGTGTATTTTTATAGTATTGTTGGATTTGTTTTTCTATAAGAAAATGGCCATAATGTGTGGGTGATGTGATGATGACATCATCAAGCTAGCAAGAGCAAAACTAGGCACTGCATGACGGAAACAGCAGCAAGCAACGATCGGCGACGTACTTTCCTCGGCATGCTTATCGGCTCTAGCATGAGAAGTTGTGTGCTAGACACGGGACGCACTGGCGGAGCTCGGTAGAGGCCAAACTGGGTGCCGGCCCCTGCTTGTCCACGACACATTTTGAAGTAGCTGGTAGATTCACGAAGGAAGAACCACTGCAAGCTTACAAGTTACGAGTAACGAGAAGCAAGCTCGCATGCAGCAAAGCAGTAATATGTGTTAGTACTCGCTAAGCACCCACTAGCCGGTGCTACAAGGTTGTGTCGTTAGTATAAGTCCGGTACTGGTCAGATGTTTTGGCAGCTAAGTGTCAAAAATACTGTAGCACAACTGAATAATCTTCCCCTTCATTTTGTAGCATGCTCCGCCACTAACGGGACGGTTGGCAAGCAGAAAGCTACGGATACTACGATGCTCCAAAGACGTAAAAGACATCAGGAAAGAGGAACATGCAGAGGGTCTCACCGGTGATAGAGAAGAGCAGAGCGACTCTAGATGCTTTGGTCCACTAAATTTCCATGTCCGACAATGTTCTAGGCCTCCAGGATCGGCTTCAACGACGCTCGGCTCAGCGCAGCTTGCGGGGCTGTTGTCTTGGCTAGACAGGAAGTGGTGGAAGGGATCCAAGACCACACAAGATGAGCTTGTGGCGACGGCGCTAAAATTGCCAAGATCATGAGGACGACAGGATTGTTGATGAGGATGAGATACAAAACGGGACGAGAAGGGAACGAGGAATTTAACAATGTGCTCACCTTCATCATTTGGCTATGGGCGAACAACCATGGCGATGAATCGACAAACATGGAAGGGGATGGTCGGGCTGAGTAGCGTGGCGGCGGCGGCGACGACGACGAGAGAAGGAGAAAAATCTAATTTACTACATGAGGGATTTCCCAAACTAGGGGCTCCCCTTACAGTAGTTTTAGTGTGCTTTGCCCAAAGGGTTGGTATAGATTTATAGGAAGAAAAACTCCCCACATCTACATCAACTAGCAATATAGTACTAACTGATGTTGCACCCTCCATATTTACTAATGGGCCTAAATAATCATTAAAGCCCATTAGTAAATAAATGCATGAATCTTTAGGATTTATTAGGATTATTGCACATGGGCTTTGAGCATTGGGAAAAATGAGAGATTTATTATTTTTTGGAATTAATTAATTTCATGGATAAAATTATTCTTGAAAAGTCCAAAATTGATATTTAAGCCACGAAAAATACTCCGAGACCTCTGAAAATTTGGAGAAAATTTTTAGAGACACTTTGGAACATGATGAACCCTAATAAAGTATTTGGAGCTCATAAAAATATTGTTAGGAACTTGAAGCATAAAGATTAATGTGAAGGAGGTAGGAATTAAATTCTAGAAAGAAGCTGGAAAATTCCTAGAGATACATATTCTTCTACTAAACGTATAAAAAATACACACATTTTGCACATAGAAACACAAGGTGCGACCAGCATGAATGTAACAAACACATTTCTACCTTATGATAAGTTTTAAATTAATGAAAATTTTTATTTTCCTATGTTTTCATGTGCATAAAAATTCACAAATAACTCATTTTAACTCTATTTTCAAAAGTGGCAAATTTTTGGGTGTTACAACCCCAAGGTGACGAACTGAGGCGAATGAGACCCTTTTCTAAAAGTTCATGCAATTGAATCTTCAATTCTGCTAACTCATTGGGAGGCATTCTATAAGGTCTTTGGGAAATAGGTGCGGTACCAGGCAACAATTCTATCTTGAACTCTATCTCTCTGTCCGGTGGTAACCCTAGCAATTCCTTAGGAAAGACATCCAAAAATTCACATACTACCATAATATCAGGAAGGGCCACAGACTGGATAGTATTGGCCACATTATGGAGATTAAACTCCCTAGGAAGGGTTGTTAGAAAAGCCTCATTATTCTTGGGATCTCTCAACATAACAGTTCTAGTCGAGGTATCAATAAGAACACCATGGTTCTTCATCCAATTCATCCCCAAGATCACATCAATACCCAATCCTGGTAATATCACTAAGTTGGCAGTATACTCCCTTTCACTTATTTGGATGCGTACATCTCTAACTATCTGGTTGGTAGAAATGTTACTCCCAGCAACACTTATACAATAACCACCCTTGTCAACTACAACTATTTTCTTATCATACTTGGATGCAAAAGTTGGACTCATGAATGAATGCGAAGCTCTAGAATCAAATAAAACAACTGTAGGATGATGATTCACGAGAAACATACCAGCAGTGACTACTTCACCAGAGGGAATCTCTTCCATGGTGGTATAGTGCACATGTCCCTGACGTCCATTGGAGTTGCCTTACTTCTGGTTGTTGTTCTTTTTGGGGTAAGGGCAATTCCTTGCCCAATGGCCTGTCTTGTTACAGTTCTAGCATGGCATACCGGTAGGTGGAACGTTGGAGCTACTTTTGTCCAGTGCTACTCTTAGGTAGAGCAACAGAATAAGCCTTGTGATACACCTGTTGGTTCTAACTGGGCTGTGCCTTCTTCTATGATGGTCTATACTTTGGAGTGGGAGGGCGGAACTAGGGTCTCACATTGGTAGTAGCTTTTGACTGAGATACTCCTGCTTCAAAAGCTCACTTGCGATTCTTGGATGCTGTATAGATGTTGTTCTGATTCTCTTGGGTTAGTGCATCACTAACAAACTCATTGAATGTAGCACTCTTGTTGTTAGCTAGCGTCTTCATCAGCTTTAGGCTAAGGCCTCGCTTGAAACTAGCAATCTTTTTGGCATCTGTATCCACAAACTCTATGGCATACCTTGACAGATTGTTAAAGGCATGCAGATACTCAGTCAAACTCTTAGTTCCCTGTGTCAGCCTCATAAATTCCATATGCTTGATACTCATCAGACCCAGGGGAATATGATGTCCCCTAAATGTAGCCTTTAATTGATTCCATGTGATTTGTGCATCTTCAGGCAAGGTGGATCAATGGTGACTCCACCATATGCCCGCCAGTCCATGCAACTGGTGCGATGCATACTCGGTCTTTAAGTGCTCGGTGAGCCTCAAAAGATGAAACTTCTATTCAATAGTATTCAGCCACTCATCTAACTATAGTGGTTCTTCTGCTTCCTTGAAGACAGGAGGCTTGGTGTCAAGAAAGTCCTTGAAAGTACTGAACTGGTTAGGTTCAGGTCCATGATGCTAATCCCTTCCACGCCCTTGTCCAGCATTCTGCATGAGACCGCACAACACTTCACCCATGGAACGTTGAGTCTCCATGAGCTGAGCCATCATCTCAGCTGGGGTAGGATGCGGTGGTGGGGGAAGATCCTCATAACCATTGCCACGACCATCGCTACCACTCGCATCATCACCAAAAGTTCCCCTACGAGTGCGCGTCATCTACAAAATTGCAACAATAAGTGATTATTGAATGATGTCAAGAGATTGCAGAAGAATTGTATAATCATGCCATACTATAATTACTAGAGAGAATAGTAAATTCATACAATAACATAGAGGCACAATAATTCAATTCCACAGCATAACATCACCAAATGATCGCTTATTGCGCTCGCAATGCATTTCAAACATGCCAAATTTTCATTTCAAACACAACTAGAAATCCATTAAACAGTGCAACTGCCACAAGTAGTACATGCATAGTTCCAATACATCACAAGGGTACATCATGTGATTGAGACCTACGTTATGAGTTCATTACATAATGATCGAGAATAAAGAGCTAAGACATCAAGCTCGCAACTACTACAACTAAGCTACTCCTAGGAGTGGTCGCTGTCGACGTTGGACACACCATCACTGTGGTCATCCTCCCAAGGCTCCACCTCTTCCTCTTCAGGCTCTTCTTCCTCAGCATCCATCTCTATGCCATCATCCTTGGCACTCAACACATTAGGCTCTGCTACCATCACTAGGGGCAAGAGGAATAATTGGGTTGATTATGCCATTGAGGTGATGAACATCAATCTGAAGCTCCTCGATCTGGCAAATGAGCTCCTGCTCCCTTTGCTCAAACTCTGTGGCCTGCCTAGCAGCCTGGAATATTGTCCTGATCCTAGCATTGTCCCTATTTTTAGCAAGATGAATAACCTCATCCCTCTCAGCATAGGACGCCATGTAATTCATCCCGCGCCACATCTCTTTCTCTCACTGCAAGGTTAAACTATCTCCGACGAGCTTCTAAGCCTACCATGAAGTTATCAATCTCATGCTGAGCTGCCCTGAGTGCCCTTTGGTGCCTGCGCACATGTGCTCTCATCCTACGCTGTGCGGCCTATGCTCTTTGGAGCTCTAGCATGTAGTTGACGTAGCTATCTTGGCATGAATAAAACATCCTCATGACTACATACATAGCACTCATAGCAGCACTGCTACTTCCAGCTCTTTCATCCCTGTCTCTGACTAAAGCATTACCACCTGGCTGGGTCCAAGTGGGCTATGATTGATCGACACGGGGAAAAGATCCAACTGGCCCATTCACAAGTTCATCCCCAAATTCGTTACAAATCTCACTTAAATCCTCAAATGCTGCCACTTAGGCACCTTCCCACGGGATCTGTCCATCTGACTCAACACACCACCCCTGCCACTGAGGATTGTCCTCACGGGCTGCGATAGTGACTCGCACATCATACCACCTCTGTCCTTTGGTTACAACTTCTCTCCAAAAGTATTGAGGTGGTTCCGCATATCCGACAGAGTTCAGCACTCACCACAGTAAGGTGGGAGTCCCAAACAGTGCCAAAAAGGTGTCACTAGCAACTGGGGCTCCTAAGGCTGCCATCTGTAACAAAAGGTTACACTAAAGTGAGGCACGCGCTATAGAAATGGTTTACTTAACGATAAGATCATTTAAGGGGAAACAATGCAGGAACATGAATGAATAGTGCACCATGATGTATGCTCGTTCCGTACGTCCTCACAAACTTAGAAAAATAATCCCTAACGACATACGCGGTGGCATACATATGTTCTCTCAATATATTTGTAACTAGACGAGCTACATGTTTCGTTTTTAGTGTACCTACAGAAAATGCATTTCAGCCCAACCCAACAGATATAAGTACAGAAATGTAAATGTAGGATCTAAGTTGCAAGTAAATAATTCCAAATATGTATACCCATACATATACTTCTGTATCAAAGCTACCCGATAACAATTTATACCCACAATTAAATACGCACCATACACACATGCAAGCATGCATATACAGTCGTATCAAAACTAGCACTTCCCGACCACACGCTCACGTCTTGCGGTCATGCCACTCATCAACTTACCTTCTTACCTTGGCGTAGAGGCAATTGATCCATACATTACCATTCAAGTGAATGGCATTGAAGGGACTATGACGCCTAAGAGGGGGGTGAATTAGGCAACTTAAAAATCTAACTCCAAAACTATGGCCTCTTTTTCTAAGTCTAGCAAAACATATGCAATAGATGAACTATCTAAATATGCAACTATGGTTTTGCTAGTGAGTTGCTATATCTACCACAAAACAAGTAATGTAAACAATGTAAATGCAGAAGCTAAAGAGCAAGGTAGAGATATGCAAACTCCCATCGACGACACCGGTATTTTTACCGAGGTATCGAGAAGCGCGCAAGCTTCCCCCTAGTCCTCGTTGGAGCCCCTTGCAAGGAATCCCTCGCAAGGGCCAAGCTCTCGGTTGGGTAACTCTGTGGATAGCCTTGGGCCTTCCCCACATGCAAGTGGGTCTCCGACGTGCCTTCCAGCAAGCCTCTCCCGGATGCTCCCCGCCGTCTTCACTATCAAGCTTCCAGCCAAAACTCCATGGGCCTTGTTCCCTCCGGTACACGGTGGCGGCCACACCATAAACACGGTTGGTGTGATCTCGCAAGACTTTAAGCCCCTCCGATGTACAACAATGGTGCTCGCAAGCACCAAGTGGTAAGAGGTATGCAAACCTCACTAAACACTAGGCCTAAACCTAGAGCAAGCGCATAAGCAGTGGTCTAACCAACCTAAGCACTTCGCAAAGCACCTACGCTAATCACCTGATGAATCACTAAGCACTATGCAAGTGGAGATCACTAAAATGATATATCAACACCCTTGGTATGTTTCCTCAGCTCCACTTACCTCAAATGACCGGTTGGAGGGTCTATTTATAAGCCCCACTGAGAAAGTAGCCATTGGGGACAAAATCCTGCTTTTCTGCTACTGACCGGACTCTGACCAGCGTCTTGTCAGCACTGACCGGACACGTTCGGTCACAAAAATGGCTCTTTAGAGCCTTACTGATGTTGACCGGACTCTGGCACTCAGCGTCCTGTGCAGCGTCCTGTGCATCGGAGCGTCTGGTGCAGCGCCCTGTGCAGCGTCCAGTCGCTGCTGTTGACTCTATTGTTGCTTGATCGGAGCATCTGGTGCAGCATCCTATGCAGCGTCCGGGGCAGCGTCCTATGCATCGGAGCGTCCTATGCAGCATCCGGTGCAGCGTCCTATGCATCGGAGCATCCTGTGCAGCGTCCTGTGCCCTCTGTGAGCTCATTTCTTCGCGATCTTGTATCCAGCTTGGTTCCTATATTTATGCTTAGACTTTGCTTGATATCTTGTGTCTTTTCTTGTGCTCCTAAGGTCTTGCTTATGGTGTTGATCATCGGATCATCACGTCGCCTTTGCCCAAGTCACGTCTTGCACCCTATTGAACTACAAAACAAACACTTGCAAATTCATTAGTCCAATTTGGTTGTGTTAGTCATCAAACACCAAAATCCAAAGTAAATGGGCCTAGGGTCTATTTTCCTTACAATCTCCCCCTTTTTGGTGATTGATGACAACACGACCAAAGCAAGTAAATAATAAATTTTTTTGAAATTGAAAAACTAGGATGCAATGCAAGGGACAAGATTATGTGTTGTTAAAAGATACTATATATAAGATACTATATGCAACCTTATCTTGCCCTTGCAAATGTCCCCATGTGGCATTATGGATTTAAGCCTTGTTTCCTACAAGTTCTCCCCATTACTTAGACTTAATCCATAATCCACTATCCTCCCTTTCTCGAACCATTACCACTTGTAGACCAATAGGTCCAATAAATAATGCTTGCTTTTGGTTCTCTAAATTCTCCCCCTTTGGAATCAAACACCAAAAAGGAAGACATTAGTAGCACAAGGGAGGGTCAAACTTTGTGATCCTTTGAATGTAGAAAGGAATAGGTCACAAAATTTGACTCTCACATTATATAGATTAAGCTCCCCCTAAATATATGCATACATATAGTAGAAAGCAAAGCATATGCATAATTAGCAATTTATTGCACAAGAGAGTTTAATCTATATAATGCATGGAGAAAGCATATAAATATGAAATGAAATCAACATGATGATGCCAATTTAAGAATGATGCTTAACTCCGGGGACTCCAATTTCCTTACAATGAGACTACTACACATGTGATAGGTTTGAAAAATTGATACCATTTGAAAAAGTGTTAGTCTCAAAGCATCCAAGTTGTAGATTAAGCTCCCCCTAAATTATGCACATAAGTGTTGAATACTTGTAAAATTTGTGCACATTGATTTAAGTATCAAAATACCACTTGAAAGATGATATTTGGGAGAGATTATCTACAATTTGGACTTTGGCAGATATTAGATAAACAAAAGTAAGACAAGCTATGTGCCGTGCTTCTAAGCAATTTTAAACCATGTAGGTTTGCTCCAAGGGTTAAAAATGAGACCGAGCAAGCCTACCATAAGATATACCTAGTGTATGCATGACAAAAGAAATAAGCATGCAAATGCAAACCTAGGCATAAAGAGTGACTAGATGCTTAAAGATACCAATTGTAAGAAAATCCAATTGCAAGATGTACCAATTAAAAAAGTAATAACATTTAGTTACCCTAACATGGGAGGGGGAATTTGGGTCCATAGTATTCACTAACCCATTTGGCAATAATTTTGTCCATCATGATGCACCCCATGAAATGCACCCATACTTTGCCAAGTCTCCAAATTCCCCGCCATCCGATGGACTTCTCACTTTCCTTTCGGGATCCAAACCTTCTTAGGTGCTCTTCATGTTTGAAATGATTTCCTTTGGCACCCAAAAGCGTTTGACCCCATTGTTGGCTTGCTTGTTCACCTTGATGGCCACCACCTTATCATTTTTCTTCTTCTTCAAGAGATAAGGTGTGGAGGCCTTCTTGTCCACCTTGTTGGTGTAGGTGTTGGAGAGCTTGCTTGTTTGCTTTTTCTCCTTCTTCTTTGCTCCTCCCCCATTCTTCACCTTGCACTCATAGGACTTGTGGCCTTCTTTGTGGCACATGTAGCAAACCATGGTTTGTCTGTCATCAAGCTTCTTCACTCCCTTGATGGTGTTATCTTGATGAAGTTGGGTTTGCTTTGCCTTGCCTTTCACTTGAGTCAAGTCCTTGGTGAGGCGAGCTACTTCTTGCTTGAGTTGCTCATTCTCCATTGCAACCTCTTGTGTGCATGTATCTACAACAACTTTCTCAACATAAACTTGGTTGCACAAAGGTGAGTCTAAACATAAATTATTACAAGAAGTAGAGGCATCCTTTTTAGACATGTTAATGATAGAACTTTTCTTTTTAGATGCCTTGGTGGAGGTTGTGCTAATGACTTAAGATTAGCAACTTTATTAGTTAGCTCATCACAATGTTTGCACATGGTTTTCATTTTAGCAAGCAAACTATTATATGCTTCTTGTGAGCTAGCTAACTTTTCTTTTAATTTTTAATTTTTCTTTAAGAGTTGCTCATCATTGATTGTGCATGCATTTGTTGTTGCACTAGTCTCAAGTTTCTAAATTTTAGTAGATAGTTCAACATTGAGATTAGCAAAGTTCTCATATTGTTCAAGCAAGATTTTGTGTGCTTTTTGTGAACTATCTAGATTTTCTTTTAAACTTTTGAGCTTCTTTTGTTGACTAGTGCAAGCTTTAGCATAACTAAGATTTTCTTGCACAAGTTCATGATAAGAAGGCATATCATCATCACTATCACTCTCACTAGAGGAAGAGCTTTCGTTACCTCATGCCATAAGGACACACACGAGAAGAGCTTGATGATGAGTGCTTGCGGCCTCGCCTCTTATGATGGGGTTCTTCTTCACTTGAAGAATCATCCCATGATCTTATTGATAGTGAGGGCTTGGTTCTTGCATGCCTTTTTCTTTGTCTTGGGTGTGGGCTTATTTGGACAAACTTCCACAAAGTGCCCCAACTCACCGCATCCATAGCATCCTCTCTTTCTTTGCTCATTTCTTTGATTTGTGAAAATGAAATCTTGAATTTGGATGGGCACACCCTTGACATTGAGCCTTTGGATCATCTTCTCCACCTTGTTGATCACTTTGATTGATTCTTCATCAAGATCGGAGGTGGAGGAGGAAGATTGATCATCACTTAAATCATCATCATCATCATCAGTCGTCCTCATCTTCTTCTTCATCTTCACTTGAGGAACTTGAGCTTGAGCTTGTCTCAACTTGCTTGCCCTTCATCTTCTTTTTCTCGCTACATGCGAGAGCCTTGCCTTTGCTTGATGAAGAGGCTTCTTCTTGACCCATCTTATGTGACATTTCAAATGCCACTAACTTGCCAATGACTATGTCCGAGGTCATGTTGCTCAAGTCCTCCTATGTTGTGAAGGATGGTGATGATGCTTGCATATTTCTTTTGTGGTAGTACGGAGATGATCTTCCTCACGATGTCTGCATCATCTAGCTTTAATAATCCTATAGAATGGAGCTCATTAATAATTAGATTCAAACGAGAATACATATCACGAACAAGCTCATCATCATTCATAGTAAAGGAATCATAGTTTTGCTTTGCTAGACAATGTTTTTGCTCACGGACATTGCTTGTGCCGTCATGGAGCTCTTGGAGTTTTAACCAAATTTCATGTGCCGTATTTAAAGTGAATACTTGGTTCAAAACATCCATACTAAGTGATTCAAACAAGCAATTTTTAGCTCTAGCATTAAAGTGCATTTCTTTTTCATCACTCTTTGTGGGTTTTTCAGGATTCTTGATGGGTTTCATCCCATCACGAGTGACTCTCCATACACTCAAATCAACTGCCTCAAGGTGATAAGCCATTCTAGCTTTATAGTACGGGAAGTTAGTGCCGTCAAAGTGCAGAGGCCTAGCGGTATCCATCCCAACCACTCTAAATAGCGTCGGCTCAATGGCGGTTAAGCCAAAGGTCCAAATTGAGCCAACTGGCTCTGATACCAATTGAACGGACCGTGACGCCTAAAGCGGGGGGGGGTGAATTAGGCAACTTAAAAATCTAACTCCAAAACTATGGCCTCTTTTTCTAAGTCTAGCAAAACATATACAATAGATGAACTATCTAAATGTGCAACTACGGTTTTGCTAGTGAGTTGCTATCTCCACCGCAAAACAAGTAATGTAAACAATGTAAATGCGGAAGCTAAAGAGCAAGGTAGAGATATGAAAACTCCCATCGACGACACCGGTATTTTTACTGAGGTATCGAGAAGCACGCAAGCTTCCCCCTAGTCCTTGTTGGAGCCCCTCGCAAGGAATCCCTCGCAAGGGCCAAGCTCCCGGTCAGGTAACTCTATGGATAGCCTCAGTCCTTCCCCACACACAAGTGGGTCTCTAACATGCCTTCCGGCAAGCCTCTCCTAGATGCTCCCCGCCGTCTTCACTATCGAGCTTCCGGCCGAAACGCCGCGGGCCTTATTCCCTCCGGTACACGGTGGCGGCCACACCACAAACATGGTTGGTGTGATCTCGCAAGACTTCAAGCCCCTCCGATGTACAACAATGGTGCTCACAAGCATCAAGTGGTAAGAGGTATGCAAACCTCACTAAACACTAGGCCTAAACCTAGAGCAAGCGCATAAGCGGTGGTCTAATCAACCTAAGCACTTCACAAAGCACCTACGCTAATCACCTGATGAATCACTAAGCACTATGCAAGTGGAGATCACTAAAATGATGTATCAACACCCTTGGTATGTTTCCTTAGCTCCACTTACCTCAAATGGCCAGTTGGGGGGTCTATTTATAAGCCCCACTAAGAAAGTAGCCTTTGGGGACGAAATCCCACTTTTCTGCTACTGACCGAACTCTGACCAGCGTCCTATCAGCACTGACCAGATGCGTCCGGTCACGAAAACGGCTCTCTGGAATCTTACTGATGTTGATCGGACTCTGGCACTCAGCGTCTTGTGCAGCGTCCAGTGTGCATCGGAGCGTCTGGTGCAGCGTCCTGTGTAGCATCCGGTCGCTATTGTTGACTCTGCTGTTGCTTGATCGGAGCGTCCGGTGCAGCGTCCTGTGCAATGTCCTGTGCATCAGAGCGTCCTATGCAGCATCCTGTGCATCGGAGTGCCTGTGCAGCGTCCTGTGCCCTCTGCGAGCTCGTTTCTTTGCGATCTTGCATCTGGCTTGGTTCCTATCTTCGTGCTTGGACTTTGCTTGATATCTTATGTCTTTTCTTGTGCTCCTAAGGTCTTGCTTATGGTGTTGATCGTCGGATCATCATGTCGCCTTTGTCCAAGTCACGTCTTGCACCCTATTGAACTACAAAACAAACACTTGCAAATTCATTAGTCCAATTTGGTTGTGTTAGTCATCAAACACCAAAATCCAAAGTAAATGGGCCTAGGGTCTATTTTTCTTACATGCATCCATACAATAGCATGCCGTATGGACGACGAAAGTAAACCCCCCCATGTCAGTACTTAAATAGCCACCTAAAAGTCCTTAACTGGGCATAAAGGAGATGACCACTAGCACACTTTAGATTTTTATAACACAAACCCTTTGTTTTTAAATACACATATGACAAGTTTTAATGTTGAATCCTTGCTTTGATGCCAGCTGTCATAGAACCGTCCAATTTATAAGAGCACAAGTACAATAGCAATCACCAAAGCGATCAAACCATCATACTTAAGCCCATATAAACCCAGTAGTCCAACAAAATCGTGAAGGATCTCAACCAACCAACATACAAACCAAGATAGTAGAGATTCAACACAACTCATCACATGTTACATCACAAGTTCACAAATATGTCTCCTACATCAGAGTTCGAATAATTATTACAAACCGAGTTTGAAAGTAGCGGAAGCAAAGTAGTTTATCATCCACATCACACATAGTTTAATACAAAGCCAGTGTCATAGTGATCTCTAACCAAAAGCACAAAGGTGAGATGAAATACAGAATGACCATTGCCCATGGTCCTAGTCCTCATCCACAGCAGGAGCAAGACAGTTCTTGTAGTAGCCATGATACATAACGTTATCTGCAACAATGGGAATAAAACCCTGAGTACAAGAAGGTACTCAGCTAGACTTACCCGTCCAACTAATATACTAAGAGACCAAGGAGTATGCAAGGCTTTATAAGTAGTGCTGGTAGACATTATTTGCAGAAAAAGCATAAGTTATCCAACATCTCTTTAATTGTGAATCATCAGTTATTAGTCCTATCTCATACTAGATTAGCAACTAGCCTATGCCAAACATGTTGGTACCATTAAGTCATCACAATAACAACCATATCCAGTTGAGTTCTTGTATAATCTCATAACCATCATTTCCATAATTTACTATGATGAAAGGAACTCAAGTCAAGTTCTCACTATCTGGGAGAGACGGCAATTCGAATCGATTCCTACCCAGCTGGGGAATTATTCCTAACACACACCCAAGCATACCTCGCGAAGGTAGCCTTAGGTCACCTTTGGTACAACTTAGGAACCAAATTCGTGGGTACGACCAGCGCCGCACAATCAGAGAACCACTCTGCCAAGGGTGATCGGGGCTCTAACCCACCCTTGGGCTTACGCTAGTGGCTCTCCGCACATCCTTACTACCATCCAGAGTGCGCACTTTTACCGCTCATGGTCCTAGCCTGAATTGAGCTACTCGGCTTTGCGGTCGGAACGACTTATCCGGCCAACTATGTGAGGGGCTGCGTTCAACATGACAAGATGACCTCCAACGTCCGGTCCTTAAACGACACAGACGGAATCACTACAATACCACATATAAGACTCCGCCCGGTCTCCATTTATTCCACATTACCAGGTTATGTTCCACGATAGCACAATATAGCCAACTGTGATTAAGTTATCACCTATAGCTCGCAGGTAACAGGAAATCACTCGGCTTCTAACGGTCTAAGCATAGCTAAGCATGATAAACGTTCATGGACTTAAATAGGATTCATGGTAGATATTTCTGGTCATGAAAGGTAATATGCAGCAATGGTTTCCAAACAACTCCTGTCACGTAATACAGCAATACGAATAACTTTAAGTGACATTAATAAAATAGGGAGACTTATAATGCTCCGAGGCTTGCCTTTCACGAACGTTGACGGCTAGTGATCCAGGCACTCAGGAAGGTGATCAACCTCAGGCTCTCCTTCTCCAGGAACCTCCAGGTGCTGAACTCCCTGATGCTCCTCCTGCGGCTCGGCGTTGAGCTCCACTAGTGTGATCCCCTCGGTGGCACCTATTGCATGCATATGCATAAGTAAGTTCCATGAATGCATAAGAAGGATCATGGAGGATGTGATAGAGGAATGTACATGCTGCAATAATGATGTTAAGTAGCCAAATGATAACAATGCTAACTCTTTACTAACTGAGTAGGTGCATATCTCTTCTCTATCTACTTACAAATTTCACACAATACAATATCTATGCTACACATGACAGTTACAAGTTGACATCATAACTAAAGTTCTATTTATCCAAATGTTGTAATCTTGGACTTTCTGGAAAGCTTATAAAATTTCCTACAACTTTTATTTAATCACCAAAAGCTAATTCATAGTCTATCCTAACCAAAACAGGCAATCAATACAGTGCTGTCCAGAAATTCCACAGAGCGAGCACTTCGGATACTAACTTTAAATAGATATAACTCCTAAACCCTTTGGCCTATTGCCCTGAAATTTTAACGCAAGATAGATGAATAAGTTACCTACAAATTTGTTATTAACCATTTTTATAGCAAACATCATTTTGACTATGCAACCTACCAAACCACAGAATCTGTCCGAAAACCCTTCTCACCCGAATTATAAAGCAACGATATTTTTACTGCATACAAACATTCCAAATTTGACCTCACCAAAAGCAACAATATTTTTATAACAAAGTTATAACTCTTATTTAATCACCAAAAGCTAATTCACACTCTACCCTAACCAAAACAGGCAATCAATACAGTGCTATCCAGAAATTCCACAGAGCAAGCACTTTGGAATAATAACTTTAAACAGCTATAACTCCTAAACCCTTTGGCCTATTGCCCTCAAATTTTAACACAAGATAGATGAATAAGTTACCTACAACTTTGTTATTAACCATTTTTATAGCAAACATCATTTTGACTATGCAACCTACCAAACCACAGAATCTGTCAAAAAACCCTTCTCACCCGAATTATAAAGCAACGATATTTTTACTGCATATAAACATTCCAAAATTGACCTCACCAAGCATACCAACAGTTCAAGGATATCAAATACACTCAAGAAAACATAATGTCGAATCCCAAACTATTTATTTACATGCCTTTATCAATTTACTAAGATACTTAGGTTAAATAATAAACATATACCAAATGTGCATAATAAATTCTCAGAAAATTACCATGGCTTACAAGTGCTACTAATAGACTACTGTAAAATTTTCATGCTATTTTACCAAGTATAACATTCTTTACAAAAATGACAAGCTAACAAGGTCTATTTTAGCGAAAATAGTAAACCCTATAGAAAAGTGTCAAACAACAGATTATATATTTTTCCTAGCATCATACTAGTGCCATAATACTGTACAAAAATTTGCATGTCAATATGTTGCATATTTTTATCCCTACAATTTTCCCTAGAAAATACCATTTATTACTAGATAAATAGAAAGACCCTATTCCAAACAAGTTTACAGTAAGTTTAATATTTTTCCTAGCTAGATAAAGTCAACACAAAACCCACAAAATTGGAATCACAATTTTATCACATTTCTTGCTCAAGATATCTATTTTACAAGTTTACTAACATACAAAAAACACTTATTTAAATACATTTTAATCACCATGAAAAATACAAGAAACTGTACATTTCATATTTTTATAAAAAACTACACTTCATGATGAACACTTCAACATTTGGTTCACAAAAATAGGACCACTAGAACTCCACCTATGATTTTCCAAAGTTGCATGCAAAAACTGAAATAAATGAACTATCTTTCAATCCTTAACCAACTTACAGCCGGGATCCTCCAAACAGTCGGGCCCACATGTCATCCGCACCAAAACAGGGGAGCAGCGCGGAATCGGCGGAGCTCACCGACGGCGAGCCTCGTCGGCGACGGCATCGGTACTGCAAGCTTCCACACGACATCGTGCACCTATAGAGCTACCTATCAAGACCTATCGTCAGAGCTAACAACGATGGCGGCGTTCATGGCGGGGCAGCGGAGCGGCTCGACGGTGATACGCCGAAGCTGGCCACAAAAGCACAAACTAGGGCTACACTGAGCATCTACACACAACTACGAAGCTAACACACCCACTACCACAGCTAGAGGCAGTCGGAAACGGTGTGGCCATGGTGATGGAGCTCGGCGACGGAACTCCGGTGAGTCCGTGTGTGGCGCTGGGGCCTTACCAAGTGTGGCTAGTGAGCAATGGAGGCGCGGTGATGCGGTAGGGTCATAGAGGAGCTGCTACGGTGGCAGAGGAGGGGCGTGGTGTGAGCTAGGCCGGCAATGGCGTCGACAGAGCAGCGTGGAGCTGCTACGGAGCATTGCGGGTTAGCGCTGAGGCGAAGGAGAAAGCTAGGCAATGAAATGAAACTGTAGAGAGGTCACGGGTGAGCGTGGGCGGGTGAAGGCGTGCTGTGGCCCGACGTGGCCTGGCCGGTCAGGACATCGGCGATGGGTGGCCACCACGTGGCGTTCACAGTCTGCCACGGTCGGCCACTGAAGCTAGGCCGATCAAGCCATCAGTGCTCGACAGGCCGACCTGACGACGCCATTTGATAGCGATAAAAACTCCTAAACCGCGGACCATTAGCGCAAACTTTCTAAACCAAAGTTGAAGCCCTATATACCATCTTCATTTTCTATTAAATGATCAAGTTCTAATTATCAACCAATACGGAGTAATATCCTGCCAAAGTTGAGCAAATAACACTGGAAACCAGTTTTAACTTAGAACAATTATAAGTGTTGCAAAACAGTAAAATATGGATTTTTGTGAGCACAAAATGACTAAGCTATGCACTGAATTAGCTCAAGACCCAAACATAAAAGTTGTTGCTCTACTCAAATACTACAACTTTGCTTAAAGGTTCACTGCCATGCAAAGTCTCTATGACATAGTTCAAACTAGGTCAAACATACAACTTAAAATGATGTCATACACCATATCAATGACTTAGAGACTAAACTAGACTTAGTCATGAATACCAAAGTTATTCCTTATGCTATTCTAAACATGTTTAAAGCATTCACAAGGTTCCACACACATTTCATACATTGGTTACATGTAAACCCTAATCTAAGTAAGGCAATTAAGTAATATCATATGCAATATAAGCCAACAAAGATGGAATACATGATATGCTTATGATCATGAATGCTCAATGATGATTATGATCATGCAATGTCAAGGTTAAGTGCATTCTTAACAACGAGGGTGTTACACTCATCACCTTGTAGGTGTGTAGCATCCTGAGATTTTGGGAAGC
The DNA here is from genome assembly GCF_019320115.1 of Miscanthus floridulus. Taxonomy (NCBI): domain Eukaryota; kingdom Viridiplantae; phylum Streptophyta; class Magnoliopsida; order Poales; family Poaceae; genus Miscanthus; species Miscanthus floridulus. Next base: position 45,695,853 of record NC_089594.1, on the reverse strand, counting down.
CTTGTGAGGCGGCTCTAAGTATTCCAACATCAAGAGCTTCTAGATACGCCTCCATGCGGATTTTCCAATATGGAAAATCATTCCCCTCAAAGATAGGAGGAGGTCCATTCTCGTGAGACATCTTTCTCTAGGCAGTTAAGCCTAAATACGTGAGCATGAGACTCTGATACCAATTGAAAGGATCAAGATGCCCAAGAGGAGGGGGTGAATTGGGCTAATTCTAAATTTCTTTGTAATAATTAAGTCCTACGGTTAGCCTAATTAACCCCTTGTGCCTAGAAAGTGTTTCTATTGATCTATCGCATAAAAGTTTACCAACCTAGGTTCCAATCCTACTCTAGCATGGCAATTCTACGAATGTAAATGACAAGAATTGAATTGCTCAAAGTAAATGCTCAAAGTAAAGAGAGAAGGAGGAACACGGTGATGTTTTGCCGAGGTATCGGAAATTTGTTACTCCCCACTAGTCCTCATTGGAGCACCCGCACAAGGGTGTAGCTCCCCTTGATCCACACAAGGATCAAGTACTCTCTACAGGTTGATTCTTTGACACTCCATTGCGGTGAATCACCCACAACCGCTCACAACTTGAGTTGGGTCATCCACAAGCTCCACCGGATGATCACCAAACTCCCAATCACCACCAAGCTATCTAGGTGATGGCAATCACCAAGAGTAACAAGCACGAACTCTCACTTGACCACGACAAGCCTAATGAGAAGGGTGGATGCACACTTTGCTACTCTTGCTTTCACTAATGAGGGCTCTCTTTGGGATTCTCAAATCTCAATCACCTCACTAGGACCTTGCTCTTCTTGGCACTCTTAAAGGTGTTTCTTAGCTGTTGGAATGAGTAAAAATACCTCCACACACGAATGGAGAAAGTATTTATAACCATGGCTGAAAAACGAACCGTTATGTGCCTCTGTGGGGGACCGGACGCTCCGGTCAGTTCTCCCTGAACTCCAGTGTTTAAGATGTGACTGGACGCTGGACAGCGTCCGATCAACATTGACCGGACATGTCCGATCGTGATTTCACCTTGATCAAATGAATTGACTGGACTCTGCGCCAGCATTCGGTCACACCAGAACCAGCGTTCGGTCACTATTTGACCCTCCATTCACTTCCAACTCTCGATCATATGTGAATGAAGTTTGCTCCAATTGATCTAAGGGCTTTTTAGGAGCTACCTAGTGCTAGATTTAGCAAGTGTGCATGACACCTAACTCACTAGACTTACCTAGGTCAAGCTACCCGTCCATACCCTCTTAATAGTACAGCCAAAGGAAAAACAAAGTCCTAAACTACTCTAAGTATCTCTTCAACTCCAATCGACACTTAGAACTAGTCCATCCTTAACCTTGTCATCCATCCTTTGAAAACCGAAATGATTTTCATCTTAGGGGCATAACCACTATGATAGCCCAATCGATCTCTATTACCGTGACCTAACTTAATTGCCTCTGCAAAACACACGTTAGTCACAGTAATCACGTATTTTCATTAATCACCGAAACCCAACTAGGGGCCTAGATGCTTTCACCCACCAAGGTAAGTTTTTTTTGGCATTTAGCTAGTTTGATTTCTTTCTTTCATTGCATTTAAAAAATCCAAACATAATAAAAATACCAAAAATATTTTCTTTTGTTTTGTATATGCTTCTTGTGTGTTTATCTCTTCGTATTCTAGATCTCTTCCTATTCTAGAAATGATGAATAGTTAATATGTTAATGTTTCTCTAGTGCCTAGTTTACAACTTAGCATTTCTCCAAGTTTGGATTATTTAGCTCACATGAAACCATCATGAACCTAAAATTTTATGGGATGCAAGTGCAGCAACTAAGTCTAAGTTGTTGTGAGATAAGAGATAGCAAAGATAAGAGATGCTATAATATTGTTTCCAATGAGTATGATTATCGGAGTTTTATTTAAAAAAATGATGAATAACCTTATTGTTTGTCGATGGTAAAAAAATCCTACCAAAAACATATATGATCTTACATGAGATAAGCTTTCTACATAAGCTACTGACTTTGTGTTGAGAGTTTTGTCAAGTCTTATTGATCCTTGTTGAAAGACTTGCTCCCAAGTTCAAGATCACATGTGTGTGTGTATATATATATATATATATATATATATATATATATATATATATATATATATATATATATATATATATATATATATATATGCTGCTTCTACACTAGAAGTACACAAAAACATAACATCCATTTTCCACAAAAATAAATGTTCCATATTCTAAAAGTGTGAACTCTCTCTCTCTCTCTCAAATTTTTAGATGAGACATAAGGCTATACAAAAGTAAAAAAATAAAAATAAAAAATATGGACGGTCCAAAGTATTAAAAAAATATGAGCACATGAAGGTTCATGAATAGAAAAAAAGGTCCATGTCTCAAAATAATAAATTAGAGAGAGATCATATCAATTGGAGTATTTTCATATATTATATTTTGCACACATGCATATCTTGATCTAAGAGTATGACACTTCTCTCCTTGGATACAAGCTTTGGCTTTACAAAATATGCAAGATATGTATGCTACATCTTTTATCCTACCCAAAGCTCCACATATGCCATTAGAAGTAGGATAAGAAGACAACTTAAAATATGCCTTAGCGAGGAGTCACACACCATTTGAGCGACATGAGAGTAGCATATGAGGAACATTAAGTTTTCTTTTGAAAAAAATATTGCAAAATCTCCAATATGAAACTTGTGTGGTGAAAGCATCTAGGCCCCAAGTTGGATTTCGGTGATTAATGTCAATACAAGATTACTATGACTAACGTGTGTTTTGCAGAGGCAATTAAGTTAGGTCATGGTAATGGAGATCGATTAGGACAATCGAAGTTGTCATGCCCCTACTGATGGAAATCGTTTCGGTTTTCAAAGGATGGACTGACAAGGTTAAGGATAACTAGTTCTAAGTGTCGATTGGAGTTGGAGAGACACTTAGAGTAGTTTAGGACTTTGTTTTTCCTTTGGCCGCTACTATGAAGGGGGGTATGAATGGGTAGCTTGACCTAGTTGAGTCTAGTGAGTTAGGTGTGGTGCACACTTGTTTAAACTAGCTCTAGGTAGCTCCTATGAATGCCTAAGATCCTTTGGAGCAAACTTCATTCACATATGTTTGAATATTGGAAGTGAATGGAGGGTCAAACACTGACCGGACGCTGGCTCTGGTGCGACCGGACGCTGGCCGCAGGGTCCGGTCAGTTCATTTGACTGAGGTGATTAAGTCTGGTGTGACCGGACGCTGGAAGGTCGTGTGACCGGACGCTGAGGGCTAGCGTCCGGTCGACTCCAGTAAGGGTCCAGACTTGGGAAAGAGTGACCGGACGCGTCCGGTCAGTGGTGACCGGACCCTGAGTATCTAGCATCCGGTCGTTTATAGTAAGCATCCAAGAGCGACCGGACGCATCCGGTCGGTACTGACCAGGACCCTGACAGCGTCCGGTCATCATTTGAAAACTGTTCGCGGGTTGAACTGACCGGAGCGTCCGGATCAAAACGATCGGAGCGTCCGGTCATCCCGCAGAAGCTCATAACGGTTCGTTTTTCAGGCTGCCTTATAAATAGAGGCTCCACTCGTGAGTGGAGTAACTTTTGCTCATTCCAACAGCTGAGAAACACGTTTGTGAGTGCCAAGAAGAGCAAGGTCCTAGTGAGGTGTTTGTGATTTGAGAATCCAAGAGAGTAGCCTCACTAGCAAATCAAGAGTAGCAAAGTGTGCATCCATCTTCTCATTAGGCTTCGCGTGGTCAAGTGAGAGTTCGTGCTTGTTACTCTTGGTGATCGCCATCACCTAGACGGCTTGGTGGTGATCGGGAGTTTGGTGTACACCCGGCGGAGCTTGTGGGTGACCCAACTCAAGTTGTGAGCGGCTTTGGGTGATTCGCCGCGACGGAGTGTCGAAGAATCAACCCGTAGAGAGCACTTGATCCTTGCGCGGATCAAGGGGGAGCTACACCCTTGCGCGGGTGCTCCAACGAGGACTAGTGGGGAGTGGCGACTCTTCGATACCTCGGCAAAACATCGCCGTGTTCCTTTCTCTCTCTATTTACTTTGAGCACTTACTTTGAGCATTTACCTTGAGCAATTCAATACTTGTTTTACATCCATAGAATTGCTTGCTAGAGTAAGTTTGGAACTTAGGTTGCGAGGTTGTTGTGCATTAGTTTGATATAAACACTTTTCTAGGCACAAGGGGTTAATTGGGCTATCCGTAGGATTTGATTATTGCAAGAGAATTTAGAATTAGCCCAATTCACCCCCCCCTCTTGGGCATCTTGATCCTTTCAATTGGTATCAGAGCCTCGTGCTCACGTTTTTAAGCTTAATCGCTTAGAGCAAGATGTCTCACGGGGATGGACCTCCTCCTATCTTTGAGGGAGATGATTTTCCATATTGGAAAATCCGCATGGAGGCATACTTAGAAGCTCTAGATGTTGGAATTCTAAGAGCCGCCTCTCAAGGGTTCCCAGCACCTAGGAATGCCGCACAACTTCAAGGTGATGAAGTGAATTATGAAAAATGGAATGCAAAGGCTCGCAACACCATCTTTCGAGGCCTTTGCAAAGATGTGTTCAATCGTGTAAGGAACCACAAAGACGCCCATGCACTATGGTCGGACGTTTGTGCGCTCCATGAGGGAACCAAGAGTGAGCGTGAGGAACGCTATCATCTTGTGATTAAAAAGCTAAATTCTTTTGAGATGTTTCCCAAAGAAAGTGCTAATGAGATGTATTCTCGATTAAATGTTCTTGTAGAGGAAGTCAATGGGCTTGGACTCACTCAAATGTCACCATCCGACGTTGTGAGAAAAATCTTGGGTGTCCTCCCCATTGACAAATATGGGCACATTGTGACCGTGCTACATCAAGGTGATCTTTCCGCCGCTACACCGACACAAATCTTGGGAAAGATCAATGCTCATGAGATGTACATGCACATCACACCACAAGATGGTTCATCCTCTACAAAGAAGAAAGAGAAGGACTTAGCATTCAAAGCTAGCCAAGACAAGGGCAAAGCAAGACTTGAGTATGAGAGCTCAAGTGATGAAGATGATGAAGAAAGCCTTGCCCTCATGGTGAAAAAGACCACCAAGATGCTAAAAAGGCTAAACAAGAGTGGCATCAAGTTTGATGGCAAGAAGAAGAAGTTCTTCACTAGCTCAAGAAGAAAGCCAATCTCGAGATGGATTGCTACAATTGTGGCGAACTTGGCCACCTAGCTCATCAATGCACGAAGCCCAAGAAAGACAAGTTCAAGAACAAGGGCAAGAAAGATGATTCAAGCGATGAAGATGAAAAGAAGAAGAACAAGACATACAAGAAGAGAGATGGCAAAAAGAGGGAGTTCTACAAGAAGAAGAAGAGTGGCAAGGCCTATATTGTCGGTGATTGGCTCACGGACATTGATTCATCAAGTGGATCATCCGATGATGATAGTGACGATGAAAAGGTGGCCGCCATTGCTATTGATCTTGCATCTTCACCGCCATCATCGCTATCATCCTCTACACACCTATGCCTTATGGCCAAAGGTGAATGCAAGGTAACTAAGAGTGATGATAGTAGTGATGATGAACATGCTAGTGATGATGATAGTGATAGTGATGATGATGACTCACCTACATATGATGATCTTGTCAAAATACTAAGAAAATATACTAAGATCATTAGAAAGAGTAGAGCTACAAATGAAAAACTTGATGCTAAAAATGATTCACTCTTAGCTAAGTGTGATACATTAGAAAAGGCTAATGATGAGCTCAAAGAAACAAATGATTCTATATCATCCAAACTCAAGGAGCTAAAATCTTCTAAGAAAGAGCTTAAAGATAAAAATGATAAACTTGAGTGGGTGCACAATGAGCTTATCACTAGTCACAACAAGCTAAAAGATGAATATACAACTCTAAAGATCGATTATGATACCCTTATTATTGCACAAGAATTCTTACCAAATGAGCCACATGATGCTACTAACCATGTTGTTAAGATTGATATAGCTACCTCATGTGATGATTTAATTGATGAAAGCATTGAGCATGGATCTAGTAGCAAAGGCAAGCAAGTGGTTGAGTGCAATGACTATGATGAGTATGTCAAGCTCAAGAGTGACAATGAGAAGCTCATGAAAGATCTTGAAGAGATGAAAAGTCACAACACCATCAGTGCTAGAAACTCTTGATCATGACAAAGAGGTGATCCTTGAGAATGAGAAGCTAAAAGAAGAAATCAAGAAACTCAAGGAGGAGAAGAACAATGATATTCTCAAGGAAGAGAACAAGAAGCTCAAGATGGAGAAAGAGCATCTCAAGGTGGGATTGAGCAAGTTTGCTAGAGGCAAGCATCTCCAAAGTGAGCTACTCATGAATACCGTCATGAAGATGGATAGAAGTGGCATTGGATATATGGCAAGTGTAGAGAAGAAGAAGGCTCAAGCTCAACACCAACAATCAAAACCAAAGCCAAAGCCAAAGAGATGTTTTGAGTGTGGACAAGAAGGCCACTTTGCTCATGAGTGTCAAACTCCACCACCACAACCCTTGCCCAAGCATGCTAGACCCTTTGCTTTCAATGCTCACTACATGCTTAGAAAAGATTCGAGTGGAAAGATGAAAGTCATGTTCTTAGGTCCCCCCAACAAGAGTAGGCCTAAGAAAATTTGGGTGGCTAAGTCACTTGTTGAGAAGGTGAAGGGCCCTCAACAAGCTTGGATCCCTAAAGCTTGAATCTCTTGTGTGTAGGTGAACTACAAGACCGGTGGAAGTCATTGGGTTATTGATAGTGGTTGCACTCAACATATGACCGGTGATCCCCGTATGTTCACCTCACTAGATGAAGAGGTAGATGGACAAGAGAAAATAACATTTGGAGATAATTCAAAGGGCAAGGTTAAAGGATTGGGCAAAGTGGCAATCTCAAATGATCATTCCATCTCCAATGTGCTCTATGTTGCTTCATTGAGCTTCAACTTGCTATCCGTTGGGCAATTGTGTGATCTTGGCTTTCAATGCTTATTCACTGAGAAGGAGGTTGTTGTATCCAAAGTAGATGACAATCAAGTGATATTCAATGGATTTAGATACAACAACTTATATCTAGTTGACTTCACCTCCGAAGATGCAAACTTGAAGACTTGCCTATTCACCAAAACAACACTTGGGTGGCTATGGCATAGAAGACTTGCTCATGTTGGGATGAGCTCACTCAAGAAGCTTATGAAGAATGATTTGGTGAGAGGGTTGAAGGATGTGAAGTTTGAGAAGGACAAGCTTTGTAGTGCATGTCAAGCCGGCAAGCAAGTTGCAAACACTCATCCAACCAAAGCTTTCATGTCAACCACAAGAGTGCTAGAACTCCTACACATGGATTTATTTGGACCAACAACATACAAGAGTTTGGGAGGAAATCTCTATTGCCTTGTGATTGTGGATGACTATTCAAGATATACATGGGTGTTTTTCCTTCATGACAAATCCGAAGTTGCATCTTGTTTCAAGAAGTTTGCCAAGAGAGCTCAAAATGAATTTGAAGTGAAGCTCAAGAAGATAAGAAGTGACAATGGCAAAGAGTTTGACAACACAAACATAGAAGCTTATTGTGATGAAGTTGGAATCAAACATGAAGTCTCCGCAACCTATACTCCTCAACAAAATGGTGTAGTTGAGAGGAAGAACCGGACTTTGATCACTCTTGCAAGGACAATGCTAGATGAGTACAACACCCCCTGAAGCTCTATGGGCGGAAGCAATCAACACCGCATGTTATGCATCCAACCGCCTATTTCTTCAAAAGTTCCTTGTCAAGACACCGTATGAGTTGCTCAATGGGAAGAAGCCGGACGTCTCCTTCTTTAGGGTGTTTGGTTGCAAGTGCTACATCTACAAGAAGCGGCAACACCTAGGGAAGTTTCAAAGACGTTGTGATATAGGTTTTCTTGTTGGCTACTCATTGAAGTCCAAAGCATATAGAGTATTCAATCATGCCACCGGCTTGGTTGAAGAAACATATGATGTGGAATTTGATGAATCTAACGGCTCCCAAGGAGCACATGAGAATCTTGATGATGTAGGTGATGAACCATTGAGGGAGGCTATGAAGAATATCCCGGTGGGAGACATCAAGCCAAAAGATGATGAAGATGATGTACAAGTCATTAACCAACCTTCTTCATCAAATGTACCACAAGATGGTGAAAAAGATGGGAGAGTAGAAAATGAAGATACTCATATCTCCCATGAACAAATGGTGGTACAAGCACAAGATGTTGATGCTCCACAACCTCCTCCTCAAGTGGTCAATAGAAGAAATACACCTCTCCTACAAGATCATCCACAAGATCTCATCATAGGGAGTCCATCAAAGGGTGTAATGACTCGATCTCAAAAACTTACTTCATTTATCGCTCATCACTCTTTTGTCTCTTGCTATGAGCCTACCAAGGTAGAAGAAGCTCTTAAAGATCCGGATTGGATCAATGCCATGCATGAAGAGTTGAACAACTTCACTCGCAATGAAGTTTGGAATCTTGAAGAGCGACCAAAAGGTGCAAGAGTCATTGGAACAAAGTGGGTGTTCCGCAACAAGCAAGATGATCAAGGTGTTGTTGTGAGGAATAAGGCAAGACTAGTTGCAAAGGGATTCTCTCAAGTTGAAGGTTTAGATTTTGGAGAAACCTTTGCACCGGTTGCAAGATTAGAAGCCATCCGTATCCTTCTTGCATATGCATCACATCATGAAATGAAACTATATCAAATGGATGTGAAAAGTGCATTCTTAAATGGCTTTATTAATGAACTAGTCTATGTTGATCAACCTCCCGGGTTTGAAGACCCTAGATATCCTAATCATGTTTATAGGTTGTCCAAGGCACTATATGGGCTTAAGCAAGCCCCAAGAGCTTGGTATGAGCGCCTTCGGGATTTCCTTATTGAGAAGGGCTTCACCATTGGGAAGGTCGACACCACACTATTCACCAAGAAGCTTGATGGGCATATCTTCATTTGTCAAGTATATGTTGATGATATCATCTTTGGATCATCAAATGAAGACTCATGCAAAGAATTTGGTGAATTGATGTCTAAGGAGTTCGAGATGTCAATGATTGGTGAGCTTACATTCTTTCTTGGTTTTCAAGTCAAGCAAATGAAAGAAGGCATCTTCATCTCTCAAGAGAAATACACAAAAGATCTTCTCAAGAGATTCAAGATGGATGAATGTAAGCCAATCAAGACCCCAATGCCTACCAATGGACATCTCGACCTAGATGAGGGAGGTAACTCGGTTGATCAAACTCTCTACCGTTCTATGATTGGTAGCTTGTTATATTTAACCGCATCTAGGCCCGACATCATGTTTAGTGTGTGTATGTGTGCTAGGTTTCAAGCTAGTCCTAAGGAAACACATTTAATTGCCGTAAAAAGAATCCTTAGGTATCTTAAGCACACGCCAAGCATTGGTCTTTGGTATCCCAAAGGAGCTTTATTTGAATTAATTGGCTATTCCGATTCGGATTACGCCGGATGCAAAGTTGATAGAAAGAGCACATCCGGAGGGTGCCATTTGCTTGGTAGATCACTTGTGTCTTGGTCCTCCAAGAAACAAAATAGTGTGGCTTTGTCCACCGCCGAAGCGGAATACATTGCCGCGGGTGCTTGTTGTGCACAAATATTATACATGAAACAAACTTTACTAGACTATGGAGTAGTTCTAGAGAAAGTACCTCTTTTGTGCGACAATGAAAGTGCGGTAAAACTTGCAAATAATCCGGTTCAACACTCTCGGACCAAGCATATAGATATCCGCCATCACTTTCTAAGAGATCATGTAGCTAAAAATGATATATCACTAGAAGGTGTAAGATCCGAAGATCAATTAGCGGATATCTTCACTAAACCGCTAGACGAGGCTTCATTTTGTAGATTGCGGAATGAGCTCAATGTACTTGATTTTAGTAACTTCACTAAAAATTGAGCTTGTGTTGTCCCTTGCATTCATTGTAATATACAACATGTTTAATTTGTGGCAATGCATATAGGGCTTGTCTAACATGGTTAAGATAACCGCCGAAAAGCGTGTGAAGAAGCTTAACCTTGGATCAAACTTGACAAGCAACTAGATTTACTTACAAGTATTACATATGCATGAATGTTGTTTTGTCGTTTTGTTCCATTTGCCCTCTTGTTGCCTATTTTCTTAAAAAGAATTATAGCATAAGGCAAAATATTTTGAAAAATATGAGGGTTTGAGAGAGGTCACTCACATCAGTCCCAATTGGTGTTTATTTGGATCTTATTCAAGTTGGGACTTGATTGGGAACAGGCAGCGCGAAGGAAGGTTGAAGGTTTGCTGGAAAAGGAGCACCGAACGCTGCACCGGACGCTGCTGTCCAGCGTCCAGGTCAGTTCACAGGAGGTGAACTGCTACTGAAGGAGTGATCGGACTGCTGCGTCTGTGCGTCCGGTCAGGAAGGGTTCAGCATCTGGTCGATCAAGGAAGGTCTAGCAGTACTGACCGGACCCTGCTTGTGTCCGGTCATGGACCACCGGACGCGTCCGGTCCCGATTCCTAGAGGTTTTGGACCTCTCTGGAATCGACCAGGACACTGGGTGGTAGCGTCCGGTCGCTACCACTGGAGCAGTCCGGTCAGTGGATCTCGCGCGTTTTCTGGACTCCTTTCTCCGATTCCTTTTCTGTCGCGTGTGGGGAACTATTTAACAGCACGACCGTACCCCTGTTTGACCTCAACCCGCCGTGACCTAGCCAAAGCCACCGCCGTAGCCTAGCCGCGCGCCACCTACGCCGGTCACCTCGCGCCCGCGCTGCCGTGCCCCCCGTCCTCACGCGTCACCATTGGCCCATTGCAGCTACGAGCACCGTCCTCGCGCTCCACCACCGGCCCATTGCAGCCACGCACCGCCGTCCCACGCGCCACCGTGCCTGCTCAGCACCACGCCGTGCTCCAGCCTCCTCGCGCCTCAGCTCGCCGCTCCATCGTCGCCAAGGCTACCGGTCTTCACGCCGAAGTGCCCTAGCCTTACCATCCCCTTGATTGGTAAGGCAAGCTTTATTTTTCAATCTTGATCTATACATTGGTGACCTAGATCAATTTGTTGTCTCTGATTCTCCATTACATTCAGGACATTTACCCTAACCCTAGCCGGTTCCGAGGATCCCCCACGTGACATCTTATCTATTCTCGGTTTGCGGATCGTCAGGTAGAAAGCCATACGATTCAAATTCGTATCTACATTGCTTTCTCTATTAGGGTTTCACATCTATTAGACATATGGTATTTATTTGTATATCCATCTATTCTATCGTGCAGCGAGTCGGTTCCGTTGTGTTTTGTCTGGCAGTTGGCAGTCAACTCGGAGCCAAGCTCGCGAGTAAGGATCGAGGCCAAGCCTCGAAAGCGGCAGTTTGACAGTTGATCTTCATCAGCGATAGTTCACCATCTTGTCAGTTTAGATGGCTCGCACCAAGAATGTTGGTGGTGGCCCAGGTGATGATGATCGAAGGCCCCCGCCTCGCCAGCTAGCCAGATCTAAAGGCAAGTCAACCAAGCAGGTAACATCCAAGAAGCGAAGTACCCCGATGCAGAGACAGCGAGAGCAGCAGCTGTTGCAGAGGCCGCAGAGCGTGCCGAGAGAGGTGGTACCCAGCAGTGGAGTTGTCATTGCAGATCAGCCAGTTTCACCCGCAGTCAGAGCTACGATCGAGGATGTTGAGCGTCGTCACGGTAGTCCAGCTAGGACTGCCACGCTTGTCAGGACGACGGGTTGCCATTGAGGAGGGTCCGTCAGCACAGCAGCAGCCCCCACCAGCAGAGCCTCAGCCAGCTCAGGAGACTCAGGAGGGTTAGGAGACCGAGCCGGCACCTCAGCTACGCCGCTCGAGTCATACCAGTGCTGCAGTTCCACCGAGGCCAGTTACACAGCGCAGGGGTTCACGCCCTCCGCCCAGACCACAGGGTCCGCCTCCAGTCGTTCACCTCGACTTGAGGGCCGCTACAGCCAAGCAGGTTCAGCAGCTGCGGTTTGTTGAGTTTGAGGTCTGGTTTCCTCCGAGGAGAGATGAGAGAGCAGCTGAGGGGTTCTACACGTCACTGCAGGAGGATTTCTATAATGCATATCTTAACAGTGGGGCAGTGTTCAGATCTCAGAGGGTCTGTCAGATAGAGTCTATTGTGGCAGCAGCCGGAGAGAGCATTCGGCAATACTTGTCATATTTGCCAGGACTAACAGATTTGATTGGACGGATGGGCATATATGTACCTTCTTGGGTCCGTCAGTTTTATGCCTCGCTCTACATCGATCCTCATCACAGATTCATTCACTTTGCTTTCAAAGGCAAAGACTACAGAGTGACTAGTGGCAGAGCCAGGGAGATACTGAGACTACAGGAGCAGCCTATAAAGATGCATGAGGTTTGCTATGGACACCAGGAGCCTCCCAGGCGTCCTCATGGAGGGCAGGTGCCCCCTACAGATTTAGTGCGGCATTGCTTCAAGGAGCCGTTTGGAGAGGGGTCGAGCAGGAACCCCAGTGACTTGACTCCTACAGCGAGGATACTAGAGGCCATCATCAGGAGGACACTGCTTCCCAGGTTGGGATACAGGGAGGGCCTGACTCGCTTACAGCTCTGGCTTCTCAATGCCATCATGCAGATGACAGTATTTGATATCTGGGACCTCCTTCTTTCAGAGATGGAGGATACTATAGCTGAGGGATTCAAGGGTCACAGGCAGCTTCCCTATGCTCACTGGATCACGTTCCTCATTCAGCAGAGTTGTGCTTGATAAGCCCCCTGGCATGATGGATGAGTATACAGGTGCCACTACAGAGTTCCCAGCCTACAACCTGTCACAGAGGATCAGACACACCACTCCTCAGGCACCCAGACAGCCTAGCCGTCGTCTCGACTGTGCCAGAGTCCGCAGCTCAGCAGGATGAGATCATCAGAGGGATTGCAGCCACTGAGGAGGAGGAGCTAGAGGCACAGCAGGAGTTGAGCGAGTATAGTGACAGCTCCGACGACGACTACCAGCCTATACCTCAGATGCCTCCACGCAGACATGATGCAGAGGCCGGTAGCTCCAGTTCTGCACCACCTGCTCCGCAGACAGACCCCGCTCTCATAGCTATTCTTGAGCGGATGCAGCAGGATCAGACACGACAGGCACAGGAGATAGCTACCAACTTCGCACAGTTTCAGGCTCGTCAGGACGAGTTTTAGCGGCAGCAGCAGCTCCTTCAGCACCAGCAGTTACTTATGCAGCAGCAGCTCATGGGATTCATGCAGCATGTAGTGACAGCCATTGGGATCCCACTGCCACAGACTTCGCCCCAGCTTGCACAGCCTCCTACCACTTCGACGACTCCAGCAGTACAGCCCATCGGGCTCCAGAGTCAGGGATAGCCTCCAGCTCAGTTTACTTCACCTCCTGTACAGGTGTCCCAGTGGTTAGCCTCACCTGGTGTAGCCCCGCAGTTCACTCCTTATCACACGGGTTTCTCACCAGAGCAGTCTTCCTCGCTATTCGTGCCTGACACGTCAGTCTCCAGGAGTCTTGGAGCATCTTTCAGCGAGTTGACCGGCATGCCTACTCCGCCTCACATGCATACTGCTCGGTCCATCTGCAGCAGCTCCAGCTATCATGACTACTCAGAGGCTCCCCTCGTCTGTCGCCTCGTCAGATCCTACGACAGACATACTTGCAGCTTCACAGGCAGCACCAGCCCCAGCTCAGACCCAGACCGCTTCAGCGACACTTCCTGCTTTCAGAGGGTCAGTCAGTTCAGAGCTCAGGGTCCGATGATGATGGCGCCCAGTTCCATCTTGCTCCACGTACTTCAGCGCCCGACTCGTCCGCTGCAGCCCCACCGACCGACCCTTAGGTTTTGGTGTTTGACGCCAAAGGGGGAGAGGGTTTGAGTATGTAGACTTAGGGGGAGCGAGTGTTAGGGGGAGCTAGTTATCTAGTATTAGCTTATTATATACATTTGGAGTTTTATTTGTGTGATACACTATTACTTATGCATTCGTGTGTTTACTTTCATGCATACTATTATATATATGTGATAGTGCTATCTACGTGATTGTGATATTTGACATGTGTGATTTCTACTTTGCATTATCTATATGTCATATCACTTGTGTAATGCTCATTTGCCTTTTGCTTCCGCGTTTATACTTCGAAGCAAATGAGCTTTGTTATTTGTACTCATGCTTAATTCATATCCTTTGAGTACATTGTGTTGGCTTGGGTCATATAAGCTTGACTAACTCTTTTGTTCTTATTGACAAAAGCTTATATGAACCAAGCCCGTCAAAAACCTCACTCCACAACATACTCGAGGTAGTATTGTCATCAATCACCAAAAAGGGGGAGATTGAAAGCATCTAGGCCCCTAGTTGGATTTCGGTGATTAATGTCAATACAAGATTACTATGACTAACGTGTGTTTTGCAGAGACAATTAAGTTAGGTCATGGTAATGGAGATCGATTAGGCAATCGAAGTTGTCATGCCCCTACGATGGAAATCGTTTCGGTTTTCAAAGGATGGACGACAAGGTTAAGGATAACTAGTTCTAAGTGTCGATTGGAGTTGGAGAGACACTTAGAGTAGTTTAGGACTTTGTTTTTCCTTTGGCCGTACTATGAAGGGGGGTATGAACAGGTAGCTTGACCTAGTTGAGTCTAGTGAGTTAGGTGTGGTGCACACTTGTTTAAACTAGCTCTAGGTAGCTCCTATGAATGCCTAAGATCCTTTGGAGCAAACTTCATTCACATATGTTCGAATATTGGAAGTGAATGGAGGGTCAAACACTGACCGGACGCTGGCTCCGGTGCGACCGGACGCTGGCCGCAGGGTCCGGTCAGTTCATTTGACTGAGGTGATTAAGTCTGGTGTGACCGGACGCTGGAAGGTCGTGTGACCGGACGCTGAGGGCTAGCGTCCGGTCGACTCCAGTAAGGGTCCAGACTTGGGAAAGAGTGACCGGACGCGTCCGGTCAGTGGTGACCGGACCCTGAGTATCTAGCGTCCGGTCGTTTACAGTAAGCATCCAAGAGCGACCGGACGCGTCCGGTCGGTACTGACCGGACCCTGACAGCGTCCGGTCATCATTTGAAAACTGTTCGCGGGTTGAACTGACCGGAGCGTCCGGTCAAAACGATCGGAGCGTCCGGTCATCCCGCAGAAGCTCATAACGGTTCGTTTTTCAGGCTGCCTTATAAATAGAGGCTCCACTCGTGAGTGGAGTAACTTTTGCTCATTCCAACAGCTGAGAAACACGTTTGTGAGTGCCAAGAAGAGCAAGGTCCTAGTGAGGTGTTTGTGATTTGAGAATCCAAGAGAGTAGCCTCACTAGCAAATCAAGAGTAGCAAAGTGTGCATCCATCTTCTCATTAGGCTTCGCGTGGTCAAGTGAGAGTTCGTGCTTGTTACTCTTGGTGATCGCCATCACCTAGATGGCTTGGTGGTGATCGGGAGTTTGGTGTACACCCGGCGGAGCTTGTGGGTGACCCAACTCAAGTTGTGAGCGGCTTTGGGTGATTCGCCGCGACGGAGTGTCGAAGAATCAACCCGTAGAGAGCACTTGATCCTTGCGCGGATCAAGGGGGAGCTACACCCTTGCGCGGGTGCTCCAACGAGGACTAGTGGGGAGTGGCGACTCTCCGATACCTCGGCAAAACATCGCCGCGTTCCTTTCTCTCTCTATTTACTTTGAGCACTTACTTTGAGCATTTACCTTGAGCAATTCAATACTTGTTTTACATCCATACAATTGCTTGCTAGAGTAAGTTTGGAACTTAGGTTGCGAGGTTGTTGTGCATTAGTTTGATATAAACACTTTTCTAGGCACAAGGGGTTAATTGGGCTATCCGTAGGATTTGATTATTGCAAGAGAATTTAGAATTAGTCCAATTCACCCCCCCTCTTGGGCATCTTGATCCTTTCATGTGGGATAAGAAAAATGGTGCTCAAGTTAAAGTTGTTCAATCTCTCAACCGCCCAAGACAAAGGATATGGCCATATGCCCCATGAAGGACTAAAAGAATATGGATGAGTTTTCAACGTTGCCAATTTTTCAACTCAAGGAGAAATATGCTAATGCGAAGCATAGTAGCAACAGCTAATCCACCGAGAGGCTAAGTTAGGTTGTTTGCTCGGGAAAAGCAAAGGTTAAGCTTTGGGGATCTTGTTGACAATGAAAATGTCACACTTTTACATAGTCAAAACACCGTAAAGATCCTCGAAATAAAAGGAATAATAGCATATCATAAGTATATTTTTATCAATAACAAGTTTTACTTGACGTATTTTCATGCAGAACTTTACGAAATGAAGAGAAATGAGCCAGTGGCACGAAACCCTTCAAATCGACAGGCCACCATCAATAGTGAGCACCTGCAGCAGAGAACAATCGAACAGTTTGAGTTGAGAAGCTCCAAAAAAAAAACAAAGAAAGAACACCATCACGTTGCATCATTCTGAAACTGGAAGCCGTTTCTACTCGCCTGTCCGGTGATGTAGCTAGCGGCAGGATGAACAGCCAGGAACCCGACTAGGCCGGCAACCTCTTCTGGCCTCCCAAACCGTCCTATATATGATTTGCATCAGCAGCAGAAGTGTGAAATTAAATTCACGATTCAGACACCAACAGATGCTGAGAAGAGAAGGTTGCAGTGCTACCTAATGGTATGGTCTCGAGCGCCTTCCGTTCCACATCGTCCCCTAGTTTGGCGGTCATGTCGGACGCCACCCAGCCCGGTGCTACGGCGTTCACCTGCAAAGCCGCCAACAAGCTTAATTAGGGTATGTTTTGTTTCATTCATCTTCAGGATCGACTTCACGTATGTATGGTGCTGCAGAAGCACGGATACACTATATATATAGGAAATACTTGCATTGATGTTTCTGCTGCCGTACTCCCTGGCCATGGCCTTGGTGAGGCCGATGACCCCAGCCTTGGCGGCGCAGTAGTTGGCCTGCCCGACATTGCCGATGATCCCGGAAACTGATGCTACATTGATGATCCTTCCCTGAGTTAGGTATGTATATATTGTATGTGTATAAGCAACCAAGCAACGAGTAATAATAATGAAATGAAATAAAAATGGTGCTATGAAATCCTCTTAATTAATATATGATCGTGAGGCGTCACAGTTAGCTAGCTGTTACCTTCTTCCTCTTCATCATCACCGTCGCTGCAGCCTGCTGAACGATGAGCCCAATTAAGTTAGAAAAATGAAGTTTCATGGCTGGGGTCACATGAAAGTGGTTAACAGGCAGGACGGAAGAGGTCAAGAAGGAAGATTGTGGGTGGACCTGCGCGCAGAGGTAAACGCCTGTGAGGTTGACATCAACCACCTCTTGCCACTGGGTCCTCTTCATCCGCATCAGCAGTGCGTCACGTGTAATCCCTGCTCGTTATCGTTACTCAGTCAGTCATACTACTAGTCTACTATGTACAGATCATCCGAAATTCCAGTGTGAAGTATACATATTATATAGTTGTTTAATTAAATCGAATCCTTTATTATCTAAAACTTAATTAGAAAAAAATAATTGAAAGGTCAGCACGTTGCGAATGGAATAAATATTCAGACCTGCATTGTTCACCAGGACATCCAGAGTTCCCCAAGCATCAATTGCCTGCGGCAGAGAAGAGATGAAACACAATCGTGACGTAACTACAAACTCATACAACAGCACCAAATCAATACTTAGTAGATTCCTATCCCTATATATATGGGTGAGCCAACATTAACTCACGGCCCTCATCATGGATTCCACGTCGGCCTCGCAAGAGACGTCGGCAGCGAAGCTGATCGCCGTCCCACCGGACTCCTCGATCTGCACGGATCGGATCACCAATTCAGCATTTTTTGTAGCTATATATGTATATGCTGTTTTCATTTTGACAGAAGAGATCAAAGAAACCATGGCATGACAATAAAATGTATATCACGAATTTAACGCATGCATCTGGCATGATGAACACGCTGTTTGGGTTTAATCATTCAATCAATCAGCGAATGAGGAATCAATTAATCAGGTAGCTCACCTCTCTGCACACTTCTTCAGCTTCCATGCCTGACTTGGCATAGTTCACAATCACCTTTAATCGACGAACAAGGTAAAACGCATGTTAGGTTAATCAATAGCACCACTGTAATAACAATGAAACATCTATTCACAATGGAGTAGTGCATTATATATTAATCTAAGTCTGCCTAATGTATCAGGTTTTCAGTAGTTTGTCGTGCAACGTACACAAAAATAACCTAAGTACGTTGTACCTACCTTGCACCCTGCTTTGCCAAGTTCCACAGCTATGGCTCTGCCAATCCCTCTAGACGCTCCAGTGACAACCGCTACCGGGGCTTCAAGCCGTGCTGCCCAGCCATCTATGGTCACGGCATCTACAGCTCTGATTCGGTCGCCTCTTCTAGTCCTGCTTGTCCTATCTACAAAAGCTGACGTTCAGATGACAGAAGCTAGTACATGTACTGCATTCTAATAAGTCATTTTTCCTTCTGATGAAACGTCAACTAGAGGCAGTAGTAATGCATGCACGTACCGTCTAAGTACGATAGGTTCCGTTGGTTGCCTGACGCGGATAGGGTCGTCGCCGCCGGCCGTCCAGAGCGCTGCGGCGGCTTGAAGCTGCTGCCATGGCGGCGCTGCGGTGGCGGAGACACACAGGAGGCGGCACTTAGGCTGGCAGCGCATGATGTTGTGGAGGCAGCCATTGCTAGCTGTTGTAGAGGGACGGACTGATGATATGTTTCTTGGCAGCCACCGCAGCTCGTGACGTCTTTAAAGTTTGAAGTCAGAGGATCGTTAGAGCAGAGGTCGGAAACGGAAAGATGTCTGGCTGCCTCGACGCCTAGTCGCGGATTAGATGGAGGCTTGCTTTGCATGACTGCCCAAACCGTTTGTGCTGGACTTGGCAGGCTGCTACATATTCGTGGATGGAAAAGATGCATGCGTTTCAACCATTGGATGGTCTCGTCCAGTACTTCTCCATGTGTTGGTGGATGGAAAGTGTGCTCTGTAGTCCTAGAACATTAGACGCAAGGTAATAATTGAACAGTTTAATGTATATATTTTACTCACCATACTAGCAATTTTTTGACAACGACCATATTAGCAATTGCTGATAATTGATCACAAGGTATTATGGAGACAAACATAGATACCAGTATGGATACATCCATGACTTTCTCGACATATTTCTCCACTTCCATCTCGATACAACAAATCCTCGATCTGGTAGTGTAGCAACTCTTAAGTGTACAAACAGACGTATATAATATTGCACACAAAACAAACTCTTACCATTGGCACATATCTCATAAAAACGATGTATATTTTATTCTCAAGAAATGAAATGAGAGTTAACATCAGTAGTTCACTTCAAGTATTAATCTGAGCTCTGCAATCGACTACATTTAAAAAAGTTTACTGCTAGATATATTTACCACCAGATTCATCATGCACCTTTTCATATCAAATAGGAATGCAATAACATGGACAATGTACCATAAAGAGAAAACATGTACAAACCTGAATCATCTGCACGAGACATTTCAGGTTAATTATTTTAAACATTTTATTGATCTAGCTGTATCTTCACTTGCTAGGAGATTTGAACAATATCAGGAATTCCAAAATACTTTTGGATTTCCTGTTTACTTCAGATAAGCTATGCTCTTTAATTGGATGATAAAAGCTTGCTTTCCTCTTGTGTCAATCTAGATGCTGCACTTAAGGGTGGAAACATTCAAACATTGATGGAAGAGAATTATATTTATATGTGGAGTTAAAGTTCATCCAATATGATATTGACAAATCTATGGGCCCTCTTGATATTATGAAGTATTTTGAAACAGCATGGTTCTTTTGCAAACACCGTTATATATTGCATATAGAATTTCATTAACCATTCCTGTTACTGTAGGATCTCCGGAGTGCAGCTTTTCTAAATTCAACTTGTTGAAGTCCTACTTGCGATCAACAATGACACAAGGAAATCTCAATGGATTAGCGACAATAACACTTGAAAATGATATCTTGGAGAAAATCAAGTATGGAATTATAATTGGAGGTTTCATTTCAAAGAATACTAAAAGGATGATACTTTTCAGTAGAACCTAAGGTACTACTTTTATTGTTTTAGCATTAAAATTTGATATGTTCTTAGTAGTGTAAGAACCACATATATTTTGGAACTTTATAATTATGCAAAAGTATGCTTTGGTTATGTTGTTTCTCGATTTTAGGACCCATTATGTGTTTTGCACATGGGACTTTAATTCATAGGTATGGCCCTACAAAGTACTTCCTCCATTTCAGTTTATAAGACAATTTGCGTAGGTCATTAGTCAAACTTTATAATATTTGACCAACAATTTATTACTACTATAATAAAAATCTGATACTATTAAGTTTATAACCAAATGAATTATTATTAATAATAAAAAATCAAAAGTTTAATTTAGGAAGTCGGTTCATATCATGCTACGCCTTGTAAGAGCAAGGATATAATACGTAAGCCAGGCTTATACCAATGCCATGTAACTAATAGCCTTCACCAATAGGCTAGAATAGAGTTGGCTGTAGAAGAGAGTTAGACATTTATTATTTGCATGTGTGCACACCAGTTGCTAGTAGCAGAGTAGCTTTATTTTCTCAATTTTTAGATTAAGGAATAAAAACATATTCTATAGTCTCTCCTATCCACACGTGAATGAGTATAGTTGTTCATTACAACTCAGAGGTACTTAGACTAAACACCGCTAGATGGAACACGGCTAGGTCCAAACGATCAAAAGTTGACCCGCAACAAAAGAACCAAAACTTTGTTCTTTATCATTCTTTGGTGACTCTAACCCAACTTCCCAAAGACTTCAATCACCATAATTTCTAAGCACTTGCAGTGTTACTCTCTCTTCCTCTTTAGACAACAGAGATCAAAACATGATCTAATACATCCCCTAAAGATTACCTGCAGGAAAGAATTAGTATATGTTTTTGCTAAACACAACATCATTTCTACTAGCGCTGGCACCCGGCCCTTGCAGTCCCATTCGTCCATGGCCTGCCCAGCGCCTGTGCCTGCCATCGCGTTACGCCGTTAGAACATCTCTAAAAGTACCTAATATTTTCTTCAAAAATATAGAGTTTTATAACTCCTAAAATATGTTGAAAAGAATAAAGAAGGCCATTTCCAAGAGTTTCTAAGCATCCACTCATAAAATATAGAAGACAATTTTACATCAGGAATGTTATACTATTTCTAAATCATCCTAACCACTTTTATATATTCTTTCTATAACACCCTAGGTGTTTGGCTCCCACATGATTGCATTTCATTTCATAAACATGTGCATCATCTATCTCATCATGCCATTGTTACTGAAACATGCACATGCAACATTTTCAATTATGTTTGTTTCATACTTGATTGTTTGTGAATGGTAGTAGCGCAACATGTGAATGCAACATGAGTTTCTCATACCTTGAAACATGGCAACATGGTAGGAATATGACAAGTTAAAATTACAACAAAGTCATGAAACATGTGAAACATGGAATTGCAGCATTAGGGTAAATAGAGTGTTTTGTTGTTTCATCACATGTGATCCTTAGAAGTTGGTGTAGCACTTGTGTAGAGTGGTTAATTATGGTCTAATACACCTTAACTACACTTAGGGTAATTGATGGGACATTGTTCATGTGGACCAAAATGACTAAATTGCCCTCTAGGTGGAGGTTTGACTTAGGGTGACCTATAGAGTGCCACTGTTTGACTGATTCAAAAGTCCAACCTAGAGACCTTGCATGGATGTGCACCCTTTACCAAAGTTGTAGCCCATTTATCAAGGAACAAAAGTCTCAATATGACCATCTCATGAAAATGGCTAGAACATACTCAAACAGGTCCCACAAGTCAGGTTTCCCTGCTGATTTCATACTTAGAAATTTTTCTAAGACATAAATACCATTCCAGTTGGATCGAGCCAACTTTGGCTTGATGTAACTTCTGATTCATGGTGAATTAGACTATGATCCATGAATAGAAGTTGAAGATGGAAGGTAGGGCTACAATTTTTGTGTACACGATTTTTGCTATTGATCAATGGTTTAATCGTTTTAACGCGTTGAAGTTGCACTATCAGGCTTGATTGGGTCACTGAATGGTGAGCTACAGTGCTCGATAGGTTCAGGGTTCGACGGCCGCGTGTACGCCACGCGTCGCTGGTCACCTGATCGCGCTGCCACGCGCCGCGGACGCCCTGGCATGGCCGGCCACTGACATGAGCACCCCCTATGCGCCTGCCGACCGGTTCACAGTCCATTTTCTCCCTTCCTTCTCCTCCACCGCGCGCAACAACAGAGCCGCAGCAGCTCCGCCGTTGCCGACCGAGCTTCGCCGTCGCCTAGCTCGCTTGCCACCACAAAAACGCGTAGGCCAGTTCAGTCAATAGCTCTGCCGTGTTCTCCTGCACCTCCTCCACCTCTTAGCCGTGTCGATTGGGTCTTGGTAAGGGCGCATTCACCGTTTCCACCACCGCCGCCATGACGGAACCTCGCCGGAGTTGGCGCTCCACGTGGCCAACTACCACCGAGGCCTTCCCATCCCCTCCTCTTTGCTTGGTTAGCATGGTAGCGACCTCCGAAAGTTCGTACCGAGCCTAGCTACGCCCTACGGGGCCGGACCTCGCCGGAGCTAGCCAACCCGCGGTCCGTGCGCCGCCATGGCCGTCGCCATTTCCCCTAACCACCAGTAATAGCCGTGATTGATGGTACGCCTAGGTGCGCACGGGTGAGGCGAACACGTTGGTACCGATGGCCTCGCCGGAGCTGCCATCGGCGATGAGCTACGCCGTCGTTCTTCTTCCTCCCCTATCTGTCTCTCTGCCTTGCGGGGCCCGCTCGTCAGCAGCCGCGCACAGGCGGGAGCCGGCCATGGGCCGCGCCGTTTCTGGGCCTGCGCTGAGTGCTGACGCGCGCGCGTCGTGGGCCGCCGTGTCTTTCCGGGCCGGCCCAGCAGTAGTGGTTAGGTTTCCATTTTATTTTGTTTTATTCTTTTTCACAGATTGGAGTACATATTCAAAAATGTATATCTCTTGGTTGATAGATCCAAATGATGTGGTTCCAATTTTGTTGAGTTCCTGGTAATGTCTAGTTTATATTAAAAATATAATTTATGCTATGTTCTGTTATGAAAAATGGAGTTGCTAATTATCTCTTTTAATCATGTGGGAAATAGGGGTAATTATATCTTTTCTGTGTAGCTCCAAATGGTATAAATTTTTTATGGTGTACTGCTCATATCATGAATAGCTTGTAGTTAAATTTTCATACACTTTGGACACTATATGTAGGAGTTAGGTAATTCTCTTGTTTGCATGGATGGATCTTGTGTGAATTTTCATAATTTTTCTATAGATCCAGTAAAGGTAAATTTGGTGAGTGCTATTCTTATGCTAGAAT
The DNA here is from genome assembly GCF_019320115.1 of Miscanthus floridulus. Classification (NCBI taxonomy): domain Eukaryota; kingdom Viridiplantae; phylum Streptophyta; class Magnoliopsida; order Poales; family Poaceae; genus Miscanthus; species Miscanthus floridulus. Next base: position 45,672,298 of record NC_089594.1, on the reverse strand, counting down.
GATACTAGAAAAAATGTGAAATCTGTTGCTTGACACTTTTCAATAGGGTTTCCTAAATATGCTAGAAATAGACCTGCCACCTGTTATTTTTGATACAGCAAGTTCTACTTGTCCAATTGCTTTAAAATTTTTATGGTAGTCTTTGTGAAGCATAAGGTAGCTACTGTAATTTTTGTAGATTTTTCTGTATAGTTTTACTATATGTTGCTTTAATCACCTAATTAACTAAATAAATTAGAAAAGGACATTAAATAATTTATTTAGAAGTTGGCACTATACTTTCTGATGTTCCTTTGGTATGCACAACAAGTTGGTAAACTTGGTTTGGTCCAAGTATGCTTTTGCATCATCACTAAATATTTAATTTAGCAAACCTGCTATTTCTGGACAGATTCTATGTTTACTTGAATTCGATTTGGTTAACGTAAGAATCATGCTTTGATGTTAAAAATGAATTGTAGAGAATTTCATAAGCTTTCCAGAATGTCCTCTTGCAAGTCATTTGAATTTGTAGAACTCTTGTTGTGATTGAATTAAGGAACTACTCGTTTACATATGAAACCTTAACTGTTGATTTAAGTATGCCTTTACTATTCCTAAGCTTGTGGTAATGTTCTTAGGTGTTAGGCCTTTAACTGAAGATGAGCATCTTTATCTTAGGTTATGCAAGTTAGGTAAGTTGATCTCATTCTTCAAGTTAAGTTAGATACATGTTTTAAAGTGATTTGAATAGAGCTATTCTTAATCGGTAAACGAGTGTCCAGTGATGTTTTCGTTAAACACTTACTGTGATCCATTCATCATGAGCATCTTGTCATTCCTTATGCATCCATGATATTTATCTTGTGCATCGGCATGCAATAGGTGTACCGAAAGGAGTGACACTGCTGGAATTCGAGGAACCGAGCGGGGAGCAGCAGCAGCCAACACCAGAGGTTCAGGAGGTGTAGCCCTCGAGAGAAGTGCCAGACGAGGTCGCCGTTGAGTGCCTGGATCACCATCCGTGCAACTTTGTGAAAGGCAAGCCCCGGAGTATATTAAGCCTCCTAATTTCTAAAATACAATTAAAGTATTATTATTACATATATATATTGTTGCATTAAGTTTAGGTGTTGGATGCAAACACTTGCTACATTGGTTATCCAATCCTTGTCCAGATATTGATACCCTGAATCCTATATAGCTTAGGCTCATGTAGTGCTTAGCCCTGCTTAAATGCGGTAGAAGTCAGGTGATTTCCTGTCACCTACGAGATATAGGGACATACATATGGCACGGTTGGCTATATTTGCTATCAGTGGAAAAGAACCTGTCTTAATTTGAATTGAAGACCGGGCGAAGGCTTGCCGGTTTGTAGTGACTTTCGTCTGTGTCGCTTAAGGACTAAATCTTGGAGCCTTTCCTGTTCATGTTGAATGCATGCCTCTCTCTTAGTTGGTCGTGTCTGAAGACCGACCACGAAGCCGAGTAGCTCACCTCAGGTCGGGAGTCGATAAGTATAAAGTATGCCTCGGAAGGGAGCCGTAGGCATGAGTCCAAGGGCAGGTGATTTAAAAGTCCTGATCATTCTGGCAGAAGGGTAATCCCTGAGAGCGCTGGCGCTGATCGAACCCGCGAATTTGGTTTCTGAGTTGTACCAAAGGTGACCCATGGCTACTCTTGCAAAGTATGCCCAGGGTGAGAGTTAGGAATACCCCCTCAGCTGAGTTGTAATTCGATTTGAGTCGCTGTCTCTCCCGGTTAGTGAGAACTTGACAGGTTTATCTCCAAAGTAGATACACTAAATAACATACTGATTCAGAATGATGATATGATGACAGCCTGATTATACCTGCTATGGTTAATATTGTTTGCTCCTAATAATTGAGTGCTATAGTACAGGTGCTAATCTAGTGGACAGGTAAATGATGATAAACCTGATGCTAAGTTTAAATTGGTCACTATATTCATAAGCTCTTTTATGCAACTGTGTCAAGCTAGCCCACCTCATAAGCCTTGCATGACCCTTGGTGTCCTTTATGTCTGGTTTTGATGGGTAAGTCTAGCTGAGTACCTTCTTGTACTCAGGGTTTATCTCCCACCTGTTGCAGATGACCAGTTCTACTTTAGGTTGCTGCAAGTATTGCCTTCTCCCGGCTGGGGATGAAGACTAGACCGTTAGGCGCGGTCTCTCCTAGTTCTCGTACCTGAAGATGCTTTGTGGGAAATGACTAAGATCTGGCAATGTATTTGAAATTATGAAGTTATGTACTAAACTATGTTGCTTCCGCAAATTTGAACTTGGTTTGTAATATTTTATTTGAACTCTGATGGATGTAATCCGAATACCACTTGTGAAATATTGTAACGAATGATTTATTGTGTTGAATCACTACGGTCTTGGTTTGTATGTCGAGAGTTGTTTGAAATCCTTCATGATTTCCGGACTACTGGGATTATGGGAGCTTAAGTACAGGAATTTGATCACTTCGGTGATTGTTTTTGTACTTACGTTCTTATAATTTGGTCGGTTCTGTTACAGCTGGCATCAGAGCAAGATTCAACACTAAACATGTCATTTGTGTATTTAAAACAAAAGTATTTATGAAAATTCTAAATTAAATACTAAGTGTTGCCAGTGGTCATATCCTTTATGCCCAAATAAGGACTCTTAGGTGGCTTATTAAAGTACTAACTTGGGGGTTCCTACTTGTTTTTGTTTCGTTGTCTATACGGCGTGCTATTGTATGGATGCCATCCGCTTGGGTGGTAATGTATGATCAAAATACCTCTACGCTCTGGTAAGTGGGAGTTGTGAGAGCATGACCATCCAACCGTCGGTCTAGGGGAGAGTAGTTGTGGTTGCTCACATACTTATATGTTCGATCATGTATCTATGAGAGTACTTAAGTGTGGGTATCTCTTTCGGGTAGCTGTGATACTAGAGTATGTACATCAGGGGATGTATGTATGAAAGTATTTAGTTTACTGCTTACTTTATATGCCTTTTTGGGAAATTATTGGGCTGAAATGAAATTTGCTGCAGGTACACTAACAACATATCATTGTAGATCAACTAGCTACCGTATACAAGAGAACGTATGTATGCCACTGTATATTTCGCTAGCCTTTAAATTTTTTTAGGTTTAGGAGGATGTACGGATCGTGCATGCATCATGTTCAAGCATACATGGCATTTCTTGCATTACTCCCTCCTTTAAAAATTTGATGGTCTCGACTAATTAAATTCAGTATCCCTTAAATGATTCTCCCCTTACATTGCAACTTTTTGCTACAGATGGCAGCGCATGAAACACACTGCTCGCAAGTCCACCGGAGGCAGGGCGCCTCGTCACCAGTTAGCTCCTCATGGGCCCCGTCCTGAGCCTACTGAGGAGGAAAGGCTGAGGGCAGAGCTGGCCTGGGTGACTACTGAGAGGAGTGCGGCTCGGACACCATTTGGAGTAAGTAATGCAGGAATAGGACCAAGAGACCCTGGAGGTTCAGAGGTTGATAGTTGCTCACCGCAACTGTGAACGCATGCTGATTCATGTGCTGAACCAGCGGAATGAAGCCTGGAACGAAGAGAATGCGTTGAGAGCAGCGATAGGTTGAGCTAGAGCAGCAGTTGGCAGCTGTAGAAGAGTACAATGACCATCTCCATGAGGAGGTTCACCTGTTACACAATCAGCTCCACCCTCTCCTACCCCCTGAATGATGAGGATGAGATGGGCTCTGGTGTCATCATGGTTGAAGATGATGATGACATTGAGATTAATGGACCTGAGGACATTCCCCCTGAAGAGGAGGAAGATGAGGAGCTAGAACCTGCTAGTGATGAAGATGGAGGAGAGATCTTCAACACTGAACTCCGAGGACGATGCATAGTTTAGCTTACTACTTAGCTAATGCGCTAGAGCTAGTCTTTTGTTGATCCTCATGCATGAACGAGTAGCTTTGTAAAAAGTTAATTGTTGGGATGTAATATCGAACCCTGTGTTGTCCTTGATGTAAGTTTGGAACCTCTATGGCTTGGGTGTAACCTATCAAACAGTGTTATGCTCCACATATGTGAGCCTTTGATAAATTCCGTCTATGCGGTCTATAGATCTCATTGTTGGTTAAGTTCATCGCATTAATGTGTCAATTGATGCGCTTGATGAGTTGTGTGATTGTGATGGATGATTGTGCCTCTGTTGATTTTATAAATTTATTCTCTCCAATGGAATCAGTTTGGCATAATTATACAATTCATCTATAAAATTTTCCACATCAGTCAGTGCTCATTGGCTATACATTTTGTAGATGGCTTATAATCTTCGTCGTGGTCAGTAGCCTTGGAGATGAGGAACAACCACCTCCTCCACCACCACCCACACTAGCTGAGCTAATGTAGACAGTCGTCGAAAGTCAGCGCATGCTAGCTGAGGCTATGCGCCAACTAGGCTAACCGCAATGATCGACATGTCCACCTAGGGACCCAACCTAAACCAGTATAGCAGCTTTAAGGACTTCATGGACACAAAGCCCCCTATCTTTAGAGAGGCAGAAGAACTATTACAAGCTGATGAATGGTTGAGTACAATAGAGCAAAGGTTTGGATTGCTCCGATTGACAGAAGGTATGAAGGCCTCGTATGCAGGACACTAGCTCCAGGGCCCTGTAGGCAGTCTGGTGGACCCATCACAGGACCACCTTCCCTGCAAACATCGAGGTAGTTTGGGACTAGTTCTAGGAAGCGTTTAGGGGAAATTTTATCCGTCCTGGTCTCATGGAAATTAAGCATACCGAGTTCATGAAGCTAACTCAAGGCAACAAGAGTCTTAATGAATACCTCCAGGCATTTAATAACCTGGCGAGGTATGCTCCTGAGTTTGTTGATACTGATGCCAAAAAGATAGCTAGTTTCAAGAGGGGACTTTCCCCTAAACTAATGAAATCTATGGGCAACTACAAGTGTGTCACCTTCAATGAGTTTATCAGTGACACCCTGACTCAGGAGAATAATGATAAGGTATATGCTACTTCCAAGAACCATAAAAGAAACTTTGAGGCAGGTGCTTCTCAGTCTAAGGCACCAGTGGTATCCAAAACCCAATATCATCCACCCAATACTAATGTCCGATACCGCCCACCTCAGAAGAAGAATCAAGCAAAAACTGGTTTCCACAAGGGGTACACTAGTTTCCTTGCCAAAGAATACCTCTGGGTAGGGTAGCTCCAATGTTCCACCAGCTAACAGGCTGTGTTGGAAACTATAACAAGCCTGGTCACTGGGCTAGTACTTGTCCCTATCCTCCCAAGCAGAATGCTCAAGGAAACGTTTGTCACGGGCGTGTTCACTACACTACTGTGGAGGAAATTCCTACTGGTGAAGTGGTCATCGCTGGTAAGTTTCTTGTTAATGATCACCCTGCAGTTGTGCTCTTTGATTTGGGTGCTTCACATTCCTTTGTGAGTTCTACTTTTGCATCTAAGCATAAGATGAATGTGATTACAATTGTTAAGGGGGGTTATTGTATTAGTGCTGCTAGAAATAATATCATGACTAACTAAGTAGTTAAAGATGTAAAGATTGAGATTGGGGATCGAGAGTTCCTTACGGATCTTGTAGTTCTACCAGGGATAGGAATCGATGTAATCCTAGGGATGAAGTGGATGAGCGAGAATGGAGTGTTGATCGATACATCAACCCATGTGGTAATGTTGAGAGATCATGTGGATAAGAAGGGTTTTCTAGTGTAGTTGCCTCATGATATCGCTATCCACAATATAGCCAATGCTACCCTAGCCAAAGCCATTAAAGATATACTAGTTGTCTGTGAGTTTCCAGATGTCTTCCCTGATGACTTGCCTAGATTACCTCCGGACCGAGAAGTAGAATTCAAGATAGAACTCATTTCGGGTATCGCTCCTATTTCTCGAAGGCCCTATAGAATGCCGCCCAATGAGTTGGCTGAGCTGAAGATTCAGTTGAATGAGCTATTAAAGAAAGGTTTGATTCGGCCTAAGTTCTTCTCCTTGGGGTTGTTCGGCTATCTTTGTGAAGAAGAAGGACGAGTCTCTGCGTATGTGTGTAGATTATCGCCCCCTTAATGCTGTTACTATCAAGAACAAATACCCTCTTCCTTGCATCGATATTCTGTTTGATCAGCCCTCCAAAGCTAAGGTATTCTCCAAGATCGATTTGAGGTCTGGCTACCATCAGATCAAAATTCATCCTGAAGATATACCTAAGATAGCTTTCTCTACTCGTTATGGCTTGTTCGAATGTCTTGTCATGTCCTTTGGGTTGATAAATGCTCCGGCACACTTTATGTACCTGATGAATTCGGTATTCATGCTAGAATTGGACAAGTTCGTCGTCAGTGTTCATTGATGATATCCTTGTATATTCTTAGAATGTAGAAGAGCATGCTGAACATCTGAGAATTGTTTTAACTAGATTACATGACAACCAGCTTTATGCTAAGTTCAGCAAGTGCGAATTCTGGTTGAACAAGGTACCTTTTCTAGGTCATGTGTTATCTAGAGATGGAATTTTGGTTGACCCTACTAAGGTGTAAGAAGTCCTAGATTGGAAGGCACCTACTATGATCATAGAAGTCCGAAGTTTCCTAGGTTTGGCTGGCTACTATCGTCGATTTATTTCGGATTTCTCAAAAATCGCCAAGCCCATGACTCGACTACTTCAAAAGGATGAGAAGTTTGTGTGGACCCCTGAAGTGTGAAGAGGCTTTCCACACTTTGTAGACCTTACTAACTTCTGCTCCTATATTGGCACAACCTGACATCGAGAAGCCTTTTGATGTCTATTATGATGCATGTGGCACCGGTTTGGGGTGTGTTCTTATGCAGGAGGGCCGAGTCATTGCTTATGCTTCGCACCAGCTTCGAAAGCATGAAGTCAATTATCCTACCCATGACTTAGAGCTAGCCGTGGTTGTTCATGTCCTGAAGATTTGGAGACATTACTTGCTAGGTAATGTGTGCAACATCTATACTGACCATAAAAGTCTCAAGTACATCTTTACTCAACCCGCGTTGAACATGCGTCAACGACGATGGTTAGAATTAATCAATGACTACAACCTTCAAGTGCACTATCATCCTAGCAAGGCAAATGTGGTTGCTGATGCCTTAAGCAGAAAGGTCCATTGCAATTCCTTAGTTAGTGAAGACTTTCATCTGGCACACCTCCTTCATCCTATAGTACTCCACAATATCACTGTGGATTGCTCTCTTAGAAGTCGAATTATCAAACTCCAAAAAACTGATGTGGGTGTGTTTCACATCAAGCGGAAGATGAAAGAGCAGGAGACCAAGCACTTTAGGATCAATGACAAAGGAATTCTCTGGTTTAATGATAGGCTTGTAGTACCCAAAGACAAAGAACTTAGAAATCAAATTATGGCTGAAGCCCATTCTTCTAGATTGTCCATCCATCCTAGTAGCAGTAAAATGTATCAAGATCTCAAGCTGTATTATTGGTGGACCAAGATAAAGAAAGAAATCGCAGCCTATGTGGCAAGGTGTGATAACTGTTGCAGAGTCAAGGCTATTCACATGAGGCCTGGGTTATTGTAGCCACTCTCTATTCCTGGCTGAAAGTGGGAAGAAATTGTTATGGATTTCATTGTTGGGTTACCCACTACCAAAAAGCGTTGTGATTCCATCTGGGTTATCATAGATCGTCTAACCAAATCCGCTCACTTTATTCCAGGTCAAGTCTATCTATCACCCTCACAATTATGCTGATATTTATTTTCAACAAGTGGTACATCTCCTTGGTGTACCCAAATCCATTGTTTCTGATAGAGGACCGCAATTCACTGACTCGCTTTTGGGAATGCTTACATCAAAATCTTGGCACTCATCTAATCTGCAGTTCTGCCTATCATCCGCAAACATCGGGATAGACTGAGCGTGTTAATCAAATTCTTGAAGACATGCTTAGAGCTTGTCTTATCTCTTGCAAAGGCTCTTGGGAGGAATGGTTGCCTCTCGCTGAATTCTCTTATAACAACAGTTATCAAGAGAGTATCAAAATAGCTCCTTTTGAAGCTCTTTATGGCCGCAAGTGTAGGACTCCTTTAAACTGGGTGTAACCCTGGAGAAAGAAGATTCTATGGTATTGATTTTGTAAAAGAAGCCGAAGAGCAAGTCCGAACTATACAGAAGAATATGACTGCCGCTTAGGCTAGACAAAAGAGCTATGCTGATAAGAGAAGAAAACCTATTGAGTTTGAAGTAGGCGACCATGTTTATCTAAAGGTATCCCCTATGAAAGGAGTAAAATGTTTTGGAATTAAAAGGAAGCTTGAGCCTCGATATGTTGGACCTTACCAAATTATCAAGAAAAGTGGAAGAGTAGCCTATAAACTCGATCTACCACATGAAATGGGAGCTATATTCCCGGTATTCCATGTGTCTCAGCTAAAGAAGTGTCTTCGTATTCCCGAGGAAAGAGTAGCAACGAGGAAAATCAACTTGAAATCTGATCTTTCTTATGAGGAGAAGCCCGTGCGAGTTCTGGATACTCAAGAAAGGGTGACTCATAGGCGAGTAGTTAAGTTATATAAGGTAGTTTGGAGTAATCATAGTGTCGGGTACCATAAAACGAGGTACTCCGAGCGTACACTAAAAGAGTCACTTAAATCCCACCAACAACAAAGCTAGAAGGTAAGTCATGGGTTCACCACTAGCCCCGACCAAGCCCACCGGCTCTCTGCCTCACCTGAGGCCTCGCACGGGAGGTCTCGACACCCTTGACAGAATCTCCACCTCGTGCGAGGCCTCTCGCGCGAGGCCTCGATAGAGAGCCCAATCTCCAGTCTCACCCGAGGCCTCGTGCATCCAGCCTCGAGCAAGACAGCTATTCTCCGTATCGCTCGAGGTTGGCTTGTCAATAACCCATCACTCCCACCTCGATCGGTCTTTCCGACAACCTGTCACGTCCTATTAATGCAGTCAACCACTCCCGCAATCTCAGTCGGACGGTGGCCGATGGGACAAGAAGTTGCATCAACACCATACCAGGCTTAGATAGGGCGCAGCGAGGATTACCGGCCACTGTATTCTGGTGCTATACCCACGATCAGTGCCCGCACTGTGCCCCGTAATCCTCGCCCCAAAGACAACATGGCATGGGAAGTCTAGCCTGGGACATCATCGCCTCCGAACTAGCATACCAGCACAACTGCTCCCTCCAAGCCTCAGCACCCTACGACAGGGCCTTGGCCATCTCGAGATTCACATTTGCTGAGACCCCCACCATGGTTCTGCCTTGCCACCAACCGAGCCTTGGCCTTGTGCGTAGTCAGTCCACAGCGACCCGCATGCCTGACCTGCTGCGCCCGCTTTGAGGCAGCCCTGGAGCTCCCATGACGCATAGGATCGGATGTGACCAGCACGTCGCCCCAGCGCTTCAAGGATGGACCACTCCAACGACCACATCGCCACAAGAATAGGCTATAGGGCTCGGACATGCCGCCTCCATTCGCACGATGCCATATAGTTAGCACATGTACCACCCTTGTCCTCCCTTCAAACTATAAAAGGAAAGGACTTGGGCCATTTCTAAGGGAGGGAGAGAGGCACTCACGAAGAACAATGCCCTGTAACACGCACACTTCCCTGCCACCTGAGAGCAACGTCTCAAGTAGCCCACATCACTCCCCGCCAAGACCTGGGACTAGTCCCTCTCTCACCTGGCTTGTAACCCCCTACTACAAGCACTTCGGTGCAAGGAATACAAGATCGATCTCTCAGACTAGACGTAGGGCACCAATTGCCTAAACCAGTATAAGTCTTGTGTCTCTTTGCATCACCATCTAGGATTGGGAACACGCAGCACAAATTCACTAGTTGGTTGAGGATCCCCCGGTCCAAAACACCAACAGTTGGCGCGCTAGGTAGGGGCCTCTACGTGTCAGTTTCATCATCCCAACAAGTTCTAGGATGACAGACCCCATACAACCGCTGTGTCTCGGCATGGTGGTCTGGTTTGGGAGCCTAGAGTTCATGTCTCTAGGGCACGAGTACGACATGGTACTTCTCACACCCCAAGCCCTGCCTACCGACGACGACGTCATGCACCGGCAGCCCAGGCACAGGCGGCGCCCGGGCGGTCACTCTCGCCGTGCTCGCCGGGTACGACATGTGAGTAGGATCACCCTGATGCTACGTGAACCCAGGGTGACTCACCGCTCTCCACCGGTATCCTATGACCAGCTGTTGGTGCAGGGTCCCTAGTTGGGGACCTGTCTAGCCTGAGCCTGGACAAGGGGAAAACACCGGTGGCACCCGGCGACGCCCTGACATCAAGCTCCACTCCACCACTCCTTGAGGAGCCAACTCCAGCGGAGCAGAGCCTGGCAACGGCACCATCTCCATACCCCTTCGGGTTGAGAAATGTCCACCGCCTCTTATGCTTACGCCTATGCTTCCACTCACATGGATCTCTCAGAGCGCCGCCAGCGCTTTGCTTTCGACTTCGACACCACCACGTCGACCCACACCCACTGCTGACTCCTCGGAGGAGGACGAGGCATGGGCTAGAGCGGATTTCTCCAACCTCCATGACAGTGAAACCATGCGTTCGCTTCTTGGCCTGCAAGTGACTATTGCTTTGACTACTCCGATTCTGATGATGAAGGTACTTATGATCCCTCTCATGAGTGCTTCCACGTCGGACTTGGGATGCCAAGCACTAGGCGACGAGGATGAGGGGGTAGGCAACCGCACTCCTGCTTCATCAGGGAACAGGCGATGCCATGCCCTCACGCATTGTCCCACCGGTAGCACGGAGCGAGAACCTTGCCCTCGGACAATTTCAATGACCGGACCTGGAGCAGCTCCGTGAACTTCAGGCCAAGGTTGAGCAAGATGGCCTCCGATGAACTTTAGGGAAGTACAACGAGGCCGCCGATGAACTGGCAAAGATGGCCTCAGCATGGGCTCCGGTCCCCCTCGAACGTCTTTGCCAGGGACCTCCACAAACCTTCCATTGACTACCGAGACGGGGCTCAACGCCCCCTCTACTACCGAGACTCTCTCGACCAAGCCTAAGGTCATGGAAGTCAACACTGAGCCTCCCTAGACCGACCAAGATGCAGATTGGCGAATCCCAGTTCCTTGATTGGCTTGATTGGGGGAGCTTCCTAGTGACTAGGACCGAAGCCCGATGGCTTGCGCGCTGAGCCAAGACTTACGTCCTCTGCAATGACGAATTGTACAGGCGAAAGTCCCTCCGGTGTCCTCCAACAATGCATCACCGCCGAGGTAGGCCGAGCCCTGCTTTGGGACTTGCATGCAGGGGCCTGTGGGCACCATGCAGTGCCTCGGACAGCTCATAGGAAACGCTTTCCACCAAGGGTTCTACTGGGCGACGGTGGTCGCCGATGCCACCAAGCTAGTATGCTCCTACGAAGGTTGCCAATACTATGCTCGGCAGACACATCTCCCAGCCCTAGGCCCTCCAAACCATCCCCATCATGTGGTTGTTCATCATGTGGGGGCTCGACATGGTCGGGCCTCTGCAAAAGGCCCCCGGGGGCTACACCCGCCTGGGTGTAAGGGGTGGCAACCTAACCCCCATAGGCGGCACAGGCGGCACCCTTTAGCGCGTCATGCTCCTTGATCTCGGTCTCGAGCATCGTCTGCACCGCGATGGAAGCCTCGGCTGCCCGGATGACCTCCACCTCTGACTCTGCACCACATAAAATGGAATGGGGTTGAGCAGGGGGAAAACAAGCTAAATAAGGATGGAAGCCTATGGAACTCACCCTTGGCCTTAGGCTCCCAGTGTCGGGCCTCGACCCGAAAGGCCTCGACTTTCTCCTTCAGGCGCTGAGGCTCGACTTGAGAAGCCTCGGCCGCCCTGGAAGCTTCACTCCCTAGCTCTACATCACACCAGGAAGTTAGGGAGCGAACATAAGGAAAAGAACATAAAACAAGGGGACTAGGACTCACCCTCAGCCTTTCCCCTCCAAACCATAGCCTTAGTTCACAAGGCCTCAGCCGCTGCAAGGGCCTCATCCAAAGTGCCTTTTGCCAGATGGTGCGCACTCTGTTCCGCTCCTAGCTACCCAGCAAGAGCCTTGCCCAAGGCCACGGCTTCTTCAGCTCGAGACCTGAAGGCATCCCAATCATTGGCCATGAGGGTGAGCTCCTCCTCTAACTCCTTGACCCACGCCGCCTAGAGGGGCGAGCTGCTCCTGAGCCATGGCCGCCTCGACCTTCGCGTCGGCACAACGAAGGCAAAGGTCCTCCACCTCTGCACTCTGCGCCGATAGGAGCTCGTTGGTGCCTGCAAGAAGGCCCTTCTACCGCTGAAGCTGGTCCCAGACATCCCTCTTCTGTCGGAGAAAGTCCTGACTTCCCAAGAGACCAGGTCATGAGCTCCTGGGGGGAAATAGAGCAGGGGTCAATGCCTACAAAGAAAACTCGAAAAAGACCACAGCATGAGAAAAGAAAGCATGAACCTGGGCAACTCCGGGCAGATCATTGGCCACCGAGATAGCACCGTCCGTATTGACCGCTCTACCAGCTGGCGGTACTACTCGAACAGTGTCCTAGCGACCGCCCTCGGCCGCATCCTCGAGGGCAAATAGGGGCTCCGCCCCAGTGTCGTCCCGGCTCTACCATAGGACATGTGGGTGATCCCACCCGTAGGGCTCGGGTCGTACTCACGCGAGGGCCGAACTTCCCTCGCCCGAGGTTGGAGCCAGGCTGTTCCACTACACCGGCCACCTCAGCGCCGGCCATCTCCTACGCCTGGGAAGTATCGTCGGAGGAGCTCAGGAAGGACCTCCACTTCCTAGGCGCTTTCTCGCAACAACGGCGGGCCTTGAACCAAGGGTGCCACCGAGGCCTCCGCCGCCTTCATCTCCACTTCCTGGGCCAGTAGCCCCGCCACTGATCACGTCGGTGTCGGTGGGGGCTTCGGCCTCTGCCATCATGGCCTCGGTGGTCTCGGGGGCTCCGGCCTTCACCATCGTGGCCTCGGTGGTCGTGAGGGCTTCGGTACCCGCCACAGCGGCCTCGATGGTCCTGGGCACCGCGGCCTCTGTTGCCCCTAGCATATGGAACCCTCGGGGACCTCAATCCTAGTGGCCTCGGTAGCCAAAGGAACCTCGGCCGCATTCGACCCATGGGCCTCACCATCATGGGGCAGAGGCACTCCCTCCCCCTCCTGTGTCAGGGCCACCTCGACAGCCCCTCCTTGGGTGGCCGGCTCCTTCAGGTCGGCCCTCGCTGACTGCCGCGCCACGTTGTAGGGCGGCTTGCACCTCCGCCACCCAGTGGGTGGTGGAGCTAGGGTTAACATTGAGCGCTTTAAGGGGCGCCAAGGTAGGCACCTCCATAGGTCACTTCTGGCTAAGGACAAGACATTCACAGGGTCAGCACAAGACAAAAGAACAAACGAAAAGCACTGTGACCCACCAAAAATACACCTACCTCGAGTGGGGCGGCAACCGCTTCGCCACGGCTGACCCTTGTCCACAAAGGCGGTGGCGGCGGTAGAGGCATGGCCTCCATGTCCATCGGCACCGGTTGGTCCTCAACGGACCCTGGCACCCCCTCGGTCCTCTATGGGGGCAGTTGCGTCGCCTCCGCCGCCACTTGCACCACCGTTCGCCGCCGAGCCCACTGGGCTGACGGCGCATTTGCCCAATGCCTGTGCCTCAGGCATGTCGGCCTCGACCCTGGAGCGGGCAATTGCCGACCCCAGGTCAGCTCCTCCTCCTCCCAGGAGTGCCGGGCTGCTTGCCAACTGCCCCGGGCACCACCTCCCCTACATTAGGGAGATGGTCTAGAGGACCTCGCCCCATCTCGTCCTCATCATCCCCATCCAAGGCATCCGTCGATATCGACGGCGACGGGGATTCCTCCAACGAGAGGCCATCCTTCCTTTGCTGCTGGTGGCGCTTATCCAGTTCCTCGTGCGCAAGGATCTTCTTCGTGCGCTTCGCCGCCTTGGCATCTTTTCCGCTTTTTCTGCGCCTCAACATGCGCCCAGTTGATCGCCCGCTACCTTGTGTCCTCGGGAACGGGCGGCGGAGAGGCGCGCATGTCCCTCATCCCCTGCAGGAACAGCGAACACACATAAGGGAACGAGAAGTAAGGAGAAACGAAGGAGGCTCAGGGGCTATAGCGGCGCATGACTTACTAGCGAGAGGAACCCCCGCGATGGGCGCATCACGATGGGGGTCAGGTTGCCGCCCCTTAGCTTCGCCTCCACCGTCTCCCCCACCCGATGAAGAATTTCCTCATCGGAAAGGGCAGAGGAGGACATCCGAATGCCCACATTGGGCTCACCCGGCCTCATCTCGAACAGGCACCACCACCGAGCCATCAGCGGCAGCACCCTCCGATGGTGGAAGGCAGCCATGACCACAGCCGCGGTAAGGCCATGGCCCCATAGCCTCTCTAGCCCCTCCAGAAGCAGCTGCAGCTTGGGCTGATCCTCCCTCAGGATGCCGTACTTCCACCTCTCCGGGTAGCTCCCCACAATCCACCCAGTGTAGGGGGGAGTCCTCCGTCATTGTTGCAAAGATAGAACCAGCTCATGTACCATCGACGATTGGATGACGTGAGTTGGGCCGAGATGTAGAGGTGCTGGCGGTCCTAGGCGCACTTGGAGAGTGCAGCCGCCAGGCCCTCGTCGCTTTCCTCATGCCCGACGTGCCCGTCGGCTTAGTGGTGTGCCCCGCCCGAAAGAGGTGGAGCCACAACTCCCAATGGGGAGCAATCCCCAAGTACCCCTCGCAGACAGCGACAAAGATGGCCGCCTATGCGATGGAGTTGGGATTGAAGTTGTGGAGCTCCACGCCATAGTAGTGTAGGAGCGCCCGCATGAACCGATCTGCCGGGATGTAGAGGCCACGCTCGTGAAAGGAGACAAAGCTCACGACGTAACCGTCATGAGGCCTCAGCTCTGGCTCTCCCAATGGAGCGATTCACTCTAGCCTGTTGGGCTCTGTCACCAGACTGAAGGAGTCCGCCGTCGATGAGCGACTGAAGCATCTCTGTGGTGACGTCAGATGGATCCCAAGGGTCCACCTCGATGACAACAATGTTGCCAGCCATGGATGCAGTGGAGGGATTGAATGCGGCGGTGAGTTTCTCTCTCTCTCTCTCTCTCTCTCTCTCTTTCTCGCTCTCTCCTTGGCTCGCTCTTCTCCCTTCTTCTTCCCGGCACTCGCTGCTCTAGCGACGGCTCGATGGGGGCAGAGCTAATGCAGGCAAGGTAAGGTGAGGAGGGGTGAGGCTCTTTGCGTATTTATGCTAGGGTGAAGGCAAGATAGACGGGCGATGAAATCAGGGGAAGTTTCCCCTGGATCTAGCGCGGTTAACCTCGATCCGATTTTACCGCCCACATGCCCACCTTTTTCTCATTAATTGCGGGAACAATTGCGTCCCATCCACTGACACCACGTCACGCCCGATCGCTGCGGCAGCAGGCGTCAGTTCCGTCTCCCTCAGAAAACCACCTCAAAAGGCGCTGCCAGCCGTTGCTGAGCCTGATGGGGAAGATATCCCCCCCCCACCCTATTCCTTTCAAATGAAGGAACTGGGCGCTGAGCCTATTACGGTTTAGGGGTTCGAAGGCTGGGCCCCTAAGGTTTCGATAGCCACCCCAGGACAACAGAGTCAGGGATGACCGTGGGCTGAGCCCACACGAGGCCGAGGCCCAAGCAAGCAAAACACTTGGGACTGCCCTAAGTCAGTGTCCGAGACTGGCAGGGAGGTCTCCGAATGGGATCCCACCGTAGGGAGGCGCTGAGCCACCGAGGCCCAGCGAACGGCCTCAGCACCCACTAGAGAAACCCTCTGGTACTCTTGGAGCTATGTCTCTAGACCGCTAGCCGTCCCCTAGTGAACAGGGGCATGGGCCTCCACTCGGACTTACCCGATAATAGCTCACCGGAAGTGCCAATGCTCGTGCCCACCGAGGGTAGCCTAACACATTCCACCCCTCCTTTCGAGCGAAAAGGAAGCGTGAGGGTCGTACAAAAAGCTAGGGGAACCCCTGATGGACCTCTTGCTCCGTGCAGAGGCTAGGGGGCTCTTCCTGCAACCTTGCCGAGACCTAGCGACCCCGGCTCGCACTCGAGGGGGCTCGGTAAAACAACCCCTCCTTCTGAGCGAAAAGGAAGTGCGAGGGTCATACAAAAAGCTAGGGGAGCTCCCGACAGGCCCTCTCACTCCATGTAGAGGCTAGGGAGCCCTTCCTGCAGATATGCTGAGACCCTGCGACCCAGGCTCGCGCCCAAAGGGGCCTCGGCAAACAAACCCTCACACGCGAGGGGCATACAAAAAGCCAGGGGAACTCCCGATGGCCCTCTCGCTCCGTATAGAGGCTAGGGGGCTCTTCCTACAACCTTGCTGAGACCCAGCGGCCCTAGGCTTGCACCCAAATGGGCTTGACAAACAACCCCTCCATCTGAACGAAAAGGATATGTGAGGGTCAAACAAAAAAGCCAGGGGGACCCCTGACCGCCCTCTCGCTCCGGGTGGAGGCTTGGGGGCTCCTCCTGCACCCAAGACAAAGACAAACGACCTAAGCTCATGCTAGAAGTTTCGTTGCAAACACAATAAAGGGCATCGAGCCCATTACGGTCTAGGGGTTCGAAGGCTGGGCCCCCAAAGGTTTTCGACAGCCGCCCTAAGGCAATAGAGTTAGGGACGATTATGGACGAGCCCATGTATGGCCAAAGCCTAAGCAAACAATTGCTCGGGACGTCCTAAGTTATGTCCGAGACCGGCAGGGAGGTCTCTGAATGGGATCCCACTATAGGGATGCACCGAGCCACCGGTGCTTAGCAAACGGCCTCGGCACCCACTAGAGAAACCCTCTGGTACTCTTGGAGCATGTCTTCGGACCACTAGCCATCCCCTAGCGAACGGGGCGTGGGCCTCCACTTGGACTTACCCGATAATAGCTCACCGGAAGTGCCACCTGCTCATGCCCACCGAGGGTAGCCTGGCACATTCCACCCCTCCTTCCGAGTGAAAAGGAAACATGAGGGTACGCGCAAAAAGTCAGGGGCACCCCTGATCGCCCTCTTGCTTGATGCAGGGGCTCGGGGGCTCTCCCTACAACCTTAGCCGAAACCCTACGACCCGAACTCGCACTTGTGGGCTCAGCAAATACGATAAAAACTCCTCACTCAAACATGAAAAAAGCCCCTGGAGGAGTAAAATCCACTCCTCCAGGGCCTCGGGGTTACACCTAGCGGGTGCGCTCGCTGCGCACCCACCGAAACCTTAAGAAGCGAGACACAATCCCTACAGGAGCCGCTGCAAGCCAAATCTCAACAAACCCTTAGGGAGAGTGCACGCACTCACCCTAAGGCTCGGGGGCTACTATCGGGTATCATAAAATAGGGGTACCCTGAGCATACACTAAAAGAGTCACTTAAATCCCACCAACAACAAAGCTAGAAGGTAAGCCATGGGTTCACCACCAGCCCCGACCAAGCCCACCGGCTCTCCGCCTCACCTGAGGCCTCGCACGGGAGGTCTCGACACCCTGACTGGAATCTCTGCCTCGCACGAGGCCTCTCGCGCGAGGCCTCGGCAGAGAGCCCAATCTCTATCTCGCCCGAGGCCTCGTGCGTCTAGCCTCGAGCAAGACAGCTATTCTCCGTATCGCTCGAGGCTGGCTTGTTAATAACCCATCACTCTCGCCTCGACCGGTCATCTTGATAGCCTATCACATCCTATTAATGCGTCAACCACTCCTGCAATCTTAGCCGGACTGGCGGCTCGACACCACGGAGTGGCCGACGGGACAAGAAGTCGCATCAACACCATACCGGCTGAGATAGGGCACGACGAGGATTACCGGCCATTGTATTCTGGTGTTGTACCCACGATCAGTGCCCGCACTGTGCCTCGCAATCCCCACCCCGAAGACAATGCGGCATGGGAAGTCTGGCCCAGGACATCATCGCCTCCGAACCAGCGTACCAGCATGACCACTCCCTCCAAGCCTCGGCACCCTACGACAAGGGCCTCGACCATCTCGAGATTCACATCTGCCGAGACCCCCACCACAGGTTCTGCCTCGCCACCAACCGAGCCTCGGCCTCACGCACTAGTTAGTCCATAGCGACCCGCACGCCGACCACCATGCTCGCTTCGAGGCAGCCCTAGAGCTCCCATGACACACAGGATCGGATGTGACCAGCACGTCGCCCCAGCGCTTCAAGGACGGACCACTCCGACGACCACACCGCCACAGGAATAGGCTACAGGGCTCGGACACGCTGTCTCCATTCGCACGATGCCATATAGTTAGCACATGTACCACCCTTGTCCTCCCTTCAAACTATAAAAGGAAAGGACTTGGGCCATTTCTAAGGGGGGGGAAGAGAGGCACTCACGAAGAACAATGCCCCTATAACATGCACACTTCCCTACCGCCTGAGAGCAACATCTCAAGCAGCCCACATCACTCCCCAGCCGAGACCTAGGACTAGCTCCCTCTCTCACCTGGCTTGTAACCCCCTACTACAAGCACTTCAGTGCAAGGAATACAAGATCGATCTCTCAGACTAGACGTAGGGTACCAATTGTCTGAACCAGTATAAGTCTTGTGTCTCTTTGCATCACCATCCAGGATTAGGAACTACGCAGCACAAATTCACTAGTTGGTTGAGGATCCCCCGGTCCAAAACACCGACACATAGTGATCGAGATGCAACATGGGAGCAGGAAGATTATCTAAGGGAAAATTATCCGGCTTTCTATTCTAAATGGTACGCTTTCCAAATCATTGGGACGAGATTTTTCTAAGGGGGGAGGGCTATAACACCGTAGGTGTTTGGCTCCCACATGATTGCATTTCATTTCATAAACATGTGCATCATCTATCTCATCATGCCATTGTTACTGAAACATGCACATGCAACATTTTCAATTATGTTTGTTTCATACTTGATTGTTTGTGAATGGTACTAGCGCAACATGTGAATGCAACATGAGTTTCTCATATCTTGAAACATGGCAACATGGTAGGAATATGACAAGTTAAAATTACAACAAAGTCATGAAACATGTGAAAGATGGAATTGCAACATTAGGGTAAATTGAGTGTTTTGTTGTTTCATCACATGTGATCCTTAGAAGTTGGTGTAGCACTTATGTAGAGTGGTTAATTATGGTCTAATACACCTTAAATACACTTAGGGTAATTGATGGGACATTGTTCATGTGGACCAAAATGACTAAATTGCCCTCTAGGTGGAGGTTTGACTTAGGGTGACCTATGGAGTGCCACTATTTGACTGATTCAAAAGTCCAACCTAGAAACCTTGCATGGATGTGCACCCTTTACCAAAGTTGTAGCCAATTTATCAAGGAACAAAAGTCTCAATATGACCATCTCATGAAAATGGCTAGAACATACTCAAACAGGGCCCATAAGTCAAGTTTCCCTGCAGATTTCATACTTAGAAAATCTTCTAAGACATAAATACCATTCCAGTTGGATCGAGCCAACTTTGGCTTGATGTACCTTCTGATTCATGGTGAATTAGACTATGATCCTTGAATAGAAGTTGAAGATGGAAGGTAGGGCTATAATTTTCGTGTACATGGTTTTCGCTATTGATCAACTAGTTTAATCGTTTTAACATGTTGAAGTTGCACTATCAGGCTTGATTGGGTCACCGAATGGCGAGCTACAGTGCTTGATGGGTTTAGGGTTCGATGGCCCGTGTGTACGCTGTGCCGTCGCCTGATCGCCTGACCGTGCTGCCACGCGCCATGGATGCCCTAGCGCATCTGGCCACAACATGAGCACCCCGATGCGCCTGTCGACCGGTTCATAGTCCATTTTCTCCCTTCCTTCTCCTCCACCGCGCTGCATCAACAGAGCCGCAGCAGCTCTGCTATTGCTGACTGAGCTTCACTGTCACCTAGCTAGCTCGCCATCGCAAAAACGCATCGGCCAGTTCGTTAATAGCTTCGCCGTGTTCTCCTACACCTCCTCCACCTCTCAGCCGTGTCGATTGGGTCTTGGTAAGGGCGCATTCGTTGTTTCCACCACCGCCGCCATGATGGGACCTCATCGGAGTTGGCACTCCATGCAGCCAACTACCATCGAGGCCTTCCCATCCCCTCCTCTTTGCTTGGTTAGCATGGTAGCAACCTCTGGAAGCTCGTACCGAGCCTAGCTGCGCCCTACAGGGGTCGGACCTCGCCGGAGCGGGCCAACCCACAGCCGTGTGCCGCCATGGCCGTCGCAATTTCCCCTAACCACCGTAATAGCTATGATTGATGGTACCCCTAGGTGCGCTTGGTGAGGAGAACATGTTGGTACCGATGGCCTCGCCGGAGCTGCCACCGGCGACGAGCTACGCCGTCATTCTTGTTCCTCCCTTGTCTGTCTCTCTATCTTGCGGGGCCCGCTCGTCAGCAGCCATGCGCAGGCGGGAGCCGGCCATGGGCCGCGCTGAGCGCTGACGCGCAGCGCGTCGCGGGCCGCCGTGTCTTTCCGGGCCGGCCCAGCAGTAGTGGTTAGGTTTCCATTTTATTTTGTTTTATTCTTTTTCACAGATTTGAGTACATATTCAAAAATGCATATCTCTTGGTTGGTTGATCCAAATGATGTGGTTCTAATTTTGTTGAGTTCCTGGTAATATCTAGTTTATATTAAAAATATAATTTATGCTATGTTCTGTTATGAAAAATGGAGTTGCTAATTATCTCTTT
Organism: Miscanthus floridulus; assembly: GCF_019320115.1. Classification (NCBI taxonomy): domain Eukaryota; kingdom Viridiplantae; phylum Streptophyta; class Magnoliopsida; order Poales; family Poaceae; genus Miscanthus; species Miscanthus floridulus. The sequence continues at coordinate 45,651,592 of NC_089594.1, read as the reverse complement.
TAATCATGTGGGAAATAGGGGTAATTATATCTTTTCTGTGTAGCTCCAAATGGTATGAAATTTTTATGGTGTACTGCTCATATTATGAATAGCTTGTAGTTAAATTTTCATACACTTTGGACACTATATGTAGGAGTTAGGTAATTCTCTTGTTTGCATGAATGGATCTTGTGTGAATTTTCATAATTTTTCTATAGATCCAGTAAAGGTAAAATTTAGTGAGTGCTATTCTTATGCTAGAATGATACTAGGAAAAATATGAATCTGTTGGTTGACACTTTTCAATAGGGTTTTCCTAATTATGCTAGAAATAGACCTGTCACCTGTTATTTTTGATACAGCAAGTTCTAGCTTGTCCAATTGATTTGAAATTTTTATGGTAGTCTTTGTGAAGTATAAGGTAGCTACTGTAATTTTTGTAGATTTTTCTATATAGTTTTACTATATGTTGCTTTAATCACCTAATTAACTAAATAAATTAGAAAAGGACTATTAAATAATTTATTTAGAAGTTGGCACTATACTTTCTGATGTTCCTCTGGTATGCACAACAAGTTGGTAAACTTGGTTTGGTCCAAGTATGCTTTTGCATCATCACTAAATATTTAATTTAGCAAACCTTGCCATTTCTGGATAGATTGTATGTTTACTTGAATTCGATTTGGTTAACATAAGAATCATGCTTTGATGTTAAAAATGAATTGTAGAGAATTTCATAAGCTTTCTAGAATGTCCTCTTGCAAGTCATTTGAATTTGTAGAACTCTTGTTGTGATTGAATTAAGGAACTACTCGTTTGCATATAAAACCTTAACCGTTGATTTAAGTATGCCTTTACTATTCCTAAGCTTGTGGTAATGTTCTTAGGTGTTAGGCCTTTAACTAAAGATGAGCATCTTTATCTTAGGTTATGCAAGTTAGGTAAGTTGATCTCGTTCTTTAAGTTAAGTTAGATACATGTTTTAAAGTGATTTGAATAGAGCTATTCTTAATTGGTAAAAGAGTGTCCAGTGATGTTTTCGTTAAACACTTACTATGATCCATTCATCATGAGCATCATGTAATTTGTTATGCATCTATGATATTTATCTTGTGCATCAGCATGCAATAGGTGTACCGGAAGGAGTGACACTGCTAGAATTCGAAGAACCGAGCGGGGAGTAGCAGCAGCCAACACCAGAGGTTCAGGAGGTGCAGCCCTCAGGGAGAAGTGCCAGACGAGGTCGCCGTTGAGTGCCCAGATCACCATCCATGCAACTTTGTGAAATGCAAGCCCCGGAGCATATTAAGCCTCCTAATTTCTGAAATACAGTTAAAGTATTATTGTTACATATATATATTGTTACATTAAGTTTAGGTGTTGGATGCAAACACTTACTGCATTGGTTATCCAATCCTTGTCCTAGATATTGATACCCTAAATCCTATGTAGCTCAGGCTCATGTAGTGCTTAGCCCTGCTTAAACGCGGTAGAAGTCAGGTGATTTCCTGTCACCTGTGAGATATAGGGACATACATATGGTACGGTTGGCTATATTTGCTATCATGGAAAAGAACCTATCTTAATTTGAATTGAAGACCGGGCGGAGGCTTGTCGGTTTGTAGTGACTCTATCTATGTCGCTTAAGGACTGAATCTTAGAGCCTTTCATGTTCATGTTGAATGCATGCCTCTCTCTTAGTTGGTCGTGTCTGAAGACCGACTACGAAGCTGAGTAGCTCACCTCAGGATGGGAGTCGATAAGTATAAAGTACGCCTCGAAGGGAGCCATAGGCGTGAAGTCCAAGGGCAGGTGATTTAAAAATCCTTATCGTCCTGGCAGAAGGGTAATCTCTGAGAGCAGCTGGCGCTGATCGAACCCACGAATTTGGTTCCTGAGTTGTACCAAAGGTGACCCACGGCTACTCTTGCAAAGTATGCCAGGGTGAGAGTTAGGAATACCCCCTCAGCTGAGTTGTAATTCGATTCGAGTCGCCATCTCTCCCGGTTAGTGAGAACTTGACGAGCTTATCTCCAAAGTAGATACACTAAATAACATAATAGGTTCAGAATGATGATATGATGATGACAGCCTGATTATACCTGCTATGGTTAATATTGTTTGCTCCTAATAAGTGAGTGCTATAGTACAAGGTGCTAATCTAGTGGATAGGTAAATGATGATAAATCTGATGCTAAGTTTAAATTGGTCACTATATTCATAAGCTCTTTTATGCAACTGTGTCAAGCTAGCCCACCTCATACGCCTCGCATGACCCTTGGTGTCCTTTATTTTTGGTTTTGACGGGTAAGTCTAGCTGAGTACCTTCTCGTACTCAGGGTTTATCTCCCACCTGTTGCAGATGACCAGTTCTACTTGGTTGCTGCAAGTATTGCCTTCTCCCGGCTGAAGATGAAGACTAGACCGTTGGGCGTAGTCTCTCCTAGTTCTCGTACCTGAAGATGCTTTTGTGGGAAATGAATAAGATCTGGTAATGTATTTGAAATTATGAAGTTATGTACTAAACTATGTTGCTTCCGCAAATTTGAACTTGGTTTGTAATATTTTATTTGAACTCTTATGTATGTAATCCGAATACCACTTGTGAAATGTTGTAACGAATGATTTGTTGTGTTGAATCACTACGGTCTTGGTTTGTATGTCGAGAGTTGTTTGAAATCCTTCGTGATTTTCAGGACTACCGGGATTATGGGAGCTTAAGTACAGGAATTTAATCACTTCAGTGATTGTTTTTGTACTTACGTTCTTATAATTTGGTCGGTTCTATTACACTTTCTCTCTTGTATATTTACATCATGAACCATTTTCTACTTTTTATTCTTTCCATGCCCTTCCACCCTTAGACCAATAAACATGTGCGGGAAGAGAAGACATGAACGACCAGAAGCGTGTAACTTTACGTAGAACAAGGTGACTTTTCTCAAGTTCTAAAAGATTAGAACATGGATTAGAAGTTATTGGAGATATGTTTTTTCTCACCTTGATAAAAAAATAAGAATTAGGAAGGGTTCGAGGGAACTCTTGATATGCTCAGTCATCTGGTCGCTGGGATTTTGGGTCTCCGACCGGTCGGTTCCCAGTTGACTCGTTCCCTTGAAGCAACATCGCCCTGTTGTATTGTATCATGAGCTCGCTTTCACCTTGTGCCTTCGGATTTTTGTGGCACCCGTGCGGCATGCCCTTCCACTTTTTGGAGTCTCGCTTTGCACTGTCAGCTGCACACGTGAAATGAGGCATCCAACGAGACAAACATCATGTTCGCTTGTTGGTTTCAGTCAGCCCAAACCAGCTAGCCAACAGTGTTTTTCTCTCACAACTAAATCAACACCAGCCTAGTCCAAACCAGCCCAGAAACCAATCAGCGAACAGGCCGAAAGATGACATTTGTGGAGGGCACAGACAGCAGCACAAATGAGGGAAGTTAGGCTCCCGCGTTGCGGTAGCTATACTCGTAGTATTCGTACTGCAGGAGAAAGCTGGCTCGACTGGCTACAACAGTGTTAAAAAAACTAGCTCATGAAATACTACCTTCGTCCTAAAAAAAATAGAATTACAGGTTGCATGGTATGAAAAGTGATTCACGTTTAACTAAATTTTTAGTGAATAATATTTACAGTTATGTATTTAAATTAATTTATTATAAAAATGCATTTTATAATTAATATGATGGTATTTATTTGTATCATAAATATGTATACTTTTTATCTATAATTAATTAAACTTAAAGAACTAAAACGTGATACTATACTAGAATTGTATTTTTTTTGGAATGGATGTAGTATTTTATTTAACAAAGAAAAGGATAATAAGCTAGCTTTTTATGAAGAGCTAAACTCATACTCCCTCCGTTTTAAATTATAAGTTGCTTTGACTTTTTTTGTTATCCATTTTATTATGTATCTAGACATATTATTATATATAGAAAAATGGATATACCCAAAAAAAATCAAAGCGACTTATAATTTAGAACAGAGGGGCACACTTTTTTATACTTACAAATTTCCTATACTAGCATGTTAGGTAACTTTATTTTTGTCTTTCTTTAAGTTCATATGAGCTAGCAAGTTGGCTCTATTATTAAAGATGCTCTAAGGACGTATCCAACAATATAGGTAACTGAATAAATTCTTTAATCGATTAATAGTGCAAAAAAGAGAGACTAGTATGGAGCTAAGAGATAGTCTCACATGTTTCATGATGCATCTCTCTCACAACACAAATGTTTAAGGCTACCTATTGTAGTCTCTCCCCTCCATATTTATCAAGCAAATTCAATTCTAGATTTGAACCTAGGCAAATGTCATTTCTCCAAATTTATACCTAGGATGAGGGGAGTAAGCTTTTTTTTTATAGAAGACTATTGAAGAATATATATTTTATAATCATTTTGCCTCTGCTAAGCTCTTGTACTAGTTGACACTAATAGCAAGTGTCAACTAGTACAAAGAGCTTAGCAGTGCCAACTTGCTAGCTCATATGAACTTAAAGAATTTTGCCTCTGCTAAGAGCTTAGCAGTGCCAACTTGCTAGGCATAAGTTCATATGAGCTAGCAAGTTGGCACTGCTAAGCTCTTTGTACTAGTTGATTATGGAATATATATTTTAAAAATCAAAGCGACTTAAAATTATTTGAACCTAGGCACTATGAGCTTTTTGTTATCCATTTTCTATACTAGCATTGATTATGGAATATATATTTTTATAATAAAATTATTTAAAAATATAAATATCGATATTATTTTCTATATATACCTATTTCGATTATTTAAAAAAAGGATTTGCTAAATTTCAGGTGCCTGGATTTTAGTTTTCTTTCAGGCAATGGTTATTACATATATTTTATACTAAAATTACAGATTTAGTTTGTTGCAATGTTTTAGACATAATCTGCAATTTTTTGGTTCCGATAATAAAAAATCCATTAGATAAAACCACAAACCTGACAAAATCTGATATGTGTTGGCATAAAATAATTTAACAATTTACAATTATTTCTATAGTCAGACAAAGATAAAAAATAATATGTTATGACACAAAGATAAATAAAAAATCATAAAAGTGATAATTTACTTGTCCTAATTGGTCGTACAAGAGTGTTGTTTGAAATTATCTTAAAATTTATGCACCAGCATCAAAAAATACTCCCTCCTTCCCAAAATGTATGTCTCAGTTTCCGGAATAAACTGTGACAAAATATATATTAAAAATATTAATATTTATGGTACATAATTGATATGATTGGAAAGATTTTTGAATCTAGATTTTTAATAAATTTATTTACCGATATAAATATTTTATATATTTTGTATAAATCGAGTCACGCACAGAAACCAAAAACAGATGGAGTAGCGACTCTTGAAACAATCGTTTGGCTGTGGCTTATCGTAAACGATCGTAAATTTTCAGCTAAAACAGTATTTTTGTCTCACACAAACTAACAACAGTACTTCTTCACAAATCAGCAACGATACGAATCAGCCAAACGAAGAGGCTGAAGGAGGAGTACTCCCGTGTGGCAGTAGTAGTACCTACCGGGCTACCGACCTACCCTCCTGCCTCGTAGCCTATTCGCTTGCTCGTAAACAATTGTAAATTTTCAGTCAGAAACAGTGTTTTTTTCTCACACCAAACCAGCCAACCATAAATAATCCACGATCGTTTACGGCCCTCCCGAACGGTCGGTGCCTCCTATGAATTGCATACCAGGCTACCAGCATACTATACGTGGGACGTGGCTGTCGCGGCCGGCATGGCATTGGCAGGCAGGGTGCATGCTTGCACACCCTAATCTTTACCCGGTTGCCCGGGCCACTCGCCACGTCCACCGTCACTTTCACTGTATCACCCCGCCCAAGACGATCGATCTCCCAAGTGGCCTAGTAGTCCCTACTCCCTAGACCCTGCAGGTGGCACGGGCCCACCTCGCGTCTGACCAGACCCTTGCGACCCACCCGCCGACGCCAGCAGGCCCCTCGGCGAAACCAATCCGACCCCAACGCAAAGCGCCGCAGCGAGGCCGCCTCGCCTCTCACCTCCGGCGCCACTGCGCCAGCCGCCAGCCAGCGGTGACGTCAGACGCGATCGCGCAGCGCGATTCGGGCCGGGCGGGGTCCCGCCGGTGTCCCGCGCATCAGGTCCAAGTCCAATCCGATCCGCACCAATTATGCCTCCTCCCGAGCTCCCATTCGTCCACGTACTACGATCGTCACCCTCCCCGACCTGCCGTCGCTTCACGCCCCCGCTGGCCAGCTGCACTAGAGCGCTATGCTTCGCGCACACGGTCACCTGACGGAGTACGAACCAGTGAGAGCGCTTCGGTATGCAGTATTTTCCAGATATTGTACTTGAATTTTATAGGAACGAATTTATATTTTCATAAAGAAAAACGTAGATCGCAAAGTGTATATATGACTGCCACCCAGTGGTATCCTTTTCGGTAAATTTTCGATGAATGGTTAGATGATGAACTTGCGAAGAAAATATAAAATTGATTTAAATCGGCTAAGACTCATTGTCAATCGAGGCTACAAAATAGCCCTCTATTGTTGACAAGAGTAGCCTTGTCAGCGAGGCAAGATGAATTGGGTAGGTGAGAAAACCAAATACACCTTTAATAAAAATACCCTACAAATTTTTCACGGTCAGTTCCTGTCTATCTCCACGAACAGTCATGGTAGGCATCCCCTTAGAGTAGACACTATTGAATTTACTACGAACAGTAATCACCCAACTTATATTCATTGTTTAGTACATGAAAGGTGTACCAAAAGATTCGTATTTCATATATATTTCAGATTTTATATCAATAGATAATATAATCTAGGTATTATAAAATTAATCGATCATCAAAGTACACCTAAAGACTTATCAGATTTTTATGACTTATGAATCGAAACAAATAAAGTACTTTTTAAAGGGATGCCTCTATATGGCAAACTAATCAGCATGCTAAGCTATAATCGTGTACACTATCGCGCCGTTTAAAACTACGGGCCTGATTGGTTGGACTCCAAAATCTGCCCAGCCAAAACTAGGGCAGGCCCAATACCAAATTTTTTGCCTATGTTTTGGCAACCGGAATTTGGCATACCCTAATTTTGGCAGGGGCAAATTTTGGAACCTAACCAATCAGGCCCTACTACTCCTTTCCGTCTACATACAAAAATAAAATTGTTTTTGAAGAAGTCAAATAATTATAAGTTTTGCCACATCTTATGGGAGTTGTACTACATCGTTTTCTATAGTATATCTCTATCTCTTTCGCCATATAATAAAATTAGGATATCATAAATATTACTCCTTTCATTTCAAATTAGAAGTCACTTTGACTTTTTTTTTGTACTTCCTCCATTTTCAAATTATAAGACGTTTAACTTTTTTGACCCCAAGTTTGACCACTTGTCTTCTTATTAAAAAAATTTGTACAAACATAGTCAAATTTAAGTCATTCTTGATGAACTTTTATTAATAAAGCAAGCCACGACAAAAGAATTGATATTTTGCATAAATTTTTGAATAAACGAATGGTCAAACTTGGTGTCAAAAAAGTCAAACGTCTTAAAAAGTCAAACGTCTTTTAAGTATATTAAATTTACTATATATCTAGACATACGTTAAATCTACATGCACAACAAAAATCGATGTATAAAAAAATCAAAGTGGCTTAATTTAAAATGAAGAGATTAGTAATTAGTTATATATTTGGTTAAATATTGATTGGCTTATAGAAAAATGAGAATGGTACGAGTAATCCTATTTTTTTTCCAAGGGAGGGAGAGAGTTGAAAAATAGAAATCTAGCGACTTCTTCTGGGCCCACTGGTCGGTGAGGAGTGCCATCCGTAGATACCAAGGGCCTGTGTGGGGCTAGTGGAATATTGGTGGCCGGGTCTTTTCCAGGGAGATAAAGCAGCGGTGGCGGGCCCACAGAGCTCCCTAGTACGAGTACGTGTTCCATCCTCCAGTCCCCACCAAAAAAGCGCTGCACACTGCGCGCGCTCCCATTTGTCCCCTCTCCATGATCTCGCTTGATTTCTCCCCTCTGTCCACCGTGCTTTCACCTCCCAAATCCCTGATCCCGCAGGGCACCGACACCTGGGCCATGGAGCATCTGTGGTCCCACACATCAGTGAGAGTAAACATTTACGTACGCGTCCGCGAAGCCTAGGCTCCCTTGCACTCCACGAGAGGGACAGCCGCGAGGACACGTCGCCGCCTCGCCAGGGAGCTGCCCTACCTATCCTGGCGAGTGGGGTAGTCAGGTGGGTCCCATACGCCAGCGAGCGGGAGGACGCGAGGTGGGGTTTGATTTTTCTCGCGCTTGCGTGCCAAGGCAGCCATTGGCGCGGCGCGCCCAATCGGGGCGCGGCCTTTCACGTGACTGCCGCTGCGGTGAGCCGCCACGTGGTGGCGCGCGGCCGGCCAATGATAGCTCGCCTCGGCCGCTCGACACGTAGGTGGCCCGACGCGTGTCCCTCCGCCTCCCCACCCCAGGCGCGGTGTTAAAGCACCGGGCCTCCTCCCGCACCCCGGTCGTCGTCGGCGTCCCGGTGGTGGTCGTATCTTATCTCTCCCACTGCGTAGTGCCATCGTGCGAGCGGCGAGAAAGTAGAAGGAAGTGTGTGTCACACCTACTCGGGTTGGCTGGTGTGGTGTTTGAGACGTGCGGTCGGGAGAGGGGATGGAGAGGAAGGGAGGGTGCTGCCTGGCGACGAGGTACGGCGCGGCCGCGGCCGCGCAGCAGCAGGCAGGCGCGGCGTGGCAGATGGGGAGGATCATGCTCAAGTTCCGTCCGATTGCGCCTAAGCCGGCGGCCATGGCGCCCGCGCCGGCACCGACGCCGGTGGCGGCGCCGGCCGTGGGTGCAGCCGGGAGAGGGAAGCGAAAGGCCGTGTGCGGGGGAGGCGGCGGGAGGAGGGGGCGGAAGCCCAAGAAGGCGGCCACGGCTGCGGTAGTGACTGCAGCACCTGCGCCTGCGGCGGCGGCGGCGCAGGATGCGGGCGACTGTAAGAAGGACTGCGACAAGGAGAAGTCGTCGTCGTCGCGGTCCTCGTCCTCGTCGTGGATGACATCCGTGGACTTGTCGCCGCCACCTGGGCCGAAGCAGCAGCACCAGCTCGCGACGCTGCTGCCGCTCATGCCCGTGACGGCGGTGGAGGATAAGCAGGCCGCTGCTGGTGCTGCGACAGAGGAGCAGCCGGCGCCTGTGCCGTCTCAGGTGGTCGCGCCAGCCGCAGGGGCAGGGGCACGGCCGTTTGCTCCGCGGGCGATGCGCCCCGAGGCTGTGGCGGCTTCTTTGGTGACGGTGGAGGAGGTGACCGCGACGTGGCGCGACGACGAGGCGCCGCCGTCCTCAGCGGCGTGCGTCGCCGACGACGCCCCGGCGTTCGTGTCGGACCAGTGGGGCCGCGTCACGTGGAGGAATTCCGCGTTCGTCCGGGCTGTATCCGCGGACGACGGCGATGAGGTGGAGACGCAGACGCCCGTGGCGCTCGGCGGCGCCCTCCCGGCGTGGGGCACCTGCGCGGGGTTCACGTGCCGCGTCCGCGTCCGGCACTCGAGCCCCCGCCGCGTGGGCTCCTCTTCCTCCGTGGTGGCGCCCTGCGATGTGTGGCGGCTGGACGCCGGCGGCAGCTACCTTTGGCGGCTGGACCTGCAGGGCGCGCTCACTCTCGGCGGCCGCCTGTGGCTGTGAAAAGCCAGCCACCATTACAATGTCAGTTCTGAACCCCAAGCAACGAATATGCTGTACTCCTACGTGCGGAGACGTATCTTAATCTGAGATTGGAAACCATGCGTTCATACTGACGTACGGTATTGTTTTATCGGCGTATTGCTATCCTGGTCGGGCTTAATTAAGGATGTTGAAGCCAGATTGGGTATACTAATTATGGATTAGTTTAGAGTGCCTGGGAATGGGAATGAGCTGCGAGGACTTGAAAGTGTAGGAAGAAACCAAAGCATGTGATGGATGCTTCCGGACGTGCAAAGCTCAGTGTTATTGTCCTGTTTGATAAGTTACTGGCTGGCTGATTTGTTGTGAGTGAAAAATACTGTTCGTTGGTTGAAAAATTACGGTTTACAAGCTGAGTAAATAGGGAAGCATAGAATATTGCTGTTCTATTTTGTTTTCTTTTTGTTTTCTTGTTTTTTTTTGAAATTTTCTTTCTTTTCTCGATATATCTGATTCATCTTCTGAATGTTTGGACGGCCTTTGGCTGATTTCGGAGGTTTAACAGTATCTCAATTATTTACCACTATTCCGTCCATTCAAACAAGTTAGTTTTACTGTGTCTATCAATAAATAGATTCTTACTTAGTTTAGGATATGCTTATATAACAGAGAAGAGACCGTACTACTTCATTTATTAAGGTGGTTGCATACTAATAATAAAAGTAATTATAGTATTTACTATACAAATTCAATCGCAGAAACGCAATATTGGAGTGAGATATGGGAGGGTGCAGTAAATACAAGGAGACTTTGAGCAAAATAAATAAACTTGTGGATCATTCAACCTCTAGAGATTGATTTATTTATAGATAGATCATTTGAACTTCTAGAGATTGATCTATTTATAGATAGATCATTCAAACTTCTAAAGATTGATTTATTTGTAGATAAATTTAAGTTAGGAATTTATTTATTCAGATAGTATGAGTTAGGCTAAAATATGTTTAACTGTTTTTAAGTGGCTATATTTTTTATGGGTGAAAATGAGTTGGATCCTGTTTTGGCTATACTTTTTGATAACGTGAAAATGGGTCTAGAGTTTTGGACTCGAACTCAAAATTCGTATTTAAATTTTTTAGTACTATTCATAGTACTGTTTAAATTCAATGGTTACTATTTAAATTCGTGGCACTATTTAAAATACCTGCTATTATTTAAATTCGGGATATAAACAGTGCACTATTACTCACCCGAAAGTGGCTCAGGCACCCAAACTTCCTCACTATTTAGGTACCATTTAGGTCACTTGTGGTGGACACAGAATGCGTGCGTGATTATTATATGCGGATTAGGAGTATGCGTGTAATTCTTAGGATCTTTTGTGGGCTGGTGAGACCAAAGCTTCAGCTGTCGTGCGACTATGCTTGTGTCAGTTCTACTTGGTACTCATCGTATGCATCACTAGCTCGCTTTAGAACCAGGCTAACCCGGTCTTCTCCCTCGCTATCCCCTAGGCACACACACATGACTTAGGCTCTATCATTTTCTTAGGCAGTTTCACCCGAAGGAAAACACTTCTCTGAGCACACAGGGTTCTCTATAAAACGCCGCTACCATGGCTAACACAAGAATACCACGCGCATATATTTCTCCTCTAGGGTCCCTAGCATAAAGACGTCCCATATGAACGAGCTTAAAAAAAGGCAGTGATTAAAACATGAAAGCTTAATTTATTTCTATAGAGCAAGCTTACTGTCGGGTTCATAAATACGGGAATCTTCAGGGACCGGCTTCCATGCCAAGGCTCGGCCCAAACTAGACATCACACAACTCATGGACCGGCCCAAGGGTCTAGGGCAATAGGCCGAAAGGGCGGTCTAGCCACCGACCGGAAGCCAAAAAAGAACAGCGTCCGCTCGTCGATTACTTCGGCCCACCTCTCCGACCGGAGCGCTCGCTTCGGACTCCAGTCGCCTCCGGACGGTCTCTCCGATCAAAAGGTCTGGCCCAAAGTGCTACTTTCGACTCTGACCCCTGCGTCTCCGACCGGGGTTCACAGAAATCCTGCTCACCGCTCTTCTTCGACTGGCGCGCCCAGAGCTGACTAGGGCCGTCGACCGGGGACGCCCGCTCGAAAGGAGCCAAGGGACAAACGGAGAAAGCAAGCCAAGGGCGCACAAGTCAAACCACGCTACCAGGGACCATACCCTGTACACCTACAGGAACAGTACTCTACAACCGCCCTAACACAAACAGTATTGTAGGCGCCGATATTTTCCTCTACAGTATTGTAGGCGCCGTTAAAACTCCCATACGGTAAGGCCCCCACGTGCCTCTAGGCATCAATAGTGTTGTGGGCGCCGGGATTTACTGTATGGGGTGAACATGGTGACACTCCTCATATGCCTCTAGGCATCAAACAGTATTTGCAGGTACTGACGTCTACCATTCCTAAACAAGGCAACACAACCTTCCACATGCATCCGACATTCTACAGTGACATCAACAGTGTTGTGGGCGCCTACCATTATCTTGTATCCGCCGACATGGACAACAAAGCTCTGTAGTGTATGTACCCTCACTTGTAAAGCCATCCCCTTTATCTATAAAAAGGGGTGTGCTCCCTCCAAGGAGGAGAGGCTTCTTCTCTCTAAGGCTTTTTGAAGAACCTTTCTTAGTCCCATTAGTTCAACCAAGTTCACTGGTCCACGACCACAGAACCACCAGGTTCAGACCTCAAACACGCGCTTGAACACTTAGCTCACAGCGTAGCTCCTGTCGCTCCCGGCCCTTCTGACCGGAGCCGACTGGACCTCTTGTACACCCCATCTTTCTCCTTCTCGTTTATAACCCCACTGCAAACTTCGAGCACCTGGGCTCAGTAATAAAGTCGTTGATCGACCCAAACTGGATATAGGGCACGTTGCCTGAACTAGTATAAATCCTATGTCATTGAGTGCTAGGCCACCTCCGATCACAACATACGGCAAAATTATAAATATTTACTAGTTGGTCACATTCTGCACCGATACTTACATACGGCTTTCTCTTTCGGAAAACCCCAAGCACTTAGCATAAACCTTAGGGATTACCTTACAAGCGCATAAAGATCACGGGAACTTCCCTTATTCTCTAATTTACAATGGTGGTGGAGTAATACAACGGTAGTAGAGGATTATTACTAAGGGTGGACGAACTCAGAGTGACCCTGAGATCATGGTCTTCATGGTGTATGTGGGAAAGTGGAGTGGTGGCTTCAGTGGAGGTATTGCTAGTGGTGGTCGTCGTCTTTGTGGTGTTGAATGCATGCGCCCAACTTCTTCTCTTATTGAGGAGGAGCCTTCTGGAGCGTTCTTCATGCTTATCTTCTAGCGGAGCCTTCGTGCTTAAGAAAGTGTCTAGTGTCTTCAATTATTCTTCTTTACTATTGTCTGGATAGCTGGGAGGTGCTGCAGGTCCTCAATAATTGTCTTGGCTACAGTAATGTATCTGTATATTCTTTTTACGCTGTCCTCTGACACACGTTGTCTTCATGTATATTTTTGGATTTTTCCTAGGTATGGTCTTCCACGTCCTAAATGATTGATGTTGCAAACATCAATCAAGAATTCTGACATATAGTATTATCTTCTTTCAGCCAAATTGTTGATAGCACCTTATCAACATAGGGAATATATTGACACTGAACTGAGGCTGTATTGACTCTTCTTATTAATCCTCAATATTTTCTTCGTTGTCCACTTCTTCAGGTTGCCATATTTAATACCATGACAACAATTCATGCAAAACAGCAAGGGTAATAGTGAAGTGCAAACTGTCTTGGCTATGAATCTGAGGATGCTTGTGGTTGTTTGAGCACTTGGTAGCATATATTAGCTTAAGCATTGTGCCCCCCTTTATAGTACGGCTTTTTCTATACTCAAATTCAATATATAAAAGAATTTAAACCTTCTTTGAGTTTGAAACCATCTACATTTGTAATTGGGGACTCCTCCATTCCGTGTAGCATCCTCGAATATAAATTCCCTATTTGTCATCTTGATAAATCTCATTAGTTCTTTAATTGCGTTGTCATTATCACCAAAACCCACATTTAAGGCTTGATTGTACTTTTAATCTCTCTCTTTTTGGTGATTGCTGACTAACCCAATTAGAGCTTACAAAAGATATAAAATAAATACTGAGACTTTCGAGCCATGGGTGTAGAGCCTCCCCCTAAGTATGTGAATAGAGAATTGAATTCTCAAATTGGCACAAATAGCCAAGATTCACATTTTAGTGAAAGTGATGGGGCTCCCCTTACATCCATGCTCCTGTGGGGTGCTGCACACCGTGTCAAGAAAATATATACGTGATGCGTATGACAGTTTATGCACACATGTGTTTGCTGCTGCAGCTGAGTGCTGTCACTTGCCGCACCTGATTATACGAGCAAGACAGAGTCAAGCACCACACAGCTAGCTCAGATAAAAAAATATGCAACCTAGCACAATAAGATGACTTCTAATCCACACAAATGATACATGTCCATATCCGATACACAAAGAGTCAAATAGTAGCATTATTTCACAATTTAGAGTTTTGAGCGACTCTCAAACTTTCCACCTAGCGAACACTAACACTTATCGAATAGGACACGAAGTGCAGCTACTGACCATGGCATCGAAAAGTTAAAAGTTGTTGACCCCTCTAATTTTGTCCCCCTTTGGCATAAAGCACCAAAAAGAGAAGAAGAGTAGAAAGATCAACACCTACTCATCATCTCCCTGGATGTCCGTCCAATCAATATCATCACCTCCTGCAGCAGTCCCGGCACCACCATCACCATCATCGTCGTTGGAGTCAATACATGCACGGCCCTAACAGTGAGTAGTGGTGGTGTAGCGAGTGGAGCGAGTGGAACGCCTCGGCTCCTATCTCTGAGGTTATCCCTCTAGGGTCTCATCCTAATCTGCTGCTCATCCCTGCTCCTCCTTCTCATCATCCTCATCATCTAAATCTGTGTCGAAGAGACTCAGAAGGTCATACTATGGAGGATGTGGAATAGGAGGAAGTGGTGGAAGGTCCTGTCCACGTTGCTGACGCTGCTCAAGCTGTGTCATACGCTCTGTCAGCTGCATAGGTGCACTTGTCGAAGATTGCCTTCAACCACTTACCAAACTTCTTCATCTTTCCTCCTCTGCGAGACCTAAGCGGGAAGACTCAGGGATATCTACATGAGCATGAGAGCTCCTCGCTCCCTGAGTAGCTACAGCTGGCTGGGTCTTCTCAATTTTATGGACGGTGTGCATCCCATCCTCCAGAAAATAAAATCCAGTGACCCTCTCAATCATGAACATGAGGTAAGGGGCATAGGACAAATCCCTCCTCCCATCCTCTACTACAAATCTCAACTCAGTCCACATGAATCTAGGGACATTGAACCTGTCCCCACCTAGAGCAAATCTATCCAACATATTTCTCACATAGCCATTAATATATGAGGCTGCTCCATCCTTTGGGTTGATGGTGTTCCTGATGAGGTTGTTGAGGATGTAATAGAAGCTGTGTAGACCACTCCTCTTACCATCTGCAATGCTTCTATCTCTCCACATGTAACTGATGTCATGGATCTCAGCTCGAGGCTCATCATGAATGTAAGTGTAACCTCTGTGCTCCTCCTCAAAGCCAAGAATCCGGCTGAAAGTGACAAAGTCGACTCGGTAGTGCCGACCATCAGTCATCCAGTGAATCTCATCAGAGGTCAGGTCATATAAGTACATGGCATGAAACTATGCAAGGACCTCCTCATTCTAGTTATACTAGAAACCCATGATGTCTGAAAGCTAGAACCTATCACAAATCTTGACTACCTTATCAAACTCAGGCTCCTCCTTCTCCTGCATCTCATCCCAATCAATGTACTGCATCTTGATGATCTTGGTTTTCTTGGATGCAAGAATGGTAGTGGCATAAAAGTCAGAATGAAACTCATTCTAGAATCTATAATCAATGCCTAAATCCTTGCGCACTGCATAGGGATTGATCCCTCTTGCCTCTTCCAGTAACTTCCAACCCTTGGAATAGTCAACAACTGCATGCTGGCAGGAAATCATCTAGAGGTGTTGATGATCTCACTCTCAAAATCTCTCATGTATCTGCCATCAAACTCTGAGAGATGCTGTGGGGTGTTAGAAATGACATTAGTGGTATGACCTATCATCTACAGCCTCTCCTCATCTTCAATGTATTGCTCATGCCTCCCCCTATCACCAAGTCCCCTTAGAGCTGCACTACTGCCTGCTGCTGTTGATCTCCCTCGACCACGACGAGGTGGATCCTTGTCTCTTTGCTTATTCATCTTCCGTTTCCTCCTTCGATCATAATCTCCATGCTCCATCTTCTCAAACGAGGAATGGAGAGGAGAGGAAAGAAACTACTTGGGCCAGGGGCAGTAGCAGCCGTTAGTGATGTTGAGAGAGGGCTGTCAGCTACCGCGGCACTACCAGAGATCGGTAATGCATGGCCAAGCGACGACGACGGCGCGGGCGGGAGAGGAGAGAGGCACGGGCATCAGCGTCGGGGGAAGAGAGAGGAGAAAAAGTTACTATGGACCTGAGGATAAGATGAAGAATAAATGGGCCCCACAATAAAACCATTTGGGCCAAATCTCAACTGAGATTCAAAGTGTGGCACTGTCGTATGCTTAGCCTGGCACTGCCGTAGAGCGGCATTGCCGCACGGCAGGCGTGACACTACCACACTCCCCAAAATAGTGGGAGTTAGCTATGATCTATATGACTCTCTCTGTATAAGATATGGATACATATCACCTATATACCATGACCAAAACAAATAATCAACACAGACCATGATCATGATACATAAGTTGCCTTTTATAAATCATTTTCATGCGCAATATGAAAATTTTCAACTCTTTTGCCTAGATACTAGTTTATCAAATAGAGGCATGCTAAAATTCAAACCATGTTATGAGAATCAAGTATATTTAGCTCACTACGCAAAGCACAAAACCTTGACTCGTCGAGGGGCTTTGTGAAGATATCAGCTAGTTGTTTTTCAGTGCTCACATGGCGAATTTTGATATCTCCTTTGGTTTCGTGGTCTCTCAAGAAATGATGTCGGATGTCTATGTGCTTGGTTCTAGAGTGGTTTACGAGATTGTTTGCAAGCTTAATGGCACTCTCATTGTCACATAATAATGGGATTTTGGTGAAATGACATCCAAAACCATGAAGAGTTTACCTCATCCAAAGTAGTTGGGCACAACATGCACCGGCCGCAACATACTCAGCCTCGGCAGTGGAAAGGGCTACACAATTTTGCTTTTTAGAACTCCAAGACACTAGGGATCGTCCAAAGAATTGACATGTCCCCGAAGTGCTTTTTCAATCTACTTTGCAACCGGCGTAATCGGAATCTAAATACCCAAGTAGATCAAACTTAGAGCCCTTAGGATATCACAAACCAAGGTTAGGAGTGTGTACTAAATATCTCAAGATTATCTTAATGGCCACCAAGTGACACTCTCTTGGGTTATCTTGAAATCTAGCACACATACACACACTAAGCATAATATCGGACCTAGATGCGCACAAATAAAGTAGAGAGCCGATCATGGAACGATATACCTTGGTATCCACGGCTTTCCCTTCAATGTTGAGATCAAGATGTCCATTGGTTGGCATGGGAGTTTTGATAGGCTTGGCATTCACCATGTCAAACTTCTTGAGCATATCATGGGTGTACTTCGTTTGACTAATAAAAGTTCCATCCTTCACTTGCTTGATTTGAAATCCGAGGAAGAACTTCAACTCACCCATCATGGACATCTCAAACCTCTTCGTCATGATCCTACTAAATTCCTCATAAAAAGTATGATTAGTACTACCAAATATTATGTCATTGACATATATTTGGCACATAAATATATCTTTACCAACTTTGTGAGTGAAAATGGTAGGGTTGGCTTTGCCTATTTCAAAGTCTTGTTTAAACAAGAATTCCTTAAGACATTCATACCATGCTCTTGGTGCTTGCTTAAGCCCATAGAGTGCCTTTTGGAGTTTGTAGACGTGGTTGGAGAACTTGGGATCCTCAAAACCCGATGGTTGCTCAACATAGACAAGTTCTTGAATGGGGCCATTGAGGAATGCACTCTTCATATCCATTTGATATAGCTTGAAATTGTGATGAGTGGCATAGGCTAGAAGCATTTGGATTGCTTCAAGTCTTGCCATCGGTGCATATGTTTCCTCAAAGTCCAAGCCCTTTACTTGAGTGAAACCTTGAGCAACCAATCTTGCCTTGTTTCTTATCACCACGCCATTCTCATCTTGCTTATTGCAGAAGACCCACTTGGTGCCAATAATGTTGGTGTTGGGTCTCTCCACCAAGGTCCACACTTAATTTCTTTTGAAATTGTTGAGCTCATCTTGCATGGCCATTACCCAATCCGTATCACCAAGTGCTTGCTCAACGTTAAGAGGCTCCAAAGAGGAAACAAACGAGTAATATTAGCAAAAGTTTGCTAAATGTGAATGAGTTGTTACCCTCTTTCAAAGACTCCTAAGGATGTTGTCAATAGGATGATCTTGTTGTATTGTTTTCCTTAGCCTTGGATGATCAATGGCCTCTTGTCCGTCTTCTGGATCTTCATTATCTTCTTGCTCGAATATAGGTTGTAGGTTCTGTCCTTGAATCAGAGTTGGACTTGCTGTTGTTGTTAGAGGGAGTGCGGCACTGCCGCTCTTATGTGCGGCACTACCGCTCTGCCGATTTGCAGCACGGGTTGGCTCCCCCTCAGCATCAGGTATGTCCATGGAACTTTGTTTATCAGCAGCTTGAGGAACCTCCACTTTAGTGACTTCGTCTTCTTATGGTCTTATATCACCAATAGCCAATTGCTTGATTGCTTCATATGGTGGATCCTCCTTTCCTACAACACTTGAATCAACTTGCTCCACTTGAGAGCCATTAGATTCATCAAATATCATGTCTACCGCTATTTCAACTCTCCCGGAGGTTTTGTTGAAAACACAATAGGCATGCTCATTTGATCAATAACCAAGAAGAAAACCTTCATCAACTTTAGGTGCAAACATAGAGGTTTTGGGTTTCTTATTAAGTATGAAGCACTTGCACCCAAACACTCTAAAGTAGGACACCTTTGGTTTGGTACCGGTTAGAAGCTCATATGAAGTTTTCTTCAACTTCTTGTGTAGGTAGAGGCGGTTGATGGTATGGCAAGCGGTGTTGATGGCTTCACACCAAAAGAGGTCTAACGTCTTGTACTCATCTAGCATTGTCCTTGCCATGTCAATTAGTGTACGATTCTTTCTCTCTACTACACCATTTTGTTGAGGGGTGTATGGAGTTGAGAACTCATGCTTGATGCCTTCTTCATCAAGAAACTCCTCAACTCGGGTGTTCTTGAATTCGGTCTCATTGTCGCTTCTCATTTTCTTGATGGGGAGACCAAACTCCTTTTGAGCTCTTCTAACAAAAGTCTTCACTTTGTCTCTAACTTGACACTTATCAAATAAGAAAAATACCCAAGTGAAACGAGAATAATCATCAACAATAATAAGACCATATTTGTTACCCCCGATACTTAGGTAGGCGATCGGTCTAAAGAGATCCATGTGTATTAGCTCCAATGGTTGCATCGTGGTCATGATGCTCTTTGGTGGGTGAGGTACGCCAACTTGCTTTTTGGCTTGACAAGCGCTACATATCCTATCTTTCTCATAGTGAACATTTGTTAGCCCAAGGATATGTTCATCCTTTTGAAGTTTGGTCAAGTTCCTCATCCCAACATGGGCTAGTCGGCGATGTCAAAGCCACCCCATGCTAGATTTTTCCACTAAACAAGTCTCAAGATTAGCTTTACTTTTGTTGAAATCAACTAGGTAAAGCTTGTTCTTTAAATGATCTATAAAGATAATAGAGG
The DNA here is from genome assembly GCF_019320115.1 of Miscanthus floridulus. Taxonomy (NCBI): domain Eukaryota; kingdom Viridiplantae; phylum Streptophyta; class Magnoliopsida; order Poales; family Poaceae; genus Miscanthus; species Miscanthus floridulus. The sequence continues at coordinate 45,631,968 of NC_089594.1, read as the reverse complement.
AATCCTCCCTTCTAAAGACTTCCACACCCTTATTCGTAAAGAGACAATTGAAGCCCATCTCGCATAATTGAGAGACCGACAACAAATTATAACCTAACAAATCAACATGTAAGACATTTGTAATTGAATGCTCAAGGGTTATAACAACTTTACCGAGACCAATCACACCCCCTTAGAGTTGTCTCCAAAGAGAATATTTTCATTTGAGTCCATCTTCGGGGTACACGATGAGAGCATACTCCTTTCTCCGGTCATATGATTTGTACATCCACTATCAAGCACCCAACTTGATCCACCAAAGGAGTATGCCTACAAAATAGATTTAATTACTTGATTTAGGTCCCCAATTTGACTTGGGGCCTTGCATGTTAGTCACAAGAAATTTAGGAACCCAAATAGAAGTTTTTTTATATGTGTTGGCTTCCTTTCCAACATATTTGGCAACCACTTTTCCACGGCTATTGTTCCTTAAAACAAAACATGAAGTTAAGATTTATCAAGGTGGTTGAAACTTTGGTTGGTATGCATACTTGTTCATAGTGCCCCACACTGATTTCTTTGGCTTCTACTAGAATACCTTCTTCTTGGGCTTAGTTTGATCAGGAGCAGAATTGGTAGCCTTCTCCTTTTTGTGGGCAGCGGCACAACCGGCCTTCACTGCAGGCACTGCCGTGGTGTGGCACTGTCGCTATCTATGCAAGCTGATCTGTACCAACTCTTTCCTTCCTCTCCAACTTGACACACTCATAGCCATTTATGATCTTTCTTCCATTTGTCTTGGCTCCTGCAGTGTGCCCAAGCCCATGCTTGATTGAGGGGTGTCTCCCTTGCTTGAATTGAGGCACTTTTGAATCATTTGCCTTCTTATCACTTACTTCAGCCTTACCACTCAAGCAACCCTTGCCAATGATCTCATTAAGTCTAGCAATTTCTTTTCTCATTGCCTCCATGTTTGCAAGGTTAGTGGAATAAGCATTCAAATCAATATTATAACATTTTCCACAACCTTGACTAGTGGAGGTAGTAGAGGCATCCTTTGCCTTAGAGGGATGTGAGTTGCTATTCCAAAGAATGTTATATTGCAGCTCAAGTTCTTTGTGCTTTTTATCTAAGTCACAATACTTTTTCTTGAGAGCAATATTTTCTTTCTTTGTGATAGCATGGTCCCCTTGTTCTTTGGCCAAGGCCTTGCGCAAGGATTCCACCTCACTTCTCTCTAATGCAAGAGCTTCCTTGCTAGCAACGTAGAGATCCTCTTATTGGTAAGAGTTTCCTCTCTAGATTCTAGCTTGGCTTGGATACTCTCTAGATCCTCCATTATCTTAGTGATGAATAATTTGGTCTTTCCATCCAAATTTTTAGTTATCATGTTTATTTCTTCATCACTAGATTCATCGTCACTAGAGCTATCACTACTATCACTACTAGAGATATCACTAGGAGATGGAGGTGGAGGAGCTTTGGCCTTGGATTTAGATTTTACCTTCTCACCCTTTGCCATAAAACAAATGTGAGGGGAGTAGTAGTCATCATAGGACATGTTGGTGAAGAGTCTTAGTGAAGAAGATGGCTCATGGATATGCAACTTTCTCATCTTCTTCACTTGAGCTTTCAATAGATGAATCCCATTCATACCCAATGTGAGCTTCTCCCATGTTTTTCTTGCTCTTTCTATGGTCGGCCTTCTCCTATTTCTTGTCCTTCTTGTATTTGTTGTCCTTGATCTCATATGGACACTTTGCAATGAAGTGATCGGTGCTTCCACAATTATAGCATGTCCTCTTTTTCTTGTTTGGGAATCTTCTCTTTACTACCTTGTAGCCTTGCTTCTTTAGCCCCTTGTGATACCTCCACATAAAGAGAGCAACATCATCCTCTTTCTCATATTGGTCATCATCATGTCCACTCTCACTAGAGTATGAGGTGGTCTCTACTCTTTCTTGAACTTGCTTGATTGCTTTGGGCTTGCTAATTGAAGCTTGCTTGTTGGTCTTGGACTTGCTTGTAGAGCCTTGCTTGCTTGATTTGTTGGCCTTGAGAGCTACATCCTTGTTGATCTTGATGCCTTCTAGCTTTGTTTGCAATTCTCCAAGCTTCTTCCTCTCATTTGCTTCTTCTCTTTGCATATCAAAGGTCAAGATCCTCCCAAGTACATCATTTGGTGTGAAGTACTCAAACTTCTTCTTGTCTCTAATTAGAGTTACTACGGTCTCATTTCTTGGTGAATAAGCTTCCAACATAATTTTGACAACTTTGTGATCATCTAGCTCATCACAACCATAGCCTCTAATCTTGCCCACCATGGTCATCAACCTATCAAACATCTCTTGTGGCCCTTCTCCATCCAAAATAACAAATCGGTTGAGCTTGGACATCAACAAATCAATTCTTGCCTTTCTCACTTTGTCAACTCCTTCATGTGCAAGATGAAAAGTATCCCAAATTTGCTTGGCAACACCCACACCAATCACTCTATTGTACTCATCACCATCTAAGGCACTGAGTAGCACACTAGTGGCTTGACCGCTGAGGTGGATGATTCTCATTTCTTCCATGGTTGGATTCTTAGGATCAACCTAGTGGCTCAAATCCATTACAAACAACCTCCCAAATACCAGGATAAAGACATATAAGATAGGCTCTCATCAAGTGCTTCCACTTGGCAAAGTTAGTCCCATCGAAATGAGGTAACTTGTCCACGGGCACATTGATGAAAGACTTATGATCATGGTTAGTCATAGACATAGAAGAAGAGTTAAAGGATACAGGCAACATATTAGTTATCAGTCATTCTTCTTGCCCTTTCCTTTCTTGTCCTTCTTGCTATGCACTTGGTAGGACTCATCATCATCACCATCTTCGGAGCTGCTAGATAGCTCACTTGAAGATGAATTGGAGGCTTTTGCTTCTTGTTCCTTCTTCTTTCTTGCTTCTCTTCTTTTTCTTCTAGCTTCTCTCTTAAGTCTTCTTTCTTCTTTTCTTGCTTTCTTCTCTTCTAACCTGCTGCTGCTCCTTCTTCTTCTCTCTTGCTTCTCTTTTCTCTTTTCTAGTTGCCTTTCTTCTTCTTCTTTCTTCTTCATTTTGAGCTTTTTTAGCATCGGTTGCCTCTAGCTACGGGAGCCTAGAGTTGCTCATTGTAGAGGCGCTAAGCTCACAGCTATCGGTGTCATGTAGCCCAACAGTCCTTCGGATCGACAGTTGATGGGCTTCACAACATCGGATCCTCCCCCAGGATCCATACCTCACACGGTAAAGCAGCATATGAGGTAACCTGGCTTTGATACCACTTGTAGGATCACTAGAACGCCTAGAGCGGGGTGAATAGGCCTATAAAAATTCAACTTAAACCTGAAGTCAAATTCACCCACGGCACTGCCGCTCTGTGAGCGCGGCACTATCACACCTGTAGGAGAGATTAGTTCACAGTTCAAAATCTACCCAATGAAATTTAGATTGGGTAAATTTCTTAACTTTCTATAGAGTAGTAGATCACAGATTAACTGCTGAAAGTGGTGGGAACACCACACACAAGTAAATCGGCCACAAACTCTAGAGATCACCTCAACAACAATATGAGCACAAGTGTAGCAACACAAGCACAAGATGACATAAGGATTTATCCTATGGTTTAGCTCGCCACCAAGGCTTGCCTATGTCCACATTGTTGACGTATACCACTAAGGCTTAGGGATTTGCAACCCTACCTCATTATCAAGTCAAGAGAGTTAACTCTTGAGATGAGGGGTGGTTTTAATCGCTGCAAGAGGTGGTTACAAACCTCCTAGTGCTACCACAAACTTGGCAAGCTCACCGGGCGATGCTCTAGCCGGCTAGGAGCTAAGCTCCAAGAGTAACAAACACAACCATCGGCTAAGACGTGAACCAAGTGCTCTTTAGAGTTTAGGAATCAATGGAGCTGCTCTCTATTCGAGTTTTGGATCCTTTTCCCTCAAGGATTGATGGGGAAATCAATGGATTTACTTGGGGGCTTGAGGTCAACAATGGATTGAGAGAGAGAGAGGTCCTGCTCTATTTTGACATGTGAAGTGAGGAAGAAGAGAGATGGTTGGCTACCATTGGAAAGGAAGGGGAAAGGTATATATACCCCCAGCCCCCAATGGTCACTTTAAATCATAGATAGCTGTTGGTGAGGAAAGGGAAAGGTATATATACCCCAGCCCTCAATGGACACTACACCCAAGAAGTTGGACGAGATGAGGACACGACCAAAGGGTCGGGAGAGCTAGAGCCCACGACCTTGGGGTCGGATGAGACGGAGCCTGCGACCAAAGAGTCAGGCGACACGAAGCCCATGACCTTGGGGTCGGGCGAGCCGGAACCCGCGACCAAATGGTCAGGCAAGCCAGAGCCTGCGACCTTGGGATCGAGCGAGCCAGAGCCCGTGACCTTGGGGTCGGGCGAGATGGAGCCCGCGACCAAAGGGTCGGGTGAGCCAGAGCCCACGCCCAAGGGGTTGGGTGAGCCGGAGCTCGCACCATGCAGGACAACAAGTGTAATAGTGAAGTACAGACTGTCTTGGCTATGAATGTGAGGATGTTTGTGGTTGTTTGAGCAGTTGGTAGCACATATTAGCTTAAGCATTGTGCCCCCCCTTTATAGTATGACTGTTCCTATGCTCAAATTCAATATATAAAAGAATTTGAACCTCCTTTGAGTTTGAAGCCATCTACATTTGTAATTGGGGACTCCTCCATTCCGTGTAGCATCATCGAATATAAATTCTCTGCTTGTCATCTCGATAAATCTCATTAGTTCTCTAATTGTGTTGTCATTATCACCAAAACCCACATTTAAGGCTTGATTGCACTGTCAAGTCTTCCAACTTCTCTTTGTGTAGAAAAGGGGCTCTATTGTCTGATCTTCTTACAAAATAACGTTTCTTTGTTCTTACATTTCCTTTCTTATAATTCCTAGGATATTTCTTGTTTCTAGATCTCTCTTCTCCATATGTCAATGATATTTGAACTATTTTATTGCAGAAATTATAATCTGATTGTTTCATTGATCTTTGGGCTTGTATGTTCGTGCCTATTTTTCTTAATTGTTTGAAAACAAATGTTATAGCCTAAGAGATATTATATTCTTTACCATTAGTTTTCTTTTTATATTCTTAACGGATCTGGTAATTTATTAAAGTATCTTTCAACTATACCTTGGTTATAGCCTTGCTTGGTAGTAGGAGCATTATACAAATAGTGTTGAGAAAATTCTTTTATTCCTTTCTAGCTCGTTAGTGACAATTTTTCTATTTCCTTTAATCTTTCATTCTGTAAAATAGTATATCCTAATTCAGGGTCTTCACCTATTACAATGCTTGATATAATATTTGCAAAATTATATGGGTTACTACCAGCCCTTTTTAATTGTTCATAATGATTAGGAAAAGCTTCTACCCATTGTTCCCAAATTTTTTTGACTGATTCTTCTAAAAATGTCTCTAAATATGTAATCATATCTTCTACTCTATTTCCAATATTATACTGATTTTGTATATACTTTTGGACTATCAATCCTTTCCATATGCTAATTATATTTGACCAATCTATAGTATCATGTGCTGCTAAATTTAATATAGCACCATCACTTCTATAATTCTGGAATTGAACCGTGTTTTCAAATTCTCTTTTTTAACCCATATGCTTATAATGCCCAAGTATATATCTATATGCAGGTTCTTCTTTTTCTGGTGGCCAAGTTCTGGTTTTCTAGATGGTCTCTCTTTTTCTCCTTCTATCTTTATTTCCGGACTTCGTCTTCGTTTTGATGAACTTGGATCTATGTCCATTGCTTCTATAGCATTGTTTTTATGCAACTCTTTATTTTCTAAGGAGTTTATAAGGGTTATTGAGTTATTATTACATATCTCAATTGTATCTTCATCTTCTTCTTCATAGCTTTCTAGTAAAAACTTATTATTAATCTCCCACTGCTCTTCTTCGCTTATATCCTTATCTTCTATGTCTTTTATCTTATCTTTGCTATATTCTAATTCCTTTTGGACTTCCCTTATCTTATTTTCTATTTCTGTTGGCACAAATTCATTTTTCTTTATTGGAATGCTGGATTTCTTATTATTTAACTCTTTATCTTTCTTGATGTTGTTAAGTCTATATAACTCTCGTCTAAAGTAAAGTTCATTTTCTCTTATAGCAGACCATTGGCATATCATAGAGGTATTGTATTCATCATGAATTTTGCTTAACTTTTGCTCATAATGTTTTATTTCATTATCTATATCTAATTTTTCCATAAATTCACATACGCTATGCCTTCTATTTTCTTCTAATTTTGACTCTGAGCTAGATGCTTCTAAATCATCTAAACTTTGTTCTTTATAATCTACAAACCTAATACTAGTCATCATTCTACAGCAACATAACAGTGTTGTGGGCGCCTACCATTATCTTGTACCCGTCGGCGTGGGCAACAAAGCTCTGTAGCGTACATACCCTCACTTGTAAAGCCACCCCCTTTATCTATAAAAGGGGGTGCGCTCCCTCCAAGGAGGAGAGGCTTCTTTCTCTCTAAGGCTTTTTGAAGAACCTTTCTTAGTCCCATTAGTTCAACCAAGTTCACTGGTCCACGACCATAGAACCACCAGGTTCGGACCTCAAGCATGCACTTGAACACTTAGCTCATAGCATAGCTCCTGTTGCTCCTGACCCTTCCGACCAAAGCCGACCGGACCTCTTGTACACCCAATCTTTCGCCTATTCGTTTGTAACCCCATTGCAAACTTCGAGCACCTAGGCTCAGGAATAAAGTCGCTGATCGACCCAAACTGGACGTAGGGCATGTTGCCTGAACTAGTATAAATCCTATGTCATTGAGTGCTAGGCCACCTCCTATCACAACATACGACTAAAACTACAAATATTTACTAGTTGGTCACATTCTGCACCGACAGTTGGCGCCGTCCGTGGGGAAGACGCTGTATGTTCAATACTTTTTTTGTCATCGGATGGCCCACTTTTCCGCCACCCTTGCCAGTGGCGGGCTCGGGCGATACGATTCGCTTCGTCTCGCTGGAGTTTCCCGTACTCTCACCCGCTAGGATGCGGGTTCCACCCGTCTTCGAGGTATCCTAGGCCTTCCTATTTGGAAGCCTAGACTTCGTCGCCGACCGGCTCGGCGTACTACACCTCCGCGAGGAGGCTCACATCCTGGACACCCATCGGAGGGGTGCCCTCCATCGACTCCGGGACGCATGACTTCGACAACAGTGGCATCTGCGCTTCTTTCCGAGCAAACTCTCTGCTCAAACCCCGCTGTGAGTAATGTACACACTATTTTTTACTTACTATTCTCTATCTTCCGCCGATTACCTGACGGAACCCCATTGTCCCCAATGCAACCGCCGTACAACTGGTTCCCCTACGGCCTCGCATCCCCCGCGGACACATACGCTTAGGGGCTCCGAAGGATGCCGGCGTCACCCCCTCTCGCATCCAAATTCATGGGAATGGCGAGCTATGCTCCCACCTGTTTCCTCGACCTCATGGATGACGATGGCAAGAGTGACGGCTCCAACCTCGGTGACATGGCACCTAGCCACCGTCCGTCCCGGGAGTGCGCCATGGCGAATGCTTCGGGACACCCACCGGCGGAAGTAGAGTCCTCACGGACTCACACCTCTCTGGACCCTCGTACGGAGACCCATGAACTCACATGTGAGCACGGGGAGGAACTACGACAATGGTGGCCACATCAGCCACCGACTACGCCACCATGCTCGACGCACCATGTCACGCCCCGTGCGCGTAAACCGGCGAGCGGCGCTCACGGTCGTGTCCGTCGGGTCTAGCACAATGCCATGGATAGGGGAACGATCTCCCGCAGTTCTAGAACATCACCGCAGCGGCAATACTTCTGCGTGGCCTGTCTGAGCCGAATGACCCTCGTGAACAGGTGCTCCACCGGAACCTCTGGGCACTAGTGGAGACCGTCACCGTTCAACACGCGGAGTGTTCCATATCGTGATGCTGACTCACGGCCTCGCTCCCCGTTAGGGGAACAGGGACGCAGTAGATGGGCCGCTCCACCTGATCACCGCTACGATCTCTGAGCATGGCATAGGAGGCCGCATTGACATCTCATCTTGACTTAATGACCGCTCCACACCGATCACCTATGTACGCGTGGCTCGGACCGAATCGAGACACGCACGGCGGCAACCGGAGTCCTAGCCCTAATGGCCTAGGACCACGGACCTTTGTCCAAAACCTCCAACAAATGCCACCCCCGCCATACTTTGATGGAGGGTGGGGCAAGGGCAAGGCCAAGCGCCAGGATCGGGACAAGGGCCCCTCTGCGTAGGGGGAAAAAGAACAGAAAGAATCACCAACGATCGGCCAACTCTGCGTTGGTCGCCATGACTGATCACGCGGGCACACAGCACTAGTAGGACCTTCCAGGCCACTTCCACGAGCTCATGGAGAGCCCGTGCACCAACCATGACTCCCCTGTAAAACACCTCTATAAGGACTGCTAGCTTCTCAAGCGCCTTCTGCGTCAGACCGGCAGGCCAAATAAAGAAAAAGGTGAAGAAGCAGCAACCGTGAAAGGGGGCATGGCGGGTGAGGATCTGGATGACCGAGGAACAAGGTGATCCAACCGGATGCCTACCGACCGAAGGACAACAACAACGCTCTTCTCTCCGAACACTTGGAACAGCTATGTCCCTTTTCCCCTAAGTTTCAGTCTTACCGTTGTTTACTTAGCGTACGCTCCTATAAGAGCACTCCGACCCGAACACCTTTTTGGCCCAGGGCGCTCGGGGGATCCACTAGGGAACACTACTACCTCTCTGTTCTGTTAACTATCATATGGTGAAATTCCTTCCTACCCAACAAAGAGGATAGTTCATTCCTTTAATTTTCCTTACGTGACTTTGCTTTAAAAACACTCCGACCGCACCCCACCTTTCCCTACAGTTACGAGCAGCCGAGCCTCGTTGGCCACGCCTCGGGCTCCCAAAGTCGTAGCCTATAGGACAAACTGGGCAGGTATGGGAAAGAGAGAATAAAAAATGAAACAAAATTATGCTAAGGGAAAACTAAGGAACAAAGGGGGAATAAGCTTCCCCGAACTGGAGTAACTCCATTATAGAAAACAAAACAGATCGTAGTCATTAAACATACAGGAGCATTTGCACAGGGGCTCCCCCATGAATTTAAACTTTCTACGATCACTAAACTACTTATATTTTACAAGCTATTGGACCAGGCCCGACAGCATCCGCTGCTGGGGCAACCGATGAGGGCGTGGGCTGCTCACTCCCCGGTGGCACGACATTCGGCTCGATCGAAACCAGGGTGACGTTCACCTCCGACCCAGGCTCCGCGCCGTCCGTAGGCTGGGCAGCATCTTCCCCGCGCATGCTTCTAGCCATATCTTCACAGCAGACGTCCATCACCCACTGGGCAGAGACTTGATCTACCACCGACCTTGCGTGCAGGTAGTAGGCCCTCCCTGATTAACTAGATGTCCTCCATGCTCAAGCCGTCAGCATACCTGCTGTAGATGGCAGCGAAGTCCAGGTTTGGGTGGTGCGTCGCCACTAAAGTTAGCACCCCCGACGCACCATAGAATAGCTCGCTCCTGATAAGGTCCTGAACCGCATCTAGGACCTCCGCCAGCTGGACCATGGGCACGCTAGTGCCAGGGCGCCGACCCAAAGATGTCCGAAACGACAAGCTGGGCAACATTGCGGATCTAGTCAAGATCCCCCTTGAGAGCACATCGCTCTTCATGGGACTTGGCCAATTCCTCCATATTCCTGGCTGAAGGTCACCTTGATCGTCTCCAGATCCTGCTCTAGCGTCTTCACCTTTCCACCAGCTCTGAGAGAGGAGCGACAAGCTCAGAAATAGGTTGAAGGAAAAAACCAACAACGAAAAACAAAAAAGGTATGTACCAATGTGGAAGTTCTCAAGGGTGAAGAGATCCTCTGCCTGCCGGGCCACCTGCTCACGTGGCCGGGCACTCGCATCCTCCGTCCCCATCACCCGGCCCCGGAGCGCGAGCACCTCCTGGTCCGCCTTCGACCGGGCCTTCCGCTCCATCTCTAGGGCCTTCTGCGCCGACTCTAGGGCATTCTATGTCCGACACCAAAGCGGCTTGCTTTGGCTCAAGGGCTGCCAAGGACTCTCGTAATGCCTGCCTCCATGTTCGCCAGGGATGTCTGCAAACCCTACCTCGATCTCCGCCTGGCGGGCCTTCGCCGCCTCGAGCCCTTGCTTGGCTGCACGCCGCCCCTCCTCCTACGCCATGATCACCTTGGCCGCCCGGTCCTAGGACTCACGATGGGCAGGACGCTAGCTGACGCTCGAGCTCAGCCATCCAGGCATGCTCCATTCAGAGAAAGCAGGACTTTCCGAACGACGTCCCCTTCAGTCTCTATGAAAAACAAACATGCTAAGGCAACCAACAAAAGGTTCAGAGGTCAAGGACAAGTATGTGAAACTCACCTCCATGGTGAGCTGTAGGTCAACCTTGACCAACTGATGAGCGGACTTAACCTGCTCCTACACGTCTCCTAAGCTTCGCGGATAGGGTGGCGAGTTCGAAAACCGCGGCGTGCCCTTGCTCCCAAAGGATGTCCCAAAGCTAACACTCCTGGGAATCCCAGAGGATGAACCGCACCTTCACTAGGTCCTTAGGGTAGTGCCACTCTAGGTCACCCTCCGGTAGCCCGCCAGAGGGCCCAGCCTCTGATTGGACCACCGCTAGCTCCCGCGACAACACCGGTAGGCCCCAGCCATATCATCCGCCTCATCATCGGATGGGATGTCCACCACCTCGTTTACATGGACCGCTACCTCCGCCGCTTGGACGTCTCAACTCTGTCCTAGCCAGTGCTCTCCCCTGGCGCCTTCGGCTCTAACCGCACGGGTGAGCCATGCAGTCCTCCGCCTAGTGAAGTAGGGAGCTCGGTCTCCCTCTCCTCTTCCACCATAGTCGGTGGAGGAGGGGTCACGAGGGTCACGTCCGACACAACCTCCACCTATCAGCACCGGGATCACCACCTAAAATCGATGCCGCCACTAGCCGCCGTACCAACAATCGACCCAGGGGCACCGCCCTCGGAAGGGAAGGCTTCACCGCCGTTACCCTGTTCCCCCCGTCTCTCATCGTGGTCAAGCTGTAGGGTGGGCCTCGAAGTCTCCTGCATGGGAGTTGGGGCAATGCTCAGCCCCATCATCACCCGGCCACTAACAAAAAGATGCAGGTAAGTCGCACTCCGAAAGGACTCAATAGCAAAAGATAAAAAAGAAACAAAGAAAAACATACCGGGACAGCGACATGACTCTGAAGGCATGACTCGATGTCGATGGGCCTACCGGGCATGGGCCGCTCCCAAGCTACTGACCCACACCCCCTCACTTCGACTGGGGACAGAGTCGACCCAACCGGCTCCTGCTCGACCAGTGGGTTGCCGCAACCGTTGGCCCAGGACTCCTCGACCGGAGCAGGGGCGGGCCATCCTCTGGCTATGAGTCGCGCAATGCCCGAGTGCCAGTCTGCCCGTTAGGCCACCTAGCTTGCTGAACCGCATCCGCAGCAGGCGGGGCCTCCCCTGGCTGTGAGCCACAGCGTCGCCACCGGTCCCGGCAACGCACGAGCACCTGTCCGCTCCTCGGACCTGCCCCACTCGCTCGGCCACATCCCCCGTAGGCAGCGACGGGACCGACGATGCCACAAAGGGTGTGGTGACTGTGTCCGCTTTGCCGCCCGTTCACCAACAGCGTTCACCCTCGCCACGTGCTTCTTCAGTGCGGGAGCCACCGCACACCGTGCGACCTCCTGCCCACCACTAGCGAACATCGCCGTAGGGTCACGACGCCCCTCCGAGGTCACAACAACCGCCCGACTCTCCTCCCCCTTGGTCGAAGACATGTTGTCCACCTCTATGGAATCCTCTGACTAGAGCTCTAGCTCGACATCGGCCCTGTCTTCCCTGACCTTCACATGCCGGGCAACCTCCTTCTCCTTCTGGTGCTTCCATTGGGCCACCTCGGCTTCTTCTTGCTCCTGGCATCCACCGCCACCTTCTGAGCGGCCTGCTTAGCCATGCCCTCTGGACCCTTGGGAAGGTGTGGCCAGGGACTTGTAGTTTCCAAGCCCCTACGTAACGCATGGTTCCCAATCAAAAATAGGAAAAGCAGAGGAAGACATGCGGGCTAAAGAGAAGGGAGCATACCAGGGTGGACACGATCGAGGAGTTGAAAGGCACAGGCCTCCCTTCGACCCCCTCTTTGGACTTCAGCTGCAGCACCTGACCAATGTGACTCCAGACCTTATCGTTCAGCAGATCCTCCGGCGACGCACGGTCTAGGTCCGACAGGCCGCTATATAGCCACATCGGCCACGTCCTCTCCGCTAACGGTGTGACCCAGGCGATGGAACAGGGTGTGGAACACCCGCACCCCATTAAGGCCATGCTTTATGGGCTTCTAGAGCTCCTCCTCGATGACCCCCACCTTATGTTTCTCCTTTTTGGCACAACCCCACAACCGGTTATCCTGCTTCTCTAGCCTCCCACCGATGAACACTTGGAATGGCGCCGCCATCGGATTCCTGATGTAGAACCACTCCCCATGCCACCCCTGGTTGGAGTCGCAGGGGAGGTATGCGGGATATGAGTCTCCCACGCTCGGTTTTCTCTGCAAGGTGAAACCCCCCACCGGCGCGATCTCGGCCGGGTCCCCCACCATCAAGGCTTTCGGGGAGAAGAGCCACCGGAAGAAATCCGCATGTAGCTCCATCCTGAGGAAAGCCTCATAGACGGTGATGAAACCGATGATGTGCAGCACCCCCGTCGGATTAAGATGCTATAGCTCTAGACCCCACTCGTTGAGGAGCCCACGTAGAAACCAGTGCGCGGGGTATCCCAGCCCACGCTCATGGAAGGTGAGGAAGGAAACCACCTCATTGGGTCGGGGTTGCAGGGATTCCTCCCGCCCAGGAACCCTCTAGTGCGCCACCTCCTTCAGCGACAGAAATCCCTTCGCAACAAAGGACTTCAACGCCAACTCCCTCACGGTGGACAACCTCCACTCCTGACATTGCGCCCTAGATCACGAAAGAATTTGTGAGTTCTTCTCCTCTCGCTCACTCTCTCCCCTTTCTTTCCTAGAAACCACCGTGGCTCTCAGGAACACTCACGACAAGAAGAAAGAAGAAAGGTGGCGACAGATGAGGAACAGGCAAAAGAATGGGGCGAAAACCCTCTCCCTTCTCCTACTTAAGGAAAAGGGAACAACAGTTAGGGAAGGGTGCGCCGATCGGAGAAGGCAAAACGGCGGAGCAAGAAACTCTCTCTTTCCCATTTAATGCAGATGAGACGTGCCCTGACCGATAAGACATGCTCTGCCTGACACAACGGCTCCTGATTAGGCGGGACATGGCCTAGGGCATGGCCCAGCACTACCACACGACCAACCACTACCGCACACCAGGCACGAAAACCAAAGCGCCACCGCACGTGGACGGCACCCCGCTTCCCTAGGCCAGGCCTAGAGGAACCCAAATGAAATCTCTACCGGGGAAGATCATCAGGATGTCCTGAGTCGACCGAATCACTCAGGATAGACACCAAGAGATAGGTAGGAAGCGAAGGAACACCCCATGTAGGCCATGCCGACTCCATCACGAACGACGAGCACGGGTCCCGGTCGGACATTCCTGACTGAAGCTCTTCGAACCCCATCGCTCAAGTCATCAAGGTGAACACTACCAACCCCCTCTATTTCCTTATAAGCATTTCATACATCCATACGTGCATTCATTCCATACGCCTGTGCCTCCCGGATGATTCAAGCCTTGAACCGCCCGGGGGCTCAGGAACTAAGCATCGCACGTGTAGCGAAATGCATCACAACGCTCCATGTTGCGTCACGAAGTAGTGGTTGCCTCATTCGACATGAGCAACCAACAAGAGCCAGGGGAGAAAAACGTAGATGAGCCCCATGAGGCCCTTGACCGGTCTGGCAGACTTGGTCATCTCAACCTTCTCGTTCGATCCTAAACCTCTCGCCAATCCCACAGAATCTCCATCGAGGGGAGGCCGTTAGGCCACCCAGGTCGGTCTCTAGAATGACCCAGGCATCTGCCGGGATTGCAGGTAAAGGAGTAGTGGAATGTCACAAGAGGGCTATGCTGACCCCATCACGAATGACGGACCCGGATTCCACTCGATCACACCCGTTAGCAAACTCACCGAGCGCGTCACTCGAGCCCGAGTGATCAGGACAGGCGACAAAACTCAACCCCTCCGGTTGTGAGGAACCGAGGATGGGGTAACGCACATAACTCACACCGACCCCTACTAAGGCCCAATAAGGCTCAGGTGCACAAGACACAAAATGCCCGGGTCTACGACCCCGATCTCGCCCCATCCGGCTATGCTTCCGACTACGCTCCATCCGGCTACGCTTCCGACTACGCTCCAAACACCTAGGGCCTATGACCCCAATCTTGCCATTTTGGCTATGCTTCCGACTGTGCTCCAAACACCTAGGTCTATGACCCCTGATCTCGCCCCATTCGACTACGCTTTCGACTGCGCTCCAAGCACCTGGGTCCACGACCCCGATCTCGCCCCACGACTCCAACTCACCCGATCCCACGGCGCACACTGACGCCAGGATCAGTGAGATATGTCTCGACTAAACTAACTACCTCACCCAATCCCGCAGCGCGCACTGACGCTAGGATACGCGAGCTCCCTCTCACCCAATCTCTCGAGCAACCAAAATCACCTGGGCTGCACAACAACGCCTAGGTTGACAAAAACCACCTCAAAACTAAGAACACGCACACATGCCTGCTAAAAGAACGTCCCCTAGATAGTTCTTTCCGAACCACCCGGGGCTCAGGGGCTACACCCTCAGGTGCGCTCATGCGCACCCACCGACACAATAGAAAAAACCACCCTCGCTGACAATGCGGAAAACCCCCAAGCTGATTCTGCCCGAACCACCCGGGGGCTCGAGGGCTACACCCGCGGGTGTGCCCGCGCGCACCCACTGGCAAGTCAAAAATCCCCCGAACAATTCTGTCCGAATCACCTAGGGGCTCGGGGGCTCCTGTCGGGTTCATAAACCCGGGGTCCCTCGGGCACCGGCTTCCACTGCCAAGGCTCGGCCT
Source organism: Miscanthus floridulus (assembly GCF_019320115.1). Lineage (NCBI taxonomy): Eukaryota > Viridiplantae > Streptophyta > Magnoliopsida > Poales > Poaceae > Miscanthus > Miscanthus floridulus. The sequence continues at coordinate 45,616,797 of NC_089594.1, read as the reverse complement.
AAACAGACAGCACACAGCTCATGGGCCGGCCCAAGGGTCTAGGGAAATAGGCCGAAAGGGCGGTCTAGCCACCAACCGAAAGGTCTGGCCGAAAAGGAACATCGTCCGCTCGTCGACTACTTCGGCCCACCCCTCCGACCGAAACTCTCGCTTCGGAGTCCAGCCACCTCCGGACGGCCTCTCCGATCGAAAGACCTGGCCCAAAGTGCTACTTTCTACTCCGACCCCAGTGTCTTCGATCGGGGTTCATAGAAACCCTACTCACCTCTCTTCTCCGACTAGGCACGCCCAGGGCCGACTAGGGTTGTCCAATCGGGGACGCCCGCTCGGAAGGAGCCAGGGGACAAATGGAGAAAGCAAGCCAAGGGCGCACAAGTCAAACCATGCTACCAGGGACCATACCCTGTACACCTACAGGAATAGTACTCTCCAACCGCCCTAACACAAATAGTATTGTAGGCATTCGACATTTTCCTCTATAGTATTGTAGGCGCTGTTAAAACTCCCATACGGTAAGGCCCCCCACGTGCCTTTGGGCATCAATAGTGTTGTGGGCGCTTGGATTTACCGTATGGGGTGAATATAGGTGACACTCCTCACATGCCTCTAGGCATTAAACAGTATTTGCAGGTACCGACGTCTACCATTCCTAAACAAGGCAGCGTAACCTCCCACATGCATTCGACATTCTATAGTGACATCAATAGTGTTGTGGGTGCCTACCATTATCTTGTACCCGCCGACGTGGGCAATAAAGCTCTGTAGCGTACGTACCCTCACTTGTAAAGCCATCTCCTTTATCTATAAAAGGGGGTGCGCTCCCTCCAAGGAGGAGAGGCTTCTTTCTCTCTAAGGCTTTTTGAAGAACCTTTCTTAGTCCCATTAGTTCAACCAAGTTCACTGGTCCACGACCACAGAACCGCCAGGTTCGGACCTCAAGCACGCGCTCGAACACTTAGCTCATAGCGTAGCTCCTGTCGCTCCTGACCCTTCCGACCGGAGCCGACCGAACCTTTTGTACACTCCATCTTTCTCCTTCTCGTTTGTAACCCCACTGCAAACTTCGAGCACCTGGGCTCAGGAATAAAGTCGTTGATCAACACAAACTAGGACGTAGGGCATGTTGCCTGAACTAGTATAAATCCTATGTTATTGAGTGCTAGGCCACCTCCGATCACAACGTACGACAAAACTACAAATATTTACTAGTTGGTCACATTCTGCACCGACAGGTAAAGTTTGCAAAAATAATCATAGCCTTGTTTTATCTCAATAGTAGATTACTTCTATTATTTATGAAAGTAATACTCAAAGTTCATTAACCAAATTTCAACACCATGTCAAATTCTAATTAAAGAAGGCTATTTTAACCTAAGCACCATGCTTAATTTAAAAAGCCTATGGATGTACTCATGAATACACCCAAAAAAGAGCATAAACAAAGGAAGCATGAATTTGTATGAGCAAGTTAATTCTTATGGAGATAGATATGAGTAAGGGAGTTGGTGAACATTTTGTTTTTATAATACTCATTTTTTATTGCAAGGTAGAGCTAACATCATCATCTCTTTTTTAAAACAGGACGATCTTTGGTGTGTATGAAACCCTAGACTCTTACCATCTTCCCCCACACTTGGACTTTTGTGTAAAAGTTAAGTGTGCAATGTTTGGGGGTCTCCTTTCGAGTGTGTTCTTATTACCGAAGAACATCAAGGCGTATAGTTGATGTTGCTCCCATGTTCTCAAGCACCGTATGTCCCTATTCTTCTTAATCTTAACCTGAAAGGGTTAACACCTAGGAATATCTGGAGGTGCATACTAACTTGATAACATGTACTTGCTTTTGTTTAAAAGAAAAGTATTTTTTTAATTATTACATATATATTTGTTTTTCTATGAGAATCTAGGGTATCTCCCGGTAGTGCTTAATTTATGGTCTTAAGCTTGACTGTGGGAACTACATCTTGCAGCTAACAATGGTGGTTTAGTTCCTAGCTTCACCACCTGGCATTTAGCATTATCGTTCAAGCTGCAAGGTTAATACTATAATGACACTATGGGATTTGCAATACTTATGATAGATGAAAGCATCCACAACCATCCTTCTAAAAAGTTTTAAAATGAGGACTAAGAGATGGTTGTGGTCCTCGTATAAGCGTGTGGCACTAAGTGTGATCAACTCAAGAGATTCCAAGAGTGAGCATGAAATGTGGGGGGTTTCAAAAGGGAAACCTTCATGCTTGTTAGTAGAATTATTCTTTTCGAGCTCTAGAGGTGGTGCTCTAATATTATCCATGGCACAATAGTTTTTGTTCTTAGGAGATATATCGTGTAAGGGCAATGTTGAATCTTGACCATTATTGAGATCAATGTTTTGATGGCCAGAGGGACAAGGTTTTGGTTCAAGCGAAGGTGATAATGGACATTCCATTTCACAAGAAAGCTCAGGTGCAACAAATGGTGATATGAATTTCACCTCCTTGGATGGGTCAGTGTTGGGATGATGCTCCACCTTTGGAATATCTACGTGAGTGGTGGAAGCAGTTCTCCCAAAATCTTCATTTAGGCTCCCATGGGAAAAAATTCTTGGAAAAGTTTTTCTAGAGGGTAGCCTATGAGAAGGTCAAATTTGAGGATGGCAAAGATGTAGAAATCTAAGTGAACCCTAGTTTTGTCAATTTTAATTAGCATGGCCCTAGCAATCCCACTACACTCAAATATAAGTCCTGATGGGCTTTTGAAAGTTTGTTGGTCGAGACTAGCGACACGTTTCCCAAAAGATTTTTTGCAAGGAATTCTGACATGATGCTAGTCCCGACTGTGGGGTTGTATAGGGCTTCTATGTTTGTTCCCCTTAATGAACAAGGCACGGTCGTGGAAGGTGAAGGAATCCAAATTGCTTTGGAAGAACGTTTTACTTCCGACAACCATTCCTTTGATGGCTCTATTTTAGGGGAAACTTCCTCAGAAGGACTGAAAGCTTTTCATGCCCAAAATATTTTGAGGTATTGCTGAAATCCTTGAATTCGATAGGAAACTCCAAAGGATAAATCACACTTTTCCTTCGGTGTTCATGGTTCGAGTGAGGGCTCATTAGTCGAATCTAGGGATGGTACGTGTTTGGATTTGACTAATGATGACTCCTCAACACTCGACCTGACTTGTGCCTAGAGTGGTTTGGTTCTTATGATGGATGAAGTGGTTTAGAAGGTGGCACAGGGAACTCACCCTTTGAAACAGAAAGGGTTGGATTTGGAGTTGGCTTCATGATAGAAAAGATAAAAGAAAATATTGTTTTTGTTTTCTTTTTTAGTTAAAATATGAGGATGAACTAGGTTCGAAGAAAATACAGCAACCAGTTCCCCGGTAACGGTGCCAAAAATGCTTGTTGGCATTTCTTAATGCATACAAAAATAATCCGCAAGCGCACAGAATTACCGTTGTAGCACTTCGCCCAAAAGTATTCAGGGTATCGTATTTTCCACAGGAAACGGAGGTACTCTTCTAGGTAGTTGATCCAAGGACAACACAAGGGTAGAATTAGTAGAGATTGAAATGGATTCCTATGGTTTTATGGTATGAGGATAGATAAACGCTACTCCTACTTGCTGACTTCGGGCACCGGAGCGCACCTGGTCTGCCAAGCAATACTGACTTGTAGCCTATGTCATACCCAGACATGGGGGAATATGAGGGACAGATAGAGCTATCACCACCTGCCGCCTACCCCGCAACCATGGGGGAACAAGGCAACCAAAGATAGCTTCTAGCCTAGACACCATGTCTACGCTATTGACTATTACTCTAGCGTGCATGCAAGGGTTATCCGTCTCTATCAGGGCTCTTCTACTAGAGCATCCGCCACAGGGACAGACAACGAACCTACAAACAAGTGAGAGTATAGTTTAACTAATCAAAGACTTTATAACCAAAAGAACCATGAACACTCACTTAGCGGGCGAACCCATTGAAGTAAAGATGCTCGTCGAGGTACAAATTGGGGAGACACTGACAAGCTCGGGGCTTCACCAAGCTCTCCCTCACATCTCTCCCTTACCACTCTACTAGCTATCTAGAGCCTAAGCCCTTGGAGTATTGCTCAAAAGTGGAGAAGCTCTTTCCTTGTTGTGTGTGTTGTAGAGGAGGGGTACCCCTCTATTTATACAAGAGTCGAGGCAGTGCTAGAGGCTATTATTGGTGCGAAACAGGAGCTCCACTGCCTTAGCATGGAGGCATGCCACCGCTAGAGCAAGGAGAGGTAGGTAGGCACCCTGGAGGGGGTCAGCCACCCCCTAGGGTTGGCCGCCCCTTGACCACTGCCTTCGCGTGGCAGGCTTTGGGCCTGGTCCTAGATCGCGTCCCGGTGGTGCTTTGCTCCGTTTGAGTTGAGTTGGTAGGCACCTTTGTCATTCTTTTCCACAATTCAGTGTTGGAAAGTGCCTTTCACTGAACTAGTAGTATGCCCGTGCTAATGCTACGACAAAATACAAAACACGATTCAATTTGTAAAAAAATAAAACGAACAAGATAGAACCCACCTCATTTCCATCCAACCTCAAATGAAATGAGTTTATTTTCCTAGCCGATCCCATCCAGTAAACAATAAATTAACCTATATCTCGCATGCTAACTATCCTATGTTTCATTGTCCCCACAGATGAATTGCATGTTGGCTTCCTTTTTTCAGAGTGACATGCTAATCGAAGAATGGTTGAACAACAAAGTTCAGGGATTGAAGCACATGGTTTAGAAACAAAATTATAGGGATCAAAGTACATGATCCAACAACAAAATTACAGGGATCAAAGCATATGATTTGCTAAAATAACTGATCAGGAAGGCGTGTCCATCTACTTGAGAAATGTACACGATGACCAAGAAAAAATATGAACTTTCTGAAAACTCTCACAACAGCCAATTACCATTATTCTTCTATTAGCAAGAGTCATGGCATGAGATCTGAACTCTAATAAATCAATATAGATAGTTATGAAATAAATAAGCACACCTAATGAATTTAGAGGAACTTCACATCACTCAAGTAATTCTAAGATACAATTCAAGCTCCCTTGATGCTCTTATAATTTCCCATCAATTTCATCAAGTAGACATTCATACTTCTATCCAAATAATAAGCACATGATCTCTATGCCAAAAATGTCATGTACTCCTACAAATAGCAATGAACTATCCAAAAAGCAATGCAAAATCACTTGCATATAAGTCTGAATTACTAACCCTAATGCCACTGGTGCATGAGACTAACATTCTCGAAGTAGGATTGAATCAGTCTCTGATGGAATACTCCAAAATGCACCGTCTTTTTTTAACCTTTAAGCTATTGTACGACAGCTTCAAAAGATAACACTTGTCTGGCATGATCTATGCAAGAAGCATCAGGATCATGTTGTGGGCCACCGGTGACCTCCAATGGCAACTAACATCTTTGTCATCTTCTAGGAATAAGCTAACCTTGCACCTGCTACATCTTTGTCATCACTGAAGTTACTCCTACCTCACAACTATACTTCCATATATATATTTTGTTTATTTTGATATACAAATGCTGAAGTGCTTGGATTAGCAACAAATTCATCACACTTGCTAGCTAGATAGAAGAGGAACTATGGTCAAAACTATGACAAATTCATCCAGGAAAATCGATGCAACTATTTAAGTTTTCATAACAATTTTGGATCACAAATCCATGTGCTTGCTGAGGATTACAGATTAATTAATAATTAACTTCTATGAGGGGGAGGAACTTTTGCATTTACCGGCAAGGCAAGCAATACATCATTGGTATCATAGATCTCTTAGGCCAGGCATGTGGTCTCAGATGTGACTTTCTGCTGGTGGCCTCATTGTCACCACTGCTGCATCAGACTTTGACTTCCATTTATCAATCTATGCAATTCACAAAGCCACAGACATGAGAAACAAAAAAAATTATTCCACTAAAGGATTAATGGATGAAACCAAATATAATACAATCAATGTTTTTTAACATCTAAAACTCAACTAATATAATACAACCAAATATTTTTAACATCTAAAACTCTTGTTGAGAAAATTGATCTATAGTTTTCTAAAAGATTAAAAAGATGTCAGCCACTGGGTACCCCTCTAGCCAATAGATTTCGTTGTCCCTTGGCACATCCAACTTCAAGTTTCATGCTGACCATCGAAACAATATTTCATTTTTACATAAATTCTGATGAAACAATAAATTAAAAGCAGCAACTAAAAGTGACAATTTTACATGAGAAAATATACTTTAAAGATGATGAAATGAAAACCTGGAAACACCATTCTGCATTTCCAAAACCCACCTTGGTTGTGTCAGCAAGCAGGGAGCAGCAATAGCAGTGTGGCAGCAGGTAGAGAGCAGCAGCACCCTCGAGTCTCCTCCTATTTCCATTTTTTATCATATCCATGCAACTGAAAATTATGGATCAAAAAAAATTTATTTTAGAGATCTAGCAACAATAAATATTTTTTATTCATGAGAACCATAGAATTGTTTAGCTGATAAAACTCTTGAGGATTCAATCTGCCAACAATGGTACCATAAATGTGCATTACTGCCATGTCCACACATCAACGAAACAAATCACCACATATAAGCATTTCTTTTACAAAGCAATTTTTTTTGCCCAATGAACTGTACTTCATATGTGGATCTTACCTTTTGGAATGGAAAAGTAGCGCATATGGGAAGGATTACAAACCTTGGCAACCATGGTCTGCATCTCCAAGGGCACAGTGGCAGATTCCTCAATCTCCTAGAGCCATTACTTCATTTTGTCGAACTCTTAGAGCTGTGCACTGAGAACAGGTTAGCAATGATGCTAGGGTTTGGGCAATGACGGAATGGCTGTGGGGGCTAGGAAAAAGGGGTGTAGAGCAGGACTTTGCTGCTTCATCACCGATGGCATCCACGTCTACGTCCTCGCCATCGATTGGATCCCCATTGCTCCTCGTCCTCCATGGGCGGTGATGCGGTCAGCATTAGCATCGTGCGGTTAGTGGGGGCGGTCGAAGCGTGGCTAGGGCCACGGCGGGGCTAGCGGACGTAGGTGCCCGTGCGCACCCACAACAGTGGCCGGTAAGGCTGTGGGTGCCGGCGCCGATGGCGCATCGACAGGATGTGGCCTGGCTTTTTTTTGCAAGAGAAGAAAATGGGGCGTGGGGATTGGGAATCGAACCCTGGCTGCTTGTGGGAGTTGACATCTGTGGCTTGCTGGGATGGAGTCACTTTGAAGCCTGGATGGAGTTGCGTTGAAGCCTGGAATTCCCCATGGCCATAGGATGATTGTGAAGCCTTCTGAGATTAGATATAGATCATTGGTTTGTTGTATGAGGGTTTTTCTAGGTGTATAATCTGGTGTGGACGAAGGAACATCATCTCTGTAGGGGACAATTTTCTGGGTAGACTAAGCGTAATTTTGATTGGTCCCTTATAGTAGAGATTTCTCTATGTTTGTGACCTGCAAAACATGCTTGTACCAAAACTTGTGGAAGTATGAGTAAAAATCCCTAATTCTAAGTTTTGGTGTGCACATTTGTTTATTTTGTTTAAACGTTGGTAGTAGGATTATAAGTTAAGCGTTGCCAACTAGTGCCATGGGTCAAATTTGGCAATTGTTCAAGTTGTGTTTTAATAGGCCTATTCACCCCCTCTAGGCTAACCAGAGATCCTAAAAGTGGTATCATAGTGGATAACCACGGGCACGCTTCACCGCAGTGAGGTATGGAGCCCGAAGGAGGATCAAGTGGTGTGAAGCCCATAGATGTTGATCTAGAGGACATGGGATTGCACGAGACTGACAACAGCAAGCTCAGTGCATCTATAGCAAGCAACACCACGCTCCCATAGCTAGAGGTGACCGATGCCGAGAAAGCTCAACATGAAGAAGGAAGAAAGAAAACGAAGGTAGCAAGAAAAAAGAAAAAAGAGAAGCAAGAGAAAAGAAGGAGGAGGAGCAGCAAAGACTTGAAGACAAAAAGCAAAGAAAACAAGAAAGAAAGCTCAAGAGAGAAGCAAGAAGAAAAAGATGAGAAGCTAGGAAGAAGAAGGAAGAAGAAGCAAAGGCAACCAATGCATCATCAAGTGACATATCAAGTAGTTCCGAAGATGGAGACGATGATGAGTCCTACCAAGTGACCAAGGGGGGCAAGGAAGAGAAGAAAGGAAAAGGCAGAGTCAACCCCAACAACAAATATGCAGTCGTATCCTTTAACTATTCCTCTATGCCTATGACTAACCATGATCGGAGGTCTTTCATCAGTGTACCCGTGGGCAAGTTACCTCATTTCGATGGGACGAACTTTGCCAAGTGGAAGCACTTGATGAGAGCCTACCTTATAGGTCTTCACCCTAGCATTTGGGAAGTTGTGTGCATTGGATTTGCGCCACCGGTTGATCCCAAGAATCCAACACTAGCCAAAATGCAAATCATCCATCTCAATGGTCAAGCTACAAGTGTGTTACTTAGTTCACTAGATGGAGATGAGTACAATAGAGTGATGGGTGTTGATGTTGCCAAGCAAATATGGGACACTCTAGACCTTGCACATGAAGGGGTTGACAAAGTGAGAAAGGCAAGAATTGAGTTGTTGATGGCCAAGCTCAACTGGTTTGTGATATTGGGTGGAGAAGGGCCACAAGAGATGTTTGATAGGTTGATGGTGATTGTTGGAAAAATTAGAGGCTATGGAGGTGAGAACTAGATGATCACAAGGTAGTCAAAATCATGTTAGAGGCTTATTCACCAAGAAATGAGACCGTGGTTACTCTTATTAGAGACAAGAAGAGGTTTGAGTATTTCTTCACACCAAATGATGTACTTGGGAGGATCTTGACCTTTGACATGCAAAGAGAAGAAGCAAATGAAAGAAAGAACCTTGGTGAGTTGCAAGCAAAGCTAGATGGCATGAAGATCAAGGATGTAGCTCTCAAGGCCAACAAATTAAGCTAGCAAGGCTCTACTAGCAAGTCCAAGATCAACAAGCAAGCTTCAACAAGCAAGCCAAAAGCAATCAAGCAAGTCCAAGAGCATGTAGAGACTACATCATCCTCAAGTGAAGATGAAAATGATGATGATCAATATGAGAAGGTTGATGATGTTACGCTCTTTATGAAGAGATTTTAAAAGGGACTAAAGAGGCAAGGTTACAAGGTAGTGAAGAGAAAATTTTCAAACAAGAAGAAGAGGACATGCTACAATTGTGGTAGCATTGAACATTTCATTGCCATGTGTCCATATGAGATCAAAGACAACAAGTACAAGAAGGACAAGAAAGAGGACCAGGCCGACCATAGAAAGACACTACTAGGAATATCCACTTCTATGACTGAATACATTTCATCACTGAACGAGCCAAATTCATCATAATTTCAGTTTTATGATGAATTTATGATGAAAAATGGTTCGTTATGGAAGTCGCATCATTCTTGCACATCTATGATGAATCTGACAAAATCATCATAGAAGTGTCTTGATCTGTGATGAAAAAAGATCATCATAGAACTATTTTGACATGCATGGCTAGGGGCTGCCACGCTGATGGGCGCTCTCGTTGGAGCTGCTTTCCACATGTACATGCTATAGCCCACGTGTACATGCTATAGCCGGTTGCATTAGAGATGGTTTGGGTATGTGTCACCTTCTTATTGCACAACATGGTCATCTCTGGTTCTTGCATGTATCAGGTTCTTACTGGACCACGTGTTGGGTCCCTGTTGTTCCACATGTCAGTTTTCTATTGGCACACGTGTCATGTTGCGATTGGATCACGTGTCACTTCTTCATTAGACCTTGTTTCGTATTTTTATTGGTCCACGTGGCTGTTTCTTATTCGACCACATGTCATGGCGCTATCCATCCACATTTCATATTTTTAGTCGGCCACATGGCTTCACGACTTCCTTCCACGTGTTGGACTTTAATAGCCCTCGTGTCAAGTCCTGGCTATTGCACATGTCATGCACTGGTTCATCCATGTGTCGCATTTTTATTTGTTGATGTGGCCTGTCCTGGTTCTACCGCATGGAGTATAATCAATTCATCATAGAAGTAATTTGAGATCATCTCTACTAAATAGATTGACTACATCACTATTTAGCCTAGCAATCAAATAACAACACTTAACATTTCACATGTCAGCAATGAACCACTGACAGAGTATCACCACATCAAACCGGCATACAAGTCCACACACCAAACCGGCACATGAGTCCACACATCAAACCACAAATGTTCACTGCATCAAGCCGCAGGAGTTGAAGACTGAGAATTACCAGAAGAGCTGATGCACATGCATAGCTCACGGAGATTGTTGTACCCTCTTGTTGTTGTTTCTTGTATTCCTCAAGCTCCCTTTTAGTCTTTTCTATCTTCCTCTTTAGTTCATCCACTTGATCGACGAGGGCAGCGAAACTTTCCTATTCAGCATCAAGCTGTTCCTGAAGCATTCTTTCTGCCGATGTCTCTGTTCTAGTGGAGCTTGTCTGCATACCAGCATTCTTCAAAAAAAGGTTGTTGCCGCTTTCTTGGGAGGGGGCCTTGCCCTGGCAAACGCAAAGGACCTTGCAAACAACATCTGCACTAGCAATTGATTACTGCCCATCAACAACAGGTTCTGCCTACATAGTTTCCATAGCTTCCTATGAAATTCAATCAATAAAACATTAGGTTACAGATAGTGTAAGAGGACTTTAATTGAAAACCCAAGAGATTGATTCATAACAAATAATGCATAGGTCTTCCTCAGCCTACTACTGATAGAGATTACATAAGCATCAATAGATTTTAATAGATTTCCATAACACTAGTCTCTTGCAATGTTTCCTTCTTTTATGTCAAAGGCTTTAGTAGATTTCAAGGGAAGCAAAAGAAGGTACTTACAACTGCTGCTCTTGCAACATTGCTCAGACCGTTTTTTCTACTGGTATGAAAGTCTCTGAAGACTTCCATAGCATTAACGTCTTCATCAGGTAGACCATTTTCTTCTTCAAGTCCTTGATCATGTTCTGTTGCCTCCCTCTTGTTCTCCTTATGTTCACATTGCACATGAATTTTGGTTTATATTTATACAAAGGCAAAAGTAACAATAAAACACAACCATCACTTACAAATTTTTGCATCTAGACAACATAGGAGCGAGATCCTATGGCCTGGTGGTACTTCACTTTTGCATGGTTTTGCTTGTTCTTCTTAGATGTTTCCTATAGCTTCATTTGTGTTAGACTGTAGCACAAGTAGACCATATCAAGACTAGACACGAAATCGATGGGTTCACACACCTTGTTCTTAGCACTAGACTAAATCTTGACAAGTTCACACCACTGTGCAAAGTTCATGGACGAGACATGAGAGGTCATATGGATCTAATTAGCAGGGACGCCATTGAAGTATTTTCTCTTCAACATGTAGCGTTCCTGCCGTACCGCAGACTGCATTACATTCCAGCAAGCTTCTTTTGTTGGTGAGTGAGCATCATTAACACGCAACCTTCCCTACACATAGTAGTGTAAATGAAAAGTAAATCCAGTTAAAGTTGCTCAAAGCAGAGTTGAATGTCAAGAGGGGATACCCATACATACATTTAGCCTCTCCACAAATCTTTTGCAATAGACGGCACCGAGCCTCTTCCCCTTGTATTGTTTTCAATGCATCAAAATTGGTACTTCACTCCTGACTACTACACCTACCTCTAAGGCAAACTTGACAGCTTGCACTGGATTATGTGGACATCTGTTCCCCTCGGCAACAGAGATGCGCATCCTCACTCCTCCTAGTGATTTACTCATTTTGTCAAGCATAATTCCATGAGTTCGAGGCCTCGGCTTCCTCGCTCTTCCTGGCAATGGTACTATACAGTTTTCATACATTCAGATTGTTAGAAAAGTTACATGGATATCAAATAGCTAGTGCAAATTGATTGATAGACATCTATAAGGTAATACCAACCTAGGCAACTTTCATCATTCTGCGGGTTGGGGGAGGAGGGAGTTTGTTGAGAGGGCTCCTCTTCAGCAGGGCTATCATTATCTGGCCATGAGGAGTCTCTCTCAGGGATAGGTAGGGTGCCATACCAACCAATGTCTCCAATCAATTGATGAACTTGGAATTGATCCATGGGCCTGGGTGTCAGTCGTGATGGAGAATTATGTTCACCTACTACTGCTAACTCCACCCTTTTGCTAGCGGAAGACCTTCGAGTACAAAATCCATGAGCTACCTCTTCTGGTGGTGTTGACCTCACTCGCTTAGAGAGCCTTCGCCCAGGACTCATGGCAACGCTGCCTTTTGTCCTGTTGGCAGAGGCTCCTCTATGGCTTCTTCGACCCAGACACTGAAATTGGAGATACAAACTTAAGCAACAAGCATGTACAAATTCCATTGCTATCCAAACAGTAAAGCATTGCATGGCTACCTACACCCCCTCCCCCTCTGAACTAAATATAAGATAGAACAAGGACCTCAATTGATTGGGGCATTGGCTCATCTTCTAAATCTAAATATGTTTCATCGGTATCATCAAATCCCTCAACTACCTCCCCTAGTTTAGGGATATATTCCAAATGTTCACCATGTCTAACCTTTGTGCTTGACTTTTTTGCCTTTGGAGACATAGGTTTTGGGCCCACATGTCGTATTCCAGGTTCTTCCATCTTTCTATGATTCCTTGCGATTTGTGCATCCCGTGCTTATTCATAAGTAGTTAGTGGCTGTTCATCTAGATTACAAATGCATTTATTAACTAAAGCTTCTATGGAATGTCAACACAACAGAGCAAGAGTATTCAAATAAGCGCCTAACTAGTAACTACAGCTTATACGGAAGCCATTAATCCAATAAATCACATGTCAGCTACACCCAACTATAGGAAATATGTAACCCCATCGCTATCTACATGTCCTTGGTTCAACCACAATAGTAGAGCACACATCATAAGAGGAATTTGGGTACCTCTTCCTCTGTGTTCCCTAGCTTTGCTTTGTTGTTGGCACCACCGTCCTATCATCGCGGGCGTGGAGCTGGTGCGGCCGGTGTTGATGAAGGGGTAATAGATCAGGCTCTAGGCTAGGGATCAGATCCGGTCGGTCATGCTAGGTGCCGAGCTAGGTAGGGGATCCAGATCCGGCTTGTACCATTGTCAAGGCGGTCCTTCCACTATTAGCTGATCAGCCTACTATCGATGAATCAAAGGGGATCCAGCTCCAGCTATGGTTTGAAAATGTATGAGAGAGGGTGCGACTAGAGAGTGGAGAGGGAGTCGAGCTGCTGTTTCGATGGCCCCTAGGGTCTGGAGTGGGGTGGTAGAGGGCGCAGCTAGAGAGTGGAAAGGGAGGCCATGGGACTAGGATTTGGAGCTAGAGGAGAGACAGTACGGCTGGAGAATGGAGATGGAGGCAGAGATGGCGACTCTTTACTTTTTTATGTGGCCATCATATTATCACAAATGCCCTTGTCTAAAATTGATGGCGTGGTAAACCTATTTTTCACATGGAGGGAAAAAAAGAGACATCTAATTTTTGGTGCGTGTTGGCGGAACTGCTTGGCGCGGTGCGAAATCAAATTTTTGGGTGAGCAGACCGCCCCGTCTGCTCAGCAGAGACCAGAATTTTGGGCGGCCTTAGTTGTTGCCTTTTTGGTTTTTTCATAATATAAATAAACATAAAACCAAAAGAGAATGATAATAAACAATGAAAAGATCCATGAATTTGACACCTAAAAAATACCAAAAAAAGAAAAAATAAACCTGCTCACTACAGCTTATTGCGCTGCAACTAGCGATTTTTTTATGTGTGTGACTGCATCTGCGGATGTTTGAACTAAGACCTATAAGTAGGAAGCAAGGGGAAGGCACGTCTAGGGATGGAAAACCCTTCAAAAAACTAAATGGGTTATTCAAATGATATCCCCATGGATTTCCCACCCAAGAAAAAGTAGCGATGGATTCTAAGGTGCTTTGTGTTTCTAGAGAAGAGAAAAAAATTAAAGCATCGTCCTCCTGGCTATCGCTCCTGTGATTCACCGACTCACTAGTACTCTAGATCATCCTCCTCCTCACTAGAGTCACAGTCGGTGCTGTCGGACTCCTACGAGATCAAATATACAGTAGCCGAACTTTCTCGTTCGTAGTAAAATTCAACAGCAAAACAACCCTGTTGGTTGGTTTTACCTATAGGTTTCTTTCTAGTTCTCTTTCTGATCTGCAGTATGGTAAACATGCATAACAGAATTCATCCAATCAAGTCTCGCATCGATGTAATGCTTAACGGAAGAGCCACATAGCTATTCAACTTTTACAGCACACGCAAAAAAGTCCGAGCATTATAAATTTGATCGAGTCAGACATATCTCACATTCTACTAGAATATTCCCAACATGCCTAGTATTAGAAACTATTTGACCAACCCCTGGAATATGGGATGACATTTACTGGAAGCTGTCTAAGGTCCTCTACATTTGAAGTGATTCACTTAAAATTTCATCTCGTAACTGTCCCCCCGTTCATCCCGCAGCTATTTAATACCGGGTTCCCTTTAAATTGTCCTTGCTCCAACTCCAAACCAATTCAAATTATAGCTACAAACTAAGCACTAGACCCATGAGCTCCGTTGGAGATCCTGCTGCCCAGTTTTCCACTTTCAAACATCGCGTCAAGTGTAGAACGACGTCGAAGAACATCTTCACCATCAAGGATCCGTCTGGTGGGAGCATCCTTGAAGCATCGTTCTCTGTGACATTGGAATGCATGGTATCCAAGACCCTCAAAGCCGGTGATCACTGGCAGCTGGTGTACCTCCTATATGAAGGAGGCAACGCCACTAGGATCTTGAAGGCGAATCAAGCCATGGGCATCCTCAGTGACCAGGAAGGTGTCCATGATGTCCTCTGTGGCTTGATGAGGACATTCACGCGGACTGTAGCAACCCAACCTCACTGACTAGCAGTGGGAGGACATCCTTACCAAGCCTGAGGTTCCTAAACTCATGGCCCTGGCGTGTGAGGCCTACCAGGATGGCTACATCGCCCATGCCACGCTTGAGCATTGGGTCGACGAACAGTTGAAGTTCATCACGTTTGAGGCGGTCTTGACGCTCTGTGCAGAGGCAGAGGCGACGCCAGCGAGGTGTTCAGGGCTACAACATCTACCTAGAGGATGAAACATCTAATCCTGTGGCCAGCCATGCTATGGAAATGCCCGGCTATGGCCACGCATTCCACCGCAAGTGCATCACCAAGTGGTTCGGCTGGAGATCCACCTACCCAATGTGCCGACAAGATTTATCTACGTATGTTGACCCGACAGTGCAGAGATTCCTCTCTCACTTCATCGAAGTGGATTATTGATTAAGCTCATTGTTTTATGTTGTATAAAATACTTATTACGCATCATACTTGTGGGGTATGGCCCCCGGTATCCACAAGACAAGACATGAGCCATGCCATCAGAGGTGGCCTAGCCCACAAGATCAAGGCGTGCATGGCGTGCACCACAAGCTATTGTATAGTACGAAATAGGATACTCTCCTTGTAACCCTACCCCTCCAAGGTATATAAGGAGAGGCAGGGGTCCCCTAGTGGATAGATCGATATATCTCATATTCAATATAATACACCAAAGACATAGGACATAGGGTATTATGTCGATCAGATGGCCCAAACCTATCTAAATCGCTGTCTCTGCGCCTTGTGTCACCATCCGGTTCCTAATCATGCGCACCTCCACCGATCAATCTACCTTCGTGGGATACCCCTTGGAGGACTACCAAGCATTGTTTGTCAATAGTTGGCGTGCCAGGTAGGGGTGTGCGCTTGATCCATGGCGGGCTAGATGGGATCTCAAGATCGACGCCGCTCGTGGCAACCTAACCTCCTACGGTAGCGTCCTTCAGCAGCCCTATGGGCTTGACATGTGGCGGATGCATCACCTCCCGATGTCATCAGACACGCCATAGGAACAGGACTCCTACTCCAACAAACCTATCTATGAGCGTGACTACTACAGACTATATGGACTCGGACGATGCATGTACCATGCAAGCTACTTGGCTTCGTATGTGTATTCATCAACGACAACAACCTAGAAGATGACCAAGAACTACTTGCTCCGACCACCTACCGCATCGCAATGATTATCGCCGCGAAGAACTGCACCATGACAACAGCGACCGCCTCCATGATGACAGCTCGAGTGCCTAGTAATTTCATCAACGCCAACCAGATAACGCCATACACCGCCGACCAGACATCCTGTCTAAAGCTAAGTCATGCTTTAATATTTTTCTAAATATTCTCCAATCTCCGTATATCGCCATAATGTTTCTCTGAGCTGTTTTCTACATATTTGCTCTCCAAATGATTTTCTAAACCCCCGAACAGTTATGTTGATGCTCGGATGCCTCCAGAGATGGCCCTATCTTCGGCTCCTCCATACACGTGCTATGGGCTCCACGCTCTGCGTTATGGGTGGTCGACTATGGTTCCTTGGTCATGCCTATTCCTCCTACATGTGCATAGGCTCCGCACTCGATGTTATGGTTAACAGGCTAGCTAGGGCTAGAGACTCAGCTACACACTAACTGGTTGGGCGGTTTATATTAAATATAATTACATCTTCACACCAACTGATTACCATTGCTGATTCTTCTCCGGAGTTCATATATTTTTACATCATGTACTACCCGTTCTACATATCTGTATTGCAGGATCATCGTCCAGGTGATTGGATCACCTGGTGCTCGGACTTCTCCACCTATCAACTGGTCGGACCGCTAGGTTCTTAGACTTCGTCGCCGACCAGTTGATCGGACTGTTCGCTGGTCGCTTCTACTCAATGCTCATTTCATCGCTGACTAGTTGACCAAACTATTCATCGCTCGTGCTTCATCGCCAGCTACACTAGGGGCTCCTCGGTGCTCGAACATCACCATATACGCCTAGGACTCCTTAGTGCTCGGATATCGCCAGCTACGTTGGTTACTCCTCGACGCTCGGATTCTTCGTGCTCGAGGACTAAGCGGGCACACTTCACCTTGCGAGCATCGCCAGCTATGCCAAGGATTTCTCGCTACTCGGACATTGCCAGCTATGCCGAGAACTCCTCGATGCTCGGACATCGCACACTACGCCAGGGGCTCCTCGCTGCTTAGACGTCGCTAGCTACGCTGGGGGCTCCTCACTGCTCAGACATCGCCAGCTATGCTAGGGACTCCTTGGTGCTTGGACATCGTCAGCTATGCCAGGGAACTCCTCACTACTCGGACATGGCCAGCTACACCGAGAACTCCTCGGTGCTTGGACATCACCAGCTACGGCGAGGACTCCTCGGTGCTCAGACATTGCCAACTACGCCGAGGACTCCTCAGGTGCTCAGACATCGCCAACTACGTCGAGGACTCCTCAGGTGCTCAGACATTGCCTAGCTATGTTGGGGACTCCTCGGTGCTTGGACATCGCTAGCTACGCCGGGGACTCCTCGGTGATCAGACATCAGCCAGCTACGCCGGGTACGCCTCGCTGCTCGAACTTCGCCAGCTATGCTAAGGAGTCCTCGTTGCTCGGACATCGCTAGCTACGCTGAGAACTCCTCTGTGCTCGGACATCGCTAGCTACGCTGGGGACTCCTCAGGCACTTGGACATCTCCCTTGGTGGTCAGATCTTGCTATGTCTCATCGGTGTGCTATCAAGCTACTCCATGCTGTTTAGATCAGGGTGCTGATCTTGGGTAGCACGTCTAGGGTCTTGATACACTGCATGTCAAACGGCGTTGGCAAGCTTTTAGACTTCTTTGACCCTGCTACAAGATTCATTCTTCATCTTCTAGCAAGCTCAGGGACTAAGTGGGCACACTTCACCATGCACTGAATGTGCGCTTTTCAATTTAGGGCTCCACCCATGGACTGGTTGCCTGCTTGACTGGTCTTCTACCTTTCTTCTACTTTCTGACCCTAGCACCACGTGACTACATCACCTACTATTAGGCTCGGGGACTAGTTGTGGGGGTATGGCCCCCGATATCCACAAGACAAGACATGGGCCTGCACCATCAGAGGTGGCCCTAGCCCACAAGATCAAGGCGTGCACGACGCTGCTCGGCGTGCACCGCAAGCTATTATATAGTACTAAATAGGATACTTTCCTTGTAACCCTACCCCTCTAGAGTATATAAGGAGAGGCAGGGGTCCCCTAGTGGATAGATCGATACATCTCATATTCAATACAATACAACAGACACAGGACGTAGGGTATTACGTCGATTCAGATAGCCTAAACCTGTCTAAATCGCTGTCTCTACACCTTGTGTCACCATCCGGTTCCTGATCACGCGCACCTCCACCGATCAATCTATATTCATGGAATACCCCTCAGAGGACTACTGAGCATCTTTTATCGACAATACTCCTCTATATATATTTGGTCAAAATTTAGAATCTTTGAGTAAATCTCCTCTTCGTCGCTCTAACCGCCGCGATCTCGTCCGCAACTCTACGTGTTTTATTTCCTATCTTCCCAGAGCTCTCACATTCCCTCTACAGATCTAAACTGCGAGGAACGTGCGGTTGCCTTCTCATACATGTGCTCAACACATAAAATACATGACTTCATGCCATCAGGCCAAACACCCACGGAAACAAAAAAACAAACAAAAACCAACTGAGGAAACTTCATCCACTACAGCATCTTCACTGTCCGAGGCATTCAAAAAAATAGCAGGTGGACTTTCTTGCTTGTTTAGTAACATTTCAACACAATGGCTCTTCTTTTCTACATTAGTTTAAGGCCAGACTTGCTCCTTAGTCAAGGTTCTAGCAAGTTTAACAAAGTTTGACATAGACATGCAAATAACACAACATACTATATTAGCAAGGGTTTGTACTACATGAGCTCAACACATAAACTACATGACTTTGTGCTATCCCATAGATCAAAGCCAGTCATGGCTACTACTACTACTAGTACTACTGATATAGGACAACAAACAATACCCAGAGCACACAAAATCTCAATGTCATCGAAACAGGTTTGGTCTTGTTGAGATAGTTGAGGTCATAAGGACTTCCGATCAAGTTGATATAGTGAACCATCTTGAAAATGACACAGTCTGCACTAACGTCGACACTAGTAGTTAGAGAGCCACCGGGCATCCACAATAGTGCTGCAAAGCACAAAGATTTCTCTAGAATCATGGTCTTCAACAACTCTGGTAATGCATTGTTGCCCAACAACCGCACTAATAGCAGCTTCAACGATTAGGCATCGCATAGCTCGGTCATGTACACGGTGCCCCCAAGTCACAAGCAAACTATTATGTTCTCCTAGCTCCACACCTAGCTGCCAAAACACATCATTTGTTATAGAGTACACATCCATGGTATGGTAAGTAGTTGCCATCTGTAAACATGATTTCAGTTAGAACAAATGACAATCGAGGATAGGGGGAAGCAATGAGGTTAGCAGACACAATAATAAGTTCATACAAATAGTATAGTTTGATATGAAACACATTACCTTTATCTAGATCCTAAAACCACTAGGGAACGCGATTGGGAAAATGCAAATGGGTGGGGGAAGGGGGAGCAAGCAGATTGATGTAATGCTATTAGACGAGGGAAGGGGGGACACTCCTTTCATATAGACCTTTCATGGTTGACGAGAGTGAAGTCAATATGGTAGGAAAGCTGGACACAAGAAGGAATCGAAAAAAGGAGCTTTTGACCACCATGACACGCTTGAGACTTGAATGCCTGGTGCGGTTGTGATCGGTCTTTTCTATACTTTTTTACTCCAATCCAAGCAGTCACAACAGTTGAGGGGTAGACTGGTTGCTACGACATTCAAAACTGATGACCCTTTATACTGTGTCCTATGAGATCAAATATACAACGGCCAAACTTTCTTACATTCACATTAAAATTCAATAGCTATGTCTCATCCGTTATGCATTAGATCTAAGGTGATACTTGTTGAGATGAACTCCTCGCTGCATGGTTCTTGCAAATTCAACAAATTTTATCGAAGACTACTGATACGTGTTTGGTTCTTGCAAGATCAAAGCCACTCATGACTACTAGTATTACTGATACATGTTTGGTTCAACAAACTGAGGCACAAAGCAACCCTTGTGTGGTTGCGATGAGTGAATTGAATGCACAAGGAAAGCCTCTACAGTTATTTCACTCCAAGCATCCACAGCAGTCGAGGGGTAGACTGAAGAGTGAAGACGAGTTGCTCTTGCTTCCATAAGCAATTTCTCTTGCTTGGTTTTGCAGAGCAGCAGCTAGCTAGAGATGGCTACATGGTTTCATAGGTCCTGATCGTCTGCACTCGCTCAGCTGTGGCTGAAGATGCTGCTTCAAATCCAACTACCTAACTAGTACGTCATGCATGTAGCCACTAGCTGGCGTAGCTGTTCTTTATAGCACAGCCGATCTGGCAAAAGTTCTAGTCACAGCTCAGTAGCAGAGTAAAATGTCCGGGCTGGTCAAATTTACACGACTCGGACTATGAGGCGTGCATATGATTTATAAGAAATAGGTCAACGTCATTTCATCAATATTGTACTTGTCTATATATATTTGGTCAATAGAGTTTAGCCCACCTAATACAAAGTTCAACAAAACTCCATTGACATGGATATTATTACAACAAGATAAACCAAAGAACATCACAATTGTCTCCAGTAAACATTGAAAACAAAAATCATAACATAAGTGTTATGAGATACTTGAACATCACACCTATTTTAGAAACAGAGAACAAGGGCATATCTCTAATGCCATAGATACTAAACGTTAACATCATCTGACCATGTTGCTACTGCCTAGTTGAAAGGAACTGCATGAACTCCACCAATCTCTAGATCATTCGGATAGATTGTAAGATAACAGATACGATGAGAAAATACTTCTGCACCACAGAACTCATAGCGGTATGAAAGCAAAGTCTGGAGATCTGCATTTGAATGAACCGCAACAAACACATAGGGTCCTAGATGATCCTCGGCAAGATGGTAGTTTCGATGGCCAAGAACTTGATGAACAACTATAGAAGCAATGTACCACCTACTGTAAAAGTTAGAATGCACTGCAAGCACTACAACCCTTGTTTGTTGGCCATGGCGAACATGAAGCTCATGGAAGACATAGCGATACATAGACATGTCCCAAGAATGATCATAGTTATCCATAATCTATGTAAAAAAGAAAACAATATGCAAAAAAACGAAGAACAAAGATGCCTAGTAGTAGGGTGGAGGGCAAAAACTTTGGGATGGAACTGAAGCAGGAGCTCTGGAGAGCCTTCCTCTTGCCCCTTGTCTCTACTATTATATAGTTCACACCTTTGCGGGTCGTGGACCACCCTATGACCCACGTGCACGTGGCTACGCGCCCACGACCCCACATATATAGCACAAGAGTGACACGATCTGTATTTTGTTGTTTCATCAAAACTATGATCCATCCTATCAAGATTTCTTTAGTATCGGACTGTCTTAGGACCTGTTGAACTTGCAAGAACCATGCAGCGAGGAGTACATCTCAACAAGTATCAGCCTTAGACCTAATGCATAATGGATGAGACATAGCTATTGAATTTTACTGTGAACACAAGAAAGTCCGGTCGCTTGTATATTTGATCTTGTATGACATAGTATAAAGGGTCATCAGTTTTGAATGTCATAGCAACCAGTCTACCCCTCGACTGTTGTGACTGCTTGGATTGGAGTAAAATAAAAGTATAGAAAAGACCATCACAACCGCACCAGGGATTCAAGTCTCAAGCGTGTCATGGTGGTCAAAAGCTCCTTTTCTCAAGTATGAAGCCATGCTAATCATCTGTAGTTAGAACTAGTATGTATTGGTAGTAGTTGGATGACATTGAGTAGTGGGATTGCACTGCTCTCCTCTTATTTGCATGTATTAGATAAAATTTGTTGAACTTGCAAGAACCATGCAGCGATGAGTTCATACGAGCAAGTCTCGTTTTTCCTCGTTTTCCTATGATGCTTGTCACTGTATCATTTACAATTTTAAGTTTGGGCCCTATTTTTAAATCTGGGTCAGGGCGTAGGATTGTCCAGCTATTGAGAAACAACATGGGTCGGACCTTAGTGCACCAAGCAACGTGACATACAACGAATGAAACTTTGTTTACTCCTTTGCTAATTTTCAAAGAATAAGGGAACATGGAGCCCCTGAATGAGCACCCCCAATCGAGTATAGGAGCTCCTAAACAGGAGAGAACCAGATGATTATAGATCTTCTGTTGACACAACATTTGCTATGATTCACTTTCTCAAGACACGTTTACATGGATGCCTGGAACTCGAGTGAGGCACCGTTTGGTTCCTCAAGAAAGAACCGTCGCATTGGATGATTCACTTCCCCGAGACACATTCACACGGTATACATGATCCTTCAAGAACGCGGAATCTCTGCCTACATAAACCGTTGGCCCTATTTCCCCAGCTGCTCTCCACCTCATCATAGTTGTGCCTTCGTACTCCTGCTCCAACACTGCATCCATCGTCATTTGTTGAGCGCACTCCGACTCTGCTTCTTCCTCGGCTATGTCGTGATGGATCGGCTCCTGCTAGAGTTGGCCACGGACATCACTAGCTGCATTGCTGAATAGTCATATGCCCCCATGGATGACCTTGCCAGCCTGTGGGCAACCTGCTCGTTCATGCACAGGGTGTGCGGCACCGCCGAAGTCGGCAGGTGCATACCACTGCGTCGGGTGCTGCAGCGTCAAGGTGTCTGGGAGCACCACTACTATGACGGTGACTATCGCTGCCCTATTCACCACCAGGCTGGCCAACATGGGCAACCTAGAGGCTTGCTTCCTCACTGGCTTGCATCCCGTCTTCGTGGAAGCCCGTAGGTCGTTGACAGCCACCGATTGAATGGCTTGAGCACTATACCAAGGCAGGCCATAAACTTGGTATGTACATCTTCGCACTCATGCTCTACCGGTCCAATACCGACGGTGGCACTAACGACATTGCCCGACGCCTGTTGAGGGAGCTCTAAGGTGCTGACGAAGTGAGGCTGGCTGCACTGTCGTGGAAGAACCAGACCTATATGTGGTTCCACAAAGACATGTCCTAGTTGTTGCAGGACATGGTGCCACTAGCATGTAGAGCCCATTCTTTGCCCCATTCTTCCCCGGAACGGGCATTGCCCAAGCGGTGGCTACGGCAAGCCTGTCAGATTTGAAGAATGGGACTTGTGGGCTAGGTTCTATAGCGAGGAGTGTAGGATCTCATGGGAGTGCTATAAGTTATTCACATCAGTGTGGTAGATTAATTCTGAATTAGTGCATGTTAAGTTGTATTAAACATCTATGTATATATATCTGGTTGGTGACTTTATTTTAATTTGGCAACAACATCAACTATATACATATCTCAGTTGTTCAAAGTCTGCTGGTGCTGATCAGTATCTTTTTTGTACGAGCATGCACCCCTACACACATAAGAAAGTCAGGGCCTCTATACATTTGGACGCGTCAGACAGTATCCTCCATAGTTTTCCTATTTTTCCTGTGATGCTTGTTACTATGTCAGTTTACAATTTTAAGTTTGACTAACTTTATAGGAAATAGTAACAACATCTATGACATAAAAGATCACACCAATTTGAACATAATCTTATCTAATTCAGTGTGAATGCAATCACACGAGTACAATCCAAAACATCACAAAAGATCTCGCCAAATCATGCAAATAGAATAACATTTTATACCGAGTCTGACAATGAGCTTAATCAAGAATCTTGATCCAGTGAAGTGCCACCCTATGCATACAGAAGGTCCGCCTTGTGTATACATAAAGCCTGACCTTGCTCCCATTGTTTGATTCCACCTTGCATTGCTCAAAAAACCCTCGCCTCGCCTCGCAAAGTCCTAAACTCCACCTCCCCATCACTTGCCACTAAGGCCATGCCCATGAAGTGCTACTCGATGAAGGGTCACCTGGCTCTGGTCCCTGCTTCCTCTAGTGTACTAGGCTCTCCCTGCTTTGGGGCCAATGGTGCGCCCTACTTGGTGTCGGTAGATGCGATGTCGACATCCAGTTGTGAGAGGCCAGGTGTTCCTGTCGCACTCCCGCCCATTGTCTCCTAGATTGCCATTACTCTCCCCATCACCCTCAATGATGATGCTGGTGCTAGCAGCACTGATGGTTCCTTTGCCACCGCCACTCCTAGTGCGCTCCACTTCGCCATCAGTCGCAGGCCTGCATGGACTCCTCTGTTCTTGCTAGGCCCACATTGCGAGTGAGTCTCATGTATCCTCATGCTCCCCCTTGGCATTCGCTAAGGACATGCCCAAGCGCTCTACAGGCTACATTACTTAGGACTCGAAGGACGATCGTTGGCATGGGTATGCAACTCCCAACCCTAAGAGCCAGAAGCTGATGATACGCGCTAGCCGCTATGGCCTGCTGGTCTACCCCCTTTGCCCAGAGAGTGCGCCCCATGGTTGGACACAATCCATCGTCAGGGAGCATGTCCTCGCTTGGGCAAACCGCCACCCACACAAGACATACACTATCAAAAAGAAGATTGCCCAGAATCACACGCTGGCGATGAACCAGGGCTAGATCGCCGATGGGGGTAGCCACCAGCGATTCTATGCCATGCGGCGCCGGTTAGATTGGTTAATCGTTTGCCTTCTAAATCTAATCGCTCCCCCCTTATCATCTGGGCTTAAACTTGTCGTGCATTGTGCAGCGATTCCTTCATGGCAACGCCGGCCCTAGTCGTGGGGCTTCCCACCAGTGGTGCCGGAGAGTCATCCCATCACTGTTCACCACTGCTGAGCCTGTCCGTCCCTGCATAGCCCTCTGGTTCTAAAGTGGGTGAATCTCCAGGAGATGAAAAATATCATAAGTTATTGAAGCAATACCACGAGGTTCGAGCATTGTTGTGTGAGTCTAGGCTACACGCCGACATGCTGCTCAATGACTTGGTGGCCCCGCACACCGCACTTGTCATGGCCCAGCAAGAAGCCACCTAGGTGCGAGAAGATAAGGTGTTTGTGGTGTCCGAAGCCATTCGTCAAGCGGCTGCCATGGCGCTGGTCGCTGCCTAGCTTCAGTTTGGTGAGGCAGTGAACGTTCAGGGTCGTGGAGCAGGGTTTTCCGCCGAGATCGAACGACAATGAAATCGATGATCTCATCGAGAGAATCTGGCCAACCACCAACGGCATCTTAGCGAAGCTGAACATGGAGCAGATCCTATAGGCCGCCTCAACCCTTGATCTATGGGATGTATTAGTAGTTAGAACTAGTATGAAGTCATGTTAATCATCTATAGTTAGAACTAGTATGTCTTGGTAGTAGTTGGATGGCATTGAGTAGTGGGATGGCAATGCTCTCCTCTTATTTCCATGTTTTAGATAAAAATTTGTTAAACTTGCAAGAACCATGGCAGCGACAAGTCCATATGAGCAAGTCTTGTTTTTCCTCATTTTCCTATGATGCTTGTAACTATGTCGTTTACAATTTTAAGTTTGGGCCCTGTTTTAAAATCTAGGTCAGCACGTAGGATTGTCCGGCCACTGAGAAACAACACGGGCTGGACTTTAGTGCACCATGCAACGTGACATACATCAAATGGAACTTTGTTTACTCCTCTACTAATTTTCCAAGAGCAAGGGAACATGAAGCCCCTAAATGAGCACCTCACAAACTTGAAGCACCCCAATCGAGTATGGAGCCCCTAAATAGGAGAGAACTAGATGATTACAGATCTTCTGTTAACATAAGATATGCAAGAAGATCTAAAATCATCTAGGTCAAGCTCCTGCTCAATGGCAGCACCTTGTAAAGGACGGAGAAGGAGCACCTCATAAAACTTGCACCAACACCTCTAGGCGATGAAGAAAGATGATTGGCTCATGAGTGTGAGGATTGAGCCCAAGAGGTGCATCCAGACCCCGGTTAAATAGGCTAGCCAAAGATGGAGAAGTGCAAGTAATGGTGATGCAAGTAGTTAGGAATAAACTCACTCTGACTTTACCACCGATAGACCAAATCTGACTGAGCCGATAGACCAAATCTGACCGAGCTGGACACATCTCACTCTTCACTCTTTAGTCTGCCCCTCGACTATTGTGACTACTTGGATTCGAATCAAATACTCCATAAGTATAGAAAAGACCTGTCATAGCTTGCACTAGGCATTCAAGTCTCAAGTGTGTCAGAAGCTCTTTTTCTCGATTCACTTCTTGTGTCTAGCTTTCCTGCCACATTCGCTTCACTCTAATCTTTTACTATGCTCATAAGAAAGTCTGATGCAGCACATTTCATCTCGTCGGACATAATACAGTAAAGAGCTGTGAGTGAAACTATTGCCTATGGAGTGGCTTTGATCTGTGTTGAACCCAACTCATCTTATTTTCATGTATTTGATAAGATATGTTGAACTTACAAGAACCATGCATCAAAGATTATTTTATTCAGAATTTTTATAGTTCATAGGATCACACAAGGTCTGGCCAGTCTGAAATCTTGATTACCCGAATGACATGCTCCTGCATTCTCGCAGTAGGTGTGCACGTGTGGGTGGCGTCAGTAGCCTGTTATAGTAGGGGACGTCGCTTTTGGCCCATCACATTGACATGATGGGGCAAAGCCCTACCGCCCACCCACACATACGTCTCGAACGTGGGGTGGTCGATGGCCCCCAAACTATAGTAGCAGAGACAAGGGGCGAGAGGGAAGGTTATACACCTGCTGCCTTCTCTCTATAGAGCTCCCGATTCCATCCCAAAGCTTTTGCCTTCCACCCTACTACGCCGCCAACGCCTCCTGCTAGGACCATGGCGGAGCTAATGAGGTTGTCTGTCAATGGGGAGGCCCCAAAGGATTTCTACGCTGGCAATCCTCCACCAATAGACGAACCTCTCATCGACATGGTCTCTCACCCGTGAGTTCCACTTTTGGAGGTGGATCATCACCGTACTGATGTTCATGTTGTTTACGTTCATTTAACTAGAGTATGCGAGTAATGCTCACACTAGTATTTGTGTTCATGCTGTTTAATTTAACTAGTATTTGGAATTTGCCTATTGTCTCAATAGGAGAACATGGGTGCGATGGTGTCTCAAGCCTCGTTGGCCCTAGAGCCTAGTTCTTTATTCGTAGTCTTGCTCGGAAAGTGGCCCTGCAAGGCATCCCTCGATGGAGGCAACCACCTGCGCTTCTGTGCCATGCTGCGCCGATCGGTTTGGTAAAAGTCGTTTGCCTTCTCAATCAGATCGTTGTCCCCCTTATCCTATATGGGCTTGAACTTGGCTTGCATTATGCAGCGCTTCCTCCATGGCGGCGACATCCCTAGTCATGGGGCTTTCCCTCGATGGTGCCTAAGAGTCATCCCATTGCCACTTGCCGCTACCGAGCCTGTCTGTCCCCTCACAACCCTCTAATTCTAAAGTGGGCGAATCATTAGAAGAGCATGAATCCATAGATGACATAGAGTACCATTAATTATTGAAGGATTACCGCGAGGCCCAAGCAAATTTGTCATCGACCAGGCTGAACACCGAGATGCTACGCGCTGAGCTAGACATCGCGCGTGACGCACTTCATTTTTCCAAGACTGAGGTCTCTAAGGCACGAGTTGACTAGGAGATCCACCTAGAACAGGGCCAAAACATGCTGAACCTTCTTGTAGATCTAAGGACGTGGGTTGATACCCTCATCCTATGCGCACAAGCCACCATTAACTCATGCTTCCCTGTGCGAGCAGTGGATAATCTATTCGTCGTAGAGGAGCTATTCCGAGCCCTGCTGGCCTGCCTTCAAGCCATGTTGACCAAAGCCATTCATCAGGGGGCTGCCGCAGCGTTGGCTGCTGCCCAGCTTTAGATTGGCGCAGCGGTTAATGTCCATGTGGCGGTGTGGGGTTTTCTGCTAGAATCGAAGGACAATGACATCGTCGATCTAGGTCGAGAGTTTCGAGCCGGCTGCCAACGCAGTCTTAGCGAAGGTGGACATGACTGTGATCCTAGATGCTCGCCTTGATCCTTGATCTATGGGACTGTACCAGCAATACTAGTAGTCATGACTAGGTTTGATCTGTGGGATGCCCTTGCGAATATGTGAACTCTTATTTGCATGCATGTCTGTGTGAACTTTTGCTGCACTTTGTATTTGGTGGGTTAAACTCTATTGAGTGTGGTGCAGCTTAGGTCATTTGGTCATTTTGTAGCAGGTTTCTTTTCACTGTAGATTTCTTTATGGTTGTCTTTGATCTAAAACTTAATTTGCTAAACATTTATGAGTGCCTTTGATCTTTGACAAAGATAACTCATGTCTTTGATAAAATTTGCTTGAACTCGAAAGAACCATGCAGCGAGGACTTCATCTAAACAAGTCTCGCCTTGATCTAATATAGAATGGAGGAGCCAAAGTTGTTGACTTTTACTGTGAACGCAAGAAAGTCCGGCCACTGCTGCGTATTTGATCTCGTAGGACACTATATAGTACAACAAATTAAATTTCAGATCAAAGACAACCAGAAAGAAATCTATAGTGAAAAGAAATCAGCTACCAATTGACCAAAGGACCTGATCTACACCATGCTCAACAGAGTTTAACCCACCTAATACAAAGTTCAACAAAAGTAAACATAGACATACAAATCAGACTTCACAAATCAAAACCTCTGTACATTGGAATGCGTCTGACATAAAATGCAAGGGGAAGATACATAAGGAGGAGTAATAACATAAGGAAAGAGTAACAACATTTACACCATCCGTACTCCCAACATAAGGAAGATACATCAAATGCAACGTGAGATACATCAAATGGAACTTTATTTACTCCTCTACTCATCGTCGGTATCACTATCCTTGTCCTCGTCCTTGTTGTTGGTATCAACATCATCATCGTCGTCCTCTATAGCCATGAGGCCCTTTTGCTTGTTAGCAGTGATGCGGTTGGCCACCTGCTCAGCATCGGCATGAACTAGGTTGCGCCAGTGCTTCTCGGTGTTGTGGGCGATGTTGATTCCCTGTGTCATGATGCTAGTGTCAAAGCCATCTATCCGGCTCTGGTAGCAGGCAAGGATGTACTCCATGTTGTCCGCATGATTCTTGTTTAGGTAGGCTGGCAGTTCTTCTAGGACATCGGTGAGTTGGTGAAAAATGAAGACGTAACTGCTCACCTTTTCTTCCTAAGGCAGGTTGAGGGTTCCCACCCTGGTGTTCTATAGCACATGCCTAATCTTCAAGAAAGTCTTACTCATGATGCTAATGGCCCAATCGTCTCTATCTCCAAAGGGATCCACCTGAGCTTCATCTTGATTCACCATGGGCACGGCGTCATCCTCCTTCAACAAGGGCACGGCATCATCCTCCTTCACCACAGGCACGGTGTCATCCTCCTCCTGTGCACACTTCACAGAAGGCTCACCATTCACCATGGCGGTGGCTAAGAGTAAAGTAGGTTTGGAGAAGGCAACTGCACATTCCTGGTGATTTTAGATCGGTAGTGGGAATGGGAGGGCTCGTGGAAGGAAGGAAAACAAGCGAAGTTGCAGGAAGAGATCATGTCGATTAATATATCACTACTATAGAGGAGCCATTGGTGTTTTTTGGGGAACAAAGAGGAGCCATTGGTGTTGAAATGTTACTGCACACGCAAGATAGTACGACCTCTGTACGTTTGAACGCATCTGACACACTACACAGACATTAGCTTACATAACAAACAAGTTAAAGTTGCTACAAAATAATGACAACATCCATCCAAGAGGAAATTAACATGTCCATAGTCAATCAAACAATATTGATCCATTTAAACATGTCATGACAGAGAGATACATCAAATGTGACTTTATTTACTACTTTGCTAATGACACCAACTCCAAAAACAAGGGAAGATAGTAAGGTCTGCTGATGATTTCTGGCAGGATGTCACATCTACCATATGAAATGTAATGTGTAGGGATGACATGAACTTTTCTGTTGTCCATGTTATATGCGACGATGGCTCTTTCCATCCTAACCCCAACAAAGAAAACTAAATTCCATTCTAGGTGAACTATAAACGCTGTGTAGCACAACTCAAAATCAAGGTAACCCATTTATTTCTTAGTCTTTCCAAACAACTTACGCAGGCTGATAGTATGCTTCAATGTCCATTTATTATTAGTATCATAGTCTTCAAGGATCCAGATTGAAAGCTTGGACATATTGTGACCACCAATAGTACATTGACACAAGTGACCCTAAGCTTGATGAATGAAGCGTGAAAAACCATGTAGCCTGTTAGGAATTTTCCTCCATGCCTTTCCCTCCATATCCACAGCAAGTATACGACGGTAACCCTCATAGAACCCAATATAGTGTAGACAACTGTTAAGAAACCCGGTTGCTGATTTTGAAAATGGACAATTGTCTAGCGGACATCCAAAGTGATGGTCCTTTACTGGCGGACACCCACTTTGGAGCATTTTGCCATAGGACACTCTGGTTTGTGAAATTAGGCCATAGGACACCGCAGACCGGTTATAGCCAGTTGAGGAGATAGAAAACTTTATTTTGGACATCCGGTGCCCCTAAACCACACTTGGGTCCGCCCCCAACCTAGTCTGGTTAGACCCATAAGAACCAGCCCTGACCCAGCCATTAGGGTTAGGTCACACACCATCTCTAATCCCACACTCCATTCCTCACCGCCCACTCGACTCAAGTGCTCGCCGCACTGCTGTCCACCCTAGTGCCCGCCATCGCTGACACCTCCAGCCTCGACCGTCATCCACCACCACATGGGGCTGAGGATCTAGAGCACCCCCATGACCCGAAGATGAAGTCCCTCAGCAGGAAGAATGTGCAGTGCCCTAATTCTCCACCAGGGTTCCTCAATTGAAATGGATTCCAAAAGGATGAGCTTTTTTGAACCTATACTCTTTGGATTTGTATGCCTGTGGATGTGTTAGAAAGGTTGTGGTTTGAAATCGTTTAGTTTGGTTCTTTTCCTTTGTTTTGATTTAGGATGGATCTGATGGCCGCGTGTAGGTTGGTGATTAGAGTACCTACCTATGTAGAGCAAAGGCCAGATGGGCTCGATGATTATCATGTGACTGCTAACTACATGCGTGTGGTGGACAAGGATCTCTTCAATTGGATGGGTTTTCATGAGTTGCTTTGTCAAGAGATAGTTCATGGTTAGGATCAAGAACTGAAGGTTACTTTCTTTGACAAAACCAAGGATGAGAAAGTGCACATAGATTCTGATTCTACTATATTACATGCATTTGATGTGTATTGGGACTGTAGGAAGCTGCCACTGAATGTACAGGTTGTTGACATTGGTCCTCGTTTGTTATAGTCTCAGTTTTCCAGTGCCAATGCCTCTGTAGATAGTCAGTCTCTTATTAGCACTCAGCAGAGTCAGGTCAATTGTTTGCCACTAGCTATGATTTTGCCTAATGATATTCTAGTGCCTAATCTAGTAGATGATCATAATGCTGAAGCTATTCATATTCCAGTGCCTAATCCAGTAGATGATAATAATGCTGAAGCTATTCATATTCAAGTGCCTAATCCAGTAGATGATCATAATGCTGAAGCTGTTCATATTCCAATGCATAATCCAGTAGATGATCATAATGCTAAAGTTGTTCATATTCCAGAATGTGTTAGTAACCCTGATGTTGCTACTGATACTGAGGTTGATAATCCTGATGTGGCTGCTAATTCTAATGTGGCTGCTAATCTTGATGGAGATGGTAATCCTGAGGTTCATGCTAATCCTGAAGGTGATGATAATAATGAGATGATACTAATGCTGATGATGACTGGGGAGAGTCTGATGAAATTGAGTATGTAGGAGTAGATGATGAGAAAGAGAAGTACAAGGATGTGCTAAATGATGATGGTGATGATGACTATGATTACTATCCTAACACTGACCCAGAAGATGACGACCCACTAGTCGTGGATGATGAGAGGGGCTATGAGGGTGTGGTGCATGTGACTGACATAGATAACCCTAAGATAGTTGTTGGTGTTACTTTTGAAGATGGTTTCTATTTTAAGAGGTGTATTAGGCAATATGCTGTGCTTAATGAAGTTGAACTTGCAGTTCCTTATAGTGAGTCACGGCAGTACAGAGCACATTATAAGGCCATGAGGTGTAGGTCGAGGATTCATGCATCTCAGTGTCAAGATGGGAAGACATGTCAGGTATGTGTTGATTTTAGAGTTTGATTTAGTGTTTGATTTAGGTCTTAATGAAGTTGTATACTCACTGTTCACATTGTTTCCTTGTTTTACTGTTGGGTGTAGATTAAGAAGTTACCACACAAGCATAACCATGCTAGCACAAGCAAAGTCCAAAGGAATTGTATGGCTACCAATCACTGGGTCAAGGATAGAGTTATAAACTAGCTCAGGGAGGATCCAACTCTTGGGGCTAAAGTTTTGAAGGAGAAGTACTGCATCTAGTTGAGCTACTATGTTGTTTGGGACGGCCGGTAAATGGCCTTAGATGAGGTAATGGGTGGCTGGGAGGACAACTTTATACATGTGTTTTCTTAGAAGAGAGAGATTGAGAAGAGGAGTCCTAGCAGTGTTATAAAGATTGAGTTGGAGGTTGTGGATAAGAAGAGAAGATTCAATAGGATGTTTATAGCACTGAAGTCATGCATTGATGGCTTCCTCCAAGGTTGTAGACCTTATCTAGGAATTAATTCCATAGTTTTGATAGCAAAGTGGAAGGGGCAGTTAGCAGCTGTAGTAGGGATTG
Source organism: Miscanthus floridulus (assembly GCF_019320115.1). Lineage (NCBI taxonomy): Eukaryota > Viridiplantae > Streptophyta > Magnoliopsida > Poales > Poaceae > Miscanthus > Miscanthus floridulus. Next base: position 45,584,012 of record NC_089594.1, on the reverse strand, counting down.
GTGGCCATAACTAGATGTTCCCAGTGGCCTATGGAGTATTTGGCAGTGAGACCAACGAGAATTGGGAATGGTTCATGAAGATGCTACACAAGGCTATTGGATCCCCACTTGGTCTTTGTTATTTCAACTGATGCAGGTACGTTTCCTTCATTGTTTGATGTAGTGTTACATTCAGTGTTTCATCCCATGTAGCCTGACATTGTTTCATTTGTTGCTAACTGCAGTTATTTTAAAGGCATGACTAGTTTAAAACATGTTAACCACATGTTTCATCTTGTAGGGTTCCAAACTCCCTGGTCACTAGGAGGCAGGCCAAACAGCAAGTGGCAGATAGCCCAAGGGCAGTGACTATGAGTCAGGCTACCTCAACACTGACATCTAGTCCAAGCGCATGCACGAGGAGCAAGAGGGCCTTGATGGATGTCTAGGCACTACAAGCAACACAGGAAGAGAAGAAAGCTTTTGAATTCTGTGCTTTTGTGTGATTTTGAGCCACCTATGCCATATGAACTTGGCAGAACTTGGTATTGTAATGTATTAAACATGGTATTGTAATCTGGCATATGAACTTGGCAGAACTTGGTAATGTATTCTTGTGAACTTGAAGGCTTGGTAATATAGTGAATTCAAGGTTGTTGTTACTTGTTGTATGTTGCTGACCTTATTCAAGTTGGTCATGCTAAAAATTTATTAACCTAGGCAATGTCACATAACTTGCATTTCTTTCATTTCACAAACATTACAAAGCTAAGTTCATGCTTGGTTATACAATAACATGCACATGGCAACAAAGCATACAACTCCTACAAACACACTGCCCACATTCATCCACCTAAGAACTCTCTGCTCTCTAGCTATTCTACTCACATCTTGTAGGCGGCTGTGGACCTACGCACTGACCTAGTGGGTGGATGCGAGCGGCTGTAGACTAAGGCCACCGGTGGCACGGTGGAGCTCGGGGGAGCGGGGCCATGGGCAAACCTAGGAGTTCATGGAGACCCCACATGGGAGGTTCACCTGAGACCTCACAGGCTCTGCCACCAGGGGCCCCACATAGAGGCGGCGCAATGCGCGCTTGAGGGCTGCCTCGATGGATCTCTGACATGTGGTGCATGCTGGAGAAGCTCAGGAACACTGCTACACTCGCCACCCGCGTGCACGATGGCATGAAGTGTGCCCACGGCCACCTGCACACTGTCGAGCTCCTAGGGTTCCTAGACAAGGCCAGCGATGGTGGCAGCGACGGTGACGGCAACACTACACCATGGGAGCAGAGCCTATGCTTCTGCATGTGGATACTAGTGTTAGGGTACAGTGGACCCAAGTGTGGCTCAGGGGCACCGGATGTCCAAAACAAAATTTTCTCTCTCCTCAATCGGCTGAAACTGGGCCATGGTGTCCTGTGGAATAATTTCAACAAACCAAAGTGGCTTCTAGCAAATTACTCAAAACAGGGTGTCTGCCAGCAAAGGACCATCACTTTGATGTCCGCTAGACAATTGTCCCTTTTTAAAATGTCCACTTAGCCTCCTCGCCCCATTTAGATTCCTTAAAGATCCATGCTGTAGTTTTAGATGAGTAGATGTCGACACCCATGCCCTGACCATCCTCCTCCATATATTCAAACACATGGAAGTGCGAGGAGGCTATTGAATCGAACCCCAATCGAGCCTTACCAACAGAATGGATTCTAGGCGGTAGTACCTTCAACTCCTGGGTTGCTAGATTACAAATGACATAGCGGTATCCATCATCCCTAAGGCACCAGCATAGGATGAGGCCACTGTAGCAATCTGAGACAGCTACATTGTTCATGGTGAAGGGTGAGAAGGATAAGGAGGGGTAAACACCGGTGATGCTGGTGAAGTTTCATTGGCCGTAGATTCCATCGTAGAAGAAGCCAGCCACAGTCTAGGGCATCAACTTATAGTTATTCGAGATGAGGCATTTCTAGGAGCGACAGACATATTTATAGTAGAACAAGGAGCGGGTGGGGAGGCAGCGGAGGGTCTCAATAAAGACATCATCCATGAGGCTTGCCAGTGCATTCCTCTTGTTGGGGGCCTCCTCCATTTTGTCAGTGTGCATGCAATAGGATAAGAGCTTACTCAGTAATGAGATCACTAAGGAGGAAAATAATCCAACAAAGATCCATTAGTGAAGTCCACAACTCATACCAAAGTGCAACTTTAACAACCATTAACAATTTTTATGGTACGACCTCATCTAAATTTAGAGTAGCACCAAATAGATATATATAACTCAAACTAGAGTAGCAGTTAATGGAGCTATAACCATTACAATTCCAGCTAAATCAAGTCTAACCGTCATACTTACTATCAGTACATGAGCTCAGAGCTTCTTCCATAGGAGACAGATAAAGATTAAGAGGACTACAATTACAACAATTTTGAAGGACAAAGAGGGTGGAGCAGCTATTGGGTTTTGAAGATAGAAGTCATCATCATGAGCTAAGGCTGGATTTGAGTTCGTTCTTGACTTAAAGGTAGCAATTCCTTCTTCATAGGAGTTGTACTTTTTATAACAAGCACTATGAAACCTATGAACTTGTCTATGGCAGTTAGGCCAATTGTAGTAAACTCCTGGATCATGGCCATCGAACACAACATAGCAGGGACGACTCATCTCAAATCTACACAACCCGAATAGGCTGCCTCAGTTTTCACAAGTAGAATGTCAGTGAACAAGTGGTAGCGATCATCATTGGCATTAGTAGAAACATGTGTAGCTTAGACATTAGTGGCCTCAGTCATGTGAATGATGGACACAAAGCATTGATTTGCTTTCGATGCCTTCATCTTGTTTGAAACCAAATGGATAACTTGGTTGTCAACAAGGAGAAGACATAGAAAGCAAACATATGAGTTGCATCCTAATACATCCAACTTCCATGTAGACATCATTGGAACAGAAATGTGGCCTTAGATATGTTACAAGTTCAAAATACCATAAGGACTCACTGGTGGCACTGGAGCATATGAAACAGAAATGTAGAATCAAGCAAGCACTAGACAGAAAAAATAGTTTAAGGTAGAAGCGAAGGGCCTGTTTGTTTGCCTAGATAGATCTGCAAGTGACACACGCCGGTAGAAAACCAACCAATGCCACCTCCTAGTTCTTTTCATCATCATTGGCCTAACCAGATCTGAAATGCTACAATATTTCTTGTATACCTCATGTTCAAGCAAGGACCAAAATAGTAAAGTGAACAAGAAAAGGCGAGAAAGGAGACCTACGGATCGGATCTGTCGCCTCTACCGTGGCACACGATGGACACGGACGCCAATGCCACCTTGCTCCACCAGGAGGACCCATCGCCTAGCCTCCAAAAGGATGCCTGAGCCACCACAACACACTAGGGATCCTTCATTGCTGCCACCACCGCAAGTCTAATGGGCACAGATTTGTTTCCACTTGCAAGGAATATATCCAATATATAAGTCAACCTATCCACACAAAGAACATATACTACTCCAAAGACACGTCAACACAACCAGACATCTAGCACAATGGTGAAGGTGGTCTAATCCTTGCTTTGGGTCTAGGGTTTGACCCCCAGGTCTCATGTTCTTTAGTTTGAATTTATTAAACCCCGGCGGCAACAAGTGACATGTAAGCCGTCGGGTCCCACAGGTCAGATGGAGAAAGGGTCCACAAGTGACACTGCAAGCCGTTGGGTCCCATAGATCTGATAGAGAAAGGGTTCACAAGTGACACGCAAGCCGTCGGGTGCCACAGGTCGGATGGAGATGGAGAAGGGTCCTATAGGTACACGTGACACACAAGCCATCAGGTCCCACAGGTCGGATGGTGATGGAGAAAGGTGCCATTAGGTCCCACATGTTGGACACGTGACACGCAAGCCGCTAGGTCCCATAGGTCGGATGGAGATGGAGAAAGACCCCACAGGTACACATGACACATAAGCCATCGGGTCCCATAGGTCGGATGGAGAAGGGTCCCATAGGTACACGTCGCATGGAGAAAGGATCGAGCAGAGACTTTATGACGAATTGCAAGCATCATGGATGAGTAACTGTAGGTCCCACAGGTACATGTTGGATGGAGAAAGTACCATGTGGAGATCTACGATGAAGCGTCGTCGTTACATATCGAATATTGTTTGTCACAGATCAATAATTAGTTCAATAATGAAGCCCTGTTCATCATAGTTCTAAAAAAGATCGTCACATATGAGTAGGAACAGTCACACGAGTGATCTATGATGAAACCCTAGTGCTGTTCTATGATGTTTTTTGTGACGATACCCGATTTCATCATAGATAAGGGGGGTTCGAGGATCATCACCGATGATCTATGACGAAACCAAAATTTTCATCATAAAAAGCCATTTTTTATGACGATTTCGGGTCCATCATTAAAAATTTGTCATAGAAGTGGATATTTCTAGTAGTGAGAGCAAGAAGTACATGGGAGAGGCTCACATTGGGCATGAATGGGACTTAACTAGAGAGAGCACAAGTAAAGAGGTTGAGAAGATTGCAACTAGTTGCTATCCACAAGTCATCCCCTACACCAAGACTCTTCAACAACACTGTCCGATGACTGACTACTACTCCCTTCACATTTGTCTCATGGCAAAGGATGAGAAGGTAAAATCAAAAGCCAAACCTACACCACCTCCTAGTGATATCTCTAGTAGTGATATTAGTGATAGCTCTAGCGATGATGGATCTAATGATGAAGAAATTAGCTTCATAACTAAAAATTTGGATGGAAAGACCAAATTATTCATCACTAAGTTAATGGAGGATTTAGAGAGTGACCAAACCGAGCTAGAATCTAGAGAGGAAACTCTTATCCAACAAGAGAATATCTACATTGCTAGCAAGGAAGCTCTTGCATTAGAGAGAAGTGAGGTAGAATCCTTGCGCAAGGCTTTGGCCAAAGAGCAAGAGGACCATGCTATCACAAAGAAAGCACATAATGCTCTCAAGAAAAAGTATTGTGACTTGGATGAAAAGCACAAAGAACTTGAGCTGCAATATGGCATTCTTTAGGATAGCAACTCACATCCCTCTAAGGCAAAGGAAACCTCTACTCTCTCCACTAGCCAAGGTTGTGGAAAATGTTATAATCTTGATTTGAATGCCTATTTCACTAACCTTGCAAATATGGAGGCTATGAGAAAGGAAACTGTTAGGCTCAATGAGATCAATGAAAAAGAGTGCATGGATGGTAAGGCTCAAATCAATGACAAGAAGAAGGATGAACCAAAAGGGCCACAATACAAGAAAGGAAGGCATCCCTCAATCAAGCATGGGCTAGGCCACACAAAAGGAGCCAAGACAAATGGAAGAAAGATAGGGAATGGCTATGAGTGTGTACATTTTGAATGGAAGGACAGAATCGGTATAGATCAGCCTACACAGCCTGTTGTAGTGCAGCAGCCTAGAGCGGTAGTGCCACGGTGAAGGGCAACAGTGCCAGCGCCCCACAAAAATGGGAAGGCTACCCATTCTATTCCTGATCAGACTAAGCCCATGAAGAAGGTGTCTCAGTAGAAGTAGGTTTCACAGAAGTCAAAAGAATCAATGTGGGGCACTATGAACAAGTATGCATATCAACCGAAGGCCCATGCACCTCGACAAAGCTTGACATCATGTTTTGTGTTGAAGAACAACAGCAGTGGAAAAGTAGTTGCCAAATATGTTGGCAAAGAAACTAATGTTTATAGAAATACTTCTATTTGGGTTCCTAAGATTCTTGTGACTAACATGCAAGGCCCCAAGTCTAGTTGGGGACCTAAATCAAGGAACTAAACTTGTTTTGCAGGCATACTCCTCTGGTGGATCAAGTTGGGTGCTTGATAATGGATGTACAAATCATATGACCGGATAAAGGAGTATGTTCTCATCATAATCGCCGATGACACACTCAAATGAAAATATTGTCTTTGGAGACAATTCAAAGAGGGATGTGATTGGTCTTGGTAAAGTTGTTATAACCCTTAAGCATTCAATTACAAATGTTTTACATGTTGATTTGTTAAGTTACAATTTGTTGTCCATTTCTCAATTGTGTGAAATGGGCTACAATTTTCTCTTTACGGATAAAGGTGTGGAAGTCTTTAGAAGGGGGGATTCCTCTATTGTCTTTACGGGTCGATTAAAGAATAAGTTTTACCTAGTTGATTTCAACAAAAATAAAGCTAAGCTTGAGACTTGTCTAGTGGCAAAATCTAGCATGGGTTGGCTTGGGCATCACCGACTAGCCCATGTTGGGATGTAGAACTTGGCCAAACTTCTAAAAGATGAACACATCCTTGGACTAACAAATGTTTACTTTGAGAAAGATAGGATTTGTAGCGCTTGTCAAGCCGAAAAGCAAGTAGGTATACCTCACCCATTCAAAGAGCATCATGACCACCAAGGAACCATTGGAGCTAATTCATATGGATCTTTTTGGACCGGTCGCCTACTTAAGCATCGGGGGTAACAAATATGGTCTTGTTATTGTTGATGATTATTCTTGTTTCACTTGGGTATTCTTTTTGTATGATAAGTGCCAAGTTCAAGAGAAGGTGAAGATATTTGTTAGAAGAGCTCAAAAGGAGTTTGGTCTCCCAATCAAGAAAGTGAGAAGTGACAATGGGACCAAATTCAAGAATACTCTTGTTGAAGAGTTTCTAAATGAAGAGGGCATCAAGCATGAGTTTTTAACTCCATACACCCCTTAATAAAATGGTGTGGTAGAGAGGAGGAACCGTACACTCATTGACATAGCAAGGACAATGTTAGATGAGTACAAGACTGCCAGACCTCTTTTGGTGCGATGCGTCAACACTGCTTGCCATGCTATCAACCGCCTCTACCTACACAAGAAATTGAAGAAAACTTCATATGAGCTTCTAACCAGTAACAAAACAAAGGTGTCTTACTTTAGGGTATTTGGGTGTAAGTGGTTTATACTTAACAAGAAACCCAAAACCTCTAAGTTTACACCTAAGGTTGATGAAGGTTTTCTTCTTGGTTATGGATCAAATGAGCACGCCAACTGTATTTTCAATAAAACCTCTAGGAGAGTTAAGATTGTGGTAGATGTGACATTTGATGAATCTAATGGATCTCAAGTAGAGCAAGTTGACTCAAGTGCTGTAGGAAAGGAGGATCCACCATGTGAAACAATAAAGCAATTAGCTATTGGTGATATTAGACCACAAGAAGATCAAGCTACAGAAGTGGAGGTTCTTCAAGCTTGCTGCTGCACCAATTTCCACTGACGTACCTAATGCAGTTCAGCAGCAGACCCCTACTGCAACTTCACCATGCGGCAGTGCCACACCTGAGTGCTAGCTGTGCCACGACTACCCAGTCAGCAGTAGCTGATTCAACTCTAGCTCATGGACAAAACCTACAACCAATCTTCGAGTAAGATGAAGATGAAGATCCAGAAGATGAACAAGAGGCCATTGATCATCCAAGGCTAAGGCAAATGATATAACTGGGATCACCTCGTTGATAATATCCTTGGGCGTCTTCAAAAAGGGGTAACAACTCGTTCACATTTAGCAATTTTTTGTCAATATTACTCGTTTGTTTCCTCTTTGGAGCCTCTTAAGGTAGAACAAGCACTTAGAGACCCTGATTGGATCATGGCTATGCAAGAAGAGCTCAATAACTTCAAAAGAAATCAAGTGTGGATCTTGGTGAAAAGGCCCAATACCAATGTCATTGGTACCAAATGGGTTTTCCGTAATAAGAAAGATGAGAATGGTGTGGTGACAAGGAACAAGGCAAGATTGGTTGCTCAAGGATTCACTCAAGTAGAGGGTTTGGACTTTGAAGAAACATATGCACCGGTGGCAAGGCATGAAGCAATCCGAATGCTTCTAGCTTATGTCGCTCATCACAACTTCAAGCTATATCAAATGACTGTGAAGAGTGCATTCTTCAACGGACCCCATTCAAGAACTTGTCTATGTTGAGCAACCACCGGGCTTTGAAGATCTCAAGTTCCCCAACCATGTCTATAAACACCAAAAGGCGCTCTATGGGCTTAAGCAAGCACCAAGAGCATGGTATGAATGCCTTAAGGAATTCTTGCTTAAATAAGGCTTTGAAATAGGCAAAGCTAATCCTACCCTTTTCACTCGCAAAGTTGGTAAAGATATCTTTAGTGTGCCAAATATATGTCGATGACATAATATTTGGTAGTACTAATCATACTTTTTGTAAGGAATTTAGTAGGATCATGACCAAGAGATTTGAGATGTCCATGATGGGTGAATTGAAGTTCTTCCTCGGATTTCAAATCAAGAAAGTGAAGGATGGAACTTTTATTAGCCAAATGAAGTACACCCATGATATGCTCAAGAAGTTTGACATGGTGAATGCCAAGCCTATCAAAACTCCCATGCCAACTAATAAACATCTTGATCTCAATGATGAAGGGAAAGCCGTGGATACTAAGGTATATCGCTCCATGATCGGCTCTCTACTTTATTTGTGCGCATCTAGGCCCGATATCATGCTTAGTGTGTGCATGTGTGCTAGATTTCAAGCTAACCCGAAAGAGTGCCACTTGGTGGCTGTTAAAGAGAATCTTGAGATATTTAGTACACACTCCTAACCTTGGCTTGTGGTATCCTAAGGCTCTAAGTTTCGATCTGCTTGGGTATTCAGATTCCGATTACGCCGGTTGCAAAGTAGATCAAAAAAGTACTTTAGGGACATGTCAATTCATTGGACGGTCCCTAGTGTCTTCAGTGTTCGCCTAAATGGATTAAATGGCCAGTAAATGGTAAACGGTGGTAAACTATTTTGTTTAGGGGGTAAACAGAAATTAAACGGTTGACCGTTTAAATAGGTCAAAAAATAGGAAAAACGGCCTAAACGGCCTAAACAGAACGGATATAAACAACATTAAATGGGCTAAACGGCCATTTAGCCAAACACGAGGTAAATCTAGTTTAGTTTTGTATGGATAAATTTGTATACTTAAGTTTATTATATTTATAAATGTGTACACTTGATATGTTACATGCATAAATATCTATATTTGGTTCTTTTCACATGCATAAATATATATACATACCAAAATAATTGATTTTTACTCGAATAAATATGTATAAATGCTAGAATACTTGATTTTTTACATGCACATATATATAATTATATGTATTTTTTAAAGTACAAAATCGTTTATACCGTTTAATTTTGTTTAAACACCGTGTAAACAGCCTAAACGCTAAACGAAGGGTGACCATGTAAAGACCGTTTACCGTTTAAGAAAACATTGAGTGTCTTGGAGTTCTAAGAAGCAAAATTGTGTAGCCCTTTTCACCGCCGAGGCCGAGTATGTTGCAGTCGGTACATGTTGTGCTCAACTACTTTGGATGAGGCAAACCTTTCAAGATTTTGGATGTCGCTTTACCAAAATTCCATTATTGTGTGACAATGAAAGTGCCATAAAGCTTATAAACAATCCCGTAAGCCACTCAAGAACTAAGCACATAGACATCCAACATCATTTCTTTAGAGACCACGAAACCAAAGGAGATATCGAAATTCGCCATGTGAGCACTGAAAAGCAACTAGCCGATATCTTTAATAAGCCTCTCGTCGAGTCAAGGTTTTATGCTTTGCGTAGTGAACTAAATATACTTGACTCTTGTAATGTGGTTTGAATTATAGCACATCTTTGATTGATCTACTAGCATGCATAGGTAGAACTGTTGCAAAGTGTTGACACCGTTTTTTGCACGTGTTAAAATGATCGGAGTGGACTAATCGGCAAGGGGAAAGTTACTGTATACTTTGATAGCCGATGAAAGCCAGCTTGTAAAGATGGTTGCCGATAGCTGGTGATGCCGATGAAGGGAGGCTTGAAGACTGCTTGCCGATGAAACAGGGAGTATGCCGATGAAGGAAGACTTGAGGACTACTGCCGATGAAACAAGGAGTATGCTGATGAGGGAAGACTTGAAGACTATTGCCGATGAAACAGGGGGTATGCCGATGGGAAGGAGGACAGTGAGATTTCCATCGTAATTAAGGCGGACAGGGAAATAGATAGGAGTTGATTTCCTTTTCTATATTTGTTAGAGTATGATTCATGTAAGAGTCACGTGTTTCCTTAGATATGGGCTTGGTGTCCTAGTTGTGTTTGGTTGTGTCTCTTTAGATCAGGGTATAAATATGGAGTGAGGGGCAATGTAATTAGATATATCAATCAATATCAAAACCAATTTTTACTCCCATTTGCATCTACTTACTTTTCGGCGACTTCGTCAATTTGCATTATTTTCTCTTTACGAGTTCTCATTGATTTGGCGAGCTGCATCGCTTCAGTGCGACCTTCGGCGATCCTCGAGTTCCGCGTGAGTACCTCTTGGCCGTGACTTCCGGGCGTATCGCTGTTGTCAGGACCAAAGTGCTCGTATCTTCATCCTTGTCGATTAACAAGTCAAATCGACTGGCACGCCTTGGATATCGATTCAGGGTATTAGCCCTTTGTGTTTGCAGATCCACTTTTGTATCAACACATCTTTTGGCACGCCCGGATGGGACACAATCAATCCAATCAATATGTTTCAATTCCGAGATCGATGAGGGGAACATTATCGCGGTGTTAGAAGAAGATCTTAAGGAAGAACAGAGGCAGGCTACGGAAAAGGCCGTAGAAGAATACAGGCAGCTTTGTCTGAAATCGTTTAGCCTGAACAAGAGTGGACAAGTCATCCAGAAGCAAGATTTGTCGTTGCCTTGGCAGGTTACCTTTGACTCCAATCCTAGGTAAACTTCAAGAGATGGTTAATTCTGTAGTAAATCATGCTTTGATTAATCATTCTAATGTGTTGTCCAATACTATTTATAATGCTGTGGTTCGAACTCTCAAGGAAGGACAAGCGTCACCGCATTATGTTGGGCCTGCCTATCACCAACCAGAGCCGACATCTGTTAATACTTCATCGGCTCCCTCGGCCGTTGTGGGTACAGAAGTTACTTCTTCTCCAGTATCGGCAGGCTTACCTAATATTCAATCTACACCGATACGATCAGATCCGGTACTACCAGGAGGACGAATTCAGCTTAGTACAGATCTATCGGCATCAGCTATGTCAGGCCCTGTGTCTCAGAATAGCCAGATTCCTACTAATTGGTGGGGATATGGTATGCCTCCGGAGTCATCTGCTTTCAATCCTAGATTACCTCAAGTGTTTGATGTAGTAGGAAAAGCTCCTATACCATCGGCTGTTTCGCCGATGGCCCAAGTGCCTCAATATGCCATAGCAACTACTGTGCAACCAACTCCAGGGGGTTTCCAGATGCCTTTGGTTCAAACGCCCAGTTCAAATCCATTGGCAAGCCTACTACCGATGCAGCAGAAAGCCCCTGTTATGAGTCAAACTGGGGTTCAGTTTATGCCTCAAGCTGGTTATAATTATCCAACAATGTCAGCAAATTACCAGCCATCGGTAAAGTTTTGTACCGATGGGTTCTAATAATGGTTGGTCAGGACAGTTACCTGTTCAACATACAGTTCAGCAAAATCAATAGATTGCAGGGATTCAACAAGGTTATATGCAAGCTGGTGTTCAGAATCAAGCATCGGCAGCTCAGCCGATGAATCCTTTCCAATAGGTTAATGGACCACAAGTAACGGCAAATATGCCGATTGCTGGAGATCATGGGCCACAAAGATATGTGGAAGGATATCAGCAGGTACCTCCTGTAGAAATTCAGCCCTGTTCGTCAGCAGGAAGCTGATGCTTTTTTGGGCCGATAGGATAGCAGAAATTATGAAGGATCAGTTTGGGATAAAGCCCAAGGTCAATACTTATTCTTATCGGACTCCATATCCTCTTGCATATGATTTAATTCCTCTCCCAAATCGGTACAAGGTACCAGATTTCACTAAATTCTCTGGGCAGGATGATACATCAACAATGGAACACGTCAATCGCTTCATTATTCAATGTGGAGAGGCAGCTAGCAGAGATGAATTAAGAGTTCGATTATTTTCATCATCTTTGTCTGGATCGGCATTTACGTGGTTCATTTCATTACCACCAAATTCTATTATTACCTGGGCTGATCTAGAAAAACAATTTCATAAGTATTTCTTTGCTGGAATCCATGAGAAGAAGCTTACCGATTTAGTAAGATTGAGATAGTGCAATGATGAATCGGTAGAGAGCTTTGTGCAAAGACTACTGAGATGTAAAAAATAAGTGCTACAATCTGGTGCTGGATGATCGGCAGCTTGCCGATCTGGCTTTCCAAGGGTTATTGCCACATCTTAAAGACAGATATGCTTCTCAGGAGTTTGAAAGTCTCAGTCATCTTGTGCAAAGGATCTCTGATCAAGATACTAGGGTTTTTGAACCTAAAAAGAATTGGAGTAAAAAGGTATCATTTGTTGAAGAAGTAGGAGATTCTGATTCTGATGAAGAACCAGTTATCGGCTTAGCTGAGTGGGTTAAGAATAAAAAGCTGATATCTTGTCCCTTTGGTCAAAAAGAGCCAGAAAAGTTTACCTTTGATATCACCAAGGCTGACAAAATATTTGATCTTCTACTTCAAGAGGGCCAAATTAAGCTGTCACCTAATCATGTGATCCCATCAGCAAAAGAGTTGAAGAAGATCTTGTACTAGCAAATGGCACAATGCAACTTCACATAGTACAAATGAGTGCAAGGTGTTCAGGCAACAGTTACAATCGGCTATTGAATCTGGGAGAATTAAGTTTAGTGCTTCTAATGCCCAAAGGCCGATGAAAATTGATCAACACCCCTTTCCAGCAAATACGTTGGAGGCCAAAGGGAAGACCAAGGTATTGACGTCCGAGGCTGCTAAGAAAAACGCATCAGTGGATCCCCAACATCGGATAACTACCGATGATGCAAGAAGTAAGGGGTTGCTGGGAGAAAGCAGTAGTTCCAAAAAACCTCCTCGACCTGGCATTGTGATTACTCATCGAAGGCAGCAGGAGGGTTGGCGTCAGCGTAATGATCGATATCGACAACAGCAAGAAGAAAGACGTCGGGAAGAGTGGCATCGGCATAAAGATCATTGGAGGTGCCCATTTTTTATCCATTGCTGGGAAGAAGGTATTAAATTGCCAACTGTTGAAAATTGCCCTGAGTGCAATGGTTATTATGGGGTCAATCGGTCAGAAAGAAGATTTCAACCTGGCAATCAGGGTTTATTTATCAATGAGCCGATCAGAAGCAGAGCATCAAGTGCATGATCGGCTGGGGGGCAGACTTAGTGTACATGAAAGGCTTGGTAAATGTGCTGGATATTTTCCAAGGAATCAAGAGGAGCTTGAGGAAATGGCAAATGCAAGAGTTTCCGATGAGGAAATATTCTACAGGGACCCTAATATACGCCGTGTAGAATCGACTAGGACCTGTTATCAGCCGGTTTGGAAAACCAAGTTTCCTCGATGGTGCCCGGAGGGTCTAACAAAGACACAGAGAAGGAGGATGCAACGTGAGCGTCAGGAGGATTTATACCAAGAGGAAAATTCCTCCAATGAGAGGTCCGGTCATCAGCAGTGACAGGTAAAACACAAAAATAAGGGTCCGTCGGCAGATGTTAATATGGTATTCATGTTGTCCGATGGAATTTTTGGCACTATCTGATAATGAGGAAGAAGTTGTTCTCTCTGATCAAGTAGCTTAGTTGACACTAGATCCAATGATGGCCTATTTTTGAGAAACCTATCGATGACGAGAGACAGCATCTTAAGGCTTTGTTTGTGAAGGGCAGAGTTGATGGGCAGCCTGTGTCTAAGGTACTTATTGATGGAGGGGCTGCGATTAATATTATGCCTTATGTGATGTATCAGGAAACTTGGTAAGGGAGATCAAGACTTGACCAAAACCGATATGATGCTGAAAGATTTTGAAGGCAATGTGTCACCGGCTAAAGGGGCAGTATGCGTTGAATTGACCATCGGCTAGCAAAACCTTACCGACGACGTTCTTTGTTATTAACGGCAAGGGTGCATATAATCTGCTTCTAGGGAGGGATTGGATTCATGCTAATTGTTGTGTTCCTTCTACAATGCATCAATGCCTCGTACAGTGGATTGGGGATAAGATTGAGGTTGTCCCTGGTGATTCTTCTTATATCATCGCATCGGCAGAATCAGATACTTATGAGCGAACTAAATGCATATCAGGAGAAGCTTGGGAAAAAGAGTTCCTTAGAGTTGCTGATTATGAAATTCCACCGATCCAAGCAGTCGGTTCTGAAGAAGAATTTTAATGGATAGGTTTGCCGATGATGGAAAATTAGGTCAAGGGTTCACATCAGGCAGATGATTTAGTAGAAGTAGATATCGGTAATGGCGATAGGCCAAGACCTACTTTTATTAGTGCTATGTTAGATTCCAAGTGTAAGCAGCAAATAATTGATGTGTTAAAGGAGTATAAAGATTGTTTTGCTTGGGATTATACTGAGATGCCTTGGATTAGACCGATCGGTAGTTGAACATCGGTTACCTATCAAATCTAGATTTCAAGCCACATCAGCAGCCAGCGCGCCGATGCAACCCTAATATACTTCCTGATATTAAGGCCGAAATAACTAAATTAATTGAGGCAAAGTTTGTTCGGCAGTGTCGATATGCAGAGTGGATCTCTAATGTGGTTCCTGTTTATAAGAAAAATGGAAAACTTCGTATTTGTATTGATTTCAGGAATCTCAACAAAGCCACATCCGATGGATGGCTATCCAATGCCGATTGCTGATTTATTGATTGATGCTGCAGCCGGACATCAAATTATCAGCTTTATGGATGGTAATGCAGGCTACAATCAAATATTCATGGCTGAAGAAGATATTCCCAAGACTGCTTTCAGATGTCCAGGTCATGTAGGGTTGTTTGAGTGGGTAGTCATGACGTTTGGCTTGAAAAATGCCGGTGCTACTTATCAGAGAGCTATGAACTTTATTTTTCATGAATACATCGGCACATTAGTGGAGATCTACATTGATGATGTGGTGATTAAGTCTGGAGATATCACAAAACATCTAGCCGATCTATGAAAGATACTGGAGTGTACAAGGAAGCATGGATTGAAGATGAATCCTAATAAATGTGCATTTGGTGTATCGGCAGGTCAATTCTTGGGTTTTATGGTGCATCAGCGGGGCATCGAAATTAGTAGAAAGTCTATTGATGCAATTAACAAGGTGGTTGCTCCTGCCAATAAGACTGAATTGCAATCTTTGATCGGTAAGATTAATTTCATTAGAAGATTCATATCTAATCTGTCGGGTAAGATCAAGGCTTTCAGTCCATTACTTAAATTGAAGGCCGATCAGGAATTTGTATGGGGAGCTGAGCAGCAGTTAGCCCTCGGTGAAATTAAGAAATATTTAACAAATCCTCTAGTGCTAGTTCCACCTCAACACGGGAAGCCTTTCAGGTTGTATTTGTCAGCTGATGATACTGTTATTGGTTCAGCTCTTATTCAAGAATTCGAAGGGAAAGAACGTGTTATTTATTATCTGAGCAGAAGATTAGTGGATGCTGAGACAAGGTATTCAGGCCGTCGAAAAATTATGTCTATATTTATACTTTTGTTGTGTCAAATTGAGACATTATTTGTTATCTGCCGAATGTACGGTTATATGCAAAGACGACGTAGTCAAGTACATGCTGTCAATGCCAATATTAAGTGGTAGAATCAGCAAGTGGATTTTAGCATTATCAGAATTTGAACTACAGTTATGAATCGACCAAGGCAGTTAAGGGGCAAGTTATGGCTGATTTCGTTACTCAGCATTGTAATACAGTGGACTCTCTGGAGATTGCCCCTTGGACACTTTTCTTCGATGGTTCCACATGCGGTGAAGGAGCAGGTATCGGCATTGTGTTGATTTCACCTCAAGGAAGGAAATATGAGTTTTCATTGCCGATTGTTGCTACATCGACAAACAATCAGGCTGAATACCAAGCCTTGATCAAAGGGTTAGAATTACTGAAGGAGATACTGTGCCAATGCTATTGAGATCTTTGGTGATTCTATGCTAGTTATAAATCAATTGGCTGGAATTTATGAATGCCGAAGTGAAGCTTTAATTTCGTATTATGAAAGATGTTTGCAATTGTTGAAAGGATTTAGATGATTTTCGTCTTGAACATATCTCTCGGTTGCATAATGAGGAAGCTAATCGACTAGCTCAGCATGCTTCAGGGTATCAGCCTATTCAGGAAGTGCTAACGTCGGCAGTTGATACCGATGACTGGAGGAAGGAGGTTGTCGATTATTTAAAGGATCCATATAGAAAGGTTGAGAGACGTATAAGGTTCCAAGCTACTAAGTATGTGCTCCTCGATGATGAATTATATTATTGAACTATAGATGGAGTTTTACTCAGATGTGTTGGCAGTGATGAATCGAAAACTTTGATGGGTGAAATTCATGAAGGAGTATGTGGTGCGCATCAATCGGCTTTCAAGATGAAGTGGATGATCAGAAGGAATGGATACTATTGGCCGACTATTCTTGAAGATTGTTTTAAATATTTTAAAGGATGTCAGGGATGTCAAAAGTTTGGTAATATTCAAAGAGCGCCTGCATCGGCTATGAACCCTATAATCAAACCGTGGCCGTTCCGGGGATGGGCTATTGATCTCATTGGTCAGATTTATCCGCTATCGAGTAAGGGACATAAATTTATTCTGGTTGCTACCGATTATTTCACAAAATAGGTTGAGGCAATTCCTTTGAAAAAGGTGACATCGGTTAATATGATTGATTTTGTGAAAGAGCATATTGTTTACCGATTTGGTATTCCTCAGACTATCACTACCGATTAGGGCACTATGTTTACATCAGGAGAATTTGATGAGTTTGCTTGTAGGTATGGGAATTAAAGTTTTAAATTCTTCTCCATATTATGCTCAAGCTAATGGTCAAGTTGAGGCTTCTAACAAAGGGATCATCAAACTCATTAAGCACAAAATTAAAGAAAATCCTAGGAGGTGGCATACAGTATTAAATGAAGTCTTGTGGTCATATCGGATGTCATATCATGGTGCAACCAAAGTAATGCCTTATCAGTTAGTATATGGACACGATGCAGTATTGCCTTGGGAAATTAAAGTTGGCTCTAGGCGAATACATTCTCAAGATCAGCTGACAGCCGATGATTATAATACTCTTATGAATGGATGAGTTGGAAGATGTGGCGGGTCATCGGTTAAGGGCTTTAGTTAGCATCGAAGAAAATAAGAAAAGAGTAGCCAGATGGTATGACAAGAAGGTGAAGATAAAGGAGTTTGCCTGATGGAGATCTGGTCTAGAACTGGTTTTACCGATTGGGACTAAAAGTTCAAAGTTTGGAAAGTGGTCTCCTAATTGGGAAGGTCCATATCGGATAAATCAGTCTGTTCCTGGTAACGCATATATTCTAGAAACCCTCGAAGGGGTTGTGTTTCCTAGAGCATTAAATGGAAAATATTTAAAGAAATATTACCCTAGTATCTGGATGGATGCATAAAAGTATAAGTGCCGATAACAGTCCTATCGACTAGAATTATGCAAGGATGTCAATGTCTCATAAAGTGCCGATACAATAAACAAGATTACAAGTTCAACAAGGATTGGATAGCTAATATCGCACACAGGCGAATCTGCTCGGCTTCCTCCATTTCTTTGATATCGTCATCGGCAGTACCCTCCACGGGCTTGAGTTTTTTCTTCATGGCCAAAGCTTTGCGAGCCTGGATATCTCTTTCTTGCTGAAGGGTTTTGATGGCATTGGGTAGCTGGCTTTCTTCTTGTTGAGCATGAGTTAAAGCTGCATCGATTTCCTTCAATTCAGCCAATAGAGCCATCTTCCTTGCTGATAAATCCAAGATTTTCTGCTTAAGTTCAGCACCCGAAGTCTGCAAGTTGCCGATGCCCTTGTGCTTCTCATCGGCAATTTGTTTCAGTTGTAGCATCTCTTCCTTGAGTTGAGCCTGAGCTGCTCTATCGGCAATACGTTGGGCAGCCCATTGATATTGTAGTTGGCGACTCTCTAAATGGGCTGCTGGGAAGAGTACTTCTTCAACATCGGCAGGGACCTGGCCACGGATTGTTTTGAAAATTTCCTTTGCGGGGTCCGAGTCATCTACCAGTTGGGGCAGTATCCTGCTGTAGCAAGTTTAGGAGAGCTTCCAACCTGGACTTAGTTTCTGCCGATATTGTTCCCAGTACAAGGGAAGAACTTGTTTCCTCTCCATCATCGTCAGAGATGTCAATAGCGAAGGAGAATAGGCTGTTTGGGGAGTCTTGTTCCTAAGAAAAAGAAAAGGAGGTCGGTTAAGGATAAGTATGAATATTGTAAATCAGCTAGGTTAATCAGGTTTACCTGTTTCAAGGCAATTTCCTGTGCTTGACTGGAAGAAACAACCTGGAGTGTGCCGTGTGAGGGATCGGCTGAGCTTGCCGATGGGATGTCCTCTGTGACTTCATCAGTGGTTGGCTCTTGAGGTATGATGACCGATGACATTGGGGTAGATGTAGGGATCAGCATGGACCTTTGTCGTTTTGGCTGTGCCTCGGCATCTGTTAAAGCTTTGCGCTTTGCTTGGGCATCGGCAATGATTGGCTGGGGGGCATCGGCACTTGTTGGTTGTGAAGCTTGGACGTCTGGTACGCTTGCCGATGTACCCAATTGTTGCTGCAAAACAAGTGTAAGGTATGATATTTAATGGATAAAATGAGAAGTCAAGAGAATACCTCTGAAGGTTTGTCAAAAGAAGTGGTGCTTGATATCGGAGGAATTGCCGATGATGATCCAGTGGCAGCTCTTACCCCCTGGTGATTAATGTTAATACAGTTTGTAATCGGTATAAGTAGAAATAAACAAGGTTGTTACCTTGAATGCCTTGACCAAGGTTGTAGCAGCACCCGATGGAGTGGCCCTAGCTGTAGCCAATTTGGACTTAGAGGTGATGGTCTTGGTATGGATCTTCTGGTGGGTCAAAGCAGTTAAGGTGGGGGCGTTGTAGCCGATCGGTGATATCGGGGAAATAGGCTGAAGATCGAAGGGTTTCCCACTTTTGCTCACCGATGGTGCTGGGTTGTTAACCTGTCATGAGAGAGTCAGTTACTGATATATGTAGGGAAAAAGCAAAAAGGAGTTAAAAGAAACTTACTGCGTCGTCAGGGATGGCATATTCAGGGTCGATCATGTGCCGATATGTGTGAGCAAAAGTTGCAAACAGTTGTTCCTTCCACTCTCGCCACCATTGCTTGTATGACTCGGTGATGAAGGATACTGGCGTCCAGGTGGATATATCAACATCTGTGATATCGGCATCGGGGGAGAGTTGTACCACCTTGTTCCAATCTGTTCCACAGGTGATTGTTTCCCTGGGTTTGATCACATCAGCAAAGCAAAGTTTGATTGGCAGTTGCCCAAAAGCCAATTGACAGGATACTGCCGATGGGTTGTAAAATTCATATGAAATGTTGGTGTTTTTCCCGCTACCAAATGTATTTACTGGAATTGCCCTGGGAGTAATGATGGCCATCATGAGTTCCTTATCCTGATTCAGGGTGTCATCGGCAAAGTCGAAAAGAAGGGGAAATATGTTGTCCTCGTCAATGTAAGGTACCCAGGCCCTATGATCACGAGAAAGACCATTGTAGAAGTTTTGGAAGAATCTGCCGATCTGGTCTTCATTGGCCTCTGTTCCGGGAAGGACAATTATGGCTTCACCAAAATTGAGGGGTGAGCGTGTTGCCGATTCATCATCCCCAAGCACATGGTCTTCAGCAATTTCTCGTGGGAATTGTTGGGCAAAAAAGTCCCATTGCAAACGTTTGTGCATATGGGCATTCAGCCACATGTTGATAAACCACCACGGGCCTCCTAAGTTGCCGATGGGTTCGCCAAGCAGAAGTTTCTGAGACACTTGATGAAGAAGATGATAAGTGGAGCTCAGAAGGTATCGGCCAAGAGGAAACCTTACACCATTAGCCAAAAGTTCAGCTGTGGGGAGGAAGGCGTTGGTTGGTCCTACTTGATCGACCATAGAAGATAAATTTTTCTAACCACATATTCAAGAATGTGGCATGTTCCCTCTGGTTAAGTGTCCCAGTCTTCTGGTATTCTTAAATGTATCTCGTCCAACCACCGATGTTGCGGGTATTCACCCTATATTCAGATTTTCTACCATAAATGGAGCCTTCATCGGCAGTTGAAATATCCAAGCCAGTGAGCATGTGGACATCGGCAAGTGTAGGAGTAGCTAGGCCATGTCCAAACATAAAAGTGTTTGTTGTGTCTAACCAGAAGTAAGCAGCTGCAATCATCATCGATTCATTCTTCTGCATATCGGCAATAGATAACCTAATGCATTGGTCTAATTTCCGTTCTGCCCAGTATACTTGCATCGATCTATTAACCCTCAAGTACCAATCTTTCCACCCTTTGGTGGTTTTGGGCCAAGATCAGAATGTGTCTTTCCATAAATTTAGAGAGAAATTTTGGGCTCTAAAGGGGATTCTATTAACCTCTACATTAATCAGATCGGTTGGATCTGGGTTGCCCATTGGTCCTAGGCATTGGACATGCGGCTGATCCGTTGAAATAACTAATTTGTTGCGCAGTTCCTAAGTTTGAAGGATCCGAAGAACAAAAGAAAGGAAAAATCACCAACTGTATGGATTTTCAAAAACTAGGGGAATCAAAGTAAAGGTAATGGAAGAGGAGCGAACCGCGGGGACGTCGAAGTTGATTGCCATTATCTTGAAGAAGATGAAGGCACGAGCCGGAGACTTGAGGTAACGCTGGAGAAGGGTTCTTGTTGGTTGAGGTTGTGCAGTGGTTCGTCGGAGTCACCGCCAGGAAAGAGAAAATGTCAAAGATTGGAGTCTGAGGGTAGAAGACGAGTGTTCCAGAGGAATCTATTTATAAGCCGCTTGGAGTAGGGGTATTTTGGACTTATCTCTATGCCGCGCGCATGTAGGTCGAAGTGGTTCAGATGGATATAGTAACTGTTTGCACGATAATCAGGGGATTGTACAGATGGGTTGATGGCAAGTAATCATGACTTGGAAGAGATATCGGTACAGGATATTTTAATTCTGAAAATGACAGCATTATCATGTTAAGATCTTGCCGATGGGTTATTGTTTCGGTATCTTAACCATAATCAAGGCAAGAGTGGTTGGTGATTGTGCGATATTTACTGAAGTGCGTGAATCAGGATTAGATTTGATTGGATTTGATAACAGATCAGGTTTTGGCTTGGAGAATGAGTTACGGTAATCTGGAGTAAATTTCGGAGCATTAATGGTTTTATACTCCAAAATTGGGGGGCATGTGTTGACACCGTTTTTTGCACGTGTTAAAATGATCAGAGTGGACTAATCGGCAAGGGGAAAGTTACTGTATACTTTGATAGCCGATGAAAGCCAGCTTGTAAAGATGGTTGCCGATAGCTGGTGATGCCGATGAAGGGAGGCTTGAAGACTGCTGCCGATGAAACAGGGAGTATGCCGATGAAGGAAGACTTGAGGACTACTGCCGATGAAACAAGGAGTATGCTAATGAGGGAAGACTTGAAGACTATTGCCGATGAAATAGGGGGTATGCCGATGGGAACGAGGACAGTGAGATTTCCATCGTAATTAAGGCGGACAGGGAAATAGATAGGAGTTGATTTCCTTTTCTATATTTGTTAGAGTATGATTCATGTAAGAGTCACGTGTTTCCTTAGATATGGGCTTGGTGTCCTAGTTGTGTTTGGTTGTGTCTCTTTAGATCAGGGTATAAATATGGAGTGAGGGGCAATGTAATTAGATATATCAATCAATATCAAAACCAATTTTTACTCCCATTTGCATCTACTTACTTTTCGGCGACTTTGTCAATTTGCATTATTTTCTCTTTACGAGTTCTCATTGATTCGGCGAGCTGCATCGCTTCGGTGCGACCTTCGGCGATCCTCGAGTTTCGCGTGAGTACCTCTTGGCCGTGACTTCCGGGCGTATCGCTGTTGTCAAGACCAAAGTGCTCGTATCTTCATCCTTGTCGATTAACAGGTCAAATCGACTGGCACGCCTTGGATATCGATTCGGGTATTAGCCCTTTGTGTTTGTAGATCCACTTTTGCATCAACACAAAGGTTTAATTCAAGTGGTTCAAAATGTTTTATGAAAAGAACTAGTCTATTATGATCATTGCATGTATTGCTTATATGTTGCTGATCATAATATGCTGGAGATATGTGTTCATATCCTATATATATAGAGTTATTTAGTTTGTAGCTAAACCCTTGCTTTTACTGGGTGCGGTAGTATCAGACCTGTGCTGCGGCAATGCCACTCTACGACAGTGTCGCATTTTAAATCTCGCCTAGAGATTGGGTCGCAACTGGCAGTTACTATGGGGCCCATTCTTTTCCCTTTACCCAGTCTGGCCCATAGTTACTCTCTCTCCCTTTCACCCCAACGCATCGCTCTCTCTTCTCCACATGCTCTGTCGCCCACACCGCCGCCGCGCCTTGCGCCGCGCCCCGACGGTGCCGCATCGGTGGCCGGAGCTCCTGTGCTTCACCGGCCGCCGCCGCTGCTCTAGGGTCGAGCCGTTTCTTCCCTTTCCTCTCCAATCCATGAGCTTCAAGGTGAAACCCTAATCCTTCTCCGATCTATGCAATGGAGTACATTTTGTATTGGATTATGGTTTCTAGTGACTACATGATTAGAATAGAAGTAGCTTTGATGGAAAAATCGAATCAAAATGGAGATTCATGGTTGGAGTGTCATCTGCTTGTGCGGCAGTGCCACAGGTTGAGCATGGCAGCGCTGCTTGCTGCAGCGACATCTACGATTTAAGATAACATTCCATCGATTACTCTTTATTTTGGTTGGACTTGTTCACCAGATTTACTACTAATTTAATTATGATGTCACTTTACCTATCAAATGTTTAACTCCATGTTTCTAGTTAGATCTACATTTTCTAAGATTGTGTAATGGACTAGGTGGATATTTGAGAAGTGGTTTGAGTTAGCAAGAAGAAACTAATCATAGGCTAGGTGAGGCACCAGGTGTGGTAGTGCCGCCCCTAGGGTGCGGCAGTGCCGCACAACCTGACATAGCTCTGTTTAGCGTGCTTTCCTAGATCAAGATTTGAAACTTCTCGCCTATTCAAGTCATTTCACAAGTATTCTTCTATCCTCCATTCATGCAGTTTCTCATGTGGGTCTATCTTTTGCATAGATGGCTTTCGAAGGTGATGATGATCGAAGGGTCCAAAGGAAGTTTGACTCCCCTAGAGAGAAGCCTCTCTCTCTTCGTGGTAGAGGAGCAGCAGGCTCTAGTGGAGTTGCCAGAGACAGGGGGAGCCATGATGAGCAGATTTGGTGGAAGGAAGCTTTGGAGAGAGCCAGACGTGTCATCCCTCCTGATGCTTGTCTAGATACACCACCTCACCTTGATGAGTTTGATCCTTCCTATCTTTGTGATTATGAGGAGGATGTGGTGGAAAAGAGGGCAAATGACACCCGTCAGCACCCAGTCATTGACTATATGGGTAAGCAGAAGATGGTGGAAGAGGCAAGGACAGAAAACCCATATAAGGTAGCAAAGGATCTTGGTGTTGACTATAGGTTTTGGAATGTGTTTCATTCCAACTTCTATACTTCAGTCATTTTCAACAAGAAGTCCAAGATAGTGAAGATGCAGTACATAGATTGGGAGGAGTTGAGAGAAAAGAATGACCCTGATTTCAATAGGGCAATTGAGGCTTGTGAGAACTTTGGATTAACAGATATCATGGCTTTCAGATACAATTGGAACATAGAGGTGCTAGCTCAATTCCATACCACATACTTCTACAAGTATGACACCGATGAGATACACTGGATGACAGAGGGTCAACACTACCATGTTGACTTCACCACCTTCAGCCGAATTCTTGGTTTTGATGAGGAGCATTATGGCTTCTCATACATTCATGATGAACAAAGGGCTAAAGTTAGAGAGATTGCATTCATGTATCTTGATGGGAGAGATGCAGATGGGAAGGTAAAGGGCCTACAGAGCTTCTACTATATTCTCAACAACTTGATCAGGCACACCATCAATCCAAAGGATGGAGCCGCATCGGATCTTAATGGATATGTGAGGAACGTGCTTGCTAAATTTGCTTCAGGTGGAGATAAATTCAATGTTCCTCGCTTCATGTGGCAAGAGATTAGAGTGGCAATGGATGATGCAAGGGGCTACCTTATGCTCCTTGCTTAATGTTTGTCAAGGATGGATTGCATGAGCAATACAAGATTGAGAAGGCTAGACATGCCAAGGCCAGTGAGACATTGCCTCTCCCTCTAATGTGCCTGAGTTCTCTCACGGTGGAAGGAAGAAGAAGAAGAACAAGATGGTTTAGTAGATCAAGGCACTCTTTGGGAAGTGCAACTATGCAGCTGAGAGGACCTATGAGACACAGATGGAGCAGCGTGAGATGCATGTGGCTGCAAATCTTCCACCTCTTCCCCCACCGCCACCACCTCCACACTATGACTTACCTAGTCTTTCAGATACGGAGGATGAGGATGAGGATGAGACCGAGGAGGACTTTGACTACTAGATGACCTTAGGGTCGACCTTGCGCTTTATCCGTCGCACCCGCCACCCCTTGACCACCCATCGCCAAGGGAGGGCGGTGGTGTCTTCCGACGACGATGGTGATGATGGCGGTGAAGATCAAGCTGTTAGTGGTGGTCGTGCTGGCAGTGGTGATGATGTCGATTGGGAGAACATCCAAGAAGATGAGGAGTGAGTGGTTGGCTTCTCTCTTTTCTTCTCCTTTTGATGCTTAATGCCAAAGGGGGAGAAATTAGAGGGGTCAATTATTTTCGACGCCATGGTGGTTGCTACAGCTGGAGTTTCATGTCATATTCGATGAGAGTAGTTGGTTAGGTGTGAGTTTGAGGGTCGATCAAAACTCTATTTTATTGTAATAATGCTACATAAGTACTCTATATTGTATCGGATATGGACATGTATCGTTGTGTGCTGTAGTTTGTTATTTATATGTGCTAGATTGATGATCCCTTTTATATAAACTGATGTGTGGTGCTTTGTTTAAATCGGTGTTGTTGTAGCCAGTGCGACAGTGCCACACTTTCTGCCTAGCAGTGCCACTTTGTGGTAGTGCTGCAGCAGAGGAGCGGCAGTGTCGTGCCCTGTTGCATCAGCAATCCCTTGAGTGCATGAACTATCATTTGCATTACAATGATATACTTGACACAGTGTGCAGCACCCCACAGGAGCATGGATGTAGGGAGAGCCCCATCACTTTCACTAAAGTGTGAATTTTGGCCTCTTATGCCAATTTGAGAACTAAACTCTCCATTCACACATTTAGGGGGAGGCTCTATACCCATGGCTCAAAAATCATCTCAGTAACATTTCATATCTTTTGTAAACTCTAATTGGGTTGTCATCAATCACCAAAAAGGGAGAGATTGTAAGTGCAATCAAGCCCTAATTATGGTTTTTGGTGATAATGACCACGCAATTAGAGAACTAATGAGATTTATCAAGATGACAAGCAGGAGAATCATAAGAGAGGATGTTGTGCATAACGGAGGAGCCCCCAATTACAAAAGGTGATGGCATCAAGCTCAAAAAGAGGTTTATTTCATTTTATATTTTGAATTTGAATATAAGAAAAGCCATACCATAAAGGGGGATACAATGCTTAAGTCAACATGTGCAACCAAGTGCTCAATCGTATACAAAAGCATCCTCAAAGCTCAGCCAAGACAACCAACTCATAACCTCCTTACACCTTTGTTGTCTGGCTTAGTGCAGCAATGCCGCACCAGAAGCACGGCTATGCCATAGAGCGGCACTGCCGTAGTCTGACTGTCGGGACCAGAGGAGGTATTTATACCTCTCCCTCACCCCACAACGGTCTTCTGCTTCCTCCATCCTTTCAGACCGACGAAAAAACATACTTGTGCTCACTCTCTCTCTCTCCTCCATTGGTGCCCTAAAGCTCTCAAGCTTTTCCCTTTATTTTCCCATCAATCCTTGAGAGAAAAGGTTCTAAAACTCAATTAGAGAGCACATCTACTGATTTCCAAACTCTGAAGAGCATTTGGTTCACATTTTGGCCGGCGGTTGTGTTTGTTACTCTTGAAGCTTGGCTCCTAGCCGGCTAGAGCGTCGCCCATGTGCTTGCCAACTTGTGTGGCAGCCCCGGGAGGTTTGAAACCATCTCTTAAAGCTAGTAAACTCACCCCTCATCTCAATGTTAAGTCTCTTGACTTGAGAATGAGGAAGGGTTGCAAAGCCCTAAGCCTTAGTGCTAACCTCAACAACGTAGACTTAGACAAGCCTTAGTGGCGAGCTGAACCACAGGATAAATCATCGTGTCATTATGTGCTTGATTTACTTCACTTTCATTTCTTATTGTGTTGAGGTGATTTTTAGGGTTTGTGGCCGATCTACTTGTGTGTGGCATCACTACCACTTCTAACTGTCGATCTGTGATCTCCATACATGTAGGAAGCTCAGTAATTTCTCTGATTTAAGTTTCCATACATAGTTTTTGAACTGTGTTTCGAAGTTATCTGCAGGTGCGGTAGTGCCGCGAGTCGAACTTGACAATTAGTTCAAGTTTTGTTTTAACATGCCTATTCAAACCCCCCCCCCCTTTAGGCTAACCAGAGAACCTACACTATGAAAGATGAGGTGATGTGGTCTCTAAATGATAGTTGTGTAGATGTCTAGATAAGTAAATATTTTGTTTCCTCCATAGGATACTTCCTTGTTCATGGACATTTCTTCTTTGTTGATGATGAGATCTAACAATATAAGCCCATCAACTTTACTAAGCATATAATCTTCAAAGTGAAATACACCGTGAGTCTCTAAACTTTTCCTCATTCTCATTTAGTACAATAAACTCTCAAAGTGATTATTTGAGTCCTTCAATTTTTCAAGTAAATCATTAACAGCATGGATTGAGGTAGAAGAAACCATTTGATAAGGGGAGTGAGGAGTCGTCGGGGCTGAGGGGCGGAGAGACGAGAAGGTGAGGTGAGGATGAAAGATGAGAAGCAGTTGCAGAACATGACACAAGCATGTCAAGAAAGTAAGATTAGGACGATCCAGTATGTGGTTTTTTTCTAGACCAACTCATCCAAAATCCAATGAGAATAGTTTTTTACCTAGAATGACTATCCTCCTGATCTACAAATCAAATACACTCCTACCATTGAAACAGAACCAAAATTGCCCGGTGAACCAAACACTACCTAAGAGCAAGTATAGTAAGTGTAATGTTTGACACGCAGGAATACAAAATATAGAGGAATAGAAAAAAAAACATAGAAATAAGATGGAGCAAATAGTGAAAAACTATAGAATTTTTCTTTTGGAGAATAAAACTCTAGGATTTCAAAATGTAGAATAGATACTTTGAGCTATTTGAAATGAAGGAAAAAACAACACAACAAGCAAGAGAGAGCAAAGATTCTTTCCCTTGAATTGAAGTTGATGTTTTATTTCCTATATTTTGCACTGCTATGGTTTCCTTTCCTTTGAAAGGAATTGAACTTTCCTTCACTCCAAACACGCTACGATTCCTTTTCTTTAGAATTTTTCTTCAAAAATCCTTAAGAATTTTTTAATCCAAGCAAGGATCTAAATAATTATGGGTGGATTGTATACGATCTAAAAAAATTATTGGTGGATTGTATATTGAGGTGACGAGAGAGGAAAGTTACAAACAGCTTTGTTCCAACTTACCCTCACGTCTCTTATTGCCGTGCTTTTTATCTGGCCACGGGCCACGACCAACACAGCTGCGTGCAGACCTAAATCCGCGCGCCGGCGCACCCGCTCGAGCGCGCCACGTCCAGCCCAGGACAGGCCACGTCCGGGCCCTACTGCAAGTACCTTTCCCTGTTGTTTACCCGTCGACCAATCAGGCGCCACCAAACCGCCGCAAGCACAGTAACGCTCGCACGGCGACGCCATTGGTGCAATCATCAATGCCTCCACGACGACGAGGCCAATCCGGGTGGAAAAGCTCCGCGCGGGACGACCTGATTGGTCCAGGTGCCCCGGACAGGATCGCAGGACGAAGCGGGGCCCCCCAAGGGAGCAGGCGATCTGGTGGCGGATCCTCTGGTGACAGGGGATGGGCCAGGTGGAGTGCTGCTTTACCGGAAGCATCTGGTCAGCTCAGCTCATCGGTGATGGGGATTAATCAAGGAGCAAGCATGCAATTACTGGCCGTCGGTACGCAAGTGATGCCGTTGGGAGGGGCTTAGGCTATCCACACTCGTCCATCTCTATTTTTATTTCTGAAAAAAATATTTTATTATAGTCATTAAAATTCTCTACTCTATACCTATTTTTTCGTACCCTGTGTTATCTCTATCCTCGACTCTATACCAACTATTCTATATTTTATTCCCCTCCCTCCCTTTTCTCTCTCTCTCCAGCTCTCTCTCTCTTTCTCTCGCTATAGTGTTTGGCGTGTGAACAGCCCGACCTCTGAAAATAGCGCTCGCGCAGCCGGCCGCTACGCGAGCGTGCGCGGTACAGGCGCGCGGTGCAGCGTTTAGCGATGCAGGCGTGCGGACTAGGTACATCAATCAGAATATCGCATCACAGAGGTCCAAATAGAACTAATCAGTAATCACTTTGGAGCAATGGCGTGGGTTGAGTTGACCGCAGGGTATCTCCCACTAGGTTTATTATAAAATATATTTTTTAATTAATTTAGTGATACTTTATTTTGTATCGTATAAGTGTAAGCATTTTTGTATGCAATAACTTTAGTTAAACTTTAAAATGTTTGGCTTCTCAAAAAATACAAATTATATTATTTTTGAGACGGAGGGTGTAGGAGCAGTATTTAGCCGCTGGTTATGTTGCATTGCATTGAGCTATTAATTAGTTGTGATTAGTCGTCACATAGTTATTCTCTCTCCGTCACAAAATAAGTAACGTTTTCTATTTTTGGACATCTTGTTTGATCGTTCGTCTTATTTAAAGATTTTGTATAAATATTATCTATTTTGTTATAACTTAGAAGTATTTTATCATTAAAGATACTTTAATATATTTTATAATTTATATTAAATTTTCGAATAAGATCAGGTGATCAAACAAGATATATAAAAAGTAAAAGACATCACTTATTTTAGGACGAAGGATCAGAGAAATCAGAACTTGAGTCCTGACGCGATGTGAATCATGGTGGACGTGCTGGCGACGCGGACTCGCGGACGGTCATCATCTGCACTCTGCTCTACTGATCACGGTGACTGGACGCTTGACTGCCATAAAGTAAAGACCGCAAAACGATAGCATTTCCTGGCGGGTTTACCGCAAAACTGGCCACGCCCGCGTCTGGTCCCTGGAGGCCTGGGATGGCCTGGGCACTGAACAGGGAACAGCCCCACGCCGGGACCTACCGCATGTACTGTACGCTTGTCCCCGAGTCCCCGTCCCGACGACGACGATGGCACCACGACGGGACAATCGGCCGATCCGATTAAGAAGCGGACCTCGCGCGCGGCGATCTGGATGGTCCGGAGTCCGGACTTGGGTTAGAAAAAGGTGGGCAGGCGATCTGCTGCGAGATTTGTGGCGGCCTCGAGAGGGGCCAGGTGGTGGATGATGCAAAACTGCTGCTTTGCCGGAAGCATCTGCCGCCCGCTGGGTCATCGATGTCATTACAGTCTCACTTTCCATTCCTCGACACACAGAAAGGGGCGGTGCAAGGGACTGGCACGATGCACCGGTGGTTTCAGGATGAAGTGTCCATTGGCGACTGGCTAAGAGCGCCAAGATCAGAGCCGGAGGGTTCGAGTGGAACTAATGAAATCACTTCGAGGTTTTGAGCAATGCTGAAAGGGCCACGAGAGAGGGTCCCTGTCGTACTATGGAAATCAGGCTAACTGCCACTAACCTAGGGAGTATATATTAGCTTTTAATTGATTATCAGCTCACCATGGACAGCTGTTGTTGCAGATATTTTTTACTTCCGTAGTTCAAATGCTTAACTTAATTTGAAATACGTATTACAAAGGATATATGAGTCGACTTTTTTTATACAGCTACTACTACTTTTATAACCTATTAAACATTATTATATTTCATAAATATATTGTAGTAGAAAATAGTTGTCGACAGAATATCGTCAGCAGTCCTCCGAGGGGTATCCTCCGAGAAGTATCCCACGAAGGTAGATTGATCGGCAGAGGAGCGCGAGATCAAGAACAAGAAGGCAACAGAGACACACGAGTTAGACAGGTTCAGGCCATCAGTATGATGTAATATCCTACTCCTGTGGTCTGTTGGTTTGTATTAGCTATCGTATGATATTATGTGAGTTTAGAGAGGGGTCCCTGCCCGCCTTATATAGTCCGGGGAGCAGAGTTACAAGTCGGTTAGATCTGAGAGATAACCGAAAGTAATAACTGATTATAGGAATCTTGAGATCATACATATGCTAACAGATCTCGTAGTATCTTCATGATATCTTCCAAATGTTTTGCGGAAAGCGCCGACCAGAGTCGTGCCCCGCAAGGCTTCGTCTCGTGGGCTGGGCCGCCCCTGAGGGCGCAGGCCCATTTGGTCCGCCGTGGGTATTCGGGGTCATACCCCCCACAGCTAGTCCTCGAGCACCTTGTACCCGTTGTGCAACGCCATCTTTAGCTTGTCCGAGCAGGTGCGAACAAAGCCGAGCAGTCGAAACTCATGGTCCGACCACCGTAATGAGTTGCCGAGCAGTTGTGAGCAGTTGCCGAGCAGCGTGTATTGTTACCGAGCAGCACGAACTGTAGCCGAGCAGCTTAACCCAAGCGCGGCTTGCCATAAGGGTGTAAGGAGCTTAAGTTCAGAATCGAAAATTTCTTCGCAGTGGATCAAGTGTGCCCACTTAGAGTCCGACCACGAGAAAAGGAGATAGTCTTCTTCAGCTTCAACAAGCGTGGAGTCTTCCAGAATAAAGCAAGCACATTCACCGCGAGGTGAAGTGTGCCCACTTAGTCCCTGAGCCTGACAGTAGATGACGTAGTCATGTGGTGCCAGGATCCAAAGTAGAAGAATAGTAAAAGACCAGCCGAGCAGACAGCCAGTCCTCGAGCATAGCCTTGAAATGAGAGAGAGCACATTCACCGCAAGGTGAATTGTGCCCACTTAGTTCCTGAGCCTAATAGTAGGTGACACAGTCACGTGATGCCAGGGTCAGAAACAGAAAAATATTAAAAAGACCAGCCCAGCAGGCAGCCAGTCCCCGAGCCGTTTACGGAGATATCTGAAAAACTCAACCGTGGAGAAAAAACCGAAGTAATGGTTGTACAGTAACTGTTACTGAGGCTCAATAAATGGCGGAGAAGTCGGCGATTATTCGGTGAGTAATAACCAACGGCGGCGATAAATGAGCTACATGGGCTGCAGTTACGCGAAAGCCAGGGCTACGGCCCATCAAGCCGCGTTGGAGAATTCGGAGGGGCGCAAACCACAGGAACGGTTTCCCAAAAACCCTCGAATGCGAGAGGATGGGGAAGTGCTTTATAACTGCGCCGCCGCATCTCGCGTTCATACCTTTACCACTTTGCCATCCCGTCTTCATCCTTAGCCCTCACATTTCTAGATTTGAATCCACTTGTGCTCCCGACGCCAGTCTCCATCCAGATCTAAGAGATGACGCCGAAGAGGAGAGCTGTGAACCCGAAGAAGGCGAGCCCAAAGAAAGCAGGAGCAGGAGCCAGTCGTGACGAAGAGTGGATGCCATCGCGCACAAGGGAAACGGAGCTCGAGAGATTGGTGGAGGCGGGCGTGCTTCCTGACCGCGTCACCGTCGGATGGTGGCCAGCCAGCGGTGAGCCCTTCCCGATGCCCAATCTGATGAAGTTGTAGTCTTTGAGGATTATTTCTAGCATGGGTTGGGGTTCCCTATTCATCCTTTCTTGCAGAACATGCTGGAGTTCTGGGCGATTAGTCTGTGCAATCTCCACCCCAACACCATATTACACATCTCGATCTTTATTCATTTTATGTGTGACGTTTCTGGGGGTTCTGCCGCACTTCAACCTCTTCAGACACCTATTCTGGTTGAAAAAGAAGGGCGGCGGTGGCTCCAAAGTGGTCGGCGGCGTATATCTGCAGCTCTAGGATGGAATGGCCAGCGAGTATATTAATGTACCGCTGAACACTTCTCTGAAAGGGTGGAATTCCAAGTGGTTCTACATGAAGCATAGTCACCCTGCAATCTGCTATGATGTCCATCATATCATGGAGAACCAGAAGAGTTGGTTGGAGAAACCGAACAGTGCTGACATGGAGCAAGTGAGGGAGCTCTTCGACCTGATTAAAGACGTGGAAATTAGAGGCAAACTGGTGGCAACAAGCTTCATAGTGCGCCGCATCCAGCCCGGTAAGGAGAGGGCCCACCCGGGCTTTGACTACAGAGGTGATAATGACGGGACCCGAGAGAGGACGGAGCGACTGATGAAGAAAAATGTCCTAGATCAGGCCACAGAGCTGTTCGCGCCTAATGCTTCATTCATCTGGCCAAAGCAAACGAGGGCCTTCAATTGCACATATCTGCCTCCTCAGGTAACCATCTCGATTTTTATTCCCGATACTTTTAATCCTGAAGCATTGCCGAGCAGTGAACTGATTCACTTATGTAAAGATTCATTCGCAGGAAAGAGTGGTGTATTTCTCTGGCGTGTCGAGGGGTGATTGGCCAAGGGGGGTAGATGCCCAGCCACCGACTTGGCCTATGGAAGATGTGGCCAGCGCCTCATCAGAATCCGGAGGCACCGACGTTGGTCAGTCGGAGAGTTTGCCCCCTGGTGTTAGAGAAAG
Organism: Miscanthus floridulus; assembly: GCF_019320115.1. Taxonomy (NCBI): domain Eukaryota; kingdom Viridiplantae; phylum Streptophyta; class Magnoliopsida; order Poales; family Poaceae; genus Miscanthus; species Miscanthus floridulus. The sequence goes on along the minus strand of NC_089594.1, from coordinate 45,551,158 downwards.
TCCGGGGGAAGAGGGCAGCGGCAGATGAGCCGGCCCAGAAGAAGAGAAAGATGGCGACTGCCGCTCCCCTCAAACTGGGCGGCATCTCGCTTGATGGTGACCAGACCGCTCGAACACGAAGAACTACGATGATCGAGTGGTCTGATGACGATGAAACTCCAGGTGCTCTTCCTCTAAGCACGCATGCACCTCCACGCAACACACGCGTGGAGGAGCAATCAAGGGGAAGCGAAAGAAGTCCCCAAGCAATGGGCGAGTGGATTCCCCGAGCATTGGGCGAGTGGATTCCCCGAGCATCAAATGAAGGAGATCCACGCGTAGCAGACGACGGAAGTCCCCACTAGGCAAGTGACGTGAGTCCCCGAGCAACAGGCGGAGGTAAACCCGGAGCGATGGGTGGATGAAGTTTCGGAAGCAGCAGGCAAAGGAGAGGCTGAATGCAGAAGAGGCGAGACCTCCACCCTAGAGCACGGGAGTCGACCCCACAGTCACGCCTAGGGGCTCGACTGGGCATCGCCGATTCAAAAAATTGTACCGGCATACCAAACGGCAAGTATCCTTGTATTGGAGTTACTTTGCTTGATGAAAATGATCTGATGCAGTGCAAGGCATACGGAGGGTCCAGACCCATCCACTCAGACTGACAAGCAGCCTCAGGCTGATCCCGATGTGGAGACAACGCCGACAGCTCCCATATTGGAGTCCTCGGGTGCTTGGCAACCAGTAGAAGAGTCAACCACCACGGGGGTGGTCTTGGGGATGGTGAGAGGTCAGCGTCAGTGAAGGATGGGTCGGCGACAATACCTGAAGCAATGGCGGGTACTACCGGGCCCTCGGGAGCTAAAACTAGAGTTGCCGGCGATGCACTAGATTCTAGGGTCGGCGAATCCAGTGGCGTCCTAGGAGCTAACGGCGCTGCCTAAGGCATCACAGGGCATGGTCGGTCCTGCTGTCCAGCCACAGAGCCCCCGATGGTGCCTCCAGCTGCAGTGGAGGAGGACGAGGTGGAAGAGATCGTTTGTGCTGAACCTCAAACCTAATCCGTTCGAATCCTCCGCAAGCATGGCGACGAAGTGGTAATTATCAAAGAGGAGGACACCCCCAAGGAGATGAGAAGATTGAAATCCGCCTTCACCGGAGTAATAAAACAAATCAAGGTTAGTACTAAATCCTGAGTACTCATCTTTGACATTGGAGATCGAATTCCATCATTGTCATCGTGCATTTTCAGGGGATAACTCAGATTGCCAAACACCGGCACCAGTTGATAAAGAGGATGGAGCCCCTCGCCGAGGAGAACCAAAAACTCAAGGAGGCGATGAACCTCTCAGAGAGAAATACCTAGAGGGCCCAGCACAAGCGAGACCTTGCTGAGTCCAACGCGTGGGACCTAGAACACCAGAGGGGGGGGTCCTGTCTGAGCAGCTAGTAGCCATGTCCGAATAGCTACGGAGCAAGTCCGAGTAGCTGGCCACTACCTCCACACAACTGAAGGACGCTTCCAAGCAGTTGGAGCAGCTATAGAAAATCTCCGAGCAGAAGAAAGGTACGTGTGGTCGGCAAAAGCGCTTTACATAGTTAGATATGCTTATTTTTGGTGATGACTGTTGTGCTTGTAGAGCAAGATGTGGAGCTCAGCCAGCTACGCCAGGCCCTCGAACAACTCTAAGAGGAGAAGGCGAAGGAGATAGGGTGAGCGAACAAACTAGTCAAAGAGCTGAACGGTGAGTACTCCCTGGTCAGGGTTACTACTGAAGTAATTTCCTTGCTTGATGGAACTTTGTAATGCTTGCAGACTACCAGTCGAAGGGTCAAGGCATAGTTCGATGTGCTGGAGCAGGACGCCCGAACCTAGAGGGACAAGTTTGACGCCAGTAGTTGCCAGCATCAAACCAGTGCTCGACTGCGTCGACCCAGAGGTGGTTCCTCAGCCCGACAGTAGGCCGCTACTGCCCGGACATCAGTCATCGAAAGGTGCAAGACGACGTGGGAGAGCTTCAACCGCGACGCTAGTTGTTTTCCGTCCGCTACCCATGACCTTGCTGTGGTTCAGTCCCACCATCCAGCCATTGACCTTTAGGCGATAGGGGCCAGATTCGCTGAAGGGCTGGGCGAGGCGGAGACTCAGTAGCTGGAGGATGAGGTGGAGGACGCGGCGAAAAAGCTGGCCAGCGACATTGACCTATTTGGTGAGATAGATGGCGATGGTGAAGCTCAGTGATCTTCTCGGAGGGTATCATCTATAACATCTGGATGGGGTAGTTAGAACGCACGAAAGTGCAAAAAACACTTATGTATATGATAAATGTTATAAGGTGCATGTGTATGCAGTTAGCTTGTATGTCGCCAAAAAAATCTTCATAGTTTTAACCATAACGCAATTATACGTAGTACAAGTAGCGTCCAAGCAGTTGGTTCGCTACTGACCCCCATGGCCTCAGCTAGCCCATAGTCCATGACATCGAGCACGAAGTCCGTGCACGTGTAGGAGGAATAGGCTGTGACCAAGGAACCACAGCCGACCACCCATAACATAGAGCACAAAGCCCATGGCATGTGTAGGGAGGGATCGGAGACTAGGGTCTTCTCCATAGAGAACAGAGCGGAACATGTGCTGCTCAGCGGTTATTGAAATAACTTGGAGATATAGATAGTATAAGCGGTGTATGAGCAATTAGTTTTGTGCTGAGCTCTTGGCCTTGGCTAGCCCATAGTCCATAACGTCGAGTGTGGAGCCCGTGGACGTGTAGGAGGAACAGGCATGACCAAGGAACCACAGCCAACCACCCATAACGTAGAGCACAAAGCCCATGGCATGTGTAGGGAGAGATCGGAGACTGGGTCTTCTCCAAAGAGAACAGAAAAGAAAGTATGCTGCTCGCTGATCGGCGAAAAATCTTGGAGATTTGGAGCAAAGTGTTTGGCGATTTGGAGAAAACATGTGGCAAAATACGTTGGCGATTTGGAGAAATCGTTCGGCGATTTGGAGAAAACTGTTCGGCGATAACGTTGGAGAGTTGGAGAAATGTGGTCGGCGCAATTATGGCGATTTCGTATTGGAGTTCGCTATGGAGTAGCATGGAGCTCAGCGACCATAAGTGGAGATTAAACCATAAAGGAGAAAAGGTGGAGACAATTTATGGAGACCAAAACTTTGTTCATCATAAATTGGAGAGTACATATCTAGGGCGTTTCAAGGATAGAAACGTATGAGGTGCTCGATGTGCCATGAGTTGGGAACATAGATTCCTTCTAAGTCACATAGGCGAATAAGACCCTGGTCAGGGTGACCTCTTTGATGACTGTAAGGCCCTTCCCAAGGGGAGGAGAGGCTTGTGCATCCCTTCGGTTTTTTGTTTTCTAGCGGAGAACAAGGTCGCTTGACTAGCAAATGAATGACCTTTGACGTTGCAGTTGTAGTACCTCCACAAGCCTTCTAGATATTTGGCTATGCGAACGCAGGTGATTAGGTGTTCTTCCTCGGCCCTATCGACATCCTCTATCCGAACAACTACGGGCTGCTCTTCATCATAGTTTTCCACCCTAGGTGCTCGGAAGTCAATGTCCACTGGTTGTATGGCTTCTGAGCCAGTAGACTAAGAAGTATGGAGACATATCAGTGCTATGACTAGCTTGAGTACGCTGTCCCTAGACTACAGCTGGTGAGCCATCTGCCTGGGTGCTTTTCTTCTTTCTGATATAGTCTCTTTTTGAGGGCATCAAGGATCATGCCGTTCGCCCTGTTCGACCTAGTCGTTGGCTCTAGGATGAGCAACGGAGACGTATTTGATGGAGATGCAATGATCTTCATAGAAGTCCCAAAAGTGATGACCAGTAAATATAGTTCTGAGGTCGATGATGATGCTGTTTGGGTGACCGAATCTGTGGATGATATCTTCAAAGAGCTCGACGGCTTTCTTTGTAGTAGCCGAGACGAGCGGTTTATACTCAATCCACTTGGAGAACTTATCAATGGCGACATATACATACCGGAAGCCACCTAGCGTTGGCTTAAAAGGGCCAATCATGTCTAGTCCTCAGCATGCAAAGGGCCAGAAAGCTGGAATGGTCTGCAGCTCTTGTGCCGGTACGTGTATTTGACTAGCGAAAAATTGGCATCCTTCACAATGTCGGATGAGGTCTTCTGCATCAGAGATGGCCGTGGGCCAGTAAAAACTAGCTCGAAAAGCTTTGCCAACCAGTGTTCTCGAAGCCACATGGTTGTCGCAGGAACTAGAGTGAATTTTGAGAAGTAACTTCACTCCGTCTTCTTGGGTGATGCATTTTTGCAGAGTCCCTTCCTTGGCACTTTTCCTCATCAAATTGCCATCAACTAGCACATAATACTTGCTTCGACAAATTAGGCATTCGATTTCAGTCTTGTCGATGGGTACTTTGGCACTAGTGAGGTACTTGATGAATTACTCCCTCTAATCGGCGGCCAGCGAAGGTACCGCCTAGTACCACCTGCTCGGTGGGGGGAACTTCCTAAACTTCCTTATCTGTTTTAATGGATGGCACCAGGAGATCTTGAATGAAGACCCCTGGCAGGATTGCAGCGCGAGAAGAGCCCAACTTGGATAAATGGTCGGTGAAGCTGATTCTGGTCGCATACCACGTGGTGGTACTCGATGCCGTAGAATTTTCCTTCAAGCTTCCTGATTTCGACGCAATATGCATCCATCTTCTCGCTGGAGCAAGATCAGTCTTTGTTAAGCTAGTTGATGACCAGCGTGGAGTCCCCATATACCATGAGGCGTTTGACGCTGAGCTCAACAGCTATACGGAGTCTGTGGAGACATGCTTCATATTCGACGATGTTGTTGGAGGTCGAAAAGTGTATCCTGGAGAACGCATCGGAGCTTATCCTTGGTCGGCGTAATGAACAGAATGCTCGCACCAGCACCATTGATGTTAAGGGCGCCATCGAAGTACATCACCCAGTGCTTGAGGCAGGTGGCGGTGATGGGCTCTTGGATCTCGGTCCACTCAGTGATGAAATTAGCAAGCGCCTGAGACTTGATCGTAGGCCTGCTTCTGAATTCAATGGAGTAAGTGCCGAGCTCGATAGCCCACTTGATGATATGGCCATTGGCCTCTTTGTTACGGAGGATGTCCCCTAGAGGGAACTCGGTGACCATGGCAATCTTGTAATACTCGAAGTAATGGCAGAGCTTACGTGATGTAATCAGAATGGCGTATAGCAGCTTTTGGACCTAAGGATACTAAGTTTTGGGCTTGTTAAGAACCTCACTGATGAAGTATACCAGATGTTGCACCTTATAGGCGTGCCCAGCCTCCTCGTGTTCGACCACGATGGCTGTGCTGATGACGCGAGAAGTAGCAGCGATGTAGATCAGGAGAGTTTTGTCTGGCTGTGGCGCCATCATGATTGGAGGCTTTGTTAGAAATAACTTGAGCTGCCTGAAAGTTGTATCTGCCTCCTCTGACCAGGAAAAGCGCTCGGAGGCCTTTAGGAGTTTGAAGAACGGTAGCCCTTTTTCATCGAGGCATGATATGAAGCGGCTTAAAGCAGCCATGCAGCCTATAAGTTTCTATATATCCTTGATGCATGTTGGCCATTTCATGTTGGTGATGGTGGAGACCTCGTTAGGGTTGGGTTCGATGCCATGAGCTCTAACGATGTAGCCCAGCAGTATACCGGATAGAACTCCAAAGATGCACTTTGAAGGGTTCAACTTCCATTGGTACTTTTTCAGGTTGGCTGAACAGTTTCCTCGAGGTCAGGCAATAAGATTGTCGACTGGTCCTAGACTTGATGACCACATTGTTGATGTAAGCCTCGACATTGCGGTCGATCTATTGATTGAGGCACATCTGGATGGCCCTTTGATAGGTTGCCCCTGGCATTCTTGAGTATGAAGGACATGGTGGTATAGCAGTATGCACCGAAGGACATGATGAATGACGTCTTGATCTGGTCTTCTTCCTTGAGGGAGATCTAGTGATTGCCGGAGTAATAGTCAAGGAAGGAGAGCAGTTCACAGCTGGCGGTGGAGTCTACAACCTCGTCTATCTGAGGCAAATCGAAGGGGTCTTTAGGGCAGTGTTTGTTAAGATCAGTGTAATCAACACATATTCTCCATTCTTTATTCTTTTTTGAACGAGAATAGGGTTTACTAACCACTCAGGATGATACACTTCTTTTATAAATCTGATAGCTAAGAGCCATTTTATTTCTATCCTAATAGCCTCCTTCTTGTCTGGCGTGAATCGGTGGAGTTTCTGCTTGATCGATTTGGCGGTCGGTGAGACATTCAAGGAGTGCTTGATCTTCTCCCATGGTACCCCCGGCATATTTGTAGGTTTCCAAGCAAACACATCGGTGTTGGCACATAGGAAGGAGACGAGCATGCTTTCCTATTTGGGGTTAAGGTGAGCCCCAATCTTCATGGTCTTACAGGGGTCGTCGAGGCTGAGGCTGACCTCCTTTATTTCCTTGGACTTGGTGGAGGCACGGGGAGGCTCTAGCTCTAGGGTCTCCATGTCATCAGTGGGCAACATCTTGGCTTCGATGACCATGCTGGCCATCTAGATGAAGAGGACGATGGCTTCAGCGAGAGTGAGACTCTCTGTCTTGTAGGCGTAGGCGATGGAGAGGTTGGCCCGTAGGGCCAGAACTCCTGCATGCAAAGGCATCTTCAGCACCAGATATGCATAGTGTGGTACAGCCATGAACTTGGCTAGAGCTAGGCCGACCAAGTATGGTGTGGTAGGCAGGTGTTAAGGTCGGCGACGTAGAAGTTGATGTGTTCGATGCGGTAGTTGCTTGTCGTGTCGAACTGTACTGGTAGGGTGATCTCTCCAAGCGGTTTGGAGGCCTTGCCAGGTACCACACCCCAAAAGGGAGTCAGAGGGTGTGAGATCTGATAACCTAAGTGTAACACCCTAGGTGTTAGCCTTGCATAAATTGACTTGCATTGCATGAGCATGAGCATCAAGCATTCATATTTAAGCTTTTACAAGTGAAACATTTGATTGAAATATATGCAACATTGCTTGTTATTTTATGTTTCTTTATATATATGCAGATGATCATGAGTGAATACATGTAAATGGTTTATGTGAGTCACTAAAACATATTAGCTACACTTAGGTTAACAAATGGAACATTGTTCATGAAAGTCACCTTTCATGATCAAGTACTTAAGTGATGTTATGTGTTGACCTGGATAGCCCTACATGTGACCAATGCATGAAATGAGTGTGTGACCTTACAAATAGCTTAAACATGTTTAGAAGATCATTATAAACAACTTTGATATTCATGGCTAGGGCTAAATGGGTCACTAAGTCATAGTTCAAGTACAAGTCATCATTTGAATGTAATAGGTTTGACCGAGTTTGAATCATATGCTAGAAACTTTGCATGTATGTAGTCACTAAAGCAAAGTTATAGTATTTGATATGGGGAACAACTTTTATTTTTGGGTCATGAGATAATAAGGTGCATAGCTTAGTCTTTTTGAGCTCACAAAAATCAACTTTGCACTGTTTCTACACTTAGGCAATTTTTCTAAGTCAGTGTAACTGACAGTGTCGATGCAGCCAGCTTTGAGATGATATTACTCCTTAACCATTGAGAATTAGGTCTTGATCGTTTAAGAAGAATTGTAGGTGGTATGTAGATCTATGGCTTTTGTTTAGATCGTGTGCGCTAATACTTCATGAATTGGAAGATCGAGCTTCGCAAAAGCACGCTGTTAGGCCAAAATCGCGAACACTGATGACTGAATCCGCTGGCTTCAGTGGCCGACCGGCATCAGACTTGGGCCACCGTGTGGAGCCGAAAGCAAAGCCACGCGTCGCCGGCGCCCTGCCCAACATGGCCACGCCGGGCCAGAGTAGGCCTTTATCACCCCAACGCTCGCCCGCACTGCCCCGCGCTCCCATTTTGATTTCTAGCTTCCTCCTTCACCCTAGCGTAGCCATCGTAGTAGCCACTGTCGCCATTGCCATCGCAGCTACTCTGCCGAGCTCGCCCGCGCTCACCGCTGCCCCATTCTCCAATCGGCCGCACTCATAGCTCCGCCTCACCCTTCTCCACCATTCCCACCTTGCAGCGCCTGCATTCGTGCCCTAGGTGAGCCGCTTTTTGCTTTGCGCTGTCGCGGGTATGCCTTCGCCGGAGTGTTGCCATGGCCGCTGCCGTGGCCATGCTCCGTCGGAGCACCTCCAATCGCCTAAGTCGCCTAGACATAGTCACATGGTTGTCGTGGTTCTAGTAGAGCACTTCGCCTAGCTTCGCCGTGGCCGGAGACGGCCGGCACACCACAGAGCAGTGCCACCGTGCCGCCATGGCCAGCGACGAGCCCGCTCTGCCACACCTGCACGGCCACCACCTAGACCATCCGATGCGGTTTGATTAGTAGATCATGTTGGTGCCCTTGGCTTCGCCGGAAAGCTCATCGGCGACGAGCCGTGGCTGGACCACGTCAAAGCAGCGCCATGCCCTGATTCTTGTTTCACTAGCAGTGTGGGGTCGTCTGACAGCGGGTCCCGCCTGTCAGCGACAGAAGTGAAGAAAGCTAGTCCATTTATTCCTATTTTTGTATGCAACTTTGAAAATTTATAAGTTGAGCTATAGAGATCCAAAATTTGTGAGCGAAATTTTGTAGTGTTCCTTAGGAAGTGTAGTATTTATGAAAAATATGATATTAGCTTTTGTAGTAGAGTTTCTGGAAGATTTGAAATGAAACTTGAAATGTGTTTTTAAATGTATGTAAACTTGTTTAATTTATATGTAGTGTTCCTGTGCTCCAAAAATTATGAAATTTATGTGGTGATCTATTCTTGGCAAGTATAAACTCTGGTAAAAATTTGAGGGTTAGTGCATGAATAGATTTTTAGTTATAGATTTTCCTTTTATAATTAAGTGATCCTTGTATGAATTTTTATAAATTATTTATGAATCCAATATTAATGAAATTTGTTGGAGGTTGTTCTAGTACCATATGGATGCTAAGAAAAATATAAAATCTATTGCTTGACACTTTTCACTAGGGGTTTCTATTTATGCTATTTTAAGCCTTTATGCCTTGTCATTTTTGCATAGGATGTTTTACTTGGTAAAATGGTATGAACCTTTTACAGTAGTCTATTGGTAGCATTAGTAAGGCTCTGTAAATTTTTGAGAATTTATGATGCAAATTTGATATATGTTTATTATTTACCCTAATTATTTAATTAAAATAAGAAAGGCATTGAAATATTAGATTGTGATTAAGCATGATGTTTTATATGGTTCTTATGATGCATAGTAACTGTTGATGTCAATGGTAAAGTTTAGAAGCCATTGGTTGTATACAAATAACTAATTATCGCTTTATCATTCAAATATAGGACTGCATGTATAGTTTTGATTGTGTGAATAATTTCATATGGATAATGGTCCCTACTGTAAAACTTGTTAATAACAAAGTTGTAGATAACCTACTAATCTACCTTGTGTTAAATTTTCACAGCCATATGACTTAGGGTTTTTGAGTTCTAGCTGTTACAAGTTTGCTGTCCGAAAGGTTTACTTTCTGGACAGATTTGATTGAATGATTTGTTTGCCCAATTTAACTCTTGAATCACAGTGAGAGTATTAAAGGAAAGTTGTATATAATTTTATAAGCTTTCTAGAAAGTCCAAGATCACAGCATTTGAATAAGTAGAACTTCAGTTATGAGTAAAATGAGTAGCTGGTATTTTGTTGTGTAGTAAATAAATTGTTGAAATGTTTGATTTAGTAATTAAGAAGAGATATGCACATACTCAGTAAAATATGATGCACTTGTTATTACTTTAACAACATGCTGTTAAGAATACTTACAAGAATGCATTCTTCATGTAGCATCATACTATACTTGTCAGCATGTATGCATTCGTAATATCTTATGCCATACTCATGCATCTAGGATCGACAGAGGAGATAACGTTGCTGGAGTTCAACGAAGGAGAGGAAGGGGACCAGCAGGAGATTCCTCAAGCCATAGTTCCTGAAGAAGAGGAGTAGAACCTAGAAGAGCTTCCGGAGTGCCCTGATCACCGTCCCACTTCCTTTCTAAAAGGCAAGCCCCTGGAGCATTCTAAGTCTCGCAGTATTTTACAAAATATTACTTGAGTCCTTTATGATTGATGCATTAGGTTCTAAGAGTTGATTGGAACCACTTGATGCATATAAATTCCTTGTCTAGAAATACTACCTTTAACCCTATATAGGTCCAGGATCAAATATATGCTTAGCCATGCTTAGACCGGTAGAAGTCGGATGATTTCCTGTCACCTGCGAGATATAGGTAGATACCGAAGCACGGTTGGCTATATTTGCTATCGTGGAAAAGAACCATGGGGTAAAAGTAAATCAAGGCCAGATGGAGTCTATGGTAGGTTGACTCATGCGATTTCGTCTGTGCCAATTAAGGACCGTACCGTTGTTGGCGCTTCTGACAAGATTAAACGCATGCCTATCACTTAGCTGGCCGGATAACTTGTTCCGACCGTGAAGCCGAGTAGCTCAACTTAGGCCAGGCCCCATTCTATTATGCGCTCCTTGCGGGGAGTCAGACTGAGCCCAAGGGCAAGCTAGGCCTGAACGTCCTGGCATTTGGTGTCCCCGATTGTGCGGCGCAGTACGAACCCACGAAATGTGTACCTGAGTTATACCAAAGGTGACCTAAGGCGACTAATGATCTGGTCTACCTGGGTTTGTGTTAGGAATAAATTCCCAGCTGGTTGAAATCGATTCGAATCGCCGTCTCTCCCGGATAGTGAGAAACTTGGCTAGTCCCAACATCGTAGTAATTATATTATGGAATATGATGGTTCGAATGAACATGGAATTACAATACCTGCTATGGTTACTATTGTATGCTCTTAAAATGATATACCACATCTTTGGCATAGGATAGTTGCTAATTTAGAGATGGATAGTCATAATTAACTTCATAACAGAATTACAATTGTATAATTTAGTTAATTGCTTTTTATGCAAAATGTTGTCAAGCTACATCCACTTATACAACCTTGCATGATCCTTGGAGTCATTTTATTTCTGGTTTATGACGGGTAAGTCTAGCTGAGTACCTTCTCGTACTCAGGGTTTATTTCCCATTGTTGCAGATGGCACTATTTATCATGGTTATTGCAAGAGTTGCTTCTATCCCGCTGTGGATGAGGAGTAAGCCTTGGGTAGGCTTCTTTATTAATCCCTCTACATGCTTTTGTGGACTGTGATCGTATGTTGGCACTGTATCAAACTATGTTGGCAAATGCTACTTTCAAACTTAATTTGCTTCCGCTTTTATCCATTAAACTTGGTTTGTAATAACTTTGTTTCATACTCTGATGATGGAAATATATTTGTGAACTTTATGTAATGTGTGACATGTATGTTGAATCATGTACGATCTTGGTTGTTGTAAATCGTTTATCGAGACCCGTCGTGGTACTCAACAGACTACCGGGTTTATATGGGTTCAAGTATGATAGTGCGACCGCTTATGGGCTGCCATTGTACTTGTACTCTTATAAATTGGTCGGTTCTACGACACCGAGGCCCGGCTCCTTTAGGGCTTCCGGTGAAGAGGAGATTCAGAGCGCTCCCACCATCAATGAGCACCTTTCTGAAAAGCACCTTCTGGATGGTTGTGTCGAGGACAAGGGGGAAATGCCCTATGTAGGGGATGTCCACCCACTGGTTGGCCCTGCTAAAGGTGATGGGTACCTCGGACCATGGGTGATAACTAGGGTTGACGGTGGCGTCTTCCATAGTGACGGAGAGCACCCGCCGTGCGGCGAGCTTCCGTTCTCTTTTGCTTTCGATGGAGGCGAGGCCCCCGAAGATGGTGGTGACCACCTTGTCGTGGTCTTGAAAGGCATTGTTGTTACCCCTAGGTGGTCGGCGACCTCCAGCTCCATCATTGGCGTCATCTTCTAGCTTTTTGTCCTGAAACTCCTTGGCCAAGCTGAGGCAGTTCTTCATCTTGTGTTTGGCGTTCTTATGACGAGGGCACGGGCCATCGAGGATCTTTTGGTACTGCTCGTCGTAGTTGCGCTTAGCGCGAGGTTGACTGACGGCAGCGACGATGTGTTCTAGCCGGTGACAGCAATTTTGGCCAGACTTGGGTCCTTCTGTTCGATCACGGCAGCTGTCACGATGGTAACTCGGTCGTCGAAGCGGTGGTCGTTGTGGCGTCGGTCGTCGGGGCGGTCATCGTAGCGGTGAGGTGGGCGATGAGTGCCCGCATCCTTGTTGAAGCACACCTTAGCTTCCTCGGCATCGGCGTACTGGTTGGCAGTAGTCATCATCTTGCCAATGCCTATGGGCGGCTTGCGGTTGAACTTGGAGCGAAGCTCGCGATGGTGGAGTCCTTAGGTGAAGGCGGTGATAACCTCAGCTTCTATGATGTTGGGAATATAATTCCTCATCTTAGAAAAGCATCGAATGTAGCTGCAGAGGAGCTCGAACGGCTTCTGGTTGATGCGGTTGAGATCATGCTTGGTGCCCAACCGAGTACACGTAGCCATATAATTGTCGGTGAAGACTTTTTTTAGCTCTTCCCAGGATCCGATGGAGTCTGAGGCAAGGCTAGTAAACCAGCTCATGGTGGGTGGCATGAGCATGATGGGGAGATAGTTCGCCATGACACTAGTGTCTCCTCTGGTGACGCGGATAGCGGTGGTGTAAGCCTGTAGCCACTATGTTGGATTCATCCTTCCCTTGTAGGGCTTGACCCCAGTGATTTTGAAACCATGGGGCCACTAAAGTGTTCGGAGTGCCCTCATAAACATTGGGGGCCCTTTAGGGTTGTGGTCGGCGTTAGCCGCAGCATTGCCGGCATCGATTGGCTCGAGAGCTGAGTCTAGGTTTCCATACTCCTGGCGGTAGCGTACTTCATCTTCATGGCGACCGAAGTGACGTTGCTCGATATGCCGTTGTGCATCCTGAAGGTTGCTATGGTGCACTTGAGCATCCTGTTCAACCTCCTGGTCATGTTGGCGATGGTGTTCGGCATGGTGGCCCTCGGCTCCCCCTAGAGAGGTAGTGACTGGTCGGTGAAACGGCTTTGACTGGGGTGGCGATTGGATCTCGGCATAGCTAATCGACGAATTGTGCTCGTAGAGCATGAAGGTCTATGATCCTCATGGATCTCATTAACCGGACAGTGTGCCGCTTTAAGCATGGCGGCGACCTTGGTGAGCTCGGGCATCTGCGGGAGGCGGGCGAGCTCGTTGGCGGCCACTGCCAGATTGGCACTTGGAGTCTTGAAGACGTCGTGGCCATCAACATGGAGAATTTCTTTGTCAAGGTCGTGGTGGAGCAGGAGTGGCCTTCCTTGTGAGTCGAGCCGATTATTTTGAGCAGCCTCGGCCCTGGCAATGGCTGCCTCGTTTTCTTGGCGCTACGCGCGGTTGATGTTCTGGTTCTCATGAGCGACATGTTCCTCTATGGTTTCGCTGTTCTGAGGAGGGCTGTCCGCACTGACGTTGAAGATCGTGCCACCATGGAAGGGTGGGAGAAGGAGTTGCTCGGTGAAGGTTTTGGCGAGGGTCTTCATAGAGCCCTAAGACTCAGAGCCTAGATTTTCCTCCGAGATGGTCTGGAGGGATGCCCCGGGGCACCAGCCTATGTGTAGCATGTTTACGGCTGGCGGAGGCTGGATGGTGAGCTAGTCGGTGAGTGGGTAGGCGTCTCCCACCTGGTTGGCCAATTTTCCCCTCAGGGCCTCTTAGTAAGTAGCGGCGACGTTGTTGAGCCTAAAGGGCATAGCCACAACTCTTGGAGTTTTCCAAGCAACCTCCGATAGATTTGGATCAAAGGGTGGCCGGCGCTGAACCAAAGTGTCCAGGGCCGATTCGGTGATGGAGAGGCAATTGGCAAGCTTCAAACCGACCTGATCGATGGACTCGACCAAATCGTTGTTATTGATCTACCTCCTCTAGTAGCGAGGAAGCAGGCAGCGAGTTGCTGATGAAGGTGACCTTGGAGGTGGTTCCAAGATTGGATCTACAGTCGTAGGTGTGGGGATGATCAGCACAGAAACGATCTGCGTTGGCTCGAGGAGCTCTCTGACTCCATCAGCGTTGATGATTCAGGAGATCGATCCGACCATGAAGATCTAGCCAGGCTGTGGGAGGGATGAAGAGCCTGTGAAAAAAAAACCATCTTGTTCGACAAGGAAACAACACGTAGCCCCCTACCTGGTGTGCCAACTATCGATAGAATATCATCGGTAGTCCTCCAAGGGGTATCCCATGAAGGTAGATTGATCGGCAGAGGAGCGCGAGATCAAGAACAAGAAGGCAACAGAGACACATGAGTTAGATAGGTTCAGGCCATCAGTATGATGTAATACCCTACTCCTGTGGTCTGTTGGTTTGTATTAGCTATTGTATGATATTGCATGAGTTTGGAGGGGGTCCCTGCCCACCTTATATAGTCCGGGGAGCAGGGTTACAAGTTGGTTAGATCTGAGAGATAACCGGAAAGTAATAACTGATTACAGGAATCTTGAGATCATACATATCCTAACAGATCTCGTAGTATCTTCAGGATATCTTCCAGATGTCTTGCCGAAAGCGCCGACCAGAGTCGTGCCCCGCAAGGCTTCGTCTTGTGGGCTGGGCCGCCCCTGAGGGCGCAGCCCATGTGATCTGCCGTGGGTATCCTGGGGTCATACCCCTCACAATAGTGGTCAGCTAGTTTCAAATCATCCACTTTGCATGAATGCTCATATTTTTCATGTATGTATGTATCATAGGTGGTATGGTGTATACTATGATTAAAAATAATGCACCGGATATGCCCTATTATAAAATGAAAGGCGTCTATATTCTTAAAAAACAATAAGAAAATATTTGCCATTGTCTCTATTGCTGCACAAGAAAGTTTAATTCCTATACCATATTATATAAAATAAAAGGCACTATATTCTTGGAAATTTTATCTTATTCTCATAAACATGAAAATATTTGTTGTCATTGTCTCTTGTATTGTGTGGTGCCAAGCGCCTCTACACTAGGTGCACCTGCATATTGTTGCGTTAGGTACACAGTCTTCAAAACATAACTATTGGGGCCTTATGAACCGTTGCCCCTTTGTGGCAATTATACTTGCTGCCAGAAGAGTCCGTGTCGGTGTTTCGAATAAACACTAACTAGTAAATTTATATTTGTTGCACGTTAGGCTCGAATGGTGTACTAAAGGACATAAGGTTTATACTGGTTCGGGCAGAATGTCTCTACATCCAGTTTGTTGCTGCTCATGTTATTAGCACTTGAAAAAGGTTCGTAGTAAGGGGTACTAATGGTCGAGAGAGGGACAGGTCCCAAGTCTCTGAGGGAAATGTCGAAAGGATGCCAAGAGCTCAGTTGCTGCTTGGCTGTGTGTTGTGTGATGTGTTGTGTGTGAAATTGATCTATCCCCTTAGTGGGGTGCCATGCCCTCCCTTTTATAGACCAAGGGAGAGCAGGGATTACCGACGGGAGAAAGAGGAAAAACCAGAGGTAGAGAAGGTCCTTCGAAGGTGCCGGGTCTTCCTTTTCCCTTGAGCCTACCCTGCTGACATGGTAGATGGTGCCAGGGATAGCACATTCGCTGATCCTCATAGGGCCATGCTCTAGCTTCGTTCAGCATGTGGTTACGTCCCATCCTACTCCGGCGGATGGTGCGGCGTGCCAGGGTGTCGAGCCGTGACCCTACGGGGAGCAAACAGGGGAAGTGACCATACGTCTGTCACTATAGATGATGTGAGTTCCCTCCTGGATTGTAGTGGTTGTTGTATGATTATGATAGGATCCATGTCTGAGGGCTGATGACGGCACCCACAACACTATCAGGCCCCATTTGCGTGTCCTTAAACCTAGCTTGATCTGCTTCTTTTTTCATCCGGAACAGTGTTTTCCTCTCACAAATTCCTCCAGATTCATCTAGATTCCTCCAAGCGAATGGGGCCTACAACACTGTTCAGGCTCTGTCATGCCTAGAAGGGCTTAAAGCACCCATCCCGTCATATCTTGATGGTACTTGCCCGCAGGCGTACAGGGTATGGTCCCCTGGTACTGTGGTGGACTTGAATATCCTGTCTTACCCTATGCTAGTCATTATGAAGGAGCAGGGCATAGACGTTGGGTGAGGCGGAGCTAGCCCTCGGATGTTGGGCAAGGCAGAGCCTACCCTCAGACGTCGAGCGAGGCAGAGTCCAATCCTTAGGGGTCAAGCGAGGCGGAGCCAGCCCTGGACATCGGGCGAGGCGGACTCCTGGCCTCGAACATCGGGCGAGGGGGAGCTTGCCCCCAGACGTCAGGTGAGGCAGAGCCTACCCTCAGACATTAAGCAAGGCAGAGCCTACCCTCAGACGTCGGGTGAGGTGGAGCCCTACCCTCGGACATCAGGCAAGGCGGAGCCTGCCCTCAGTCATCAGGCGAGGCAGAGCCAGCCTAGAACATTGGGCGATGCAGAGCCCTGCCCTTGGACATTGGGCGAGGCAAAGCTTGCCCTCGGATGTTGGGCAAGGCGGAGCCTGCCCTCAGACGTCAAGCAAAGCAGAGCCAGCCCCGGACGTCGGGCGAGTCAGAGCCAATCTTTGGTCATTCGGGCAAGAAGTGTAGCTACGTTTTTATCTATTCAAAACTATTAACGTCTGATGGTTATTAACTCCTCCCCTTTGGGTACCCCAGTATTAGGTCCCCGACAGTAGCCCCTAAGCCTCTAGGTGATTTGGATAGTATCGCCCAGGGGGGTGATTTGACTTCCTAGAGGGTGCACGGCGAGCGCACCCGACGGGTGTAGCCCCCGGGTGATTCAGGATAGAATCGCCCAGGAGGTATTTTGATTCACCAGAGGTCAAGCCCTCAGGTGATTTGGAAAGAATCGCCCTAGGGGGTATATCGATTCGCTAGAGGGTGCGCAGCGAGCAGTACCCGTCGGGTGTAGCCCTCGAGCCCCAGGGTGATTCAGATAGAATCGCCCAGGGGTAATTCAGGACCCTTCGTGGGCTATGGCTGTGAGATTTGGTGTTTTGACAACTAGATTGTTTAAAGGGAACCCTGGTATCCTGTTCATGGAGATTCATCTAGGGTCAGCCTAGTCGAGACTTCGATCGTGGATCGAGACTCCTTCGAGGCTCGTGCGCCTATGTTTTGGCCGCTCGCTGGGCCCATCCCTCATTGGGACGACCATCAAAACTATTGGGCCAAGCCCTTAAACTCCTAGGGCCTAGGTAGCCTAGAGAAATGCTTTTTGACCCGTATCCCCTTTACGGGAAAAGAGTCTTGGTCTACCCAGGAAGGCAAAACATCCAGCACGACTTTGGTGGGAAAGGATAGGGATCACGGGTGCATATCCCACGATGTGACATGGTGGCAAGCACGAAGATCTAGGTGGATGGTTGCCCTTCTTGCATCTATTGCCCCTATAAAACCAAGGGGTTCGCCCCTAGGGTTCCGTACCTTGCCTCCTTGTCTTTGCATCTACAACCTTCGCCGCCAATCGCTAGAGCCTCCCGCACCTACATCGCGGCTACCATCAAGCCCACATCCTACCACCCCCATCGTCTAATGGAGCAGTGGTGTAGATCTGATGTCACCCTCTAGCACCTAGAGGGCCTCGTTCATCGTGGCCTTCTTTGCGTGTGGACTGTCGCCGAGGAGTGGCGGCTACACGGCAATGAAGACACGCCATCGCCTCCTAAAGGCTATGTCATGTCCTTCGCTCACTTTCACGAGCGGGGATTCGCCACCCCACCCACAAGTTCCTTCGAGGGTTGCTGCATTACTATAAGGTGGAGCTATAGCACCTCACACCCAATGGGGTCTAGCACATTGCGGCGTTCATCGCCCTGTGCGAGGGGTTCTTGGGGATTAGTCCCCACTTCAACCTATGGTGGCATCTCTTCGCCGTCACCCTTTTGAAGAAGCGAGAGAAGAAGCAAGAGCTGAGCGTGTCAATGGGATGCACCGGCATCTTGCTCCACAACAACCGGGTCAATGAGTACCCATCAATGCGTTTGTCAACCTCCAACAAGGGGTGGCATTTGCATTGGTTCTACATCAAGAATGACATAGTTGCCCCCATGCCAGTGTTCACCGAACGCCGCATCAAAGAGGCCCCAAAATCATGGAGGATGTGGGGGGTCTCGGATAAACACAAGAAGAAAATCTAGGATCATCTCACCACCCTCCAAATTCTGAAGGATAGGGGCGTGAAGGGATCGAGGATCATCGGTGCCTACCATATGCGGAGAGTGGCGTCGCTAATGATTCATGTGCTTCCCCTATACCTAATGGTGCCCTGGAGTGTCCCTCGATGGGATGACGCTTGTCGATCAAGCGCTCCCCCCTTTGAAGTGGCGTAGCACATCAAGGAGGCGATGGAGCCTTCAAAGGACTGATGCCAGCATCATTCTTGATTTTGTGTATCCGGTGCCGAGGCATCCCCTAATGTGGCCAGAACTAGGGGTACATTGACTTTATAAGTTCTCCTTCCCCGTGCCTCCTTTTTTATTCGAATTCCTGACCCCTTAATGCTGATATTAGGATAGCGGGACTAGCCAAAGAGACTCCTTTTTATGGATAGCTTGGCTCCGCTATCGAAGGACCCGCTCGTGGCGATGGTGAATCGCACCGCAGCCGAGTGGCAGAAGAAGATGAAGGAGTTCAAGAGGAAGAAGAAGCTACAAAAACAGCAAGCATGGGAGCGAGGAGAGGAGACAGGCAGTGACGATGATGACGATGATGAGGAATATGATGAGGTAGTCACTGACATTGAGTGGGATGACCTAGGAAGCAAGGACGCGCTAACAGGCACCCACTCAGTCAATGTAGGGACCCTTCCCATTCCACATAGGGGAAGGCTGAGGCCTGTGAGGCTTAGAGGAGGCATGCTGAACCTGTCGGCCCATCCTCAGCACCTTCAGGGGTGAGCGGATCTACCACTGTGCCTGAGGTGCCAGTGGGAGAGGGTGGACCCATCGCCATGCCCCAAGAGCCAGTGGGAGCGGGTGGATCCGTCATCGTGCCCATAGTGCTGAGAGGGGGGGTGGCTCCACCACCATGCCCCCAGATACAAGGGAGGCAAGCCCCTTAGCCCTAGGAGCAGGGGACGGGCTCAAAATGGTCGTGCCTCAATGAGGTGGAGCAGGGAATTGGGGGTTCATCCCCCAAACGTCTCCACCGACCAACAAGCGCCGACTGTAAGTTGTTGATTCCTCTATTTTTCTCTATTTTTCATAGTTACTCATGCCTTTTGTTTCTTCTATAGCATCGAGAGATGGGTTAGATGGGGCACTTCCATCGCACTGGCGCCCAAGAAGACCGTCACCCTTCAGGCAAGGTGGGGACTGCCGCCTGACGTTGCTCCTGTTTTGGGCAAGAGTGGAGCCAGCATCATAGTCTTGTTGGTCGGTCTGGCGCTGCCCATGGTGGTGCCCGTGCCCTCGGTAGGTCAAGCTGTCAGGGAGGCTAAGGAGGTGCCCTCAGAGGTCACCGCTCAACCGGCGACGGAAGTGATGGTGCTGCCGACATCGGACTAGGCAGAGCTGTCGGCCGCACCCGTTGCGTCAACCATGGTAGGCGTGGCATAGCTAGACAAGGTCCCGCTAATGGAGGCAAAGGTGATGGTGGCTACGACAGATGGGTCATAGCCAGGAGCTGTGGTGGCGGCGCCCGAGGCAGCGACGCATGCCGTGCCACCGACGGCCCTAGAGAAGACGCCCGCCGTGGATGGGATGGAGGGGGTCATGGACAAGGAACCCTCGGACACCGCGATGGTTGCTATGGGGATCGGCGAGGAGTTGTGCCTATCCCTGAACATTAGAGTGCCACCACCTGCCCACGTGGGATGAGCCCCTGCTCCAGTGGGTGAGTCCATGGGACCCATCATCGAAACTCTTCACTCTCGATGATGTCGCCAAGGGCATGGAGCAGGAGAAGCTCTGCAAGGGGTTCAATGCCACGCTGGAAGCTCTAAACCAGGCCTAGCGGCACCCTTCGAGACATCATCATTCCCACCGGCCTGGTATCCATTTGGTCTTGCCTCCAGATCTCTTCTTTCTTCATCTATTTCTGATTTCTGACCACCGTCTTTTTTCAGTCGCTTATTGCTCGTAGCCAGGACAAATCCTAGTTCCTTTGTGAACACAAGGAGGATTGGGACTGCCTCATCAATGAGGCACAACTGCACAGGGACGTGACCGCCTAGCTCCACTAGAGGGTGGACGAGTTGACTCCCCTTGCCACGGAGGCGGACAATCTTCGACGGCGGGTGGCCGAGGCCCACCAGGATGCGAAGCTCACCGAGAAGTCTTTTGATGAGCTATCAGAGAGGGTGTGGTAGGATCAGGAGGAGGCCGTTGGAGTTTGAAAGGAGTAGGGATGAGCTACTCCAGCATGACGACGAGACCCGCTAGCGGATCATCGACCTCCTGGCCTCCCAACAGATGCCCGAGCCATTCGATAGGCTCAGGTGGCCCATTGGCCTCTCCTCGATGGAGATTCTGTGGGTTTGGCTTGAGGTTAGAATTGAACAAGAAAGGTCGAGATGTCCCTATCCGCTTTTGAGCAGGGTCGGGCAAGGCCGCTGGGGCTCACCTCGATTTTTCTCCCCTAGCTCTATTTGACGCGAGGTGGCCTTGAGCCCTTTGCGGGCTGGCCTTTGAACCTCGGTCAGTTGTAGCTCATATCGAATGAGGAGGCTACCACTTCGTGACGTGATGCGAAGCGTTGAGATGCAGCAATCGCATATGCAATGCTTGAATATATGTACGATGTAATGGAAACAAAAGCGAGGGTCGGTGATGTTACCTTGGTGGCATGAGTGACTAGAAGTTCTTACCGGACATGTTCGTGCGGGGTTTCGGGTCTGACATTTGCGACGGGGCCGGTGTAACCTGCACGAGTATCGCAATTTTTTGTTTCTGTCTCTCGGTGGCGATCTGAGCCGTTCGATTGATTTAGGTGGCTTGACAGCTTCTCCTTGAAGGAGATTCTACAGGCAGACCCCTCTAAACCCTTCTCGAGAAGGCGGATGCTAAAGCTTAGGGTGTGGAGAACTGTGAATTCGATTATGCTGGTGAATAAAAACACCATAGCCGCTGGGGCGTAGGGTCTAGTGATTCATCTAGTTTTACTCAAAGTTTTACACCCACACACCATGCCTCTAGTTTTTAAACGTAAGGAGGGGTTGAGTGAAGAGAATGTCTAAACAAGTAGACACTCTCGGTAGCCCCCGAGCGATGTCCATGCCCCTGCCATTGCAGGGGTCGGAAGGCTCGGTAGTAAAATTGACACAGCAAAGTAAGTAAACAAAGTTGCTTATCTTTCGGTGGCCCTTCGTTTGGTGTTCACCTAGGCCATCCGATCGACCCAAGAGGCCCATTGGCCTCCACTTGGCTGGAGGTTCCATCGTTGGGTCCTTCTAGGTCCTACCTAGGGAAGCGGAGAGTCGCCAGCATGCGGGTGCAGCCTCGTTCCTTCACGCCCGGTTGCTGGTAGTGGTGGGCCATGCCCAAGCCACGTCTTGTTTGACCAGGTGCCATCTTGTTGAGCAGGGCACTGTCCCGTCGGTCCTAGATGTGTCCCCTCAAATTCCCATCAGCATCGAATTCCCATCTGCATTGAATAGCGGAAGGGAAGAGAGTTTTTTGTCCCTAACCTTTCGCCTTTCTCCAACTGCTGCACCTCCTCCTTAAATAGGGGGAGGGAGAGGGTTCTTGTCCCATTCCTCCACCTATTCCTAAGCTTGCTGCCTCCCCTCCTTCTTCCTTTGCACCTGAATGCAGTTCGTGCATCGCAGCGGTTCCTAAGTGAGAGAGGGTAATGCTAGGGAGAGGAAAACTCATAGACCCGCTCGTGAATCTAGAGCACAATATCGAGCTGGAGATCATCCAACATAGATGAGATGGTGTCGAGCGCCTTCACCGAGAAGGGGCTGCTTCCACCGAAGGAGGAGGCGCACTAGAGGGTGTTGAGCATCGTCAGTTTTGCCAACGTCCGTGAGGCCTTCGTCGGGATGGAGCCATACGGGAACCTCTTCTTGCGAATCTTCTTTGAGCGAGCCTTGTTGGTAGGGAAAGCTGCCTAGGACTACATCGATGGGGGGCTTCGCCCTTGCAGCCACTCAGATCGGCTAGTTCATGAAATTTTGTGAGATGTCGGAGACATTCACCAGTCATGGTGGCCATATTTCGGCGGGCAGTGTCCCCGTTGAGGTGCCGTTGTCAGGGTTGCGGCTGATCATGATGGCATAGTCCCTGGATGCCTCGATGAAGGTGCCATAGTCATCGACATGGTGCTCGACAATGCAGACGACGGCACCATCAGGGATCCCATGGAGCGATAGGATGTTGCCGATGGAGAGCGTGGCGCCGCGACCGTAGTAGTATTTAGAGTAGAACTGGTCAGCAAATGTAATTGTTTAAGTTGAGGGGGAGCCCCTGTGTGAACAATCTTTTGTATTTATGAACACATCAGTCTCTTTTCATGATGAAATCACTTTGTAAGCGATGAAATTGTGCAAAAATGAACATGTTCTCAAATTTCATTATGGCAAACAGCTTTTCAGCTCTTCTCCCTCATTTTGGCAAAAGAGGTTTAATGCCTTCCGAACCTTCCCATAGTTAAGGTCTCAAAAGCTTGGAGTGCGGGCAAGCTAATTCTGATCATGCTAGTGAGCAAAGAGACTATAGCCATCGGGGCGTGGGTTTTGCGTAGTCCTACCAGTTATACTCAGAAATTATTCCTGAAATCCTAGCCCTTAGGACTTACCCTGAGAAAAGAGGGAAAACATAGAGAATGTTTATAAAATAAACGTACTCATACCAACCCTCGAGTGAGGTCCGACCCCTCACACTTGCAGGGGTCGAATGTCATGAAAAGATCGGGGATTTTGATGACAAAACTGATAAGAGAAAGTATGATGTTTATTTAGGGGTAAAAACGACGTAGCTGTTCAATGTTCTAGGCAGTTGATGAAGACCTCGTCGTCAATGGTTTTCAACTTGTAGGCACCTATCTGAAGTACTTCCACTGATGACATACGGCCCCTCCCAAGGCATGGAGAGCTTGTGACTGGTCCTTGTTGCTCTGCATGAGGCGAAGAACCAGGTCCCCAGCGTTGAAGGCTCGGTCCTACACCCATCGGTTGTGGTACCATCGCAACGCCTGCTGGTACTTGGTCGAGCGGAGGAGGGCGACATCATGAGCTTCATCTAGCTAGGTCAATGGCATCTTCATGGGATGCCTCAGGCTCCCTGTTCGTCGTATGATCTGAATCCTTGGCGCTCCATAGTCGAGGTCAGTTGGGAGGACGGCCTTGGAACCGTAGACCATGAAGAAAGGTGTGTAGCCGGTGGCTCGGCTGGGAGTTGTCCTTAGGCTCTAGAGTACCACGAGGAGTTCGGTGACCCATCGTGTGCCAAACTTGTTCAGCCAGTTGAAGATCCTGGGCTTGAGGCCCTGTAGGAGCAAGCCGTTTGTGTGCTCGACCTGCCCATTCATTCAGGGGTGCACGACGGCGGCCCAATCGACCCAGATGTGATTTTCATCGCTAAATCGAAGGAACTTCTTACTGGTGAATTGTGTGCTATTGTTTGTAATGATGGAGTTCGGTACCCGCAAAGCAACGAATGATGTCGAGAAAGAACAATACAGCTTGTTCGGACTTGATTGTGGAGATCATCCGAGCTTCTATCAATTTTGTAAACTTGTCTATGGTGACAAGCAAGTGGGTGTAGCCCCTGGGGCACCTTCTTGAGAGGCCCAACCAGATTGAGCCCCTAAACCATGAAGGACCATGTGATGGGGATCATCTAGGAGTGCCTGGGCCAGGAGGTGAGTTTGCCGAGTGTAGTACTAACACCCTTGCAGGTGCGTACGATCTGCTTAGCAGTCGGCTACTGTAGTGGGCTAGTAGAAGTCCCTATCGGAATGGCATTTCCAACCAAGGTTCTAGCATGGCGTTGTGTCCACTAACCCCACTGTGGATATCACCCAGCAAATGCTTCCCCTATTCGATGGGAATGTAGAGCTGTAGGATCCTGGTGTGGCTTCGTCTGTAGAGTTCGCCCTCTACAAGAACGAAGGACTTGGCACGGCGTGCGAGCCATCGAGCTTCTATCTTGTCCGTCGGTAGTGTGTCATGGAGGAGGTAGTTGAGGTAGAGTGTTCTCTAGTCGACCTGTGGGTCAGGGCTCTATCACTGGATCCTCTTCAAGCTCCAGGACCTCAGGGCCAGACGGAGCCAGTTGGTTGGCTAGCCCCTAGGCTGGATCGGATGAACTGTCATCGGCCTGCTTTGACCCTTCGTAGCGCACCAAGGGCTTATGTTGGTCACTAGCAAAGACACCTATTGGCACTGGCTCTTGGCCAGATGTTGAATTCGCAAGCACGTCGGCCACCTCGTTGAGGTGCCTTGGGATGTGATTGAGTTCAAGGCCATCGAATTTGTCCTCCAGCCATCGGACTTCTTGGTAGTATGCAGCCATCTTGGCGTCGTGATAGCTTGACTCCTTTATGACTTGGTTGACAACTAGCTGGGAGTCGCCTCGGATGTCGAGGCATCGGATGCCCAACTCAATGGCAATGCGTAGGCCATTGATGAGCGCTTCATACTCAGCCACATTATTGGATGAGGGGAAATGGAGACAAACCATGTACCTCATGCATACCCTGAGGGGCAATATGAAGACCAGTCCTACACTGGCGCCCTTCTTCATCAGTGATCCATCTTAGTACATCATCCAGTACTCTAAATCAACGACCGCCGGTGGTGTTTGGACCTTGGTCCAATCTACGATGAAGTCAGCCAACACCTAGGGACTTGATCACCGTTCGGGAGGCATACATAATGCCCTGATCCATCAACTCGAGCACCCACTTTGTGGTTCTTCCCATGGCATCCTAGCTTTGGTTGACCTCACCGAGGGGGAACGACTGTCACGACCATCACCGGGTGTGACTCGAAGTAGTGGCATAGCTTCCTCTTGGTGATGATGATGGCATACAAGAGCATCTGGATTTGGGAGTAGTGGGTCTTAGAGTCAGATAGTACCTTGCTGAGGATGTACATAGGGTGCTGTACCTTGAGGGCATGCCCCTCTTCTTCCTGCTCCACTACCAGGGCAGCGCTAACCACTTGCGTGGTGGCTGCTATGTATGCAGAAGGGATTCTCCATTGGTTGGAGGAACCAAGATCGAGGGCCTTTGTCAGAAGCAATTAGGGAGCTCATTGCACTACCAAGAGAAGCACTAGATGTGCCCACAGAGGGTCTCATTGGCCTTCTGACAGGCAGTTCTTGAGGTCCCATGGGTTCCTAGGGCGCTTGTATGTGCCCTTGGTGGGAAAGCAGCGTTGAGGATATGTCGGCCGAAGGCCTGTGGGTCTGGTAGGCTAGGGCTCGGGCTTTGGTCCTCGCCGTTGTCGTAGCGCCCACCGTGACAAGGATGATAGCTATGGTGGGCTCCTTCTCTCGGGTCACTGTAGGTGCATCTGCGAGCGAAGAGAGTGCTGCGTGCATCGTGGTTGCGGCCGAGACGCTGATGTATCAAGACCGCAGCACGTTGCCTGCCACCCTGTGGTGCCTGGTGTACTAACACGTCCCTGGTGGGGCACGCCAAGGATGTGCACTGGCTGGCATCGAGCTCGCGTCATCGAGACAGTGAGCTCTTAGCCTGCTGCGCCGCCGCACGCTCGAGTAGCGTGCGAATCTCATGGTGGGCCTAACGATCCTCGGGCGTCGTGGCCTCTAGAAGGCCATGGAGCATGGCCATCGTGGTGGCAATGTTCTAGCTCGCCTGGGTGAAGCGAGGAAGGGCTTCATCATCGGCGATGATCCTTTGGTTCACATCATGTGCCATGGCACGTGCGCGCCCACCAGTCTCCGCGGCGCTTGATCTCCCGATCGAGCACCGCGCATTCTTGCACAAGCTGGATTCTGGCTTCCTCGATCTCTTGCTTTCGGCCTTTTAGCTGCTCCACCCCCATGTGAGGTGGAGCCATTGTCTCCCCTTCAGTTTTGTCACCGAGGTAGCCTCCTCCATGGAGATGCTTTCGACGTGTCCCTCAGGGGTACCCATCATGAAGCATTCCTAGGAGGGGTGATGGCTCCCCCTGCTAGAGTCAGAGCTAGAGGACGACCCTGGCCCCTCTATGAGGAGGTTGTGCAGAGATTCCATGATGTGTTCGATCACCCCCACAAACTCATTGTTCATGGGCAGCAGGACCATGTGTCATGCCACAAGGTGGTTGACGATCGACGCAGCATTGTGGAGACCGAACAGAAGCGCTGTTAGGGTGCTCCATATGTGGTGTTCCAGGAGAGAGGGACCCTCCTCTAGAAAACCATGCCATGTCATTAGTGTCGGAAAGGGTGAGGCGATGCTGGTCCTCCCTAGACTACTGGGGTCCAAGGGAGACACCGAGCTGGCGCTCAAGCCTCTCATGGTTGAGATCGATGGAGGGGAGAGATTGGATGGTAGCGTGAGCCAATGCCAACTCTCCTCCCACCATGATGATGAAGTCTAGGCTCCCAGAGTGCATGTGTGTACCTAGGACCCAGCTGATATTGTGGCTAGCCATCGGTGGCCTGATGTTTATTGTCGGAATGCGCAAAGGTCCCCTACCTGGCACGCCAACTGTCTGTGTTTCGAATAAACACCAACTAGTAAATTTATATTTGTTGCGTATTAGGCTCGGATGGTGTACTAAAGGACACAAGGTTTATACTAGTTTGGGCAGAATGTCCCTACGTCTAGTTTGCTGCTGCTCGTGTTATTAGCACTTAAAAAAGGTTCATAGTAGGGGGTATAAACGGTCGAGAGAGGGATAGGTCCCAAGTCTCTGATGGAAAGGTCAAAAGGATGTCAAGAGCTTGGTTGTTGCTTAGCTGTGTGTTGTGTGATGTGTTGTGTGTGAAATTGATCCATCCCCTTAGTGGGGTGCCCTGCCCTCCCTTTTATAGACCAAGAGGGAGCAGTGATTACAGATGGGAGAAAGAGGAAAAACTAGAGGTAGAGAAGGTCATTCGAAGGTGTCAGGGTCTTCCTTTTCCCTTGAGCCTGCCCTGCTGACATGGTAGACTGGTGCTAGGGATAGCACATTCGCTGATCCTCATAGGGCCATGCTCTGGCTTCATTCAGCAAGTGGTTATGTCCCATCCTACTCCGGTGGATGGTGCGACATGCCAGGGTGTCGAGCCATGACCCTACTGGAGAGTAGATGGGGAAGTGACCATATGTCCGTCACACTAGATGATGTGAGTTCCCTCCTTGGATTGTAGTGGTTGTCATATGTTTATGTTAGGATCCGCATCCGAGGGCTGATGGCAGCGCGCACAACACTATAAGATGGAAGTCGGCGCCTACAACACTATTTAGGCTATGTCATGCCTGGAAGGGCTTAAAGTGCCTGTCCCATCATATCCTGATGGTATGGTCCTCGGTACTACGGTTGACTTAAGTGTCCTATCTTACCCTGTGCTTGTCATTATGAAGGAGCAGGGCATAGACGTTGGGCGAGGCAAAGCCAGCCCTCGGACGTCGGGCGAGGTGGAGCTTGCCCTCAGACGTCGGGCGAGGCAGAGTCCAACCCTCAGGGATTGGGTGAGGCAAAGCTAGCTCTAGATGTCAAGTGAGGTGGACCCCTGCCATTGGACATCGAGCGAGGCGGAGCTTGCCCCTAGACGTAGGGCGAGGCGGAGCCTACCCTCGGACATCGGGTGAGGCGAAGCCTGTCCTCAGACATCAGGTGAGGCGGAGGTAGCCCGGAACATCAGGCAAGGTGGAGCCCTGCCCTCAGACGTTAGGCAAGGCAGAGCCTTCCCTCAGACGTCGGGCAAGGTGGAGCCAGCCCGGAATGTTGGGCAAGGTGGAGCCTTGCCCTCATACGTCGGGTGAGGCGGAGCTTGCCTCCAGACATAGGGTGAGGCAGAGCCTGCCTTCATACGTTGGGCGAGGTAGAGCCTGCCCTCAGACATCAGGCAAAGCAGAGCCAGCCCGAGATGTCAGGTGAGGCGGAGCCAATCTTCGATCGTTCGGGCAAGAAGTGTAGCTGTGTTTTTGTCTATTTAGAACTATTAACATCTAATGGTTATTAACTCCTCTCCTTTGGGTACCCTAGTATTAGGTCCCCAACAAGCCGCAACCTTAGTTTTAGTTACATAGTGAGCTTCACACCATTTGACTTTCATGGACACAAAGTTCATAGTTTGCTCCCAAGGAACTATAATGAACACCTGAAAGGTCCTAATGGCTAGAGGGGGGTGAATAGCCTAATAAAAATTTCTACAACAACACTTAACAAAATGGTTAGACAATTATGAGGCAAAGCAAGTGTTGCGCTAGCCTACTCAAAATGCAAGCCACCTACCACAATTCTAGTTTAGATAGTGTCTATTCACATAATAGCTATGACACTACCCTATGTTAGTGTGCTCTCAAAGGCTAACTAAAGAGCCACACTAACCAAGCAAGCAAGCTCTCACAACTAGCTATACTAAAGAGCTTGTCAACTAGTTTGTGGTAAAGTAAAGAGAGTGATCAAGAAGGTTATACCACTGCAGTAGATGAAGGAACCAATCAATCACAAGGATGAATAACAATGAAGACCAATCACCTCGGAATCAATGATGAACACAATGATTTTTACCGAGGTTCACTTGCTTGCCGGTAAGCTAGTCCTCATTGTGGCTGATTCACTCACTTAGAGGTTCACGCGCTAATTGGCTTCACACGCCAAACCCTCAATAGGGTGCCGCACAACCAACATAAGATGAGGATCACACAAGCCACGAGCAATCCACTAGAGTACCTTTTGGCTCTCCACCGAGGAAAGGTCAAGAACCCCTCACAATCACCACGATCGGAGCCGGAGACAATCACCACCCTCTGCTCAATGATCCTCGCTGCTCCAAGCCATCTAGGTGGTGGCAACCACCAAGAGTAACAAGCAAAACCCGCAGTGAAATACAAACAACAAGTGCCTCTAGATGCAAACACTCAAGCAATGCACTTGGATTCTCTCCCAATCTCACAAAGATGATGAATCAATGATGGAGATGAGTGGGAGGGCTTTGGCTAAGCTCACAAGGTTGCTATGTCAATGCAAATGGCCAAAGTTATGAGCTTCAACTGGCCCATGGGGCTTAAATAGAAGCCTCCATAAGATAGAGCCATTGTACCCTATCACTAGGCACAACACGGGGTGACCGGACGCTCCGGTCCAATCGACCGAATGCTGGCCCTCAGCGTCCGATCACGTGATTCATGCCACATATCCCCTGCTTCAAATACTGTTCATCGGATTTCAATGGTCATCAGTTGACCGGACGCTCTGCTACAACTAACCGGACTCTGAGCCTCCAGCGTCTGGTCATTTCCAGTAAGGTTCTAGAAACGTATTTTCACGACCGGATGTGTCCGGTCATGCCTGACCGAACTCACCCAGCGTCTGGTCACTCATCATCTCCTCTGTGCACCTCACGTCAATGTACGTCAGCACTGACCGAACGCACCCTGCCAGTGTTCGGTCGTAGAGCGACCCAGCATCCGGTAGTTTGACCGATGCCAAGCGTCTTCGCTGTTACACCTGACTGAATGCGCCGGTCCAACCGAGGCCAGCGTCCGGTCACTCACAGTGACATCCGTCTTTTCTGTCTAGGGCACTGGTGGCACCGTCGGACTGTCCGCACTCTATGGGCGGACACTCCGCCAGTGGAGTTTCTTACCCTTGCACCTAAACTTCACCACCCTTGATCAAATGTGCCAACCACCAAGTGTATCACCTTGTGCACATGTGTTACCATATTTTCACAAACATTTTCAAGGGTGTTAGCATTCCACTAGATCCTAAATGCATATGCAATGAGTTAGAGCATCTAGTGGCACTTTGATAACTGCATCCTGATACTGAGTTTCACCCCTCTTAATAGTATGGACTATCAATCCTAAATGTGATCACACTCTCTAAGTGTCTTGATCACCAAAACAAAATAGCTCCTATGGTTTATACCTTTGCCTTAAGCTTTTTGTTTTTCTCTTTCTTCTTTCCAAGTCCAAGCACTTGATCATCATCATGGTATCATCATCATCATGCTATGATCTGCATTTGCTTCATCATCCTGGAGTGTGCTACATATCTCATGATCACTTGATAAACTAGGTTAGCACTTAGGGTTTCATCAATTCACCAAAACCAAACTAGAGCTTTCAACACCCCAATGCTCACATTTTTTACTGTTACTAGAGCCATCGGGTGCTAGGGCAGCATCCGTATAACATTCGATCCTTGTTGTGCTGCCTATAGAAAGGAGGGGGATGAGGAATCGACACTGATGTGTGGGATAGCAATGGCAGTGACCGGAGGAGTTTTTTGTTTGAGATACACAACTCCTCTATTTATTGATTAATTGGAGAGTAGGAATTACATACGCCCTCTCGCGGGTTAAAAAACCCAAAGAAATCTACCGCTAGACTCGTAAATGCTACTATTTGTTAAAATATCAACATCCATATTCAACTTATGACT
This sequence comes from Miscanthus floridulus, assembly GCF_019320115.1. Classification (NCBI taxonomy): domain Eukaryota; kingdom Viridiplantae; phylum Streptophyta; class Magnoliopsida; order Poales; family Poaceae; genus Miscanthus; species Miscanthus floridulus. The sequence goes on along the minus strand of NC_089594.1, from coordinate 45,520,632 downwards.
CTCAAGGGCAAACTTAACTGAAAACAAACACTAGGGGTCAGTGCCTTGATTTCTTAAAAAGTCTAGGTCGTAAGGACCCATACCTGCTCCTCTGATGCTTTTCATGAGATTCAAGCAATTAGAGGTGATCTGAAGCCTTTGTAGGCCTAGGTCACTAGCCAGGGCCAGTGCTTTCTGACAAGCCACTACTTCCATCAATTCTAGCTCTGTCACTCCCTTTACTACCAATGTCGATGCTCCCAAGAAAGTTCCATTATCATCTTGCTGTTGATGCCACATTAGATCACACACCAGCTAGGCCTAGATTGTCTGGGTCACCAAAGACCAATGAACGCAGAGAGGATCACACTTACGTGGTAAAAAACTAGAGAGGATTATGAGCAAATCACCAAAGGATAGGTATCACGCTTACATGGCACTAGTTTGCAGGCAAAACTAGCAAATGGTAACCAATCATGCTTGTGTGACAAAGAACGGCTAGTTTCTAAACAAACTAGCAAAGAAACCATCGAAGCTCTCACCCGGTGTAACACCCTAGGTGTTGGCCTTACATAAATTGACTTGCATTGCATGAGCATGAGCATCAAGCATTCATATTTAAGCTTTTACAAGTGAAACATTTGATTGAAACATATGCAACATTGCTTGTTATTTTATGTTTCTTTGTATATATGCATATGATCATGAGTGAATACATGTAATTGGTTTATGTGAGTCACTAAAACATATTAGCTACACTTAGGTTAACAAATGGAACATTGTTCATGAAACTCACCTTTCATGATCAAGTACTTAAGTGATGTTATATGTTGACCTAGATAGCCCTATGTGTGACCAATGCATGAAATGAGTGTGTGACCTTACAAATAGCTTAAACATGTTTAGAAGATCATGATGAACAACTTTGGTATTCATGGTTAGTGGTAATTTGGTCACTAAGCCATAGTTGAGTGTATACCATCATTTGAATGTAGCATGTTTGACCAAGTTTGAACTATATGCTAGAGACCTTGCATGGAGGTGGTCACTAAAGCAAAGTTGTAGTATTTGCCAAGAGGAACAACTTTTATTTTTGGGTCATTGACTGATTTAGCTCCTAACATGCTTGAATTAGGCTCTCAAGAATCATCAAATCCTTGTTTTTAGCACTTAGCAATTTTTTCTAAGTTTTAAACCCTGGCAGTGCTGACGAGCTTACTTCGGGATGAAATAACTCGGCCTTGGTTGAGAGTTAGCACATGATCCTTCAAGAACAATTGAAGCTAGTACAAAGAGCTACAAGTTTGATTTAGATCGTTGGTGCTAATTCCTCTTGGTTTAGGAGATCAAGCGCTGTCAATTCGCGCTAGTCAAGCTTACATCGGGAACTGATGTCTGAACCCACCTGTTCTTCGGTGGCCGACCATCGAAGAGCATGCGCGTCGCGTGGATGCGAGGATGGCCGCGCTTCGGTGGTGCCCTATCCAGCGTGGCCACGATGGGCTAGAGCGCACTACAACAATCCCTATGCTCGCCCGTACTGCCCCGCGCTCCCATTTTTGCTTCTGGCTACCTCCTTAGCCTCAGCGCAGCCACCACAGTAGCCGCCATTGCCATTGCCGTCATAGCTGCTTCGCCGAGCTTGCCCGCGCTCACTGCTGCCCCATTCTCGAATCAGCTGCATCCAAAGCTCCACCAAGCTCTACTCTACCATTCCCACCTTGCAGCGCTCACATCCGTGCCTTGGGTAAGCTGCATTTCACATTGCACCATCGTGGGTACGCCTTCGCCGGAGCTCCGCCATGGCCGGTGCCGTGGCCATGCTTCGTCGGAGTGCCTCCAGCCACCTAAGTCACCTAGACATAGTCGCATGGTCATCATGGTTCTGTAGAGCGCTTCACCTAGCTTCGCCATGGCCGGTGATGGCCGACACACCGTAGAGCAGCACGGCCATGCCACCAATGGCCGGCGACGAGCCACCACTTAGGTCACTAGACTCGCCCTGCTCTGGAGATCACATTGGTCCACTTGCCTAGACTCGCCAGCGACGAGCCATGGCCAACCCACGTCAAAGCAGCGCCGCTGCCCTACTTTTTTCGCTGACTTGTAGGGCCGACTGACCAGTGGGTCCCCGTTGACAGTGACTATAGGGCAGAAAGCTAGTGCATTTATTTCCTGTTTTATGTGCATCTTTGAAAATAGATAAGTTGAGCTGTGTAGATTCAAAAATTATGAACCAAATTTTGTATTGTTCCTTAGGAAGTGTAGTATTTAGGAAAAATATAATATTAACACTTGTAGTAGAATTTCTGGAAGATTTAAAATGAAGCTTGAAATGTGTTTTTAAATGTATGTAAACTTGTTTAATTTATATCTACAGTTCCTATGCTCCAAAAATTATGAAATTTATGTCGGTGAGCTGTTCTTGACAAGTATAAGCTCTGGTAAAAATTTGAGGGTCAGTGCATGTATGGATCTATAGTTATATATTTTCCTTTTATAATTTCGGTGATCCTTGTATGAATTTTTATAAATTATTTATGAATCCAATATTCATGAAATTTGTTGGAGGTTGTCCTAGTATCATATGGATGCTAAGAAAAATATAAAATCTATTGCTTGACACTTTTCACTATGGTTTTCTACACATTAGGTATATGTTTATTATTTACCCTAATTATTTAATTAAAATAAGAAAGGCATTGAAATAATTAGACTGTGATTAAGCATGATGTTTTCTATGGTTCTTATGATGCATAGTAACTATTGATGTCAATAGTAAAGTTTAGAAGCCATTGGTTGTATACAAATAACTAATTATCGCTTTTACAAGTTTGGTGTTACAAGTTTGCTGTCCGAAAAGTTTAGTTTCTGGACAGATTTGATTGAATGATTTGTTTGCCCATTTTAACTCTTGAATCACTAGTGACAGTATTAAAGGAAAGTTGTAGATAATTTTATAAGATTTCTAGAAAGTTCAAGATCATAGCATTTGGATAAGTAGAACTTTAGTTATGAGTAAAATGAGTAGCTGCTGTTTTAGTGATATAGTAGATGCATTGTTGAGTAGTTAATTAAATAATTAAGAAGAGATATGCACATACTCAGTAGAACATGATGCACTTCTTATTACTTCAGCACCATGATGTTAAGAATATGTACAAGAATGCATTCATCATGTATCACCATATTATACTTGTCAGCATGTATGCATAAGCAATATCTTATGCCATACTCATGCATCTAGATCGACAGAGGAGATAACATTGCTAGAGTTCAACGAAGGAGAGGAAGGGGACCAGTAGGAGATTCCTCAAGCCACGGCTCCCGAAGAAGAGGAGCAAAACCTAGAAGAGCTTCTGGAGTGCCCTGATCGCCTGCCCTACTTCCTTTCTGAAAGGCAAGACCCTGGAGCATTCTAAGTCTCCTAGTATTTTACAAAATATCGCTCAAGTCCTTATGATTGATGCATTAGGTTATAAGAGTTGATTGGAACCACTTGATGTATATAAATTCCTTGTCTAGATATATACACCTTTAACCCTATGAAGATCCAGGATCGAATATATGTTTAGCCATGCTTAGACTGGTAGAAGTCGGGTGATTTCCTGTCACCTACGAGATATAGGTGGATACCGAAGCACATGTTGGCTATATTTGCTATCGTGGAAAAGAACCATGGGGTAATATAAATCGATGCCGAGCAGGAGTCTATGTGTAGGTCGACTCATGTGATTCCATCTGTGCCGATCAAGGACCAGTACCGTTGTTGGAACTTCTAACAAGATTGAACGCATGCATATCACTTAGCTGGCCGGATAACTTGTTCCAACCACGAAGCCTGAGTAGCTCAACTCAGGCCGGGCCCCGTTCTATTATGCGCTCCTTGCGGGGAGCCAGGACTGAGCCCAAGGGCAGGCTAGGCCTGAACGTCCAGGCATTTGGTGTCCCTAATTTGCGGCGTGGTATAAACCCATGAAATGTGTACCTGAGTTGTACCAAAGGTGACCTAAGGCGACTAATGATCTGGTCTACCTGGGTTTATGTTAGGAATAAATTCCCAGCTAGTTGAAATCGATTCGAATCAGCTGTCTCTCTCGGATAGTGAGAAACTTGGCTAGCTCCAGCATCAGTAGTAACTATATTATGGAACATGATGGTTCGCATGAACATGGATTTACAATACCAGGCTATGGTTACTAGTGTATGCTCTTAAAATGATATACCACATGTTTGGCATAGGATAGTTTCTAATTTAGAGATGGATAGTCATAATTAACTTGATAACATAATTATAATTGTATAATTTAGTTAATTGCTTTTTATGCAAAATGTTGTCAAGCTACATCCACTTATACAGCCTTGCATGATCCTTGGAGTCATTTTATTTCTGGTTTATGACGGGTAAGTCTAGCTGAGTACCTTCTCGTACTCAAGGTTTATTTCCCATTGTTGCAGATGGCACTGTTTATCATGGTTATTACAAGAGTTGCTTCTATCCCACTGTGGATGAGGAGTAAGCCTTGGGCAGGCTTCTTTATTAATCCCTCTACATGCTTTTGTGGACTGTGATCGTATATTGGCACTGTATTAAACAATGTTGGAAACTTTACTTTCAAACTTAATTTGCTTCCGCTTTTATCCATTAAACTTGGTTTGTAATAACTTTGTTTCATACTCTGATGATGGAAATGTATCTGTGAACTTTATGTAATATATGACATGTATGTTGAATCATGTACGATCTTGGTTGTTGTAAATCGTTTATCGAGACCTATCGTGGTACTCGACGGACTATCGGGTTTATATGGGTTCAAGTATGACAGTGCGACCGCTTGCGGGCTGCTATTGTACTTGTACTCTTGTAAATTGGTTGGTTCTGCGACAGCTAGCATCAAAGCAAGATTCAACGTTAATTGTCACATGTGTATTTAAAACAAAAGTTTTTGTTTTCCAAAACCTTTTCTAGCAACTGATAGCTATATAAATAGGCATTTGAAATCTAAAGTGTGCCAAGTGATCACTTTCCTTATGCCCAAATTAAGGACTATTAGGTGGCTATTTAAGTACTAACTTGGGGGTTTTAAATTTCGTCATCCATACGGCGTGCTATTGTATGGATGCCATTCATTTGAATGGTAATATATGGATCAAATGCCTCTACGCCAAGGTAAGTTGATGAGTGGCATGACCACAAGATGTGAGCGTGTGGTTGGGGAGAGTTAACTTTGGTACGGCTATGTATGCATGCTTGCATGTGTATGTGGTGCGTATTTAATTATGGGTATAAACTGTTATCGGGCTAGCTTTGATACGGAAGTATATGTATGGGTATACATATATGGAAGTATTTAGATTTACATTCTGCATATTTAATTATGGGTTTGGGCTGAAATGAAACTTTTATGCGTACACTAACAACGAAACGTGTAGCTCGATTAGTTATGCTATATATGAGAGAACATATGTAGCCACCGTGTCTACCGTTAGAAATAATTTTTCCTAAGTTTATGAGGATGTACGGAACGAGCATGCATAATGATAATTACCATTCACATAATTACAATGTTCCTCCCCTTATAAATTTCTTACTCGGTTATGTAACTCTTATCCATTATGGCCTTATATCACATAAAGTTGTACATGTTGATGGTACAAATGGTAGCACCAACTGGATGTGAGAATTTCCTGATGGTTTTCGGAACGCCTACACTACTGTGGAGAGTTTTGCACTTTGCGGGGTACCATGAACCGCCCCTTTATCATTGGAATGAAGAATACTTGGAGGGACAGCCATGGTATGAGGTGCAGCTAACTATACCAGCCCGCACCCAAGCACCCTTCTGGCAAGAGTGGAAGCCAGAATTAGAAGGGAAAACTCTTTGGGAGGCTACCCAAGTAGTGGCCTTTGAGGTTTTGAGTCAAATTCTGCCAGTAGCATGGGGATGCACTTACCAGGCAGTGCAGCGAGTATGTTTCCTTGGGTGGATCCGTCCACCACAATATGGGAACAACACAACCAAAATGCATTGATCCGAGATCGGGATGAGCGGGCAAATAGCTCTAGTCCCTGCTATGAGTGCCATGTTTGTGGTGATGAAGATGTTTTGTGCATGCCTAGGACACCAGGGATTTCTGGCAGGAATCATACACCACTTGCATGGACAAGCTCATGAAGAGCTGAAGCCGCACAATGGAAGCTCAAGAAGTGTGTGCGCAAGCAAAAGAAAGACGCAAGTAAAGCCCGACGAGAATCTGAACAAGCCTATGTAGCCTTGGGCACTCTCCATGCCCAAATGGAGCAAGTGGATCAACAGAGAGCAGCAGCCCAAGAAGCAAGAGCTAATGATCAAGCATTACTTGCAAGGACTATGGGAGCAGTTGGAGGCCGCCCTGTGCTGAGGTGTCCACAGCTAGACACTAGTGAGATGTAGCAAAAAACCATGCCACTGCAGTAAGGATAGAGAGGGATAGGCACCACGACATGAGTAACGCCTAGGACCGTGCCAAAAGGGGCTTACATCAGTAGCTTGCACAGGCTCAACTTCAAGTGATGAACCTTCAGCATGAAGTGCACTATTTGAATAACCAGCTGAACCCAATCCTTGATGCGGAAGAAGATGGTCCAAATATGGAGGAAGATGAGGATGAGGAAGAGGAAGAAGTGGAGCCTGAGGAAGGAGATGATCCTATCTCTGACCTCGATAGTGATCATGATGAGGATTATATTGCTTAGTACTTAGTAGAAGTGCTTAATGTATCATCGTTGGTTATGTAATGGACCTATAGTTTGAATTTGGTATTGGTGATTGGACTATCATGTAATATTGTTATTTGCATGACTATCGCACATTTGGTTAAACGCTAATGCAAATGCCAGTTGATTTATCAGAGATCATGATGTGAATATTAACATGCTATGAGTCCAATAAGTGATCAAATTAGTGGTGTCATGTTGTGAGAATGAATTATTATGCCTCTATTTTTATTGTATGAATTTGAGATTGTCTCCATTAATTTCAGTTTGGCATGATTATAAATCCATCTACAATCTTTTGACATCAACCAATAATCATTTATTGTTGTAACTTCATAGATGACTCGCACCCATGCAGGAGCTAGTAGCAGCCATGATGGCAACGACGATGACTTACCACCACCATCGCCGCTGTTTGCTCAGGAGTTCTTTGCCCAATTCTTGGGAAGCCAAAAGACAATGGAGGAAGCTCTACGCCTCATCGCGCAGAACACCGCTCGTGGCCACCCACAGCAACAAGGGCTCGAGCCATATCAGCATAGTACATTCAAGGAATTTCTGGATACAAAGCCTCCTATTTTCAAGGTGGTAGAGGGACCACTATAGGCGGACGAGTGGCTCAACACCATTGAGCAGAAGTTTTCGTCTACTAAGAGTCACCGAGCACCTGAAGGCTAAGTATGCGTCCCATCAGTTGCAGGGACCAGTAGGGATCTAGTGGACACATTTCTTGTCCTCTCTACATGCTAATGCTCGAGTAACATGGGAGCAGTTCAAGTTGGCTTTTCGGGGACATCACATTCCCCCAGGCCTAATGCGCATGAAGGTGGCAAAATTTATGAGGCTCACACAGGGGACAAAGACCCTCATAGAATATATGCATGCATTCAACAACCTGTCTAGGTATGCTCCAGGTTTTGTGGATACTGAGGAGAAGAAGATAGAGAGCTTCAAGCGGGGTCTAGGCACAAAGCTGATGAAGACCATGGCCAATTCCAAGTGCACCACTTACAACGAGTTTATTAGTGATGCTTTGACCCAGGAAAACCACAATAACATGCATGCGGCAGCTAAGGGCCGCAAGAGGGCAATTGAGGCAGGTGCCTCTAGATCTTCATAGTCCAGAGCTCCTATAACAGCTAGGCCACAGTTTCGTCCACCTGCACTCAAATTTAGGCCTCCACCCCCAAAAGCTCAGAATGGCAGGCCTTAGAAAATGTTCCGTAAGGCATTCACTATTGCCTTAACTAAAGGAAATGGTGGTCAGGGAAGCTTCACAGGACCTAGGAGTAATCAACCCTGTTTTAACTGCAATCAAGTGGGGCATTGGGCCAAGGAATGCCCCCACCCAAAGAAAAATGGCAACTAGAATCAGAACAATCAGAGGCAGGCGAACACAAGGGCACGTCCGGGATACGTGCACTATACCGCTGTTGAGGAAGTGCCCGCTGGGGAAGTTGTCACGGCTGGTATGTTTCTTATCAATAAGCATCCCACTATTATTTTATTTGATTCGGGAGCTTCTCATTCATTTATGAGTCAAGCATTTGCATCTAGACATGATCAGAAAATAATTGAAGTAAGCAAGGGTGGTTATAATATAAGTTCAGCGGGGGCTACTATTTCTACAAATAAGATAGTAAAAAACATGCTCATCTCTATACAAGGGAGGGAGTACACAACAGATTTGATAATATTGCCTAGGTTATCAATAAGTGTAATCTTAGGCATGAATTGGATGAAGGATCATGGTGTTCTCATTGACACTAGCACTCGTACTATTATGTTGAGAGAACCAAAGGGGGGTAATGCTTTTCTAGTACCACTTTCCCAAAATTTTGAACTCAAACATTTAGCTTGTGCTATCTAAACCACTACCCTTTATGATATCCCCGTGGTTTGTGAGTTTTTGTATGTATTTCCAGAGGAGTTACTAGGTTTACCACCTGATAGGGATGTGGAATTTAAGATTGAGTTAGTGCCAGGTACAACACCTATCTCAAGAAGGTCGTATAGAATGCCACCAAATGAGTTAGCAGAACTTAAGATTCAGTTATAGGATCTGTTGGACAAGGGTCTTATTCAACCTAGTTCATCTCCATGGGGATGTCCAGCATTGTTTGTGAAAAAAGAAGGACAAGTCCTTGAGAATGTGTGTGGATTACAGGCCACTCAATGCTGTGACTATTAAAAACAAGTACCCGTTGCCTCGCATCGACATCTTATTTGATCAGTTAGCAAAAGCAAAGGTATTCTCCAAGATTGACTTGAGATCAGGCTATTATCAGATAAAGATCAGACCAGAGGACATACCTAAAACTGTTTTCTCTACTAGGTACGGCTTATATGAGTATTTGGTTATGTCTTTCGGACTAACAAATGCTCCTGCCTACTTCATGTACCTAATGAATTCAGTATTCATGCCCGAGCTTGACAAGTTTGTGGTCGTGTTTATCGATGATATATTGATTTATTTAGAAAACAAGGTAGATCATGAAGAGCATCTGAGGATTGTTCTATCTAGATTGAGGGAGCAAAAGCTATATGCAAAATTTAGCAAGTGTGAATTTTGGTTGAGCAAAGTACCATTCTTAGGTCATATCTTATCAAGAGATGGAATCTCTATAGACCCATCAAAAGTACAGGAGGTCATGGATTGGAAGGCCCCGACTTTGATTCATGAAGTTCGAAGTTTTCTAGGGTTAGCAGGATATTATCATCGTTTCATTCTAGATTTCTCAAAGATAGCTAAGCCCATGACCCGACTACTTTAGAAAGATGAGAAGTACAAATGGACACCAGAATGTGAAGCAGCTTTTCACACCCTCAGAACTCTGTTAACTATAGTGCCTGTTTTAGCACAACCCAACATTGAGAAGCCTTTTGATGTATTTTGTGATGCATTAGGTATAGGTTTGGGGTGTGTGCTTATGCAAGAAGGAAGAGTTATTGCATATGCTTCTCGGCAGTTGAGAAAGCATGAAGTCAACTACCCCACACATGATTTAGAACTTGCAGCGGTTGTTCATGCATGAAAGATATGGAGACATTACTTGTTGGGCAATGTATGTCATATATATACGGACCACAAGAGTCTTAAGTATATCTTTACCCAATCAGAGCTAAACATGAGACAGCGAAGATGGTTAGAATTGATTAAGGACTACAATTTGGAAGTGCATTACCATCCGAGGAAAGCCAATGTAGTAGCCGATGCACTCAGTCGGAAGTCTCATTGCAACACGGTGGAAGCATTGTTGGAAGATGGCTTCAATTTATTACATCCTACTGTACTGCATTATATCACAATCAGTTATTCACTTGAGAGCAAAATCATAGAGCTGCAGCAAACGAATGTAGGTATAAGTCACATCAAGAGAAAGATGCAAGAGCAAAAAACCAAGCATTTCAGATTGGATGAAAAGGGTGTACTATGGTTTGAGGACCGACTTGTGGTACCAAAAGACCACGAGCTTAGAAATCAAATTTTAGATGAAGCTCATTCATCCAAATTATCTATCCATCTGGGTAGTAGTAAGATGTACCAAGATTTGAAAACCGTTTCTGGTGGACTAAGATGAAGAAAGAGATCGCAGCCTATGTCGCTAGGTGTGACAACTACAACAGAGTAAAAGCCGTTCATATGAAATCTACCGGATTACTCTAGCCATTGCCTATTCCAAGTTAGAAATGGGAAGAAATCAGTATGGACTTTATCACAGGCCTTCCAATGACATCGCAAGGTCACGATTCAATATGGGTTATTGTAGATCGTCTCACCAAGTCAGCACATTTTATACCGGTTCACACAACATATCACATGGGGAAGTACGCTAAGTTGTACATTTCTCAGATTATGAGACTACATGGAGTACCTAGGACCATAATCTCAGACTGAGGACCATAGTTCATAGTTCGTTTCTAGGAACACTTGCACCAGGCTTTGGGAACTAAGCTAATCAGAAGTTTGGCATACCATCCGCAAACTTTAGGATAGACAGAGCGAGTGAACCAAATCTTAGAAGATTTGCTAAGAGCTTGTGTTATATCTTCCAAGGGTTCGTGGGAGAAATGGTTACCTTTAGCTGAGTTCTCCTACAACAACAGTTATCAAGCAAGCATCAAGATGGCTCCATTTGAAGCCTTGTACAGCAGAAAATGTATAACTCCGTTGAATTGGATTGAGCCCGATGAGAGGAGATACTTTGGTATTGACTTTGTTAATGAAGTTGAAGAGCAAGTGCGTATTATCCAATAGCATATGAAGGCATCTCAATCTAGACAAAAGAGTTATGTTGATATAAGAAGAAGACCACTGACTTTTAAAGTAGGTGACTATGTATACTTGAAAGTATCACCCATGAAAGGGGTGAAGAGATTTGGAATGAAAAAGAAGCTTACGCCTAGATATGTAGGGCCATACCAGATTATGGAACGGAAAGGAAATGTTGCTTATAAGTTACAACTTCCACCAAAGATGAGTGCAATATTTGATGTCTTCCATGTTTCCTAGTTGAAGAAATGTCTTCGTGTACCGGAAGAAACTATTGCACCCACCAACATAAAGCTTCAATCAAATTTGACCTATGAAGAAAAACTAATCCGAGTGTTAGAATAGATGGAAAGAGTAACACGGAGTAAGATCATTAAGTTCTATAAGGTGGTGTGGAACAATCACAGTGAACAAGGTGCTACGTGGGAACAAGAGGATTATTTACGAGAGGTTTATCCCGCCTTTTTCTAAGAATGGTAGGTCATGCAAATCTTAGGACGAGATTTTTATAAGGGGAAGGGGCTGTAACACCCTAGGTGTTGGCCTTGCATAAATTGACTTGCATTGCATGAGCATGAGCATCAAGCATTCATATTTAAACTTTTACAAGTGAAACATTTGATTGAAACATATGCAACATTGCTTGTTATTTTATGTTTCTTTGTATATATGCATATGATCATGAGTGAATACATGTAATTGGTTTATGTGAGTCACTAAAACATATTAGTTACACTTAGGTTAACAAATGGAACAATGTTCATGAAAGTCACCTTTCATGATCAAGTACTTAAGTGATGTTATATGTGTTGACCTAGATAGCCCTATGTGTGACCAATGCATGAAATGAGTGTGTGACCTTACAAATATCTTAAACATTTTTAGAAGATCATGATGAACAACTTTAGTATTCATGGTTAGGGGTAATTTGGTCACTAAGCCATAGTTGAGTGTATACCATCATTTGAATGTAGCATGTTTGACCAAGTTTGAACTATGTGCTAGAGACCTTGCATGAAGGTGGTCACTAAAGCAAAGTTGTAGTATTTGGCAAGAGGAACAACTTTTATTTTTGCGTCATTGACTGGTTTAGCTACTAACATGCTTGAATTAGGCTCACAAGAATCATCAAATCCTTGTTTTCGGCACTTAGCAATTTTTTCTAAGTTTTAAACCCTGGCAGTGCTGACGAGCTTACTTTGGGATGAAATAACTCGGTCTCGGTTGAGAGTTAGCACATGATCCTTCAAGAACAATTGAAGCTGGTACATAGAGCTACAAGTTTGATTTAGATTGTTGGCGCTAATTCCTCTTGGTTTAGGAGATCAAGCGCTGCCAATTCACGCTGTCAGGCTTACATCGGGACACCGATGTCTGAACCCGCCCATTCTTTGGTGGCCGACCGTCGCAGAGCATGCATGCTGCATGGATGCAAGGATGGCCGGCATCGCTGGCGCCCTACCCAGCGCGGCCACGATGGGCCAGAGCGCACTACAACAAGCTCCGTGCTCGCCCGTACTGCCCCATGCTCCCATTTTCGTTTTTGGCTTCCTCCTTCACCTCAGCGTAGCCACCGCAGCAGCCGCCATCACCATTGCCATCGTAGCTGCTTCGCCAAGCTCGCCCACGCTCACCGCCACCCCATTCTCAAATCGGCTACACCCAAAGCTCCACCGAGCTCTGCTCTACCATTCCCACCTTGCAGCACTCACATCCGTGCCTTGGGTAAGCTGCATTTCGCGTTGTGCCGTCGTGGGTACGCCTTCACTGGAGCTCTGCCATGGCCGCTGCCGTGGCCATGCTTCGTCGGAGCGCCTCTAGCCGCCTAAGTCGCCTAGACATAGTCACATTGTCGTTGTGGTTCTGTAGAGCGCTTCACCTAGCTTTGTCGTGGCCGGTGACGACCGACACACCATAGAGCAGCACGGTCGTGCCGCTGTGGCCGGTGACGAGCCACCACTTAGGTCACTAGACTCTCCTTGCTCTGGAGATCACATTGGTCCACTTGCCTGGACTCGCCGGCGACGAGCCATGGCCAACCCGTGTCGAAGCAGCGCTGCTGCCCTACTTTTTTCGCTGACTTGTAGGGCCGACTGACCAGTGGGTCCCTGTTGACAGTGACTATAGTGCAGAAAGCTAGTGCATTTATTTCCTATTTTATGTGCATCTTTGAAAATAGATAAGTTGAGCTGTGTAGATTCAAAAATTGTGAACCAAATTTTGTATTGTTCCTTAGGAAGTGTAGTATTTAGAAAAAATATAATATTAACACTTGTAGTAGAATTTCTGAAAGATTTAAAATGAAGCTTGAAATTTGTTTTTAAATGTATGTAAACTTGTTTAATTTATATCTAGAGTTCCTATGCTCCAAAAATTATGAAATTTATGTGGTGAGATGTTCTTGACAAGTGTAAGCTCTGGTATAAATTTGAGGGTCAGTGCACGTATGGATCTATAGTTATAGATTTTCCTTTTATAATTTGGTGATCCTTGTATGAATTTTTATAAATTATTTATGAATCCAATATTCATGAAATTTGTTGGAGGTTGTCCTAGTACCATATGGATGCTAAGAAAAATATAAAATCTATTGCTTGACACTTTTCACTAGGGTTTTCTACACATTTGGTATATGTTTATTATTTACTCTAATTATTTAATTAAAATAAGAAAGGCATTGAAATAATTAGATTGTGATTAAGCATGATGTTTTCTATGGTTCTTATGATGTATAGTAACTGTTGATGTCAATAGTAAAGTTTAGAAGCCATTGGTTGTATACAAATAACTAATTATCGCTTTATCATTCAAATACAGGACAACATGTATAGTTTTGATTGTGTGGATGATTTCATATGGATGATGGTCCCTAATGTAAAACTTGTTAATAACAAAGTTATAGATAACCTACTAATCTACCTTGTGTTAAATGTTCACAGCCATGGGACTTAGGGTTTTTTAGTTCTAACTGTTACAAGTTTGCTGTCTGAAAGGTTTACTTTCTAGACAGATTTGATTGAATGATTTGTTTGCCTAATTTAACTCTTGAATCATAGTGAGAGTATTAAAGGAAAGTTGTAGATAATTTTATAAGCTTTCTAGAAAGTTCAAGATCATAGCATTTGGATAAGTAGAACTTCAGTTATGAGTAAAATGATTAGCTGCTGTTTTGTGATATAGTAGATGCATTGTTGAAGTAGTTAATTAAATAATCAAGAAGAGATATGTACATACTCAGTAGAACATGATGAAACTTCTTATTACTTCAGCACCATGATGTTAAGAATACGTACAAGAATGCATTCATCATGTATCACCATATTATACTTGTCAGCATGTATGCATAAGCAATATCTTATGCCATACTCATGCATCTAGGATCGACAGAGGAGATAACGTTGCTAGAGTTCAACGAAGGAGAGGAAGGGGACCAGCAGGAGATTCTTCAAGCTGTAGCTCTCGAAGAAGAGGAGCAGAACCCAGAAGAGTTTCCAGAGTGCCCTGATCACTGCCCCATTTCCTTTCTGAAAGGCAAGCCCCGGAGCATTCTAAGTCTCCCAGTATTTTACAAAATATTACTCAAGTCCTTATGATTGATGCATTAGGTTATAATAGTTGATTGAAATCACTTGATGCATATAAATTCCTTGTCCAGATATATACACCTTTAACCCTATGAAGGTCCAGGATCGAATATATGCTTAGCCATGCTTAGACCGGTAGAAGTCGGGTGATTTCCTATCACCTGCGAGATATAGGTGGATACCGAAGCACGATTGGCTATATTTGCTATCATAAAAAAGAACCATGGGGTAATATAAATCGAGGCTGAGCAGAGTCTATGTGTAGGTGGACTCATATGATTCTGTCTGTGCCGATCAAGGATCGTACCGTTGTTGGAACTTCTGACAAGATTGAACGCATGCCTATCACTTAGCTGGCCGGATAACTTGTTCCGACCATGAAGCCGAGTAGCTCAACTCAGGGCAGGCCCCGTTCTATTGTGCGCTCCTTGCGGGGAGCTAGACTAAGCCCAAGGGCAGGCTTGGCCTGAACGTCTAGGCATTTGGTGTCCCCGATTTGCGGCGCGGTACAAACCCATGAAATTTGTACCTGAGTTGTACCAAAGGTGACCTAAGGCGACTAATGATCTGGTCTACCTGGGTTTATGTTAGGAATAAATTCCCAGCTGGTTGAAATCGATTCGAATCGCCATCTCTCTCGGATAGTGAGAAACTTGGCTAGCTCCAACATCGTAGTAACTGTATTATGGAACATGATGGTTCGCATGAACATGGATTTACAATACTGGATATGGTTACTAGTGTATGCTCTTAAAATGATATACCACATGTTTGGCACAGGATAGTTGCTAATTTAGAGATGGATAGTTATAATTAACTTGATAACATAATTATAATTGTATAATTTAGTTAATTGCTTTTTATGCAAAATGTTGTCAAGCTATATCCACTTATACAGCCTTGCATGATCCTTGGAGTCATTTTATTTCTGGTTTATGACGGGTAAGTCTAGCTGAGTACCTTCTCGTACTCAGGGTTTATTTCCCATTGTTGCAGATAGCACTATTTATAATGGTTATTGCAAGAGTTGCTTCTATCCCGCTGTGGATGAGGAGTAAGCCTTGGGCAGACTTCTTTATTAATCCCTCTACATGCTTTTATGAACTATGATCGTATATTGGCACTGTATTAAACAATGTTGGAAACTTTACTTTCAAACTTAATTTGCTTCCGCTTTTATCCATTAAATTTGGTTTGTAATAACTTTGTTTCATACTCTGATGATGGAAATGTATCTGTGAACTTTATGTAATATGTGACAAGTATATTGAATCATGTACGATCTTGGTTGTTGTAAATCGTTTATCGAGACCCGTTGTGGTACTCGACGGACTACCGGGTTTATATGGGTTCAAGTATGACAGTACGACCGCTTGCGGGCTGCCATTGTACTTGTACTCTTATAAATTGGTCGGTTCTGTGACACCCGAGAGAGACCCTATTGGGGCAAGCATAGCGGCAGGTTGTGCCAGGATTGGCTGGCAAGCCTAGGGATCCATCCTTGGTCGTCCGATCAAGAGATGAACAGCAGCATGGGGTTAGAAGAGGAGATAAAAAGGTTGTAGGTGTAAAAAGACGATTCGATTGTTGGATACCTCAATCGGCTATGTACCTCCTATTTTATAGGGAGTAGGGGTACGGTGGTCTTATCCTATTTGAAAACCAATGTGGTACTATTATTTTATCGCTTTATAGAGTTTTCTTTAGATTGGGCCAAAACTAGCATGGGCCTCGCTCACCGTGCCCATAGGGGGTCTCAACCTCATCGCGCCCATGTCACCTCCATAGCTAGGGTCTGCATCTCCATCGCGCAGGGAGATGCCACAAGCTTCTGCTCTAGGACGTCCGACGGAGGCAGCATGTCATATAGGAACGGGCCACGTGTGCCAGCACTGATGCCTGCATGTTCTCCGATGGCTCTCTCTTCGTGGCTAGCTCTCTCTTCGTGGCTAAATAGCCCTATATTGAGATCTACTTTTGCAACACTCAGATAAAATAATTGCAACATACGATTGAAGTAGATAAAACATTTGGAATATACACTTGCAACATAGTCATTGTAAACATATGCAGCATCCAGATAGAACACTTGCAACATACGTCTGAAACACATAAAACATATGGAACATGTTGTTGCAACATATATGTGAAACATATGCAAACATCCATTTCAAAATGCTTGCAACATACATCTGGAACAGATGAAATATTTTGAACAAACGCTTGCAACATGCCTCTGAAACACTTGCAATATTTGCAACATGTGCAACATCCTGATCTATTTTTGCAATATCCATAAGAAACAACTGTAATATATCTTTGAAATAACTGAAACACCTGAAACATACATTTGCAACACAAGGGGGGAGAAGCCTGGGCCGATCGATTCCAGCCGTCGAGGTCAGAGGGCGGCGAGCGGCAGGCGCACGAGCACCTTTAGCACAAAGCACCAGTGGCGCGTGCGAGCACCACCACCAGCCAGCCCCTACCAGCATCGGCATTGGCTCAGCCTGGTGGGTAGCGCGTGCTACGAGAGGGAGCGGGCAGGTGCGGCGCACGACCAAAGCGAGGAGCGAGGAGCAGGTGGGGTGCACGACGGGTGAAGGAGAGGAGCGAGGAGCGAGCAGCGCAGGTGGGGCACGTGATGGCATGGGAGCGAGGAGCGAGCGAGCGGCGCAGGGTCATGGCGCGGTGGGAGAAGGCCAAGCGGAGTGAGTGAACAGTGTCCAGATGAGAATAAGAGACAGAGGGAGTCAAAGTTGTGGTGCACGTCACGCCACGCATCCAGTCCTGAGGAAGTCGTTGGCGTCGGACATCCTTTTTGTAGCATTATCGCTTAAAATTAGGGGCTCTAAAATTAGCATGGGCCTAGTTTGGGCGTTTAACACTTGCGCAACAGCAGCTGCCGAACCAATATGTAGCATTGAAGTGTCCGGAGGAGGTGGTGGGATGCTGGCTTCTGTTGGGTTGGGAGCCCAACCTGCTGCTACAGCTTTAATGGGTCGTCGCCAACACGCAGGAGGAAGGAGGAGACACGAGAGGGGCCGCTACTAGCTGGGCTTAGCCTGGCTGAAAACAGGGGCAGGACGAAAGGCTAGCCGCAGGTAAAAAAGGAAAGAAGAATTTTCTTTTACTGAAGCTCCAGAAAAGAACCGAAACTCTCCTAAAAAAAGAACCGAAACCAATTTTCAACAGCACATAACTTACAAGAGTATTTTTACGCACATTATACTGAATTGAACACACCATCCATGGCTGATTTATTTTAGTTTAGAAAAACTCGTTTTTACGCACATAAAACCTCGTTGCTAGGGTATGACTGCATCAAACATACCATGTCCATCCATGACTGATTATTTTAGTTTAGATTTAGTAAATAATTATTTATTGCACCAAATATTCATGAGAACCACCAACATTGGATAAATTTAAAATTATTATAAAAATGTTGAATTAAGTTATACTTTCTATTCACATCCTAAAATTAAATATTTTGAGGGTGTGTACATTCCTCTTCACCACGAACCATGATAGCAACATGCTGGCATAAGTTATATGATAGATCATCATTGTTAAAAGATTTGCACATCATTAAAAATGATGGGAAGTGTTGCTCGTATACATACCATCTACAGGAAATTGGTGCTCGTATTCCTCATTGAACCTCTCATGGGTTTTAATGGTTTTGCCTTTTCGTACATGGTGGACAAGCTTAATTTGCATCTTCATTTGACGTTGGTAGAAAAAATTCAACATGAAATTCTCACAAGTACCAAAAAATTCAACATGAAAAAATTCATTTGCGAGAAAAGCTTCCCCACCAACATGAATTTTTTGATATCAACTTTGCATCGTTTGGTACTTGTTGTGGTTGTTGTGTTGCTATCTTGCTCGTGTTGCGAGAGTTTTGTTGTTGGCAGAGTTATCTTAGTTACTCTATTGTGGTTACTTTCTATTGTAAAGCCATCTAGGGCCGTTGTTGTTTACCCAGTCGGGGTCTCTTATGTATCAAAATAATTAGTAGCAGCTGTGGTTGGTTCCTTTAAAAAAGCGATAATGATTAGAATAGGGCGTCCGTCTGCCCTGTCTACCCGGACACACCCGTTGACCCACTCCTGTCCGCCCCACTCAGAAGGCCTTATCCACCGCGCTATCAAACCTCTGCGTCTGACTCCACCGCGCTGCCCGCCCACTACTCACCTTCTCCAGCGCAGGGTCGCTTGCCGCAGGCAGCGCATGCGCTCACTGCGGCCAGCGCTGTTGCCTCCACCATAGGGCCACCGCGCCACAGTCCACGCAGGCAGCGCATGTGCTCGCCACGGGCAGCGCTGCCACCTCCACTACAGGGACGCCTCGCTATGGGAGACCGCACCCGCCCTATCAGTGGAGTTGTGCTACCACTCGCCAGGGCCGTGTAGCTACCTGCCCGTTGGCATCGCCCTCGCCACTTCGTGGCATCGGGCTCTACACCGGCAGTAGAGCTCCATGTCAACAAGCCTCTATTTCATCCAAGCAGCAAGTAGATGTTGCGCTTGAAGGCGCATGTTGTTGCAAGCATATGTTTCAAATGTTTTGGATGTTTCATAGGTATGTTATAAGCGTTTCATATGTTGCAATGGTTGTACATGTATGTTGCAAGCTTCTATTCCCAATGTTTCATCTATTTTTTCATACGTATGCTGCAAGTGTGTTTATCTGGATGTTGCATATATTTCACATATATGTTTTGCTAGTGCTTTTACCTGGATGTTGCTATGTTTACAATGTGAAAGCTCTAGTTTGGTTTTGGTGAATTGATAAAACCCTAAGTGCTAACCTAGTTTATCAAGTGATCATGAGATATGTAGCACATTCCAAGTGGTGAAGCAAATGAAGATCATGACATGACGATGGTGTTGCCATGGTGATAATCAAGCGCTTGGACTTGGAAAAGAAGAAAGAAAAATAAAAGGCTCAAGGCAAAGGTATAAATTGTAAGAGCATTTTCATTTCGGTGATCAAGACACTTAGCGAGTGTGATCACATTTAGGTTCGATAGCCATACTATTAAGAGGGGTGAAACTCGTATCGAAATGCGGTTATCAAAGTGCCATTAGATGCTCTAACTCATTGCATATGCATTTAGGATCTAATGGAGTGCTAACATCCTCGAAAATGTTTGTGAAAAAATATGCTAACACACATGCACAAAGGTGATACACATTGTGTTTAGCACTTAGGAGCAAGAGTAAGAAACTTCACCGACGAACAGTCCGATGGTGCCACCGGCGCACTGTACAGAAAAGATAGGGTTTCACAGAGTGCACCGGACGCTAGCCTCAACTGGACCAGTGGCTTTACTACTAGGGTTCTATGTCCGGTCATGGCACTATGCTGCATTCGGTCATCACTTAACCATTGGGATCAGACACTCAGTCTTTGAAGAGAGGGATGATGTGGCAGCCATCCATTGATCAGGACGCTGGCAGGGTGCGTCCGGTCAATCTGACCAGAGCATCCGGTCACCCTGAGCAGTGCCCAGTGAAGGGGTACAACGGCTCTATTTCATGTGGGCTTTTATTTAAGCCCCATGGCCAGGTCTAGCTCACCCTCTTGGCCACTTGCATTGACATAGCAACCTTGTGAGCTTAGCCAAAGCCCTCCCACTCATCTCCATCATAGATTCAACATCTTTGTGAGATTGGGAGTGAATCCAAGTGCATTGCTTGAGGGTTTGCATCTAAGAGGCACTTGGTGTTCGTATTTCAGCTGCGGGATTCAGTTTGTAACCCTTGGTGGTTGCCGCCACCTAGATAGCTTGGAGCAGCAAGGATCATCAAGAGGAGGTTGGTCATTGTCTCCAGCTCCGATCGTGGTGATTGTGAGGGGTTCTTGACATTTCTCCAGCAGAGAGCCAAAAGATACTCTAGTGAATTGCTCGTGGCTTGTGTGATCCTCATCTTGTGTTGGTTGTGCGGCACCCTATTGAGGATTTGGCGTATGATGCCAATTAGCGCGTGAACCTCCAAGTGGGTGAATTGCCATAACGAGGAGTAGCTTGCCGGTAAGCAAGTGAACCTCGGTAAAAAATTATTGTGTTCATCATTTGATTCTAAGATGATTAGTCTTCATTGGTATTCATTCTTATGATTGATTGGTTCACTCCTCGACACGGCGGTATAAACAACTTGCTCACTCTCTTTACTTTACCGCAAACTAGTTGTCAAGTTCTTTAGTGTAGCTAATTGTGAGAGCTTGTTAGTTTGGTTAGTGTAGCTCTTTAGTTAGCCTTTGAGAGCACACTAACTTAGTGTAGTGACATGGCCATTGTGTGGATAGAGACTATATAAACTAGAATTGTGGTAGGTGGCTTGCATTTTTAGTAGGCTAGCACAACACTTGTTTCGCCTCATATTTGTCTAACCGGTTTGCTAAGTGTTGTTATAGAAATTTTATAGACTATTCACCCCCTTAGCCATTAGGACCTTGCACAATGGTTTCAAGTGTTTTTCAGTTGTGTTTTGTTAGTAGTTTATTTGTCTTTAGACGTATGTTATAAGTATTGCATCTGAATGTTTCAAAAGTAGATTGGGTGTTGCATCTTCCTCTCCATGCCTTCTGCTGCCTCATCTCAGTGTGCCCTCCTCCCGGCGCCAGCTGGGCATCCATACTATGCCATGGCCGGGTCCTTTCGAACCAGAGGTGCTGCCCCCTCCCCCTCTTCTCACTCGGGCGATGTGGGCCCGCGCGGAGCTCGCAAAACAGAGTGTAGGGTAGGCGTCCAGACATGGGCATCCGTTCGGACGTCCAGGCACTAGCACTGTCGTTAAAAAGGTAATCGTACGCACTACTGATTTGTACTACAACATAGTCACGGCATAACAGCACTATAAATTTATGGTTTTTTTCCCTTGACATATCTACCTATATCATTTTCATATGCTTAATCCCAGTCTGCAGCCAATAAATGACCTTACCAATACTCAGGAACATATTCAATGCAAACCATGTCTTTGGTGAAACCGTGAAAACCGCCTTCAAAAAAATATTTAGGAGCTCTCCACATTTTTTAAACGATGCACATCAATAGTACATCTATAGCTGTAGATTGACACGAAATCTAAGGTGCAAACTCAATATTAAAAAATTCATATGAAAATAACAAATTTCAAGTCCAAATGAACTAAATTATCACTTGAATTTGTTCTTTTGATATGATTTTTACTAAACGAGTTTGCATCTCAACTTTTGCAGTAATATACATCTATAGATAAAACATGGATATACATTATTTTAATTTTTTATGTTTTTCAAGAGGGTTTTCATGATTCCACAATAGACATAGCTTGCATCGAATATTTCTCCCAATGCTCACCATCATGCTTGCAACTGACCTGCTACTTTCTCTGTCCCAAAATAGAAGACGTTCTCGCTTTCCGAGAAGTCAACATTTTTTTAACTTTGACCAATTATATATAAAAGAATATTAATATTTATAATGTATAATTAGTATCATTAGATAGATCACTGAATATACCTTCATAATAAATGTATTTAGGAATATAAATGTTGCACGCATTTTCCACTAACTTAGTCAAAGTTGAGAAAGTTTGACTTGCATGCATCCCATAATGTCTTCCTTTCAGGGACGGAGGAAGTAGGTTTGGGATCACATTTTACCTATGAAGTGGAGGGCAGCCCAAGTGTGCAGTCACACAATCTTGGAAAATAAGTTAGGGTGGACTTCTTCCATTATCTTCCATCTTTAGCCCGTCCACTAAAGCTTCTATGGGTAGCAATTTATAGAAGGGTTTAGAGTGACTCCATGCTTCTGAGTAGCGGTAGTAGGCTTTGAGTTCACCATGTCCCGGTGCTAGATCCAAGCAAATGTGCTATGAGATGGATGGAGGTGCCCTTTTTTGAAGAAAAAAAATCACCATTTTGACGGGCTCAAAAGAACTAGGTCCTGAGGCCCAACGTTCATGGAAAAAAAAAGGGGCCTAAACTTAACGTTAACTCACCTTTGCTTGTCTTTTTTTATCAGAAACTAGGTAGCGTGTCTGTACGTTGCTATGGGACAACTAAATCTTTTGTATTAAAAACTACACGGATCGCATGATAAGATAGCAATACAGTTAAATTAAATACCGACGTCAAATTGACATTTAATTCAAAAAACAAAGTTCATGAAATTAACACAGTCACGGAGAGCGCGACGTCGCAGGCTTGTATAGACTTTTTCGTGATACGGCTAAGATAATATTTTATATCGGCAGAAAGAATTCTATGATATCCATTTCTTTCATACGCCAATAAATCCATGAATAAGTTTCACTGCATCAACATATAATCATGTACACACAGGTTCGAATATATATATATGTAAATAGGTTTGTGCCCATGCGTTGCTACGGGACAGCTAAACTTTTATACTAAAAACACATGGATCGTACGATAAGATAACAATACTATAAAAGTATATGACCGACGTTAAAGTGACATTTAATCTAAAAAGCTAAGTTCGTGAAATTTACACGGTCACAAAGAGCATGGCGTCCCAGGCTCACAAACTCTACTGTGTAGATCTTTCCGTAATGCGGCTAAGATCATTTTTTATACCGGCAGGAAGAGATTTCCGATATCTATTTCTTTTGTGCGCCAACAAATCCATGAATAAGTTCTACCACATCTCCATACCATCCTATACACGGCGCTGGCAAGCGAATTAGCCACAACTTATGTAATTAGTTTTATAATTAGCTCATGTTTAGTCCTCCTAATTGATATCTAAAAATTCAATGTGATAGGGACTAAAGTTTAGTCCTGGGATCCAGACACCCCCTAACTCTCGACTCCTGCTGGCTGCTCACTTGCATCACCATGTCTATGTGTCTGCACGTATATACTCTAATGCCAGAACGTCTAAGATGATCTTTATTGTTCACCATTTGAAAATATCATAACTTTAAGGTTGCCATTTGTGTATGTCGTAGGATTGGGATACTTTGCACTGATCCATGAGGGTGTCCATGAGAGTCAGAATTTTTTGATGTCATTATGATGTCTAAGTTTACCAATCAGATAGAGACGAACTTGATCGTTAAAATATTTTCCACACTGCTTTTATATACTCCATCTGTCCTAAAATAGAATTCATTCTCGCTTTCCAAGTCAACTTTTTTTAACTTCGACCAATTATATATAAAGGAATATTAATATTTATAATACATAATTAGTATCATTACATAGACCATTGAATATGTTTTCATAATAAACTTATTTGGAGATATAAATGTTGCACGCATTTTTTACAAACCTAGTCAAAGTTGAGAAAGTTTGACCTGCACACATCCCATAACGACTTATATTTTAGCGAAGGTGAAATATATGCTAATGGGAGTAGTCAACTGGAAGTCGTGATAAACACAACAATACTTTCATATTATATGCTAATTGGAGCACGAAGAAACGCAGGGGAATAGACCTATATACGTGAAAGCATCTAGGCCCCTAGTTGGGTTTCCGTGATTAATGATAATACAAGATTACTATGACTAACGTATGTTTTATAGAGGCAATTAAGTTAGGTCATGGTAATGGAGATCATTGGGCAATCAAGGTGGTCATGCCCCTATGATGGAAATCATTTTCAGTTTTCAAAGGATGGACGACAAGGTTAAGGAATGACTAGTTCTAAGTGTCGAATGGAGTTGAAGTGACACTTAGAGTAGTTTAGGACTTTGTTTTTCCTTTGGCCATACTATTAAGGGGGATATGGATGGGTAGCCTGACCTAGATGAGTCTAGTAAGTTAGGTGTGGTGCACACTTGTTAAAACTAGCACTAGGTAGCTCCACAACAGCCCTATGATCCTATGGAGCAAACTTCATTCACATATGTTCGAGAGTTGGAAGTGAATGGAGGATCAAATGCTGACCGGACGCATGGCTCCGGTGCGACCGGACGCTAGCCGCAGGGTCCGGTCAGTACATTCGATCAAGGAGATTGCGTTCGGTGCGATCGGACGCTAGAGTGGTCAAGGGACCAGACTGCTGAGAGGCAGCGTCCGGTCGACTCTAGTAAGGTTCTAGAGAAGGAAATCTATGACCGGACACGTCCAGGTCAGTACTGATCAGACCCTAGGGGTTCAGCGTCCGGTCGAGTACAAGTAAGGTTCTAGTGAGGGTTTAATGCGACCAGGACGCGTTCGGTCAGTGATGATCGGACCCTGCCAGCGTCCGGTCAACACTTTAACACTAGTGTGCGGGTTGAACTGACCGGAGCATCCGGTCACCCCGCAAAGGCACATAACGGTTCGTTTTTCAGGCTGCCTTATAAATAGAAGCTCCACTCGTGTGTGGAGTCACTTTTTCTCATTCCAATAGCTGAGAAACATGTTTATGAGTGCCAAGAAGAGCAAGGTCCTAGTGAAGGTGATTGAGATTTGAGAATCCAAGAGAGTAGCCTCATTAGTGAATCAAGAGTAGCAAAGTGTGCATCCACTGTTCTTATTAGGCTTCGCGTGGTCAAGTGAGAGTTCGTGCTTGTTACTCTTGGTGATCGCCATCACCTAGATGGCTTGGTGGTGATTGGGAGCTTGGTGATCACCCGGCGGAGCTTGTGGGTGACCCAACTCAAGTTGTGAGCGGTTTTGGGTGATTCGCCGCGATTGAGTGTCGAAGAATCAACCCGTAGAGAGCACTTGATCCTTGCGTGGATCAAGGGGGAGCTACACCCTTGCGCGGGTGCTCCAACGAGGACTAGTGGGGAGTGGCGACTCTCCGATACCTCGGACAAAACATCATCGTGTTCCTCTCTCTCCATTTACTTTGAGCAATTCAATACTCGTTCTTACATTCATAGAATTGCCATGCTAGAGTAAGTTTAGAACATAGGTTGCAAGTCCTTTGTGCGTTAGATTATTAGAAACACTTTTCTAGGCACAAGGGGTTAATTGGGCTAACCGTAGGATTCGATTATTGCAAGAAAATTTAGAATTAGCCTAATTCACCCCCCCTCTTGGGCATCTTGATCCTTTCAATTGGTATCAGAGCCTCGTGCTCATGTTTTTAAGCTTAATCGCTTAGAGCAAGATATCTCACAGGGATAGGACCTCCTCCTATCTTTGAGGGAGATGACTTTCCATATTGGAAAATCCAGCATGGAGGCGTACTTAGAAGCTCTAGATGTTGGTATTCTTAGAGCCACCTCACAAGGCTTCCCAAAACCTCGGGATGCTACTAACCTACAAGGCGATGAGATTAATTATGAAAAGTGGAATGCAAAGGCTCGAAACACCATCTTTAGAGGCCTTTGCAAAGATGTGTTCAACCACGTAAGGAACCACAAAGACGCCCATGCTCTATGGTCAGACGTTTGTGCGCTCCATGAGGGAACCAAGAGTGAGCAGTGAGGAACGCTATCATCTTGTAATTAAAAAGCTAAATTCATTTGAGATGCTTCCCAAAGAAAGTGCTAATGAAATGTATTCACGTTTGAATGTTCTTGTAGAGGAAGTCAATGGGCTTGGACTTACTCAAATGTCACCATCCGACATTGTGAGAAAGATCTTGAGTGTCCTCCCCATTGACAAATATGGGTATATTGTGACCGTGCTACATCAAGGTGATCTTTCCGCCGCTACACCGACACAAATCTTGGGAAATATCAATGCTCATGAAATGTACATGCACATCACGCCACAAGATGGCCCATCCTCTACCAAGAAGAAAGACAAAGACTTAGCATTCAAAGCTAGCCAAGAGAAGGGCAAGGCAAGACTTGAGTATGAAAGCTCAAGTGAAGATGAAGTTGATGATGAAAGCCTTGCTCTCATGGTGAAAAAGACCGCCAAGATGCCAAAGAAGCTCAACAAGAGTGGCATCAAGTTCGATGGCAAGAAGAAGAAATTCTTCACAAGCTCAAGAAGAAAGCCAATCTCCGAGATGGATTGCTACAATTGTGGAGAACTTGGCCATCTAGCTCATCAATGCACAAAGCCCAAGAAAGACAAGTTCAAGAACAAGAACAAGGGCAAGAAAGATGACTCAAGCAATGAAGATGAAGATGAGAAGAAAAGGAACAAGCCATACAAGAAGAGAGATGGCAAAAAGAGGGACTTCCACAAGAAGAAGAAGAGTGGAAAGGCCTACATCATCGGTGATTGGCTCATGGACATTGATTCATCTATTGGATCATCCGATGATGATAGTGAAGATGAGAAGGTGGCCGCCATTGCTATTGATCATTCATCTTCACCGCCACCATCGCCATCATCCTCTACACACCTATGCCTTATAGCCAAGGGTGAACGCAAGGTAACTAATAATGATGATAGTAGTGATGACGAGCAAGCTAGTGATGATGATAGCGATAGTGATGATGATGATGATTCACCTTCATATGATGATCTTGTCAAAATACTAAGAAAATACACTAAGATCATTAGAAAGAGTAGAGCTAAAAATGAAAAGCTTGATGCTAGAAATGATTCACTTTTAGCAAAATGTGATACATTGGAAAAGGCTAATGTTGAGCTTAAAGAAACAAATGATGCAATATCATCCAAACTCAAGGAGCTCAAATCTTCTAAGAAAGAGCTTAGAGATAAACATGATAAACTTGAGTGGGTGCACAATGAGCTCATCACTAGCCACAACAAGCTAAAAGATGAATACACTACTCTTAAGATCAATCATGATACCCTTGTTATTGCTCAAGAATTTTTACCAAATGAGCCACATGATGCTACTAACCATGTTGTTAAGATTGATATAGCTACATCATGTGATGATTTAATTAATGAGAGCATTGAGCAAGGATCTAGTGGCAAAGGCAAGAAAGTGGTTGAGTGCAATGACTATGATGAATATGTCAAGCTCAAGAATGCAAATGAAAAGCTCATGAAAGATCTTGAAGAGATGAAAAGCCACAACACCATTGTGCTAGAAAATCTTGATCATGATGAAGAGTTGATCCTTGAGAATGAGAAGCTCAAAGAAGAGAACAAGAAGCTCAAGGAAGAGAAGAACAATGACGTTCTCAAGGAAGAGAACAAGAAGCTCAAGATGGAGAAAGAGCATCTCAAGATGGGATTGAGCAAGTTTGCAAGAGGCAAGCATCTCCAAAGTGAACTACTCATGAACACCATCATGAAGATGGATAGAAGTGGCATTGGATATGTGGCAAGTGTAGAGAAGAAGAAGGCTCAAGTTCAATAACAACAATCAAAGACAAAACCAAAGCCAAAGAGATGTTTTGAGTGTGGACAAGAAGGCCACTTTGCTCATGAGTGCCAAACTCCACCGCCACAACCCTTGCCCAAGCATGCTAGACCCTTTGCCTTCAATGCTCACTACATGCTTAGAAAGGATTCTAGTGGAAAGATGAAAGTCATGTTCTTAGGACCCCCTAACAAGAATAGGCCTAAGAAGATTTGGGTGGCTAAGTCACTTGTTGAGAAGGTGAAGGGCCCTCAACAAGTTTGGGTTCCTAAAGCTTGAATCTCTTGTGTGTAGGTGAACTACAAGACCGGTGGAAGTCATTGGGTTATTGATAGTGGTTGCACTCAACATATGACTGGTGATCCTCATATGTTCACCTCACTAGATGAAGAGGTAGATGGACAAGAGAAAATAACATTTGGAGATAACTCAAAGGGCAAGGTTAAAGGATTGGGCAAAGTGGCAATATCAAATGATCATTCCATCTCCAATGTGCTATATGTTGCTTCATTGAGCTTCAACTTGCTATCCATTGGACAATTGTGTGATCTTGGCTTCCAATGCTTGTTCACCGAGAAGGAGGTTGTTGTATCCAAGGTAGATGACAATCAAGTGATATTCAATGGATTTAGATACAACAACTTATACCTAGTGGACTTCACCTCCGAAGATGCAAACTTGAAGACTTGTCTATTCACCAAAACAACACTTGGGTGGCTATGGCATAGAAGACTTGCTCATGTTGGGATGAGCTCACTCAAGAAGCTTATGAAGAATGATTTGGTGAGAGGGTTGAAGGATGTGAAGTTTGAAAAGGACAAGCTTTGTAGTGCATGTCAAGCCAGCAAGCAAGTTGCAAATACTCATCCAACCAAAGCTTTCATGTCAACCACAAGAGTGCTAGAACTCCTTCACATGGATTTATTTGGACCAACAACTATAAGAGTTTGGGAGGAAATCTTTATTGTCTTGTGATTGTTGATGACTATTCAAGGTATACATGGGTATTCTTCCTTCATGACAAATCCGAAGTTGCATCTTGCTTCAAGAAGTTTGCCAAGAGAGCTCAAAATGAATTTGAAGTGAAGCTCAAGAAGATAAGAAGTGACAATGGAAAAGAATTTGACAACACAAACATTGTAGCTTATTGTGATGAAGTTGGGATCAAGCATGAAGTCTCCGCAACTTATACTCCTCAACAAAATGGTGTAGTTGAGAGGAAGAACCGGACTTTGATCACTCTTGCAAGGACAATGCTAGATGAATACAACACCCCTGAAGCTCTATGGGTAGAAGCAATCAACACCGCATGCTATGCATCAAACCGCCTATTCCTTCAAAAGTTCCTTAGCAAGACACCTTATGAGTTGCTCAATAGGAAGAAGCCGGACGTCTCCTTCTTTAGGGATGTTTGGTTGCAAATGCTACATCTACAAGAAGAGGCAACACCTAGGGAAGTTCCAAAGACATTGTGATGTTGGTTTTCTTGTTGGTTACTCATCAAAGTCCAAAGCATATAGAGTATTTAATCATGCCACCGGCTTGGTTGAAGAAACATATGATGTGGAATTTGATGAATCTAATGGCTCCCAAGGAGCACATGAGAATCTTGATGATGTAGGTGATGAACCATTGAGGGAGGCTATGAAGAATATTCCGGTGGGAGACATCAAGCCAAAAGATGATGAAGATGATGTACAAGTCATTGATCAACCCTCTTCATCAAGTGTGCCACAAGATGGTGAAAAAGATGGGAGAGTAGAAAATGAAGATACTCATATCTCCCATGAGCAAATGGTGGTACAAGCACAAGATGTTGATGCTCCACAACCTCCTCCTCAAGTGGTCAATAGAAGAAATACACCTCTCCTACAAGATCATCCACAAGATCTCATCATAGGAAGTCCATCAAAGGGTGTAATGACTCGATCTCAAAAACTTGCTTCATTTATTGCTCATCACTCTTTTGTCTCTTGCTATGAGCCTACCAAGGTAGAAGAAGCTCTTAAAGATCCAGATTGGATCAATGCCATGCATGAAGAGTTGAACAACTTCACTCGCAATGAGGTTTGGACTCTTGAAGAGCGACCAAAAGGTGCAAGAGTCATTGGAACAAAGTGGGTGTTCCGCAACAAGCAAGATGATCAAGGTGTTGTTGTGAGGAACAAGGCAAGACTAGTTGCAAAGGGGTTCTCCCAAGTTGAAGGTTTGGATTTTGGAGAGACCTTTGCACCGGTTGCAAGATTAGAAGCCATCCGTATCCTACTTGCATATGCATCACATCATGAAATGAAACTATATCAAATGGATGTGAAAAGTGCATTTTTAAATGGCTTTATTAATGAACTAGTCTATGTTGATCAACCTCCCGGGTTTGAAGACCCTAGATATCCTAATCATGTTTATAGGTTGTCCAAGGCACTATATGGGCTTAAGCAAGCCCCAAGAGCTTAGGTATGAGCGCCTTCGGGACTTCCTCATTGAGAAGGGCTTCACCATTGGGAAGGTCGACACCACACTATTCACCAAGAAGCTTGATGGGCATATCTTCATTTGTCAAGTATATGTTGATGATATCATCTTTGGATCATCAAATGAAGACTCATGCAAAGAATTTGGTGAATTGATGTCAAAGGAGTTCGAGATGTCCATGATTGGTGAGCTTACATTCTTTCTTGGTTTTCAAGTCAAGCAAATGAAAGAAGGCATCTTCATCTCTCAAGAGAAATACACAAAAGATCTTCTCAAGAGATTCAAGATGGATGAATGTAAGCCAATCAAGACACCAATGCCTACCAATGGACATCTCGACCTAGATGAGGGAGGTAACCCGGTTGATCAAACTCTCTACCGTTCCATGATTGGTAGCTTGTTATATTTAACCGCATCTAGGCCCGACATCATGTTTAGTGTGTGTATGTGTGCTAGATTTCAAGCTAATCCTAAGGAAACACATTTAATTGCCGTAAAAAGAATCCTTAGGTATCTTAAGCACACACCAAGCATTGGCCTTTGGTATCCCAAAGGAGCTATATTTGAGTTAGTTGGCTATTCCGATTCGGATTATGCCGGTTGCAAAGTTGATAGAAAAAGCACATCCTGAGGGTGCCATTTGCTTGGTAGATCACTTGTGTCTTGGTCCTCCAAGAAACAAAATAGTGTGGCTTTGTCCACCGCCGAAGCGGAATACATTGCCGCGGGTGCTTGTTGTGCACAAATATTATACATGAAACAAACTTTGCTAGACTATGGTGTAGTTCTAGAAAAGGTACCTCTTTTGTGCGACAATGAAAGTGCGGTAAAACTTGCAAATAATCCGGTTCAACACTCTCGCACCAAGCACATAGATATCCGCCATCACTTTCTAAGAGATCATGTTGCTAAAAATGATATATCACTAGAAGGTGTAAGAACCGAAGATCAATTAGCAGGATATCTTCACTAAACCGCTAGATGAGGCTACATTTTGTAGATTGCGGAATGAGCTCAATGTACTTGATTTTAGTAACTTCACTAAAAGATGAGCTTGTGTTGTCCCTTGCATTCATTGTAATATACAACATGTTTAATTTTTGGTAATGCATATAGGGCTTGTCTAACATGGTTAAGATAACCGCCGAAAAGCGTGTGAAGAAGCTTAACCTTGGATCAAACTTGACAAGCAACTAGATTTACTTACAAGTATTGCATATGCATGGATGTTGTTTTGTCGTTTTGTTCCATTTGCCCTCTTATTGCCTATTTTCTTAAAAAGAATTATAGCCTAAGGCAAAATATTTTGAAAAATATGAGGGTTTGAGAGAGGTCACTCACATCAGTCCCAATTGGTGTTTATTTGGATCTTATTCAAGTTGGGACTTGATTGGGAACAGGCAGCGCGGAGGAACATTGAAGATTTGCTGGAAAAGAGTGACCGGAACGCTGCACCGGACTCTGCTAGTCCAGCGTCCGGTTAGTTCACAGGAGGTGAACAGAAGCTGAAGGAGTGACCGGACTCTGCTGTTTGAGCGTCCGGTCAGGAAGGGTTCCAGCGTCCGGTCGATCTACATGGCAGTTAAAGGCAACTAACCGGACTCTGGCTGCGTCCGGTCATGGACCACCGGACGCGTCCAGTCATGATTCTAGAGGAATTGGACCTCTCTAGAATCGACTGGACGTTGGGTGGTAGCGTCTGTCGCTACCACCGGAGCGTCCGGTCAGTTGATATCGTGCAGCATCAGGTCTCTTTCCTGTTTTTTCATTTCTGATCCGCTGGGGGGCACTATATAATGTCGCGTGCCCTTGACCTAACCGCCAGTCATCGCCGTACACCCATGCCCCAAGCCAAACACCTGCCGCTGCCCGCATGCACGCTGCCGAGCCCTACTTGCCTCTGTCCACATCGTCATGCCTCCTCCACCGCCGTGCCAGCGCTAGCTCGCACGCACGCCATAGCCCACCCTGCTGCTCCCATGCCTCCAGCACCTCTGTTTCCTAGTGCCGTCGTCCCACATCGTGGGCTACGCCGCCTGTGATCTAGAGCTGCCTCTCTATCGTCCATTGCCTCGCTTGTAACCTAAATCGATTTCAAAGCATTGTTCTCCATTGCATCTAGGTCTATCGATTAACTACTCAACCCTAGCCGAGTCGGTGGTTCCCCATGGGTCGCTTCCCCTCTTCTCGTTCATCGGTTCGTCAGGTAGCAAGCCAGTCATTTCTATTTCGCATCTAAATTGCTTGCTCTAATAGGGTTTCGCATCTATTAGATATATCGTATTTACTTGTATATCCATCTATTCCATCGTGCAGCGAGTCAGTGTACCGTTGAGGTGTCAGGTGCAGTTATCAGTCAACTCGGAGCCAAGCTCGCGAGTACGGATTGAGGCCAAGCCTCAAAAGTGTCAGTGGATAGTTGATCTTATCAGCGGCTAGTTTCTCTTGTCAGATCAGATGGCTCACACCAAGAACGTTGGTGGTGGTCCAGGGGATGAGGATCGGAGGCCCCCGCCTCGCCTAGCCTGTAGGACCTAAAGGCAAGGCGACAAAGCAGGTTGTATCAAAGAAGCGCAAGTACCCTAATGCAGAGACAGCTGATAGCAGCAGCAGTTGCTGAGGCCACAGAGCAGTGCTGAGAGAGGAGGTGCCCATAGTGGAGTTGTCATTGCAGATCATCTGGCACCAGACGCGCAGGGCAGACTTGAGCAGATTGAGCGTCTTCATGGTAGTCCAGCTAGGACTGTCATGATGGTAGGACGACGTCTTCCCGTTGTGGATCCTCAGCCTCAGGGGGAGTCATAGGAGGAGTCACAGCAGCAGCCCCCACCAGCAGAGCCGCAGCCAGCTCAGGAGACATAGGAGGGACAGCAGTCACAGCAGCCTCAGGAGGGTGAGGAGGGCCAGCAGGCCGAGGAGACCAAGCAGGCACCCCAGCCACTGCTACGCCGCTCTGGTCGTTCCCGTGTTCTAGTCTCACCAAGGCCGCCTGACTCAGCGGAGGGGATCTCGTCCACCGCCTAGACCACAGGGTCCGCCTCCTAGTGACCCATCTTGACTTGAGGGCCGCCATGGCCAAGTAGGTCCGACAGCTGAGGTTTGTAGAGTTTGAGGTGTGGTTTCCTCCGAGGAGGGATGAGAGAGCAGCAGAGGGTTTCTATACACCGCTCCAGGAAGACTTCTACAATGCATATCTGAACAGTGGGGCTAGTCTTCCGATCTTAGAGAGTCTGCAGTATTGAGGCTATTGTGGCAGCAGCTCGGAGAGCATATCCGCCCCTACTTATCATATTTGTCGGGGCTGACAGATCTGATTGGCCGGACAGGATTGTATGTACCATCTTGGGTTCGGTAGTTCTATGCTTCGCTCTACGTTGACCCGCAGCATAACTTCATACACTTTGCATTCAGAGGCAGAGACTACAGGGTGATGAGTTTTAGGGCCAGGGAGATACTGAGGCTACAGGAGCAGCCTGTCAGGTTACATGAGGTATGTTATGGACAGCAAGAGCCTCCCAGGCGTCCTCATGGTAGGTTTGGTGCCCCCTACTAGATCTTGTGCGACATTGCTTCAAGGAGCCCTTTGGTGAGGGGTCGAGGAGGAACCCCAGTGACCTTACTCCTACAGCTCGAGTGCTAGAGGCTATCATTAGGAGGACACTACTTCCCAGGTTGGGATACAGAGAGGGCTTGACTCGCCTCCAGCTTTGGCTCCTCAATGCCCTGATGCAGCAGACAGTGTTCGATATTTGGGATCTTCTTCTGTCTGAGATGGAGGACACGATAGCTGAGGGCTTCAAGGGTCGCAGGCAGCTTCCATATGCACATTGGATCACATTCCTGATGCTCAAGGCTAGTGCAAGTTAGGACACCAGAGATGGTTGTCGAGTACAGAGGTGCCACCATAGAGTTTCTAGCTTATAACATGGCATAGAGGATCAGGCATAGCACACCACAGGCACCCACTCAGCCTTGCCATTGTCCAGATGTACCAGAGTCCGTAGCTCAGCAGGACGAGATTATCAGAGGCTATAGCAGCTACTGAGGAGGAGCAGCTTGAGGCTCAGCAGGAGAGGAGCGAGTCCTAGTGACAGTTCTGATGACGACTACCTGCCTATTCCTCATATGCCTCCATGCAGACATGATGCAGAGGTCGGTAGTTCTAGCTCAGCTCCACCTACACCGTAGACGGACCCCGCTTTGATTGCTATTCTTGAGCGGATGCAGCAGGATCAGGCATGACAGGCTCAGGAGACCGCTGCCAACTTTGCACAGTTTTAGGCTCGTCAGGACGAGTTCTAGCGACAGCAGCAGGTCCTCCAGCAGCAGCAGCAGCAGATGCATCAGCAGCAGTTACTCATGCAGCAGCAGCTTATGGGATTTATGCAGCATGTAGTAACAGCACTTGGGGCTCCACAGTCACAGCCTTCACCCCTGCTTGCTCAGCCTAGCCACCACTACGACGACTCCAGCAGTATAGCCCAGTGGGCTTCAGAGTCAGGGACAGCCTCCAGCTCTGTTTGCTTCTCCCACAGTACAGGTGTCCCAGTGGTTATCCTCGCCAGTGGTAGCCCCGCAGTTCACACCATATCATACGGGCTTCACACCGGATCAGTCACCCTCGCTATTTGTGCCTGACACGTCAGTCTCCTAGGAGTCTTGGAGCATCTTTTAGCGAGTTGACAGGCATGCCTACACCGCCACATATGCATGCTGCCGGTCCTTCTACAGCAGCTCCAGTCATCAGTGACTACTCAGAGGCTCCCTTCGTCTGTCGCATCTTAGATCCTATGATAGATATACTAGCAGCATCACAGGCAGCACCTGCCCTAGCTCAGACCCAGACCGCTTCAGCGATGCTTCCAGCCACAGAGGGTCAGTCTAGTACAGAGCTCAGGGTCAGATGATGATGGCGCCCAGTTTCAGCTTGCTCCGCGTACCTCAGCGTCCGGCTCGTCCGCTGCAGCCCCGCCGACCGACCCTTAGGTTTTGGTGTTTGACGCCAAAGGGGGAGAGGGTTCGAGTATGTAGGACTCAGGGGGAGCGACTTTTAGGGGGAGTCTAGTTAGCTATTAGTCTATTATATACATTTGGAGTTTTATTTGTGTGATACACTATTACTTTATGCATTCGTGTGTTTAATTTCATGCATACTATTATATCTATGTGATAGTGATATCTACGTGATTGTGATATATGACATGTGTGCTCTCTACTTTGAATTCCTTATATGTCATATCACTTGTGTTATGCTCATTTGCCTTTGCTTCCGCGTTTATACTCCGATGCAAATGAGCTTTATTACTTGTACTCATGCTTAATTTCATATCCTTTGAGTACATCATGTTGGCTTGGGTCATATAAGCTTGCCTAACACTTTTGTTCTTATTGACAAAAGCTTATATGAACCAAGCATGTCAAAAACCTCACTCTTTCACATACTCGAGGTGGTATTGTCATCAATCACCAAAAAGGGGGAGATTGAAAGCATCTAGGCCCCTAGTTGGGTTTCGGTGATTAATGACAATACAAGATTACTATGACTAACGTGTGTTTTGCAGAGGCAATTAAGTTAGGTCATGGTAATGGGGATCGATTGGGCAATCGAGGTGGTCATGCCCCTACGATGGAAATCGTTTCGGTTTTCAAAGGATGGACGACAAGGTTAAGGATGACTAGTTCTAAGTGTCGATTGGAGTTGGAGATGACACTTAGAGTAGTTTAGGACTTTGTTTTTCCTTTGGCCGTACTATTAAGGGGGGTATGGACTGGGTAGCTTGACCTAGATGAGTCTAGTGAGTTAGGTGTGGTGCACACTTGTTAAACTAGCACTAGGTAGCTCCTACAATAGCCTAATGATCCTATGGAGCAAACTTCATTCACATATGATTCGAGAGTTGGAAGTGAATGGAGGGTCAAATGCTGACCGGACGCTGGCTCCGGTGCGACCGGACGCTGGCCGTAGGGTCCGTCAGTCATTTGACCAGGTGATTGCGTTCGGTGCGACCGGACGCTGGAGTGGTCAAGTGACCGGACGCTGAGAGGCAGCAGTTCCGGTCGACTCCAGTAAGGTTCCAGAGAAGGAAATCTACGACCGAGACATGTCCGGTCAGTACTGACTGGACCCTAGGGGTTCAGCGTCCGGTCGAGTATAGTAAGCATCCAGTGAGGGTTTAATGCGACCGGACGTGTCCGGTCAGTGGTGATCGGACCCTGCCAGCGTTCGGTCAACACTTAACACTAGGTGTGCGGGTTGAACTGACCGGAGCGTTCGGTCACCCCGCAGAGGCACATAACGGTTTGTTTTTCAGGCTGCCTTATAAATAGAAGCTCCACTCGTGTGTGGAGTCACTTTTGCTCATTCCAACAGCTGAGAAACATGTTTGTGAGTGCCAAGAAGAGCAAGGTCCTAGTGAGGTGATTGAGATTTGAGAATCCAAGAGAGTAGCCTCATTAGTGAATCAAGAGTAGCAAAGTGTGCATCCACCGTTCTCATTAGGCTTCGCGTGGTCAAGTGAGAGTTCGTGCTTGTTACTCTTGGTGATCGCCATCACCTAGATGGCTTGGTGGTGATTGGGAGCTTGGTGATCACCCGGCGGAGCTTGTGGGTGACCCAACTCAAGTTGTGAGCGGTTTTGGGTGATTCGCCGCGACTGGAGTGTCGAAGAATCAACCCGTAGAGAGCACTTGATCCTTGCGCGGATCAAGGGGGAGCTACACCCTTGCGCGGGTGCTCCAACGAGGACTAGTGGGGAGTAGCGACTCTCCGATACCTCGGCAAAACATCGCCGCATTCCTCTCTCTCCATTTACTTTGAGCATTTACTTTGAGCAATTCAATACTCGTTCTTACATTCATAGAATTGACATGCTAGAGTAAGTTTAGAACATAGGTTGCAAGTCCTTTGTGCGTTAGATTATTAG
The DNA here is from genome assembly GCF_019320115.1 of Miscanthus floridulus. Taxonomy (NCBI): domain Eukaryota; kingdom Viridiplantae; phylum Streptophyta; class Magnoliopsida; order Poales; family Poaceae; genus Miscanthus; species Miscanthus floridulus. Next base: position 45,483,443 of record NC_089594.1, on the reverse strand, counting down.
AAACACTTTTCTAGGCACAAGGGGTTAATTGGGCTAACCGTAGGATTCGATTATTGCAAGAAAATTTAGAATTAGCCCAATTCAACCCCCCCCCTCTTGGGCATCTTGATCCTTTCAATATGAATGGTGGAAATATTCGTTTAGGAAATTATAGAAGGTTCACCAGTCTCACCATGTATAACCTGCACATCTTTTATTTGGCACCACTGATGTTCTCAAGAAGCAGCCACTTTTTAATTTTAGGTCTGCATGCTGGAAATACTAAAATTAAGGGCCAACCTCATTGAGTCATCTTGCTTGATCTTTGCCAATTGTTTCCTTCCATGCATGATTATTGTTTCCTTCCATGCATGTGGCCTTAGGTGATCGATTTGTTTCCTTCAAAGTAGACGGGGATCGCAGGGATGATAGTTTCTTTTTCTATCGTGCGGGGTATTCGCATGGCCGGAAGGGAGGAGTCTTGCTTGATCTTTGCCAATTGTTTCCTTCTATACATGATTATTGTTTCCTTCCATGCATGTGGCCTCAAGTGATCGATTTGTTTCCTTCAAGGCAGACGGGGATCACAGGAATGACAGTTTCTTTTTCTATCACGTGGGGTATCGCATGGCCGGAAGGGAGGAGCGACCCAAAAAAAAACCGCACCAAAAAATAGTCTTAGTTTTAGTCTTTTTAGTTATAGAAGATTATTGTAAATGGGATGTGCCTAAATTTCAGCTTTCTTTGAGATGATAATTATTGCATATATTTTATACCAGAATTGTAGCTTTAAGTTCGTTGTAATTTATGTAGGCATGTTCTACAACTTTTTGTTCTGAGAAGAAAAAACATGTTAGACAAAATTCACAAACCCGACAAAATCTAATCTATGTTGGCACGAAGATAACTAACATTTTACAATTGTTTTTATAGTCAGACAAGAACAAAAAAAGTGATATTTTATGATATAAAGATAAATAACAAATCACAAAAATAACAAATTAATTGTACTAATTGGTTGTACCAAAGTGTTGCATTAAATCATCTTAAAATCTAGACATCTGAAATATATGAAAATTGCAGTTTTTATAATTACCTTCGAAAGGATCAAGATGCCCAAAAGGAGTGGTGAATTGGACTAATTCTAAAATTCTTTGCAATAATTAAACCCTGCACTTAGCCCACTTCACCCCTTGTGCCTAGAATGTATTCCTATTGTTCTACCTGCACAAAAGTTTAGCACCCTAGGTTGCAATCCTACTCTAGCATGACAATTCTAAGAATATAAAGACAAGAATTAAATTGCTCAAATATAAATGCTTAAAGTAAAGGGAGGATAAGGAACACGGCGATGTTTTGCTGAGGTATCAGAGAGTCGCTACTCTCCACTAGTCCTCGTTGGAGCACCCGCGCAAGGGTGTAGCTCCCCCTTAATCTGCGCAAGGATCAAGTGCTCTCTACGGGCTGATTCTTCGACACTCCGTCGCGGTGAATCACCCACAACCGCTCACAACTTAAGTTGGGTCATCTACAAGCTCCATCGGATGATCACCAAACTCTCGATCACCACCAAGCCATCTAGATGATGGCGATCACCAAGAGTAACAAGCACAAACTCTCACTTGACCACAATAAGCCTAATAAGAAGGTTGGATGCACACTTACTACTCTCCTTGCACTAATGAGGCCAGAATCTTGGATTCTCAAATCTCAATCACCTTACTAGACTCTTGCTCTCATTAGCACTCTCAAGGGTGTTTCTCAGCTAAACACATGGGCAAGAAACCTCCCTTAGATGAATAGAGAAAATATTTATACCCTCATTCAAAATGAACCGTTAGGAGGTTGAGTTAGCACTCTGCGTGGTGACCGGATGCTCCGGTCAGTTATTCCCACCACAGAGCTATTAAGTTGTGACCGGACTTTGACCAGCGTTCGGTCAGCACTGACCGGACACGTCTGGTCACAAAAACTACTCTCTGGAACCTTACTGATGTTGACCGAATGTTGGTACTCAGAGTCCGGTCACTTCATTGTTCAGCGTTCGGTCAGCAACCGGATCCTGACCAGCGTCCGGTCAGCACTGACCGGACGTGTTCGATCAGGAAACTCCCTCTTTGGAACCTCCCTGGAGTTGACCAGACTCTGGCACCCAGCGTTTGATCACTTTTCACTCAGCGTCCGGTCGCAACCAGATGGCTCCAGTTGATCAAATGAACTGACCGGACTCACCCTTCAGCGTCCGGTCACAACCAGACTAGCGTCCAGTCAGTCATTTGACCCTCTATTCACTTCCAACTCGAAATCATATGTGAATGAAGTTTGCTCCAATAGATCTTAGGGCTACTCTTAAGCTACCTAGTGCTAGATTTGACAAGTGTGCACCACACCTAACCAATAGACTCACCTAAGTCAAGCTACTAGTCCATACCCCCTTAATAGTACAGCCAAAGGAAAAACAAAGTCCTAAACTACTCTAAGTGTCTCTTCAACACCAAACGACACTTAGAACTAGTCCATCCTTAACCTTGTCGTCCATCCTTTGAAAACCAAAACGATTTCCATCGTAGGGGCATGACAACCATGATTGCCCAATCAATTGCCATTACCATGACCTAGCTTAATTGCCTCTGCAAAGCACATGTTAGTCATAGTAATCTCGTATTGTCATTAATCACCGAAACCGAACTAGGGGCCTCGATGCTTTCAACCTTAGGTACTAATTTTCGCCCCCATTTATCAGTTCATTGACCTCCTATTAAATCTACAAATCCTTGAGTAAAACATTATATGGATCACAAGAAAATTCACGATATGTAATAACATTGATCTCAATAACTCTAGCGATGTTCTGGACTAGATTCATCCCTAAATTGGTCACATCTCACAAAATGAGATCCCAACAGTGATAGAAATGCGGATAAATCAAGAACTGAATGCGGAGAAATCAAGATGATTAGCTAAATAACTTGCATCATTTATGTCCAGGAGACGTGTCGTTTATCCCAATAAACACACATCAAGGAGTATCGTTAGTTAATTATTAAAGCAAGCCGTGAAATTTAACTCGAGCTACCTTGGTGTTGTCGTCTCCATCGATCGAGCGATCCTTCACAAATCGTGAACCCCGATGTTTTAAGGAGCAGAGAGGGAGTGATGCTACCCATGATGGAGGGACATGTGGCCGTGATATGTGTCGCAGTGGCTGCGCTGGCCCTCACCGCCGCCGCGCTGGGGATTGTTGGCGAGGCAACAACCAAGTCCGAGGCAACACGCGCGCGCACGCTTCCCTTTAATTTGGCCGTTGCAGATGGGTAACTGACTGATGATTGACTCACAAACACCGGAGGACACCGACGTTCGGGTGCGGCGTCACGGCGGCAGCCTCGCTGCTGACGGGCCAGGTCATCCTCACCGCCGCTGCCGAGTGCTAGGGCCACTGAAGGGCAAGGTTCGACCACTGACGCGCCAAGGTCGCCTTATCTCTACTCTCATGGTAAGTAGCACAAACATTGAACACACCCTTTGTTATTGGTTCCTCGAAGTTTGTAATTTGGAACAGGCGTCGTCGCTGCACTCTGATAGAGCAGGCGTGCACAGGTTTCTAGCAATACTGGCGGCGAGTGCGTTCCTTGTCGGTGCTCTCAAGAACCAAAGCGGAGAGCGGCGGCCCATGGAGGGTGTCACGACGTTGTACAGGTGCACCGTTCTCATGGTCGGCGTGTTCACCGGCGGCTCACTCTTCTCTGTCGCCGTGGCGGTAGTCGGGATTGCCTCCTATGTCGCCCATGAGGCGGCGGCATGCTTCGGTCTGCTACAACCACCAGCACTGTCCGAGACCGAGGGCCCTCGTCAAGGAGACTTTGGCATTTCACCTGTTGTCAAAAAATGGTTTCGCACTTTTATCATCCCGCAAAGTGGTTTCGTTCGTTTACCATTATGAGACTAATGTAACCCGCTAAAATACATTTTAGGTAGTTTTAATTCATGGAAAAAAAGAAAACATGTCGTTCCGCTTCTACCTCTGCCTGCTTTCTGTCCTGCTTCAGCGACGGCTCCGTCAGCGTCGCGGCGGCTGCCGCCTCCGTCTCCGGCCGTGGCGTGCTCGACCGGGCGCTGTAGGCGGCAACCACCAGCATGTACAGGGCATTGCTTTCCTTGGGCAAGGAGATGCTTGTCCGAGTGACATGGACCCAGAGCGTGGCCGGAGCGCTTGGCATCGCGGTCACCTTCAACAATGGTGGCGCCAACTCCTCCGACGCGCCAAAGCCGTCGCTGCCGCCGGCAAGGACACGGCCTGTCCTGCTGCTGCACAAGAGGCGAGGGAGCCGGTCGCTGGTCACCGGCACTAGGATGGCCGTCAGCGTGCACTGGGACACCGCGTTGGCCAAGTATGCCTCGGGGTCGTCGTCCCCGGAGCCCAAACGCGACTACTGCCTCACCGTCGTGGCCGACGTCGAGCTCACGCTCCTCCTCGGCTCCGGCGGCATGGCACGCGAGCTTTCCCATCGCCTCAGCCTCACCCCGGGCGGCGCGCTCCTCGTCAGCCGACGCGAGCAGCTGCGGTGCATGGCGGCGGCACATGTCACTCGCTGCAGGTTCCGGGAGGGCGGGGACGAGCACGAGGTGGCCATGCACATGTGCCGGGGTGGGGGCGAGGCAGAGCTGCGATCACCATCGACGACGAGAAGGTGGCTAAGGTGCGGCGGGTGGGCTGGGGGTTCGGTGGCCGGGGTGGTAGCGCGGGCTCGGGGGCAGCAGGGGTAGAAGTGGAATGACGTGTTTTCTTTTTTCCATGAATTAAAACTACCCAAAATTTATTTTAGCGGGTTACACCAGTCTCATAATGGCAAATGAGCGAAACCACTTTGCAGGATGATAAAAGTGCGAAACCAGTTTTTGATGATGGGTGAAATGCCAAAGTCTCCTCGTCAAGGCAGTCATTTTGTGATGCGTGTGGATCGACCACGGCTCATGCTTTTTTTCGAGAAATGCTAAATAGAACTGGGCTCTTTATTTTTTGGATTAAGTTCACTTTTGGCCCCTCAACTATTATGTTGGTCTAATTTGAACCCTTAACTACAAAACCGTCTAATACTGGTACCCCAAATGTCAAAACCGTTCACTTTTAGCACCTGGCGCGGGGACAAAGCTGTTTTGACTAACGTTGAGCGGTTTTGACCATGTGCAGGAGCATGCCAGCCCAGGAGGGTAGGCCCAGGGCGCACTACGCATTTTGCATAAGAGACCCTAGATTTTTATGAAACTAACATTCACTCCATACTACTATTCACATGAGTCATAACATTTGTATTTAGCACCCATAAAAATCTTGTCTTCACCTTTCCTAGTCCCTGGGCGGCTCTAGAGCAGAGCATGCCATAGGGGGCGGCCGATAGCCAATCCGGCTGGGAGGAGGCTCGCCAGCGGTGAGGGAGGCGCGAGGAGCGCACAGCCCACGTGGCTCCAGAGCAGAGCAAGTAGTAGCACAGTGGGCAGCAAGCAGCAACTTTGATGATCGCCATCGTGGCCGTGCCACCGGACGTGTCAGCGTCCTCAACGCCGGCAACACCGCCAGCATCCCCTCCAAGTGCGGCGTCAGCATCCCCTACACCATCAGTGCCTCCATCAATTGCTCCAGGTACGTACCAAGGTAGGGAGGCAGACCACTGCTCATGCCGTGGGACGACACGAGGCCTATCGCTGGCAGCATGGCGTGCTGGTTGCGCGGAGGCAGGAGCCCCAGCGTGTCGATGATGCCTTCGCCTCCTCTACCGCCTGAGGCCTGCTCGAACGATGCGCCCATCTGCGGCAGTTATGATGGTGCAGCTGCGCGGTGAGGAGGTGGGTGCTGCCATGGAGTGTGCCCAGGATGGGGTGCGTCTGCTTGCCCTCGTACATGGTGATCACCACCACTGGGTCCTGGTACGACCGCTCCACCCGCTTCTTCACCGGTAGTAGCTCCTACATGTGCCATCACACGTGCGGTTGCACCTCCACCATTAGCTCATGCAGACATGGGAGTAGGATCGGAGAGAGGTGCGTGCAGTGTAGTAGGGTAACTGTATATACGTGCTGTGCATGTATGTATGTATGTATGAATGTGTAGGAGTACCACGTACCTAGGGTATGGGCTGTTCTTGATGGCCTTCTTGCCGTACTTGCGCCAGCGGTAGCCATCCTCGAGGTGGTCAACCTCACTCTTGGTCATGAACGTGAATCGTGGTTGCCGCTGCCACTTCTCGCCCTTGCCCTTCCCCCCTGCTAACCTGCAACAAGAGCTGGCGTGCGCATTGATCTCATTAGCTCCTCCCGTAAGCTAGCCAGGTCAACGGAAAGTGATGCAGATTTCGTTCAAACTAAGATACAATATGTGATTGCGTGCGCGAGGTGCGTGGTCGGCTGGCTGGGCTGGCCTGGATCCCGTTCAAACACAGTGGTTGGCTAGGTGTGCGATTCAGCTACACTAGCGAGATGGAAGTCGTTGGCGCTGGCCCTAGGGAAGGAGCGCCGAGTGCTCCGCGTAGGCCGTCCCTGCCGTGGAAGGTGCGGTCCTAGCTCTTATGCCTCGACGTGGTCGCTGGCTTCTCGATGCGTCGTGATGGCACGATCAACCGCCCCTTCTTCAGCTTCTTCGAGCATCGTGCCCGCGCAAGCACGTGCACGACGTCCAGTCCGCCGACGTGGATGTGGACGCATCGCATGGCCTATGGGCGCGCGTGTTCTCGCCGTCGGATGCCGCTTCCGCCTCTTCGCTCCCCGTCATGGTCGACTTCCACGGCAGTGCCTTCGCGCTGCTCTCTGGGGCCTCGGTCCCCTATGATGCCATGTGCCGCCGGTTCTGTCGTGAGTTGGGCGTTGTCGTCGTGTCCGTCGACTATCATCTCGCCCCCGAGCACCGTTGCCCCGCCGCGTACGAGGACAGCGTCGACGTGCTCTTGCACCTCGCTTTCATGGGCCTTCCCGATGGCGTCACCATCCCGGTGGACCTCTCCCATTGCTTCCTCGCTGGGGATAGTGCCGGCGCCAACATCGCCCACCACGTGGCGCAGCGCTGGACGACGATCGACGTTGCGTCCTCGTCCCCGCTGCGTTCCAACCCATTCCGCCTGATGAGGACATCGCCAAGATGGAGTCGAGGACGACTCCAATTCGAGAAGGGGAGGATGATGAGGACATCGCCATGCTGGACACACTGATGCCATGGTCTTCCCCAAGTTGCAATTCGTTCCCAACTCAGCTGCCACATCACCCTCGGATTCAGCAGACACGTCGTCACTGTTTTGGTCATAACTTTCTCATACGACATCGAAACGGGCCGTTCTTGGATGCGTTGGAAAGGGGACGACGACGCCGTCGTTTTGGATCTAGTCCCAGCTCTAGAAGGTCCGTGGATCATTCTGTGTGACCACGGCAAGGTGCTGCGTCACCTATTTGGGCCAACTTGGCCATGTATCGTGTCGGACCTTAAGCCCAAGTTGTGGGCGCCCAACCCCTGGCCGTCCCCAACCCTAGGTCGAGTCTTAGACTATAAACACAGCCACCACCACTGCTACACAATTGGGTTTTGTTTAGAGTTTAGTTTTCCATCGAGAAACTGAATCGTTCATTGTAACTGTGGTGACAAATCCTTTTACAGTGATCCAGGGCCCCCGTTCTTGATCTCCTCCACTATGTCAATTAGTCCTTTGGAACCGAGTTCTTGAATCCTCTATTGATATTCATGTCATTCATATTTGCAATTTCAGATTGCGTGTTTTACCTTCTTGCTTGTGCTCTTCGATTCGCTTACAGGAAAAGCCTTCTTGGTGAGGTCAATCAAGTTGTGCTTGGTTGATAACCAACGGAGCAGTGGTGTAATGGTTGCAGGGTTCGAATCGCGTCTGATTTGAAGCCGGATCACCAACGTCGAGATCTCCACAAATCGAACTTATCGGCTACCTCTCGGAAGATCAGGCCTGTACTCATCAATTGGTATCATATATTTCAGGTTTACCGCGAGGTATAATCTCGTTTGCCTTAGATTCATATTTGTTCATTACCTAGAGTCCACAAAAAGCCCAAAAATATTTCAATTTCCGCTGTCCTATCGCCCTTTGTGCCTTTGCAATTTCGTTTCAGATTCGTGTTGTTGAGTTTGTGTCCATGGTCGAGTCTTGTTGCTGGTTTAGGATTGTGTTCGTGGTCGTAGTTCAATCGCCCGTTGCTGTGATTTTTGTTTTCCACCGCTATCCCATCCACCGTTTCCAAACAACAAGTCGAAGCCACCACATTACTCGACTTGCCCTGCTAGCCGCCTTGTGTAACTTCTCGCCGCCGTGCAAACCCTAGATATGTTGCCAGCCGCTCTTATTTTGCCTGCATCGCAGCCCTCCTTACATCATCAGGCGAATACCTACTGCTGTTAGTCATAGTGACGATCCTGTGATCGATGTTAGAGTTTAGGGAGGCTTTGCCCTAACTGCCGCCGCCGTATTGTGCCTTCCGAAAAACATACCTTGAGATACCTTCGGTAAAATAGGCATAACTTTTCGCTCATTTATCAGAAAAATCTGAATTTTTTTCAGCAGCTTCTTGACACCATTTGGAGCCGACCCAAACTCGGCTACGCCCTGTTTGGTTTCCTCAGAATTGCCAAAAAAATTTGGGAAAATATAGAAAAAAATTGTCAAAGTTTTTGCACGCTTTTCAGAGAACGTGCTGAATTTCTGTAGACCACATCCCACCTCAGTTGTAGGTGCCAATTTTTGTGGTTGCATCTTTTGTGATCCTTGTTCAGAGAAAAGTATAAAAAAATAGTAAGAAAAAAAATTTGTTTCCTACTAGTGCCTTTTGGAAAAATCCGGAAAAAATTCAGGAAAAAGGAGAAATCCGGGCTATTTGCTTGTTCTGTGAGTTCTTTCGATCGTCCTTTGTTTTCACCTTGTTGCGCTATGTCTCGACACGTCTTAGCCAGCACCTGTGATTTGTACTTTGGATCCGGATTGAACAATCGTTACTCTGCACTCGTTAATTGCTAATCCTTGCTGTCATATTGTGTGCCTACCCATAGCTCCACATATTCTTCTGTCAGCACAGGTTTATCTTGCAACTGTTACCCATGCTTAACAACAGATTGCTTCGCCACTTTGGTTTTGCTCCTGTTTGGCATTGGTAAGAATACAGGCAAGACGGTGGTAAGCCGCTTGTGATTTTGCATTCCACTTTCACCACCACCACCACCACTTGTTTCCTTTTAGTTGATAGAGATAATACTTTGGTGTTGTCTTTTTCTATCTTCTAACCATGGCAGGAACTTCGACGGACTTCAATGAGTGCGTGTCTAAGGGCGAGCTTGCAACGTTCATGACTGAACAACGCAATCTTATGACCGAGCTGACGCGCAACGTGAACAATCTGGTCACCCGCATTGAACAGCTTGAGCAATGCCCTCCACCTTATCGTGCTGATGATGAAGATGCGGATGCTTTTGGTGATGAAGATGCGTATGCTGACGGTGGTGCCCGTCGCCGCCTCAACTTCAATCGTCGCGGTATGGCAGGTAATAATCATGGTAATAATGATCCTTTTGCTAAAATTAAATTTAGTCTACCTCCTTTTGCTGGTAATGTTGATCCAGAGGCATATTTAGATTGGGAGATTGCTGTTCAACAAAAATTTGATTCTCATAATGTTCCTGCTGAGCATAGAGTTGGACTTGCTACTAGTGAGTTTACTAATTTTGCTTTGTTCTGGTGGAGTGATCTTTGCAATACCAATAATGCTGCTGCTGTGCCACAAACTTGGAATATTTTAAAGCAACGTATGACATCTCGTTTTGTTCCTCCTTATTACCAACGTGATTTACGTTTGAAACTACAAACTTTAAAACAAGGTGATAAAGGAGTGGAAGCATACTATCAAGAATTGCTTATTGGTTTAGCACGTTGTGGTATAAATGAAGATGATCAAGATGCTAGTGCTAGATTTTTTGGTGGTTTAAACCATGATATACAGAACATACTTGATTACAAAGAATGACGTAATTTTTCCCAATTGTATCATCTTGCTATTAAGGCAGAACGAGAAGTACAGGGACGCAAACAACACCAGCCTTTCAGGTCTAACAATGGGAGGAATTTTCAGCAGCATTCCGAGCCAGAGACGCCCAAGCTTCCTATTGTACCACAGCCATCTACACCTCCATTTTCTTCCGGGGTAAGTAAATTGTCTAATGTGCAGTTTCCACAGCTGAAGAAAGGTGGCACTTCAGGTGCTTCTACTAGCTCCTCCTCGTCTAGCTCTAAAATCATTTGCCACCGATGCAAAGGCATGGGACATGTCATGAAGGAATGCCCCAGTCGTTGCGCTTTCATTGCTACTGAGGATGGATATGTAAGTGCTAGTGATGTTGAAGATGATTTAGCCCTTGCTGCTAACATTGATGCAGATCCCACCGAGGACGATCAAGATAAGGAGGCCATCACCATTGACTCCGCGGCTGCTGCCGCGGACTACCCTAGTCTTCTTGTGCAGCGTGTGTTGAGTACACATGTGGGACATGAAGAAGAGATGAAGATCCAACACCACAATTTGTTCCACATGTATCTCATTGTGCAGGGTTGTCGTGTTCTCACTATCATTGATAGCGGGAGTTGCAACAACTTGGTGAGTTCAGATTTGGTTGACAAGCTTGGCTTGACCACATGACAACATTCGTATCCATATAAACTTCAATGGTTCAATAATAGTGGTAAGACTAAGGTAACTAAATCAGCACGCATTAGCTTTTTCATAGGCTCTTATCATGATACTGCTGATTTTGATGTGGTCCCTATGCAAGCTTGCTCCATTTTGTTAGGTCGCCCATGGGAATTTGGTAATGATGCTTTACACCATGGTAGAACTAATACATACACTATCATACATAAGGACAAGAAAATTACATTGCTGCCTTTGTCTCCTACGGATATTATTAAACATGCTAATGAGATCAAAAATAAACCTCCAACAGACATTGCTAAAAATAATGGGATTAAGTTAAAAGGAGGTGTTTTTCTTGCTACAACTTCTACTACTGCTGAGTTATGTGATAATCCTGATGCACCATATTATACTATGTTTTGTCAACCTTTTATGTCTGGTGCATTGCCTGCTGTCACTAACCTTTTGCAGGAGTTCGTTGATGATGGGATGGAGTCGAGGACGACTCCAATTCTAGAAGGAGGGGATGATGAGGACATCGCCAAGATGGAGTCGAGGACGACTCCAATTTGAGAAGGGGAGGATGATGAGGACATCATCACGCTGGACACACCGACGCCATGGTCTTCTCCAAGTTGCAATTCGTTCCCAACTCAGCTGCCACGTCACCCTCGGATTCAGCAGACACGTCGTCACTGTTTTGGTCATAACTTTCTCATACGACATCGAAACGGGCCGTTCTTGGATGCGTTGGAAAGGGGACGACGACGCCGTCGTTTTGGATATGGTCCCAGCTCCAGAAGATCCGTGGATCATTCTGTGTGACCATGGCAAGGTGCTGCATCACCTATTTGGGCCAACTTGGCCATGTATCGTGTCGGGCCTTAAGCCCAAGTTGTGGGCGCCCAACCCCTGGCCGTCCCCAACCCTAGGTCGAGTTTTAGACTATAAACACAGCCGCCGCCGCTGCTACACAACTGGGTTTTGTTTAGAGTTTAGTTTTCCATCGAGAAACTGAATCATTCATTGTAACTGTGGTGACAAATCCTTTTACAGTGATCCAGGGCCCCCGTTCTTGATCTCCTCCACTGTGTCGATTAGTCCTTTGGAACCGAGTTCTTGAATCCTCTATTGATATTCGCGTCATTCATATTTGCAATTTCAGATTGCGTGTTTTACCTTCTTGCTTGTGCTCTTCGATTCGCTTGCAGGAAAAGCCTTCTTGGCGAGGTCAATCAAGTTGTGCTTGGTTGATAACCAACGGAGCAGTGGTGTAATGGCTGTAGGGTTCGAATCGCGTCTGATTTGAAGCCGGATCGCCAACATCGAGATCTCCACAAATCGAACTTACCGGCTACCTCTCGGAAGATCGGGCCTGTACTCATCACCGCCTCGCCGGCGTCATCCTGGTGCAGCCGTACTTGGGCGGCAAGGAGCGGACAAACACGGAGGCCAGGCTGGATGGGAAGGTGCCGGTGGTGACCGTGCGGGGCTCGGACTGGATGTGGTCAAAACCGCTCGACGTGAGTCAAAACAACCTTGCCCTATGTACAGGTGCTAAAAGCGAACGGTTTTGACAGTTGGAGTACCGGTACTAGACGGTTTTGTAGTTGAGGGTTAAAATTAGACCAACACAATAGTTGAGGGCCAAAAGTGGACTTAATCCTTATTTTTTATAGGACGATGATTTCAATTCTGTAACCGCTCAAATATTTCTAAAACGTGACATGGAGCATACAACACGAGCATTATCCTTGCATTCATGAAAAGTTTGAGCATTCTATGAATGATTTTGAATTTAATTTCAGATTTAAAACTCTATTTTTGATATGTGCCTCTGAAGGAACTTAGGATTTCATCATAAACATATGCTATTAAATTACATGATAAATAAAATACTCTTTTCCAAATCATGAATTTTTTTCTGAATTTTTGGAAAACACTTGGGGGCTAAACAGCTTAGTCGAAAGCTTTAAAATAGACTCTCAAGAAGAATTTTAATTTCAAAGCCACAAGTCCTATGATTTGCTAGACTATGATTAGCGTCATAGTTAACTACCTTATTTAGTGTGGTTGTATTTTGCACGGGTTTCACTGCTCTTATAGAGTGTTGTATTCTCGTTTCACTGGAGCTCGGCCTGGAGTGGGTTTTATAGATTAAGCGTGGTGCTTAGGTTTTGCCTATGTTTACGACTAGGCAGAGGGATAGTTTGTGGTAGTTAGCAGGTGGTGACAACCATATCCATCCTATGTATTCCAGTCTAGTTTTTAAAGCGCATGGCTCTTTACAGTTTATTTCATTAGTCTCGGTTGGTGTTTGGTTCGTGCCCCGAAGTTCTATCGCGAATCCCTCTATTTGTTGGTTTAACTGTGTTACTGATGTTAATACCAAAGTTGTGCTTAGTAGTAGAAGTAACTTAGGACTCGTGTACTCACTCATTGTTCTTCCACTACCTACGCCTTCTATCTTGAACTTTTTCCTTGTACCCTACCTTAGCATTAAACAACGTGCATCATTATTGTTAAATCCCTATCTAGAGTCTGACGATTGCTTGACCTTTAGTCATAGAAATAATTTTCATCAATCATCTTATTAGCCATATGCTTTCCCGGCGGTAAAATATAAACGACCTCGGTATACTCCTGAGCGGAGTACTACATCTTATATTTTATGTGCTTGCAGAATCATCCAATAGAACGTAAGAAATATCAATAGTTTCAAATTGGCCCAAAGTGTAGTCTAGCATAGAAGCGAAAGTCCATCGATCACAGTTCACAGGTCATGCCATCAAGTCACATGCTAATTCAAACAAATGGCCCCTGTTCGCCTCGCTGAAAAAACAAGCCGAAACACTATTTTGTACTGATTTAGTCGTAAGAGAAAAAATATTATTCCAACTAAAAAAATAAGTTGAAAAGTACGAATTATAACACAAGCGAACATGGCCTAGGGCCTGACTGCGGCTCACCCAGGCGCATATCCTATCTACCTCTGCCCCCTTGCTCAGGCCTTGTTTAGTTCCAAAAAGTTTTTCCAAAAAGTGCTACAGTAGCCATCATATCGAATCTTGCGATACGTGCATGGAGAATTAAATGTAGATGAAAAAAAAACTAATTGCACAGTTTGGTTAGAAAATCGCGAGACGAACGTTTTGAGCCTAATTAGTCCATGATGGAATACTAATTGTCAAATAAAAACGAAAATACTACAGTAACCAAAATTCCCTAAATTTCATCCAACTAAATGAGGCCTCGCACTCCCTCTCTTGCCACTCACACATCCTACTCGTCAGGCGCTACCCAACCCTAGAGCAGTGTGATTGGACCTTTATTAGGGGAGGCCCAACACGGACACAAAGGCCTAGAGGCCAGACCTAAATGCCAGCTCCATCGATGCCGGGTGTGGCGGCGACCGACATGTAATGCACTGGTGGCAAACTGCCGGTGCACGGTGCTGGAGGCAGGAGCGAAAGAAGTAGTGAAGCATATCGGTGTTGCATTCCACAGTTTTTCCTGATCTTTGCAATCAGGCAGTCCCATTGTCCAAGTCCAATACTCTCCATTTCAAATTTTTTAGTAGACTAAATTGGGTTCATGGGTTATTTATGCTGCTACTTGTAGACTTCTCATATATATCTAGTTACATAGTTAAAGTAATATATGTAAAAAAATAAAAGCATATTATAATTTGGAAGTGAGGGAGTAGATCATGGTCCCGTTCGCTGGTCTGAAACTTGCTGAACTGGCTGAAAACAATGTTCCGGCTGAATTGTTATAAGAGAAAAATACTGTTCCGGCTGAAAAAAAAATAACCCGAATATGGGGGTAAACCGAACAGAGCCCATAGGCATAGATATGGACTTTCGCCAATCCGATGGACTATTCTTACACTGATATATTTTCTATCTGAACATGTTTTAATTTAGATTTATTTATATTTTTATGTGTCCATAGAGTATACTTTCTCCAGTTCTAAAATAAGTGCATGTCGATGTTTGACCTACCGATAGCCTGCCACGGGGGTACCTAGGGTAGTATGTTCGAGCTTCAGCGTATGCAGAACTCGACGGTTAACGCAAGAGACAGTCGATTTATCCTGGTTCGGACCCTCGATCTTTGATCGAGTAATAGCCCTACGTCCAGTCGGCGTAAGCCTTTACGTTGGATTGATTGTAAAGTGTTGTGTTGCGTTTTTTCTCTGACCCCCGATCCAAAGAGCCATAGCCCTCCTTTATATAGTCAGGAGGCTAGAGTCCTAGTCGGTTTATAATGTAGAGTTCTAGTAGTATTAAAGGATAGTATTACTACTAGGATTACATGGAAAGAATCCTAGTTAGACTAGATCTTCTCTCTTTCTTGCGGGGTATCCTATGGGTCCCGCATCGACAAGCCCCTGAGCACTTCATGGTTGAAATCTTGAAGCCTCGTCTTGTTCCTCTTGTCGAGTAGGAACAAGGGTCGTCCGTGTGCTTTCTTGAGTGAAACCATGTAGCGCTTCTTTGGATCTTCGAGTGGTGTGTGCTTTTTGAAAAAAGTTCATCCGTCTGGGTGTAGCCCCCGAGCCTCTTGCTATTTAGAACAAAGAGCTGGAGGATCTTGTCTTGGAACTGCTCTGTTTCTTCGTTGAAGGTCAAAAAGAACTCGGATATGGCTCGGTCCAGGTTTTTTTTGTCGTAAGGTCTTGAAGTGGTCTGCCTTGAAGAAATCTTTTCTATGACGTGCGCTTTTTGAAGAAAAAGTGCACTCACTGAGTGTAGCCCCCGAGCCTCTTGCTATTTGGAACAAAAAGTTGGAGGGTCCTGAATCTTTATGTTGTTTGAAAATTTCTGTTCTGAAAGAAGTCTTCTGAGTGATGTGCGTTTTTTGAAGAAAAAGTGCACTCACTGAGTGTAGCCCCCGAGCCTCTTACTATTTGGAATAAAAAGTTGGAGGGTCTTGAACCACTGTCTTGAAGAATTTGAGTGATGTGCGCTTTTTGGAAGAAAAAAGTGCACTCACTGAGTGTAGCCCCCGAGCCTCTTGCTATTTAGAATAAAAGTTGGAGGGTCTTGAATCTGAGTTGTTCAAAGAACTAAAAACCTCTTCTGAGGATATATAGGATCTTGTAGACATTCTCGAGGGTGTATCTAAGTAACCAGCGAACTACAAGTAGGCTATCCATATACCATTGCAAGTCAACACAGTTGCGCCACCGAGTACTTTCCATAATTAGCTTGCGTGCTTCATGTCTTCCTACATGCTTGCTGTATGTCATGCCTCTTCCTTTGTTTCGCTTGAGTAATGAAAGTACATATAAATATGCACGTGCATCCTCATATTCGTGCTCATCTTGCTGACGCAAAATCTTCTCGTTCGACCATGATCCGATCCGAGTAAGGCAACCTAGATAATCCGCCAAAAGGCTTCGGGTGGGCAGTCCCCTCACCGGAGACCCCCGTATCACCCCCACCTTAGAATTTCCAAATCACCACAACTAAGGTCGACCTTAGCTGTCGAGTAGTTGATCACCCCAACCAAGTAGTCGATCACAGCGGCCGAGTAGTCGGATGTCCTGGCAACGTGTAGAGCAGCAACCGAGTAAGACAGCGCAGGTCGTGTGTCTTACCCAACGAAGTAGTGGCCAAGTAAGGCAGCCAGCGGTGGGCGAGCTCCTTATTTGATGACGTGGTCCAGAAAATGGTTCCCTCTCCTAGTTGCAGCCCCCGAGCATATATCTAGGTTCTTTTATTCAAAAAGAACGAGATCTTGGTATATTCTCTAGTAGTCTGCTTTTGTCAGATGTAGTTGTATGGTGGTGGTTGAGTGTAAATGCTTGTTTGTTCACGAGTTGTATAGTGTTGATATATTCTTCCGAATATAGCTTGTTCTTGAGTACTGTTCCTTCACGCCTGAGTTCTCTTTCATTGAATTCTGTCTTTTCACCGTGTCCTTTGTTAAGTTTGTTCATGTTGGTGCTCCCGGTCCATGTGCACCGCTTCTTTGGTCTTTAAATACCCTTGCGGGTTCTTTTTGTTTTCTTTTGTGTTTAAATTTTCCTTTCTGCTGACTTATTTTTTGGTGCCTGGTTCGTGCTGAAGAACTACTCGCGCTTGCCAAGTTGATTAGGCATGGAGCTGATAGGGATCTTGTGCAGGTCCAAAAAACTGTTGAAGTCTTGACTGGCAAGTTGGCGACGGCTACTGAGAACTGGAATGCTTTGTGGAAATCATTTCGGTCAGTAGCCGATCTTCTCCGAACTCCAACAGATGATGGTCAATCTTGGGCTCAGTTTATTCCTCAAGTTCCGACCCGTTTCCTAGGAGTTCGTGAAGAGGTGCGCCCAACTATGTACCAGAAATGTTCTTGCCTAGTTTTCAGGTTCTTGCTCTAGAGGTGCCTTTGTCCAAGATTGCAGAGGAAGCCGAGAGTCAAGAATATCTGGATGCCGTTGAAAAGGTGGAGCCTGAGGTCGAAGATTTAGCCAGGAGGATCGTGGATAATCTTAATATTGATATTTCTTCTCCTGATGACAATGCTTGATGTAATCGACCATTGTATTCCAGCTTCTATAATAGAACACTATACTTGAAGATTGAATGGAGATTCTTTATTTTTTTGTTGATGTCTTCTTTGTCTGTATTTCTTTGTCTTGTAAACAACCTGGTTTAGGTAAATCATTGTCTTGACAAACTTTCTTGATCTGTCGAGTGCTTTTCTGACTTTTCGTTTGTGCCTTGTAAACAACTCGGTATATGTAGGTTGATGTTTTGACAGACTTCCTTGATTTATCGAGTGCTTGTCTAGGCTTTCGTCTGTGACTTGTAAACAACTCGGTATAGATCATTGTTCTTTTCTGGCTTTCATTTGTGCCTTGTAAACAACTCAGGTATATGTAGATTGATGTCTTGACAAACTTCCTTGATTTGTCGAGTGCTTGTCTGGCTTTCGTCTGTGACTTGTAAACAACTCGGTATAGATCGTTGTCTAGACAAACTTTATGTTCTTGTTAGTACTAAAAAGACTTAGGACATCTTCAGCTTCTTCTTTTCGGCTTAACTCAGAATGTGGTTCAGCATCTGGTCCTTTCCCTGGTTGCAAAAATATCCTAGGATCGACAAGCCCTCGAGTACTTCATGGTTGAGTTCTAGAAGCCTCGTCTTGTTCCTTCATGTCCTGCCGAGTAGGTACAAGCGTCGTCTGAGCGCTTTCCTGAGTGAGTGTAGCCCTCGAGCCTCTTGCTATTTGGAACAAGGAGCTGGAGGGTCTTGTCTTGAAATTGCTCTGATTTATGCTCAGGCTTAGTTTCAGTCGTTTTGCTTTTTGGTTCGGGTGTTAGCTTATTAGCTACCCTCATCGGCGGGCTCAAGCATTTTTTTCAGCTCTTTTGCTCTCGGCTGGTATGCTCAGGCGTCTTTTCAGCTATTTTGCTTTTTGGTTCGGGTGTTAGCTTATTAGCTACCCTCATCGGCGGGCTCAAGCATCCTTTTCAGCTCTTTTGCTCTCAGGCCGGTATGCTCAGGCATCTTTTTAGCCATTTTGCTTTTTGGTTCGGGTGTTCGCTTGTTAGCTACCCTCATCGGTGGGCTCAAGCATCTTTTCAGCTCTTTTGCTCTCGGCCAGTATGCTCAGGCATCTTTTTAGCCATTTTACTTTTTGGTTCAGGGTGTTCGCTTGTTAGCTACCCTCATCGGCGGGCTCAAGCATCTTTTTAGCTCTTTTGCTCTCGGACTGGTATGCTCAGGCGTCTTTTCAGCCATTTTGCTTTTTGGTTCGGGTGTTAGCTTATTAGCTACCCTCATCGGCAGGCTCAAGCATCTTTTCAGCTCTTTTGCTCTCGGATGGTATGCTCAGGTGTATTTTCAACCATTTTTCTTTTTGGTTTGGGTGTTAGCTTATTAGCTACCCTCATCATGGGCTTAAGCATCTTTTCAGCTCTTTTGCTCTTGGCCGGTATGCTCAGTGAAAACAACTAGGGGAAAGCCATAATAAGACATATGTTGTCGAGGAACACCATCTTCATTGATCATGAATGTTGATCTCTTATGGCTTGTATATATATTCTTCCTTGAGTTGTTTTCATGCGTAGAGTCTTCTTAGTTGGCTGATGTGCCATGTATTGTTGACTTCTTTTCCATCTTCAGTTATCAACTTGTATGCGCCAGTTGTTGATGTTTCGACGATTTTGCTTGCCCAGGTTGTCTCGGTTGTTTCTATCCGGGAACCTTTCTCGTGTCTTCTCCTCTGCAGTAATCATCTTTTCTACTATGTGTCTGAATTCTTTATTATTTCTCAGATTTTCTTTGTAGAAGTCCTGAAATTGCCACCTAGTGAAAGCTCTAGTTTGGTTTTGGTGAATTAATGAAACCCTAAGTGCTAACCTAGTTTATCAAGTGATCATAAGATAGGTAGCACACTCCAAGTGATGAAGCAAATGAAGATCATAGCATGATGATGATGATACCATGATGATGATCAAGTGCTTGGACTTGGGAAGAAGAAAGAGAAAAACAAAAAGCTCAAGGCAAAGGTATAAACCATAGGAGCTATTTTGTTTTGGTGATCAAGACACTTAGAGAGTGTGATCACTATTTAGGATTGATAGCCGTACTATTAAGAGGAGTGAAACTCGTATCGGAATACGGTTATCAAAGTGCCACTAGATGCTCTAACTCATTGCATATGCATTTAGGATCTAGTGGAGAACTAACACCCTTGAAAATATTTGTGGAAATATGCTAACACATGTGCACAAGGTGATACACTTGGTGGTTGGCACATTTGAGCAAGGGTAAAGTAGTTAGAGGTAAAATGGAGTTGGTCGCAATGATGATGGCGTCGATCAAAGGACAGAACGCTGGGTCACTCAAGCAACCGGACGCTGAAGCGGCTGCAGTCTGGTCAGTGTTGTCGGTCAGCATAGTAATTAGGGTTAAGCACCGATGCTGGGCTGTGTTCGATCAAGCTTGACCGGACTGTGTCCAGTCGGCAAAAACATATTTTGGACCCTTACTGTAAACGACCATACGCTGAGGGTTTAGCGTCCGATCAACTCTATTGGAGCAGTCCGGTCAACATGTCGACCATTGAGATCAAATGTTCCCTATTGAACGCAAGAGACACATGGCCACCATCGGGCGATCGGACGCTGAGGAGCAGCATCCGATAAGTTGGACCGGAGCATCCGGTCAGCCCGCACTGTACCCAACGAAGGGGTACAATGGCTCTATTTCGTGGAGGCTTCTATTTAAGCCCCATGGCCGGTTCAAGCTCACTCTCTTGGCCATTTGCATTGACATAGCAACCTTGTGAGCTTAGCCAAAGCCCTCCCACTCATCTCCATCATTGATTCATTATCTTAGTGAGATTGGGAGTGAATCCAAGTACATTGCTTGAGTGTTTGCATCTAGAGGCACTTGGTGTTCGTGTTTCGCTACTGGATTTCACTTGTTACTCTTGGTGGTTGCCGCCACCTAGATGGCTTAGGAGCTGCGAGGATCATTGAGCAGAGAGTGGTGATTGTCTCCTGCTTCGATCGTGGTGATTATGAGGGGTTCTTGACCTTTCCACGATGGAGCGTCCAAAAGATACTCTAGTGGATTGCTCATGGCTTGTGTGATCCTCATCTTGTGTTGGTTGTGTGGCACCCTATTGAGGGTTTGGCGTGTGATGCCAATTAGCGCGTGAACCTCCAAGTGAGTGAATCACCACAATGAGGACTAGCTTGCTGGCAAGCAAGTGAACCTCGGTAAAAATCATTGTGTTCATCATTGATTCCGAGGTGATTGGTCTTCATTGTTATTCATCTTTGTGATTGATTAGGTTCTTCATCTACATAGCGGTATAACCTTCTTGATCACTCTCTTTACTTTACCACAAACTAGTTGACAAGCTCTTTAGTGTAGCTAGTTATGAAAGCTTGCTTGCTTGGTTGGTGTGGCTCTTTAGTTAGCCTTTGAGAGCACACTAACATAGGGTAGTGTCATAACTATTGTGTGAATAGACACTATCTAAACTAGAATTGTGGTAGGTGGCTTGCATTTTGAGTAGGCTAGCGCAACTACTTGCTTTCGCCTCATAATTATCTAACCATTTTGTTAAGTGTTGTTGTAGAAATTTTATTAGGCTATTCACCCCCTCCCTCTAGCCATTGGGACCTTTCAAGTGATATCAGAGCCGAGGTCACCGTTATTTGAGGCTTAACAACCTTCGGTGTTAAAATAGGCTTCAAATCAACAACACCAAGAAGCCACCCCAATTTGATGGCTCAAATTATTCTTATTGGAAGTCAAAGATGACCACACATATCAAGTCAATCAATAGAAAGGTGTGGAAGGTGGTAGAAACCAAAATTGAGATTGGTGATCCAGAGAATCCCACCAGCCGCCGAAGAAGTGCTTCTCCAAAACAATGACATTGCTCTAAGTGCCATTCATGATGTAGTTGATGTGAGAACATTTGAGTAAATCAAGAATATTGAGATGGCTCAGTGAAGCTTGGAAGAAATTGGAAGAATCATTTGAGGGCACTCAAGCCGTGAAGGGTGCAAAGGCATATATTCTCAAAGAGAAGTTTGCAAGCTTCAAGATGAAGGAAGATGAGAGTGTGTCCGGACATGTTCCATCGGATGGAAGTGATTGTCAATGATCTCAAAGCACTTGGTGAGAAGATAGAGGACAAGGACTTCTCCAATAAGTTCTTGAGATGCTTGCCCATAAGATTTGGCATGTTGGTCACCTTACTAGTGAGGACCGGTTTGAACACAATGACACCAAACCAAATCTTGGGAGATATCAAGACCGATGATGCTTATAGAGATGATGATGAGAAGGAAGAAAAGAGGGAGAAGAAAGATGAGAAGAAGGATGAAAAGAAGAAGAGTAGTGGCATTCAAAGCCACATCATCCAAGGGCAAAGCAAAGCAAGAAACATCAAGTGAGGAAGATGAATCTTGGGATGATGATGATGATGAGAAGATGGCTCTCTTTGTCAAAACATTTGGCAAGTTCATGGTGAAGAAGGGCTACCATGCAAGAAGAAAGAAATCTTCATTCAAGAACAAAGAAGAATCAAGAAGGTGCTTCAAGTATGGAAGCAAAGATCATCTTGTTGCTCAATGCCTATACAATAGCGACAATGATGATGACAACAAGAAGAACAAGAAGAAGGACAAGAAGGAAAAGAAAGAGAAGAAGGATAATATGGCATTCAAGAAGAAGAAGGGTGGTTCATATGTAGTTACTTGGGATAGTGATGCTTCCTCAAGTGATGATGATGATGATAGTGATGATAACAAGACCACCAAGAAGAAGGTTCTTGCAAGCATTGCTATAAATGAGAAGCCTTCTCTCTTCGAATCTTCATCATGCTTCATAGCTAAGGCCACTAAGGTACAATCTTGTGATGATGAAAGAGATGAAGATCATGTTGATGATAATGAACATGAAAATGAAAATGATAGTGATAGTGATGATGATGAACCTACTAAGGATGAATTATTTGACAAGCTAGAAGATGCTAAAGAATACTTTGACATTAAGAGAAGGGAATGCAAGAGCTTGAATAAGGAGGTAAAAGCCCTTAAGCAAGCCCTTGATGTGCTCAAAGCAACTCATGAGAAGCTAGAGGAAGCCCATGAGAAGCTTGGCAAGGCCTCACAAAAAAGCTTAAAAAGGCTCATTCCACTTTGCTTAATGAACAAGATAAAAAGAAACATGTTGAAACTTGTGATGTAGGTTTAACTTGTGATATAATTGATGAATCACTATCTATGCCTATCATTGTTACTTCTACTAACCCTTCTTGTAGCACTTTCACTTCTACCTCATCTAGTAGTGATGGTCTCACTTGTGATGCCTCACTAGTGGTTGAGAATGAGAACCTCAAGAATGAGGTCACTAAGCTCACTCATACCTTAGCTAAGGCTTACGGTGGTGAGGATCACTTGCTTATGTGCTTAGGTAGCTAAAGAGCTTCTCTACAAAAAGGGATTGGGCTATACCTCCAAGAAAGACAAAGCTGACCTTTGCTCCTCATAAGACTAGTTTTGTGAAGAACAACGGTCGGTTTTGCACTAGTTACAAGTAAGTGGGTCACAAAGAGCAAGAATACAAAAACAAGAGCAAAAATGCTAATGTATCCTCTATTAAGCTTGATTCATGCTATATGCTTACTAAGGGTACAAATGGTGTGAAGGCTAAGTTCATTGGTAAACCATGGATGGGCTCAAAGAAGAAAGCTATTTGGGTACCAAAGAGCCTAGTGACTAACCTTCAAGGACCCAAGCAAGTTTGGATACCTAAAAAGAATTGATCTTCTTTTGTAGGTCAATTATAAAGCTAGGAGGAAGGCATTGGGTTCTTGATAGTGGGAGCACTCAACACATGACCGGTGATGCAAGAATGTTTAACTCAATCAACACCAATGGCAATGATAGTTATGATAGTATCACATTTGGTGACAATGGCAAAGGCAAGGTCAAAGGGACTTGGTAAGATTGCAATATCAAATGACATGAGCATATCCAATGTATTGCTAGTAGAGAGCTTGAACTTCAATTTGCTATCTGTGGCTCAATTGTGTGATCTTAGGATTCAAATGCATATTTGGGAGTAGATGATGTAGAAATCATAAGTGTAGATAGCTCCAATTTGATCTTCAAAGGGTTTTAGATATGAGAATCTATACTTGGTTGATTTCAATGCTAGTGAAGCTAGATTATCTACATGCTTGTTCATTAAGTCTAGCATGGGTTGGTTATGGTATAGAAGGCTTGGTCATGTTGGAATGAAATAATTGAATAGATTAGGTTAAGCATGACTTAGTTAAAGGCTTGAAAGATGTTGTGTTTGAAAAAGGATAAGCTTTGTAGCTCTTGTCAAGCCGGTAAACAAGTTGGAAACACCCAGCCTAAGAAAAGCATGATGAGCACTAGTAAAGCATTTGAGTTATTGCACATAGATTTGTTTGGGCCAACACAATATACTAGTATCGGATGGAAACAAATATGGCTTTGTGATAGTAGGATGACTACACTAGATACACATGGGTATTCTTTCTAGTGGACAAAAGTGATGTGTTTGCAACATTCAAATCATTTGTCAAGGGCATTCACAATGAGTTTGAAACAACCATCAAGAGAGTTAGAAGTGACAATGGTAGTGAGTTCAAGAACACTAGAATTGATGAGTTGTGTGATAAATTTGGAATTAAACATCAATTCTCGGCCAAGTACACACCTCAATCAAATGGACCTTGTTGAGAGAAAGAATAGAACACACATTGATATGGCAAGGTCTATGCTTAGTGAGTACAATGTGAGTCAATCCTTTTTGGGCCAAAGCTATCAACATGGCTTGCTATTGTAGCAACCGCCTCTATTGTCACCGATTGAAAAAGAAGACACCATATGAGCTCTTGAATGGTAGAAAGCCCAACATTGTATATTTTGCGGGTCTTTGGTTGTAAATGCTATATCTTGAAGAAAGGCACTAGATTGGGTAAGTTTGACAAGAAATGTGATGAAGGATTCCTACTTGGCTATTCCACTATAAGCAAAGCATATAGAATTTGGAATTTGGATAGTGATACTCTTGAGGAAAGTTCATGATGTTGAATTTGATGAAACCAAGGGTTCACAAGTAGAGAATGAGAACTTGAAAGATGTTAGAGGCATTCAACTTTCAAATTCCATGAAGAACATGGATATTGGTGAATTGAGGCCTAGGCAAGTGAATGATGATGAAGATGATCAAGTACAAGTGCTCTCCAACTTAGGTGTGCAAGATGATACAAATCAAGCTAGTACAAGTGGCTCTCATGATATTGATCAAGATCAAGTGGCTTAGTACATCATCTCAACCAAATAATCAAGCAAGTGCAAGCAATCAAGTTCCAATCCTCCAACCAACCAATGTTGCAAGGGATCATCCATTAGGACACTATCATTGGTGATATTTCTAGAGGTGTGCAAACTAGATCAAGATTGGCTTCATTTTATAAGCATTTCTCATTTGTGTCATCCATTGAACCAAAGAAGATAGATAAAGCATTGAAAGGATGTTGATTGGGTAAATGCTATGCATGAAGAATTGAATAACTTCATAAGAAATCAAGTATGGGAGTTGGTAGAAAGACCAAAGGGACATAATGTGATTGGAACCAAATGGGTCTTTAGAAACAAGCAAGATCAAGATAGGATAGTAGTAAGGAACAAAGCAAGATTAGTAGTACAAGGCTATATACAAGTTGAAGGTCTTGACTTTGGAGAAACATATGCCCCGGTTGCTAGATTAGAAGCAATAAGAATCTTACTAGTCTATGCTTGTGCCCACAACATCAAGCTCTATCAAATGGATATTAAGAGTGCATTTCTCAATGGCTACATCAATGAAGAAGTATATGTTGAGTAACCTTCCTAGTTTTGAAGATGATAAGAAGCCCAACCATATATACAAGTTGAAGAAGGTTTTGTATGGATCGAAACAAGCACTGAGAGCATAGTATGAGAGATTAAGGGACTTCCTACTCTCTAAAGGGTTCACAATGGGCAAGGTGGACACCACTCTTTTAATCAAGAAGATTGGAAAAGATCTATTTGTTTTGCAAATCTATGTTGATGATATCATATTTGGATCAACCAATCAAGATTTTTGTGATGAGTTTGGAAAGATGATGGCTAATGAGTTTGAGATGTCCATGATTGGAGAATTGAGTTACTTTCTTGGTCTTCAAATCAAGCAATTGAAACATGGTACATTTATAAGTCAAGGCAAGTACATCAAGGACATGATCAAGAAGTTTAACATGAGTGAAGGTAAAGCCATTAGCACACCAATGGGAACCAATGACAACTTGGATAGTGATGCAAGTGGCAATATGGTGGATCAAAAGTTGTATCGGTCTATGATTG
Source organism: Miscanthus floridulus (assembly GCF_019320115.1). NCBI lineage: Eukaryota > Viridiplantae > Streptophyta > Magnoliopsida > Poales > Poaceae > Miscanthus > Miscanthus floridulus. Next base: position 45,457,894 of record NC_089594.1, on the reverse strand, counting down.
GAAGCCTACTCTATGTAACCGCATCAAGGCTGGATGTCATGTTTAGTGTATGCATAGTGTGCAAGATTTCAAGCCTCACCAAGAGAAAGTCATTTGAAGGCTACAAAGAGGTTATTGAGGTACTTGAAGCATACACCAAATGTTAGGTCTGTGGTATCTAAACTCTTAGCACATATGTAGGGGGAGCAATTGCTACCATTTGGAGTTCATGAAACTTGTCCATATCCTTTTACACATGGTAAATATACTTGGGCAAACAATATGGATTCAATTGAATTTCAATTCATATCTTTGTATAAGGGTTATCATCAATTACCAAAAGGGGGAGATTGAAAGCTCTAGTTTGGTTTTGGTGAATTGATGAAACCCTAAGTGCTAACCTAGTTTATCAAGTGATCATGAGATAGGTAGCACACTCTAAGTGATGAAGCAAATGAAGATCATAGCATGATGATGATGATACCATGATGATGATCAAGTGCTTGGACTTGAGAAGAAGAAAGAGAAAAACAAAAATCTCAAGGCAAAGGTATAAACCATAGGAGATATTTTGTTTTGGTGATCAAGACACTTAGAGAGTGTGATCACATTTAGGATTGATAGCCATACTATTAAGAGGAGTGAAACTCGTATCGGAATACGATTATCAAAGTGCCACTAGATGCTCTAACTCATTGCATATGCATTTAGGATCTAGTGGAGAACTAACACCCTTGAAAATATTTGTGAAAATATGCTAACACATGTGCACAAGGTGATACACTTGGTGGTTGGCACATTTGAGCAAGGGTAAAGAAGTTAGAGGTGAAATAGAGTTGGTCGCAATGATGATGGCGTCGGTCAAAGGACCGGATGCTGGGTCGCTCAGCGACCGGACGCTGAAGGGTTGCGTCTGATCGTGTTGTCGGTCGGCACAGTAATTAGGGTTAAGCACCGGATGCTGGGCTGTGTCCGGTCAAGCTTGACCGAACACGTTCGGTCAGCAAAAACATGTTTTGGGCCCTTACTGTAAACGACCGGACGCTGAGGGTTTAGCGTCCGGTCAACTCTGTCGGAGCATCCGGTCAACATGTCGACCGTTGAGATCAAACATTCCTTGTTGAACACAAGAGACACGTGGCCACCATCGGGCGATCGGACACTGAGGAGCAGCGTCCGGTCAGTTGGACCGAAGCGTCCGGTCAGCCCGCACTGTACCCAGTGAAGGGGTATAATGGCTCTATTTTATGGGGGCTTCTATTTAAGCCCCATGGCCGGTTCAAGCTCACTCTCTAGGCCATTTGTATTGACATAGCAACCTTGTGAGCTTAGCCAAAGCTCTCATATTCATCTCCATTATTGATTCATCATCTTAGTGAGATTGGGAGTGAATCCAAGTGCATTGCTTGAGTGTTTACATCTAGAGGCACTTGGTGTTTATGTTTCACTGTAGATTTCGCTTGTTACTCTTGGTGGTTGCCGCCACCTAGACGGCTTGGAGCAGCGAGGATCGTTGAGCGGAGAGTGGTGATTGTCTCTTGCTCCGATCGTGGTGATTATGAGGGGTTCTTGACCTTTCCCTGGTGGAGCGCAAAAAGGTACTCTAGTGGATTGCTTGTGGCTTGTGTGATCCTCATCTTGTGTTGATTGTGTGGCACCCTATTGAGGGTTTGGCGTGTGATGCTAATTAGCGCGTGAACCTCTAAGTGAATGAATCGCCACAACGAGGACTAGCTTGCCGGCAAGCAAGTGAACCTCGGTAAAAATCATTGTGTTCATCATTGATTCCGAGGTGATTGGTCTTCATTGTTATTCATCTTTGTGATTGATTGGTTCTTAATCTACACGGTGGTATAACCTTCTTGACCACTCTCTTTACTTTACGCAAATTAGTTGACAAGCTCTTTAGTGTAGCTAGTTGTGAAAGCTTGGTTGGTTGGTTGGTGTGGCTCTTTAGTTAGCCTTTGAGAGCACACTAACATAGGGTAGTGTCATAACTATTGTGTGAATAAACACTATCTAAACTAGAATTATGGTAGGTGGCTTGCAATTTGAGTATTCTAGTGCAACACTTGCTTCGTCTCATAGTTGTCTAACCATTTTGTTAAGTGTTGTTGTAGAAATTTTATTAGGCTATTCACCCCCTCTAGTCCATTAGGACCTTTCACCTAGCTATGATTCTGTAAGAGAAAGCTTCGATTACTTCTCGTTCGGTGATGTCATATACTTGAGCACGTAGTTCGCCAAATCATCGATAGTAATCTCTGAGACTTTTGCTCCCTTTTTGCTTGAGTCCTTTTAACTCTGCGTGGGTGATTGGGCTGTGTAATGATACCTACATAATTTTCACAGAAAGCTCTTTGCAAGTCCTCCTAATTTCTGATTGATCCTAGATTCAATTTGTCAAATCATTGGAGGGGCATGGTCTCTAGGGCCATGGGAAAGAACAGGGTCTTGATATCAGTCGTCTCCTTTCGGCCAGTTCAATCGATTGCGAGTAAATCCTTAGCCACTGTCCTTGGTTCGGTCTTGCCATCATATTTAGAGTGATTGGACGGCTTGAACTTGTGAGGTAGTCGTATTGAAGCGAGTCTGTTTGCAAAGCAGGGGAATCTATCATGCATTCTGGCTTCTGTGTATTCTGATTCAGCACCCCCTTCTTGCTAACTGTTGTCTTGGTGAGAGTAATTCTACGTGGCTATCTGAATAGGTGCTTTGCTTCTGACCTTTATTGGTTGTTCGACTCGGTCGTTTTGAGTATGGTCTCTTCTACTTTTTTCTGTTGTGACTTCCACTTGGTCCAAGTCTCTCGAAAGCGGACTTCCTTTGATTTTGATCTTCCTGCTCATGAGATGTTGACCTGGCAGGTTGTCTTGAGTGGGTCCTTCCATCATGCGTCCTTAGGACTATTGATCGGAGAAAGTCCTAGAGATGTTCTTGTTTTTCACTGGGATGTGAAGTCGCCCTGAGTTCTTCTAGTGCTTCTCGGATCTTATCGTAGGGTGTATTCGCCGCTCGTCCTTCTTCGACCTCTCGCTCTGATTTTCTTCTATTGTACTCGGCTAGATCTGACTTATATCTGATCCAAGCTTCCTTGCGTTGCCTCGCACGGCGTTAACGTTTTTGTTTCAATTTGTTCTTTCCCTCTCTGGCTTGCTTTTGATTTTCGGTCTCACCATCGTGCCCTTGGATAAAGGGTGATATGTTGGATTCGGATTCATCTGAAGACCTGACGTTGGGCGCTTCTGGGGGACCAATGGTGAACGAGGACGGCGAATCATGAATACTTCTCGAGCGTGAGTTGTTTTGTCATCAGCATTGGTTTCCGTACTGTCAGAGTTGTTGATAACTTTAGTAGAGGCTTCAGGGTCACAGATCGAGTCTCCTTCTTGGTAGGGTAGAGCTGTTGTCGTTGTTGTGTCAACTAGCCGGGTAATGCTATCCTCAGGAACAGAACCTGGCCAGTGGATGATGCAGTCTTGAGATGTTATGGTTAGTATGAGACCTTTCTGAGCTCCTGTCAGTGGTATTCCAAGCACTAGATTAAGAGATCTTTCGAGCTGTGCCCGATAAGGTGTTGCCATGTTGCCGAGACCGAACGAAAAAGACAGTGCACGCATCGAGATTACATGGGAAGAATCATAATTAGACTTCTCTTTTTCTTACGGGTATCATGTGGGTCCCGCATCGACAGTGCACGTCTCCCACTTTGAGGAGTCAAATATTTTTTAGTTTTACAAAATATGTATAAAAAAGTACTAATGATATCAAAATATGTATTATTAGATTAACCATGTCATATAGTTTCATACTAAACCTATTTAGAAATTTAAATGTTAATACTATTATTTCTAAAAATTTATTCAAACATAAGATCTGTTGACTTGTCGAGGTATGAGATGAGCCCTTATTTTCGGAAGGAGAGAGTATTTTCTCAATGAAAATTTGATGCACGTTAAAACCGGCGACCCCTTTTGGCTCGGCTTCGGCTCCTCGCTAGAGTGAGAAACGGAGAAGGTAACGGAAAAAGAAAAGCCATCGAAAACCCTGCCGCCGCCGTCGATGCTCTCCGCCGTGCCATCTGGTTCCATTGGCCGGTGGCGATCGCCGCCGCACGTCCTCCCACGCCTCCTCTCCTCCTCGTCCTCTTCCTCCGGCACTTCTCCCGCGCGGCCGCAGGCGGCGGCGCTGCTGGAGCTCCCGGAGGTGGAGAAGGTGCTGCGCGACGTCCGGGCGGGCGACGTGCGCGTCTTCCCCGTCGGCGAGGGCGGGCTGCACGGGGGTGCCTGCGCCGACTACATGGTCGTCGCCACAGGCCGCTCCGATTGGCACGTCCGCAACATCGCGCAGGCGCTCCTCTACAAGGCACGCACTCCCCTGATTTTCCCCTTCCTCTTCCTCCCTCGAGAGGAGCGAAATGAAGGTTTCCTGTTTTTTTTTTCCCGGGGCATCCCAACCAGCCATTTTCTTGGTGATTATCCTGCCTTGGACTGTTAGAGGGCGTTTGGTTTGGGGAATCACCTCCGTCTAGATGGGGTGCATCGTAAGTCCATTCTTTAATGGAGTGTTTGGTTTGGGGAATCAACCGTCTATCCCTCAAATTTAGTGGAATGACTTCATTTCTCGTACTAGTACTGATTATTAGCCGATGGATCAACTCATTTTATTCCACAAACTAAACCAAAAACTAGTTTGTGAGATGATGATGGACCGCTCCATTCTACAAATCAAACATCCATCCCATTTGGTGGAATGACTCCATTCCTCAAACTAGTTAAATATTGACTTATGAGAATGAGGTGCTGATGCATCAACTCATTCCATTCTGAAAGCCAAACAAAAAGTAAGTGAAGATGATGGACTATTTCATTCCTCAATCCAAACACCCTATGACCCTATAGATTTGTAGCCTGCAAGGTTCTTGCTTAATTTCATACCGTTCATCCCACCATTTCCTGGATTAATAACATCTGGGATTTGACAAAGGTTTCATTCGGCAACTGGATTGAGATGGGTGTTGTTCGAATTGAGTGCTTCACATTTGTGGGTAAGTTGGAAGTCAAGCTAGCTAAACAGGCTAAGAGCCAAGAATCCCCGACCGATTCAGGACCTAGGAAGTCTGTTTTCATGTTTGTTGGTATCTTTGCTGGATATCATTCAGAAACTATACTGGTACATTGAGCAATCAAACTCTAGACTTGAGAACTATACCTTTCTCTGATGCATCGATATTGTACCAGTGAGTTTATGTACTGATTTGTGTAGGACACATGCCACATGGGGTATGATAATCTTTATTCTTTCAGTTTTAATTTAAGTAAAAGTTAATATTCTTATGTTCCTCTGATACGTGGGGGGACCTGCCTCACGCATGGTCCATCTTAGCTCAGTAGCACCAATCCCTAGATGGCTGACTACACCATCATGATTCTTGGTGTTTTGTTACACATTTACTTGTATATAATTTAGAGCCTGCTTGTTTTGTTAAATGGTGTGCCAGATAGACACACCATTTACCACATCAGTATATCTGGGGTTTGAAGATGCATTTATTTGTTACTTGAATTGGCATTGATAAAATTCAATTGATTGATGTGCATTCATGGGCAACTTGGAAATGTTTCTCATTAAGCAACTGGGGTTGGCTCCAGAAGCACCTGGACAATTTGGCTCATAGATGATTTTTTTCTGTTGATTTAATAAATTCATGTTTGTTAGTATCGTCTTCTAGAGATTAGAAAACCACAAATCCTAGACTTATATATGATTCCCTGATCTATGGATACTATACATTCGCATTTATGTAATTGATTTGTCTTGGATACTTCTCTTGGAAGTGTAATTATTATTATTTTCCATCTTTTCAAATTAAGAATGTTGCACCCCAACGTCGGCTCTGATATGGTCCATCCTAGCACCAATCCTTGATCCCGTCCAGGCTCCACAACAACAACAACAACAACAACAACAAAGCCTTTAAGTCCCAAACAAGTTGGGGTAGGCTAGAGTTGAAACCCAACAGAAACAATCAAGGTTCAGGCACGTGAATAGCTGTCTTCCAAGCACTCCTATCCAAGCACCAATCCTTGATCCCGTCCAGGCTCCAGTTCAATTTTTTGCAATGGTAGTCAGACAACTCCCTTGGCGCGTTAAATCAACCTGAGCCTTGTGCTAGCGTTTTATTCTGAGGAAGGTATGGTGAAATCAATAAGGGTCATTGTCGTTTTTGTGATTTGTGATAGCAGTTTATTTTACTACACCTTTGACTTAAACCAATAGCAGAAGAGATATACAACCAGATTTGGTAGAGATTGTGATTTTGAATGACAGAAACACCATTGCAAGTGTTTGAAGGGCAGAAACAAAAATTTCAATATAAAATATTCTACTCCGCTGCCTCATCTTTCAGTTTTGACTACTTATAATGATTATTTATTTCTTCCTGGTAATGTTTTTAAATATATTTTTTCATTATATTGACATGTAGTGTATGTTTATTTTAAGTCTCCCCTTCAGTTGCTGGAACATGCTGTGAAATTCTACTGGCTGATCTTATCTTGTTACAGATAAAGCAAAAGCAGAAGGGCTCTGATAGAATATTGATGCCAAGTGTAGAAGGTCAGCAAGCGGGAAAATGGGTTGTCATTGATTCAGGTAATCTGAGCATCTCATATTCTCATCCTTTCCACTTTGTGATTTAATTATGGCAATTTATTTGTTAAATCTGTGTGGCGTTGAAAATAATCTTGTGGTGTTGAAAATAATCTTAAGTATTGTCATCTAATTGATGGCATAAAGCATGTTTTTTCTTCCAATTTATTGTGCTGTGCTCCTACAATTATTGCATTTCTTAGTATTTGGTAGAATTGAAAACCAGTGTACATACAATGTTGTTAACTGGAGTGCAAGTTTTGATAAAATGCGCCATGCTGAACCTTTTCTCTTATCACTAATGCCGCAAGTGTGATGATTATGTGTACATCTAGTCATATTTGATAATTTTCCTTATTAAGTGATCTTAACTTTAGTTGAATTGTTTGTTAACTTTTTTCGAGAGAAAAAAAAGAATTGTTTGTTAACTTGCTGATTTTCTTTTACTTTCTATTTGTTTCCAAAGATCAACAGCGTTTGAATTCTGTTAGCAAATATCTGACTTTTGGGGTTCAACATTAGGCTGGTGCACTCTAGTCATCCTCAAGAAATTCAACAGTGGAATTAAGATTGTCTTTTTTATTAACTACAGTTTCTTTTCCCTTTTATATAAACCTTCATAAGCTGATCATTAAATTGTTTATGGAGTTTGAAAACTTTTTCTGAGAATCTAATTACATTTAAGGGTACATTGATCGAAAAACTGTACTGAACATGTGAATTCCTGGTGTATCCTGACTTCCTGAGTATGGCTAATATGATTTTGAAAGCAATGCCACATTGCCGATGCTTGTTGTTTGTAATATACATCAACAACGGAATAGATCAGATAATTTTATAGTAATAATCTATGGAATTTCATGGCGCTACAGGAAGTAGAGGCCAAATTTGATGTTAGTAACAAACTATCCAAAAAATAGAGCATATTGGATTCCAAACTCAGTTTCATGTCTTGTACCTCTACCATTTTCGGTTTCACGCTATCAGAAGTTGTTCTGGATGATTGCTTTATGGTGAAGTCTTTTGCCCTATCCATGTAATTTGACCTTTTGTTATCTCAGGAAGCATAATCATCCACGCACTTGAAGAAAGGGCAAGAGAGTATTATGATTTAGAAAGCATTTGGTCAAAAGAGGTGTCCCCTAACACTTCCATTCAGGTTAGTGCCCTTATAATTGTGTTTTATTGTTGTTTCCACATATAAATGATATCATAAGTCTCTTATTAATGATAGCTGGTATTTTATGTTGTTAATTGTTTATTGTCAATGTTGGATAAATCGATTGAGCACAGTACTTCTCTGAATATTTATGTGATTTGTTTGATGTTGAGCAAAAACATGACAGTAGTTTGTCATTCTATAACCTGAATTGTTATATGATTTTAACTTTAGTGGCCTTAAAGCCTGATAGTGTTTGAATATCAATAAAATCTGCTGTTGTCGGGCGTTCCAATCTGCCTAGAGTGCATGCATTCTATGTAAAATTGTGTTTGTTTAGTGTCCATTTTGCTTTTTTATAGTGTGCAAATGAGTTCTGTGTAAAAGCATATTTGTTTCATGTCTGTTTAATTTAGTATATGTGCTTCAACTAGTGGGAAGATATGACTTTTCTCTGCATGTCCACAGAAAAACTTTCCAGTAAAAATGATGGTGTATACAGAAATATTGTGATTAAGTAAACAATTTGATATAAGAAACAGGTACACGGTCTTTTCAAGCATATCTAATTATCAAAGCGTGATGTGCCCAGATCATCAAAATGAGGCTGTGCCAATCTAACTCAGTAACCAAATGTTCTCTATTTCTATTTATATAATTGTTATATTATAGATACCAGACATTGTTTGCTTAGTGAATTGAGTTGGTAGTAAGCTGATTAGCTGAAGGGAGTCACACTATATGTAATAAATGTATTTCCGTAAACTTTGTGCTCCTTAGGGTCCTTGATCTTACAAGCTTTTATTGGGAGCTTGATGTTACCTAGTGATTATACAACAACAAACGTTCATCCGGCAGGGTTTGAGTACCTTTAGATGAAATGTGACTATTTCAAGGTAATTAGTGAAAGTGTAACAAAAGAATTGATTAATAAAAGACATTACTGGGTTCACCTCAAGACCAGTGGTTACTGGTCTCCCATTTAGTAATAGTTTATCTGATTCTGTAGATTTGATCCTGGCTACCAACAAGTTAGTAAACAAAACTGAAATATAACAACAAAAATTGTATTTAGAACAGAAAGCACACCATAAAATAGACATCTCTTTTATGAACACAATTTGATGTCATTGATCATCATGCAATACTTACTAAATCAAATGGGCACATTTTTTCCAATGTGTGGACATATTCCACCTTGTAACAAATGAAACATATCTGGTTACAACAACAACAACAACAACAACAAAGCCTTTAAGTCCCAGACAAGTTGGGGTAGGCTAGAGTTGAAACCCAACAGAAGCAATCAAGGTTCAGGCACGTGAATAGCTGTCTTTCAAGCACTCCTATCTAAGGCTAAGTCTTTGGGTATATTCCATCCTTTCAAGTCTCATTTTATTGCCTCTACCCAAGTCAACTTCGGTCTTCCTCTGCCTCTCTTCACGTTACTATCCTGACTTAGGATTCCACTACGCACCGGTGCATCTGGAGGTCTCCGTTGCACATGTCCAAACCATCTCAACCGGTGTTGGACAAGCTTTTCTTCAATTGGCGCTACCCCTAATCTCTCACGTATATCATCATTCCGAACTCGATCCCTTCTTGTATGACCGCAAATCCAACGCAACATACGCATTTCCGCGACACTTAGCTGTTGAATATGTCGTCTTTTCGTAGGCCAACATTCTGCACCATACAACATAGCAGGTCTAATCGCCGTCCTATAAAACTTGCCTTTTAGCTTCTGTGGTACCCTTTTGTCACATAGGACACCAGACGCTTGCCGCCACTTCATCCACCCTGCTTTGATTCTATGGCTAACATCTTCATCAATATCCCCGTCCCTCTGTAGCATTGATTCTAAATATCGAAAGGTATCCTTCCTAGGCACTACTTGACCTTCCAAACTAACATCTTCCTCCTCCCGAGTAGTAGTGCCGAAGTCACATCTTATATACTCAGTTTTAGTTCTACTAAGTCTAAAACCTTTGGACTCCAAAGTCTCCCGCCATAACTCCAGTTTCTGATTCACTCCTGTCCGGCTTTCATCAACTAGCACTACATCGTCCGCGAAAAGCATACACCAAGGGATGTCCCCTTGTATGTCCCTTGTGACCTCATCCATCACTAAAGCAAACAAATAAGGGCTCAAAGCTGACCCTTGATGTAGTCCTATCCTAATCGGAAAGTCATCCGTGTCTCCATCACTTGTTCGAACTCTAGTCACAACATTGCTGTACATGTCTTTAATGAGTCCAACGTACTTCGTTGGGACTTTATGTTTGTCTAAAGCCCACCACATAACATTCCTTGGTATTTTATCATAAGCCTTTTCCAAGTCAATAAAAAACCATGTGTAGGTCCTTCTTCTTCTCCCTATACCGCTCCATAACTTGTCTTATTAAGAAAATGGCTTCCATGGTTGACCTTCCGGGCATGAAACCAAATTGGTTCATAGAGACCCACGTTATTGCTCTCAAGCGATGCTCGATAACTCTCTCCCATAGCTTCATAGTATGGCTCATCAACTTAATTCCCCGATAATTTGTACAACTTTGAATATCCCCTTTATTCTTGTAGATCGGTACCAATATACTTCTCCTCCACTCATCAGGCATCTTGTTCGATCGAAAAATATGGTTGAACAGCTTGGTTAACCATACTACAGCTATGTCCCCGAGGCATCTCCACACCTCGATTGGGATACCATCCGGTCCCATCGCCTTACCTCCTTTCATCCTTTTCAACGTCTCTCTGACCTCAGATTCTTGGATTCTCCGCACAAAGCGCCTATTGGTGTCATCAAAAGAGTCATCTAACTGAAAGGTTGTGTCCATATTCTCACCATTGAACAATTTGTCAAAATACTCTTGCCATCGATGTCGGATCTCATCCTCCTTTACCAAGAGATGCTCCCTTTCATCCTTAATGCACTTAACTTGGTTGAAGTCCCGTGTCTTTCTCTCACGAACCCTAGCCATCCTATAAATGTCCTTCTCTCATTCCTTCGTACTCAAATGTTGGTAAAGATCCTCGTACGCTCTACCCTTTGCCACACTTACAGCTCGCTTTGCAGTCTTCTTTGCCACCTTATACTTCTCTATGTTGTCCACACTCCTGTCATGGTACAAGCGTCTATAGCATTCTTTCTTCTCCTTAATAGCCCTTTGGACTTCCTCGTTCCACCACTAGGTATCTTTAGCCTCGTGTCCCCTTTCTTTGGTTACTCCACACACCTCTGAGGCTACCTTCCGAATGTTGGTTGCCATCTTGTCCCACATATTGTTTATGTCGTCTTCTTCCTTCCAAGAGCCCTCTTTGATAACCCTTTCCCTAAATACCTCTGACGTCTCCCCTTTTAGTTTCCACCATTTTGTTCTTTCAATCTTAGCTTGTTTATCCCTACGGACACGCACCTGAAAACGAAAATCTGCCACCAAAAGCTTATGTTGAGAAACAACACACTCTCCTGGTATCACCTTGCAATCCAAGTATGCTCGTTTGTCCTTTCTTCTTGCGAGGACAAAGTCAATCTGGCTACAGTGTTGTCCGCTACTGAAGGTCACTAGATGAGATTCTCTCTTTCTAAAGAAAGTGTTGGCTATCATCAGGTCAAAAGCTACCGCGAAGTCCAGAACTTCCTCCCCCTTCTGATTCCTACTACCATACCCAAAACCTCCATGAACTGCCTCGAAACCTGTGCTTGTAGTACCTACATGCCCATTAAGATCTCCTATAAAAAGCTTCATGAAACATATTTGGTTACAAAAGCATTATTGAGAAACACCTGGTAGCAACAAACATGGAAGCAATTAGTATATAGAGGTTTAAACGACCGATACAACTCCTTACTGGACCAGAATGAAACTGCAACCAAAAACTAAATACTGAATTACGCATTAAGCAAAAAGAAAGAAGCGCTAGGACCATTGTGAAAACATGGACTTGCTTTGTCAACTCCTTTCCTTCGGTCCTGTTTTCAGTTATCTTCCTGTCCTGCATTCTCATACTGGCAATCCTCATAAGGTTGCTTTATTGATAATGAATATTGGATTTAACTTTACACTGCAGTATTCTAAAGTTATTTGCTCTAATTGTTTACGGCTTTATGTCCTAACATTCTAACATCGGCATTGAATGATTCAACCCTATCAAACATGGTTTTTAAGTCGTCACCATGCTGTTGAAGTGTACACCAGGTGGCACAGGACGCCACAAGGTTTTAGTTATGCTATATCATCTAGGCGTTGCCTAAAATGCACCTAGGCGTCCAGGCGTACCCCAACTCCATAGGACGCCACAATGCCTCTAAAACCGTAACCCACTTCTGCTGTATATCTCAATTAATAAAGCATGCAATTCTCATATTAAATGTACTATGTACAAAGGAAAATCATGAAGACGAATGTCATTGCTGTTTATCCAAATTCTTAACCGGGCTGATACTATTGGTATGTAGGGTTGCGATCAGATCATGAAGTGGATGCATACTATTGGTAACCGGGCTGATTTGCTATCCGATTGCATTTGCTGCTGAATTTGATCTTGGATGCAACTTTTGAATTTTTTAGAGAGATGTCTGTATCTGGCAGTTAGAACGGATATTTAAGGAACTTCCTCATGGGATGACCTAGAAAAATAAGTAAATTATTCGGGAGAGTACCAGGGTGGGGCGGGGGCTACTCCTCACTCCCTCAACATTTATCATCGTTTACCATTGTTATCAATGCACCAAGGATATAGCTCTAGACATACTCAGTCTCAGTGGCAGTAGAGTTCCCAAAGTCGTCCCTTTCCTCATGCATGCAGGATGGATGTGTGGGTTTGTCATGCATTCGAAGTACCAATGCAGAGATCATTCGGAGCATTCTGAAAGCCTAGGAAGTTAATTTCTGTGCTTTCGTCCAAAGTGTACTGATTATTCAGTTGGAATCAAATTATCCAGATAAATGTGGTGAGAATAGTTTTCATAACCTTTCCACAAATAGACATAGTATTTCTTCCTTGGAGAATTTTTGTTTATAAATTCAATGGACCAATGTCACGTGTACTGTTCAATCCATGGTTGGTTACTGTCCAGTTCTTGTACCGTTTTTGAATTTGGAGATGGATTTGTACAGTTATTTGTGTATATAGGCAAGCTGTGACTTTTACGATTTCTTTTTTGGCTACTATATATATAATCGGTTAATCTATTCTCTTCTGGCGAGTCACAGGAGTTGGAGAACTCGCTGGTGAAGACACGTCGCCGGAACCTATCACAGAAACCCTTGAAGAGCATCTGCACAGAAACCCTTGAAGAGCATCAGAACTAGGGGATCTGGTACGATGATCCGTGAACCGTGATAAATTACGGGAGGTCGAGCTTTTTTCCCTTTCCATTTTGTAGCATCTTTTACTTACCAAAACTAGTCTTATTATGGTGGGTTTGTATAAGGACTAAAATCGCGTTAATGTAAGATCGATTTGCACCAGTCAGATATTGGGACTGACAAGCCAGTCAGATATGAGTCATCTCGTGCATCCTATAGCGATTACACACGCAACCCAAACTTGAAATGTAGGACATATTTTTCTTACCTTCGCTTCACCTTTTTTACTTCCAGATTTTTCTTTCCCCTCTTTGCCTGTGTCTTCCATTTCCGCTGAACTAGACCTACCTAGTTTATTTTCTTTACTAGTATATTATACTCGTACGTTGCAATAGGAATAAAAAATATAATAATTCAAATTTGAACATGTTGATTATTATTAAAAAATATATTTTGAGTGATGTTTGTAACATTGGGTGTAGCCAATTTGTTGCTACTCATGAAACATGAACATTTAGCATATAATTTAAAATCGTGCGTTGTAGTAGAAATAAAAAAAAATATGATGCTTCAAATTTGAATGTGTTGTATTATTACTAAAAAAAGATACTTGAGTGTGATGTTTGCAACAGTTTGTAGTCAATCGTCTTTATAAAGCATAAACATTTAGCATATAATTTAAGTATGTGAAGTCTTATAGATTTGCAGTCGCAAGAATTAAAAAATCTTTTACAATTTCGATCATAAGTCGATAGCTGGATCAAAAAGTCTCTTGCTTGGGTTCTAGTTGTCGAACACTAGCGACGAATTGAAGGTTTCACGGTGTGCTCCTGTCTTGTTATGCAATCTCAATAGCTCAGATAGACAATGGCGAATTCAATGTCATCATGCAGCGTAGTGTTGGGCGCATAATAATTCAAACTTCTACATATAAGCTACGGAGTATTTGTTAATATTTAAAGATAAAGTAATATTGATTCTCATGAACAAAATCACCTAGTAACAGCTACAAATATAGAAAGGACAATGTATAGTAACCAGGTCAAAATGAACAGACTATTTTAAAAAATAATATTTATAAATTAAAATATTATATTAAACCAACATGATAAATGAGAGATCTTACCTTGTTTGCGGAGTTAGCACCTCTTTGTGGATGATATCCTTCGTGTATGTACCGTTTACCATCGACATTTTTTTCTTTCCTTGTTCATGTCCTCCTCAACAGCTGCAACGGACAAAATCCTAATGGCCCCGTTCGCTTGTCTTAAAAATAGCTTGTTCGGCTTCTTTTTTCAGCCGGAACAGTGTTTTTCTCTCACAACAATTCAGTCGGAACAGTGTTTTTCAGCCAGTTTCAGCCAAGTTTCAGACCAGCGAACGGGGCCAATGTCTGATCTTGATGTGGAGCGCTTCATGCAATTGTCCATATGAGAACACTCCGGCAAGTTCCCTCCAATGTTAATCTGCCTCCGTGCATTATCGATGGTCATGGCGAAGCTGAGCCAAATGGAGACCGACTTTCTCTTAAACTAAAAGGGAACCTCTTATCATCAAATTGGCATAAGGGTGGTCGAGGTAGAAAACCTCGCTTTCCAACATGCTAGCCCAACATAATTTTTATGTCAATGGCATTCTTTGGAACCAATGTATAATAAGCCTCGTACTATTGCAAAGTGCGTTCGTACGTCAATGTTTCTGAGCAATATGACTAGGCAACCAATTTTCTAGACTAAGTCAGAAGGTCAACATTCTTCTTGGGAATTGAATCGATACAACTTTTCATTCAATTGTACCATCCACTAGAGTTCTGTGGTGCATGCTATATATATGGTTGGAAGGATAATCAAGTTAACTTTTCAACGCAACAAACGACACATCTTTTACACTTCCCAATAAAGAGTTATGGCTAAATTAGTTGAGACTCCTCAGGAGGCTAACAGACGCGTGAGACTATGTGGAATTCCATGTTGTGGAGACTTTTCACATAGCCTATCTTCTGTTCATTTTCACACCTAAACAGGAGGGTTGTTCCTAGTATTAATATCCCTTGTCTCTAAACTGTTAGAAACCTTTTGATGAATTGATAAGGAAATTTGGTGTTCGTACCCCTACTCTAGTCCAATGGTGATTTTACCCCTATTTTTTAACTTTATGATTTTATCCTTATGATTTCATGTTTAGCTTACCCAGAAGCCGGCTTGGTCGGCTTCTTTTTTTCAGCCGAAACAGTATTTTTCTCTCACAACAATTCAGCCAGAATAATGTTTTTCAGCCAAAATTCAGCAAGCCGAACGGGACCTTTAAAACGAAGCTACCGTTTACCCTTACTTTGTGCCGGTGTTAAATGTTGGTGAATTAAATAACAAAAAAAATTAGAAGAAGAAAAGTAGGCCATGTAAAAAGACCACACTGCCCCCATCTTATCCCTTCTCCCAACATAGGCAAACTCGTTCACTTTTCCCCAATCGGGCAGCAGGGCACGAGCAGCGGCCGCGCAGGGCACGGGCGTCGGGCGCGCCAGCCGCGCAGGGCACGGGCATCAGGCGCGCCTGCCGCAGGCCCCTGCTGGAATCGGCCCGTCGCAGCCTCTGGAGTTTTCCCCGAGCTCGCGGAGGCACTGTCCTCCGTGCGTCGGTGTTGGTCTGCACCGCCGCTGGTGCGGCCTTTTCTTCTCCTGTTTCCGCTTTCTGGTCATCCCCGGCCGCGCCCCTTCGTTGGGACGCCACCGCGCCTCCGCGCTCGGCCCCCAGCCCCCTCCCCGCGCCGGTGCAAGCCGAGCGGGCCCAGCCCGGCACCGCTGACCGCCGCGGGCGTGGCCCGGCGCGCCTCTGCCGTGGGTCCAGACACCCCGTCAGGAGCTCCCTCCCCCTTGAACGCGAGCACAAGTCCAGCAGCCTCCCATGGCTGCCATGGCCATGGATGGCTAGAGGAAGAAGAAAGAGAAAATTGTATATTTGAGACTCTAATCATCACGCTTCGCAGGTTTAGTACTTCAATCGTTACTTTGTAAAAATAATCCTCTTGACTCTTTTGACTCTTGATTTTCATGAGATTATGTGTATTTTCTTTTCTTTTTTATCTTTATACATGTATTTGCCGAGACTTGATGGCCGAGACCGCTCCTTCTCTTACTGTCGTAAGTACGTACGTACGGTCGAGACCGCTGCCTGGGCAGGCTTCCTGGCCGCCGCCGCCCTTGCTGCCTGGGCGGGCTGGCTCGCCGCCACCGCCTGGATTTTTTGCTAAAATTCCTGAATATAGCAGTGGCTGGCGGTGGAGATTCGCCATCCATGGAGCCCTCGGGCACGGCCATGTCGTCAACGGCCGCTGCCAACCCTTGAGCGATCGGCGCGGGCAGGCCTCGGGCGTCCGTCGCGTCTAGGTCTGGGGCGTCCGTCGTGGTCAGGTCATCTCGGGCACGCGTGGCCAGCCGCTTTGCAGCCGCTGCCTGGCCTTCGACGGCCAGGGGAAGCGAAGGGCCAGCCATGGCATCGGGAGGCTGGTCCTCCGTGGCCATGGCGTCGGGAGCCTGACCCTCCATGGCCGCGGCGTCGGCAGGCTGTCCCTTGGCGACGGGAGGCTGGGCCTTCATGGCTGCTGCCGCGGAGTTGGGATCGCGGTGGGGAGAAACGTCGCGGCGTCGGGCGGCGAGGATACAAACAGACGAAGGGTTAAGGCTTCTCAACGTCGGGCGGCCCGGACTTCCCTTCCCAAGTACGTACGGTGCCAAATACATGTATAAAGATAAAAAAAGAAAATACATATAATATCATGAAAATAAAGAGTCCAACGTTTGGAGGGTTATTTTTACGGAGTCGACGATTGAAATCCTGAAACGCGAAGCACAATGATTAGAATCTCAAATATGCAATTTTCTAAAGAAGGAAGATCTTTTCATAAATAGGGGTAAAAACATAATATCAAAATAAAACAGAGTAAAAAAATAATGGGCAAAGGTATCATTTGGTCCAAAAGTTAACACCGTTAGAGAGACTTCACAGAGTAGGTGTAAAGTGTGTCTTCGTTTTGAAATCGCAGGGGTAAAATCATAAAGTTAAAAAAATAAGGGCAAAATCACCATTACGCTTTAAAATGGGGGTAGAAATGCTTAAGCCCCAATTGATAAATCATATGATATTGCAGCTGAACTGTCGAATGTCTTACTCAAACATTTGTCCTTCCTTGTTCTTCTTCGTCTTGTGAAGAGATCCCTCTAGGATCCCCTAGTTCGTATTCTAAGTACTCCCTCCATTTAAAACTATAAGTTATTCTAATTTTTTTTAAGAGTCAAAAGCATCTCAAGTTTGATCAAAATTATAGAAAAAACTATAAATATTTATGACGTTAAATAGGTATACTATATATGAAAATATTATTAATGAAGAATCTAGCTAGTGATACTTGTTTGGTATAATAAATGTTATTATTTTATTATATAAATTTGGTTGGTCTTGCACAGCTCCGTTACTGTGAAGTCCGGAGCCATGGTAACGCCGATCTTCTCCCAGAATTGCATGGTAATAGGGCAACCATTGATGATGTGCTCTGGGTTTCATCAGCTTGCTCACACACTTCACACGGCGCCGTTGGCACGTTCTTTCGCTGCAGATTGGTTTGGTATTGTATCCGGCCTTGAGTTAGCAGCCACGTAAACATTTGGACCCTCGGTGGCGCGGAGTTTTTCTAAATGAATGCAGATCCTTCGTTGGTTCCCTGGCTGCGAGCTTTGAGAAGCCTGTATACCATTCCAGAGTCAAGCTTCGCATCGCCATTACTGAAAGGAGATAGCCTGCGATCCTGTTCATCTGATAGCACCCTTCGCTTTTCAGCAAATAAACAATATTTTTCTCTCACAACAAATCAGCATAAGTATCAGTATAAACCAAATTTCAGCATAAGCGAATAGGGTGACAAACTGGCCTGGAGCGTGTTGAGCTGTTGTGTAGCTAGTGGTGTCAGCCGTGGAACCAAGAGTATTTGTAGCCCACTGTCCATCACCTCCTTGACCATTGTTTCTTTGCGGGTGCAGTGACTGTACAGCGCAGGGTAGACTTCTGCCGGTGCTTCATCACCAAGCCAAACATCCCCCCAGAAGGATGTAGTTGCACCATTGCCGATTTGGACAGTTGTTATGGCCTGGTATAGAGGAAGGATTGAGCGTAGCACCTTCCAGTGATCTCCGTGCAAATCACCGCTCAGAGAAGGTCGTGCTTTGTTACAAGAATATGCAGAGTCACTCATGCATAGGTCGTGCTTTGTGGGATCTTGTGGCGGTGACGCGGTGTACCTCTTTGTCTTTCCGCTAGACTTTGCTGACCATGATAAGCCGTCTTCTGTTCTTGTCAGTGCCTATCGTTTTGTCTTGGTAGTCGCTTTGGTTTGCTTTCTTTGTTGCTGTTGTCATCGTTGACTCCTTTCAGGTTTGTTGTTGTAATGTTGTTTTGCCTACACGGCGCTGGGATCGGAGCCGGGCGGATGTGCTCTCCAAATGGTGGTGGACAGTGGACACACGTTATGAACAGCAGGGAAGTGCCCACCGGAATAAAAAAAAAAATTCCCGTTCTTATACGGAAAAAAAGTTTCTCCCACGGGCTACTCACGCTGTCCGCGTGCGACTTAGGCTATCTGCACCGCGGACCGCTAAACCGGCCGGCACAGGCGGTGGCGTACGTGCGCGCCCGCACCGCGTGCCTGTATCGCGCGCGCGTAGCGGCCGGCCGGTGGAGCGCTACTTCCAGAGATTCACTGTTTACACGCTAAATGTACTGTAGCAGAGAGAGAGAAATGGGGAGGGAGGGGAATAAAATATGGAGTAGTTGGTATAGAGTATGGGATAGAGACAACACAGGTGCGGGAGAAATATGTATAGAGTAGAGAATCTTGATGACTAGGATAGAATATTCTTTTTAAGAGATGGAAATAGAAGTCGATGAGTGGGGATAGCCTTATACCCGGATTCGAAATTCTCCGGTCTCCGTACATGAACTGGACTAGGATAAGGGATCAACTGCGATGCGACATTTTGTATGTCTCTCTCTCTATCTCTCTATCTATCTATCTATCTATCTATATCTATCTATCTATAAACATAAACACACACACACACCACTCCAAACACGTTCAAGGGGGCCTATAAAGGCTAAAGTATCTAGAGAACGATGAGAACTAGATAGGTAGATCTGTCGGTCCCTCAATTGTCCTACATCGATAAGGAGTAAGTTTATTAACACACTCATTGACTATAGCCAGAGATAGAAGAAAATATTAAGAATAGCTCACACATACCGCATAAGCCCAGCATTGGCTGAAAGCTCTGTTTCTGGACGTGGCAAACTGAACTGCCTTTACTGTGTTGCAGTGAGAAGCAATATATACAACTCTATCCATCTAACCCCAGTACACAGACATGTCAAGCTGCTACAGTGGCTAAATGTGACAGCAGGGCTGACTTTGACGCCTACCCTTGCTGCGGCTACAGTGCAGCAGCAGGGGAGCCCTTTCGACGCCTGCCCCTGCCGCGCGTACATAGGGAGAGCAGCAAATTACTTTACAATTCTTTCCATAATCCTGCTACTAACCCTAGAACCTCCACCATGCCGATCATCGTCTTCAGCTCTGTGAACTGAAGACAGCCAAGCGGCTTGGTGAGGACGTCCGCGAGTTGCCGACCAGTTTCGGCGAACTCGATGACGATCTGCCCTTCATCGACACAGTCCCTAAGGAAGTAGAACTTGACGTCGATGTGCTTGCTCCGGTCATGGAGAACTAGATTCTTCGCGAGGGCGAAAGAGGGCTGGTTGTCCACCATCAGTTCTGGTAGGTGAGCTTCCACATCGGTTAGCTCGCCCAGTAGTCGGCGTAGCCACACAGCTTAGCACGTCGCTGTGACCGCCGCCACATACTCTACCTCGCACGTGGACAGCGCCACCACCCTCTGTTTCAGCAACAACCATGAGATTGAAGCCGACCTGAGGAAGACGAGCACGCCAGAGGTGCTCCGCCGTCCGTCGATGTCCCCTGCCATGTCTGCATCGCTAAACACAGTGAGCTGCAGCCTACTTCCGCCGGTCTTGGGGAAGACGATCCCCTGATCCACCGTCCCCTTATCATAGCGCAGCAGCCGCTTCACCGCGGCCCAGTGATCCTCTCAGGGATCCTCAATGAAGCGGCTGACGTAGCCTACGACGAACGCAATGTCCAGCCTCATGTGGACTAGGTAGCGTAGATCGCTGACGATGCTCTAGTAGAGTGTTGCATCTACCTTCGCCGCGGTACTAGCCTTCGTCAGCTTCAGCCGCTCCTTCATTAGAGTCACGCATGGCTTGCACTCAGCCATCCCGCTCCGCTCCAACAGCTTCGAGGCATACGCGCTCTAACCGAGCATGAGCGTCTTCTTCCCCTGTCTCACCTCGATGCTGAGGTAGTAGGAGAGCACTCCGAGATCGCTCATTCGAAAACGAGCCGCCATCTCACTCTTGAAGCTATTGATGCCCTGCGTACGCGTGTCGGTGATGATGAAGTCATCCACATACACGCCGACAACGAGCTCCTCCTTCCCCGTCGCCGTGTGTAGAGCACGTGCTCGGTTGCGCATCGTGTGAACCCAAGCTTACCCAGCATGGAGTTAAGCTTGGCGTTTTATGCTCACGGGGCCGGCCGCAGCCCGTAGAGCATCTTGTGCAGTCGGAGCACCCTGTGCTCCGCTCCCTTGATGGCGAAACCCAGATGTTGCCTGACGAAGACCGTCTCCGCCAGCTCACCCTTGAGGAAGGCTAATTTTATGTCCATGATGGACGCACTAGTCCTTCACTGTTGCCAAAGCCAGCAGCAGTTGGATAGACTCTGCGTACTACCAGCGCAAAGATTTCCTCGAAGTCGATGCCCTCACGCTGGAAAAAAACCTCGAGCGACGAGGCGCGTCTTGTGCTTGACAATGGCACCGTGCTCGTCCCGCTTGACCTTGTACACCTATTGTCGGTGCAGGACCCATAGGATACCCCGCAAGGAAGGGAGAAGATCTAGTCCAACTAGGATTCTTCCCATGTAATCTTAGAAGTAGTATTATTCTGTAATCTTACTAGGAACTCTCATTGTAAACCGACTAGGATTCTGACCTCCTGGCTATATAAAGGAGGGCAGGGTTCCTAGAGAGGAGACTTAGACAACACAACACTTTTACAATCAATCCAACACAAAGGCTAACGCCGACTGGACGTAGGGCTATTACTCGATCTACGATCGAGGGTCCGAACCAGGATAAATCGACTGTCTCTTGCGTTAATCGTCGAGTTCCGCATACGCTGAAGCCCAAACATACTGCCCTGGGTACCCCCGTGGTAGGCTATCGATGGTGAAACATCGACAGCTAGCGCGCCAGGTAGGGGCTTTCGGTGAATTTGCATCTGAGAGCTCGACGGACCTCGATAGCATGATCTTTTCGACGGGATCAACCTTCATCTTCGGTTCATGGATCTACGAGGCAGACAACAATGGCAAGCTTTAAGGCCGTCTTCTCAAAGATTCAGATCACCATGAAGACCATTCTATTTCAGCGACTACGACATATCAACTTGCTGGAAGATTCGTGCAGCTCGCGATGTCCGATCCAACTTAGAGTTCGTGACTTTGCACATCCAACTCAAACTCAGGTTCGGCATCCGAAATGGAGTCTTACCCGAGTTCTTCCGAGAAACCGAGTTCTTTTCCGATGGGGCTTAAGAACACGGCATTGGCCTATCAAGAATACAACTCGGAGTACACTCAGAGTCTTTTCAAGAAGTTGGGTCCTTTTCCGTTCGGACTCCACAACATGGCAACGTCTTATCAGACACGGCCTGAAGGATCCCTCGATCCAGTGCTTAGAATGCCACTGAAAGGAGCTCAGGAAGGTCTCGTACTAACTATAACATCTCAAGACTGCATCGTCCATTGGCCAGGTTCTGTTCCTGAGGACAGCGGCACCCAACTAGTCGGCACTACGACAACAACAATTCTACCCTATCAAGGAGACTCAATCTGTGACCTTGAAGCCTCTACTAAAGTTATCAACTACTCCGATAGTGTGAAAACCGACGCTGATAGCGGAGCAATTCATGCACGAGAAGTACTCATGGTTCACCGCTCTCAATCACCAGTGGTCCCCCCTAGAAGCGCCCGACATCAGGTCATCAGATGAATCTGAGTCCAACATATCACCCTTTACCCAAGGCACGATGGTGAGACCGAGAATTAGAAGCAAGCTAGAGAAAGAAAGAACAAATTGAAATAGGGACATCAACACCGTGCTAGGCAGCGCAAGGAAGCTTGGATCAGATATGAGTCAGATCTGGCCAAGTACAATAGAAGAAAATCAGAACAAGAAGTCAAAGAAAGACGCACGGTGAATACTCCCTACGATAAGATCCGAGAAGCACTAGAAGAACTCAGAGTGACCTCACATCCCGGTGAAAAACAAGAATAGCTTCGGGACTTTCTTCGGTCAACAGTCCTAAGGACACACAACGGAAGGACCCGCTCAAGACTACCTGCTAGGTCAATATCTCATGAGTAGGAAGATCAAAATCAAAGGAAATTCGCTTTCGAAAGACTTGGACTAAGTGGAAGTCACAACAGAGAAAGTAGAAGGGACCATACTCAAAATGACCGAGTCGAACAACCAAGAAAGGTTAGAAGTAAAGCACCTATTCAGATAGCCATGTAGAACTACTCTCACCAAGACAACAGTTGGTGAGAAGGGGGTGCTGAATCAGAATACACAGAAGCCAGAACGCATAATAGATTCCCCTGCTTTGCAAACAGACTTGCTTCAATACGACTACCTCACAAGTTCAAGCCATCCAACCACTCTAACTATGATGGCAAGACCGAACCAAGGTAGTGACTAAGGATTTACTCGCAATCGATTGAACTGGCCAGAGGAGACGACGATATCAAAAACCTATTCTTTCCCATGGCCCTAGAGACCATGCCCCTCCAATGGTTTGACAAATTGAATCCAGGATCAATCAGAAACTGGGAGAACTTGCAAAGAGCTTTCTGTGAAAATTTCATGGGTATCATTACACACCCAATCACCCATGCAGAGTTAAAAGGACTCAAGCAGAAAGGAGGTGAAAATCTCAGAAATTACTATCGACGATTTGGCAAACTACGTGCTCAAGTACATGACATCACCGAACGAGAAGTAATTGAAGCTTTCTCTCATGGAATTATGGCTAGGTGGCAATTTTAGGACTTCTACAAAGAAAACCCAAGAAACAATGATGAATTTAGACGCATAGTAGAAAAAATGATTACTGCAGAGGAGAAGACACGAGAAAGGTTCCCGGATAGAAACAACCAAGACAACCCGAACAAGCGAAATCATCGAAACATTAGACAACGGGAAAGAAAACGTGGACCAGACAACACCGTGGCGGTGACTGATAAATCAAGGAAGTTTTCCAAACCCAGACGGTATGAAGACATTGAAAACATGCGTTGCATTCTGCACCCTAAAGGAAATCACACCACCGGAAATTGCTACACCTTCAACGAGCGATACATAAGAAAAGATAATAAGGTAAACACTAAAGAAGACAATCAGAAAAAAGAAGAAGACAACCACGAAGACAAGGGATTCCAAAAATCTAGGGGGACAGTAGCAGTGATCTTCACCGGGGTTCCAGATTCCAAAAGCAAACATCAAGAAAAGCTAGCACTATGAACCATCATGGCAGCAGAACTGGCTACTCCAAGATATCTCAATTGGTCATAGTATCCAATCCAATTTTCAAGAGAAGACCAATGGACTAGCGTAGGAAACGTAGGCTATTACCCACTGATTCTAGATCCAACTATTGCCAGAATGACTGTCACAAAAGTACTAATCGATGGGGGAGCCAGACTCAACATCATTTTTTCAGAAACTCTAAGGAAGATGGGACTACAACTCGATGGAATGATTACACCAATGAGCACTCCTTTTTATGGCATAGTACCCAGCAAGGCAGCAATGCCACTTGGACAAATCACTCTACCGATTACTTTTGGAACTCCCTTGAACTACCGTACAGAATTCATCAAGTTTGAAGTTGCAGACTTTGATTCATCATATCACGCAATCCTAGGGCGCCCAGCACTAGCAAAATTCATGGCGATACCATATTATCTGTACCTATTGCTTAAGATGTCAGGGCCCAACGGTGTCCTTTCTCTTCAAAGTGATTTGAAGCGCGCTTTTGACTATGACATTCAGGCAATCCAAATTACAGCAAAAGCACAAGCCGACAATGGTAGAAAAGAAATAGCCACTATTGCAGCAGAAATAAGCCCAAAAGAGCTAGAGATACCAACTAAAAAACCCAGCATCCTCGCATGACCAAAAGAAGCCGACGTCAAGCAAATCGACCTGGGCACCGGTGATCCCTCCAAACAGCAGGATCTGCCCTATTATCCTTTCTTGATTGCTATTCAGGATATCACCAGATTGCATTAAAAGAACAAGACCAGAGCAAGGCATCTTTCATCACTCCGTTCGGTGCCTACTGCTACAAGACAATGTCATTTGGACTAAAGAATGCTGGTGCCACTTATCAAAGAGCTATACAAACATGCCTCGGTGAATAGATTGGAGAAAACATAGAGGCATACATGGATGATGTAGTAGTAAAAACAAAGAACCCGGACACACTAATTGAAGACTTGAAGCAAACCTTCGAAAACCTGAAAAGATGGAGGTGGAAATTGAACCCGAACAAGTGTGTATTCGGGGTTCCTTCAGGACAACTACTTGGATTCTTGGTCAATCATCGCGGAATCGATGCAAGCGCCAAGCAAATTCAAGCCATAACAGAGATGGGCCCTCCTCGAAGTGTCAAAGATGTGCAGAAACTAACAGGCTGCATGGTGGCCCTCATTCGCTTCATATCAAGACTCGGCGAAAAAGGGTTACCTTTCTTTAAACTACTAAAGAAGAAAGATAAGTTCAAGTGGACAGAAGAAGCCAACGAAGCTTTCAAAAAGCTCAAGGCGTATGTCACCTCCTCGCTCGTTCTCACACCTCCAAAGAAATATGAAGACATGATGCTATACATTGCGACAACTTCTACTGTGATCAGCACGACGATTGTCGTAGAAAGAGAGGAAGAAGGGCATGTATATAAAGTACAACGACCTGTATACTACATCAGTGAAGTACTGTCAGAATAAAAAATCTAGTACCCACATGTGCAAAAACTACTCTACGCCCTCCTGATCACTTCACGCAAGCTTCGCCACTATTTTAAAAGCCACAAGATTACCGTGGTGACAAATTTCCCACTCGGAGACATCCTACACAACAGAGATGCAACAGGCCGCATATCTAAGTGGGTAGTTGAACTTGGTGCTCTCAATATCGATTTCACCCCACGAAAGGCAATTAAATCTCAAGCCCTTGCCGATTTTGTTGCTGAGTGGACAGAAATTCAACAACCTATGTTAAATACCATCCTTGATCATTGGAAGATGTACTTTGATGGATCACTCAAGCTAGGCAAAGCCAGTGCAGGCATTCTCCTCATTTCTCTAGACGGAAAACAACTCAAGTATGTCCTTCAGATATTATGGCAAGCTACAAACAATGATGCAGAATATGAAGCCCTCATCCACGGGCTATGAGTGGTAATTACCCCTGGAATCAAGCGTTTACTTGTATATGGTGATTCAGTAGTAGTCATCAATCAAGTCAACAAAGATTGGGACTACACCAAAGAAAACATGGGAGCTTACTGTGCTGAAATACAAAAACTCGAAAAACATTTTCAAGGATTAGAAATTCTACACATCCTACGTGATTCTAATATTGCAGCAGACGTCCTTGCCAAGCTCAGATCGGACAGGGCGAAGGTCCCGCCCGGTGTATTCATAGAGGAATTATCAGCTCCCTCTATCAAACAACCCGGTGAGATAACCCCTGAAATCACAACTAAAGGCACCTAGATTTTGGTAATCACCACTTCATGGACCTAGGTTTTTATTGATTACATCAAAGAGAATAAGTTGCCAGTAGATAAAGAGGAAGCCACCCGAGTTGTTCATAGAAGCAAGAACTACGTCCTAGTAGGGGAAAAGCTCTATAGAAGAGCCGCATCATCAGGAGTACTCCTAAAATGTGTTTCATTTAAAGAGGGCAAAGTGATCCTAGATGAAATACACTTAGGTTGCTGTGGAAATCATGCCGCTTTAAGAACACTAGTCAGCAAAGCATTCCGCACTAGATTCTACTGGCCAACCACTTTGAAAGACGTAGAAGAACTTGTCAGAAAATGCAAAGGTTGTCAAATGTTCATAAGACAAGCTCATGTGCCAGCTCACAATCTCATCTGCATCCCACCCGCTTGGCCTTTCTCCTGCTGGGGACTGGATCAAGTAGGACCTCTCAAGAAAGCAAAATGCGATTTCGAGTACATCTTTGTAGCAATTGACAAGTTCACCAAGTGGATTGAATACAAACCACTCACAAAATACAGCGCCGCCAAAGCAGTCGAGTTCATCCAAGACATTATGCATCGCTTCGGCATGCCCAATCGAATCATCTTAGATTTGGGTTCTCCTTTCATAGCTACATAATTCAAAAGTTGGGCACATGATTGTGGCTTCAGCATAGATTACGCATCAGTCGCACATCCAGAAGCCAATGGATAGGTAGAAAGGGCTAATGGACTCATACTAGCCGGATTAAAACCAAGATTGTATGAAGAACTAGTGGACTATAGATCAAAATGGATTGAAGAATTACCCAAGGTCATATGGGGGCTACGAACTCAAATAAGCAGAGCCACCGGATATTCACCTTTCTTCCTAGTTTACGGATTAGAAGCCATACTACCTGCCAACTTGATCTGGACATCACCAAGGATAGAACAATATGATGAAGGAGAAGCAGAACACACCCGAAGATTAGAACTTGACAGTATAGAAGAAGTCAGAGTAAACGCTACCCTTCAATCAGCAAGATACCTCCAAGGATTAAGACGTCACTACAACAAGAATACTCAGCCTCGATCACTACAAATCGGAGACCTAGTATTAAGAAGAATACAAAAAAACTAACGGACGCCATAAACTACTCAGTCCGTGGGAAGGTCCTTTTATTGTCACAAAAGTCACCGGACCAGGAACGTACAAGTTGATAACTGAAGATGGGAAAGAAGTCAACAATACATGGCACATCAGCCAACTAAGAAGATTCTATGCATGAAAACAACTCAAGGAAGAATACATGTACAAACCACAAGAGATCAACCTTCATGATCAATAAAGATAGGGTTCCTCGACAACATATGTCTTATTATGGCTTATCAATGTTCATGATCAATAAAGATGGTTTTTCTCGACAATGCATGTCTTATTATGGCTTTCCCCGAGTTGTTTTCAATGAGCATACCGGCCGAGAGCAAAAGAGCTAAAAAGATGCTTGAGCCCGCCGATGAGGGTAGCTAATAAGCTCACACCCGAACCAAAAAAGCAAAATGGCTAAAATTATGCCTGAGCATACCGGCCGAGAGCAAAAGAGTTGAAAAGATGCTTGACCCTGCCAATGAGGGTAGCTAACAAGCTAACACCTGAACCAAAAAAGCAAAATGGCTGAAATTATGCCTGAGCATACCGGTCGAGAGCAAAAGAGCTGAAAAGATGCTTGAGCCCACCGATGAGGGTAGCTAACAAGCTAACACCTGAACCAAAAAAGCAATATGGCTGAAATTATGCCTGAGCATACCGGCCGAGAGCAAAAGAGCTGAAAAGATACTTGAGCCCGCTGATGAGGGTAGCTAACAAGCTAACACCCGAACCAAAAAAGCAAAATGGCTGAAATTATGCCTGAGCATACCAGGCCGAGAGCAAAAGAGCTAAAAATATGCTTGAGCCTGCCGATGAGGGTAGCTAACAAGCTAACACCCGAACCAAAAAAAAGCAAAATGGCTGAAATTATGCCTGAGCATACCGGCCGAGAGCAAAAGAGCTTGAAAACATGCTTGAGCCCGCCGATGAGGGTAGCTAATAAGCTAACACCCGAACCGATCCTAAGATGTTTTTATAACTAGGGAAAGAGCAAGATGCTGGCCACATCTCGAGTTAAGCAAAAAAGCTAAAAAGAAGAAGCTGAAGATACTTGAGATCCCCCGCCCTAAGTCTTTTCAGTACTAACAAGAACAGAAAGTTTGTCAAGACAACGATCTACATCTACCGGGTAGTTTACACGGCGTAGACGAAAGCCTAGACAAGCACTCAACAAATCAAGAAAGTGTGTCAAGACAATGATCTACATCTACCGGGTTGTTTACATGGCGTAAATGAAAGCCAGACAAGCACTCGACAGATCAAGAAAGTTTGTCAAGACAACGATCTACATCTACCGGGTTGTTTACACGGCGCAGACAAAAGCCAGACAAGCACTTGACAGATCAAGAAAGTTTGTCAAGACAATGATCTACATATATCGAGTTGTTTACACGGCACAGACTAAAGCTAGACAAGCACTCGATAGACCAAGAAAGTTTGTCAAGACAACGATCTACATCTACCGGGTTGTTTACACGGCGTAGACGAAAGCCAGACAAGCACTTGATAGATCAAGAAAGTTTGTCAAGACAACAATCTACATATACCGAGTTGTTTACATGGCACAGACTAAAGCTAGACAAGCACTCAGTCAGACCAAGAAAGTTTGTCAAGACAATGATCTACCTAAACCGAGTTGTTTACAAGACAAAGACATCTAGGCAAAGAAGACATCAACAAAAATAAAGAATCTCCATTCAAAAAGAAGTATAGTGTTCTACTACAGAAGCTGAAGTACAAAGGTCAATTACATCAAGCATTGTCATCAGGAGAAGAAATATCAATGTTAAGTTTATCAACAATCCTCCTAGCTAAATCTTCGACCTCAATCTCCACCTTCTCAACAGCATCCAGATATTCTTGACTCTCGGCTTCATCAGCAACCTTGGACAAAGGAAACTCCGGAGAAAGAACCCGAACCTAGGCAAGAACATTTCTGGTACATAGTTGGGCGCACCTCTTCACGAACTCCTAGGAAACAAGTCAGAACTTGGGGAATAAACTGAGCCCAAGATTGACCATCATCCGCTGAAGTCTAGAGAAGACCAGCTACTGACCGAAATGATTTCCATAAAGCATTCCAGTTCTCAGTAGCCAGTCGCTAACTTACCAATCAAGTCTTCAATAGTTTTTTGGACCTGCACAAGATCCGTATTAGCTCCATGCCTAATCAACTTGGAAAGTGCCAGTTCTTCTTTAGCATGAGTAATTACCTCCTCAGCCCTATTGTGACTATTGCGAACAGTTATCTTCATTTCCTCAATACCCTCCGAGAGCTTCTACTTTTCAACTCGGAGAGCTAGAACAAGCACCAAAAAAGAAGTCAGCAGAAAGGGAAATCAGATTACAAAAGGAGATAAGAAGAACCCTGCAATACCATTGCACTCATTCTTCATGGCCTCCACCGTAGCATCCCTTCGCTTCTCGGCCTCTACAACCCGGGCATGAAGAGCCTTTTCCTCCTTTTGATGCATCTAACTGCTCAGTCTCCAACTCAGCCCGATAGAGATCAAGCTCTGCTTTTAGGGCACTTACTTCAGAAGACAACTTTTTCTCGGTTTTAGATGAGAAAAAGAAGCCGGATATGATCTCGAGAAAAAGACTGAACAAAGAGAGAGAGAGAGAGAGAGAGAGAGAAATGGCATAAGAACAAAACAAAGACGAACATCCAAAGAAAGAACTCTAGAAAAACTTACTTGGAGCTTTTCCCCAAAAGAAGTAGCAAGGGTTCCCTAGGCGATAGTTAGCTTTGACAAACGATGAGTGGCATCGAAATTGCTGCAACACATCATCATCCAAGCGCCGAGCACTGGTACCAAGAGGAGCAGAGGGAGAAGCCGCTCGATGCGAAGAAGGCAAGGCTAGGGCCATATCCTGAGAAGCCCTAGCTACCTCCTCAGAAGAACCTACTACCGTGGCCATGGTCACTTCCGGAGCCACCGAGTCAGCAGCAGTGTGGTCATCAGGGAACCCTGTCTCCCTCATAGCCACCTCGACGACCATACATGCCAAGTCCCCAGACTCAGCACACATAGGCGCATCAGAGGACTAACAAGAGGTCGGCGGAGGGTTAAGGGAAGGTGAGGGTCTACAAGATGATAAAGAAACTCGACGATAAGAATATGAGTCAGGAAAAAGGAAAATAGAAGCAAAGAATCATAACGAGGAATCACTCACTCAGCTATCTTCTTCTTCATGAAACCAAAAGAAGACCTTACAGGAGGAACTATGGCAGCAAAAACATCAACGCCGCTCTGTGACAAGAGCGGCGTGGCCAGTACTGGAGCCCCTAGAAGAACTCAAGCTCGATGGCCGCTTACTACAAGAGAACAAGTCCAAAGTCATAACAAAAAGAGGTATTCAACAAAAGAAAAACAGGAAAACAACTCACCAGCGCATGACAAGGGGTGCATCATCATCCTCCTCTTCCTCACTCTCAAGCAAGGCAGCCATAGCGCCATCTGAAAAAGGAAAAAAGAACTCGGTTAAAGGCACAGACAAACCACAAAAAGACAAAACATATTAATATGCTCACCTAGGAGCACGCTACCTACAACTAGAGTACCTAGACGACTACTCGACTAGAGAGACTTCTTGGCAGTGGACAAACCAGAAGAAGAACCTTCAGCTCGCCCCCTCTTTCCAACACTACGAGGGCCTTGAGGAACTGGATGAGGAACATACTCCACATATACGTCAAAAACTGCAGAAGAAACACCAGGAAACATTGTGGTGGTTTGAAACTTACTGGTTAAAGAAGCCCCAGCAAGACCATCCCCAGTCTCCACAATGGCAGGACAGACATCAAGGGGATCAGATCAACGAAGTTATGCACCAATTCCTATAAAAGAGTAAAACAACAAGACAAGGAAGATTAAGCAAAAAGTGGATACAACAAAAGAAATACAAAAAGTACCCGCATAAGAAAAAACAACTCACAGTAGGAGGCGGGTTGTTAGCACAATACTCAGGAACAGCAAGCGGGACGACGCTTACTCCTTTCCGCATCTTCTGAAGACGCTCGAGCACCTCATCATCAGTCAACTCAAGGGCAGGGACCATACAAGAAGGGTCCTCCGCCCTAGAGTACTCAAACCCAAAATTCTCTCGCTTCTTCAGAGGTTGAACACAGCGGCAAAGAAAACTAGAAATAATCCCCAAGCTGGTCAAGCCTTGCTGTTTTAGAGTACATATCCTCTCAAGAAATGGCTTGATCGCCTGGAGCTCAGCCGTCGTCAGAGAAATCTTTTCCCATCGGTCATTAACCACGGGACCAGATCCAGAATGAACAGCAAGAGGAGGAATCATATTGGCGGCATAAAACTAGTCGGCACACCAATCCCTCATAGAATCAACCAAGTCATAATCAAAGAATTTATTCTTAAAACCTTGGTGAAACTGAATCCCACAGCCACCAAGAACATGGGTGTCATCGCGGCGGGGATGAGGCTTCAGATGGAAGAAGTAATAGAAGAGAGAAAGAGAAGGAGGAATTCCAAGAAAAGTTTCACAAAGATAAACAAAAACAGAAAGATGGAGGACAACATTGGGAGCAAGATGGTTCAAGCTAATCCCAAAATAACCAAGGAATCGATGAAGAAAAGTAGAAATAGGAAGGCAGAGTCCAGCACAGATAAAGGAGACAAAAAGAACAATCTCATCAGGACCTGGAGTTGGGACCCGATGCTCACCCGGAGCTTTCCAATCAGCATTGTCCTTGCTCTGGATCAGACCATCGCTAACAAGCTCACGCAACTAATCCTCAGTTGTAGTCGGAGCCGACCAGATCTTCTGAGCAGCCCTTGTGGCCATGAATTCTTGATTCTCAATCACAGAAAGCGAGGCCTCCTCATCCACAAAGGCTGCCTAGGACTTGCTCACTGATTTCTTCCTACCCATATACTAGCGAAAGCAATACAACACTAAGAAAAGGTGATGCTCAGACAGTGGTGCTCAGATGACGGTGGCAATGGCAGCGGCGGAGTTTTGAGGACTAGGGTTTCAAGGCAAAAGCAGGGCAGTAAAGAAAAAGAAGAAAGGCCTTTAAATAGATTTTACAGCAGCAAAACGCGGCCCACCGGGCCCTGTTTAAACATGCATGAGAACGCAATGGTCCATTTACTGACACAGCTAAAATGATGGAGATCACAAATCCACACAACAGTACAGTTCAACGGCTAGATTTTAGACTTATCCATCCAGCAACACGGTAGAATTATCATATTGCTACAAAAAGAACTCATCAACCATGAAGCAACGAAGGGTTACCTCACAATAAACACAAGAACCCAGTTCTTGTAGAAAGAACTTGGGAATCTCATAAGCAACCAAGACTTCAGTAGAAAAAAAAGAAAGACAACTCAGAAGATAAGATTCTTTCCATTATAAATAGTTTCAAAAAAATAGAAGATTACACATCTTACAAGACCCAACGAACTCGGTACTACAACAAGCAAGGTAGCAAAGAGGAACCCGGACATAGCTAGGCTCTAGAATGACTACGTGTTCCAAATTGCTACTCGGTAGAACAAACCGCACTCGGCTACACTATTTTCTTCAAAGGACAGACATTGTGCATCCGAGGCGAAAATCAGCAGCACGGCGGGACAACATGGAGTAGAGAAGGCCGGCGGGCATCTATCTATCCAAGTCTGATGTGATGCTAGATATGGTGTTGATCTACACCGGACAGTCTCAGGGTAGGCGATGAGGATCAACCTAGAACTACTGGATGAAGGAACGTATCCCACATCACAAGACTTCCTCCAACTACCACCACGTACTTCCTGGTATAATGCCTGCTGTGGGATTAGTCTACCTCTAATCCCTATCACAAGACTTTCTCCAGCTACGACAAGATATACAAAAACTACAAAATATGCCCGGGGCTGCTCTACTTTACAAACTATCATATTCATGACTACAGAGATTTCAGACCATGCAGCAAAATGCTCGATGAATCAAAACAGCACATCAAGTGGGTATTTATAGACCAAAGAAGTAGTGCACATGGACCGGGAGCACCAATGGAACAAACCTAACAAAGGACATAGTGAAAAGACAGAATTCAATGAAAGAGGACTCAGGTGTGAAGGAGCAGTACTCAAGAACGAGCATATTCAGAAGAATAAACCAACACTGTACAACTCGTCAACAAACAACATTTACTCTCAACCACCACCATACAACTACATCTGACAATAATAGACTACCAGAGAACATGCCAAGATCCTATATCCGAGTTCTTTTCGAATAAAAGAGGTATATGCTTGGGGGGCTGCAACAAGGAAAGACTTTTAGTCCTTTGAACAACTCAGATTAAAGACCCTCCAACTTTTTGTTCCAAATAGCAATAGGCTCGGGGGCTACACTCAGTGAGTGCATTTTTTCTTCAAAAAAGCGCACATCACTCAGAAGACTTCTTCAAGATAGTAGTTTTCAAACAACATAAGATTCAAGACGCTCCAACTTTTTGTTCAAAATAGAAAGAGGCTCGGGGGCTACACTCAGTGAGTGCACTTTTTTCTTCAAAAAGCGCACGTCACCAAAAAGACTTCTTCAAGACTGACCACTACAAGGCCTCTCGACAAAAGAACCTGAAACTAGCTATATCCGAGCTCTTTTTGATAAAGAACCCAGGTATATGCTCAGGAGACCTTCGACGAAGAATCAGCCTAGGTATATGCTCAGGAGATCTTCGACAAAGAATTAGAGCAATTTCAAGAGAAGACCCTCTAGCTCCTTGTGATAAAAAGCAAGAGGCTCAGGGGGCTACACCCAAATGGGAGTATTTTTTTCTTCAAAAAGATACACACAACGCAAAGATCTCACAAAGCGCTACACTGTTTCGCTCAAGAAAGCACTCGGACGACGCTTGTTCCTAACTCGACAAGATCTGAAGGAACAAGACGAGGCTTCTAGAGCTCAACCATGAAATGCTCAGGGGCTTGTCAGTGCAGGACCCACGGGATACCCCACAAGGAAGGGGGAAGATCTAGTCCAACTAGGATTCTTCCCATATAATCTTAGTAGTATTATTATTCTATAATCCTACTAGGAACTCTCATTGTAAATCGACTAGGATTCTAACCTCCTAGCTATATAAAGGAGGGCAGGGTTCCTAGAGAGGAGACTTAGACAACACAACACTTTTATAATCAATCCAACGCAAAGGCTAACGTTGACTAGACATAGGGCTATTACTCGATCTATGATCGAGGGTCCGAACCAGGATAAATCGACTGTCTCTTGCGTTAACCGTCGAGTTCCACATATGCTGAAGCCCGAACATACTACCCTGAGTACCCCCGTGGTAGGCTATCGGTGGTGAAACATCGACACCTACTTCAGGCTGATCGGATGGCATCCTAGAGGTGGATCGACAAGCTCCCATGTCTCATTTTCATCGATCACCTTCATCTCCTCCAGCATCGCCCATCGCCAATTTGCATCGTGCTTGACCAGCGCGAATGTGGGTGGTTCCTCTGCACTAATGAGAAGCAGCTCTAGGTCACTGAGCAGCCGACCCACTAGGCCTAAGGACCCTGTGCTGCCGATGATGTTGTCTAGC
Source organism: Miscanthus floridulus (assembly GCF_019320115.1). Taxonomy (NCBI): domain Eukaryota; kingdom Viridiplantae; phylum Streptophyta; class Magnoliopsida; order Poales; family Poaceae; genus Miscanthus; species Miscanthus floridulus. The sequence continues at coordinate 45,423,138 of NC_089594.1, read as the reverse complement.
CTATGGAACCGCACCTGCTCACCATCATGGAAGGCATCCACGAACTCGGTGATGTCGCTTGGAGGTGAGGCGAACTCAATCGGCATCGATGGAGTCCCCTGTTCCTCCGAAGTGGTCGTCACAACACCTGGAGTGCTCGGCACCCTAGCTACAGTGCTTGGCACTACTCCTAGACTGCTCATCACCACTCTTGGAGAGGTTAGCACCACTGTAGGAGTGCTCGGCACCAGTCTTGGAGTGGTCGGCACCACTGCAAGACCTCTCGGCTCTACAATGGGAGCATTCAGTACCCGTCCTAGAGTGGTTGGCACCACAATAGGATGCTCGGTACCACTCCTGGAGTGCTCGGCACCCCTCCTAGAGTGCTGGGCACCGCTCTAGGAGTGCTCGTCTCTATTGCTGGAGTGGTAGGCACCTCCTCTCCAACGTCTCCACCACCGTGGATGACCAAGTGCTTGATGACTAAGGTGCTGGTGAAGCCACCAGCTTCCCCCGTGCCTAGACTGTCCTAGTCCCGGCCGCCTTCTTGTCGAACACGACGTCGCGTGAGACAACTACCTTGCTCCATGTGGGTCGTAGAGCCAATACGCCTTGGTACCTTCCTCGTAGCCCTAGAGCACCATAGGTGTGCTCATGTCGTCTAGCTTGGTGAGGATCGGCGTTGTCTTCCTGATGTGGCCGATGTAGCCGAATGTCCGGAGGAAGGACATGCTCGGCTTGCACCCATACCATGCTTCGAATGGCGTCACACCCTTTAGGGCCTTTATGGGTGTGTAGTTGAGGATGAACATCACCGTGGTCACCGCCTCTCCCCAGAACTTTATCGGCATGCTTTTGGCCTTCATCGTGGATCAAGCCATGCCGACCACCATCTAGTTCTGCCGCTCCACCATGCCATTCTACTATAGTGAGTATGGCATGGTGTGGTGTCGCACCATACCCTAATCCACGCAGTATGCAGTGAACTCCACTGAAGTGAATTCACCGCCACGATCAGTTCACAGCACGCATAGCTTCTTGTTGCTCTCTGCCTCCGCACGTGTCTTGAACTTCTTGATCGCCTCTGCCATCTTGTCCTTGCTCGTTAGGAGTTGCATCCACATATAGCGACAGTAATCATCCATGAGCAAGAGGAAGTACCGCCGACCACCGTTTGTGGCTGACGTGATTGGCCCATAGAGATCGTCGTGGATGAGCTCAAGAGCGTCCGCCATGCAATACTTGGCTGCCTTTGGGAATGGCAGCCTCCTTTGCTTCTTGGCTAGATAGTTGTCACATAGATCGCCTACGTGCTTGATGTGGGGTAGCCCTCAGACCATCTTCTTCAGCCGACCGAGCACGTCAAAGCTGAGATGGCTGAACCAGGCATGCCACAGCTAGAGCTCCTTCGTTTGCCATGTAGCCAAGTAGATGGGCTGCTCCACCTTCAAGTTGAGTAGGTACAGCTAGTTCCAAGACCTCTTCACCTTGGTAAGAAGCTATTGCTCCTGGTCCCTAATCCTAAGGATGTCATCCTTGATCAGCACCTCACTGTTGCCCTCATCCAGCTGGCCAATGCTGATGATGCTTGAACGGAGCTACAGGATGTAGTATACATCCATCAGCGCATGGTGCTCACCATTCTAGCACCTGAAGATGATGGTGTCGTGCCCTCGGATCACCACCCTTATGTCGTCAATGAACTTCACCGTGCCAGTCATGTTGCCATCGAGCTTGGAGAAGGCTGTCATGGAGCCTATCATATGGTTGCTGGCGTGGGAGTCCAGGTACCACCGCTGCTCCTACTCATTGCCCACACGTCCAAGATGGACTTGGGCATGTGGTTCATCAAGGTTGATAGCCTTCAGAGCCTTAACCGTGGTCGGCTCTACTGCTGGAGGGGTCTGCTCCGCTGTTGGATGCTCGGTAGCTCCTTTGGAGTGGTTGGCTCCACTCCTAGAGTGCTCAGCACCCCCTCTAGAGTGGTTGGCTCTGCTGCTGAGGTGCTTGGCACCCCCTCTGTAGCCTTTAGAGCCTTCTAGTGCCCTTCCACTACCATCACCTCTCCCTTCTCCTTGGCCTTAATGTTGTGTAGGGCACAAAATGTCGCCATCCGGAGAGTGGCTTCATCATCATCGTCTGCCTATGCTAGATGAGCCTTAGCCTTCTTCTCCTGCTTTTGATTTGGGCACTCCTTTGCCCAATGGTCTATCTTCCTATAGAGCAGGCATGCATTGGGGTCGACCTTCTTCTTCTTCTTTTCTTCGAAGAAGCCTTGCCATAGCACTTGCCATCGCCACCGCGGCTGGAGGAAGCTTCCTAGGACTTCTTCACCTTCATCCGAGCAACCCACTCCTCTATCAGTAGTAGCTTGCCACTGTCCGTCGTTGTTGTCGCCTGCTCTAGGTGCTCGTCCATCGTCTGTAGATGGCCTATCACATCCTTAATGGTGAGGGTGGACAAGTCCAGCATTGTCTTTATGGAGAGAGCGATCTGGATGTACTTCGCCGGTATGGAGTGGAGGTACTTGGAGATAGCCTCTTCTTCATTGATGGTGACACCATGGCTGCTCAGCTTGCTGATGAGCGAATGCAGGCGAAGGGAGAAGTCCTCCACCGACTCACCATCCTTGAACTTGAGGTTGGCGTACTCCTACTTCAGTAGCTAGGTTGTCTCCTTTGCACGGTCGAAGCCAACACGCATCGCTATAATGGCCTCTTATGCCTTCTTAGTAGAGTTCTTCACCCCCAATGACTCCCTATACTCCACCGACACAGCAGCAAGGATGGCCTCCAATGCTGACATGTTGTCTTCTTTGTTGTCGGTGCCCTTGTCAATAGCATTCTAGAGCCACCGGGCTTTGAGCTTGACCTTGATGGTCACCGCCCATTCGCCAAAGTTGGTGTGAGTCAGCGTAGGTCAACTAGTGCCACTGACCTCCTGCACCGTGTGCACGATGACCTCCTGTCATGGTTGGGCAGCCACAGCAGTGCCACTGCTGTCGCCCATCTCCAAACCATCCATCATCACCAGCGGTTAGTCCAGCGACGGCGCTTGTACGGCTTCGATACCACTTGTTGATCCCTCGGCTGCCCTACATAGGTAAGTAGTAAGCTTACCAGCACACTCACGCACTATGGCTAGAGGTAGAAGAAGATATTGAGAATAGCTCACACACACACACCGCACAAGCCCAGCGTTGGCCAAAAGCTCTGCTTCTGGATGTGGCAAACTGAACTGCCTTTATTGAGTTGCAATGGGAAGCTATATATATAATTCTACCCATCTAATCCTAGTACACAGATATGCCAGGCTACCATGCTGCTATAGTGACTAGATGTGGCAGTAGGGTTGACTTTGGCGCCTGCCCCTGTTGTGGCTATAGTGTGGCTGGGGAGCCTTTTGGCGCCTGCCCCTACTGTGGCTATAGTGTAGTAGTAGGGCAGCCCTTTCGGTGCCTGCCCCTGCTGCACATATAGAGGGAGAACAATAGATTACTTTATAAGATCCCCTAAGGCGATCTATTAGGACACGTAGTTATTAATGGAGGACGCAACGGGGCAGCCTATAGGACCCTTTGACCTGGTGATGTTCAAGATGATAGGCGGCACACATGATGGCCATGGACTAGCTATGAGGGCCTTGCCTAGCAACAAGCTTAGGTGCTATGCATGGACAGCGCCGAGGTTGCTAAGAAGGCTTGTGAAGTCACCGTGGTCGACCAGAGCTACTTGTGCCGAGGCACGATCATCACATCGGTGTTGGATCCCAGTGGTTAGGCTAGGGTGGTCATGGGCACCACCATGGCACTAGACCTAGTTTAGCTCCACTCAATGCCACTAAGGCGGCTGAGCCTACAGCTGTCACCACGGTCATGTCGCCAGGAGACGTGCGGCATGTCCATGAGATAGTCACTGGCTACTACGTTGTTCTGGAGACATGGCTCGGTTGGGTGGTCAAGTTCTCCGTCGACGTCGACGTGTTGTTTGATGATAGCTCCGTGTGCTGGGTCACTCGGGCTGGTGACAAGCTTCAATTCATGGGGATCTAGGTACATAGGCACCGCGACAGGAACATTTTCTACCTGGCTGAAGCTATCACCAGCGAGGCGTCTGCCTTCAAGGCCTCCTGTTGGCTCAAGGGCTACTAGAAGCCCTCCTATGGTAGCAGGGGTGGTGTTGTAGCCAAGGCGAAGACAGTCGGCATGCTCATGTACTAGGTCACCTCGTTGTAGATGGGCACTGAGCCACATGTTGTGCAGGCGTCCGCGCCTCCAGCGTACCAGCCTAATGGTGTAATCCTACCACACATGATGCCAAGTCATTGCCTAGACCAATGCATAAGGCAGGAAGCTAGAGGTTTGAACCAGGCGGTGGCTGAGTGCACTCAGAGCGCGCCCATGATGTGACGTCATGTGGTAGTTTTACTCTCTACATCTTGTATCCGGTTTAGGCAGTTGTTTAGCTAGTCTCTGTGTAATAGAGCTACTGGTATAAGTAGCTTAGACTTTGGTGTGTGTGTGTTAAGTTGAAAAACTACCATTGTATCATAATGTATTGAACATTCAAATATGTGGAAAACAGCACTGTCCTCTGACAGTTGCCAGTTCGTTACTCTACGTCCTTGCGCGTTCTTGATTCGTTCTTCATTTCTTCTCTGATCTAGGCTAGCCACTACATACAGGGCTATGATTTGCTTGTTCTAAAACCATCATTTGGTATTAGAGCTATAATTACACCCATTGATCATCAGTTGACAACAGCAATGAGTGAGACTGCTTGTTCTGGTGGCGGTGGTGCCGGTAGAGGAGTTGGTGGTGGTGGTGGAGGGCATATCACGTATCCTCCATTGACAGGGGCCAACTATATGAGCTAGAGTATCCAGGTGCAGGCTATCATGGAGGATCAAGGTGTGTGGGAGGTTGTAGAGCCATCGGGTGAGACGAAGCCATCGGGTGAGACGAAGGCCAACTATATGAGCTAGAGTATCCAGGTTCAGGCTATCATGGAGGATCAAGGTGTGTGGGAGGTTGTAGAGGTGTATGACAAAGGGATGTAGAAGCTTGTTATGAGAGTTGGTCGAGCTACTAACCAACTTTATTAAGCTAATCTAAGGAGCTCAAAGCCTATTTGTTTGATGACAAAATTGTCTGAAGATGCCTGGCTATGGCATGGAAGACTAGGTCATGCAAATTTTAAATCTTTGAAGTTACTATCAGAGAAGTCCATGGTGGGTGGAGTGCCTACAATTGATCATCCAGAAGAGATCTATGAAGCTTGTATGACTAGGAAGCAGTCTCGAGGAGCATTTCATAAAATGGCACAGTGGCATGCCACCAAGCCCCTGGAGCTACTCCACATTGATTTGTTTGGACCAATCACACCTGCTACTATAGGAGGTAACAAATATTTCATGCTCATAGTTGATGATTGCTTTAGATCGATGTCTGTTTTCATGCTTATGTCAAAAGATGAGGCAAGTAATGCATTTGCTAAGTTTAAGTCTGAAGCTGAAAATAGCATTTGTGAGAAAATCAAAACAGTGAGGTCAAACAGGGGGTGGAGAATTTTTAGCCGCATCTTTCAGGGTTGTGTGTGAGCAAGCTGGAATAAAAAGGCAATTTACATCACCATACAGAATTTTTTTTAATTTTAACACTTTTTGAACACTAATTTTAAATCTAACACCGTCGGTTTTTTTTAAAAAAACTAACACTTTTGGCCGCGCTTATTGCCCTGGCGCGGCCAAATGCCTGTGTCGTTCCATGTATGGTGGCGTGGCAGTGGGCTGACGTGGCGATGACCAGAATCGCTGACCACTGACGTGGCAGGGCCTGCCGCGCCACCGATCTTGGCGCGGCGCCGCCGTGCCATCCCTCACGGTGCGGCAGTCGCTGTCGGGTCGATTCAAACAGTAACGTCTAAGCTGTCGCTATCGGCAGTCCCTCACGGCGCAGCGCAGTACCGGCACCGGAAAGGAGAGCGGCCTTTTGGACGGACACGGAGCGCGCGCAGTTTGTCCACCCCCACAAGTTGCCTCTGAGCTGTCCTTCACTGATGGCTTTGCCTGACTTGTCACTGTGGAAAGGTTCAGCGGCCACGCGTCTTTTGCACTCTGCACAGTGCAAGAGGACACTGTTCTCATCTTCTGCACTCTACACTCTGGACAGTAGCTTTGGTGTTTTGAAGCATCCGTATATGAGGTCATGCGGCATCAGCAAAACAAACGGTTTTCCACATGAGCTCCATCAAATCATTGAATCGTTCCCATAAATGTCTGGGAGCAGCCACACAAGCTCTCATTTGTTTTTTACTTGCCCAGTAGCAAGGGTAGTCTGGGCCTGTATTGCTAAATATTTGGGAGCACATAACATTCCTTGAGACTTATAACAATGCTGGGATTGGTGTGAGAACTGGTTGCCTTAGGGCAAGAAATGCAATGTGTGAGGGGTACTTGCAATATTTATATCTTCAAATAAATTTATTATAAAAGTATATTCAATGATCTATCTAATATACTAATTATGTATTATAAATATTAATATTATTTTATATATAATTGGTCAAAGTTGAAAAAAGCTGACTTCTCGGGAAGCGAGAATGACTTCTATTTTGGGACAGAGGGAGTAAAGCTTATTATGTTCTTCAAAAGTTGTTCGGCTATGTCGTCTCTAAATTTGTAAATTGTCCATTTAGATTATATTTTTAAACTTGTTTGACTATATCATTCTGGTCCCTAAACATGCAAATCGCCTGCTTAGGTTCTTAAACTTGTTCAATTATGTCATCTTAATTTGCAAATCACCCTTTAGATCTAAACATAGACTGACTGCCTAAATAGACAGTTAGTGAGTCTAGGACTCAAGATGATATGGCCAAACGAGTGTAAGAATCTAAATATGCAATTTTCGAGTTTAGGGATTGGGATGACATAGACGAACAAGTTTACGAGTTTAGAGACTGTGATGAACATAGATGAACAAGTTTGAGAGGCCACTGTGGACTTTACTTGTTTTAGAACAACGCTAAGTTAAACGATCTAAAGGTTAACTATATAAATTTACATAAAAAAGATAATAATATTTATCACACTGAATACCTATTAGGTTTGTTATCAAATATATTTTCATAATGTATCTATTTGATTGGAGTGATGAATATTAATACTATTTTTTATAAAGTTAATCAAATTTAAATTTAAGATAGTTGATGAAGTCGTCGGTAAACGAGTATCTGATCGATGAAACCAAACCATGCAGCATCAGGTGGCCTCACATGCATAGCAGTAGTGCACCAACCATCAACTGCAAGGAGCGCGTACAATAATTCCTTCACCCATCCGTAAGACTAGACTAGCCCTGGCAGTCTACTCTAGTCTCTAGCTGCACGCCTACACTGCATGCTTCGCCGTCGAGGTCTGCCCGGCTAGCCCCTAGCCAGGCGATGGGCCTGTCAATTTGGTGAACCCGCCCGCCAGGGTCTTGCCGTGCCATCGTTCTGTTCATTTGGGCTTGTTTAGCTTATAAGTCATGGCTGAAAGTACTATTGGCTGGTTTGGTGTAAGAGAAAAATATTGTTCGTTGGCTGATAAGCCAGCCTGTTCGACTGGTGCTGATATGATCGTATACGATTATGGATTATTACTGCTGGTTGGTTTGGTGTGAGAGAAAAATACTGTTCTGGCTTATAATCTACGATCGTTTATGACCAAGCGAACAGGCTGTATAAGCCAAATACGACCAAATGAACAGGCTACATGCTCCGTGGCGTGTCAGCGCTGCGTCCAGATCTGTGGTGTGATAGCCCTAACCATGTCAGCGTTCAGCGGCCCTGATCGCTGCCAAGTCACCGCTGAAAGGTCCTAATATGGCTAGAGGGGGGTGAATAGCCTATTTAAAAATCTATAAATTAACTAGAGCAATTTGATTAGTATGACAAATAGCGTAATGCAAACTTGCTCTAGCTCTACAAGGGTTGCAAGTCACCTATCCAACAATTCTAGTTGCAATGATTACTTAGGCACACAAACTTGCTACTCCAAAGAGCTCAACTAGATGAATGTAAATAATAAAGCAAGCTCTCAATTCTAATTACACTAAAGAGCTTGTATCAACTAGTTTGCAAGAATGTAAACAAGTAAGTATGGTGATTATACCGCCGTGTAGAGGATGAACCAATCACAAGATGAAGATCAAGCCAATCACCGGGAGAATGCGAATGACAAGAGACAACCGATTTTTCTCCCGAGGTTCACGTGCTTGCCAACACGCTAGTCCCCGTTGTGTCGACCAACACTTGGTGGTTCGGCGGCTAAGAGGTGTTTCACAAACCTCGTCCACACGATAGGACACCGCAAGAACTGACCCACAAGTGAGGTAACTCAATGACACGAGCAATTTACTAGAGTTACCTTTCGGCACTCCGTCGGGGAAGGTACAACTCCCCTCACAATCACCGAAGGCGGCCACGAACAATCACCAACTCATGCCGATCCTTCACCGCTGCTCCAACCATCTAGGTGGTGGCAACCACCAAGAAAAACAAGCGAAATCCGCAGCGCAACACGAATACCAAGTGCCTCTAGATGCAATCACTCAAGCAATGCACTTGGATTCTCTCCCAATCTCACAATGATGATGGATCAATGATGGAGATGAGTGGGAGGGCTTTGGCTAAGCTCACAAGGATGCTATGTCAATGAAAATGTGCAAGAGTTATCCCTTGAGCCGGCCAGGGGGCTATAAATAGAGCCCTCATCAAATAGAGCCGTTGTACCCCTTCACTGGGCAAAACACGCTCTGACCAGACGCTCCGGTCATACCGACCGGACGCTGGCCCCCAGCGTCCGATCACCCGATGGACGCCATGCGTCACCTGCTTCAAATGTTGTTCGTCAGATTTCAACGGCTACGAAGCTGACCGGACGCTCCAGTCAAAACTGACCGGACGCTGAAGCTCCAGCGTCTGGTCGTTTCCAGTAAGCTCCCCGAGGCATGTTTTTTTGACCGGACGCGTCCGGTCCACCTTGACCGGACACAGACCAGCGTTCGGTGCTCAACCCTAGCGACTGTGCCGTCTAACAGTTCGACCGGACACAGCCCTTCAGCGTCCGGTCGCTGAGTGACCCAGCGTTCGGTCAGTAGACCGACGCCAGCATCATTTTGACCAACTCCATTTCAACTCTAACTTCTTCACCCTTGCTCAAGTGTGCCATCCACCAAGAATTTTGCATCCGGCGCAATAGAAAATAGACATTTCATTTTCCCGAAAGCGCCTGTGTTAGCATATTTTCACAAATATTTTCAAGGGTGTTAGCACTCCACTAGATCCTAAATGCATATGCAATGAGTTAGAGCATCTAGTGGCACTTTGATAACCGCATTTCGATACGAGTTTCACTCCTCTTAATAGTACGGCTATCTATCCTAAATGTGATCACACTCACTAAGTGTCTTGATCACTAAAACAAAATGGCTCCTACATTTTATACCTTTGCCTTGAGCCTTTTGTTTTTCTCTTTCTTCTTTTCCAAGTTCAAGCATTTGATCATCACCATGCTATCACCATTGTCATGATCTTCGTCATTGCTTCATCACTTGGAGTAGTGCTACCTATCTCATAATCATCTTGATAAACTAGGTTAGCACTTAGGGTTTCATCAATTAACCAAAACCAAACTAGAGCTTTCAACCGCTCCTACCACTAGCGATCGGATCAAACGGATATCGTTCCAGCCGATTCGAGATGCCATCCCCTGGCGTGACAGACGTTACTGTGCAGAGTGTAGAAGATGCATGGCGCTGAACCTTTCCACAGTGACAAGCCAGGCAAAGCCATCAGTGAAGGATAGCTCAGAGGCAACTTGTGGGGGTGGACAAACTACGCGCGCTCCGTGTCCATCCAAAAGTCCGCTCTCCTTTCCTATGCCGGTACTGCGCTGCACCATGAGGGACTGCCGACAGCGATTGTCGACAGCGACAGCTTAGACGTTACTGTTTGAATCACCCCAACAGCGACTGCTGTGCTACGAGGGATGGCGCGGCGGCGCCGCGCCAAGATCGGTGGCACGATAGGCCCTGCCATGTCAGCAGTCAGCGATTCTGGTCATCGCCATATCAGCCCGCTGCCGTGCTACCATGCATGGCGCGACATAGGCATTTGGCCATGCCAGGGCAATAGGTGTGGCCAAAAGTGTTAGTTTTAAAAAAACCGATGGTGTTAGATTTAAAATTAGTGTTCAAAAAGTGTTAAAATTAAAAAAATTCACCATACACACCACAGCAAAATGGTGTAGTTGAAAGAAAAAATAGAACTGCCATGGAAATGGCTAGATCACTGTTGAAGAGCATGAGAGTGCCAGGTAGGTTTTGGGAAGAAGCTATTAGGCACTCAGTTTATTTGTTGAATAGGTTGCCAAGAAAGGCATTGAAAGCTTAGACTCCATATGAGGTGTGGAATGGTAGAAAACCTCACCTTGGCCATCTAAAAGTTTTTCACAGTGTTGTTCATGTGAAAAACACAGTGCCACATTTGAAAAAGTTGGATGACAGAATTACTCAAATGGTGTACTTTGGAGTTGAGCAAGGAAGTAAGGCTCATAGGATGTACAATCCTCAAACTAACAAGATTGTGGTGAGCAGGGATGTTATTTTTGAGTGAAGGAGCTGGCAGTGGACTACAAACACTAAATTTTCTGAAGCTACAGAGTTTAGTGTTGAAAATGATGATCATTTTGTCACTTATCTTGATGGAACAACAAGTGAAGCTGGAGGAGATAATGAGTTGCCACAACTCAGTGATCATGGTGGATCAACAAGTGTTGGGGATGCTGGCTTGGAAGTGCCAAGTTCAGTTGAAATAACAAATGGAGGAAATTTAGTTACTGTTCATGAACCGACAATAGAAACAGGAGAAGCAACACTAGATCATTCAGCTGTAGGGGGAGGCTGGTGAAGGCTCTAATTTGGTTTTGGTGAATTGATGAAAACCCTAAGTGCTAACCTAGTTTATCTAAGTGATTATGAGATAGGTGGCACATTCCAAGTGGTGAAGCAAATGGTGATGATCATGATGATGGTGTCACCATGGTGATGATCAAGTGCTTGGACATGGAAAAGAAGAAAGAGAAAAACAAAAAGCTAAAGGCAAAGGTGATATCCATAGGAGCTTTTTGGTTTGGTGATTGAGACACTTAGTGAGTGTGATCATATTTAGGATTGATAGCCATACTATTAAGAGGGGTGAAACTTGTATCGAAATATGGTTATCAAAGTGCCACTAGATGCTCTAACTCATTGCATATGCATTTAGGATCTAGTGGAGTGCTAACACTCTTGAAAATGTTTGTGAAAATATGCTAACACATGTGCACAAGGTGATACACTTGGTGGTTGGCAGATTTGAGCAAGGGTGAAGTAGTTGGAGTTGAAAAGTAGTTAGTCACGTTGGTCACAGGGTGATCGGATGCGTCCGAAATTGGGATCGGACACGTTCGGTATGTTTACCTAGCTTGAGCAAGTGCCGAAGAGGTGACCAGACATGTGCGGTATTGGGACCGGATGTGTCCGGTATTCTAGCCAGGCGCGGATAGTGTGGCTGGGTTGATTGGACGCTAGCTCGGTTGTGACCAGCGCGTCCGGTCACCTTTTGCTACAGTGGAGCGACGGCACGACTGGACACGCAGGGCCTGCGTCAGGTCATGGTGATGTGGCATGTAGGAGTTGAGCCAGCAAGGAGGGAACATAGGGACACATCCAGTCGGGCATACTGGACGCGTCCGATCATGGTTCAGAGGCTCTAGGAGCTCTCTGGACTTGACCTGACGCTGCTTCGCCTGTGTCCATTCGGTCTCTAGTGTCATGTTCGATCGGTTGTGTTAGAGTGTCATAGAGAGAGCAATTGGGGCACCAACAGCTAATTCAATTGAAGGGGACACGTGGCTCTCGCCAAGCGACCAGACGCAGTGACCGGACGCGTCCGGTCACCACGTAGACAACCCAATAATAGAGGTAATAGCTCTATTGTTTGGGCTATCTATAAATATCGTTTGGCTAGCTCTAGCTCACTCTCTTAGTCATTTGCATTGACATAGCAACCTTGTGAGCTTAGCCAAAGCCCTCCCACTCATCTCCATCATTGATTCATCATCTTTGTGAGATTGGAAGAGAATCCAAGTGCATTGCTTGAGTGATTGCATCTAGAGGCACTTAGTGTTCGTGTTTTACTACAAGATTCGCATATTACTCTTGGTGGTTGCCACCACCTAGACGGCTTGGAGTAGCGAGGATCGTCGAGCGGAGGAAGGTGCTTGTCTTTGGCTCTAATTGTAGTGATTGTGAGGGGTTCTTGACCTTTCCTTGGCGAAGAGCCAAAAGGTACCCTAGTGGATTGCTCATGGCTTGTGTGATCCTCATCTTGTGTTGGTTGTGCGGCACCCTATTGAGGGTTTGGCATGTGATTCCAATTAGTGCATGAACCTCCAAGTGAGTGAATTACCATAACGAGGACTAGCTTGCTGGCAAGCAAGTGAACCTCGGTAAAAAAATCTTGTGTCATCTTGTCCCGAGGATTTCTTGATTGATTGACTCCATCATATTGTGATTGGCTCTATCCTCGACACGACGGTATAAACATCATCACCTCTCTTGTATTACATTCTTAGTGTAGCTAACCTCTTTAGTGTAATTAGTTTTGAGAGCTAGCTTGTGTCAGGTCTAGTGGTTAGTGAGGCTCTTTAGTTAGCCTTTGAGAGCTCACTAAGTTAGTGTAGTGACTTAGCAAATTGTATGCTTAGTGATCATAGTCACTAGAATTGTGGTAGGTGGCTTGCTCTTTTAGTAGGCTAGCACAACACTCACTTCACCATTTAATTGTTTAACATATTTGCTAAGTGTTGTTGTAGAAATTTTTAATAGGTTATTCACCCCCTCTAGCTATCAGGACCTTTCAAGTGGTATCAGAGCTGTGGTCACCGTGATTTGAGGCTTAACAACCTTCGATGTCAAAATGGCTCAAATCAACAATACCAACAAGCCACCCAATTTGATGGCACAAATTATCCATATTAGAAGTCAAAGATGACCACACATATCAAGTCAATCAATAGAAAGGTGTAGAAGGTGGTAGAAACCAAAATTGAGATTGCTGATCCAGAGAATCCCACCATGGCCAAAGAAGTGCTTCTCCAAAACAATGACATTGCTCTAAGTGCCATTTATGATGCAATTGATGAGAGAACATTTGAGTAAATCAAGAACATTGAGATGACTCATGAGGCTTGGAAGAAGTTGGAAGAATCATTTGAGGCAACCAAGGCAATAAAGGGTGCAAAGTCATAAATTCTCAAGGAGAAATTTGCTAGCTTCAAGATAAAGGAAGATGAGAGTGTGCCGGACATGTTCCATTGGATGGAAGTGCTTGTCAATGATCTCAAAGCACTTGGTGAGAAGGTGGAGGACAAGGACTTCTCTCATAAGTTCTAGAGATGCTTACCCACAAGATTTGGCATGTTGGTCACCTTGCTAGTGAGGACTGGTTTGGACACAATGACACCAAACCAAATCTTGGGAGATATCATGACCGATGATGCTTATAGAGATGATGATGAGAAGGAAGAAAAGAGGGAGAAGAAAGATGAGAAGAAGGATGATAAGAAGAAGAGTGTGGCATTCAAGGCCACATCATCCAAGGGCAAGGCAAAGCAAGAATCATCAAGTGAAGATGAAGACTTGAGCTTTGATGAGATGGATGATGAGAAGATGGCTCTCTTTATCAAGAGATTTGTCAAGTTCATGATGAAGAAAGGCTACTGTGCTAGAAGAAAGAAGTCTTCATCCAAGAATAAGGAAGGGTCAAAAAGGTGCTTCAATTGTGGAAGCAAGGATCATCTTGTTGCTCAATGCCCACACAATAGCGACAATGATGATGACAACAAGAAGGGCAAGAAGGACAAGATGGAAAAGAAAGAGAAGAAGGACAAGATGACCATCAAGAAGAAGAAGAAGGGTGGTTCATATGTGGTCACTTGGGATAGTGATGCTTCCTCAAGTGATGATGATGATAGTGATTGTAACACCCTAGGTGTTTGGCTTCTACTAATTGCATGTCATTTCATAAACATGTGCATTATCCATGTCATCATGCCATTATCATTGAAACATACGTATGCAACATTTTAAATTGTATGTGTTTCATGCTTGATTGCTTAGAGTGGTAGTAGTGCAACATGGGAATGCAACATGAAACTCTCATACCTTGAAACATGGCAACATGGTAGTAATGTGGCAATTATAAAATGACAACAAGGTCTTGAAACATGTGAGACATTTCATTGCAACATATGAATGAATTGCTTGTTTTACTTTCTTTATCACATGTGATCATTAGAAGTAGTATAACAATTTTGTAAAATGGTTGATCATGGTCTATTACACCTTAACTACACTTAGGTTACTTGTTTGGACATTGTTCATGTGGACCAAAATGACCAAATTGCCCTTTAGGAGAGGTTTGACTTGAAATGAACCCTGGAGTCTCACTGTTTGACTGATTCAAAAGTCCAACTTGGAAGCTTTCCATGGCTATACACTCTTTACAAAAGTTGTAGCTAATTTAGTAAGGAACAAAAGTTGTTTTATGGTCAACTCATGAAAATGTCTAGAACATGCTCAAACCTGGCCCACAAGTCAGAAATACATGCTGGTTTCAACACTGAAAAATATGCTAAGTCTTAACTGCATTTCAGTTGCATCGAGCTCACTTGGGCTTCATGTAACTTCGGATCCATGGTGTGTTAGGTGTTGGTCATTGAAAAGAATTTGTAGAGGGAAGATAGGTCTACAACTTTGATGTTCGATTCTTCCACTAACTTGTCACGGATTAGGAGGAAATCATCGTCGAATACGCGCTGTCAGGCGTCGGCTTCAGCACTGAATCACGTTTTTCAGAAAACCTTCAGAGTCACCATGGCCGACCGGTTCAAAAAACAGACGCCGCGTGTCCGCCACTCGTCGCCAGACTCCTGCTCGCGCTGGCCACGCGCCGGGCGCATCCTGGCGTCGCAGCCGCGCCTTGAAGCCACCTCGCGCCTGCCCGACGCACTCACCGTCCCATTTCGCATTCTCGCCTCCCACCGTAGTCGTCCGCCATTGCCAGCCGCACCTTCACCTTCGCCTCGCCTATTCACCTTTGCAAAAATGCGTTGCTCCGTTCGCCCAGAGCCTCGCCGTGTTCCCCTCCATCACCTCCACCGTTCAATCGAGTCGATTGAGCCTCGGTAAGGGCGTATTCGCCGTTTTCCCCCACCGCAGCCATGGCGGGACCTCGCCGGAGTTGGCGCTCCATGCAGCCAGCTGTCCGCGTGACCTTTCCACCCCTCCTCTGCCTGTAGCTAGGTCCGGTGAGCACCACCGAAGCCCGTAGCGCCAACCATTAGGGCTGCGATGCCGTATCATCGCCGGAGCCGGCCGTGCCGTGGCCGAGCGCCGCCGTGGCCATCGCCACCCCTCCTTGTCACGTCAATAGCTACGAATGAGGGTTCCCCTAGGTCTGCTAGGATGAGGCGAGCACGTGGACACCCTTGCCTTCGCCGGAGAAGCTACCGGCGACGAGCTTCGCCGCCGTCCCCTTCTCCTCCCCTGCCTGTCTCGCTGACGCGCGGGTCCTCCCTGTCAGCCGTCGTGGCTGAGGCGGGAGCCCAGTGTGGGCCGCGTCGCGTTGGGCCGCGCCAGCGCGTGAGTCACGGGCCGCCGTGATTCTTTGGGCCGGCCCAGCTGTGGCTGAGTTTTGTTTCCTTATTTATTTTGTTTTATTATTTCATAGATTTGTATTGATATTCAAAAATTTGTATTTCTTAGTATATAGATCCAAATGCCATGGTTCTAATTTTGTTGAGTTCCTAGTATTGTCTAGTATTTAACAAAAATAGTATATGAGCACATGTTTTAGAAAAATTGGATGAATTAAATAGGAGTTTGAAATGTGTTTTTAGAAGCATGCAAACTTGTTTGAATTTTATCTTGAGTTTCTGTGGCCCAAAAATTATGAAATTTTGTGGGTCCTCTATTTTGGTTTAGTAGAGTCTCTGGTTAAAATTTTAGAGCTAGTGCATGTGTAGTTTTTAAGTTATAGAATTTCCTTTTATTAATGGGTGGATTTTGTGTGAATTTTCATAATTTTTCTATAGATCCAGTAAAGGTAAAATTTGGTGGGTACTATTCTTATGCTAGAATGATGCTAGGAAAAGTATGAAATCTGTTGCTTGACACTTTTCATTAGGATTTCTTAATTATGCCATTTTAAGCCAGTATGCCTTACCATTTTTGTGTAGACTGTTATACTTACTCAATGGTTTTGAAATTTTTATGATGGTCTATGTGCAGCATGAGATAGCTACTGTAATTTTTGTAGATTTTTATAAATAGTTTTACTATATATTGCTTTAATCACCTAATTAACTAGATAAATTAGAAAAGGGGTATTAAATAATTTATTTAGAAGTTGACACTATACTTTCTGATGTTTATTAGGTATGCAAAACAAGTTGGTAAACTTGGTTTGACCAAAGTATGCTTTTGCACAATCATTAAATAATTAAGTTAGTAACCCCGTCATTCTGGACAGATTCTAGGTTTGCTGGAAATTGATTTAGTAAACATAGGAATCATGCTTTGATGTTTACAAATGTTTTGTAGAGAATTTCATAAGCTTTCCAGAATGTCCTCATGCAAGTCATTTGGAGTTGTAGAACTTTAGTTGTGATTTAATTAAGGGACTACTTGTATGCATATGAAACTTAAATGTTAAATTATGTATACCTTTATTATTTCTAAGTTGTGGTAATGTTCCTAGGTGTTAGGCCTTCAACTGAAGATGAGCATCTTTATCTTAGGTTATGCAAGTTAGGCAAGTTGATCTTGTCTTTAAGTTAAGTAGATACATGCTTAAAGTGATTTGAATAGAGCCAATTACTCGGTAAACGAGTGTCCAGTGATACTTTCATAAACACTCACTGTGATTCATTCATCATGAGCATCATGTCATTCTTTATGCATCCATGATATTTATATTTTGCATCGGCATGCAATAGGTGTACCGGAAGGAGTAACCCTGCTGGAATTCGAGGAATTGAGCGAGCAGCAGCAGCCGACACCGGAGATTCAGGAGGAGCAGCCTTCAGGAGAAGTGCCAGACGAGGTCACCGTTGAGTGCCCGGATCACCGTCCTTGCAACTTTGTGAAAGGCAAGCCCCGGAGCTTATTAAGCCTCCTAATTTCCGAAATGCAGTTACAGTATTATTATTACATATATTGTTGCATTAAGTTTAGGTGTTGGATGCAAACACTTGCTGCATTGGTTATCCGATCCTTGTCTAGATATTGTTACCCTGAATCCTATGTAGCTCAGGCTCGAGTAGTGCTTAGCCCTGCTTAAACGCGGTAGAAGTCGGGTGATTTCCTGTCACCTGCGAGATATAGGAATATACATGTGGCATGGTTGGCTATATTTGCTATCGTGGAAAAGAACCAGTCTTAATTTGAAATGAAGACCGGACGGAGGCTTGCCGGTTTGCAGTGATATGATGATGACAGCCTTACTATACCTGCTATGGTTAATATTGTTTGCTCCTAATAAGTGAGTGCTCTAGTACAGGTGCTAATCTAGTAGACAGGTAAATAATGATAAGCTTGATGCTAAGTTTAAATTGGTTACCATAATCTTAAGCTCTTTTCTGCAACTGTGTCAAGCTAGCCCACCTGAAAAGCCTTGCATGATCCTTGGTGTCTTTATTTCTGTTTTTGTCGGGTAAGTCTAGCTGAGTACCTTCTCGTACTCAGGGTTTATCTCCCACCTGTTGCAGATGACCAGTTCTACTTTGGTTGCTGCAAGTACTGCCTTCTCCTAGCTGGGGATGAAGACTAGACCGTTGGGCGCGGTCTCTACTAGTTCTCGTACCTAATAATGCTTTTGTGGGACATGACTCAGACTTGGCAATATATTTGAAAACCTTGATGTTTTGTACTAAACTATGTTGCTTCCGCACACTCAAACTTGGTTTGTAATATTCTAATTCAACTCTGATGGATGTAATCCGAATGCTACTTGTGAAATGTTGTAACAGATGATGTGTTGTGTTGAATCATTATGATCTTGGTTTGTATGTCGAGAGTTGGTTGAAATCCTTCGTGATTTCCGGACTACCGGGATTATGGGAGCTTAAGTACAGGAATTTGATCGCTTCGGTGATTGTTTTTGTACTTACGTTCTTATGATTTGGTCGGTTCTGTTATAGCTGGCATCAGAGCAAGATTTGACACTAAACACGTCATTTGTGTATTTAAAACAAAAGTATTTGTGAAAATCCTAAATTAAATACTAAGTATTGCCAGTGGTCATATCCCTTATGCCTAAATAAGGACTCTTAGGTGGCTTATTAAAGTACTAACTTGGGGGTTCCTGCTTGTTTCTGTTTCATCGTCCATACGGCGTGCTATTGTATGGATGCCATCCGCTTGGGTGGTAATGTATGGATCAAAATACCTCTACGCTCTGGTAAGTGTGAGTTGTGAGAGCATGACCGTCCAACCGTCGGTCTAGGGGAGAGTAGTTGTGGTTGCTCGCATACTTACATGTTTAATCATGTATCTATGAGAGTACTTAATTATGGGTATCTCTGACGGGTAGCTGTGATACTAGAGTATATGCATCAGGGGATGTATGTATGAAAGTATTTAGTTTACTGCTTGTTTTCTATGCTTTTTGGGAAATTATTGGGCTGAAATGAAATTTTCTGCAGGTACACTAACAACGTATCGTTGTAGATCGACTAGCTACCGTGTATGAGAGAACGTATGTATGCCACCGTATATTTCGCTAGCCTTTAAATTTTTCTAGGTTTGTGAGGATGTACGGATCGTGCATGCATCATGTTCAAGCATACATGGCATTTCTTGCATTACTCCCTCCTTTAAAAGTGATTGTCCCGACTAATTAAATCTCGTATCCCTTAAATGATTCTCCCCTTACGTTGTAACTTTTTGCTACAGATGGCGCGCACGAAACGCACTGCTCGTAAGTCCGCTGGAGGTAGGGCGCCTCGTCACCATTTAGCTCCTCGTGAGCCCCATCCTGAGCCTATTGAGGCTGAAAGGCTAAGGGCAGAGCTGGCTCAGGTGACTGCTGAAAGGACTGCAGTTCAGCAGCATTTGGAGCAAGTCACGCAGGAATGGGATCAAGAGAACCTGGAGGTTTAGAGGTTGACAGTTGCTCACCGCAACTGTGAGCGTATGTTGGTTCACATGCTGAACCAACAGAATGAAGCCTGGCACAAGGAGAATGTGTTGAGAGCGAGGCAGATTGAGCTAGAGCAGCAGTTGGCAGCTGTAGAAGAGTACAATGACAATCTCCATGAGGAGGTTCACCTACTGCACAATCAACTTCACCCTATCCTACCACCTGATGAGGATGAGATGGGTTCTGGTGTCATCATGGCTGAAGGTGATGATGATAGGGAAGTCAATGGACCTGAGGATGCTCCACCTGATGAGGAGTTAGAGCCTCCTAGTGATGAAGATGGAGGAGAGATCCTCGACACTGACTCCGAGGACGATGCGTAGTTTAGCTTACTACTGAGCTAATGCGCTAGATCTAGTCTTTTGTTGCTCCTCATGCATGAACGAGTAACTTTGTAGCAAGTTAATCGTTGGGATGTAATATCGAACCCTATGTTACCTTTGATGTAAGTTGGAACCACTATGGCTTAGATGAAACCTATCGAACGTATTATGCTCCACGTATGTGAGCATTTGATGAATTTCGCCTTTGCGGTCTATGGATCTCGTTGTTGGTTAAGTTCATCGCATTTATATGTCAATTGATGCGCTTGATGAGTTGGGTGATTGTGATGAATGGTTGTGCCTCTGTTGATTATTAAATGCATTCCCTCTAATGGACTCAGTTTGGCATAATCATACAGTTCATCTACAAAAATTTCCACATCGTCAGTGCTCATTGGCTATACCTTTTGCAGATGGCTCATAACCTTCGTCGCGGTCGTGGCATGGGAAATGAGGAACAACCACCTCCGCCACCGCCCACACCAGCTGAGCTAATGCAGATAGTTGTGGAAAGTCAGCGCATGCTAGCTGAGGCTATGCGCCAGATGGCTAACCGTGAGGATCGGCATGTCCGCCAGGGACCCGAGCCGAACCAGTACAGCAGTTTTAAGGACTTCATGGACACGAAGCCTCCTATCTTTCATGAGGCAGAAGAACCCTTACAAGCGGATGAATGGTTGAGCACGATAGAGCAAAGATTTGGATTGCTCCATTTGACTGAAGGCATGAAGGCTACGTATGCAGGACACCAGCTCCAAGGCCCTGCAGGCATCTGGTGGACCCATCACAGGACCACCTTCCCTGCTAACGTTGAGATTGTTTGGAACCAATTCTAGGCAGCCTTCCGGGGACACTTTATCCCTCCTGGTCTCATGGCCATTAAGCATACTGAGTTTATGAAGCTCACCCAAGGCAATAAGAGTCTCAATGAGTACCTCTAGGCATTCAACAACCTGGCAAGATATGCTCCTGAGTTCGTCGATACTGACGCCAAGAGAATAGCTAGCTTCAAGAGGGGACTTTCCCCAAAACTGATGAAGTCAATGGGCAACTGCAAGTGTGTCACCTTCAATGAGTTTATCAGTGACACTCTGACTCAGGAGAACAATGACAAGATATATGATGCTTCTAAGAACCATAAAAGGAACTTTGAGGCTAGTGCTTCCCAGTCCAAGGCTCCAATGGTATCTAAGGCCCCGTACTATCCACCCAATGCTAATGTCCGGTACCGCCCACCTCAGAAGAAGAACCAAGCTAAAACCAGTTTCCGCAAGGGGTATACGATTTCCTTGCCGAAGAATACATCTGGGCAGAGTAGCTCCAATGTTCCACTAGCAAACAAGCCATGCTGGAACTGTAACCAGCCTGGTCATTGGGCAAATAGATGTCCCCATCCTCCCAAGAATGCTCAAGGAAACGTCCGTCAGGGGCGTGTTCACTATACTACAGTGGAGGAAATTCCTGCTGGTGAAGTGGTCACCGTTGGTAAGTTCCTTGTTAATGATCACCCTGCAGTTGTGCTCTTTGATTCTGGTGCTTCACATTCCTTTGTGAGTTCTACTTTTGCATCTAAGCATCAGATGAATGTGATTACAATTGTCAAGGGGGGTTATTGTATTAGTGCTGCTGGGAATAATATCATGACTAACCAAGTAGTTAAAGATGTAAAGATTGAGATCGGGGATTGAGAGTTCCTTGTGGATCTTGTAGTTCTACCGGGGGTAGGAATCGATGTAATCCTAGGAATGAAGTGGATGAGCGGGAATGGAGTGTTGATCGATACATCAACCCATGTGGTTATGTTGAGGGATCCTATGGATAAGAAAGGTTTTCTAGTGCAGTTACCTCGTGATATTGCTATCCATAGTATAGCCAATGCTACCTTAGCCAAAGCCATTAAGGATCTACCGGTTGTTTGTGAGTTTCCAGATGTCTTTCCTGATGACTTGCCTGGATTACCTCCGGACCGTGATGTAGAATTCAAGATAGAACTCATTTCGGGTATGGCTCCCATTTCTCGAAGGCCCTATAGAATGCCACCTAATGAGTTGGCTGAGCTGAAGAGTCAGTTGAATGAGCTATTGAAGAAAGGGTTGATTCGGCCTAGTTCTTCTCCTTGGGGTTGTCCGGCTATATTTGTGAAGAAGAAGGACGAGTCTCTACGCATGTGCGTGGATTATCGTCCCCTAAACGCTGTTGCTATCAAGAACAAATACCCTCTTCCTCGCATCGATATTCTGTTTGATCAGCTCTCCAAGGCTAAGGTATTCTCCAAGATTGATTTGAGGTCTGGCTACCATCAGATCAAAATTCATCCTGAAGATATACCTAAGACAGCTTTCTCTACTTGTTATGGCTTGTTCGAATACCTCGTCATGTCATTCGGGTTGACAAATGCTCTGGCACACTTTATGTACCTGATGAATTCTGTATTCATGACGGAATTGGACAAATTTGTCGTCGTGTTCATTGATGATATCTTGGTATATTCTCATAATGAAGAAGAGCATGCTGGACACCTGAGAATTGTTTTAACTCGGTTACGTGATAACTAGCTTTATGCCAAGTTCAGCAAGTGCGAGTTTTGGTTGAACAAGATACCTTTTCTTGGTCATGTATTATCTGGTGATGGAATTTCGGTTGACCCTACTAAGGTGCAAGAAGTCCTGGAGTGGAAGGCACCTACTACGGTCACAGAAGTCCAAAGTTTTCTAGGTCTGGCTGGCTATTATCGTCGCTTTATCCCAGATTTCTCAAAGGTCGCCAAGCCCATGACTCGGCTACTGCAAAAGGATGAGAAGTCTGTGTGGACTCCGAAGTGTGAAGAGGCTTTCCACACTTTGCGGACCTTACTAACCTCTGCTCCTGTATTGGCACAACCTGACATCGAGAAGCCTTTTGATGTCTACTGTGACGCATGTGGCACCGGTTTGGGGTGTGTTCTTATGCAGGAGGGTCGAGTAATTGCTTATGCTTCATGCCAGCTCCGAAAGCATGAAGTCAACTATCCTACCCATAACTTAGAGCTAGCCGTAGTTGTTCATGCCCTGAAGATCTGGAGACATTACTTGCTTGGTAATGTGTGCAACATCTATACTGACCATAAGAGTCTCAAGTACATCTTTACGCAGCCTGAGTTGAACATGCGTCAACGACGATGGTTAGAATTGATCAAAGACTACAACCTTCAAGTGCACTACCACCCTGGTAAGGCAAATGTGGTTGCTGATGCCCTAAGCAGAAAGGCCCATTACAATTCCTTAGTTAGTGAAGACTTTCATCTGGCACACCTCCTTCATCCTGTAGTACTCCATAATATCACTGTGGATTGCTCTCTTAGAAGTCGAATTATTGAGCTCTAGAAGATGGATGTGGGTGTATTTCACATCAAGCGGAAAATGAAAGAGAAAGAGACCAAGCACTTTAAAGTTGATGACAAGGGAATTCTCTGGTTTAATGATAGGCTTGTGGTACCCAAAGATAAAGAACTTAGAAATCAAATTATTAATGAAGCCCATTCTTCAAAATTGTCCATCCATCCTGGTAGCAGTAAAATGTATCAAGATCTCAAGCTGTATTATTGGTGGACCAAGATGAAGAAAGAAATCGCAGCTTATGTGGCAAGGTGTGATAACTGTTGCAGAGTCAAGGCTATTCACATAAGGCCCGGACTGTTGCAGCCACTATCTATTCCTAGCTGGAAGTGGGAAGAAATTAGCATGGATTTTATTGTTGGATTACCCACTACCAAAAAGGGTTGTGATTCCATCTGGGTTATCGTAGATCGTCTAACTAAATCTGCTCACTTTATTCCGGTCAAGTCTACCTATCACCCTCACAATTATGCTGAGATTTATTTTCAACAAGTGGTACGTCTCCATGGTGTACCCAAATCCATTGTTTCGGATAGAGGACCTCAGTTCACGGCTCGCTTTTGGGAGTGCTTACATCAGAATCTTGGCACTCATCTAATCCGCAGTTCTGCCTATCATCCGCAAACATCGGGACAGACTGAGCGTGTTAATCAAATTCTTGAAGACATGCTTAGAGCTTGTCTTATCTCTTGCAAAGGCTCTTAGGAAGACTAGTTACCTCTCGCTGAATTCTCTTATAACAACAGTTATCAAGAAAGTATCAAAATGGCTCCTTTTGAAGCTCTTTATGGCCGCAAGTGTAGAACTCCTTTGAACTGGGTGGAACCCAGAGAAAGAAGATTCTATGGTATTGATTTTGTAAAAGAAGCCAAAGAGCAAGTCCGAACTATACAGAAGAATATGACTGCCGCACAGGCTAGACAAAAGAGCTATGCTGACAAGAGAAGAAAACCTATTGAGTTTGAAGTAGGTGATCATGTTTATTTGAAGGTATCCCCTATGAAAGGAGTCAAGCGTTTTGGAATTAAAAGGAAACTTGAGCCTCGATATGTTGGACCCTACTGCATTATCGAGAAGAGTGGAAGAGTAGCATATAAGCTCGATCTACCATGAGAGATGGGAGCTATATTCCCGGTATTCCATGTGTCCCAGCTTAAGAAGTGTCTTCGTATTCCTGAGGAGAGAATAGCAACAAGGAAAGTCAACTTGAAATCTGATCTTTCTTATGAAGAAAAGCCCATGCAAGTCCTGGATACTCAAGAAAGAGTGACTCGTACACGAGTAGTTAAATTATACAAGGTAGTTTGGAGTAATCATAGTGAACGGGATGCAACCTGGGAGCGGGAAGATTATTTAAAGGAAAATCATCCAACTTTCTATACTAAATGGTACGCTTTCCAAATCTCGGGACGAGATTTTTCTAAGGGGGGAGGGCTGTAACACCCTAGGTGTTTGGCTTCTACTAATTGCATGTCATTTCATAAACATGTGCATTATCCATGTCATCATGCCATTATCATTGAAACATACGTATGCAACATTTTAAATTGTATGTGTTTCATGCTTGATTGCTTAGAGTGGTAGTAGTGCAACATGGGAATGCAACATGAAACTCTCATACCTTGAAACATGGCAACATGGTAGTAATGTGGCAATTATAAAATGACAACAAGGTCTTGAAACATGTGAGACATTTCATTGCAACATATGAATGAATTGCTTGTTTTACTTTCTTTATCACATGTGATCATTAGAAGTAGTATAACAATTTTGTAAAATGGTTGATCATGGTCTATTACACCTTAACTACACTTAGGTTACTTGTTTGGACATTGTTCATGTGGACCAAAATGACCAAATTGCCCTTTAGGAGAGGTTTGACTTGAAATGAACCCTAGAGTCTCACTGTTTGACTGATTCAAAAGTCCAACTAGGAAGCTTTGCATGGCTGTACACTCTTTACAAAAGTTGTAGCTAATTTAGTAAGGAACAAAAGTTGTTTTATGGTCAACTCATGAAAATGTCTAGAACATGCTCAAACCTGGCCCACAAGTCAGAAATACATGCTGGTTTCAACACTGAAAAATATGCTAAGTCTTAACTGCATTTCAGTTGCATCGAGCTCACTTGGGCTTCATGTAACTTTGGATCCATGGTGTGTTAGGTGTTGGTCATTGAAAATAATTTGTAGAGGGAAGATAGGTCTACAACTTTGATGTTCGATTCTTCCACTAACTCGTCACGGATTAGGAGGAAATCATCGTCGAATACGCGCTGTCAGGCGTCGGCTTCAGCACTGAATCACGTTTTTTAGAAAACCTTCAGAGTCACCATGGCTGACCGGTTCAGAAAACAGACGCCGCATGTCCGCCACTCGTCACCGGACTCCTGCTCGCGCTGGCCATGCGCCGGGCGCATCCTGGCGTCGCAGCCGCGCCTTGAAGCCACCTCGCGCCTACCCGACGCACTCACCATCCCATTTCGCATTCTCGCCTCCCACCGTAGCCGTCCGCCATTGCCAGCCACACCTTCGCCTTCGCCTCACCTGTTCACCTTTGCAAAAATGCGTTGCTCCGTTCACCTAGAGCCTCGCCGTGTTCCCCTCCATCACCTCCACCGTTCAATCGAGTCGATTGAGCCTCGGTAAGGGCGTATTCGCCGTTTTCCCCCCACCGCAGCCATGGCGGGACCTCGCCGGAGTTGGCGCTCCACGTGGCCAGCTGTCCGCGCGACCTTTCCACCCCTCCTCTGCCTGTAGCTAGGTCCGGTGAGCACCACCGAAGCCCGTAGCGCCAACCATTAGGGCTGCGACGCCGTATCATCGCCGGAGCTGGCCGTGCCGTGGCCGAGCGCCGTCGTGGCCATCGCCACCCCTCCTTGTCGCGTCAATAGCTACGAATGAGGGTTCCCCTAGGTCCGCTAGGATGAGGCGAGCACGTGGACACCCTTGCCTTCGCCGGAGAAGCTACCGGCGACGAGCTTCGCCGCCGTCCCCTTCTCCTCCCCTGCCTGTCTCGCTGACGCGCGGGTCCTCCCTGTCAGCCGTCGTGGCTGAGGCGGGAGCCCAGCGTGGGCCGTGTCGCGTTGGGCCGCGCCAGCGCGTGAGTCGCGGGCCGCCGTGATTCTTTGGGCCGGCCCAGCTGTGGCTGAGTTTTGTTTCCTTATTTATTTTGTTTTATTATTTCACAGATTTATATTGATATTCAAAAATTTGTATTTCTTAGTATATAGATCCAAATGCCATGGTTCTAATTTTGTTGAGTTCCTAGTATTGTCTAGTATTTAACAAAAATAGTATATGAGCACATGTTTTAGAAAAATTGGATGGATTAAATAGGAGTTTGAAATGTGTTTTTAGAAGCATGCAAACTTGTTTGAATTTTATCTTGAGTTTCTGTGGTCCAAAAATTATGAAATTTTGTGGGTCCTCTATTTTGGTTTAGTAGAGTCTCTGGTTAAAATTTTAGAGCTAGTGCATGTGTAGTTTTTAAGTTATATAATTTCCTTTTATTAATGGGTGGATCTTGTGTGAATTTTCATAATTTTTCTATAGATCCAGTAAAGGTAAAATTTGGTGGGTACTATTCTTATGCTAGAATGATGCTAGGAAAAATATGAAATCTGTTGCTTGACACTTTTCATTAGGAATTCTTAATTATGCCATTTTAAGCCAGTATGCCTTACCATTTTTGTGTAGACTGTTATACTTACTCAATGGCTTTGAAATTTTTATGATGGTCTATGTGCAGCATGAGATAGCTACTGTAATTTTTGTAGATTTTTATAAATAGTTTTACTATATATTGCTTTAATCACCTAATTAACTAGATAAATTAGAAAAGGGGTATTAAATAATTTATTTAGAAGTTGACACTATACTTTCTGATGTTTATTAGGTATGCAAAACAAGTTGGTAAACTTGGTTTGACCAAAGTATGCTTTTGCACAATCATTAAATAATTAAGTTAGTAACCCCGTCATTCTGGACAGATTCTAGGTTTGCTGGAAATTGATTTAGTAAACATAAGAATCATGCTTTGATGTTTACAAATGTTTTGTAGAGAATTTCATAAGCTTTCCAGAATGTCCTCATGCAAGTCATTTGGAGTTGTAGAACTTTAGTTGTGATTTAATTAAGGGACTACTTGTATGCATATGAAACTTAAATGTTAAATTATGTATACCTTTATTATTTCTAAGTTGTGGTAATGTTCCTAGGTGTTAGGCCTTTAACTGAAGATGAGCATCTTTATCTTAGGTTATGCAAGTTAGGTAAGTTGATCTTGTCTTTAAGTTAAGTAGATACATGCTTAAAGTGATTTGAATAGAGCCAATTACTCGGTAAACGAGTGTCCAGTGATACTTTCGTAAACACTCACTGTGATTCATTCATCATGAGCATCATGTCATTCCTTATGCATCCATGATATTTATATTTTGCATCGGCATGCAATAGGTGTACCGGAAGGAGTAACCCTGCTGGAATTCGAGGAATTGAGCGAGCAGCAGCAGCCGACACCGGAGATTCAGGAGGAGCAGCCTTCAGGAGAAGTGCCAGACGAGGTCGCCGTTGAGTGCCCGGATCACCGTCCTTGCAACTTTGTGAAAGGCAAGCCCCGGAGCATATTAAGCCTCCTAATTTCCGAAATGCAGTTACAGTATTATTATTACATATATTGTTGCATTAAGTTTAGGTGTTGGATGCAAACACTTGCTGCATTGGTTATCCGATCCTTGTCCAGATATTGTTACCCTGAATCCTATGTAGCTCAGGCTCGAGTAGTGCTTAGCCCTGCTTAAACGCGGTAGAAGTCGGGTGATTTCCTGTCACCTGCGAGATATAGGAATATACATGTGGCACGGTTGGCTATATTTGCTATCATGGAAAAGAACCTGTCTTAATTTGAAATGAAGACCGGACGGAGGCTTGCCGGTTTGCAGTGACTCCGTCTGCGTCGCTTAAGGACTGATTCTTGGAGCCTTTCCTATTCATGTTGAATGCATGCCTCTCTCTTAGTTGGCCGGGTCTGGAGACCGACCACGAAGCCGAGTAGCTCAACTCAGGCCAGGAGTCGATAAGTATAAAGTACGCCTCGGAAGGGAGCCGTAGGCGTGAGTCCAAGGGCAGGTGATTTAAAAGTCCTGATCGTCCTGGCAGAAGGGTAATCCCTGAGAGCACTGGCGCTGATCGAACCCTCGAATTTGGTTCCTGAGTTGTACCAAAGGTAACCCATGGCTACCCTTGCTAAGTATGCCAGGGTGAGAGTTAGGAATACCCCCTCAGCTGAGTTGTAATTTGATTCGAATCGCCGTCTCTCCCAGTTAGTGAGAACTTGACGGGCTTATCTCCAATGTAGATACACTAAATAACATAATGGTTCGGAAATGATGATATGATGATGACAGCCTTACTATACCTGCTATGGTTAATATTGTTTGCTCCTAATAAGTGAGTGCTCTAGTACAGGTGCTAATCTAGTGGATAGGTAAATAATGATAAGCTTGATGCTAAGTTTAAATTGGTTACCATAATCTTAAGCTCTTTTCTGCAACTGTGTCAAGCTAGCCCACCTGAAAAGCCTTGCATGATCCTTGGTGTCTTTATTTCTGTTTTTGTCGGGTAAGTCTAGCTGAGTACCTTCTCGTACTCAGGGTTTATCTCCCACCTGTTGCAGATGACCAGTTCTACTTTGGTTGCTACAAGTACTGCCTTCTCCCAGCTGGGGATGAAGACTAGACCGTTGGGCGCAGTCTCTACTAGTTCTCATACCTGATAATGCTTTTGTGGGACATGACTCAGACTTGGCAATATATTTGAAAACCTTGATGTTTTGTACTAAACTATGTTGCTTCCGTACACTCAAACTTGGTTTGTAATATTCTAATTCAACTCTGATGGATGTAATCTGAATGCTACTTGTGAAATGTTGTAACAGATGATGTGTTGTGTTGAATCATTACGATCTTGGTTTGTATGTCGAGAGTTGGTTGAAATCCTTTGTGATTTCCGGACTACCAGGATTATGGGAGCTTAAGTACAGGAATTTGATCGCTTCAGTGATTGTTTTTGTACTTACGTTCTTATGATTTGGTCAGTTCTGTTACAGTGATGATGACAAGACAACCAAGAAGAAGGCTCTTGCAAGCATTGCTATCATTGAGAAGCCTTCTCTCTTCAACTCTCTATCATGCTTCATGACTAAGGCCACTAAGGTACAAACTTGTGATGATGGATGTGATGAGGAACATGATAATGAAAGTGAAAGTGACAATGATAATGAACCCACTAAAGATGAACTAATTGACATGTTAGAAGATGCTAAAGAATATTTTGACATTAAGAGAAGGGAATGCAAAGACTTGTGAAAGGAACTTAAAGTCCTTAAGCAAGCCTTTGATGAGCTCAATGCATCTCATGAGAGGCTAGAGGAAGCCCATGAGAAGCTTGGCAAGGCTCACAAGAAGCTTGAAAAATATCATTCCTCTTTACTTAATGAGCAAAATGAGAAGGAGCATGTTGTAACATGTGACAAAGGCTTAACTTGTGATATAATTGATGAATCATTCTATAAGCCTATCATTGTTTCTCCCACTAACCTTTCTTGTAGTACTTCCACTTCTACCTCATCTAGTAGTGATGGTTTCACTTGTGATGCCTCACTAATGGTTTAGAATGAGACACTCAAGAAGGAGGTAAAAGAGCTCAATCACACCTTAGCTAAGGCCTATGGTGGTGAGGACCGCTTGCTTATGTGCTTGGGTAGCCAAAGGGCATCTCTCTACAAAGAGGGATTGGGCTATATCCGCCAAAAAGGCAAGGCTGCCTTTGCTAGTCACAAAACTAGTTTTGTGAGGAACAATGGTCAGTATTGCAAAAGTTGCAAGCAAGTTGGTCATGTAGAGAAAAAATGCATGAACAAGAATAAGAATGCTAATGTATCCTCAATTAATCTTGATTCTTTCTATGTGCTTACTAAGGGTACAAATGGTGTTCATGCTAAGTTCATTGGTGCACCATGGATGGGTTTAAAGAAGAAAGCCATATGGGTGCCAAAGAGCTTGGTTACTAACCTCCAAGGACCCAAGTAAGTGTGGGTACCTAAAAAGAATTGATCTTCTTTTGTATGTCAATTATAAAGCCAGATGAAGGCATTGGGTTCTTGATAGTGAGTGCACTCAACACATGACCGGTGATGTAAGAATATTCAACTCAATCGATACCAATGGCAATGATGGTTATGATAGTACCACATTTGGTGATAATGGCAAAGGTAAGGCGAAAGGGCTTGGTAAGATTGCAATATCCAATGACATGAACATATCCAATGTGTTGCTAGTTGAGAGCTTGAACTTTAATTTGCTATCCATGGCTCAATTGTGTGATCTTGGATACAAATGCATATTTGGGGTAGATGATGTAGAGATCATAAGTGTAGATGGCTCTAACTTGATCTTCAA
Source organism: Miscanthus floridulus (assembly GCF_019320115.1). Lineage (NCBI taxonomy): Eukaryota > Viridiplantae > Streptophyta > Magnoliopsida > Poales > Poaceae > Miscanthus > Miscanthus floridulus. The sequence continues at coordinate 45,392,715 of NC_089594.1, read as the reverse complement.
AGGCTTTAGATATGAGAATTAATACTTGATTGATTTCAATGCTAGTGAAGCTCAATTGTCAACATGCGTGTTCACTAAGTCTAGTATGGGTTGGTTATGCCATAGAAGTCTTGGTAATGTTGAAATGAAATAATTGAATAAGTTGGTTAAGCATGACTTGGTTAGAGGCTTGAAAGATGTTGTGTTTGAGAAGGATAAGCTTTGTAGCTCTTGTCAAGCTGATAAACAAGTTGAAAACACCCATCATAAGAAAAGCATGATGAGCACTAGTAAAGCATTTGAGTTATTGCACATGGATTTGTTTGGGCCAACATAATACACTAGCATCGGTGGAAACAAATATGGTTTTGTGATAGTGGATGACTACACTAGATACACATGGGTATTTTTTCTAGTGGACAAGTGTGATGTGTTTATAATATTCAAATCATTTGTCAAGGGCATTCACAATGAGTTTGAAACAACCATCAAGAGAGTTAGAAGTGACAATAGTAGTGAGTTCAAGAACACAAGAATTGATGAGTTGTGTGATGAATTTTGAATTAGACATCAATTTTTGGCCAAATACACTCCTCAATCAAATGGCCTTGTTGAGAGAAAGAATAGAACCTTGATTGATATGGCAAGATCAATGTTGAGTGAGTACAATGTGAGTCAATCTTTTTGGGCCGAAGCTATCAACACAGCTTGCTATTGTAGCAGCCGCTTATATTGTCACCCATTGAAAGAGAAGACACCTTATGAGCTCTTGAATGGTAGAAAGCCCAACATTGTATATTTTCGGGTCTTTGGTTGCAAATGCTATATCTTGAAGAAAGGCACTAGATTGGACAAGTTGGAGAAGAAGTGTGACGAAGGATTCCTACTTAGATACTCAACCACTAGCAAAGCATATAGAGTTTGGAATTTGGCAAGTGGTACTCTTGAAGAAGTTCATGATGTGGAATTTGATGAAACCAATGGTTCTCAAGATGAGAGTGAGAATCTTGATGATGTTAGAGGCATTCAACTTTCAAATGCCATGAAGAACATTGATGTTGGTGAATTGAGGCCTAGGCAAGTGAATGATGATGAAGATGATCAAGTGCAAGTGCTCTCTAACTCAAATGTGCAAGTTGATACTAATGAAGCAAGTACAAGTGGCTCTCATGACAATGTGCAAGATCAACAAGTCGTTAGTATATCATCTCAACCCAATGATCAAGCAAGTGCAAGCAATGTTCCTATTCTCCAACCAACCAATATTACAAGAGATCGTCTATTGGACACTATAATTGGAGATATCTCTAGAGGTGTACAAATAAGATCAAGATTGGCTTCATTTTATGAGTATTTCTCATTTGTGTCATCCATTGAACCTAAGAACATAGATGAAGCATTGAAGGATGTTGATTAGGTGAATGCAATGCATGAAGAATTGAACAACTTCACAAGAAATCAAGTATGGGAACTAGTTGAAAGACCAAAGAACCATAATGTGATTAGAACCAAATGGGTCTATAGAAACAAGCAAGATCAAGATGGGATTTTAGTGAGGAACAAAGCAAGATTGATAGCACAAGGTTAGACATAAGTTGAAGGTCTTGACTTTGAAGAAACATATGCCCCCATTGCTAGATTGGAAGCAATTAGAATCTTGCTAGCCTATGCTTGTGCCCACAACATCAAGCCATATCAAATGAATGTCAAGAGTGCATTTTTCAATGGCTACATCAATGAAGAAGTATATATTGAGTAACCTCCCAGTTTTGAAGATAACAAGAAGCCCGACCATGTGTACAAGTTGAAGAAAGCATTGTATGGCTTGAAGCAAGAGCCTAGAGCATGGTATGAGAGATTGAGGGATTTCCTACTCTCTAAAGGGATCATGATGGGTAAGGTTGACACCACTCTTTTCACCAAGAAGATTGGTAATAACTTATTTGTGTTGCAAATATATGTTAATGATATCATATTTGGATCAACCAATCAAGACTTTTGTGAAGAGTTTGGGAAGATGATGGCTAATGAGTTTGAGATGTCCAAGATTGGAGAATTGAGTTACTTTCTTGGTCTTCAAATTAAGCAATTGAAGAATGGTACATTTATGAGTCAAGGCAAGCACATCAAAGACATGCTCAAGAAGTTTGGCATGAGTGATAGTAAAGCCATAAGTACACCAATGGGAACAAATGGAAATTTGGATAGTGCTGCAAGTGGCAATATGGTGGATCAAAAGTTGTATCGGTCTATGATTGGAAGCCTACTCTATGTGACCGCATCAAGGTCAGATGTCATGTTTAGTGTATGCATGTGTGCAAGATTTCAATCCTCACCAAAAGAAAGTCATTGAAGGCTACAAAGAGAATATTGAGGTACTTGAAGCATACACAAAATGTTAGGTTGTGGTATCCCAAAGGAGCAAAGTTTGAGCTATTGGTTACTCCAACTCAGATTATGCGGGATGTAAGGTTGAAAGGAAAAGCACCTCAGGCACATGTCAACTATTGGGAATATCGCTTGTTTCATGGTCATCAAAGAAGCAAAATAGTGTTGCATTATCAACTGCCAAAGCCAAATACATATCCACCGGTAGTTGTTGTGCATAAATACTTTGAATGAAGGCCACATTGAATGACTTTAGAATCAAGTTTAAGAAAGTGTCATTGCTTTGTGACAATGAGAGTGCAATCAAGCTAACCAACAATCTGGTTCAACATGCAAGAACAAAGCACATTGATGTCCGCCATCATTTCATAAGAGATCATCAACAAAAAAGGGACATTTGCATTGAGAGTGTGGGCACCGAAGATGAACTTGCTAATATATTCACCAAGCCATTGGATGACAAATGGTTTTGCAAGCTAAGCAATGAGTTGAACATGTTGGATTTCTCAAATATGTGTTGATGCAGCCCCCACTCATATGAATGCCTCTCCTTCGAGCAATCCAAGGTAAAAGTTGATTGGCATGCATACATCCTTTGCTAAGGACATGTTTAGTGCATTTAGTCATTCCTCACATGTTATAGGCTCATTCATGAAAATCAAATGAATTTGATGCTTATATGGTACCACTATTGCTTCTATGCTTGATTTGCTCTTGTGGTAGCATACGACATGTTTGTGGGCTTGTGAACCTAGTGTTTAATCTAGAAAATGAGCTATAAGTGTTTAACTCAACATGGTATAAGATAACCCTTGAAATGAGGTGTGAAGAAGCTTTTCCTTGGATCAAACTGAGTTAAATATCTTTGGCAAGTGTTCTAGATTGAACCAAATTTGAAAAAATGATCCTCACCCTATTGTTTGACATCGATAATCTTAACACATCAAAAATTTGAACCTTTATGGTCATTAATGACAAAGGGGGAGAGAAACAAAGATATAAGTGATAGAGGGAGAACTTTTGACATAGGGGGAGAGATATGACAAAGTAAGGGGATCAATTAAAATTTTGAGCACACAAGTAGGGGGGAGCAAGCTCATAAACTTGGTTGATGCATTTGAATGTGCATTTCATATGTTTGCTTGCATGGCACAAGTTTTAAATTAAAGTTCCATGCTTGTGTGGTGTATGCTAGTTGTAGGTTTGATTAATGAAATAAAAAACTAGCATATATAGGTTGAGTAACTAGACTTGTGTTTATATTGTGAAAACTAGACCCTTGCTTCTAATGTTGATCTTACCAGGTATTCTAGTTTTTGTGCATGTCTAGTTACTAATGGTGCTAAGGATGGTATATTTGGTGCACTCCGATTGGTATCACGCTTCAAAGGTCTATCTCTTATACCTTAGCATCATTTAGTAGACATTACTCTCCCACAACTCAAATCCATGCATATGTGCAAGCTTCAATCCAAACTCTTAGCACATATGTAGGGGGAGCTAATGCTACTATTTGGGGTTTATGAAACTTGTCCATATCCTTTTACACATGGTAAATATGCTTGGGCAAGCAACATGGATTCAAATGAATTTCAATTCATATCTATGTGAAAGGGTTGTTATCAATTACCAAAAAGGGAGAGATTGAAGGCTCTAGTTTGGTTTTGGGAATTGATGAAAACCCTAAGTGCTAACCTAGTTTATCTAAGTGATTATGAAATAGGTGGCACATTCCAAGTGGTGAAGCAAATGGTGATGATCATGATGATGGTGTGACCATGGTGATGATCAAGTGCTTGGACTTAGAAAAGAAGAAAGAGAAAAACAAAAAGCTCAAGGCAAAGGTGATATCCATAGGAGCTTTTTGGTTTGGTGATTGAGACACTTAGTGAGTGTGATCACATTTAGGATTGATAGCCATACTACTAAGAGGGGTGAAACTCATATCAAAATACGGTTATCAAAGTGTTACTAGATGCTCTAACTTATTGCATATGCATTTAGGATCTAGTGGAGTGCTAACACCCCTAAAAATGTTTGTGAAAATATGATAACAAACGTGCACAAGGTGATACACTTGGTGGTTGGCACATTTGAGCAAGGGTGAAGGAGTTGGAGTTGAAAAGGAGTTACTCGCACTGGTCATAGGGTGACTGGACGCATCCAGAATTGGGACCGGACATGTCCGGTATGTTACCCTAGCTCGGGCAAGTGCTGAAGAGGTGACTAGACACGTCTGGTATTGGGACTAGACACGTCCGATATTCTGGCTAGGCGTGGGCAGTGTGGTCGGGTTGATCGGACGCTGGCTCGGTTGTGACAGGCGCGTCCAGTCCCTTTTGCTACAGTGGAGTGACAGCACGACCGGACATGCAGGGGCCGTGTTAGGTCATGGTGACATGGCGTGTGGGAGTTGAGCTAGCAAGGAGTGGATGCAGGGGCACATCCGGTCAGGTGTACCAGATGCGTGTGGTCACGGTTCAGAGGCTCTAGGAGCTCTCTGGACTTGACCTGACGCTGCTTCACCTATGTCTGTTCGGTCTCTAGCGTCGCATCTGTTTGGTTGTGTCAGAGTGTGATAGAGAGATCTGTTGGGGCACCAATGGCTAATTCATCTGAAGGGGACACGTGGCTCTCGCGTAGCGATTGGATGCTTCTGGTTGCCACACTAGACGCGTCCGGTCACTACGTAGACAGCCCAATAATACATGTAACGCCTCTATTGTTTGGGGTGTCTATAAATATCATTTGGCTGGCTCTAGCTCACTCTCTTGGCCATTTGCATTGACATAGCAACCTTGCAAGCTTAGCCAAAGCCCTCCCACTCATCTCCATCATTGATTCATCATCTTTGTGAGATTGGGAGAGAATCCAAGTGCATTGCTTGAGTGATTGCATCTAGAGGCACTTGGTGTTCGTGTTTCACCGCGGGATTCGCTTGTTACTCTTGGTGGTTGCTGCCAAATAGATGGCTTGGAGCAGCGAGGATCGCCGAGTGGAGGAAGGTGCTTGTCTCCGACTCCGATTGTGTTGATTGTGAGGGGTTCTTGACCTTTCCCCAGCGGAGAGCCAAAAGGTACTCTAGTGATTGCTCGTGTTTTGTATGATCCTCATCTTATGTTGGTTGTGCATCACCCTATTGAGGGTTTGGCATGTGATGCCAATTAGCGTGTGAACCTTCAAGTGAGTGAATCGCGACAATGAGGACTAGCTTGCCGGCAAGCAAGTGAACCTCAGTAAAAAAATCTTGTGTCATCTTGTCCCGAGGATTTCTTGTTTGATTATGATTGATTGACTCCATCATATTGTGATTGGCTCTATCCTCGACACGGTGGTATAAACATCATCACCTCTCTTGTATTACATTCTTAGTGTAGCTAACCTCTTTAGTGTAATTAGTTTTGAGAGCTAGCTTGTGTTGGGTCTAGTGGTTAGTGAGGCTCTTTAGTTAGCCTTTGAGAGCTCACTAACTTAGTGTAGTGACTTAGCAAATGTATGCTTAGTGATCATAGTCACTAGAATTGTGGTAGGTTGCTTGCTCTTTTAGTAGGCTAGCGCAACACTCGCTTCGCCATTTAATTGTCTAACATGTTTGCTAAGTGTTGTTATAGAAATTTTTAATAAGCTATTCACCCCCCTCTTGCCATTAGGACCTTTCAGCTGGGATCAAGAAGCAGGTGATGCAAGGAGTAACAATGATTATGATGAGGAACCACTTAGGTTCAGAAGCTTGAATGAGGTGTATGATGACACCACTGAAGTGGAGTTGGCATCTAATTCAGAAATTGGTGCTCTACTTGCACTGATGGAGGAGCTAGCCATGTATCAAGATGCTGTAGAAGATAGAGAGTGGGTGGCTGCAATGGACAGTAAGATATAGTCCATCAACAAGAATGGAACTTGGGAGCTTGCAACCCTACCACCAGGTAACAAGCCTATTGGTCTTAAATGGGTGTATAAATTCAAGAGGAATTCTAAGGGTGAGGCAGTGAAGCACAAAGCAGGACTAGTTGCTAAGGGGTCTGTGCAGAAGCATGGGATATACTTTGAGGAGGTGTTTGCTCTAGTTGCAAGACTTGACACAATAAGACTATTGTTGGCATTGGCTGCATACAGAGGCTGGTAGGTTCATCATTTGGATGTCAAATCTGCATTTTTGAATGGTGAGCTTGAAGAAGAAGTCTATGTATGTCAACTAGAGGGCTATGTGTAGAAGGGTAAAGAGAAGATGGTGCTCAAGCTTAGCAAAGCATTGTATGGCTTGAGGCAAGCTCCAAGAGCTTGGAATGTTAGGCTAGACAAAAGCCTAAAAAAGCTTGGTTTCAAAAAATGTGCAAGTGAGGCAGCAGTGTATAAAAGGGGAGTTGGAAATGGTGCAGTGGTACTTGGAGTATATGTTGATGACTTGATTGTGATAGGTGAAAATCTAGAAGAAATTGCAACATTCAAGAAGCAAATGACATCTAAATTTGAGATGAGTGATTTAGGCCTGCTATCTTTTTATCTTGGCACAGAGGTGGACCAGCAGCAAGATCACATCACAATCAAGTAGTCAAGTTATGCAAAGAAGGTACTAGCACAGTTTGGTATGGCATAATGCAACCCAACAAAGTTTCCAATGAGCCCTAGAGCTAGACTTGATGAAGACAAGCAAGGAGTGCTTGTGGATGCTATTGAGTATAGGAGAGTCATTGGGTGCTTGAGATACTTGCTCCACACAAGGCTAGATTTGTCATTCTCAGTTTGGATGGCAAGTAGGTTCATGGAGAAACCTACAGTGATGCATCAGAAGGCAGTGAAGCAAATCTTAAGATATTTATAGGGAATTGTGGATTATGGCTTGGTGTATACTCTAGAGAAGAAGCAGGAGGTGTTGGTGGGGTATTCAGACAGTGATCATGCAAGAGATATAGTTGGGAGAAGCACATGTGGGATGGCTTTTTATTTCAATGAGAGTTTGATTACTTGGAACTCTCACAAGGAGCAGATAGTGGCTCTATCATCTTGTGAAGCTGAGTTCATGGCAGCTACAGTAGTAGCAATGCAGGGACTATGGCTGAGAAACTTGCTGGCAGAGATCACTAGATCACTACCATAGAAAGTAAAGTTGTATGTTGACAACAATTCAGCTATTGCTCTAATGAAGAAGCCAATGTTTCATGGGCGCAGCAAGAACATTGATACCAAGTATCACTTCATTAGAGAGTGTGTTGAAACTGGACAGTTTTAGGTGAGGTGTGTCAACACTGAAGAATAGAAGGTAGATGCTCTGACCAAAGCATTGCCGGTGGTGAAGCTAGCTATGATGAGGCACTTGCTGGGTGGTGTGACCTCAGTGTGTGTCAGAATTAGGGGGGAGATTGATGGTGTAATCTTGCCACACATGATGCCACATCATTGCCTGACCAAAGCACAAGGCAGGAAGTTGGAGGTTTGTGTAACACCCTAGTATTAAGCATTGCATTTGACATTTGCATTTCATGAGAACAAGCATCATCCAAGCATTCATGAACATGATGAGCATATAAAATTTCATCTCATTCTTATACATTGTCACATGAAATGTTGATTATATATATATGCTTATGCTTGTAATCATATGTGAGCAATGTATGAAATGGTTGTGTGGTCATGAAAACACCTTAGACACATCTAGAATGATAAATTGAACAATGTTTATATTCATGACATAGACCAAATTTGCTTCTAAGTGTTGCTTTCATTTGAAATGTCATTTTCATGATACTAGTAAGACCAAAGTTGAATAGTAGATTAGAGTGTTTGCATGGCTATGTGACCTCAATAAAAGTTATAGTTCTTGTCATGAGTAACAAACTTTATTTAAGGGTCATGAGCTAATTTAGTGTCTAACATGGTCAAATAGAGCTCACAAGTATCAACAAAATGTTGTTTTCAAAACTTAAAATTTTTCTGCGTTGAAGCTGTTTCAGTTTCAAAGTACCTCACTTTAGAGCTTTGTAGTTTAAAAACCATTGAGAATTAGATGATGGTTTCTAAAGTAAAGTTGGAGATCTCACATAGCTCTACAATTGTTATTAAGTAAGTTTTCAAAAATTCGCCATGGATTAGGAGTTATAGAATCACAAAGTCACGCTGTCAGTCGGGTTTAGCGGTGTGGTAGAACTGCCTAATCTAATGCCTCCCAGGAGTACTTGTCTTCCATTAGAAGCTAAGTACTCAAGGGAGGACACTAAATCACATAGTTCCGTCGAGCACACCCCAAGGGAGAACTCAAAAATCCACATTTTTCTATCAGGATCATAAATGAGAGAATAAAGCTTACCACATTCTTAAGTCATTTCTTACATCACTTTTAATACAATATTAGAGTTATGAACAATTTAATTTAATAGTGGAATATAAACATATGATCAGAGTTATAGCAGAAATAAATATCTATTCATGATATGATGAAACATTGGTATATAAGCGATGACAATAGATTATAAAACTTCTATTTATAAAACATTTAGTGAGAGTTATAAATAAAAAAATATGATCGCAGCGTAAAGGAATCCTCTCTGAGCCCACCAGGAGGAATCCACACATGAGTCAGCTCCACATGTTCCTATCACCTGCAACAGGGTAGAACAAACCCTAAGTACTCAATTGTACTCTGCAAGACTTACCCGTCCGGAGGAAATAACAGGCTCCAAGGATATGCAAGGCTATCTGGCTTGTGGGTTTATTGCATCTGCAGGAAGCATTACTAAGTGTGTGTCCTTATATTCAATTTTATTAGCAGTCAGCATTAGTTCATTAACTAGCCATTCTATGTAAACACATGTGCTACTTTCACATAGGTGGTAAGCAATCAGAATCATTTTACCATCTTTCATCTTCCTATTCTTACTACGGTGCTAGACTATAGACAAGTTGTACCGGATTACCTAGTGATTCACGAATCAATGTGCCTAGCTAGGTACCCCGAAACACATGTCTTGCTTGTACCCCAGGCACAAGCAGGACCAACCCATCACTCTCCTATCAAGGGGTCTAGGTCCCCGTCCAAACTTGGACTCCAAGCCCCCATACCTGAGTCCCAGACTCAGTGTGGTGCTTAGACCTCCACCATCCCAGCCTTCAATCAGTCGGTTCAGAAAGAGCCAGAACCCACAACAAGAGAGCAATGAGCCTTCCCTGCTCCCATAAACAAGTATGTGCTCAGAATAATAAGCCTGTGACCTGCCTAGAACCTAATGCAACGGCCGGTCCTTAACCGACATAGACGGAACAAGTGCAACCTGAGCCTCACTCGAATGCCTAACCAAGTCAAGATCCAAAGTACCATTCCGCCTAGTCTCCAATTATCATTCATATAGATTTTCTAGGTTATAATAATATAATGGCAATAATAATATCTTTCCTATCTCTCGTGAGTGATAGGCAATCACTCGACTTCTATCGGAGTCCTATAGCATAGTAATCTACATGATACTATCATGCTAGTAAGACTCATAGGATAAGGATATATATATGCAAGTGGTTTTCATTCAGCTCCTTAAAACTTAACATAATATAAAGTGCAGAAAAGTAGGGTTATGCACCGGGGCTTGCCTAGAAAAAATATAACCAAGTTAGCTTTCCATCATGGCGACACGATCATCAAGGCACCATCTTTTCTGCTACTTTGGTCATCTCCACGATCCATCATTGTTAATATTATGATATACATGGATGCAACGCATAGATGTAAATAATCAACGACAATCGAAATTCTTAGAAATTCAATTACGCCTCACAAGCTAACGAGATAACTCTGACGTGCTAGTCTATGTATCCACGTCGTCAAGTAAGACTCGTTCCCGAAAAATATTTTCGTTCTACAAACCCCCTATTATTTTTGACATTTGATTGATTAACTACATATTTTCGTACTAGGGCTCATTTAGTTACCTTAACAAACTAATTCCTATGGAGCTACAAAAATTACAGTGAGCACCTAATATTGCAAGGAATCTATTGTCAAAATTTCAGAGCCAACGCTATCACTAATTTATCACAACAATTCCTACAAGTTTATATTTTGACAATATTAAGTATCTCAATTTAATTATATAACTCCAAAGAATATTATAAAACTATATGAATAAAATATACTAGCATATAGATCATGATTTTAGGAGTCCAACAAAATTAGTCTCACTATTTTTGGACATCTACACAAATTTATCTTGAATTTACAAGTTTACCTTAGAAACTAATTTGGAAAATGCTTTTGAAAAAGAAAAGGCCGGTGGCCAACTATTTGGCCCAGCAACTAAAACGGCCCGTGACGGGGAGCCCACGTGTGTAGTAGGCTGACCTGATAGGCCCGTAGCGCGAGCGCTCCAGCGCATCTTGCGAAAGAGCCCCTGACCTAGCGAGTTATTACATGGAGCACTTGCGTACTATTCAGCAAGAGACGCGCTTTGCAGCTAAGCCCCCGAACTAACTCGTCCTCACCATGGGATGGTCCCCGGTGGCCAACGCATGATGGCGTGACTCCGGCCGGCGTAGCTCACATACATCGGCCACCAAATGGAAACACCAGCCCCACTATCGAGCCAACGAGCACCATGGAGCCAAGATGCAACCCTAGGTGGTGATTAGGAGTTAAACGGTGACTTCTACAGCGCTGCCCACGGCGGCGGCCCAACCACCATGGCGGCGCGAGTGGTCTGGCGAGCTAACGTAATCAACAGGCTAAAATGGGGTGATTGAGCATCAGCAGCTTACAATGAACATGGTCGAGGTGGTGGTGAAGTTAGAGACTGCCCCTGTGGCGCTGGCCACGTGCGAGCTGATAGGGTAGCGGTGCTCAGGGCAGACTCCAACACGTCAGCTCACCACCGGCGACATCCCAGGTGGTGCTAAGGCAAGCACTGACATAAGGGTATCAAGATGAGCCTATATCCGGATTGAATCGAACTAAAACCAAGCGTAACACCTTACCCCCAAACATGCCTTCCCATGGCGGTGGGATACCCGGCGGTGAGGAAAACCCAAAATTGACTACCAAAAGACCATGGCTGAGCTTGATGAGAATGGGATGTCCAGTGAACTTCCTATTCTACTCATAGACGTGAGGAATTGGAGTGGAAAGCTTTGAGCTAAGAGAATCAAGGGATGGAGAGGCAGCGGTCAAGTGCACGGGCAGTCGTGGAGCATGCGCACGAACGAGCCAAGCAAGTTAAGGCGGGGCTGCTCCAACCATTAGGGACAGTGCGAGTACTTATGCCTCGGTAACGCGACATGGGTGCTTAGCATGATGCGTTAGTGTTAGAGCAGCCAAGCTCAATCGGTCATGTCGGTGCCGGCTACCGGAGATAGGCGAGGCAGAGGGCATCACCCTCGCCATAGCGACCGACGCCAGCGACTCAATACGATGAACAGAAGGCATGCTGGATCATGATGTGGTAGCTGGATTCAAAGGTGAGGCAGGCGCCATGTCTACCAAGTCTAGCCCATCGCGGTCACGGTATGCTCTACGCGTGGCACCGTGGCCAACCGCCTAAGCACGACATGCGCGCAGTAGCGAGCCCAATCGCAGACTATGCATGAACTCAACCCTATGTGTGAGCTGAGCAACGGTAGTGGCCTGACCACAGCCTGAGCCCCAGCGCCAGCAGCGCCCTGTGCACGGTGACCACGAGTCCGAGTCGAGCGGCTGCTACCGATGTCCTGCATGAATTTCAAAGCGATGCAAAAATTGCTAACAATCATGACTGTGGTTCAACTAATTCCATGACTCTAAAGTTGATCTTATCAGCTATCTAATGGAGCAATCCGCACAACAAAAGGGCCACCCGAGAGGAAGATACATGCGTGCCAAGATGAGTTCATCCCCGAAGTTCCGGTCCGCGACAGATCGTTGACACAGAGCTCGCAGCGCGTTCTAATGAACTTAGGCAAATTTTTCTAAAACCCACATGACACTCAACATGACTATAACCTACAGCATTCTCGAGTGCTCACCTTGGGGCAACCAATAATGCTCCAACATAAAAAAATTGCTTAATCATTTTTGTTGGAATTTAATGTCAAAATGGCATAGTCGATTATCGTTACAGACATAGAAATAATGAGAGTCCCGCTTGAACTAAACAACCTTTAGCGCTTTTGTCGTAATTTTTTTAAAGGGTCTAAACCTTGCCGGATTCAACTAACAATTGTACCATTACCTAGTCCATACTTCATACTAACTGGTAGGAGCAAGGTATTTAAGCACTATTTAACTAATTCGCCCCATATAATTCACCAAAAATGGTACTTTAAATATAAATTCAAGTGTTTGCCGATTTAACGAAAAGAGCTTATCTTACGTCAAGTTAGATTTTAGAGCTCCCATAACACTAGTTAACAACATCTATTTTCTAAAAGTTAATGTTGCATCTCCATCTACTAAACTTGTACTTCAATTTTTATTTAAGTACTAAATACAAGTTATGTTTTATTCTTGTTTATAAAAATTGCTTTTTGTGCCAAACCATTAAAACTACTTTTCCTATTTCCTTGTTAGGTTTTCATTAGCACACTAAAGTAAACTAACTTACTATATTTATAGATCTACCTCTTAGGCCATAATCCTAGTGCTCAGCGAGCTCGTAACACTAGAGTTGTTACAAGCGGCGTCTAAAAATGCGCCGCGCGTGCCGCGTGGTGGCCGTACGCCTGCGCCGGCCCCACCGGTCAGGCCGATGTGGGCAACAAGGCCATGTGATGCCACTGCCCTCCCTCACTTGCCTGCATTTGTGCCATCATCGTCTCACCTCCGCTGAGCTCACACGTCACCGCCACCACGCCATTATGTGATTTCTCGCACACACCGCTTAGCCATCACCTCCTCCACCTCGTCGACCTGCCATTGCCTTAGTTAGAGCCTAGGTAATGCGACATTTTATGTCACCATCGCCGCCATGGTCACAGAGCGCCGCTGAGCTCCAAGCTCAAAGTGGCCAGCCTTATCCACCACTCCTCCCATCTCTCTCTCTCTTGATTCATCTTTATCGTAGGTCCAAGAAGCTATAGCCGTAGCTCGTTGAGCCGCTACCGCGTCACCGATGCCAAAACATGAGCCGCACCACCGTGAGCCAAGAGCGCCGCTGCCATGCACGCCGCCATGGCTGTGCATGCCCAGTTTTCTTTGAGCTAGGTCTAGCTCAAGACAAGAGCCTAAGGCCAATGCCGGCCTCGTTGGAATGGAACGCCGCCGTGCCGTCGTTGCGCTCGCGCCGCCGTACTACCATGCACGTGGCCAAGCTTTGCCACTGCTCCACCCTGACCTAATCCACGCCATAGAGCTTTGCTAGGGTTTGTAGATGCCATAGCGGTGCTCACATAGGCTCACCATCGCTAGAGACGATAGGCTCACCGCAGCGCGCCGCCACCATGTCGCCATGCTTGTCGGCGAGCTAGCTCCGGTGATCCTTTGAGCACACCGAGGGTACCTGTAGGTGCGCAAGAGTGTGGGGAACACGATGCCAGTGACCTCACCGCCGGTGACCTCGTCATCGACAAGTTTGTCGCTGATCAAGTCGCGTGCCTACTCTGTGTGTCGCTGATGGGTGGGTCCCGTTGACTCGCGGGTCCCAGCTGTCAGTCAGTATTTGAAATGTTTTTCTTGATTTATTTTCATAGATTTGAATACAAACTTTAAAAATTCATATCTAGAGCTAGGAGTATTCAAATGGGATGAACCAAATTTTGTTGGATTCATCTTGAAGTATACTATTTGATAAAAATATGAAATCTACTGTTTAGGGTATTTTTCTAGATGAATTAAATTGACCAAGATAAGTGCTTTTAAAATAGTTTCTATCTTGTAAATTGCATAACTTGAGCTAGGAAGGTGATAAAATGTGATTCCAATTTTGCTGGTCTTGTGTTGACATGCTCTAGCTAGAAAAAATATTAAACCTATAGTAAACATACTTGTAACATGGTCTTCATATTTAATCCTAATTAATTGCTAGTTTCTAGTGAAAATAAATGGGGGTAAAAATACATAACACATGATCATACAAATTTTTACATAGTATTCTCATGCTAGAAGGAAAGTAAGAAAAATATTAAATCTGTTGCTTGACACTTTTCACTATGCTAAACTATTTTTGCTAAAATAAGCATATGCAATTTGTCATTTTTGTAGTGGTAGATATACTAGTCCAAATGGCATGAAATTTGTACATTAGACTATTAGGGTCATGTGTAGGCTACTGTAATTTTCTTAGAATTTAGTAAGCACTGGAAATATTTATCCTTTAAATCACCTTATTATCTAAGGAAATTAATAAATGAATATAAATAAATTAGTTATGTTTAACCATGATGTTTTTTGTGGTGCTTATAATGCATATGATCTGTTGATGTTATTAGTTAGGCTTAGAAGTAATTGGTTTTTATGCAACTAGTTAATTATTTCTTTATAATTCAACTAGATGACTGTATGTATAGTTTCTGTTATGGTAATAATTTCATGATGATAATGACCTTTTCTGTGAAACTTATTAATAACAAAGTTATAGATAACTTACTTATCTACCTTGTGTTAAATTTTCATATTCATAGGCCTTATGGTCTAAGAATTATAGCTATTAGAAGTCTGCTGTCAGAAATGCTTGCTCTCTGGATAGATCTGAATGATTGAATTGTTTGGCCTAGATAACTACTGAATCACATTACGATGATTAAAAGAAAGTTGTAAAAAATTTTGTAAGATTTCCAGAAAGTCCACAACCATATTATTTTGATGTGTATAACTCCAGTTATGGTCAAAACAAATAGTTGTTGTCTTATAGTCCAGAAAATGATTTACATAAGTGTTTGTTTAAGTTACTAGAGAAGAGATATGCACCTACTCAGTAAAAGAAAATGTAACTTGTTATCACCATAATGCAATGCTGCTGAGAACACTTATGAGGATGCATTCATTACATCATATCATCTTATACATGTCATTATATATATGCATTCGTGATATCTTATTTCATGCTCATGCATATAGGATCTTCCGATGGGATAACTCTTTTGGAGTTCAATGAAGAAGAAGAAGAGGAACAACATAAAACACCTCAGGCCATAGCTCTAGAAGAAGAGGAGTAAACTCTAGAGGACCTCCCGGAGTGCCCATATCATAGGCCAACCTCTTTCCTCAAAGGCAAGCACCGGAGCATTTTAAGCCTCCCATGCTTTCTAAAATATCACTTGAGTCCTTTATGTTTGATGCATTAGGTTATAAGAGTTGATTGGAAACACTTGATGCATAGAACTATCTTGTCTAGATACATATACCTTTAACCCTATGTAGGTCCAGGATAGAATATATGCTTAGCTATGCTTAGACCGGTAGAAGTCAGGTGATTTTCTGTCACCTGCGAGATATAGGTGGATACCAAAGTACGGTTGGCTATATTTGCTATCATGGAATATAACCATGGGATAATGTAACTAGAGGCCAGGCGGAGTCTATATGTGGTTTGACTCATGTGATTCTGTCTGTGCTGCTTAAGGACCGTACCATTGTTGGCGACTCTATCGAGATTGAACGTATGCCTCTCACTTAGCTGGCCGGATAACTTGTTCCGATCGTGAAGCCGAATAGCTCAACTTAGGCCGGGCCTCATTCTATTAGAGTGCACACTCTAGATGGTAGTAAGGATGTGTGGGGAACCAGACATGAGCCCAAGGGCAGGCCGAGCCTAAATGTCCTAGCAGCTGGTTGTCCCTAATTGTGCGGCGCTAGGCGAACCCACGAAATATGGACCTGAGTTGTATCAAAGGTGACCTAAGGTGATCATTGATCTGGTCCGCCTGGGTTTGTGTTAGGAATAAATTTCCAGCTGGTTAAAATCGATTCGAATCGTCGTCTCTCCCGGATAGTGAAAAACTCTGACTCACACCAACATCGTAGTAACTGTGTTATGGAATATGAAGGTTCAGATGAACATAGAATTATTATACCGGCTACGGTTACTATTGTATGCTACTAAATGATATACCACATATTTGGCATAGGCTAGTTGCTAATCTAGAGATAAATAGCTATAATTAACTTGATGACCGAATTATAACTGTATACTTGAATTGGTAAGCTTTTTATGCAAAATGTTGTCAAGCTAGCTCCACTTATAAAGCCTTGCATAATCCTTGGAGTCACTTTATTTTTAGTTTATGACGGGTAAGTCTAGCTGAGTACCTTCTCGTACTCAGGGCTTTATTCCCATTGTTGCAGATGGTACAGTTTATCTTGGCTATTGTAAGAACTGCTTCTGTCCCACCATGGACGAGGAGTAAGTCCTAGGTAGCCATCTTTTATTATTCCCTCTCTTATGCTTTTGTGGAAGTGTGATCGTGAGTTGGCACTATATTTAAACAATGTTGCAAATGTTGGTTTTAAACTTTTAATTTGCTTCTGCTACTATTTTACTTGAACTTAGTTTGTAATAACCTAAATTCGTACTCTGATGGATGAACTGTATTTGTGAAGTTTTTGTAATGTGTCACATGTATGTTGAATCATGTACGATCTTGGTTGTATGTTGATGATTAATCGAGACCCTTCGTGATACTCGATGGACTACTGGGTTTATATGGGCTCAAGTATGATAGAGCGACCGCTTGCGGGCTACCATTGTACTTGTGCTCTTATAAATTGGTCGGTTCTGCTATAGTTTGAGCCAGGCGGTTGCTAAGTGCGCGGTGAGCGCGCCCACGATGCGACATCACGCGGCAGTTTTGCTATCTACCTCTTGTATCCGGTTTAGGCAATTGTTTAGCTAGTCTCTGTGTAATAGAGCTACTGGTATAAGTAGCTTAGACTTCTGTGTGTGTGTTAAGTCAAAAAAACTACCATTGTATCATGATGTACTGATCATTCCAATCTATGGAAAACAACACTGTCCTTTGACAGTTGCCAGTTCGTCACTCTATGTCCTTGTGTGTTCTTGATTCGTTCTTCATTTTTTTCTCTGGTCTAGGCTAGCCACTGCATATAGGGTTGTGATTTGCGTGTTCTAAAACCATCACATCCTAGGCCTTAGAAGCTGACCTTCTTCTTCTCTAGCAATGCCCTCGGCATAAGCTTTTGCGCTGTGGGCAGCCTGTGCTTCTTTCACTGCCCCCACCAGCACCGACACGCCATAGCCCATCGTGCTAGGAAGCACTATTACAACCAGAGGAGGATGGGCACCATCGTTGATCTGGATCAAGACGTGACACTGGCAGAGCTTGAGCGGCCAATGTCCGTTGCCGATGTTCATACGACCATCGACGTGTTGTGGTAGGATGGAACACGGCAGCATGGCATACCGTAGGGGTCGCTTCTCCATGCCCTATTGCATGACAACCAAGAATTCCTGCCCGAGCAGTGTGTCATCATCTACAATACAGCTCCGACTAGGCAGCAGGCGGTGGAGGCGTGTGTTGGCATCGTCAAAAGCTTCAACTACCAGGAACAGACTGCGTGCGTGTCGTGGACCACGGCGAGCACTAGCGCTACTATGGAAACAACATCGGAGTCTATAACACTCTAGTGTTAAGCATGCATTTGGCACTTGCATTTTATGAGCACAAGCATCATCCAAGCATTCATGAGCATGAGCATATGGAATTTCATCTTATTCTTTTCATATTATCACATCTGATGTTGATTATACACATGCATATGCTTGTGATCATGTGTGACCAATGTAAGACATGGTTGTGGGGTCACAAAAACACCTTAGGCATATCTAGGATGGTAAATGGAATAATGTTTGTATTCATGACTTGGTCCAACTATGCTTCTATGTGTTGGTTTGCTCAAAATGTTATTTTTCATGATCCTACTTTGACCAAAGTTGAACTATAGCATAGAGTGTTTGCATGGCAGTGCACCCTCAATAAAAGTTATAGTTCTTGACATGGGTAATAAACTTTGTTTAAGGGTCATAAGCTAATTCAATCCCTAACAGGGTCAAATAGGGCCCACAAGTAGTAAAAAAATGTTTTCAGAAATGAAAAATTTTGCTAAGTCAAAACTGATTTTTAGTTTCAAAGTAGCACACTTGGGAGCTTGTAGCTTGCTAACCATTGAGGATTAGATGATGATTCTTATATCAAAGTTGGAGATCTCACATAGCTCTACAACCTTCACTAAAACAGTTTTTGCTAATTTTGCACGGATTAGGAGTAACAGTGGTACGAAGTTGGGATGTCAGTCGGCCTGACGGATGATTTGAATCGACCGACCAGCCGTGTCATGGCTGCACGCATCGCATGGTGGCCACTCACTGGTGTTGGACCAGTCGGTCTAGCCAACAAAGGGAGTAAAGGGAGGCGCAACTGCTGCTCTCTCCCATTCCCACTCTCTCGCCCTGCCTCTCTCGCTCTTGCCCTCGCTGCCATTGCCGTGCCACCATCACCACCACCATGCCTGCGCGCCGTTCTCACCGCACCACCATCCAATCCATTTTGCCCATAGCTCCGCTTTGATGAGCTCCACCTCATCGAGTCGCTAGCACCGCCATTCGAGCAAGGGTAAGACCGCATTGCGCGTCACCGTGGCTGCCATGGCCACGGAGCGCCACCGAGCTCAAAGCTCACCATGACTAGCCCTATTTGCTGCTCCTCCTACCTCTTTCTCCCTTGGTCCGTCGTCGTCTTAGGTCCCAATAGCTCACGTCGTAGTCGGTTTAACCGCTATCACCACCGCCGCGCGAGAACGTGCGATTGCATCGCGCGCACCCACCATGGCCATGAGCTCAAGCTCATCATGTCAAGCACCGACTAGACCCTGTCATCCCCCCTCTAGAGTGTGTTTCCACATGGCTTTGAACCCTAGCATCATCACCAAAGATGGAGACCCGCGACCAACCACCGTCTTGTCAGAACGGCAAGCGCCGCCGCACACGCTGTGCGCCGTCGTGCCACCATGCATGTGGCCAGAGCTCACCACCGCTTCATCATGGCTCGATCCGCATCGTAGAGCTCCACTAGGGTTTGTAGAAGTTGTAGCCACACTCGCCTGGCCATGCCATTGAGTCCACCACCACGCACCGTCGCCGAGCCACCATGCTCGCCAGCGAGGTTGCTCTGGTGATGTGCTGAGCTAACTGAGGGTACCCCTCGATGCAGCTTGATGAGGCGAGTGTAGTGGTAAAGACCTCACCACCGGTGACCTCATTGCCGACGAGATAGGGCCAGTCAACCGTCGTGCCCCTGCTCTGTCTCTCTGTCTTGTGGGGTCCCATGACCCCTGGGAATCAGCAGCCAGCCATAGTGGGTGCATGGACCAGGTGCACTTTAGCTGCTGGGCCCCATTCGAAATTTGATTTTCTTTATTTAATTTTTAGATTTTGTAGCAAACTTCAAAAATCCATATCTTGAGCTAGGAGTGTCTAAATGGGTGATCCAAATTTTATTTAATTCATCATGAAGTGTACTATTGGATAAAAATATGAAATCTACTGTTTGAAGTATTTTTCTAGGGAAATTAAATTAAGCTAGTAAAGTGCTTTAAAATTAGTTGATATCTTGTAAAATGCATAACTTGAGCTATAGAAGTGCTAAAAATATGATTCTAATTTTGTTGGTCTTGTATTGATATGCTCTAGCTAGAAAAAATACTAAACTTATAGTAGGCATACTTTAAATATGGTCTTTCTATTTAATCTTAAATAAATGCTAGTTTCTGGTGAAATTAATTGGGGTAAAAATACCTAACATATTATCATGCAAATTTTTCAAAGTGTTCTTATGCTAGGATGAAAGTAAGAAAAATATAAAATCTGTTGTTTGACACTTTTCACTAGGCTAGACTATTTTTGCTAAAATAAGTATATGCAACTTGTCATTTTTATAGATATGGCTATACTTATCAAATTGGCATTAAATTTGTATAGTAGACTTTTGGGGTCATAGGTAAGCTACTTTAATTTTCTAAGAATTTATTGTGAACTGGAAGTATTTATCTTCTAAATCACCCTATTATATAAGGAAATTAATAAATGTATATAAGTAAATTAGTTGGGCTTAACCATGATATTTTCTATGGTGCTTGTGATGCATATGATCTATTGATATTAGTAGTTATGCTTGGAATTGATTGGTTATAGGTAGCTACTTAATCATTGCTTTATAATTCAATTAGATGGCTGCATGAGTAGTTTTTGTTGTGTTGACAAATTCATGATGATAGTGACTTTTACTATTAAACTTGTTAATAATAAAGTTATAGATAACTTACTCATATTGCTTGTCCTAAAATTTCATGGTCATGGGATTAATGGTTTAAGAATTATAGTTGTTAGAAGTCTGCTGTTAGATTTGCTTATCCTCTGGACAGATCTAGAAGATTGAATTATTTAACCTAGATAGCTACTGAATCACCTCAAGATGATTAAAATAGAGTTGTAGGAAATTTCATCAGATTTCCAGAAAGTCCACAACCATATTGTTTGGATGCGTATAACTCCAGTTATAGTCAAAACATGTGGCTGATGTCTTGTAGTCTAGAAAATACTTTTTATGGGAGTTGTTTAAAATTGCTAGAGAGAAGATATGCACCTACTCAGTAAAAGAAAAAAATAATCTTGTTATCATCCTAATACCTTGCTGCCATGGACATTTTAGAAATATGCATTTCATCATATCATATCATCCATGTCATTATCTATGCATCATTGATATCTTATTTCAAGATCATGCATATAGGCTCACCCGAAGGAGTAACCCTACTGGACTTCGAAAAAGAGGCGGAGGACCATCATGGGACACCCCAACCCGTAGCTCCCGAAGGAGAGGAGCATGCTCCTGAAGAACTACCAGAGTGCCTTGACCACCGACCCACTTTGTTCCTGAAAGACAAGCCCTGAAGCATTCTAAGCCTCCTATGATTTATAAAATATCACTTGAGTCCTTTATGTTTGATGCATTAGGTATAAGAGTTGATTTGAAAACACTTGATGCATAAAAGTACCTTGTCCAGATATATACTTTAAACGCTATGTAGGTCCAGGATCGAATATATGCTTAGCCATGCTTAGACCGGTAGAAGTCGGGTGATTTTCTGTAACCTACGAGATATAGGTGAATACCGGAGCACGGTTGGCTATATTTGCTATCGTGAAAAAGAACCATGGGATAATGTAACTGGAGGACGGGCGGAGTCTATGTGTAGATTGACTCATATGATTCCGTCTATGTTGATTAAGGACCGCATCGTTAGAGGCCCTCTTGTCATTTTAAACGCATGCCTCTCACTTAGCTGGCCGCATAACTTGTTCCGACCACAAAGCCGAGTAGCTCAACTCAGGCCGGGCCTCGTTCTGTCAAAGTGCGCACACCAGAGGTAGTAAGAATGTGCGGGGAGCCGGTGTGATGCCAAGGGCAGGTTAGAGTCCTGATCGACCTGGCATCCGGTAGTGTCCCTGAGGGTGCGGCACTGATCAAACTCGCGAAATGTGTACATTGTAACAAAGGTGACCTAAGGCTACTATGGCAGGTAGACCTGGGTTTGTGTTAGGAATAACTGCCCAGCTGGTTGCAATCGATTCGAATCGCCGTCTCTCTCGAATAGTGAGAAACTTAGCGGAGCCCCTTCATCGTAGTAATTGGATAATAGAATGTGATGGTTATGATGAACATGGAAAATATTACACCAGCTATGGTTACTATTGTATGTTACTAATAATATCCCACATATTTGGCACAGGTTAGTTGCTAATCTCGAGATGAATAGCTATAATCAACTTGGTTACCGAATTACAAAATGTATAGCTCAACCAGTGGCTTTTATGCAAAATGTTGTCAAGCTAGCTCCACTTATAATGCCTTACATGATCCTTAAAGTCACTTTATTTTTGGTTTATGACGGATAAGTCTAGCTTAGTACCTTCTTGTACTCAGGATTTATTTCCCACTTGTTGCAGATAACACAGTGTATCATGGATATTGTAAGAACTGTTTCTGTCCCGCCGTGGACAATGAGTAGGCCCTGGGCAAGGCGCTTCTCATTAACTCCTCTATCATGCTTTTGTGGGTTGTAATCGTAAATTGATAAAGTATTTGAACAACGGTGTGAGATGTTAGTTTCAAACTATATTTGCTTCTGCTACTACTTTATTTGAACTTGAGTTGTAATAACTTTAATCGTACTCTGAGGTATGGCAATGTATTTGTGAACTTTATATAACATGTGGCATATATGTTAAATCATGTACGATCTTAATTATATGTTGGCGATTAATCAAGACCTTTCACGGTACTCAACGGACTACCGGATTTATATGAACTTAAGTATAATAGTGCGACTGCTTCACATATTATTATTGTGATCGTGCTCTTATAAACTGGACGATTCTATCACAGAGTCGGAGTCATTGGATACCGTCGTCAGCGCGTACGACCTGCGCCGGAGCCACCACGATCTCTTCTACGGATATATGGTTGTTCGACGCCTGCCGCGGTCAAGCGGATCAGACGTGGTGGAATTGCAAGAGACGACGGCGACGGGCAAGGCTGCTTTCACCTCAGCTGCTACCACTGGCAATGATCTTTCATGGGTCGGCCATATTGTTGATCTTTGCGATGCACAATACATCCAGGTCAAGTGGGGTGACGGCAGCACGTCAAAGGTACGCACTAGGTCGTCAACTTTGATTTGATATGGCACTTCATCTTCTGATCGAACCATTCTACTAGTATACATCGGTACAGTAGTATGGAATAATAAGGACCATATGAGAGTTTTGACCAACTACTCATGATAACCACATCCATATCCAGGTTTTGCTTTATATGAGATAGTTCTCGTAAGACCACGGAGCGTTGCTGACATGCTCCAGGAAATGGGCGATTGGGTGGAGGACGACCATGACGACGCCTTTGACAGTTCTCGCCAGGACACGCCTCAAGAACCCCGGCCGGCCCCCACGGTGTCTCTATATCCTAACATCTGAATCATCCCCCTATCATATATAGTAGTTGTTTTTTTCGAAAGATCCGTTTTACCGGCTTTCATTGATAAGTGAAGAGCAATTTTATGTACAAGGGCAGCCAAACTTGGCAACAAGCAACACGAAAGGCGAAGCCAACCCACGCAGACACGACAGAGTGCACACTACCGCAAGTCATCCTTGGCGAGTATGGTTGCAAAGCAACCAGCAGCTTCGACTTCCCATGGCAGCTCACAGACGACCCAACTAAGATGTAAGACTGACAACCCGAAGCAGGAGGCCGAGGCGGTTATCGTTGCCAAGCTCAAGCACGCCGTGAAGAGCAGCTCCGACTTCCACTCACGATCTCCCACCCCGCCCGCGGCGATTGTCGTGCATCGGAAGCAAACCCAGCCGTCGAAGGGTGGACCAGACGCCGAGGAGCAAAGGGCAACCGCCACAGGAGACATCTCGACCGAGTCGAAGTTCCATAGCGACACCGTCGGGAAGGGTACGACGTCGAAAGCGTCGTTGTCGCTCATACAGGAATGGACCGGGTTTTCACCCGCAGAAAACATTGTTGGGGGGCACGACGCCCCCAACAGGGAAGCGGCACCCATAGACGTCGCCATCGCCAGGCTTTCGCCCGAGGACCCCCCAACAGAGACGCCGGCGAAGATGCCGGACCCCAGCCTGTTGCACTGTCGTCACTGCCAGTCGTCCCACAGAAGCCTCCCCAAAAGGGGCACCGACACGTCGGCTGCTCGCAGCAGTCGCCTAGCTGCGTCAACCACCCCTGCGGACCAGACAACATGCTGAACCCCGACCTCCCTCTGTCACGCGCGTCCCTCTACCGCACGCCGAAGCCATCACCGGTTGCCGCCGCCGGCTGAAGCACCTGCCGTTGATGTTGCCGAACACTTCTAGCCACCGTCAAACACATGCCCCATCAATGTGGGCGACGCCCCCTGCCCTGGGGCCGCCGGGTACGGACGCCAGGCCCTGAACCCGACGCCCCCTGCCGACACCGCCACCTCCATCTTGACCACAACCAGGGCACCATCCGTAGCCAACCCGGCGCAACCACGGCCACCCCGACCGTTACCCACCATTGGGGGCGAACCGCCGCTCGGCCGCGCCACGGGCAGGCCAGCCCGTCAAGACGCCTCCCCGGTCGTCGTCGCCGCAACCCAGGCCGTGAGAGGGAGGGGCAGGCAGAGAAGGAGAGCGCCGCCCCCAGCGCCTTCACAAGCCCGGTCGCCGCCGCAACCGCCGTCGGCCCCAAGCCAGATCGAGTTGTCTGGGGCCTGGATCCGGCCGCCCAGGCCCCGGATCTGACCACCCGGGCACTGAGCCCGCTGCCCCGGCCGTCGCCGCCATCGCCGTCAAGCCCAGGAGGTGAGAGACGCGGAGGAGAAGGAGAGTCCTGCCACCCTCCCCTGTGCTGGTTCGGGCACAGCCAACGCCACCATAGCCACGGCGGCCCTCCCCGGCGAGCTCCACGCAACTCGCGCGGGGGAGAAGCCGCCAGCCAGCTGTCGCACGCGCTGCCAACTCGCACGGGAGGGAGAGCCTTGCCGCCGCCATCCCTGCCGGCCGAGCGGCCATGCCAGCAGCCAGCTCCGGCGGCGGCAGAAGAGGGAGGAAGGGGGCGGCGCTAGGGTATGTGGGGCGGCCTCCCGTGTCGCCCGTGTGGGAGGCGACGCGGGGGCGAGAGAGTCTGTTCTGCATGCTGAGGATGTTCTCCATATATTGTAGTTGTAGACTACATTATTGTTCACCAACATTGAACATCTCATTTATGTGTCTGATTATATATTACAGGACAACAATAATGACTACGATACTGACAGTGGAAGTGATGCCGAAGACGATGGCCCAGCTGTACAAGGGACGCCGGCAACAATGGGTCGGGCTGGTACTGCGAGTATCATCCAGGCAGTGATTCGAATAGGCAGTGGAATGCTTGCACGGGGCAAGAAAGATATGGCGAGCCGGTCGGTGGCATCATCAGCTCCCTCGACAACGGAACCTGCTACCACAGAGAACATCGTCATCCGGACACGCTCGTCTATGTCCGGTGGTGATGGCGATGAGTGCAATGCCAAGGAAGCTGCTGAAGCTGTAGCACTGGCAAGCGATGATGCGGGAGTTGTCGATGGCGCCTTGATCGGCTTCAAGCATTTTGACGTTACGCAAAGTCCTCAGGATCACTATTACCTCCAGGAGAAGGTGCGTAACTCATTTGTCTAACAAGTATATATACTTATTTTTAGTACGTACAATCTCCGCTATTTGTTAAACTGCCGACAAAATCAAGTGTTGTGGGGTTAAAAGAGAAATCACAAAACTTCTTAAAAAGGCAATTATCTCTGTCAAATTGCTAGACTTTAAAATTATTCAAAAAAAAGAATCATTAGTAGTCATTGCTGAGTTGTAAGTCGTTGTTGTATCGTTGTACCCACTTTAGACTTTTCTTCTTTTTAATATAATCAGCAGCTCTCCTACCTGATTGGTTTAAAAAAAATAGTCGTCATTGCCGCTGTCATTATGTAAAACAGTATTTACGCAAGATTTTTTTTGGAATTATATCCTAATAACAATTGGAAATTTGACTCATCTTCTATTGGCATGTGTATTATATATATTTATATATATATATATATATATT
The DNA here is from genome assembly GCF_019320115.1 of Miscanthus floridulus. Classification (NCBI taxonomy): domain Eukaryota; kingdom Viridiplantae; phylum Streptophyta; class Magnoliopsida; order Poales; family Poaceae; genus Miscanthus; species Miscanthus floridulus. Next base: position 45,366,762 of record NC_089594.1, on the reverse strand, counting down.
TATATATATATATATATATATAATCAACTTTACATGGTGTCAATTATCTGTCATATCAGTTTATGGGGGGTACAAGTTTATATTATAGACGCACACATATCAAAATTTAAGCTTTACAATCTTTCACCAATAATTTTGGCTAACAAGTTTTAACTATTTGTAAATAAATGTACTTTCCAATAATTATAAGTTGTTTTAAAAAAATATAATCACTTCATAAATAATATAATATAAAAATAAATAAACAAACAAAGTGTAATTTAGAATATCATGCCATATCAACCTTCGCCTTATAAATTGGACCGAAGAGAGTAACCGATACTGTATATTGATGGTTGTTATTTCATGTTGATCCACTAACAGGGCACTGCTGGTGGTGGAAGGAAGTGGTTAAAAAGGGTGCAAAAGGAGTGGAAAATTCTTGAGAATAACTTGCCAGGTAAAGTTGAGAAAATTTCTACATGAAATCTGCACCGTACCTTGGCCCCGTTCGCTGGTCTGAAACTTGACTGAAACTGGCTGGAAAACACTGTTCCGACTGAATTATTGTGAGAGAAAAACACTGTTCCGGCTAAAAAAAAAAAGAAGCCGAACAAACCGAATATGAGGTAAGCCGAACAGTGCCATATGGCGTCGATCTTTAAATTATTCCTCTAAACGAATTTAATTTACCCGGCATGCAGACACCATCTATGTGCGGGCATTCGAGGATCGCATGGACCTCCTACGAGCAGTGATCGTGGGCGCGAGCGGGACGCCATACCACGATGGGCTCTTCTTCTTCGACCTACAGCTCCCACCGTCATTCCCTGCTACACCGCCGCTGGTGAGCTACCGGTCGTTTGGACTACGCGTGAACCCAAACCTCTACCCCTCCGGAACCGTGTGCCTCATCAGCCTCCTCAACACATTCGGCGGCAAGGGTACCGAGCTATGGTCGCCAGAAGCGTCGAGCATCCTCCAAGTTGTGGTCTCCATCCAGGGCATCGTGCTCACAGCCCAACCCTACTACAACGAGGCCGGTTACGCAGCGCAGGTTGGCACACCGGAGGGCCAGCGCAACGAGCTCCCCTACTGCGAGAGCACATACCTTCTGAACCTTCGAACCATGCTGCATCTCCTCCACCGGCCACCGGCCGGCTTCGATGCGTTTGTGAGAGACCACTTCCGCTGCCACGGGCAGCGCATCATCCGGTCATGCGAGGCGTACATGCAGGGTTGCCTTGTTGGCACGCTCGACGGGGAGGGCCGTCTCACGGATAGCAGCAGGGAGCGACCGAGCTCGACTGGATTCAGGCTTGCGCTACACAATGTCCTGCCGCGCCTCGTTGAGGCATTGGTCGTTGGTCGATATAGGCGCCAAAGGGTGCGAGCAGCACCGGACGCCACCGTCCACTTCGCAGCTTACTACCCACTAGACTGCTATGCCACAGTTTTGATTTGGTTAGTTTTGGGGCTACTTATTAAACTCCTAGTCCATCAGTTAAGTTTTTTGAGTAGTCACTGTTAGATTTGTTACTATTAGTGTTGATTTGGTAAGCTGTTAGACAGCCAAGTACTGGCTTTGAGATCCTAAGTTTCAACTGTTGTTTCTTAAATTCTGGTTGGAGTTTTTCGAGTTCTGATTGGAATTGAACTTTGTACTTTGTTCAAGAAAAGTCTCAGTATCAAACTTGTAGCCACGTAAAACTTGTAGCCACATACTCCCTCCATCCCTTTTAATATATTAATATTTATATGATACATAATTAGCATTACTAGATAGATATCTGAATCTAGTTCCATAATAAACTTATTTAGAGATACAAATGTTGCTAATATTTTCTAAAAAACTACACTACTGGAAACAACATTATTTCTTTGTGCCAAAAACCGTCAAGGAAACAGGAAAACAGTCAGAAAAATTCATTTTGTTCGAATTGCAACAGGCATATCCCATCAAGGATAGATGACAGAGAAATAGAATTTTTCCTGTGAGCGTCCCGACAGAAATATATTTGTGACGGTAATTTTTTTACGGTTGCTTGACAGTAAGTTGTACCATGAACAGGTTTAGTACATCGTTACGAATCGTCAGGTTAATTGTTTTCCTGTAGGCACGCTGTTAGGGATAGTGCTAATTTCTACAGGCTCACTTCTAATATATTAAAACATACATATTAGAAGTTCCATAGGAGATTACAGAGCATTCAGCACGGGCCAACATACCAAAGGTTTTGCCCTCACAAATTACATCTAAAATTCTACTACCAACATTCTACCACCAGCATTTGCTGCTCTTAATTTATACATGTATAGCCATGTCACCTACCACCACATCCTAGTTTTAGCTAAGTCCATCTAACATTCAGCTACTACTAAGTTAACCGTGCACAGCCATACATGTTCAAAAGACAAAAGACAACCACCAGAACCTATGTTGTTCCATGGAGCTACAAAAGTCACTTTGACAATCCATGTGCTATTTGTGTCAATAGCAACCTTACCATATATATATCCCAGATCACAAAAGTCATCGATGTTTGATCCAGCATTGCTGCCCCCATTGTTGTTGTCGATGTCCTCTTCATCCCTGTTCTCTTCGTTCTCTTTGTCCTCTTCATACATGTCCTCATTCATGTCCTCCGCCATGTCCTCTCCTTCCATGTACTTGTCATCTGTGTCCTCCAAGTCCTCACCATCCAAGTCCTCGCCAACATGAGATGAACTAGTGGGCAGCTGCAAAACGATAATACCATGTAAACATCAAATGGATTTTAGGATTGATACACACTAATTGTCTTCTTCATGATTACTTTTACACCAGCACCATACATGAAGAATATAGAAATGTCCAAACTAAATGACAGATAGTATTAGAGTCCTAATACTCATGCACAAGATCGGTGTAGGAGTAAGCAGTCATTGGTTGGACACAAAGCGACAAGACACTTGTTTGGTACAGCTTAACATGAGGTTAAAACTACGATGCAAAGTTGGAAACTACAGCAACCATCAACATGAGGCAACTCCCTCACTGCTGCACTGCGTGTTGTCATTCTGACATCAAAACATATCAGTTTACTTAAAATGGTTGTAGAACAGCTGTTTTTGCTTGTAAGAGCTTCAAGGCGCCTTTTCAGATTTTCTGGAACCTCAATATCCAATTTACAATAAAGATCCTACACCCAAAAAAGTATAGTAGTTCAAAAATAAACTAAGGAGTGGTGCTTTCTTAAATCATGAAAACAGACACATGAATTCACATCCATACCAGTATCAAGTCATTAGTAATAAGTTCCCCCATCTGGTCAAGGCATTCAGTATGACAGAAATTCCGATTGTCTTTGGCCATGCGTCGATAAGATGCTGAATTTGAAGATGCAAGATTTTTTTTTCTTGGCAGCAGACCGCACATCAGCCATTTTAACAGCACCATTTGCAATGGCTACACGACTATGGCGCAAGACATCAGACAGATCAAACAGAATTTTTCCACCAACTCTTGTTGCTCCAGCCCTTCTAGATGTGCAGCCTGGGACTTTGCAGTATACTCATCCTAGAAAGGAAAAGACATTAGTCAGTCAATTTTCAAGAACAATGAAATCAGCCATGTTTCAGAACTTGTTCTATATACAGGTCACATAATATTGTTCAAGAAATCAGCCATGTTCAACACTAGTTCTATATATAGGTGAAATAATATTCTGTTGTAAATATTCTCTTAGTGAGAACAGGGTGACCTATGTAAATTGATGCATTAGAGATTGACAGAGCAAGCCAACACTAATCTTTCAAGCACAAACATTCTCATATTGTCGTGGAAAATATTATAATTACAATGAGCTAATGTTAGACAACATAACTACAGTTGGCAAGCTGCTACAAACTGAAGATGATAAACACAACTTTTTAGTCTAAAACATCAAGCCAAGTATACAACAGACCCAAATTATATTTTAAGACAAACACTCTAATCTGTATTTTCTGCTAGATAGACCACTCTAATGTCTAAAAACCAAACCAGATTGAACATGAAGCATTATGTCAGAACCTACAAGCAGCAGCTTTTTAGATAAATACCACAATGTTTTGTGCTTTGCGGCTGCTGATTGCACCAGGTCACATAACAAATTTATTTTTGAGAAATACCACACTGTTAGATAAATACCACAATATTTCAAGATATTTCACCTCCATGGATTACAAAATGATATTTTTGAGGTAGGGAAACTAACAAAGAAAATTATTATGTGCGGCTTCAGCGATACCATAGCAACTTTATTGATTCAGTGGTAAATGCAAGTTGAGGACACATAACAAGATTAAAAAGAATGTTGCTAAGAAATTTCAAAGTTAGTGGATCATATTCAGCTCAAAAGAATCATCAAAAGGCACCAACCATGCACCTTCCATATGGTGGATTGAAAACAACTTGGTACAATACCACCAATCTAGGCTATCTAAAACTGGTGGTCAATGATCTTGATATGGCTATATCCTTCAGTGGCAGCAGATAATAGCACCTAGAAAAGGAAAATGGGAAAAACAAATAGAACAGTAAAAATACACAGGACTTGAAAAGTTGAATTTATGTTTTGTTGCCTAAGAGACTTACTGTTCGGCTGGCTGGAAAAACGGCTGATGCTAATTTGTTGTGAGAGAAAAACACGGTTATTTCGCTAAAACGGTACGGCTGATAAGTTCAAGCGAACAGGGCCTTAATATTTCTATAAGAGAATGGATAGCCAAAAATCATCATATTTCTTTACATGGGGGGAGTCGTTTTAGTTTCAAAGAGTGCAATATCTAATACTGAACAAGATGCAATGTTTCAAATGAGAGTTCACTTCAAAGTTTCCTTGTTCACCAAATGTGTCCACACAACCAAGATGTCATATTTGTTAAACGATTCATGGATCTCACACATGTTATTTGTCAAAGCAGGTGTGCGCCATCTAGTCACATATCAATAATCTTGAAACACGGAAAAGCTGGAATTTAACTCCTACATAGCCCTACAATTGCACTCTTTTGGATCATTCCCCTAAAACTCAGGGGAAAATGAATGCACCATTTCAGCACATGCCTCACAGAACAAAAACATGACATGACGCATAACAGGCCATCTGTGATAACTGCAAGGTGCATGCATACAAATGTAAGAGCACTACTTTACATAAAATCATCACATTGGAGAAAACTTTCCTCTTTCTTCCTATCTTTCACTCACATAGCTGTCCAAATTAATATCCTGATGTTCCTAATCACCAATCAATAATGCATCAAGGCGAATCGCAAAATGTGAAAAATACCACATTTCATTGAGCACCACAAACAAAAGCAGTGCACCTGGGCCACAATGGGACAGTGGGACTGCGAACAATACTAATGGCCGTGAAAATAGGCACCCTTAGGCTATTGTGCTTCAAAATTGCACAGTTTACTTTATTAATAGTATTTGCATGACATATTGGGCTCTAACAATATTTGTGAGCTACCTCTGCTCCACATTATTCTGATGAGAAATGTTACTATATCTTAGTCACGCCACATGATTTAATAAGTTCTATTTTCACAGCTTTGGATTTGACCACATGCAATGCATTTCTAGGACTATGCTCACTAAGTTATACTACCATATATTCAGTACATTCCATGGACTCCTTGCTTCAGCCATATTTAAAAACAAAACTTAAATTTCATTACTTTGAATTCAATATATGTTGCATACACGATCAACTTTCTCTCTTTAGTTCACAAATTTGAAGGGCGGGCCTGGTGCGAGCGGTAGAGTCTTACCGCCTGTGACCGGAAGGTCCCGGGTTCGAGTCGCGGTCTCCTCGCATTGCACAGGCGAGGGTAAGGCTTGCCACTGACACCCTTCCCCAGACCCCGCACAGAGCGGGAGCTCTCTGCACTGGGTACGCCCTAGTTCACAAATTTATGTAGCCGCAGCAAGGGTGCACTTAACTTGCAAAACATGCAGCATGATATGAATACTAGTGTTCACAAAATCATCGGATTTGGGCTCAAGAAACTTTCAATTGTTACAACTGTACAGCATTACCAATATATCTAAAGCTATGTTTTATCACTTACGTGATTTTTTAAAGTGGGAGAAAAATAAATACAGGATAACAAATTTATTACCATTTTCTATGGATATGTTGTATGTAAATATCATCATCAAGGGATAACATACACAGATGGTTCCATGGTGTAGTGGTAATCACTCCAGACTTTGAATCTGGTAACCTGGGTTCGAATCCCGGTGGGACCTAGTTTTTTTAAATAGAAAATTTATTATATGCACTCAAAGATCCATTTTTTTGGAAAATACTATCATGCTTAACACGACAAACAGCTATGAGCCAGAGAGTAGGTGGATATAGCCCTAGGGCATTGCGTCCTGCAATTGTGGTTGAGACAAAGGAGACTGGAGATGGAAACAAATGTTTAAAGGGAATAAGAGAGCTTTCCAGAAAAAGTTAACATACTGGACACGACAAAGGAGGTAAACAGAGTAGTTAATTCTCTTCTTTTCCTTTTTTGCTATCTGAAAATAATCTATCTATCACATTAATCAAAGGTGTGTGTGGACCTAAGAACCTTATCTGAAAATCAACTTGATAATTGTCTCAAAATCCTTTGGAGGTCCTACTGGTTGCTTCTTTGTAATGACAACATGTCTTTTGAAGGGAGAAATGTTTTGGCACTATGCATTAACAGTAGGCACATAACATCAGAAGGATGCTTAAAGAGAGACAAGAATAACGATATTGCCTAAGAGTCTTAACATACAATAGGGATTAACCAAATTCCCGCGCTAATATCCGGTTATTCAGGTTAAAATGTCATTTTTCACACTAAACCGGTCTTAGGCATCAACCGCTTAAGCAGAGAGCGACTCTAAAGCAAGTGGTCCTCCTGACTTCCACCATGGCACAAAAAAGCAGCAACTTCCTGCAAGCCCAACTGCCCAAGTGCCCGGGTTGTACATGGCCTAAAGCAGCAAATACTTTCCTACGAAATCAGAAGGGTGCAGGCAAAGCATGTATAATGCAGCAGAAACAAAGGCTAATGATCCCCACGTGTTCCATACCCAACTCAACCGTTGTGCCAACTTTCTGACCTTGATCAGGCCCATCTACATCTGTTTGGATTATATGGAACGAAATTTGGGACGCCAATGCACCCGCCAGCTTCAGTACTTGATTTGCTGAATCCTGCGCTGATTATATGGAACGAAATTTGGCAGGACAGGAACGGGCGCAATTCAGATGCAGACACGACCGTGCTGATCCAACGATGATGCGACCCAACCCAAGTAAAACAGCAGCCTACACAAGATTAAGTTAAGAGAGCGAAAAGCTCACAGGCTTCGGTAGAAGATTGGACACAAGGCAGCGAAGGGCGGTCACCTCACCGCGATGGAAACTGGATCGAAGCGAAGCCCGTCAAGCGCAGCGGCTGGGAAGTCCCACATTCCCCGGGCTATTAACCGTGGTGAGCAACGGTTGCCCATTCCCCGCCACCAGGGAGCGCGGAGAGTGTTTAAGCCCTGGAGGCAGGCCACGGCACGCTCGTGCGAGGATGGGCAACGTACATGGGACGCGGCGGCGAAGGGTTGGAGGCAGCGAGGATGCGCATGCCGTTGTGTTTGTTAGGGTTTCGGGGCTGCGGCGGCGGCGGCGGCGGTGAGATGGACGAGCAGACCGCGACGGACGATTTGGAATTTCGAAGGGGAGGCCCGGGAGGGCGTAGCTTGGTCGGCGTGAGGGGCTTCGTGGGGCTGTGGTTTTTGCGGGCCGTTGTGGATTGCCATTGCAGTTCGGATGAGTTAGCCCACAGTAGCCCAAATATGTGGACACGTCTGCATTAGTTGGAAATGACTTTTTTTTTAAACATTTCATGGAAGAACTTGACTAACATGGTGAGGGATTTTGGCTCCAAAGTACAAAAAAATTAGGATAGAAAACAATTGTTGAAATCTAAGTCTGCATGGTAGAGTTTCTGCAAGGATGTGTCTCTATAACACTCGCGTATTTTAGGTTCTTCCAACACCTGATTTTTTGTCCATACCTTCTTCCTCCTTCCAATGGCTGCTGCCACCCATCGTCCACCGCCTTGCCGCGCGCGCGGTAGGGTCTCGTCGGGGCTCCGCGGCCGCGACCGTGGAGCTCCAGCGAGACCCTACCGCCCGCGGCAACCTCCTTCTTCCCCTCCGGCCGTCCTTGTCGCCTGGCCGGCCTGCCTCCCCAAAACCCCTTCTAAGTCCATCAGAGGTGGAGAGGAAGAGAAGAGAAGGAAAAAATCGAATGTTGGATTGATCTTAAACACTCGAGTGTTGGATAGCATTTTTCTTCTGCAAAAAATGCTAGGATTCCATTTAGGGTGCAGAAAATTAGAATAAGAAAACAATCATTGAAACCGTAGTACGTATATCATGACAAGATCATGCCAACACTGTTATATGATATATATTGGCGCAAAGGCTGATGGACTCAAAACATGGAGAAAAATGGAAGCCGCGTGGCACCTCAAGCAAAGCTTCCGAAGAAGCCTCACTTTCTTCCGGATGAATCAACAGCTTTCTTTCATTTCCTCCTTTATTTTCCCTACGGGCTACACTATAGGAGTATATATATAGCATCAGTACTAGATTGAGATCTTAAGCGAGCCATTGGTGAGTCGCTTTCTATCCACGCGTTGAAAGACACAGAAAGGACGAACGTTGGACACGGGCAGGGCGTCGGCAAGCACTCCAAAGAGTAAATCTGAATGCAAAATGTGTCAAGCCGTCCGGCCGTCCGGCGCCACTGTTCAAAGTACAAAAACTGGTTCCTGAAGTTTCAGCATTGTACCAACCAACCAACAAATCTTCTTTTGACATTGACTTATGGTTAGGGGAAAAGATGTGGTCAGTTTAACAACCATCACCATCTATGTCCTAATGTTACATTTTTTTTATGATGTTATTTACATCCGCATATTAATTTATGGAAATTTTAGAATTGTGCTAAAATTTGAATTCTAATGTAAGTCGCATCGTGGACTCTGTGTACATGGGCGTATCCATTCTAATAAGCTGAGGAAATTTCGCAAAGGCAATGTTAGGTCTTGTTTGACGGAGCTCTTTGAGCCGCTTTAGCTCCAGCTTCTTCAGTGAAGTCCTACCAAATGTCAAAGCAAAAATGGCTCCTCCAGTTAAGCTTATGAGAGAAGGAATTGTTTTTGAACTACGGAACTAAGGTCTCCATTTCGCGGCTCCTCAGGCTCCTGGAGCTCCTCTAGTAAAGTCCTAAACAGTCGCCAAATACTCCCTCTGTCCTAGAATAAATAGATTTTCACCATAAAAAAATTTACAAATAAATCAATCTCTAGGAGGCTAAATGGTCCATCAACTCATTTATTTTCCTCGGAGTTCTCTCATATTTCCTACCGCTCCCAAATTCCCCAATTCAGACTTAGTTTCTACAGTTGGATGGATATGGTAAATGTTATAATTACCACACAACTAGAAAAATCACCGATAAGGTGCAACTACTCCAATTAATGAAGGGTGGTATTGTATTTTCTCTGTCATACTAAACTTGCTAGAAATCTATTTATTCAGGGATGGAAGGAGTAGGCTCCTACAATCACCTTTGCAATGCTTGACCTAACATCCTAGGCTAATTAGTCAACATTTTAGAGCTCCCTCTATACTTTCGAGGTTAAGATGGTGACTTTTCTCGAAGAGTTTTTTTTCTCATCACAAATTTTCCTAGATATATAGTTGCATTTTATGATTTATGCTTCCTAAGGGGTTGCATGTCCTCAAAAACTTGGTGCAATTTTTCTCGAGTGGTTACTTTAATTAAAACCATATCCGTAAGTTTTGGTCAAGTTACAAATGATTGTACCATAATCATTCAGTAAAGCGTCGACATCGAATGATAACGATCCAGTCAAAGTTCATAGGAACTAATAAATATTTAAAGACTTCATCGGGAATATAGCGAGCAACAAACCTATCTCCTTTTGTCCTTGATCAAACTTTATATAGTTAGAAGAAATATGCGCACAATGTAAAGGACCTCCATGTGGAGAGTACCAGTGCATATCTTCTTTGCCTTTACAAATGAATGAACAATGTACACGTACGTATTAGTGGTTGCATTGGTACTTGTCTGTTGCCTCACAGTGATAAATTTGGCTGATTGTTAAGCAGCCCTGGCACTTCATTTGTAGGTACCTAGCTAGTTGGGTTGTTATAGAAATATTCTTTTTTTCATTGCTAGTATGTGCTTCTCAAACCACCGATTTATTCCCTAACGACTTAAACGTGATTTATAGATGGGGGAAAGGGAAACGTGAATGCGCAGCTCCCTCTTCCTCTCCCGCTCCCATGCTCTTCCTCCTGCTCACGACCACGCCCGTGCCCCACTAGAGACTGAAGAAGAAGATGCCGGCGGCTCGGGTTCCGACGGGTTAGGGATCTGCTCTCAGGCGAGCTTAAAAGGGGGTTCAGGGCGAGGCAGACACGACACGACAGTGGTGGCGGAAGATACGGCAGCGGAGCGGGACAGCTCAAGAAGGTGGTTGGGCAGGGCCAGTGGCGGGGTGCCTAAAGATATTGAATGATATGAAACGAGTTACAACTTGCAACTACGTCCTGTGAAAAGAAATCTCTTGATGGTGCGCATTTGCATGCTTTTGTAAATTGTAAGTGTAATTAGGACTTGACACGGGCGTTCATCACTAACCTGAGGCGAGGAGCCAACCAGCCATCCAAAGTCTCCGGCCAGGCAATGAGACGCCATGTACATACAACCGGCTAAAAACCCTCCAGCAGCGACTGGTTCTTGGTTTGGTTTAGGATACCCTTGGAGATTTTCTTAAGGGCCTCTTTGGTATAAATTCGGTTGGCTCTAGCTCCAGCTGACATCCATAAAAAAGAGGCCCTTAATCAATACGAGTATGTTTTTACGCCACCTAAGCTGAAACACAAAATAAAATGGGAATTGGCAGGATGCATACTGACAAGGTCAACGGATGTCTGTTCATAGCATGCATGCGGTGCGCTGTCTGTACGGCTGTGGATTAGGATTAGCCTCTGCTAGCTGGCGCCTGCCAGGCAGCCAGACACAGGATCTTGCAGAGACCAATGGGGAGGAGGGTATAATTAATATATACGTATATGAGTATAAGGCCAGTCTCAATGAGAATTTCATAGAGTTTCATAGGCATTAAATATGCTGACATGGCACTGTCTTGACGAAAAGAGAGAAGATAAAAGTTTTATGGGAGTAGAGAGAGTTTCATGGGGATGAAACTCTTCTGCACTGTTTCCAAAATCCAAAATATGAGTGTGTTGGAAACTGGAAGATGAAACTCCCACTGAGACTGGCCTAATAAAATAAACCATCGGCTGTTTAATTAAATCAACTGACAACAAATAAATTAATTCGGGTTTTCAGGTGGGCGGTTGCTGTTGAGTGGGCGCGCGATGTGATTAGTTAAGTCATCGATCGAAGATGTCGACGACGACGCTTTTTGTTCTCCTCGAGGAGATGAGAATGCAAGATGCTCGGCTCACTCTCGTGATGTCCCTTTCTGTTTCTCAACCTGTGGGTTTGCTTATCAGCTGTGGTACAATATTTTCTTTTTATAATAAACCAACACTAATCGAATTTATCAGTCTAGAAATCGACCAACGATCAGGCTGTATGTTGCCTCTTGTTGCCAATTCTATTCTTATTTCTCCATGACCTTGCTTCCTAATCATTGCACCCCGGGATCTGCAGTAATTACTTGCACTGCCCTTGGTTAAGCTTGGGCTACCGGTCGACAACTAACCTCCATGAACTTGCACTGCATTACTCTTTTTTTTTTGTCTTGTCGAAGGAACAATAAAAAGCATGGATGCACTGCTTTTTCAACTGATAATGTTCATGGTGCCCAGCAACCCTCCGTACTGTGTACTGTAAAGTCGTATGATTGCTTTCTTCCGCATCCACCTATTGCGTTTATTTTTCACGAACAAATTACAAATGTTAGTATGTCACGGAATTAAGTGACAGATGACAATTAATTATCACGTGCACTTTGATCAGAGAGGCAAGCCTCACATGCAAATATAACGGCACATAATATATATTTTTCAAATGTTTTAAAAATATAGTAATATGCTTCATGTTGAAAATGACATATAATCCACTTTGAATAAATATTATAATTTTTTTTTTCTCTGATCACCCAGAACTTGTCAGGTTTTAGCACAAGAAGGGTAGCCAACTAAGGTACGCTCAGTTTTCTATCCTCTTGCCCGATACTCCCTCTCGAAAAAAATTCTTTGACCAAAGTTATATAAAAGAGTACTGACACTCATGATATAAAATAAGTACTATTAGATTAGTTATAGAGTATATTTTATAATAAATTTATTTAGAGACATATAAATGTTAATATTATTTATTATAAATTTAGTCAAACTTAAGCTAGGCTGGCAACACAGATCCCATAGTTGCATTCTTTTGTGGACGAGGAGAGTACCTGCCTTGATTATGTTAGGATTGTATCATGCAAACCTTTTACTGTGATGCCTTTTCTGAGCAATAAGCATGTTGCAATAACCTAGGAACGCTCCAGATCAAGGTTACACAGCAATGCGATGTAACTTCGGTTTTCATGTGGCCAATACACTTTAGCTTCCATCACCTTATAAATAAAGGGATCGAAATGTGGGGTATCTTGTGAAGAACGATTACATATCCTTGGAATACAAGCGAATCCAAAAGAGATGTGAGCAGATGGAAAAGGATAGATATAAGCATGTTTTGGTTGGTGCTTTGTGGTGGAGAGACGAGCGTAACCCGCTTCTTTGGTCGCCACCTTCCCCCTTGCACCTAAAACGAGAGGTGGCTAGGCCACCTTTACCGTTGTGTAACTAAAACTCAAATCTGGTCCACATCAGACTGCAAAAAGCAGCGTGAGAGAGAAAAAAATGAAATGGTCCACATCCATCGACCATCATGCATGGTGAGGAGAAGTGTATGTGGTGGCGTGTGGCCATCTTATTCTTACCATCATATACACAAATAACACAACTCAAATTACCTACTTAAGCATGCATGAAGTTGAGGCCTGACCAGGGGTCAGAGTCATGTTCAAGTTGGGATGGTGAATTCTCTATTTTGGATTAGCGACCTGTTTGGATCCACCGATCTAAACTTTAGCTAGCTAAATTTAGTTGCTAGGAATTCAACCCAGCTAAAAGATTAGCTAAAGTTTAGCTGAGTTTAGTTACTTCAACCCAGCTAAAGTTTAACTGAGTCTATTAGTTGAAGGATCCAAACACCGCGCTAAAGTTTAGCTGGGAGAACTTTTAGCTGCCTAAAATTTATCTTTAAAATTTTAAGTAGCTAAATTTTAGTTGAGTGAATCCAAACATGCCTAGATTGTTGGAAACAGATAGACTGAAAACAAAAATAAAATGCATCATGTCGCCAACAGGAAGGGGAAAAAAATTCCGGAACCGTAGCAGAACAAAATTAAAGGACCAGGCCACCAGGGGGTTCTGTTTGGTTGAGGCGAATGCGACCAAATACTTGCATGCCAAGCGTTTCGTTTTCAGGCTTATGTACGCATGCTTTGTGCTGCACCTAAAACGAGAAGTTGCTAGGCCACCCTTTCGCCGTTCGTTGGATAACTGAAACTCGAAGTGGTATCCAGTCCCCTGTCCGTCAAGGCGAGCGAGAGGTGCATGGTCATCCTCATATAAGCACGCGGTCACAAAATTCAAGTTGAGATCTATCTTCAACCTTTTTTATTTGCTCTTATTTTATTCATTCATATTTATTATACTAAAAAGGGGGGAAAAAAGAAACGAGGCATCCACTCAAGTCAAGTTGACAAGAAAAAAAGTGCTGCAAATTTCTGTATTTGATTGAAGTTATTTGCGGTTGCCTTAGAGATAAGGCCGGCCGGGGCCGGGGCCGGGTCCAGGCGCCAGTGTCTTCACCGAGCTTTCATGCGAGCAGGAGGGTCCAAACCGGGCAACGGTAACTGCTCACCAACCGTACCGGCCGGCGCAGCGTGGATGGGAACGGGATCAGCAATTCAGCGTCAGCGATGCCGCCCACGGCTGCACGGCACGGCACGACACGCACACGCCTCCCCTCCCCTCCCCTCCCCTCCCCTCGACCCTCGTACGCTGTCATCCCTCATCCATAGCAGCATGTGGGGTGGGGAGAACGATGGATCGTGCCTCGTACCCCCGCCTCTACAGCCTACCAGTTACCAATGGGGGGCACTCTAAAAAAAGGCTACCAATGGGGTTTCCCCATTCCTTTTGTTTCGGCAGCATCTTCTGAACTCGTGTCTTTGGTGATTATATTAGTCAAATTAGTTGGTTGTTGCTGGGTTTTTACTCTAAAAAAATAGAAGCGTTTTACTCATGCGATTCTGTTAAGGCCTATAGTGCAGGGCTCTATCTTTCTAACCTGCAACTTTCGTAATGTACCTGTGATTGCGATGGATCAACTACTGTAGGATTAGTATAGCTTAGATACACCGCTTGGCTTTTCTTCTTCTTCTTTTCCGAAACAGTTGAGCGTTGGCTTTTTGTGAAAAATATGGTGAATGAGTGTTTATATATATGTTGAACTCATGAATTTGTGGTACGAATTTTATAACTTCATCATCTTGCTTTATCAGGTTAATTCTATGATTATGATAAGTACGATTCTACTAGAGGATATGGGATTTCACGATCCCGCGATTGACATCAACTTGAGCTGTGCTGGAGGTAGGATTGCGTGATTGTCAATTTTTTTCGCGAACGTGGCTAAGCACGTTCTGCATGATTGCCAAATACCATTGTCTGATATTTTTTTCTCTTTTTCTGTTTTTTTCTTAATTTTTTCACTACCATACTGGATTTATGTCTCATTGTTTCCCTTTAAATGTGGATTAGAAGTACAGCTATGGAAAAATGTCTGTACTAACACGGACGGAATGGAGCTGTTGGCGTAGCATCTCTGTCGCAGGAAAAAAGAGGAGAGCAACCTCCTTAGGCTACGATAGACAGCATATATTCCTGTCGTACTTAGACAGCATGGATCAGCATGCATCCTAATCCTACTATACTTTGCACTGTACGGAGTACATGGCAAGCAGGACCCACGGGATTGACTGCTGTCAGGGTTGATGCTAAATACGCAGGGAGCAGGACGAGAGCTAGGCCCTGTTTAGTTCCACCAAATTTCCAACTTTGACACTATGCAAAAAAAAATTTCTCGTTACATTAGACTTGCGGTATATGCATAGAGTACTAAATATTGACGAAATCAAAAACTAATTGTATAGTTTGGTTGTACAGTGCGTTTGGCGGCGGCGGTTCGGCCGAACTAAACGTGGCCTAGGAGCTACTAGTTGGTACTGGGATGTACGTGCTGGCTCTGGCCTGGTCTTAACTCTTAATCCAACTGCCAATACCCACCACGGTCGGCGTTAGCCGTTAGGTGCGGCCAATTCTATTTCTATCGGACTTGCATTGGAGTGCTTGTTATTTATCCCTAAAAAAAATGCAAAATCATTTACCAGCAATCCTTCACTGATCCGTTTCCAGCTTATTATTTTGTGCGTATAATTTGTTAGTCCCAAGCAAACCGTGGCCGCGGAGGAGATGATTAAGGGCATAATTGTCCAATCGTTATGTGGCGCAACACTTTTGGGAAGTTTCAGTTCAGGTGCTGATGGTTGTTGCGCATTTGGGGCCTTTCGCTATTAGGATTGACCTTTTCTGTAATACTCCTCCGTTGTTGCGGTCTTGCTACGGTACTCCATTTATTTGCTAAGGTAATATCACATCAAAACAATATCGTTAGATACATTGTGAAATATATTTTCATAATGCACATAATCGATTTCATACATGTGGTACTCTATAAAGATGATTAAATTTAAACATAAAAAATTTGACTTAGAATAATTCTAGAATTTGATTTATTTTAAGAGGGAGTAATTTTTAGCTACCGCGCCTAGAGATGTTTCTTATTAAGAGGAGAACGAGTAATTAGTCAACAAAAAACATGGTGGTTCACTACACGGTCACTAGTCAACAAAACTAGCTGACTTGGTATGCCATGCCATGCCATTAAAAAAATCAACATTTCAACGACCCAAATTGACAGAATATCGTCACCACCTTGTTCCAATGATATGATGTTGTTTGTTGTGGACTTTGTTTAGTTATGGTAGCACTGTGTAGTCGTGGTACTCTGACATTTTTTTTTTTTTTGCCGAGAAAACACTCTGAGTTAGATATAGGTAATTTTTGGACATTGTGGCCAGTGGTTAGCCTGCAACTTCACCATTTATGAGTAATGACCTACTGTGATGTCAGGTTCATACCGCCTGAAATCTGAACGCATTGTCTTACTTGTGCACATGTTCGTGTGTGCACGCGTTAATTTTAGGAAATAAGGCTTTGCATAACTATTTATATGTACCTTCTTTTTTTATATAAAAAGAGACAACCAGCTTAAAACAAATAATAAAGTTTAGTAAAGGGTACCCCTCCCCGTCGCCTCCTAGGGCAACGGGAGGAGTGATGTTGCCGTTGCCAAAAACCCAACGCCTATCATCGCAGGTCTATGCGTAGCGGCGGCGGTGTACGCCCACACCACAACTCCCTCCCCCTCTCTTGTCTCTTCTCCATCTTATAGTTCTTCAGCACACATTGAAGGGTGCTGCGGCTTGTGGGTGCAAGGATGGTAGATTCGGGGCTCCTAGGCCTAGATCATGTCCTCCTTGTCCCGAATCTGCGACCTGGCGGGGCGAGCGCGGCCACCTCGTGGCGCCTGCTGCACCATGGGTACGCTAGTCTACGCCTTGGGCAGCCTCTCGTGGCTAGGCCGAGGCGTGATGAGCGCTCAGCCAGAGCAGAGCCTAGACGAGAGAGCGGCTCACATCCTTGGGGCAGCACGTAGGTCGCGGCGGGCTTGAGCCGTTGGTCTTGGCAAGGTATGGTGGCATACGCGTGGCGCAGCCGACGCAGCCTACGTGCCCGTCTTGTCGCATTTGATCGGCGGAAACCCCTCTGCCTCATTGTGCTCCCGTCGTCGTCTCTGGCTTCCTATGTCGGAGGCTTGTGACCGTGGATGCTTGGAATTTGGGTGAAAGTCTTGCCTGGCTTTTTGCTGCGGGCCGACAACGGTGGTCCAACTTGTGTCACTACCTCCTTGGAGACATTTGAAGGTTCTGTCCCTGCTACTTTGACTAGTGATGGTGGCATCCGTGGATGTCACTCTCCTTCTTGAAGATGACATTTAAGCACTCCTGCCATTGTGTCTCCATTCGTTCAATGCTCCTATCGCCGAATCTGCTCCCTTTACTGTGCCTGTATGTGCCTTATGTACTTCTTCGCAGTGGTTTGTCCTGCTGAAGCGATTGGCTTTGTCGCCGTCGTTTGGTTTTGTGGAGGATGCTTTGCCCCTACTATTCCTTCCTCGGCGAATGTTTGGTTGCCATTGGATTCTCTAGCGGATGGTTTGTCGTCGATGTTGCTTTGGTCTTTTCTCTGGTGGATGCTTTGCTACCAAAGGTGTGTTGGTCCCTCCACTTGCGGATGCTTTACCGCCGAGGTTGTTTTGATCTTCTCTGGTGGATGCGTTGCCACCAATGTTGCTCAATGTTCGTCTCATCTTCTCTAGATAGATGCTTTGCCACCATGGTTATATCCCTCCTCTATAGGCAACTCTTGTGTTGATGACTATTCTTCTCACGGGCACAACCTGGCAGGGTTTTAGGGCTAAGGGTCGCTTTCTCATCGCTTCTTTTTTTCTTGCTACTTTGGTTTGCTCTAGGTTGCTTACCACTGGCTTGGTGGTTTGTAATATGTGATACGGAGGCTTTCTTATAGTTGTGTCATGTAATTCTCTCTCTCTTAAATATTAATCAAACACATGCTAAGCCACGTTCGCGAAAAAAACGTTTGTGAAAAAAAGAGACAACTAGTTTGTGGTGACATTCCAGAGCATATCTTGCCACTTTGGTTGTGGCTAGACCCTCAAATAGTTGCCTAGTTCACACAACAATCCCGTGTATCGAAATTTCTTGTGTTGTGGTTCGATGTTATCGTCTAGGCTAGATAATTTCTCTAGGGCATCAACCTAACAAGGCCTATGTGCATCCGACATACTCACCTAGGCCGACTCAATAAGTAAGCTTGGTTTGGCTCCTTATACTCTGTACGTCTACAAAAGAATACAGTTCTCGCTTTTCGAAAAGTCAAATGGTTTAAACTTTGACTAAAGTTATACGAAAATGTATTAACATCCATGATACAAAATAAGTACCATTAGATCAATTATGGAATATATTTTCGTAACAAATTTTATTAGAGACATAAATATTAATATAATTTATTATAAATTTGGTCAAATTTAGACTAATTTTAACTAACACAACTCTTTGTAGACAGAGGGAGTATTAGCTTATTAATTTCGCGTTCTCAGCTCGATAGCAAAATAAAAAAAGAAAAAGAAACAAAACAAAACCTGCCTGACTTGTCTCGTTAAGCTACCGAGCTAGTGTAAAAGTAGGATTGAAAAAGCAATCTTATGCAAAAAGAAACAGGAATGCTATACAACACATGTGTGTTTTTGGGTTTGTTGGCACATGAATTTTCTGACCACAGGATGAAGAACGGAAGGTCCGATCTGTTTGTTGCTTTGTGTCTCTGTCGTGTGGGTCCGGATTTGGCGCCGCTGTCTAATTTCCCCCATTTCTCCATTGTCTTGTCCCACCTCACTGATGCTCCGCCCCTTCCCTCCGACGCTCTCCTGGTAGGAGAGGCTACCTCGCCGCTCCGCCCCTTCCCTCCGACGGTCTCCTAGTAGGAGAGGCGACCTCACCGCTCTGCCCCTCCCCGTCTCTGTGCGTCTCCCCGCCCTCACCAATCGGCTGCTCACTCGTCGTCTGCCATTGCTAGAAATGGAGGTGGTAGAGGTGGAGCCTGAGGCGAAGGGGGCTCTCCGTCGTCGATTTGCCATCGTTGGTTTGTTTTCCTTCCATTTCTTCTTTAGATGTTGTAGATTCCATCGGTGTGGATGTGGTTTTGGTTGAATTTTCGCCATTTTGATGTTCTGTTTGTTCTTTTATTTTGTGGAGGTAGAGTTCGAGGTCTAGGCAGAGGGTCACGTCGTTGTCGATTTGCCGACGACGAGCATCCACTACGTATGCGCTCCTCTTCTAACGAGTTCTCGAGACCTAACTTGTTAAGTTATTTGGCTATTGGTATTGGGATGTGATCCAGTTACGAGGCCTAACTGCATAGCAGTCTAGGTGTTCGACGAAATGCCTTTGACACCGGTTGTGTTGGTTTCTGTCCCGCTGTGTCTAGGACGATGGTGGGTCTCTCTGAAGGGGAGAAGCACTTCATCCGCGGCGGCATTGCGCAGGACCTTCGCAGTGATGGACGTAAGCGACTGCAGTTCCGGGCCCTCTCCATCCAAACTGGAGTCATTCCATAGGTAGGTTTCACAACTTGTTTGGGCAGGCATCTGCATGCCTTTCACTTTTCCTTCTTTTCTGGAATGCCCCTGCGCCTGCGGTTTTATGTTACTTCGGATTGGTGGTTGTTACAGGCGAATGGCTCAGCGCGTGTTAGATTGGGGGCCACTAAAATAATTGCTAGCGTCAAGGTAAGAGTCTGTCCTCACTAGCATTTTGCTGCAAATATGGCAAGGCGAATGTTTTTCCATGTCTCGTTCAATCCTCTGTACGCCATCTTCTATTGTCGACTTAGCTTCCAAGCAACTCTGATGTTCCCAAGACAGTGAGGCTGTCAGTTATTGATTGTTATTAAGCATTAGGCACCTATGTTGCAAAGCTAATGCTTTAATTCGATTTTGTTATGTTAAGCTATGAACTCTGAAATCACAATGCTAGTTTTGTTTGGGCCAGTTTTGAGTGACAATAAACATCACGCTAGAGAGTCAACAAGTTGGTGTCTATCTGTCTGTTGATATTGTTACTACTTAGATAAACTCGATAAAATAAAGCCATTACAAATAGTGTGCTGTACCTCCTCCACTGTGTCATTTTATCTGACTTTCTTTGATTCTGATAGGTTGGCATCTACAGGCTGAACTTGGAAAACCAAGCATTCTTCACCCAGACAAAGGAAAAGTTTCCATTTTTATTGACTGTAGTCCAACCGCTGAGCCTATGTTTGAGGTTGGTGATTTGCTGTGACTGGATCAAATGAAAATAACCAACAGTCTGATACATTACTTGTGTTCATCATATACCCAATGTTTGGCACTGTGGTCTGGACCCTGGACTTTATTCAAACTCTTTTAGATCTTCTATGGAACTATGCATATAGACTTTGCTGAAATTTTATGTTTGAATGCTAATGATGTGACGTTGAATACGAAGAAGCAAAAAGCTTGTTGACTATGAAAAATAAAGAAGTCACTGGGATGCATTTGAAGAAGCATATTGTTTTTTCTGATAATAGTTATTTTATATTTTATTACTAGTGGCCTTTATTATTTACAGGTGCTTCTGCATATATGTTCCTTTTGTAGATGTGCTCATTTGATTCCAGTTAGTAGAAAAACAGTATTTTCCTTTGTACATTGGTTACCGATTGCCTGGTAAAACGATGCTACTAGAGAGGAATATATATAGAAAGGAAAACTTTATTTTGTTCCTTTTCAGATTTCATTCTATATGAAAATTGAAAATCCTATTGTTTTACTTTTGTATACATCTTATTTCCTTTATTTGGAGTTTTCTAGGGTAGAGGTTCTGAAGAATTGTCTGCTGAGCTCTCTGTTTCCCTGCAAAGATGCTTGCTGGGTGGTAAAAGTGGTGCTGGTAAGATATAACTTTATTGCCTCCCTTTCATTACTCTGTTCTTATCCATAATAGTCACAGTGCTCTGTTCCTATTAATCTGTTCTATTCACGAAAAAACAAATAAAGCATTCCGTTACTTAATAATTGCAACCAGCAATGCTGTAAATTGCAATTATTTAGCACTGCAATTTTAGTGTTGAGGATATGCAATATGTCCCTTTTTACTTTCAGGGGTTGACTATTAGTAAGGAAATCATTCTTCCACTGAGAATCCTTCCAACTTTTTTGATCTGGGTTTTGTGTAGTGGGTTGTACTAAGCGGTTTGGGATTCATAGTTTGTCTGTTTCCCACATTTTCTACAATTGTGTAATGTCTTACTGGGCCATAACTTTTTCTTTGTTTATTGTGATTTGTGCTAGCCCACACCATAGTTAAATTAGTAATAATACTAGTACTTTTCTAATAGCCAGAGGCAAATCATTTCTCCCTTTCATTACTGAAGCTGCACTTGCATGGCAATTGTCTCATGTGTTCTTGTGCTAAAACATATTGAAATCTGTTTTTTGTGATTTGTGCCAACATACACCAAGTTTTTGTCCTTGTCCTTTCATAGAAAAAAAATTATCTCTTATGATCTGTGCTAACACTTCATGAACTTTGATAATTCTGATTTGTGCCAATATCATTGGCTTTGTCAATCGAGGTTTGTTTGCCTCTTGTCTAGTTGACTTGTTTTAGAGCATCTTTTGCAGTTAAAATTTTCAGTTGTATTCTTGCATTTGTGATGGCCAATGATTGCATTTGTGAGGAAGTTGAGAAATTTTGCTTCTGCTTTGCCAATAGGTGGAGTTCTACTCCTAGAGAATGTTAGATTATACAAGAAGGTAGAGAAGAACGACACTGAGTTTTGCTAAGAAGCTAGCATCTGTTGGTGACCTTTTTTTGTCAATGATGTATTTTTCAGCACGGCACACAGAGCTCATGCTTCAACTGAAGGAGTTACCAAGTATTTTTTTGAAGGCTGCTTCTACATTCTAAACAAGTCATAAGAGAAAAATGCCTGATTATAGTTCAGAGTTGTCTTTGTGCATAGTTGCCTGATTTTATTAGGTGGTTTTCTGTCAATGATACTGCTACAGGAGCACTTATGTCTTATGCCAGTTGTACTTTAGTGATACCAAAGAACTATTTCTGATCAAGACAACTTAAAGATTCAGTAAATCAAACAATTTAAAAATTCAGTTACATAATTACAGTTTGCTATAATATAGATTGCAAGTATCAGGCACTGCGATTTTAGTTCTAAGCATATGCAATATGCTGTTGTTGAACCGTTAGCCTCGTTGTTACTAAATTGTTACTTGTGATTTGTGCTAGTATTTTGCCATACACATGTTTTATACATGATATGGTTCCTAATTTAATTTTGTTTGACTATATTTAGCGTTTATATGTGCTATTCCAAATTCATTGAAAACTGCTATTCTACTTTTATGTTTTCTTTACTTTCCTCATATTTTGTTTGCTTGCTGTATAGGTGTTCTCATTCAAATTGCGGGGAGCATACAACATGATGGCAAAGCTCCCCCGTGAGCAGTTAGAGAGGGGCGTCATATGCTCCTCTGCTGGAAACCATGCCCAGGGTGTTGCTCTTTCCGCTCAGAGACTGGGATGCGATGCTGTCATCGTCATGCCCGTGACAACACCAGAAATCAAGGTTTCTGATCTTTAGATGCTGAACTTAAGACATCCCTTTACATGATTTAGTTTACTTTAGTGCTCACTGAATAATGCAACACCTTAATTCCAGTGGAAATCAGTGGAGAGGTTGGGTGCAACGGTGGTCCTTGAGGGGGACTCTTATGATGAAGCTCAGTCATACGCAAAATTACGATGTTAGCAGGAAGGCCGCACATTCATACCTCCCTTTGATCATCCTGATGTCATCACTGGACAAGGAACTGTCGGCATGTAAATTGTTCGGTAGCTGCAAGGTCCACTGCATGCAATATTTGTACCTGTTGGAGGTGGTGGATTAATTGGTGGAATTGCTGCCTATGCAAAACGGGTTCGCCCATAGGTCTGCTTTCCATCTTACCATTTCTTTTTTCTTTTAAAAATCCTATGCTGAAGACAACAAAGTTTCTTTACACGCCTTCATGGAGACTGGCATGTCCCTGATATATTAAGTTCATTTTTAAGTTGAATCATTTCATATTGGATCAATCTTGTTAATGTAATTTCTTTCTGGATCTTACATTGGTTTCTAGTCAGGCTGATATTTTTTTGGAATGTTTTTGAAACATTTTTCTTTGTACAGGTGAAAATAATTGGGGTGGAACCCTCAGATGCAAATGCAATGGCATTATCCTTGTGTCAAGGTAAGAGGGTCATGTTGGAGCATGTTGGTGGGCTTGCTGATGGTGTAGCTGTCAAAACTGTTGGGGAGGAAACATTTCGCCTGTGCAGAGAGCTAGTAGATGGCATTGTTATGGTCAGTCGAGATGCTATTTGTGCTTCGATAAAGGTGAGAACTATACATATGGGTGTTTTACTTAACACTGTTAAAAAACTTATAGTCTGAACTCACTTCGAGCTCAGTATACAATGTTCAAGAAAAGGAAGATAGTAATTTTGTTGCACCAGTATTCTCTGCTGTAGTGGTCTGTCAATATAAACCACCCAGTCATGAGTTTTTTAATGTTACATGTTCAAAACACTATCTAGGGGGAATGTTGTATAATGTTATGTCATTAACTCTGTAATCTAGCGTCAATTCCTGTGATGTGTAGAGTGTTGTCTAATTTAGTGAGGTGTCTGGGGTTTTTATGGATACACATATAGGATGCATAAATATTATGCAATGTCTATTGCATTCCAATCTTACATTCATATTCCTATCATACTTTATTTAGAAGCACCATTTTCTTGATTGCACATTTATTAGTAGTAAATTGCACACTTCAACTACTGTAATTATAGTGTGTAACATGTGCAATATCTGTTCTTTATAAATAACTTTGTCACTATTTTAGTTAACTTGGAGCATGCAATTGTTCTTGCTTTAGGGCATCGATATTCTTCTGGATGGGCTATTTGGGACTGGAAACGGGTCTTTTGTTTCAGTGTAAGCACTAGACAGTACATTTTTAAGGAGTGCATCTCATTTCTATTTTAATACAAGTCTTCTCTTTAAGGAATAGATCTAATTTGGCTTGATACAACAATTGTTTCCTTAACTATAGTGAAAATGCTGGTTTTGCTTGCTTTGACACTCGTTGGTAGCCGAAAGGTAGTGTAGATATCAGCTGGTTTCATGATATTTTTGTCCTTGTCTTTTTTGGGCATGTTCTGTTGGGTTCAGTTGTACCTTTTAAATGAACTCCTTTAGAACATTGTATAAACTTGTTTTCATCCGTTTTTAAGTGCAAAGTATATGAAGGGGTTAGTAATATTAAGTATGTCTGCGTTAACCTTTGTTTTGAGGTCTTCACCCTTGTGCCTTATACTCCCTCCAGTCACTTGAGGTCTACTCTTATGGCTTATATTCCCTCCAGTCGTTTGTACTTGATGCTCAGATAGGGAAACCAAGTTCGTTTGAGCTTGTTTTTTTTGTCTGTAATGTCAACTGTATATGACTGGAGTTAGTATCATTCATTATCACTATATGACACTGTTAGCAAGATCTGACCGCATTAGCAATTTAACAATTTTTGTGTACATGTGGGACAGTCCTCTTGAGATTCTTAAGAGCATATGTTTTGGCATGATACAGGATCCACTTGATTTTCTTCTGCTTTCCTAAAACCAGGAGTTATGGGAGTTGAAAAATGGCCTTTTACCCCCTGTCTTTTTTATAAAATGTTGCATGTTCTTGATTCATAGCATAGTCTTGATTCATAGCATTGTCTCTTATGATTTGTGGTAACACATTTTAAACTTTGTTTATTGTGATTTGTGCTAGCACACATCTCTTATTTTATCATTGTCCTTTCATAGAAAAAAATTGTCTCTTGTGATTTGTGGTAACACATCTTGAATTTTGTTAATTGTGATTTGTGCTAGCACACACCTCTTATTTTGTCCTTGTCCTTTCATAGAAAAAAATGTCTCTTGTGATTTGTGCTAAAACATATTGAACTTTGTTAATTGTGATTTGTGCTAGCACATACGTTTTATTTGTCCTTGTCCTTTTATAGAAAAAATTTGTCACTTGTGATTTGTGCTAACACATCTTGAATTCTGTCGATTGTGATTTGTATTAGCACACACGTCTTATTTATCCTTGTCCTTTCATAGAAAAAAATGTCACTTGTGATTTGTGCTAACACATCTTGAATTCTGTTGATTGTGATTTGTGGTAACTACATGCAGTAACAAAGGCATAGTGGGCTGACAGTTGTGTGTTGATGCAGTTAGAACACCCCTGTTTGTTGTGATTTGTGCCAATACAGACCCCACACTCTCTTTCTCAGCCTCTCTGTCTATATTTGTGCCAATATAGACCACATTTTTGTCCTTGTATTTCTGTTCTTTGTGATTTTTGCCATTGCCTGGACCTAGATTACTGTCCGGCTCTCTTCTTCCCCAACCGCCCACCCACTCTCTGATGAGTGATAACCAATGTTGACTGCTTGTAGTATGTAAACTAACCAGAGTTCTTTGTAAGAGACGAACAAAGATGTGCCAACACACATCTTATTTTTGTCATTTGTGTTTCTGTCTGTGCAGGATCTAGTTGTTCCTATTAAGTTCAGCAGCAGCAAGTAAGCAATTAACTTATAACATTCCTTGGTTTTTAGATAGCAGCAGCAAGAACTCATGAAGCCTTCGCTGTTTGGGCTGGGCAATTATGTTTATTTTGTGGAATGCATGCAGCAGCAAGGTAAGCAACCTGGTCATCCTTAAGGTATATCGTCACTGAGAATTGAAGATGGATTGTTAACAGGTTTATCATTGTCTAGGTCATCAAGCTTTGTGATTTAGGGGTGGATGACAATGTTTGTTCTATGGGTTGGGCACAGTGTGGCACTCACCTATCTATAGGTACAAATCAAAGAAAAGTTCAGGTTATGTCCCATTCTCAAGTATAAACATTATCCTACTGAAGCTTCAATTTTCTTTTCTGATAACGTATGGTCCCTAATCTCACATATTTTCCAGGTTTGTGGACTCAAGTGGTCTTATAACAATCGTTAGCTTGCATCAGGTGGCAATGATAACAGAGTAAGATGCCCGTCCATTTCTTGTTAGTTTGGAATGCATTGTTCTTAGGACACTGACACGTAGGTAGTTTTCAATGTGTCAATACCTGCAATCCTTGTTTATCTCTCTTGTCACCATTACAAAAATTGCAATCATTTTCTGAAGGCCTGTCAGCCTGTGATAATTGTCATGAAATTTTGAAGGCGTAAACCTTATAACTAGTCTTTTTTTAATTTAAAGCTGGGAATGATGAAGACATTTTTACACAAAATGACAGATGGAACTTCAACAATAAGGTCAGTATTTGTTAGTCTGCAGTCAGTTAGTTTGCCCTAAAATGAGAAATGTCTTGCATTCATAACCCCACACTAAAAATACTAGTTGCACTATTTGAAATCTACAATTTTATCTTTCAGATTTGGTAATTCATTTAGAAGAGGAATATAGGAAATGCAGAACATATATACATGCTGTGGCTACAAAAGTACTTATTGAAATTATCCAATAAAAACGTGTTTTCAGTATGTGTGTGTGTGATTCTTCTAGCTACGTGATCCTCTTATCTCGCATAATATATGCTGGATCTGCTTGTTCACAGTGAGGAACCAGGGAACCATGAAGCACAAGCTGCGTGGGCTTTTTTTCTCTAATAGAATTTGTGTGCTAGCTTCTTCCTAAAACACATGATTTTTTCTGTATTGTAATTCATGTATTTTTTAGGCAGCCAATAACCATGTGCTAGCTTTGGCTGAAACATATGGTTGTTGGGTAGACAGATTCCAAAGAAAACCCAAAGGTATTTCTTCACATGAATTAATTAATGCTGGCTATGCCAAATTTGCCGGCCGTCCAGCCAAACAGAAAGTGAGGGAACCCAGCCACACTGTAATTCTTAATCCCTTCCAGGGACAAATCCGTAATTTAAACCCCTGCCCGCACTATACCATGCCACCTCACCCCTAATCCTCAACTAATCATCTTTTCCCTTTCTTTAACTCCAAATAAACCAAAAAGGAAATAACGCCAACGGAAATAGAAAAAACAAAAGCCACTTCTTCCCCAGTCCACCGCCTCCCCTCTCTGCTCCTCCAGCGAAGCGCACGCACGACGCGCGCAGGCAGGAAGGCAACCGAGCTCCTTTGCTTCTACCCGCGGCAACGCCCCAGGCGCGCGCGACGCGTCGAGCTCCGGAGGCCGAGGGCGAGCGCGAGTGCGGGAGCGGAGGAGAGGAGCGCGCCCGCGACACGGCTGGGACCCCCCACCACGCTCGGGTCCGAAGCCGGATCTGCCTTGGGGCTCGCGCCCGCGGCGTGAGATCAGGGGGGCGCGGGGGCCGCTGCGGCTGGTGGAGCGCACTGCCGGCGGATGGAGGGCGCCGGCAATCGAAGGCGGCGGTGGAATGCGGGTGGGTGACCTGTTTTTCATTTTAATGAGGTGGAATGCGGCTTCCCGAGCTCCTTCCTGTTTTTCATTTTATAATGAGGTGAACGATTTTGTTGTTAATTTTGTGTGGGTGGCCTGGGAGGGGAAATGTGGAGCATGGGATTTGGGTCTTCGCCAAATTAGCGCCATTTTGGATGAATTTTGGGGGTTGGTATTCGTGTACTGCTAGCTTCTGGGTCCAATTCGTTGCTCTCAGTTTTCGAAACAGTTTTTTTGGCGCAGGATTTGCTAGTTTATGGCTCTGGGAGCACGTTGCTTGCTGGTGTTCCTTGGGAAACTAGTAGAATTGAGCGCGTGTTGTGTTGCTCTGGTGTCTAGATTCGGTTTTGAACTAGAAACACAGGCGTCGCGCCTCCAGCCCACTTATGTGCTGGTTGCCCTCTTTGCTGCTGCCAGCGATGACTAATCCACTAAAATCGGTCATCTGGGCCACTGTATTTTCTTAGACTTCCAATAATGTATTTGGTGCATTTTCTTCCTGAGTCAGGCCACTGTGAGACCATGAACCTTGACTGCATAAGCTCCCTGATGCTATGATAACCTGCCTGGCCTAAGCCCTAGCTGCCAGCCTGCCACCAAGCGCTGCAGTGTGCAGTTCCTCTTAGATCTCCGTAGAATTCAAGCGTGGTGAGTAGCACCAATGTGCCATATCTAGTGTTATAATGTGATACCATGTTCTCTCTCAAGTGAATAAGTTCGTCTATCATGTTTGCGTTAATGGTAAAACAATTTAGTAAGTATCTTGAAGTACCTCAGCTTCCATCTTAAATGAGGAGTGCTAATGGTACGAGGACGACCGGATAGGCTGGCCGATGCAGCCGTGCAGGCGCTATAGCTCATTCCAGAAGCCTTAGCATTGGATGGACAGCTCGATCTCACACTGGTAAGCATCCGATGGCCAGAGAACTATGGGCGATGTGGCCCAATCATTGCCCGGTTCTTGGTGCAGGTTTTTATATGTAGAAATTGGTTGCTCAATCGCCACCGATCTCATGCGTTCTTTCTTTTACTCTTGGGTTGCTTCAATTCTGCTCCCCTTATGTTGCTTTGCTATTGGGGAGCTGTATTTTGTGATGTGACTGATGCAAATTTATCTTTGGGGTTGCAAATAGAGATGTTGCAAGGTCGAGTTTGGGCCCAATTTGTGCTGTCCGATTTGTCGCTAGGTCTAATTTCGATTTGTTATCATGCTGATTTATCCGAAATGTTATTCCCTCCAAATTGCCTGAATGCCTGGTGATTTAGCTCTAACACGGGATGAGGTGAGCGTGCTTGATAGTTCAATTGAATATGAACTTTTAGGTTTTCTAGAGATACTTTTGTTGTCCATAAGTGACTTTGGGAACTTTCCAATCAATTGGTTGATTGTTGCTGACTCTTTTGAAGACTTATTATTTGACTTTTTTATGCAATATTTCATTTGATGCAATAAGATGTGCAGTGGATTGTAAAATAGCAAATTTAGATGCTAGGAATACCTCATTACGTTAGCAAATTCTGCTAGTTGGTACGTGTTTTCATCCAGATGTGATGGATTTGGCAGTTTCCGTACTTCAAGTGGTAGAAATAATGGTAGCTTCAACTTTGTGTGCCTTTCCGTGGCCTTCTTTTGTTGGTGTATTTTGTTTTATTACTTTCTATGAATGTATTGGTATGATTGCTCTGTGGGTGCAATTGGGTGGGCTATTTCTGATGGTGGCATGCTGGATTGGTTATTTTTTTGTAATGCATGATGAGAGTGATGCTGTATTTCTTTTCATATATTTGCCATTTTCATACCTTATCCTTTGTTTTTCTACACATTTAAAAGTTATGATAAGTTGGTGCAATTTGGACCTGTTAAGTTCTTTATTAACACTACCATATATTGTAAGCCATGATATATGTTCCGGATGGAATCTGACTGCATTCTACTGTCTCTGAAAGAAGGGTACCAAGCTTAAGAGGCCAGGAAAAATGCCACCGTCACCCTCACTGAGGAGATCAAGGTCTCCTGCACGGGAGACTTATCACAAGAGGACCAACAGTTTCGGAAATGTGCTTCCTGCGAAATCAAAGGATGACGAACTCGCTTTGTTCTCTGATATGCAGAAAGTTGAGACGGAGAGCTTCTTACTGGAACCGTCAGAGGATTTTGATGACTCAATCGGTAATGCTTGTAAATTTCATCTTCGTCCCTCTTTATACAGTCCCATAGTGTTATTTTTTTTTGGTTACTTACCATTTTTAAGTTATTTCTTTCCATCCATCAGCAAAATTGAGCTATTTCCCGGAAGTAAAACTTGGTGTTAACATTCCTGCCCATGGAGAAAGCCATGATTTGCTTAATGCGGACGGCGATAAAAATGATTATGAGTGGTATGCAAACTTGATTGTACATTTTATATGTCTTGATTGAAATGGTTGATAGTTGCTGTAGCCTTGATTTGCTTACCTTATGAAGCACCTGCCTTGCATCGTACATTGTAATGTAACGTTTGCTTCGTTGATATTTAAATATTATGGATTGAGTTCTTGTTTCCTTCATGAGTGGTGCCTGTTTTTGTTTAACTTGTTTAGCATGTTGCATGGTCAGTTCTTACAAATCTGGTAATTCTGTGTAGATTTTCGTCTGAATTTTGGCCACAACTTGTAAGGTTGTTGCTTCGTTAAAAAAGAGCTCACGTGGACACGTGGTTATTCTGTAGTCCTGTTTCAATCCTATTTTACATTGAAAGGAACAGCGTCGAATCTTCAAATATTTATAAAAATATTCACATTGTTATCTTGTATTTCTGTTTCTTATCACTAAGCACTCTTGATGACTGCCAGTTAAGACTAGAATTTTTAATGCTGTTCAATCTTGATATGAAGTGATTCCATATTATGATAGTATGAGTTAGCCAATAACCCTTTCGTAAGCATTAGATTTGATGTTCTGACGTTCTTAGTTCATAACAGCTAGAATGTTTTCATCGCTTAAAACATGGAATATCATTGAAAAAAATGCCAAATGCACCTTTCATGTTTGAAGAATGTTAAAAATGATATGGTGACCTACTGGCTACTTTTGTTGTACGGATGGTATGAATGTATGATGCTAACCATTAATTCACTCTTGTTATTGGAGGATCATTGCTCAGAAGAATTAGTAGCATAACTCTATGTCTAAATGGCTATTTGATTTATCTTACAGAAAAAAATAAATGTAATTGGTGGTTCTGAACTTAATAATACTTCCTATGCTTGCACTTCTATGTAAGTGTTTATATCTTGGTGCAGGGTAATGACTTGACCTCCATTAAATTTTCCAATTATCAGGTTATTAACTCCTCCAGAAACTCCACTTTTTCGATCTTTGGATGACGAAGAAAACCAATCCATCACTCAGGTTTCTAGGGGCAGAGCTCAGAGCAAGCCTATACAAATTTCAAGATCATCCACGGTGAGTGCTTATGTCCAGAGGGGTTTATTCCAAGAACTATATTAGGTTGCATCCATTACGTATCAAATATATTGTGTTCTATTCATATACAGATGGATAATAGTCAAAGAGCTAGTAGAAGCAGTGCAAGCCCAAGTAGGCTTAGCCCATCGCCACGCTCTATGGGAAGGACAAGATCATCTAGTTCAGCTTCTCGCTCTAGCCCACCACTTGCTGTTCAATCACAAACGCCATCACGAAGATCGTCAACCCCTCCGATTGCTAAGACATTAACACCTCCTCGAAGGTCTCCAAGTCCTGTCTCAAGGAGGATGAGTACTGGTTCAAGTGGTCCAACTTTGAATGGAACAAGAGGAGCTTCACCAGTGAAACCTAATCGCAGATCTTCTTCACCAAAGCTGCATGGATGGCAATCAAATGTTCCTGGTTTCCCTTTCGATGCGCCTTCAAACCTTCGCACATCTCTAACTGATCGTCCAGTATGCCGGTCAAGGGGTGGATCACCTTCATCTTTTAGTGGACTAGAAAAGGGTTCAAGAGGTAGAAGACAGTCAATGTCTCCCACTCCATCTAGAAGAGCCAATTCATCTCACAGCATTGAACGGGACCGAATGAGCTCTTACAGCAAAGCTTCTGCAACATCATCTGGTGAGGATGATCTGGATTCTATGCAGTCTGTACCAATTAGCTACTCCAGTAGCCCAGTTGTGAAAAAGAGCTTGGTTGTGATGAAAACCAGAACCATTGCATCATCAAAGAATCTGTCCAAAAATTTCACACCTAGTTCTGTCCCGAAGCGGTCATTTGACTCTGCACTTTGGTTGATGGTAAGCATTTCTCTGCTTTTTATGTTATAATAATAGAATATTTTCTCATGTCTTGCAAGCATCTCTTGTATTGTGTAATTAGCAGTTGATTTGGTAGATTGACACTTAGCATACATTAATTTTCTCGTGTTGATCTTGGTCAATTGGTGCATTTTTTCTACTCAAGATACTAGTTGGCACCTTATGCAAATGATTCATTTCTTACTGCTACTGAGAACTATTTTTATATAGCACATTGTTGTATAGTTTTATTTGAACAATGTTGTGGGCGTACTTTTTCAGCAAATGAAGACCATACTTCTGTTTATTGTAGATTTTCTAAAGCCGAAACATGAAACTAAGATGTGATGGTCTTTCTTCCCAGGATCACCGCAAAGCTCCACAAGATAGGTTCCGACCACTTCTATCAGGTGCCCCTGCCAGCACATTTGGGGCTGGGAATGGAATTGATGTGCACAAACCTATGTTCTCACACAATTCCTCTTTGACAACTAGCAGCAATGCAAGCTCTTACCATGGTGCCACTTTTGGCTCTTATACGCCTGGCAGCCAAGAGCAACGTGATTTGGTTGGTGAATGGGAAGAAGATGATAGTTCTCGGGGTCATGAGGATATATTTATGTTTGATAAATTGGATGAGCTAAATGAAGAAGCCATTCATTACAAGAGCACGGAATCTACGGATAATTCACTGGTCATAGTAAAACATCTAGTAAGTGGAAGACAGGACTTGGAAGGAAGCAGAAGACCTAATCAGTCCTTATGCCATTCTACTGATAGTTCTCAGGTTGGCAATAGTAAAATTGCTACTTGCTCTAGATGTGGGAAGTTATTTGATGCGATGGATGTGGATGAAGAGGGTGTCTATTGTGATGTATGTGCTGCAAAGGTTGGGAATATCTTCACTGGTTCTACTGTACAAACTATAGGAGAAGAAAACCAGCAATATGATAAAACTGCAAAATTGAAACGTTGCATCGCATCTGATCCTCCCATACCCACAGATTGTATAGGCTATAGCAAAGAAGTATCTCTTGATCATCAACTAGTGAACAGTGAATCTTACACTGATTGCCTGGATCAGGTCCCTCCAATTCACTCAATGGGTCACACACCTCAGGAAATGCTACTGGGGCAGGAGGAAAAGATAGACGCAGAGCATAGAAAGAAACATGTTGGGGACTCATTAGGAAATACAAACGATATTTCCTTTCATCGATCTAGTGTGACTGAATGTGAAGAAACAGAACCAACATCTGTGGGGCATGACCTTTTCATCCGAGACCAAATGGATAACCATAATCATGGATTGTCCCAATGTAATGAAACTGTCTCTGAAACTATGACCAGTGACAATTCTCCACAACTGGGATCAACTACATATCAAAATCCTAAACTTGAAACTACTGAGGGTACTGGGATATCAGTATTGTTAGTCCCTAAGTCAAACAGCAATAAATGGCCTGTTGTAGAAGGGAGGGCCCTGGCTGCTACAAGTATTCTCTGTTCAGAACCCTATTATGCAAGAGATGGTGTCAGTATGATGAAGCGTAGCTTTGGACTGGACAGCTCTTCAGCTGCTTCTTCCAGTGATCTCGGGTCTTCGAGGCAATCAACTATATGTTTTGAGCGCCTTAGGAGTGGTAAGAGGGGTGACTTTGAGAAGTCTCAGATAAGCAGTACTATGAGTCGTCAAAGCATTGCTTCTGTGTCAGATATGTCAATTTGTAGCTCTTCAGCTTCACTTTGCCCTCAGAGTGATGCAGTAGGAGGTTCCTGTTTCCCAATTGACACTTTGGAAAGCAGTACTTCAAGAACATTGATCTCTTCTGAAGAAAATGATGCTTTTTGTAAGGATGCTTTGCCAAGTGCTATGGAATATTCGTCTTCTTCACAGGTTATTGCCGATGATGACAGTCCCGTTGACTTGAAAAGTGAGCTAGGAGATACAACAGTTGAGAATCATAGTGCTGGCAGAATGGCTGACGTGGATCATACCAGTACAAATATGTATTCTTTAGATACTGAAATGCCAAGTGATACCCGAGAGTCATCAGGCCCAGAGGAAAGTTGCATGCCTGAAACTGAAGAGGATACTTATGCCATCAGTCAGTGCAATAAAGGTAGTGCCCCCGGACATTCAAGTGATGAGAACAACTTTGATGATATTCAAATGCAGTCCGAAATAGTTCAGGGTTCAGCTGAGGAAAACAGATTGGATGATTGTTGCATGTCTGCCATCTCCGAGGAGGACGTGTTGATTTCTGGACAAGAAGCTGACATAAGGAAACTTCCCAATGATGGTACGGATTTCTGTATGCTTTTTTTTCACCTACAAGAGTTATGAGTTGTGCCTATCTCAAAGCTCATGTATATATGTTACTTGCTTGAGTCATGCATTGGTCCTCTATTTGTCTTGTCTGGTATATAGTTTTTCTGGTCCGGAATTAGCTGTTGTATGTATATAACAAATCTTTTGTGGACATGATTTATTCTTTGGACCAAATAAAAGAAAATCCAGGGTGGACATGGGTCTGTTTGGTTCATGTCCTTTAGTGCCGAGCTAAATTTTGTCGCTGCTTAGGTTATCTGGCTAGCATTTTTTTTCTCGAACACGCAGGAGAGTTGCGTATCATTGCATTAAAAGAAGAGAGTTACAACACATCCAAGTATCCCTAAAAAACATTTGGTTTAGGGTCCAGTTTGTCCGAGCCAAGGAAATTATGGCCACGCCGTGTAGAGTAAGCAGCAAGCCGCAGAAGATTCCAGGGCGGCTGATTTTTGTGCCACATTTTGGCTTGGCGACACTGTTAAGCACAAGCTGAAGTGTCAGCTGGCTGCTGGTTCCAAAAATTGCATTGATTGCTGCATTATCAATGTTCAGATCACAATATTTGCTAAACCAAGTATCTCATTGCAAATCTTTTTGAAGTATTTTGTATTGTACAACAACAACAACAACAACAACAACAACAACAAAGCCTGTCAGTCCCAAGCAAGTTGGGGTAGGCTAGAGTTGAAACCCACCAAGAGCCCCTAGTCACGGTTCAGGCACATCAACAGCTGCTTTCCAAGCACTCCTATTCAAACATAGATCTCTAGGTATATCCCAAGCTTTCAAATCTCTTTTTATTGCCTCCCCCATGTCAATTTCGGTCTACCTCTACCTCTCCTCACATTATTAGCTTGGCTTAGGACTCCACAATGCACTGGTGCCTCTAAAGGTCTCCTATGCATTGTGGAGTCCTAAGCCAAGCTAAAACAAGAAGGAAGTATTTTGTATTGTATTCCGTATAATTAATCTGATAAAATAAGACCTATTTTCCCTATAGTTGATTAAAAAATACTTATGACATAGGCCCCACATGTGATGTTCTTGGTTTGACAGGAAAATTAGGCTACTTTGGCTTGGCCATGAAACAAACATATCATTTTTTGCCAAAATTTTGCACTGTCCAACTTTGTCCACTGCCAATATTTGGTCAGGCCACCTGGGATATGCAACCAAACATGCCTATAATTCTATGATTAAGCAGTCAGTCCAATTAGGTGTGTTAATTATTTGAAGGGGCCATGCATAAAAATACCCTTGATGTGTGAAATTTACAAGAGGGGTGGGTAATTTCCAAGTCTTTGGTTTCAAAGAACATCTTCATGATTGTTTAATAAACCATTTTACTCCCTCCATTTCAAATTATAAGACGTTTTGGCTTTTCTACATACATAGATTTGCTATGCACTTAGATACACACTATATCTAGATACATAGTTAAAACAATGTATCTAGAAAAACCGAAACGTCTTATAATTTGGAACGGAGGGAATACTGTTCTTGTGCACACTGCAGCATAGTAGAAAAAAATTTGCAGGGCATTTTTGGTTGATTTATCATCTTAAATTGCTAGTCCCTGATGTATCTTCAAAGATATGCATGCCTTCTATTTTCTTCTCATAATCAATGAAATTATTTGTATCCTTTGATGAATATAGGTGAATATATAAGTATTTGATACTTATTTGCAGTAGGGGTTCCACCCTTCCTGCTCCTCTTAAAAAAAGAATATATAAGTATTTGACACAATATTTTTCTCTGAATTGTAGAAGAATTTTGTGCGGAAGTAGAAGGATCAAGGAAACAAATCCAGAGATGCTTCACATTGGAAGAGGCTGCTGATACAATTCTCTTCTGTAGTTCTATTGTCCATGACCTTGCATACAAGGCTGCGACTATTGCATTGGAAAACAAGAAGGAATCAGAGTTTGTCGACTCTATTCGCCCAACTGTTACAATAGTCGGTGGATCTTTTCCTAAGGAAGAGAGTTTACCAAAGCTGCCTCACAGACGAACTCCAAATCGTAAGGTCAAAAGGAAAAGATTGGAAGGTGAAACAACTACAACGGAAACTACAGAGAAAGATGCTGTTGCGAAAGACTCCCCCCCTGTATGTTCTGCATCGGGTATTGCAAGGAATTCTGATAATATGAAACCTCCAAAGCTGGAGTCCAAGTGCAACTGTATAATCATGTAAGTAACTCAGTCACATCCAGATCGAAGGAGATTTGGGATATTGGTTGGGACAAAAATCGATGCATGCTGGTTTCATGTTACATGCAACTTGAAGAACGCCTACCTGCTTGGTTTAACCCGTTGTCAGCAACGATGGAGTTCAACACAGTGGATCTTCCACTAGATTATTTTACAAAGGTGCATTTGCTGTGTTTTAGGTGACAGAATGCACTGCGAGATATTCTTTTGTAAAGTATTTTCTTCTCCTTCTCTGTTGTGGAAATTTTCTGCTTGTCGTGAGGTCCATTGCGGTTTGTCCAAAGTGTGAAAGACTACTAGAGTTGTGCTGATAGCCTATTTACTTGCAACGCACGTGGCTGCTTGTGAAAATGATGGTCGTATACTCGTATGCACACGGCCTGGATCTCAGTTTCTGCATTCCGCAATGCATCTCTTCATTCTGGCCAGTGGCTGTGGGTGTTGGTTCTTTTGCCCCACACCATATATGGTGGCGTTCTCAGCTCTCCAAGTTCTTACTTTGAGATTTTTACCTGGACTGAAAGTAATGGCTTTATTTTCCATGCCTCCTAACATACGAAAGGGCGTCGATTGATATCTGCACATTGGCTTAGCCTGACGCCTTTACCTGAACGTAGAAAATTTGTTGATATTAATTTACTCATTGAATCTGAGAATTGGGGAGTCCATTTATATTGGTCATTTTACTATAGAGATACTTCGGAGCGTAGGATTGTATTGGAGAAATTCCATTAAATTAGATTTATTCCTTTCCCTGAAGTCCATCTCTAACAAGGTACCCTCATATCTAGCTGTGGACCTTTCGTAATCAGGTGTATTCACTCCGTTCCCAAAAGAATATATTTCTCGCCTTTTTTTTTTAAAAAAGGTCAAACAATATTAAGTTAGACTAAAATCTATAAAAAAAGTATTGATATTTATGATACCAATTAAGTACCATTCATCCAAGTGTTTGACTTAGCAATATATGCACAATACAAGTATGCCTTACATTCATTCTCTACCCATGAGCTCCACATGTGCCTTAGAAGATGATGTAAAGGCTAAGCATCATGGCCTCGGTGAGTTTCATACACCACTAAGAGACTTGAGAGTACCATCTAAGGAACTTAAGCATGATTCTTTCAAAACTTACTCAAAACCTCCGGAAGGTTTGATCAAACTAAGGTGGGAGAATGAGCACTCTGTCTAGCTGTTGTCTTTCAACTTCTCATAATAAGGTGAAAGCTATAAGCTCCATGATGGCTACCAAACCAACTGCTGAACTATTGGAAGCCCTAAGCTCCCAATAGTGTATATAATTTTATAATAAATAACTATCATTAAATATATTTTTATGTAATAAACATATTTGGAGGCATGAATATTGATATTGTTTTTACGAACTTAACCAAACTTAAGAACATTCGACTGATGAGCAAGATCCCAACACAGTATTTACAAGCCTGATGAGCAGGGTACACCATTATGTACACAGAACTAGGTTTTCCCTAAGCCAGATGAGCAGGGTACACCTTATGTACACAGAATAGCGTGCTGTCGTCTTCAACTAAAGTGAGTACTGGTGCCCGCTATTCAGCACTCTGCCAATGACATCCGTGTTCCATCCAAATACAGAATCCGAGCTGTCAACACATCCAAGGAAAAGGGGTCACCTGGAGATCGAGATATATGTAGAGAATCTACAAAAAATTGTTTGGGCTAACTAAGGATGGGCCTTATCACAGACCGACCAATATCAAATATAAGACTCACCTTGGGATCATGATCTCGTGATAGAAAATTCTGTCAGGGATGGCAGGAATGTGGTCCTTTTTCTCATTGGCGAAGTTTATGATCTGGAATAGCACTTCGTTAATCACCGACTCCAATGCAGCACGCCTTGTGCTGGTCTCCTCCAGAGCATTCGCTAGGAGCATATTGCATAAAATGTTACTGCTACATTCAATATGTTTATGACAGCGTCACGAAGGCCATGAAACTTTAGTTAACCAAATTACCTCCGATGTTTGTCAGCCCTTTGGAGCTGTTTGACTTGCTGTATCTTTTTGGGCTCATGACATGCAAATTGATGAACCATTGCTCCCAATAAATGCGCTCTGTTTTGTTGACAAACCAACCTGGGTGTCTCTGTTTGTCGTCGAAGGAGAGGCATATCTGAGATATTCAGTTCAGTAATCAGAAGAAAGATAACATAGTTCAGCAGCAACAGAAGTAAACTGCAGCATAATATCAAAATGGCTAATTGTTGTAGTTCAGACCTGGTTTCTCCACCCAAGCAGTGAACTGGTCTATCTTTTCATCAACTTCCTTTTCTAGTTCCGGTAACGGACTCTTGGCTGAAATGGCTAGAGCGGCCGCATGGCACCCCTGTGACCCGGGTTCGACTCCCAGAGGGAGCGGATTTACGTGGTCAGGGTAAAAAAATCCCCTCGTCCGACTTCACTCAAAGCACGGTGGTTCCGAACCATCTCACGTGGTGAACGGTCCCAGTGTAAGGATGCAGGGGCAGAGGTTCGGGGATTTTCTTGATCTGCGTGAGAGATCTTCTCTACCAGGCATTGCCCGGGGGCCGTCTTACCCCCCGCAGGTCAAGTTTTTTTTAGTTCCGGTAGACCACATTGTACCTAAACACATGAAAACATCGAAGTAAGCAGTGGCAAAGGAAATGCAAATGAAATAAAGTTATTAGCCTGCAACAAGAAAGGTAATCATATTTGGACAATACATATGCCATCGTGGTTAAGTTGGAAACTGATACAGAGAAAGCAACTTGCTGAAACGCTTGTTAAATATCTATCTATCCAAAGAGCGAAAAAAATTGAAAATACATCTTACCCAAAAGTTTTTTACCCACTCTATATTAGAACCCTCAGGTCATTCATATCTCTAAATCTAAAGGTGCAAACTAATCTGTCAGCGGGCCATCAATGCGCTTACAGTCACCATTGAGAGTCTTACGCGTTCCTGCCGCCCTCCCCAGACCGTCTTTTTTCACCGAATAACTTTTTACCCACCCGCGTACACGCAACGCCCCCTCCCGTGTGCTTCTCTCCCTCCCGAGATGTAAATCACAGTTATGCATCATTCCTTCTTGAGAACTCTTCTATCTACTGCCTCTTCCTTTCCCTTGCTCGCTGATGCTAGGGTTCCTGTGCCCGCAGAGGATGGACCAGCGTGTACCAAAGGGCGCGGGAGAGAGAGCAGCGCCGCCTGCTCGAGTAAGCTTTGGATTTCTAACACACAAAACATGAGTTGCTGCCCACAGCACATACTCCCCCTGTCCCAAATTATCTGTCGCTTTGGGTTTCCGTGCCGCAAGTTTGAGTCGATTTGTAGAAAATGCATGCAACATTTGTATCTCCAACAACAACAACAACAGCAACAAAGCCTTTTAGTCCCAAGCAAGTTGAAACCCAACATGAGCCCCTAGTCACGGTTCAGACACGTCGATAGTTGCTTTCCAAGCACTTCTATCTAAACAAAGATCTCTAGGTATACCCCAACCCTTTAAATCTCTTTTTATTGCCTCCCCCATGTCAGCTTTGGTCTTCCTCTACTTCTTCTCACATTGGTATCTCGACTTAGGATTCCACAATGCACTGGTGCCTCTGAAGGTCTCCTTTGGACATGGCCAAACCACCTCAACCTATGTTAAACAAACTTTTCTTCAATTGGTGCTACCCCTAACGGTCACGTATATCATCAGTTCCGAACTCGGTCCATCCTTGTGTGACCACAAATCCATCGCAATATACGCATTTCTGCGACACTCAGTTGTTGGACATGTCGTCTTTTTGTAGGCCAACATTATGCTCATTAACATTTGTATCTCCAAATAAATTTATTAAAAAACTAGATTCAAAGATCTTTCCAATGATACTAATTTTATACCATAAATATTAATGTTTTAATATATATTTTATCAAAGTTGTTTCTCGGGAAGCGAAAACGACAGATATTTTGGGACGGAGGGAGTACTAATCTGTTGATCACTTTCTCTGTTGATTCTAAACTTCACAACTACACATTAAAATCAGTTAGCTCCTTTTGTTTCCGGTTTACCGAAAAGTAGATCTCAATTAGACCTGACAATGGATTTGGATCATCCAAAATCTAAATGGATTCAACCCACTTTGGATTTAATTGGATGGATGTTGTTTGGACCTGGACATTCTTTCCATGAGATCCAAACGCATTGGATTGGTTTATAGAAAGAGCTGGATATCCAAATATCCATTGGACCTCGCCCCTCTCCTCCCGGTGCCTCTCCCAGGTGGGCGGCAGCACCTCCACCGTGGCATCTTCAGCTTCTAGCAGTTGCTCGTGGCGTCGTCTTCCTCCGGCTGTTCCTGCTACTGCGGCGCATCCAATCAACCCAGTTCAAAAGGAATCCAACTAGTGAGGCATGCATCCAATCCAAACCATTGTCATGCCAGAAAATCCAGTCCAGTATCTCGTCAATACGAATCCAATCCAATTGTCCAAATACTTCCGTCCCTGAGGTACTCACTGTTCCAGCAGCCCGTTCCAGCTTGCCGGCGTCACCGACCTTGTTCGACATCTCCAGGGACGGAGGCAGAGAAGCAGTGGGACGCCATCATGGACGTGCTCGCCATGGTGCTCGCGCAGCCTAACCAGGTGGTGTTCCAGTCCCAGACGATCCTCGCTGCACCAGCAGAGGCCAACAGCACCTGGGGCCACGAGCCAACGACGAGTCGATGATTTAAGCCGGAGCGCGTCGACGCCGTACGCGACAAAGGTGGCCAAGGTACGCAGACGTGATCTGGCAAGCTGGAGAAGCATATCACCATTCACTTATTAGGCGGCAGGCATAATCCACTTCCAGGTCTAATCTCAATATTAGTAGCAGTAATACTGAACCATGGCTAATGGCTACAGCTAAGTGAAGTATTACAATGACACACATAACCAATTTGATTGGCCATAATAATACGAGGAAAAGAGAAGACAGGCATTCTTGCCCACCGCTAGACAGTCGTATAATATGTGAAATGCCAGTAAACACTCTAGTCACAGATTGGGGTTCCAGACATGTTCTTAAATAATCCTAGGTCGCATCTTCTTGTAAGTTACTAACTTTAGAACACTCAATTATTGGGATATTGGGTCTTTGGAAAAGTTGTCACTGAGGAATATAGGTTACATTTTCTCTTGAAACAAAATCTGGTTTTAGAACCATATATTGTGAATATAAGTAGTGGTGAAAATTGCAGTTGGGAGTCTGTGAAAAGTGAATGCATCAATAATTTTCAAATGGAAGTAGTAAATATATAAATATAATTACTTAAAGCACAACACCGTATGCCTTGACCATGGAAACAAACCCAGATCTTAATGCAGGGAAATACTCACATAAGTGATCTCAAGGAAATCACAGTCAACATCTTTGGGGCGAACCAGGCTGAGGGTTCTATGGAAGAATATGGTGTGCAAAATGCCTGCAGCATAGTTCATATTTACCATATCCATTAGCAGGTGCTATGTAGTATAAAAGAACACACAGAAATACTCCAATTTCTTATTACTAATAGAACGACCTGAAGTTAAGAGAGATAAGGATCCCCAGAGAAATCTCATGAAGTCATCTAAGTGATGAGTGCACTTACTAATAATCAGGGCAAGTATAAAGTTTAACTATCTGTAGAATGGAAGGAGCTCGAGCACATAGAAAAAGGTTAAGAACTCACAGCAGCAAGGACTCTGGAACCAAGATAAGCACAACAAAGTAGTGAAAAATACACAGCATAGTGTCGTGTCGTATAATAATATGATCTGCTGCAGAGAGTAACTCCACTATTAGCCCAATTTTTTTGTTAAGCTTCCAGTGCCATACATCCATACAACATTTAATTTTCCCCATGGGGGAAACCTAGGTGAAATCCACTAGTTAACCATCATCATGATTTCAAAACTGCAACATGAAATTACTCTATTCCAAAATGGAACCATAACAACAAAGAAGCATGTGAATGAATACAGCACATTAGAAGCATGTGAATGAATACAGTACATTAGGGTTTCCGTGTCGTGTCAATAGAGAGCAATTTGTTGAGGTAATAAAAGACCCCTTTCAACGAAGATAGAGAGATGACAAGGGATGCAAAAAGCTAAGATCTGAGCACTCACATCGCAGCACGTCCTTGATCTCCGTCGGTTCCAGCTCCTGCGGCCCAAACAACCAGAACAAAAAAAGAAAACGAATTCGTCAAAATAAGCGACGAGAAAGCAAGAAAAGAACCGTGGTGAAACCGAGGCAGGGCATAGGATCGGTATCGGACCAGCTCCTTCAGCTGACAGGTCTCGCAGTTCATCTCCGCTCGCCGCTGCGGATCGGGGCAGAAAAATCAATTCAAGCAAGCAAGCCACCTCACCAACAGGTGAAGCAATCGGTCAGAACCGGATGGATCTGCGATTCCAGTAGTTGGAGTAGGGGGGGAGGGGAGCGGAAGAGGTCGAGGGTTGTGAGAGCCGAGAGAGGAAGTCGAGGAGGCGTGCTTCAGTTCAAAGTTTCATTCTGATGTGTTCATCAATTTATAGGATTTTTTCAAAAACAGATAACGACCATAGGGATTTCAGGTCATGTCCATAGTTAGGGTTTGGAATGCGGAATTTTTTTTCCTATTTTTAAGTTTTTTCTGTGAAATTGAACTGATTCCTGTAAAATTTCTGTGTGATTCCTGTGAAATTCCTGTGTTCCAAACACATCCTTATTTCGGATAGAACTGGACCGCGGTTAGATCGTAAAAATCACCGGTCCGGTTCGTTTAAAAGACCACTCAGCAATCGAGCTAGTAAAAACCAATAAAACTAGCTGAGTTTTTATTTCACGATGTGTAAGAGAACAAGGCTTCGGCTGATAAGCCGACTGATACTGTTTTTTTTACGAGAGAAGATAAGCATTTCAACTGAACAGGGCTAAGTGATGCAGTTTTCATTTGTATCTCTTCTCCAAGTCTCTTCTCTACAACTAAAAAAATATAAAATGTTATTATCTACTCGTCTCGTTCGCTCATCTGTTCTCTGTTCAATTTCGCGCACCCTCCCAGCTTATTTCGCGCACCCTCCCAGCTTATTTCCTCCACAAAGACATTTCGACCCGCTCAGCTAAACAATCAATCACAGTAACACGTCCCTTCTTCACATCACAACGGGCACAACCGCACAAGCTTGTTCTATATGGAAATCGATTCGATAAACAATCAATTACATACACGTGAAAAAAACAACAGCTTACAAGATCAGCCTCACAATCATCGCATCCTTGAATCTATATCTATATACATATACCTATAATATTAAAAAGGTAAAATTTCTCGACCTCAATTTTTCATCCCACCCATCTTCTTTTTCTCTGCCCAAGTCATGAATGCATCTTCACATTCGCTCCATCTTTTACCAATGTGCGTATCGAAGTCCAGCTTGGATGCTTGTTCTCAATTTTTTTAACCGTCATTTAGTCCTTCGTATTTGTTTTCAGCTCAAATTAAGTACTGTCGTCTTTGGCCTTTCTGAATCCTTTTCTACGCTTTTTCTATTCCCAAAATATCCCTCGAGATCTAGGCTTTGGTTCCTTGTCCGTCTATACAAATCACCCACCTACACAATGATTCGTAGTAGATTATGCTGTACACAATGGAGTATACTACACAATAACAGAAAAACGATATAAAGGGGGAAAAGGAAACAGAAAACAAGAGAACATGAACCGGCGTTCTTGGTAGTTGTTAAAGCCTTAGTGTGTTGATGGATCAGAGCTAAAACTAGGTTCCGCACACTGTTAAAGGTATCCTTGCAAAAAGCCTCTAAAGAGGATGTTTTTGCCTTAGCATTCTACTTCTCGTGTTCTTGCTCACTTGGAGTAAGATTTTTGGGATCTTAGGTATTGGAAATCCTTATGAGGCGACCCTAAGCACACCAACAACTACGGCCTCAAGATACGACTCCATACGGATTTTCTAATATTAAAGTCGTCTCCTTCAAAGAAGGGAGGGGGTCCATCCCCATGGGACATTGTTGGTATTTCTTAATATATACAGAAATAATCCGTAAGCTGCACGGAATTACCGTTGTAGTATTTCACCCAGAAGTATTCAGGGTATCGTATTTCCACAGGGAACGGTTGTGTAGAAGTCTCTTAACTAGTTCACCTAAGATAACAAGAAGAAAGATAGCTCAGGTAGCGAGGTTTTCTAGGAATAGAGATCCTAAGTTAAGATAGGTTTGCCACTATAGACTTGCTTCGGGCACCGGATAACACTTGGTCTGCCAAGCAGTTGCCGGCCTACGGCTCTACGCCGTACCCAGATGTGGGGGATTACGAGAGATGGACAGGGCTATCACCACCTGTCGTCTACCCCTCAATCGTGGAGTATGAGGCAAACGAAGGTAGCCTCTAGCCTAGACACCACGTCTATGCTATCGACTACTACTTTAGTGTCGATCAGGGTTATCCATCTTTATTAGGGCCCTCTACTAGATTACCCGCTACGA
Source organism: Miscanthus floridulus (assembly GCF_019320115.1). Taxonomy (NCBI): domain Eukaryota; kingdom Viridiplantae; phylum Streptophyta; class Magnoliopsida; order Poales; family Poaceae; genus Miscanthus; species Miscanthus floridulus. The sequence goes on along the minus strand of NC_089594.1, from coordinate 45,321,965 downwards.
GAATGGACGACGAACCCAGCGAGTAAATAATGAACATGACTAACTTAAAGTAGAACTCACCACTGAAGATAAACACGAACCTTATACTCCAAATAGTATTCAGATCGTAGAGGTACAAGTAGAGAAGAGCCATTGGTTCCTGGCATTCCTTTCGCTAAGTGTACAAGGGGCCCCGAGTACACAAGAGGAGGTATCTGACAACTCCGGTACTTCTCCACTCTTACTCACTCCCTACACTAGAACTAGCCAAAGATCTAAGGTAGGAATGAGCTCTTCTCTTCTTGTCACATTGTGTTCTCCATTGTGTTGTGTGTTCCTTCATGTGCTTGATGAATGAATTGTGAGAGGGTGGCCTCCTCCTTTTATAGCTCACCAAGGACGGTTTGCTGAGGTATTTTAGGAAAGCCCCACCGCAACCGAATCTTAGGGGCATTGAATGCACCGCCCTGCCGAAGGTGGGCCTTGAGAAGCGCCAGTGGCGGTGCGGACCGTACCCTGGCTGGGCCGCCTCAGCACCAGCTTCAGCCAAGTGGGTTGCTTGATGGGTCTGGAGCATAGCCACGTGGGTGTTCAGCCCAAGTTTGAAAGGTAAGTGGGCCTTCTTATTCCTTTGTGCAGAGTATGCGTTTACGCTTTCCTGTTTGCGTATTTTGACTATTTTTCATATGTATTCCACGTATGTGTCCTGCAAATGCACAATTCACCAAAACCTATGGAAATCATTAGCTTAAAGCCCTATTACTAGGTTTAGTTTTCATTTGAGTGAATTTTATACTGAATGTTGGCAGTTAAAATTGTGAGTTAAGGACCACCAACAAGCTCCCCTACACTTAGCCCTTTGCTCATCCTCGAGTAAAGTTTAAGGACTAAGGTGGCGGATCTCCTTGATTTGAAATCTGCATACAAGTTACTCCAATCCTCACTTGAACCTATGAACTTCTGAGTGTCTACCATAGAATCTTGAGTGATTGGATAATGGAACAGTAAGGATTCAAATCTTTTTACTCCACTCTTGCTTAGAAACTTGGTTTTTGTTTTGATTTTGAAAATGTAAATGTTAGCTTTGCTCCTTAAAATGATTCTCTCAGGGTCACTCAAATTTGTATTTGGTTCCTCACTTAGGCAAAAGATGTTGCCCTTTTCTTCCTACCTCTAGAAAAGCTTATGTGGAGTTCTTAGGCAGGGTAAAGTGTGGCATACTTACCTTGCACATGTTGTGAAGCCAAAATCCGGATCTAAGGAGAAATAAGTCATACAATCTGATCAAGAGGTGCAAGTGTGTGGTATTTTATGTTTTTTGTGGAAAGAAAGTACTCCTTTATTGTTTTTGATCTTTCTTTCTTCACCATAGGTCTCTTTTCTAGGGATCATGGCAATCTTTTTGTTCTTATCTTTTCTTCTTTCTTTTCTCTTTGGACTTTCCTTGAGTCCATTCTCTCTCTCTCTCTTTATTTTGGACTTTTCCTTTGTCCATTTTTTCCTTTTTATCGCCATGCCTGTTTTTTTATGAAACATTGGTGAAGTGAGATCGAGGATTTTGATGAAGCTTTCTTTTTGTGGGAGGATGGATGGAATTTTTGTGCTAGCTTCTAGTGTAGAAGCTTAGCTTTATTTTGTGGGTGGCGTGTATGTGCTCTTGAGTCAAGAAGGCATGAAATATTTCTTCATAAAGTATCACAACATTTTGACAAAGCTCAGTACAAGAATAAGTAGCATACTTGACAAAGCTTTGAAAGGAATTCATTTTTTGGCCTTGGTAGGTATTTAAATATCATTTGAGGTTCATGCTAATTGAGATTTTGACTTTGTAAAATAAATCCCAAGTACTTTGCAAAAGCGAGCAAGTTTCATTTCCATCCTACTATATCTCATATTCCAATCACTTAGATAAAATAGGGGTCCCTATGATAAGTGTTCACAAGTTGTAGAAAAATTGGCGAGGAATAAAGTGTATGCAAAATTTAATCAAAAGGATGACATGGAGATGGAGTGTCACTTTTTAGTTTGCATTTTTGAATTTATTGAGTTTTATCCTTTATTTACCTTTATAAATATAGGGACTGAGGATGCACAAACCAAATTTGAAAAATGTTAACCTTTGGTGCATCAGTTGGAGGAGTGTTTGAATGGGCTTGTCTCTCCCACACTTGGGTTAGTACCTGCTTTATTTAATAAAGAAAAACAAAAAAGGAAACAAACTAAGGGCTCTTCCAACTTAAACACCAGGGAGCCTTAATTTTATTATTATGATTATTTATTGCTATTAATATTGTTATTTGTTTATTTATTATTTCATTTTTTATTTGTTCACCTAACTTTTTATCTTATAGCAAAACTCAAACAAGGCTTATGGTAAAGATGCAATGTATATCCTGGCCTTGGTTTATCTCCAACATAAGGTACTTCCATTGTTTTTATGAAAGTAATACCCCAAAGTTCATTAATCAAATTTCAACACCGTGTCAAATTTTGATTAAAGAAGGCTATTTTAACCTAAGCACCATGCTTAATTTAAAAAAGCCCATGGATGTACTCATGAATACACCCAAACCAGAGCATACTACATAAACAAGGGAAGCATGGATTTGCATGATCAAATTTTATTCTAATGGAGATAAGTATGAGTAAAAAAAAGAGTTGGTGAACAATGAGTGACCTTTGCATACCTGAGTATACTTACCGGCAGCATATGTGGATGGAGCTTCGAAGTTGCCGTAGCGGTTGCATGATTGCATATGGTCCAACTCAGGCGAACCACAAGGCTAGGCCACACACAGAACTAGTGTGTATGGACCAAGGACCTTAGTGGTAGCAAAGGTCTAGGAGAGGGGAACCCTCCTTTCTCTCTCTCTCTTTTTTTCTTTCTCTTTATTTTTTTCTATATATATATATTTTTTCTCCCCCCCTTTTTAGTTTTCTTTCTTTTTTTAGCAAGGCAGAGCTGCACATCATCTTTTTTTATCAGGATGGCCTTTAGTGTGTATGGAACTTGAGATTCTCGCCATCCTTCCCCACACTTGGACTTTTGTGTAAAAGTCAACTGTGCAGGGTCAGGGTCTCCTGTTGAGTGTATTCCATCACCAAAGAACATCATGGTGTATAGTTGATGCAAGCTCCCATGTTTTTAGGAATCGTTTGCCCTTGTTCTTCTTGTTCTTAACCTAAAATGGTTAGCAAACAAGAATACTCGAAGGCGCATACTATCCTGATAGCATGTTCTTGCTTTTATTGATAAAAAGTTAGTTTTTTATAATCCGGGGTATCACCCGGCAGTGCTTAGTTTATGGTCATAAGCTTGACCACCAAAGCTAGGACTGGAGTTCATACCCAGAAGTTATGATTGGCTTCGATGGTAGTGGCTCTATGAACTCGTCCTTCAGAGAAGAAATATTTTTTTTGGATGGAAGGGCTTCATGGTGAAAAAGGATAGTATGAATAACTTTTTTTCTTTTTGAAAAGAAAGATAAAACACAAGGATACACGGGTGGACTAGGTTAAGAGACAATACAACGACCGTTCCCCGTCAATGGCGCCAGAAATGCTTGTTGGTATTTCTTAATGCATACATAAATAATCCGCAAGCGTACGGAATTATCATTGTAGCATTTCACCCGGAAGTATTTAGGATATCGTATTTCCACAGGGAACAGTAGTGTAGAACTCTCTTAATTAGTTCACCTAAGATAAAAAGAAGAAAGATAGCTTAGGATAGAGATCCTAAGTTAAGATAGCTTTGCCACTATAGGCTTGCTTCGGGCACTAGATAACACTTGGTCTGCCAAGCATTGCCGGCCTACGGCTCTACGCCATACCCGGACATGGGGGATTACGAGGCACGGATAGGGCTATCACCACCTACCGCCTACCCCTCAATCGTAGAGTACGAGTCAAACGCAAGTAGCCTCTAGCATAGACACCACATCTATGCTATTGACTACTACTCTAGTGTCGATCAGGGTTATCCGTCTTTATTAGGGCCTTCTACTAGAATATCTGCTATGAGAGCGGATGACAAGCCTACAAGTAAATAATGAACAAGACTAACTTAAAGTAGAACTCACCATCGAAGATAAACACGAACCTTATACTCCAAGTAGTATTCGGATCATAGAGGTACAAGTGGAGAGGAGCCATTGATTCCTGACATTCCTTCTGCTAAGTGTACAAGGGGCCCTGAGTACACAAGAGGAGGTAGTCGACAACTCCGGTACTTCTCCACTCTTACTCACTCACTCCCTACACTAGAACTAGCTAAAGAGCTAAGATAGGAATGGAGCTCTTCTCTTCTTGTCACATTGTGTTCTCCCTTGTGTTATGTCTTCCTAAAACGATCCACGATTTGCTCGAAGGGAAATCTACATATTACATCATAATGTGATAGTCCAGGAAGACCAAGCTATCACATTATCATTATTCAGTTGATATCACAGTTCATACATTGTGAAATTATAAGTTCACAGGGCATTACAACACTTAGTGACACACCAAGTACAACACCAGACTAGCGGAAACACACATAGAACTGACATCAGAGTAGACGTAGTGCATCAACGGGTGAAGGCTGCTCCTTCACTGAGCAATCATCAGAGTTGGCATAGAATGTCAGCAGGGCAGTAGACTTCATCTCCTCAACCAAACTTGAGCATAGGAACGAGACCATCTAGTCCTTCTAATCTCCATTGTCGTCATCGTAGATGACGTCTGAACCTACCAAATATCTTTTAGTACGATTTGTACTAGGCCATTAGGTCCCACCCTATGCTTTGCGTTTGCTTTGTGGTAAGTGGAATGCAAGGGTAGAGTAAAAGACCTATATATGGCTATAGTTTTCCTATGCAAGTTCATCAATATTTTATAATAGTTCATCTAGTTTTAACCCATCTCATCCACATGTTCGCCCATCCTATCACACACCTCTCACCACACTCTCGCTCTCTAGGTGCACAAGGACGACTCCCTCTCGTGCCTTGCCTCATCAGGCTCACACCGGAATCCAACATCAACCTAGGGGAAGAAGAGAAGGGACTCCACTCTAATCAAGGGAAGCATAGGTCATAGGAATATCCATATCCACAGACACTGACTATACGTATAGATCGATCAACTCTGTAGAGCATGTACACCTGGAACCACAAGATCACCATCATCGACGGTGGCCACCATCTAGGCTGATACCGACTGCCTCCCAATCGGTACGATTCCACCCTACCACTCAGCCCTGAGTAACCCTAGAGTCCACCGTCATGCTGAGACTATGAGACATAGTACTGGGCCCTCAAGGTCACTACGCTGTCTTAGGAGGGTGTGAGCCATATGCCCGTACCTCCCTACACTATCACCTACAACCCTGATAGTAGTGCATCGCCCTAGCTGGTTGGGTAATCGTCCCTCGCCCATTCAGGAATGAGTGGTGTGTACCTAGGGTCCTATGATCCGGTTCTCTCAACATACCAGTCCTTAGGGGGACCAGACATGACATCTTCTCCAGTGGGGTTAACCGACACCCCATGCCTCAATGACACCTCCCTCCCATGGGCTCACCCCTATGAGGCAACCTAGGATCTACTCCACTCACATGTACCCACCATAGGTACCTCTCATAGAGGATGCTCAGGTCACACCCCTGGCAAGACTTGTCCTAAGGACTCATCGTAGAATCCTATCCAGCCGACTTGACCCTCACCACACACCCAAGATGCACACCAAGATCTCCCCAAGTTATTACCATTTTATCAGCACCAAGTGCCATAGCCACTCACAAACAATCCTCCACTAATGCATAGTAGAAGTAAGCAGTAAGTAGTAAGCAAGCGTCTAGCCTATCAGCGGGTGTACAGGGGTAAAGGTTGCATCAAGGTAATGGCTTCAAGCAATTCTACCATGCAACCTATCACAGTTCATTTGCATAAAAGAAAAGCACTAGCAGCTACATTATTGCATGTCTAATAGGATTCTATGAGGTTGGGTGGGACATAGCACCTGTTGACTGGTCGTTTTAGTTGGTCAGTGTAGTCGATTGACAAGGGCCTCCACCTCCAAGGTTAGCTCCACTCCATGGGTCCTCTTCTAGCGCTGATGCACGTCCAACCAATAACCCTATGATCTATAGATTATCACAAAGAGCCAAAAGAATGAAAAAGAACCAAATCCACTCATACATGGTTGTGAACCTAGGGCTTTGACCTAAGCTTTGGCAGGCACAAGGTGGCTTTGGGTCTAGGTTAGGTGCCATAGCAAGACTATGTTTAGTATGGATGCAGGGTTGATTGGCCCTGAATATTAGCATTAGGTTCTCGTGGCTATAGGATTGGACCGCTGAAGTTATGCTAGGTTAGGAATGGGCAAAAGCGAGGCTAACGAGCGGGGTCTGTCTATGCCATGGGTTGGAAATAGATCGGTCCTAGCATTACCTCACTCGAATGCTGAAGTAGGTTGAACCAGTTGTAGGTCGGGACTCTACTCTATCTTGCTTGTGGCTAAGTCATAGGTTAGCGAGTGCGGCATAGGTAGCGTAGATGTTCTCCGGGAGTTCGATCATGGCCGTGGTTAGGTCGTGGCATCCTCGGCGCACTTGTGCATGTGGTGGTCATGATAGTGTAGGGGCTTGTCGAAGACATTCATGGCAAACTAGGGCTTTGCTCTAGTCGGCTATAGCCAATAGCAGCCTACTGTGGCTGGCTACCAGCGAGCTATAGCCAGCTGTAGGCGAACTACGGCTAGCTACGAACAGCTAGGGGCGGTTGCAGCCAGCCAGCAGTGGCTGCGGCTAGCCATAGCATGGCTTTGGGTAGCCAAAGGTAGGGATAGGTTGGGCCTAGCAGTAAGAGAGGGAAAGGAAGGGCATAGGTCTCTCGCCAGCTAGGTGCTCGATGGAATGCCTGAAGGCTCGACGAGTGTGCTCAGCTCATGAGTTTGGTAGTCAGATGAGGTAGGTGGTCAAGGCCAGTCCTTTGGTGCTCTCCGTTAGTCTGGACGATGGTGAGGTGATGAGGACATCACTCCTTTAGATGTACCTGCTGATCCTCCAACCGTTATGCAAGGTCCAATGACCCGGGCTCGAATGCGTCAACTCAATTTTGAGGTGAGCTCGTTCTTAAGCGATCCTTTTCATACTTTTGAGAATAGACTACTACCTAATGATGTTATCTTGCTTAGGAACATTGGAGAGGGTCATGAGGGACTTAGAGGAAGAGGTGGAGGCATTGATGACCAGCAAGGATGTTCAACAGAAATCGGAGGCCCAGTCCAACATGATTTTGAGTCTGCCTCGGCCTCCAGGACCAGTCTGCCTTAAACTGGTCACCCAAGATGCATCTAAACTCCGTTTTCAACGATCCACATATGGTTGGAAAACTAATTTGATAAGGAAGCCGAATCCAAGTGGTCTCACATCAAAATCCCTTCAGAATCAATAGGAATTGTCGAAACAAGTCAGCATCTAGAATCTGCCAGGGTGCTACGACACCGTCTTTTGGTCCGATGGACCGTGTATCGTATTTGGGCCCATTAGGGGGCGCATACAGGGGTCTTGCACTGACCCTAGAGTCTTCATAAATAGTCACCACCCTCTCCATTAGGGTTTGAGTTTTGGTTAGATTAATCTATCAAGAATAGTTTCATCCATTCATCGGTTTGTGAGACCCCAACTTCATGAGATTAATCATTCATCTGCAATTTGGTTGCTTTCTTTCTTGTTCTTGTTTGTGTTCTTCGTTGTGCAGGCAGGGATTAACCTTCTTGGTGAGGTCAACTGGATTCATGTCTTGGTTGATAACTAGAGGAGTTGTGCTAAGATTGCAGGGTTTGATCTTTCGATCTGAAGCCGGATCGGTGTGTCATTCTCCGCCACAACGATAGTTATCACTACCTGACAGAAGATCAAGATCCCCATTCCCATTATGAGGTCATGGTGCTCCAGTGAGCCATTAGCATTGTCAGTGGATGCCACCGCTCCTGGTCATGGCTTTAGGTTCGAACAGCATTAGGGGTGAGGTGCAAGGCGAGGTCGACGGCATGGTCACAGGCAGTCGGTGTCCTAGTGATCATGGCGCTGGCTACAAGTAAGAGGCAAGGCACAAGGTCCATGCGAGGTTGAGCATGGTTGTGGTGAGTGTGAGCTCGAGCTTGAATGGCGGTGTGTCCGGTCCTGGTGCGATGTCCTGACAAGGTCATAGCCGGTGCACAGGAGTTCCCATGGTGGCTTCGTCTAGTGGCGAAGTGGCTCCCAGGGGTGACATCTCAGAGACATTGAAAGGTCCTAGTATGGCTAGAGGGGCAGGGGTGAATAGCCTATTAAAAATCTACAAACCAACTAGAGAAATTTGATTAGTATGACAAATAGCGAAAAGCAAACTTGCTCTAGCTCTACAAGGGTTGCAAGCCACCTATCTAACAATTCTAGTTACTATGATCACTAGACACACAATTTACTAAGTCACTACTCACTAAGAGCTCTCACACTTGCTACACTAAAGAGCTCTACTAGATGAACTTAAGCTACAAAGCAAGCTCTCAATTCTAGCTACGCTAAAGAGCTTACTACAACTAGTTTGCGGGTATGTAAATGAGTAAGTAAGGTGATTATACTGACATGTAGAGGAGTGAACCAATCACAAGATGAATATTAAATCAATCACCAGGAGAATACCAATGGGCAAGACACAACTAATTTTTCTTCTGAGGTTCACATGCTTGCCGGCACGCTAGTCCCTGTTGTGTCGACCAACACTTGGTGGTTCGGCGGCTAAGAGGTGTTGCACTGAACCTCATCCACACAATTGGACACCGCCTAGAACCTACCCATAAGTGAGGTAACTCAATGACATGTGCACTCCATAACAGTTACCTTTTGACGCTTCACCGGGGAAGGCACAAGACCCCTCACAATCACCGTGATTGGAGCCAAAGACAATCACCGACCTCCGCTCGATGATCCTTGCTGCTCTAAGCTATCTAGGTGGACGGCAACCACCAAGAGTAATAAGTGAATCCCACTAGTTAAACACGAGCACCAAGTGTCTCTAGATGCAATCACTCAAGCAATGCACTTGGATTCTCTCCCAATCTTACAAAGATGATCATATGTGGTGTCCAATGATGGAGATGAGTGGGAGGGCTTTGGCTAAGCTCACAAGGTTGCTATATCAATACAAATGGCCAAGAGAGTGAGCTTGAGCCAGCCATGGGGCTTAAATAGAGAGCCCCCATGAATAGAGCCATTGGCTCTCTGTTCACTGAGAAATTAGGGCGACCAGACACGTCGGTTGAATTGACCGGATGCAGGACCCCAGCGTCCAGTCCTTAGATTTTTGCCATGTGTCCCTACTTCAAATGCTGATTGCTCGATCTCAATGGTCATTAGTACACTTAAGTTGTGACCGGACGCACTACAGTGTTGGACTGGATGCATAGTTGCCTAGCATCCAGTCACTTACAATAAGGTTCTAGTCACGACCGGACGCGTTCGGTCACGCCCGACCAGTCTCATTCAGCGTCCGATCAGTCTCCCTCTTCTCTGTGTGCCACCACATCAGCATGACCGGATGCTAAATAGTGTTCAGCTAGAGTCTAGTCGCCTATGTCCGGTCTCAGGCCGAGATACCATCTTCTTTTATAATTGACTAGACGCTGCTCCCCTAGAGTCTGGTCACCACATGACCAGTGTCCGGTCACTATTTGATAGTGAAAAATGCCTCCTTCAATTCACCAACTTCTCCACCCTTGCTCAAATGTGCCAACCACCAAGTGTACCACATTGTGCACATGTGTTAGCAAATTTTCACAAATATTTTCAAGGGTGTTAGCTTTCCACTAGATCCTAAATGCATATACAATGAGTTAGAGCATCTAGTGGCACTTTGATAACCGCATTTTGATACGAGTTTCACCCCTCTTAATAGTATGGCTATCAATCCTAAATGTGATCACACTCTCAGTTTCTTGATCAGTAAATGAAAAAGCTCCTATCAATTTCACCTATTGCCTTGAGATTTTTGTTTTTCTTTCTTCTTTTGCAAGTCCAAGCATTTGATCATCACCATGCCATCACCATCATCATGTCCTGATCTTCATATGCTTAATCACTTGGATTAGTGCTACCTATCTCATAATCACTTTGATAAACTAGGTTAGCACTTAGGGTTTCATCAATTCACCAAAACCAAACTAGAGCTTTCAGACATGATTGCTATGGCGGTAGCAAGGGTGGCCTCATGCAATGCTTGAGGGCTTGCTAGTGTGCTCATGCTAATGCTACCACTGAGCATGCATGATGGCTGCCTAGAAACCGCACTCAAGCGTGTGTGCACCGGCGTGCGCATGTTAATGGTGAGGCTTCAGCGTCCGTGAGTGATGCGGCACCGCCATGCTATAGTTATAGAGGAAGGAACAGGGGCTACCATGGTCGGGCTCATAAGGCATGGGCTTGAGGTCATGGCGAGCACATGACGTGAGTTGCCTAGATAGGTTCATGTGATGGCTGAAGGTTGAGGCTCTATGATCCTGTGGGGTGTGACAAGTCCTGGTGGTCGGCAAGGCTGATGGCAGGGAAAAGGCGAGGCCTTGGCAGTGGGTTGCCAACCAAATTGGCATCGGGCCACCGAGGAGTCTCACGATGGGGCTTGGGTCAGTGTGTGTGCGTGCTTCTAGGGGCATGTGTGTGTGGGACGCGTGCAAGATGCCTCCATGAGCGTTTAGTCATGGTGGCGTTGCTGTGGCCGTGGAGGTGTGAGTGCATGCATAGGTGCCATGGCAGCAGTGTGCGAGAGCACAAGGCCATGGTCGTGGTGATCGGTGGCCGTGGTGTGCATGTTTGCGCTATACGAGTGTGGTTGCCTCAACTCTCGACGCCTACGACTGATGTAGACGAGGGAGCCAAGAGGGTGGTGGAAGGCCACACCTTGGTTCCTGCCTTGTGTCGCAGTGTGCGACATGTGAGTGTGATGGCTTGCTGTGCTATGGTCGTGGGGTGGCTACTATTGTAGCATCATGCCTCTGTAGGGAAACCACACCAACACAAAGGCCAGGACAGGCACACAAGATGGCTGAGGATGGATAAAGGCTGGGTCTTTAGGGGTGCTCACTAGTGGGCTCGTTGGTGGTAGTTGGCATGGTGCAGGTTGGGCTCAGTGCTAGTAGATCACGCGTGCTGGTGCGACGTGTCCCGACGAGGTCATAGGTGACTCGATGGGGCAGCTGGCTCTAGGACTGGCTTCGTGACTTAGATCACTAAGGCACTCTCATCAACAATGACCTAGCATGGGGAGAGGAGGTGACCAATGTCCCGATGGCTAGTCAGGTAGGAAATGACACAAAAAGAATGACTTTTGGGTCAGGAGCTCACCGATAGAAAGATGATGACAACAGATGCATGAAGCTAGGGTACTCGATGCCATGATGTGCCTCGGCGTCTACAGTCCTGATGGTGGTGCACTAGGTCATGGGCTCACCAACGCCGTAGCCAGTGAGGACGAGGTAGGAGGCTTCAGGGTGGCGCTGTTGTGCTCATGGAGCAGGGCATGATCGAGGTTCAAGGCGCTGGCTTGGGGCCAGAGGGGGTTAGTGAGGGTGGTTCGATGATGAGGCATGGACTGGATCAGCATCATAGACCTAGAGTAGGGGAACATCGGGGTCGGGGCTAGGCTAGATGGAGTCAAAGTAGAGGGAGCAAATAGGTGCAGCACATGTCATGATCATCCATAGAGGAGGTCATGGGGCTCTAGGTCGGTGTTGTCGTGGCTGTGGCGAGTTCGTCGGGGTAGGGCTACATCTAGTCGTCGAAGAGGAAACAAGCGAGGTAGGGAAACTATAGACATCATGATGATTCCAAGGTGTGGACACATGGTCATGGGTCACATCACTGTCGCCACTAGGCCAAAGGCCTCGCCTTGGCCATCGGGATCCCTAGGCTGGTCAATGTCTTCGAAGCTACAGGAGAAGGGCGGCGCCGCGGTCATCTGGTGCTGGGCGGGTTTGGTGTGGCACAGTGGAAGACGTAGAGGGACGTGGTAAAGGCTGGTGGTGCTCCAGTGGTGTAGTAGATCAGCAAGGCTAGGAGAAAGGTCATACATAGTCACCGTGCTAGGCTTCGGACACAGCAAGATGAGAAGGGCACTACATGGAGCTAGGAGTCGTGGTCGTGGCCATGGCATCGCTGTTGTGTTCAAGGTGAGGCCAGTGGCCGGCATCGGCATAGTTTCACGATGCCATGGCCATGGCAGCTTTGGGAAGTAGGTAGAGGGGGTGGATCGGTCTTATGGTGGTGTACAGGAGGGAGAGGGTGAAGGTGAGGTTGGCGAGGGCTCTTATAGCGCTAGGGCTAGGGTTCACAAGGAGTAGGAGCATCCTTTGAACGACGTTGATCCTCGGCATCCTGTACCAAGGGACGCATGGCATGCATCCATGGTACGGGGTAGGTGGCCTAGCCTCAGAAGATTCTAGAAGGGAGTGGGTCACGGTGCTGGTCCATGTGGTCAAGGGCGCGCCCACAAATCGCGATGCGGGGCGTGGCTCGGCGGGGCCCATGCTCTCATCATCGCGCTCGGTACAGGGGAGCGTGTGGACGGAAAAGTAGAGGCATGTGGATGAAAAAGAAGAGGCGATGAAGCTGCTATTTAACACCCTAAAATTTGCTCCTTTTTAAATAGATGTAAATTGAGTTAATTTTGAATTTTTGTGCTCATGAAATATAGGAAAATAATAATTTTCATTGAATTAAAATTTATCATAGGAATTTAGCAACATTTTTGTGCATTCATGTTGATGCATACTTATTTTTGTGATGAGCAGTTTTGTCCAAAAATTCAAAATAATTTCAAATGCTTTTGAGATGGTTTAAAAATGGATTTAAAAATAGAATTTAGAAAAAGAAAAAAAAAGAAAAATAGAAAAACTCTTCTCCCTCTCTTTCATTTCTAGCCTAAAGGTCTGCCCCTCTCCCCTCTCTCCTTGGCATCGACCTTACCTCATGGCCCATCTCCCTCTCCCCCTCTTCCCGTAGCCCTAGCTGGCGGCCCAGCAAGAAAGCCCACGTGCGGACACACCCCCCTCCTCTCTTTTGCCATGTTGCACTGACGCACGGGCCTCGCTCCTTCGGTTGCCGACTGGTGGGACCTATCTATCAGTGTTCTTCCTCCTCAGTGATGTAGCCACCTAGGACTCTCCACCACTGCCATGGAAGCCTAACACCACCATGTCTCCAGTGCCTTGTCCGTGTGCACCAAGCTCCCCCCTTGAAAGGTCCTAATATGGCTAGAGGGGGGGGGGGTGAATAGCCTATTTAAAAATCTACAAATCAACTAGAGCAATTTGATTAGTATGAAAAATAGCATAATGCAAACTTGCTCTAGCTCTACAAGGGTTGCAAGCCACCTATCCAACAATTCTAGTTGCAATGATTACTTAGGCACACAAACTTGCTACTCTAAAGAGCTCAACTAGATGAATGTAAACAATAAAGTAAGCTCTCAATTCTAATTACACTAAAGAGCTTGTATCAACTAGTTTGCAAGAATGTAATCAAGTAAGTAGGGTGATTATACCACCGTGTAGGGGATGAACCAATCACAAGATGAAGATCAAGCCAATCACCGGGAGAATGCAAATGACAAGAAACAATCGATTTTCTCTCCAAGGTTCACGTGCTTGCCAACACGCTACGTCCCCATTGTGTCGACCAACACTTGGTGGTTTGGTGGCTAAGAGGTGTTTCATAAACCTCGTCCACATGATAGGACACTGCAAGAACCAACCCACAAGTGAGGTAACTCAATGACACTGAGCAATTTACTAGAGTTACCTTTCAACACTCCGCCGGGGAAGGTACAACTCCCCTTACAATCACCTAGAGATGGCCACGAACAATCACCAACTCGTGCCTGATCCTCCACCGCTGCTCCAACCATCTAGGTGGTGGCAACCACTAAGAGAAACAAGCGAAATCCATAGCGCAATACGAATACCAAGTGCCACTAGATGCAATCACTCAAGCAATACACTTTGATTCTCTCCCAATCTCACAATGATGATGGATCAATGATGGAGATGAGTGGGAGTACTTTGGCTAAGCTCACAAGGTTGCTATGTCAATGAATATGTGCAAGAGTTGTGGCTTGAGCTGGCCATGGGGCTATAAATAGAGCCCCCATCAAATAGAGCCGTTATACCCCTTCACTAGGCAAAACGCGCTCTGACCGGACGCTCCGATCATATTGACCGGACCCTGGACTCAGCGTCCTGGTCCACTGATTCATGCCATGTGTCACTAGCTTCAAATGCTATTTGTCAGATTTCAACAGCTATGTAGTTGACCGGACGCTCTGGCTAAACTGATCGGATGCTGATGCCCCAACATTCGGTCAGTTTCCAGTAAGCTCCCCGAGGCGTATTTCTTCGACCGAACGCAGTCCGGTCCACCTTGACCGGACACAGACCAGCATGTCTGGTGCAATACCCTAGGTACTATCCCGATCGACCAGTTCGACCGAACGCAAGCTGCCAGCGTCCGGTGCTCTCAGACCCAGCGTCCGGTCAGTTGACCGACTGCTAGCAGTCGTTGCGACCAACTTGTTTTCACTTCTAACTTCTTCACCCTTGCTCCAATGTGCCAACCACCAAGTGTATTACCTTGTGCACATGTGTTAGCGTATTTTCACAAACATTTTCAAGGGTGTTTATACTTCACTAGATCCTAAATGCATATGCAATGAATTAGAGCATCTAGTGGCACTTTGATAACTGAATTTCGATATGAGTTTCACTCCTCTTAATAGTACGGCTATCTATCCTAAATGTGATCACACTCACTAAGTGTCTTGATCACTAAAACAAAATGGCTCCTACTTTTTTATACCTTTGCCTTGAGCCTTTTGTTTTTCTCTTTCTTCCTTTCCAAGTTTAAGCATTTGACCATCACCATGCCATCACCATTGTCATGATCTTCATCATTGCTTCATCACTTGGAGTAGTGCTACCTATCTCATAATCATCTTGATAAACTAGGTTAGCACTTAGGGTTTCATCAATTAACCAAAACCAAACTAGAGCTTTCAATCTCCCCCTTTTTGGTAATTGATGACAACCCTTATACAAAGATATGAATAAAAGTTCATTTGAATCCATGTTGCTTGCCCAAGCATATTTAGCATGTGTAAAGAATATGAACAAGTTTCATGAACTCCAAATGGTAGCAATTGCTCCCCCTACATATGTGCTAAGAGTTTGGATTGTAGCTTTGCACATATGATTAGATAGGAAATATAGGAGTCAATTTCTACCAAATGATGCTAAGGTATAAGAGATGGACCTTTGAAGCATGATACCAATCGGAGTGCACCAATATACCATCCTTAGCACCATTAGTAACTAGACATATACAAAAACTAGAATACCTCATGAGATCAACATTACATGCAAGGGTCTAGTTTCTATAGAAAGAACATAAGTCTAGTTACTTAGCCTATGCATGCTAGTTTTTCATTTCAACATTCAAACTTACAACTAGCATACACCACACAAGCATGGATATTTGAAATTAAAACTTATGCCATGCAAGCAAACATATGTAATGCTCATTCAAATGCACCATACAAGTTTATGAGTTTGCTCTCCCTACTTGTGTGCTCAAAATTTTAATTGATCCCTTTCCTTTAGCATATCTCTCCCCTAATGTCCAATACTCCCCGTATCACTCATATCTTTGTTTCTCTCCCCCTTTGTCAACAATTAGCACAAAAGGTGAGCTCAAATTATGGATAGGTTGGGGTGAAACCATGTGAAATGAGGATCATTTTCCCAATTTGGTTCAATCTAGATTACTTGCACAAGATATTTAACTCAGTTTGATCCAAGGGCAAGCTTCTTCACACCTCCAAATAAGGGTTATCTTGTACCATGTTAAGTTAAACACTTATAGCTCATTCTCTAAATCAAACACTAGGTTTACAAGCCCACAAACATATCATATGCTACCACTAGATCATTTCAAACATACAAGCAATAGTGGTACCATACAAGCATCAAATTCATTTGATTTTCATGAATGAGCCTAGGACATGATGGGAATGACTAGATGCACTAAACATGTCCTTAGTAATGAATGGATGACATGTCAATCAACTTTACCTTGCTTTTCTCAAAGGAGAGGCATGCCATATAGTGGGGGGTGCATCAACACATATTGGAGAAGTCAAGTATGTTCAATTCATTCCTTAGCTTGCAAAACCTCTTCTCATCAAGTGGCTTGGTGAATATGTCGGCAAGTTGATCTTCGGTGCCCACACTCTCTATGCAAATGTCCCCTTTTTGTTGGTGATCTCTTATGAAGTGACTGATGAACATCTATATGCTTTGTTCTTGAGTGTTGAACCTGGGTTGTTGGTGAGCTTTACGGCACTTTCATTATCACATAGCAATGGCACTTGCTTGAACTTGATTCCAAAGTCACTCAAAGTAGCCTTCATCCAAAGTAATTGAGCACAACAACTACCGGCCAAAATGTACTCCTGCTTCGGTGGTTGAAAGTGCTATACTATTTTGCTTCTTTGATGACCAAGATACAAGTGATCTTCCCAATAGTTGACATGTGCCCGATGTGCTCTTTCTCTCTACTTTGCTTCCCTGCATAATCGGAATCTGAATATCCAATCAACTCAAATCTTGCTCCTTTAGGATACCATAATCCAACATGTTGTGTATGCTTCAAGTACCTCAATATTCTCTTTGTTGCCTTCAAATGACTTTCTCTTGGTGAGGCTTGAAATCTAGCACACATGCATACACTAAACATCACATCCGGTCTTGATGCGGTCACATAGAGTAGGCTTCCAATCATAGACCGATACATCTTTTGATCCACCATGTTGCCACTAGCATCACTATCTAAGCTTCCACTTGTCCCCATTGGTGTACTAATAGCTTTACTCTCATCCATTTCAAACTTCTTGAGCATGTCCTTGATATACTTGCATTGACTCACAAATGTGCCATTCTTCATTTGCTTGATTTGAAGACCAAGTAACTAAGTTCTCCAATCATATACATCTCAAACTCACTTGCCATCATCTTACCAAACTCCTCACAAAATTCTTGATTTGTTGATCCAAAGATGATATCATCAACATAGATTTGCATTACAAACAAGTCATTTCCAAGCTTCTTGGTGAAGAGAGTGGTGTCAACCTTTCCCATCTTGAATCCCTTAGAGAGTAGGAAATCCCTCAATCTCTCACTACCATGCTCTAGGTGCTTGTTTCAATCCATACAAAGCCTTTCTCAACTTGTAGACATGGTTGGGTTTCTTCTCATCTTCAAAATTGGGAGGTTGCTCAACATACACAATCTCATTGATATACCCATTTAGAAATGCACTTTTCACATCCATTTGGTACAACTTGATGTTGTGGGAACAAGCATAGGCTAACAAGAACCTAATTGCTTCCAATCTTGCAATCGGGGCATATGTTTCTCCAAAGTCAAGACCTTCAACTTGAGTGTAACCTTGAGCCACTAATCTTGCTTTGTTCCTTATCACTATCCCATCTTGATCTTGCTTATTCCGAAAGACCCACTTAGTTCCAATCACATTATGGTCCTTAGGCCTCTCAACTAAATCCCATACATGGTTTCTTGTGAAGTTGTTTAGCTCTTCATGCATAGCATTGATCCAATCAACATCCCTTAAAGCTTCATCTATCTTCTTGGGTTCAATGGATGACACAAATGAGAAATGCTCACAAAATGATGCCAATCTTGATCTTGTTTGCACACCTCTTGAAATATCATCAATGATAGTGTCCAATGGATGATCTCTTGCAACATTGGTTGGTTGAAGCACTTGCACTTGATTGCTAGCATTTGATTGATCACTTGGTTGAGATGATGAACTAGCCATTTGTTGATCTTGTATATTGCCATCACTAGTGCTTGCTTGGATTTGATCATGAGAACCACTAGCTTGCACATTTGAGTTAGAGAGCACTTGATTCTTGTCATCTTCAAGCATCAATCATCTCTCTAGGCCTTAACTCACCAATATCCATGTTCTTTATTGCATTGACCAATTGAGTGCCTCTTACATCATCTAGATTCTCATCTTCCTCTTGGGAACCATTTGTTTCATCAAACTCCACATCATGAACCTCCTCAAGAGTGCCACTAGCCAAATTCCAAACTCTATAAGCCTTGCTAGTAGTGGAGTAACCAAGCAAGAAACCTTCATCACATTTCTTTTCAAACTTGCTTAATCTAGTGCCTTTCTTCAATATATAGCATTTACAACCGAAAGACCCTGAAAGTATGCTATGTTGGGCTTTCTTCCATTCAATAGCTCATAAGGTGTCTTCTCCATCATGGGAATGACAATAGAGTCGGTTGCTATAGTAGCAAGCCGTGTTGATTGCTTCGGCCCAAAATGAATGACTCACATTGTACTCACTCAACATTGATCTTGCCATATCAATCAAGGTTCTATTCTTTCTTTCAACTAGCCCATTTGATTGAGGAGTATACTTGGCCTGAGAATTGATGTCTAACTCCAAATTCATCACATAACTCATCAACTCTAGTATTCTTGAATTCACTACCATTATCACTTCTAACTTTCTTGATTGTTGTTTCAAACTCATTGTGAATGCCTTTGACAAATGATTTGAATGTAGCAAACACATCACTCTTATCAACAAGAAAGAACACCCATGTGTATCTAGTGAGATCATCCACAATCACTAAATCCTATATTTGTTTCCACCAATGCTAGTGTATGTGGTTGGTCCAAATAAGTCCATGTGCATCAACTCAAATGTCTTAGATGCGCTCATCATGCTCTTTTTAGGATGTGTATTACCAACTTGTTTTCTGGCTTGACATGCACTACATAACTTATCCTTCTCAAATGTGACATCTTTCAAGCCTCTAACTAAGTCATGCTTAATCAATTTAGTTCAATTGTTTTCATTCCAACATGACCAAGCCTTCTATGCCATAACCAACCCATGCTAGACTTAGTGATCAAACATGTTGACAATTGAGCTTTTCTAGTATTGAAATCAACTAAGTATAGATTCTCATATCTAAATCCTTTGAATATTAAGTTAGAGCCATCTACACTTATGATCTCTACATCATCCACACCAAATATGCACTTGAAACCAAGATCACACAATTGAGCTACCGACAATAGGTTGAAGTTCAAGCTCTCTACTAGTAGCACATTGGAAATGCTCAAGTCATTGGATATTGCAATCTTACCAAGCCCTTTGACCTTGCCTTTGCCATTGTCACCAAATGTGATACTATCAATCCCATTGCTCTTGCTTTTATTGATTGAATTGAACATTCTTGAATCACCGGTCATGTGTTGTGTGCACCCACTATCAAGCACCCAATGCCTTCCTCCGGCTTTATAATTTACCTACAAAAGAAGATCAATTCTTTTTAGGTACCCAAACTTGCTTGGGTCCTTGTAGGTTAGTCACCAAGGTCTTTGGTACCCAAATGGCCTTCTTCTTTGGGCCCACAATTGGTGTACCAATAAACTTAGCCTTCACACCATTGGCACCCTTATAAAGCATGTAACAAGAATCAATTTGATTGAGGATACATTAGATAGCTTGTTCTTGTTAGTCTTGCAACTTTGCTCTATATGCCCAACTTGCTTGCATCTATTGCAAAACAGGACCATTGCCCTTCACAAAGCTAGCTTTGGGAGTGGCAAAGGCCAGCCTTGCCTCTCTTAGGGGTATAGCCTAATCCCTCTTTGTTGAGAGAAAATCTTTGGCTACCCAAACACTTTAGCAAGTGGGCTTCTCCACCATAGGCATTGCCTAAGGCACGAGTGAGCTCATTTACCTCCTTCTTGAGGTTCTCATTTTCCACCATTAGTGATG
The DNA here is from genome assembly GCF_019320115.1 of Miscanthus floridulus. Lineage (NCBI taxonomy): Eukaryota > Viridiplantae > Streptophyta > Magnoliopsida > Poales > Poaceae > Miscanthus > Miscanthus floridulus. Next base: position 45,302,085 of record NC_089594.1, on the reverse strand, counting down.
TATCATTCATAGGTGGAGTAGAGGTGGTAGTGCTACAAGAAGTGTTAGTAGGAGCAACAAAAATAGATTCATTAATAAGATCGCATGTTAGTCCCACATCACATGTTATGATCATTTGCTCCTTCTTGGCTTCCTCCACTTTGACTTGCTCAATGAGAGAGGAGTGAGCCTTTTCAAGCTTAGAGTGAGCTTTGCCAAGCTTCTCATAGACTTCCATTAGCCTCTCATGAGTGGCATTGAGCTCATCAAGGGATTGCTCAAGAAATTTGACTTTCTTGTTCAATCCTTGCACTCCTTTCTCTTCATCTCAAAGCAAGTGTGCACTTGCTCGAACATGTCTATGAGCTCCTCCTTGGAGTACTCCTCATCATCATCATCACTCCTACAATCATCACTTTCATTTTTGTCATCACTCACATCATATTTTACCTTGGTAGGCTTTGCCATGAGGCATGTTGATGGAGTGTCGAAGATGGAGGGCTTGTTGTTGATGGCGATGCTTGCTAGTGCTCTCTTGATAGATTTCTTGTCATCATCACTAGAGCTATCACTATCTGAAGAGCCATCACTATCCCATGTGACCACATAGCCTCCACCCTTTTTCTTCTTTTGGAAGGTCATTCTCTTCTCCTTCTCCTTCTTTTCACTCTTATCTTTCTTGTGCTTCTTCTCATCTTCATCATTATCACTATTGTAGGGACAATTTGCTACAACATGATCAGGGCTTTTGCAATTATAGCATCTTCTCACATACTCCTTGCTCTTGGTGTGATCTCTTCTCTTTCTTGCCCCATAGCCCTTATTCTTCATGAACTTGCCCATTTTGCGCACAAAGAGAGCCATAGCCTCATCATCAATATCACTTAGATCTTCATCATCACTTGATTCTTTCTTGGACTTGCCCTTGTTTTTGTATGATGATGAACTAGCCTCGAATGCTATGCTTTTCTTCTTCTAGTCCTCTTCTTCCTTCTTGTCCTCCTTGTCATCCCCCTCCCTTTCCACATGGTATGTCTCTTGTGTCATGATATCACCTAGTACTTGGTTGGGGGTAATGTCCTTCAATCCTCCTCTTATGATGAGCAATCTTAACATCTCAAATCTTGGAGGTAAGCACATCAAGAATCGATGGGAGACATCACCATCCTTGATCTTCTCTCCTAATACCTTCAAGTCATTGACAATGACTTGCAATCAATGGAACATCTCCAGAATGCTCTCATCATCCTTCATCTTAAAACTTGTCAACTTGTCCTTGAGAATGTATAACTTGGCACTCTTCACTGCCGGTGTGCCCTCATATGTTTCCTCCAATCTCTTCCACACCTCATTTGCTCTATCACAATCCTTGATTTGCTCAAACACCTTGGAATCAATGGCATTGTATATGGTGTTGAGAGCCATTGTATTGCATTGCTTGTTGATCTTATCTTGATTTGTTGGATCATCGGGATCAATGATAGCATAGTCATTCTCGGTCATTTCCCATACTTGATCATTGATTGAACCAAGATACATCCTCATCTTTCTCTTCCAATAACCATAGCATGTGCCATCAAAGAACGATGGTTTGCCCCCACATGGTTGAATACAACTTCAGCCATAATTTGACACCGAGGTTGTTAAGCCTTTAATCAAATGGTGACCACGGCTCCGATACCACTTGAAAGGTCCTAATATGGCTAGAGGGGGGTGAATAGCCTATTTAAAAATCTACAAATCAACTAGAGCAATTTGATTAGTATGACAAATAGCGTAATGCAAACTTGCTCTAGCTCTACAAGGGTTGCAAGCCACCTATCCAACAATTCTAGTTGCAATGATTACTTAGGCACACAAACTTGCTACTCTAAAGAGCTCAACTAGATGAATGTAAACAATAAAGCAAGCTCTCAATTCTAATTACACTAAAGAGCTTGTATCAACTAGTTTGCAAGAATGTAATCAAGTAAGTAAGGGTGATTATACCACCGTGTAGGGGATGAACCAATCACAAGATGAAGATCAAGCCAATCACCGGGAGAATGCAAATGACAAGAGACAATCAATTTTCTCCCGAGGTTCACGTGCTTGCCAACACGCTACGTCCCTATTGTGTCGACCAACACTTGGTGGTTCGGCAGCTAAGAGGTGTTTCACAAACCTCGTCCACATGATAGGACACCGCAAGAACCGACCCACAAGTGAGGTAACTCAATGACACAAGCAATTTACTAGAGTTACCTTTCAGCACTCCGCCGGGGAAGGTACAACTCCCCTTACAATCACCGGAGATGGCCACAAATAATCACCAACTCGTGCTGATCCTCCACTGCTGCTCCAACCAGTCTAGGTGGTGGCAACCACCAAGAGAAACAAGCGAAATCCGCAGCGCAATACGAATACCAAGTGCCACTAGATGCAATCACTCAAGCAATACACTTTGATTCTCTCCCAATCTCACAATGATGATGGATCAATGATGGAGATGAGTGGGAGTACTTTGGCTAAGCTCACAAGGTTGCTATGTCAATGAAAATGTGCAAGAGTTGTGGCTTGAGCTGGCCATGGGGCTATAAATAGAGCCCCCATCAAATAGAGCCGTTATACCCCTTCACTGGGCAAAACACGCTCTGACCAGACGCTCCGGTCATATTGACCGGACCCTGGACTCAGTGTCCAGTCCACTGATTCATGCCACGTGTCACTAGCTTCAAACGCCGTTCGTTAGATTTCAACGGCTATGTAGTTGACCGGACGCTCCGGCTAAACTGACCGGACGCTGATGCCCCAGCGTCCGGTCATTTCCAGTAAGCTCCCCAAGGCGTATTTCTTCGATCAGACGCGTCCGGTCCACCTTGACCGAACACAGACCAGTGTTCGGTGCAATAGCCTAGGTACTATCCCGATCGACCAGTTCAACCAGACGCAAGCTGCCAGCGTCCGGTGCTCTCAGACCCAGCATCCGGTCAGTTGACCGACGCTAGCGTCGTTGCGACCAACTCGTTTTCACTTCTAACTTCTTCACCCTTGCTCCAATGTGCCAACCACCAAGTGTATTACCTTGTGCACATGTGTTAGTGTATTTTCACAAACATTTTCAAGGGTGTTTATACTTCACTAGATCCTAAATGCATATGCAATGAATTAGAGCATCTAGTGGCACTTTGATAACCGAATTTCGATACGAGTTTCACTGCTCTTAATAGTACGGCTATCTATCCTAAATGTGATCACACTCACTAAGTGTCTTGATCACCAAAACAAAATGGCTCCTACTTTTTTTATACCTTTGCCTTGAGCCTTTTGTTTTTCTCTTTCTTCCTTTCCAAGTTTAAGCATTTGACCATCACCATGCCATCACCATTGTCATGATCTTCATCATTGCTTCATCACTTGGAGTAGTGCTACCTATCTCATAATCATCTTGATAAACTAGGTTAGCACTTAGGGTTTCATCAATTAACCAAAACCAAACTAGAGCTTTCACCCCCTAGAAATATCAAGCCTGCACGCGCTGCTCCCATCCCAAGCACCTGCCACCCCCTCACATAACCCTAGCATAGCTGCCACCTTGAGCTCACAGCGTCGTCGCCGTCCACTCCACGCCGCCTAGATTGGCTGAGGTGAGTTCGCCTCGCCGTCCTCTTTCTCCCTGTGTAATCCGCACGTCGAATCATGGTCTCTAGGACCATTTTTGGGTTGTGCCGATGAGCTCGGTCACCGCCGGCCATGTCCACCGCCACCTCCTCTTCCTGTTCTGGCGCCGGCCACGCCTTCTCTCTCACTGATTTGTTTCTGTCCGTCCAATCCAAGATCAAGGGCCGAGATTAGACCGTACTCCTTCTCCAGGTTTATTTGCAAAAGAGACCCTACACTTTTCCATATTCAAACCCACAGTCCACTCTAGATTTAAAATTCCAATTTTATTTATTTTAATTCGAAATAGAAGATAGACTTATTTACAGTTTTGCCACTAGTTTTCTTTAGGCCATAAAATCTTCGTTTTGGCTCCGATTTGATCCATTCAAGTTGCGTTAGATTCATAATTGAGTAATCTACATGTTCATCTTACTGCTAAACATGTTTTCAACTTTTGAAATTTAAGGTTAGATTTAATCCATTATTTTATTAAAGGAAATCTTATTTAATTCATAACTTCTTCATTATAGCTCCGATTAGAGTGCTTTTCATGTCTATGTGTTCGTAGTAACATGTAGAACATCTTTAAAACCTTTTTACTTGCTGTTTCATATGTTTGGTGTACTGTTCTAATTTGGTTCTTTTATTTGCTTCGTGTATGATTGCATGGATGCTTGTGTGGTGCTTTATGATCTTGTCTAGTTGGTGAGCTTTACGTGTTGATCAAGAAGGAGTTCCTTTGAAGTTTTGGACTTGAAGATGGATCAAAGTTTAAGGCAAGTATAGCATGGGATCATCCTTGTTTCCTGTCAACTTTAGTACACTTAATTCATGTTGCAAGTGTCACCTTGATAGGGATTCCCTAGAATTGAACTTATACCTTGTCTCCTATGGGATATGCATTGGGTAGCTTTGCTAGTGCTCAGTTAAACCATGATCTTGTAACTTGACTAATGGTATATGTAATAAATGTTAAAACATGACTTTTTAGCAACTTGAAAATAGGGGGTTGGAGTGTTTAGTTACTTTCTAAATGCTTCAGATTCCTCTCCCTAAGGACTTATCTGTAAGCGAACATCCGGGACTTATAGTACAGCTATGAGGGCTACATGGCTCTGGCTTTAGATCAGTATGAGGACCTTTTCTAGCTTGTTAGAGGTTACCTTTTATGGCGTAAGAATGGCTTGCTAAATCGGGTATAGTGCGGCCTTTGTCCCCTTGAGTATAGGCTGCGCGTCATTGTGCCATCGGGAAGGGGGGCTCTACATCTATTTGCTGACTGAATCTAATGGCCCTAACTTATTAGACGAACCTTTGAAAGGCTTTATAGTGAACCCTACCAACCTTCCTTGGAAGTGGGTCAAGAGATTAGCTACCTCGGGCGAAAGGGTAAATCATGACTTATAGTGAAAGTGTACGACCCCTGCATAGTGTAAAACTGATATATCAGCCGTGCTCATGGTCACGAGCGGCCTTGGATCCATACAGAATAGATGATGAACACTGATGATATGGATGATGAAGATGCTCACTAATGATTACTATTTATGCTAGTCATTATTCATGTTTACCTGATCATGTGTTTACATGGGCTGGTGATAAACTTGTTGCTACTCAATTGCTAAAATTGTGATAATTAAAAGCTAATCACAGTTAAACTACTATCAGCCTTTTGAGCCCCATGAACCCCATGTTATATTTGTTGAGTACGACATGTACTTATGCTTGTTTTACTTTTTAAATCTTTCAAAAAATCCCGGATGAGTACCAGATTGCTAGAATTTGGAGGAATTAGGCTTGTGATCAACCAGTTAGTTGTCCCTATAGGATTGGAGTCTTCCCTCGATGATCAGAGTTGTCTTTCCACTATTTGCTATCTAAGGTTATATTCTTTATACTAAGTACGTTATATATTGAGCATTGTCTATTGATATTACCCTTATTTGTAGCAATATGTGAGATCTGACTTCCTGAACTCACATATGGTGTGTATCTGATTTTGTTCTTAAAACTGGGTGCTACATGCTAACGGGAGAGGAGACAGGTGGAAATGACATCATTGAATTCTCCCTTCCACTAGAGGCTGATGAGCGGGACCCATGCATAGAAGCATGCACATGACGTGGAGAGGCATCTGAAGGAGGAAGGTAGCGCTCAATCTCGCGTATGCTGCTGCACACATGAGAGGCAAGAAGGGGGCTGTGGCTTGCTAGGCCACGAAGCTATGATTGGGCTAGAGCTTCAGGAGGGAGGGGGCGGGCCAAGAGGCGAGCTAGGCCACTTTGGTGGAATGGGCCATGGGGTTAAGCGGGCCAGGGCGATCTCCTTGCTGGGCCTACCAGTCACATTAGGCTAGGTGAGGAGAGAGGGTCGGTTGGGCCTGGTTGAGGCTGGGTGGCTGGGCCAGGAGGCTAGCTAGGAGGTCAGAGATCCAAGGGGTTTTTTTCTATTTCTTCTAAGGAGTTTTAACCCAAACTATTGGGCTATAAAACCCTACAATCAAGCAATAAACTCCCACCAAGATCTAAATCAAGGCACTCCATATGCAACTAAATTATATGCAATGCAAAAGACTATGAAGTCCTAGTCTTGAAGTTAGGCCGAGAAGGGAAGGAATTAACTTAGGTTCGACCTAGCGACTATATGCTTCACACATTGCAGGAAATTTTTTAAAAAAGCTCGTATTTTTTGTTGCACAAAAGCCTAGGTTATTACAGTTCCTTGATGTGTTTGATGAATGAATTGTGAGATGGTGGCCTCCTCCTTTTATAGCTCACCAAGGATGGTTTGCTGAGGTATTTTAGGAAAGTCCCACCGCAACCAACCTCAGGGGCATTGAATGCACTGCCCTACCGAAGGTGGGCCTGAGAGGTGCCTTTGCCAGGTAGGGTTGCTTGATGGGTCTAGAGCGTAGCCACGTGGGTGTTCAGCCCAAGTTTGCAAGGTAAATGGGCCTTCTTCTTTTTCCTTTGTGTAGAGTCTACGTTTACGCTTTCCTATTTGCGCATTTTTACTATTTTTCATATGTGTTCCACGTATGTGTCTTGCAAATGCACAATTCACCAAAACCTGTGGAAATCATTAGCTTAAAGCCCTATTACTAGGTTTGGTTTTCATTTGAGTGAATTTTATACGAATGTTGGCGGTTAAAATTGTGAGTTAAGGACCGCTAATAGACATCTTGCTTTAGGCGGTTAAGCCTAATTCAAGGAGCAAGATGCCTAAGAGGGGGTGAATTGGGCTAAACTAAAATTTCTTGAAATAATTAAGTCCTACACTTAGCTCCTTTCACCCCTAGTGCCAACATACGTTCTCTATTGTTCTACTGCACAAAAGTTTTGCACCCTAGGTTCTAATCCTACTGTAGCATGGCAATTCTAGGAATGTAAAGACATGAATTGAATTGCTTGAAAGCAAATGCTCAAAGTAAAGAGATGGTTTAGAACATGGCAATGTTTTCCAAGGTATTGGAGAGTCACCACTCCCCACTAGTCCTCATTGGAGCACCCGCACAAGGGTGTAGCTCTCCCTCAATCCACACAAGGATTGAGTGCTCTCTACGGGCTGATTCTTTGACACTCTGTCATGGTGAATTGCCCACAACCACTCACAAGACGACTTGGGTCATCCACAATCACCACTGGATGATCACCAAGCTTCCCATCACCACTGAGCCATCTAGGTGATCACTACTACACTCGGACCAAGCTTCCCATCACCACTGAGCCATCTAGGTGTAGTCCAATTTTGACCTCAGTAGTAAGCTATCGGTAGTGATGATCATAGCCCTCACCATCGTTATCTAAGACCGACTGTGGTGTACACTAACACCTCCATGTTAGCTTATGATCCATCCGTGCTAAGGTCCTTACTTCCATCGCATTGGAGCATGACCTAGCTATGTGGGTATACACTAACACCGCCATATTAGCTTATGATCCGTCCATGATCAGGTCCTTGTTTCTATCGCATTAGAGCATGACCCACCTGTGTGGGTGTACACTTACACTGCTGTGTTGGCTTATGATCCATCCTTGATCAGGTCATTGTTTCCATCGTGTTGTACCATGACCCACCTATGTGGGTGTACACTAACACCACTATTTTGGCCAATGATCTAGATCACAGTCATCTTGCACAGCGAGCTAATTGTGTGCAGTGCGTGTTCACCATTGCTTTGGCGGCTAATATGTTTGTGTCCAGGTGGACATCACCATCACTTCACTGTATGAACCATCTGGTCATAGGTAGTGGTCACCATCACGTTGCAGTATGATCTACCTCTAAAGATCCTTTAGTCGGTGTTGGGTTACTAAGCCATTCTATGGTGATACACTATTGACCCCTACCGCATGAGATGAATAGCAGCGGTGATGACAAAATAGCCAATGGCCTTTACATTCGACGATGACAGAATTGAATCTGGTTTTTACAATTTATTTACTAATTGAGCTGGGCCTTAATAACTTACTAAACACACCATATAGATATAATCATTACAGACCATTCATCATGTCCACAACCAAGTGTACTTTTTATAATAACAAGCAACACTAACATAACAACTGTGTCAACTCAAGAATTAACACAAGCGGTACATAGATAGGAGAATAAAGGTTCTACTCCCTATAGACTTACATAATAAAAATTGGTGGAGCCTTCCCCCTTGTTGGAAAGGAGGAAGACGATGGGGTGTGGTGGAGGAGCTCTCGGTGCCCTTCTCTGGGTTGCCATGCTCCTGGTACGGAGAGGAGGTGGATGAAATCGAATGGAGTGTCTAGTGATCGATCTAAGATCCTCCCTCCTCCTAGGTCTAACCTTATCCTCATATAACGAGATAGGTCATGTACATGGTTGTTTGGGGGATCTAGTCTATGGTCTACGTGCGCCAGAGTCTAGGATGGTCTTATAGCTTTACACCATGGACCATGGTAGTATCTTAGAGTCGAAGAAGCGTTGGATGTTGTCCGGCTACTCTATTCTGACACTCTACGTGTCAGGCTGTGTTAGCTTGGACTAGCCTCCCTTAGATGGACCTTTTGGAGTCTTCTTGGTGGTGAAGGAGGTTGGCTCTAGGGGTTGACGTGCGGGCCTAGAAGCCATTGAGCCCCTAGAGGCCAAGGGAAAGCTTTGTCTTCATGTGTCATGCCCCGAACATGACCCTATTGGGGAAGCAGTGGGTAGGGCCATGCCCAAGGAGTGGCACCAGGGAGCCCCTGAGCATTAGTAGCTTGGGGCTTGTCTTCTTGCACCTAGGCCTTGGCTGGTGTCATTAGCTGGGTAGGAGCCAAGGGTCGGGCCCGGATGCACCATAGATTAGGAGCCTGGGGCTCAAGTGAGCCCCAAGTAGAGGTCTTGGCCAAGTCAGGCTTGGCTAGGTCTCTTTGCCAGAGGGTGCAAGCGAGCGTGCCCGATGGGCATAGCTACCGAGCCCTCAGATGATCCTAAAGGGGTCAGTTGGGGGGTCTTCTTTGGTCAGGAACCATTAGACCCGAGGCTTAACATACCCATATGTTAGGATCTCATTAGGAGCCCCCGAGCCTTTTGTGGACTCACCTAGCATGATGGCGATGAAGGGCTTAATTCGATCTTATGGTGACCGAACCCTCCTTGGTGGGGACAACTTCTGCTCACAAGAGTGTTGTGTCCTGCTTGGGGCCTTCTTCTTCAACGTGATGGGTGTTGGTCAGCTATTAGGGTCGAGTGAGGATGGTATTGATCCCTTCGCGAGCCATGTCACATGGGTCTTTGACTCAAGTGAGGGCTCAATGAACTCCTTTGGGAGTTGTCGACTTTAGGCCCGAGGGCACCCTCCTTTTTTATTAGAGACTACCATGGGCTAGGTGATAAAGAGCACTGGGCTCTAGCTTGGTGCCATTTGATCATCTGAAGTGCCATGCCTTTTTGAGGGCTATGGTAGCAGGCCTCGATCCTCTCGAGCTGGTCTTCTCGGGCTGACCACCTGTGGCCATAGATCAAGGAGGGGGACCGAGCTGAGCCTTGGATGGGGCCCTCATTGGCCCTCCTACTCAGTGGCTCTCATCCCAACTCTAGAGAGTTGGTTGGTTTTGGGGGATGCGCCACCCGAGCGCCCGTCAATTGGGGGTCAGGTTGCTCCATTTGGGGAGTCAGTGTAGCCCCTGAGGCCACTATGGGCCCCCTTGCCAGTGGAAAGGGCAGCTTCTAGGCATGTCCCATCCGCTGATTCCTTGCGCCGGTGGTCGATGGCATTTGGGCCATCGTGCCTAGTGGAGTTATGGCATGAATCCCTATGCCATCCCATCTCATCTGTGAGATGGGATGTTGGGGCCACGTGGAGAAGATCTGGTGGAGGAGGAGCTGCTACACTTGGTGCACATAGATCCAAGCCATCGATGGTAGCTGATGGGCCCGAGGAGAGCCGGATCCCCCTACATCCTATGAGGCATGCACGGAGCAGGCGGCGTGCGTGGTGTAAAGTGGAGCAGGAACTTAACTCATTGTTAGCAGTTCCCTTTACTCTGCCTTTACTACATGACTATCATTACGCAATCTCCTAGAGGCACGCTATGAGGATTGAAGGGATGCCTAGCCAGTTCCCTAGGGCCCCTTCAACCATTGATGGCTGATCAGAGGGCCTGGAGTCACTCGCAGCACATCATATGGGCTATAAATTGGAGCCCCCAGGGGACATGGCTCCTGCAATCCCTTTCTCTAGCCCCTTCTTCTTCAGATCTGGCTTCTTGGTGGCAATGGTGATGGTGATGAAGTGTGATGTTTCCCTCTAGGTGAGCTTGGTCTTGTTCGTCGGGCGACTGCTTCTTTGAGGGTGGAAGGACTCCAGCAAGCAAGGGCCAATAACACAATGCTAGAGGCGTCTGTCACATCCCCTCTCCCTAGAAGGTGTAAGGGCTTTAGTGGGGTCGCTGGAGTCCTCGTACCCTCTAATAAGGTGGAGGAGTTGTGACACATTGGTTGCTTCCCACCGTCTGGCGATGGCATGAGGGCCCGACCCTACTAACGGATTAATGGTTGATGTCGCATGGCTTTGGGCCCTTGGGAAGGAGCCCCGAGGCTAGCCTTCTGGCCTTAGCCTATCATGGCATAGGGCCCTGACCCAAAGGTTGGGTGCGCCCTGCAGTTTTTGCCACCGTATAGGCGGTAGTAGACTGTGATTTTTGCCACCATATAGGCGGCCGTCGATCAAGCACCACAGCTGCCTTGATTGCTTCCTCCACTAGCACCCTTTCTGTGTCATGATGAGGGCTATTGGGAGCACAAGGGGTGACAAGTGTGGTCGCCTAGGCGACACAGTCCTGCTAGCAATAGTAGGCTCCCTCAAAGTTGCCCTCGATAGTGATGACCTCCTTTGGGCTGAGCATCTTGAGCTTTAGGTAGGTGTGGTTGGGGATGACCATGAACTTGGCAAAAGACTATTGACTGAAGAGGGTGTGGTGGATGCTAGGGAAGTCGACCACCTTGAAGGTGAGTGGCTCCTTACAGAAGTTGTCCGGCTGGCTAAAGGTGACATTGAGCCGGATGCGCCCGAGGGGCATGGCTTTCATCCCTGGCATGATCTGATAGAATGGTGCCTTGCTAGGGCATAGGCTGCTCCAAGGGATGCCCATCTTATCAAGGGTGCTGGCGTAGAGTATGTTGAGGCTGCTGTCCCCATCCATCAGCACCTTGGTGAGGTGCATGGTGCCCATGATCGGGCTGACCATGAGCGGGTAGCGCCCTGGAAGAGGGATGGGATCAGGGTGATCTTCTAGGTCAAAGGTGATGGCCGTCTAGGACCATCGGAGCCACATCAGGGCGGCAAGGGTGTCAACAACATTCACCTCCTGCTCAATGATGCGGCGCTGAGACTCATATGCCTAGGAACTCATTGTCTTCTTCTTGAGTGCCATCCACCAAGTCATAGGCCTTTAGGGTAGGCTTCTAGGCCTTGCCCTATTGGCCAAGGGTGCTATAGATGTAGCCCTTCATGGTAGCACAGTCCTTGAGGAGATGCTTCGCTTGCCCCCCATGGAAGGGGCAGGGGGCCTCGAGTGCCTTCTCGAAGTGCTTTGAGCATGTACCATGCTAGAGAGGCTGAGGTCTGGTGGTGTGGTCAGCCGTGGCCACCATCTCCTCCCATAGCTCTTCTGGTCCTTGTTTTGGTTGTCGCAACATCATTGGGATGAGGTAGGATCATCACCACCATCGCTACCACTGAGGTGGCTAGCGGCCTTGGCTTTCCCGCCAAAGTTGGCCTAGACCGCCTCCTCGCTGGTGGCATACTAGGTGGTGACATCTAGGAGCTCCTGCATCATGCATGGGGTCTCATGGACAAGTGCATGGACAAGCATCTCGTAGGTCATGCCTAGATGAAGGCGTTCATCACTTTGATGTCGGTGATGTTGGGGAGCTCATTGTGCTTCTTAGAGAAGCACTGAATGTACTCTCGGAGGGTCTTGTCAACCCTTTGCCTGCAATTGAGAGGTCCTAGGAGTTCCCTGGGTGGGTGTAGGTACCCTAGAAGTGGTTGATGAAGACCGAACGAAGATCACCTCAGCAGCGGATGCTGCCAGGCTTGAGCTGCTCGAGCCAAGCTCTGGTCGAGCTTGACAGGAGCAAGGGAAGGTACTAGACAATGAAGTCATCATCTAACCCCCTAGTCATCATGGCTAGGCAGTAGTCCTCCAACCAATGGTTTGGGTTGGTCTCACCATTGTACTTGGAGATGTGCATCGGTGGCCAGAAACACCTAGGGTAGGGAGCCGTCTAGATCGCTGCCCCAAATGCTAGGGGGCTAAAGTGATCTGGGGTGGTGCCCCCACCTCGCCACTCCGGGGTGTAGGACTGCACCAAAGTGTGGCGCCTGACCTTGATGGTTTCAAAGACATCACGGTTTTTGTTGATCCAGTGGCATGTGGGAGGACACCGAGGAGAAAGGTTGTGCCTTCACTCCTACCAGGGCTTAGCGCCTCAGGTCCGTGGCTGATTAGAGCTATTGCCGAGAGGTGTCACCACTGTTTCCTCTCGTCGGTGGGGTGTAAGCATTGGAGCGGTCCCTGTTGGTGGTGACCGTTGTCTAGGAAGGCTGGGAGAGCATGGTGCAGCGTTGGGATGCTGAACTCTCGGTCTGCTGCTCTTGGGCAACATGGAGGAGCCACTTCGCCTTGTTTAGCCGCTCATTGGTCTTTGGGTCTGGCATGTCGGAGATGTCTTCTATGCGGTAAGCAGTAGCCACCATGTTGTACGCTGCATGGGGGAAGCAGAGGCCACTAGGAGGCCCCATGTGGATGTCGTCATCGTCGCTGAGAAGGAGTGCTTTTTGCACTCGAGCTCTACCTTGATGGCCTCCAAGTCTACTAACCGAGCTCGCAAGCAGTCTGTCTTCTCCTAAAGGTAGGCCATGCGGCTATGGGGACTCTGGTCCAACAACATGAGCCTAGGTGCCTCCTTAGTAGGATCCTCATCGTCGATGTCGTAGCACATGTGAGGCGAGGTGTCATAGTCAATTTCATTAGAGTCATACTCCGGGCCATTCCCTGAAAGGATCTTGAGGAAGGTGTAGATCAACACTGTAAAAAATCTAGGCTTTTATAACAAACTGAAAGTGTCATGGAAAGTAAAGAATTTGTCACAAAATGAATGGTATGACAAAAAACCACCGTCATGAAGGTCGTCATATATTGACCGTCGCTAAATGTACCTTGTGAAGATAATATGGAAAACCATCACAAAATGTGATGACCTTTTGTGACGGTTTTGTTGTGTTGTCATATATTGTTGTCATTTAATGATGACTACAACTATCACATATTGGTTGGTCAACTCATCACTTAATACGCCAACTATCACAAATTGTATCCTAGGAACCCTGATTTAGAAAACTTATTGTGACAATACGATAACGTCATATAAAATTATGTTGATTTTGTGACATTTTCATGTGTCTTGTTATGTAAGGTAGTTAGAGACATCTTGAGACGACTCTAGGTCATCATAAATTTTCCTTTCATTTGATGACGAACATGGCTAAAATATATGTATCAATTCAATGACCAATGTCACACAAAACTTTCCGGCATTCTCATCATAGATCATAAAGCATACACATTTCAGCCAAGCCATCATCCACAAACATTCTAGAGCATAAGACATGGTGCTTGTAGGTTCAAACACATCACACAGGTTCAAATGGTTCCATCACACTGGTTCAAACAGTTCCATCACATAGGTTCAAACATACAAACAGATGCAAATAAGTTCGACAGAGGTTCTAACAACATAGTGCACAAAGTTCCAACAACAAAGAAAGTTTGGTGTTCTAGCAAGGTAGCAAAAGCTTAGGCAAAGGCATCATCAATAGAAACTGCATTTAGACCTACCTCAATCTTTCTGAAGTTTTAGGTCTCTTGAAACTTGGTATGCATTCCCTTCACTTCTTCTTGTGTCTGGCGCAACAAATTTTGGTTTTCTTCAAGTGTTGCTTGGTTGGCTTCAAGTGAAGCTTGTTGGGCAAGAAGCTGTGCTTCCAACTATTCCTACTTCCTAGCAGCTTCCTCTCTTTTTGCTTGGAGTGTTGCCTCAAACTGAGCTTGCAGTTGTGCTTCTATGGCTGTCGATGTAGACCGGGCAGTCTTCGACACTCAAGTGACACCAATGTTTAGAAGGAAGGTGGACGAACGACTGATCTGGCTTAGACTGTCAACAACAATCTTGGAGGGAGACTTTTGTGCTTCTCCTTCTGGTTCTCTTTCCTTCTCTGCAACCATATGTTCCTACGTAGAATGAATCCACTTAACAAGGCCATACAATAGTGTTCAACCAAGCATTTACTTGAGTAAAGTACATGTATCCAATAATTATGTAACTTACATATATCTCATTTACAAGAGGAGTATGACCATGTTGTGGACTATTCATACATTCCCTAAAGAAATCAATAGGATCTAGATCTATGTTGTTGTACTTAGGCCTCTACAGCATGCATAAAATTTGGATTACAATGATATCCGTGATGGTAAAGAGAGGGCTGGACAAACATGGGATATAAGATTAGCCATAAATTGTTTTTACATGTCAACATCAAGATGCCAAAATGTGTATGGACTATAGATCATACAAGTATCTGTCTCCAGATTTTTTATGCCGACAACAAATGCAATCACCATAGCATAGTCAACTAATTACTACTATGCTTTGCCAATCAACATTCACATGTATTTGATTCCCAATTTGCCATCGACATAAAAAATATTACGCATCAATGCAACCTAGATAGATCAAGAAAAACAACACATAAAACACATATACTGACAGGTCAAGAAAACCTGGAGGCAGATCAAGAAAAAACCTGGAAAAATCAAGAAAAACATATACAGAAAACAACACAAAAAAATCACTGCTCCTCTAGCTTCTTGATTTTATGCACTAGAGTAGACTCTAAAAGCTTTGCTAAAGCACGCTACTTAGTTGTCATTATAGAACCAAGAGACCTAGTCATACCGCATACCCATGATGGACTCTCTCTTTACAGCACCTACTACTGATGATGATCATCTCTGATGACATAGCAATTCCTCTTGCAAATTTTAGTTTCAGATGGCTCCATAAAATAATTGGATCCTAAACACCTATTGATTATAGCTCACTCGGCACAGTGCAAATATTCTAAACATGGGAGCTCATCTTAGAAATCAGAGGGCCAAAATTAGAATCGGCTACAAACTGTAAGCCGCCTTTCTAACACTTCAAATATTATGAGAAATCATACAGCAGGTGCTAACTTGACACTTCAAAAGCACATGCTAATTACTATGCTACAAATGTCCCATCTTTCCTGCTAATTATACAAAACACATACTGATAGGTTGTACCAAACTTTGAAGCACACATGTATTGAAAGTTTATATGGCTGAACACCATCAATGTCCACATGCTATTGTTCTTCAATACTTGTTAGGCTTCACAAGCCTAACTAATTAATGGCACACATATTGGATCCAACCAAACATCAGGCAATCAGGTTTGTCTCCATAACATTTCACATTTGGGTGCAACAACTAATTAATGGCACACAGTTCTGTTATTCTAGGCCAAGGCCTTCGAACACCGATTGCCGCTCAAGCGAAATCAAGCACGAGAAGTGGATAAAACAAGACTTGAGCGAAACGAGATGAATGATTTCATTGAACTTGTTCCCTCCCCCTTACATTCCCTCAACGGGGGATAATTATACATGCCCATAGGCTTTTCATAGGATGTAAATGCCCTCTCAACTACTATAAATTCAGGAAATATTCTGCGTAGCTTTGGGCTTGTTCGCCATTTGGAGCACCCACCTTCCTTGAATAACGCTGGCCCAGAGAAGCCCAACCGACTCCACCTTATGTCTCCTATCCAACCGACCGAGGTGGCTCCTGGCGACCGACAGAAGCTATCAATCATGTGAAGGTGGGCGGCTCCTCCTTTGGTGAAACCCGTAGAAACGATTGACCAAACTATTAACAGCTATTCACTTGAGCGAATAATCGAAATTATCGGTGAGCCTGCTGCTAGGTCGAAAGGAAAAGAACTAGGCATGACCTGATCTCAGTCGCAGAGTCCACCCTTTCACCATAGAAAAAAGGGAATTCTAAGAATGGGATGATGAGTGCCTCCCCTACTTCGCTATGGCGAGAAGGGGGGCTCAACACATCCTTCTCTTCACACATGGTCAGCCCTCTTGCCTTTTATTATATTGAAATGCCAAGTGCGCCGGAGCCCAACTCCTGTTATTTTGCTTCCGTGAGAATCTGGGACGGTGCTCGAGCCACACAGGGTGCCCATAGGTGGGGCATGCCCCAACATTAGCCCCTTGGAAATGTGCGAGGAGGCCCTCGATCCGAGCACGTTTGCCTCACGAATTATGGGACTGTCTCATAGTGGGGCTCGTACGCCGTCCCAGGTGAAGGGTGGAGGTCTATGCTGTTGCTACATGCGTATATGTGTGTGTATTTTATTTTGTTAGTATTAGTAGTATTGTGATGATTATAATAATAATTATTTTATTTTTTTTATTTTTTTGGACAGTGTGTAACTGTTTTTTGGTTATTGCGCTGTGTAACTGTTTCTCAAAATTTGAATCATCGTGGTGGTTATGAGAACCATCATGTTGTTTCCTCGATTCATGCGCTAGGCCTGGCAAGTGCCTATATAAACCCCCGAGCCAGTGGAGCCACGCACGCTCATCTCACCTTCAGCCCTTATTTGAGAACTACACCTTTGCTATTTGTCTCTTCGCTCAGGTTTTTGTTCTCTTGCTTGCCTTGGCCAGGACTCCAGCCTTCGCTGATCCTTTTCGCAGGTTCATATTCGCTTGGCTTTGTTTGCTTTTTACTTCACTCTCATGCGCTTGTACTTTTTAGTGTTTCAGTTTTTTTGCCTGTTTACTATTTTTTGTTTCTGGGTTTTCGTATGGAATTCGCTTGGATAGATGTCAAGTGAGTTGGCATCTGGCGCTAGTTCATCTAGTGGGAGGTCATCTGATGTTTCTAGATCAAAATTATGGAAGAGGGTGAGACCCCTAGGCCAATTCCTGCCACTGCTAAGGGGCAACCTAATCTGACTCTAGCACGGTTGGGGCATTCCTGTGTTACTGAAGCGGAGATCGACAAGTACGTTACCCAAGGGCTTATCAAGCCTACGCTCTTTGGTTTTTTCAAGCGCCAGGATGAGAAGAAGTGCCATGCCCCAAGCCGTATGAGGTCATAATCTTCTATGACTTCTTCATGGCAAGACTATGGTTTCCTTGCGAGGACTTTGTAGGTGAAGTTCTAAAACGCTTTAACTTGCAGATTCATCACCTGACTCCCAATGCCTTTGCACGACTAAGCGTATTCACCATGGCATTGAAGATGTCTGGGTGAGCTTTAAGCGGGAACACTTTTGCACGCTATTATGAGACCCATTTTCATAAGAAAACTTCAAGGATCAGCAGACGAAGGCCAAGATGGTGGGGGCATTATTGGTCCTACAATTTCATTTTGAAAAAGACCAAGGGTACTGTTTAGATCATTCTAGCTTACCAAAATAAATGGCCACACTGGACCAACTATTGGTTCTACCACCGCATGTGCTCTAATGGAGATGTTACTGCGGTGCTAGGAAATGACCTACCAAAAGTGCACATACTCATCTCAGAGATGACTCCGATGGAAGGTTATCGCCTGGCCAAGGTCCTGGCTGACAATCCTCGTGACATAGAGGCTGTAGATGCCTTTGCTCTGACATCTAACTAGCAGATCAGTCAAGATTTGGGGGAGGAGTGGATAGCCTATGAAAGCCCTCTACTGAGCAGTGAGACATGGTTTTTTGACATTGAGCGATGAGACGAATATGTTTTCCC
This sequence comes from Miscanthus floridulus, assembly GCF_019320115.1. Lineage (NCBI taxonomy): Eukaryota > Viridiplantae > Streptophyta > Magnoliopsida > Poales > Poaceae > Miscanthus > Miscanthus floridulus. The sequence continues at coordinate 45,284,105 of NC_089594.1, read as the reverse complement.
ATGCCACACCGTCACACCATTAGAGGCCTTCACTACCGACTTTAGTTTTATGAATTTGATAGAGCACAAGGCCAAAGAAATCATTGGATTTTACGGCGATAGAGAACACAAGGGCCATTGCTAATCCCTTGCTGGAAAAAGGTGGCTGAATCACATCTTCGACATGATGGGCATGTGCTATGCCGATCGATCAGGCCCTTCGACCAGCCTCCTGCTAAAGACGTTGCACCCTGTGGCCGTGGTTGTGGGACCCAAGGGTGAAGAGGCAGCGCGTGAAAGGTGATGGCTGGACATGGGGCGAATACAACCACGATGGAGTCTTGCAAGCGAAAGCTTGGTGGTCAAGGTCATGGTTTTATAGCGCCTGCTGATGTGCGAATTGGGAGAGAGATAGCCGGCATGGTGGGCAATAGTAAAAAGATCATGATTGGATAGACCCACCAATTTGGACAAGTCTAGACCAAAATGGTAGCACTATAGTTTTGTTTTTATGTATTTTCCTATATTTTTGATTTGGTCTTTCATATTTTGATTTATTTGTTGGTTACCTATTCGCTAATTCGATGTTGCTGATGTTTCAGTCTTCTTCGAGTTTTGGCGGAATGGCTGGAACATCTGGTAAATCCAAGGTGGTGGATGTGCATGACTCCTTCAGCCTTGTAGATACTATGTCTATTGGTGACCTTTTTGATAAGAAAGCCAAGAAGAATTCACAAAAGACCAACGACCTCCCGAAGGAGCGGGGCGCGAAAAAGGCAAGAATGACTTCGGCCGAAGAGGCGGCTACTGCTCACCAGGCTCCTACTCCCATGGCATCTCCTGATATTTTAGGATCTTAGCTACCGGGTAAGTCTAGATTTTATATGGAGTATATTCGTCTAAGTGACAACCTAGCTCATGGGCAACTATTCGGTCATGGGGAACTGCGTCTGAGTTCTTGTCCTGAGGATTACGATGATATGCAGGTGTATTTGGGGGCGAGCTCTTCTGGCGAATGAATTTGCTAAGGAGGAGACTTATCGGATTGCTTGTTCTTTAGGGGCTACGTCAAACTCTTTGGTCATCGCTAACGTGGACTATAGCATAGTTGGCTTGCTTGTAGACCGGGGATGTCTAACTTTGCTAATGCTTGCGTTGGTGCCTTTTTGGCTCTTGAAGTAAGGTCCCTAATTCATCTCTCATAGAAGCGATGAACTTCCATGCTGCTAGTGTAAGTGGGAAGGTCCTTGCTTGTATTTGCTTTACCGTTTGTTCTCCGCTTTGCGGTAGTTTCATGTTATGCTTTTGACTTTCGTAGGCTATGCTCCTGGCTCGGGAGCTTCAACATCAATGGCAGGCTTTTTGCCAGGGCCTTGAGAAAGATCTCATGGCCAACGACATAAAGATCCAAGCCCTCGAGAAGGAGCTAGAGGTGGCCAAAAGGTTGGCCAAAGAGAATGATGCTGCCCGCAAGTCTACAGAGGAGTAGATCAAAAAGATGCGCCAAGACTTCGAGGGGTACTAGAAGAAGAAACTTGAAGAATGTAACAAGCTTGTCACCGGTGCCCAAAGAGCGGCGAACATATATAAGGACCTCATTGAGAGCATGGGTGAGGAATCAGAAGCTCCCCTTGATGCTCCTGTTGTTGATTTCATGGAGTGGCTAGCGAATGAGCTGGCCACCGCGAATGACTACATAACCATTGGGTGGGAGTATGCCTTGTTCATTTCGCTGCGCCTTTGCTCAGGCTTTAGAGGAGTGCGGGTGCGATCATCTTGAAAAGTTTGAGATCAAGGACCCACAGTCCTTCTGGAATGGTCCTAGCCATGCTCATGAGGCAGGGCAAAGGTTCTTCGAGGGGTTCTGGTGTCCTAGAGGCTATGATCTTGCTCTCCTTCGTGCTGCTATGAGCTGTGGAAAGGTGAGTTATTTTCTTTTTCGCTTTTCTAGTCTTTTTGCAATGGATTACGTAGGAATGGTCATGATCTTTTGGAACCTATCCTACAGTCTATTAAAGAGTGTGTGACTATCAAGGAGAAGGTGAAGAGGTACATTACCGAGCGAAATGCCTGTGAAGGTGCTCCTGGTAGTGGTTCTAGAGATACTGAAGCTTTGCCTACACCTGTCGTCGAGGTCCAAGTTGGAGAGAGCACTGGTGCTGGTGCCCAAGATGCGGTTCAGGATGGGGTAGATAACTAGGATTTTGATGTCTGTGATTTTTGAAAAACTATATTTGTTTGGGATATTATTGTAAGATTCGCTTTAAACACTTATGGTTTCGGCACGCAGGTTCCAGATGCGGAGCCTACACAACCTATGGATGTGTATACGCTTATGATTGATTGTGATGGTTTTCATGTTGGAGGCTCTTCCTAGTCTCGTCATCGCGAGAAGTTTCCCGGATCCAGTATGACTGGGTTCTTAAGGTCCTGATTTCTTTGATTTCTTAGGAAGGAAGAATTTCTTAATAGATTCTTCTATTCAGAATTTGATGAGACTGTTCTAGAGGAACAAAAGATTCATCACGGATAGTCTAGGGGAAATAACTGGGATCCTTCGACATCTAGCCTAAAGGATCCTAAGGAGGAATCGATCGAAGAGATGATGTTGGATCTAGAAAATCATAGGTATAGCTTTTATCTTCATGCCCACCATGGGCGAGATGTGGCTTAGTGCGAAAACCATGTACCATGTTGGCACTTTTGTTTGACCATTTGTCCTGTAACATTAAATATGCATATAGTATATTTGTTTTAGCTATGTGCGCGGTGTTTATAAAGGTGGCCTCTCTGCTATCCCATCGGTATATTGTACAAGCAAAAAGAGAGACGCCATCCCCCCAGCCTCTTCGAGAGAAGGTACATGCGAAAACAAAAACACTCAAGGTGTCTTCTCTGCTAGCCCCTTGGCATATTGTTTTAGGTGAAGAGAAAAACACCATCCCCCAACCTTTTAGGGCAAGGGGGTATGCAAAAACAAAGGCACTCGAGGTGACTTCTCTGCTAGCCCCTCGGTGTATTGTTTGAGTGAAGAGAAGAACACTGGCCCCCCAACCTTTTAGGGTGAGGGGATATGCAAAAACAAAGGCGCTTGAGGTGACTTCTCTGCTAGCCCCTTGCCGTATGGCTTGGGTGAAGAGAAGAATGCCATCCCCCAACCTTTTAGGGCAAGGGGATATGTAACACCCTAGGTGTTAGGATCACATAATTGCACTTGCATTACATAGCATAAGCATCATTCATTCATGCATAAGCATTTCTATATGAAACATTGCTATGAAACATGTGAAACATGCTATTGTTCTTTTAAGTTTCATTGTATGTATGCTTTATGATCATGTGTGATTGAGTGCAAGTGATGAATGTGGGTAACTAAAATACCTTAGCCACACTTAGAATGTCATTAGGAACATTGTTCATGTTAATGACCTTGCCTAATTATGCTTTTAGGGTTTAGTTTGACTAGATGCTCCTCTTGAATGCTTGTGTTTGACTGAACTAGAATAGTGCCTTAGGATGTTTGCATGTTTGAGAAACCTAAAGCAAAGTTGTAGCAAATTTTATATGGAACAAATTTTTTTAGAGGTCAAGTCATGAAAATGTGTGGAACAGTCCCAAACATGGCCCACAAGTTAGATTTGGGGGCTGATTCTACACTTAGAAATTTTTCTAAGTGTTTACTACGTTTCCAATTTGTAGTGGCTGACTTTAGAGTGATTTAACTCGTGATCCTTTGCGAATTAGCTGATCATTTCTAAATCAATGTTGTAGCCCTATTGTAGCTCTACAACTTTTATTCAAGGAAGTTCTGCTAACTCGCCACCATTTTTGAAATTGGAAGCTTGGAAAACTCGCCGTCAGTCGGTCTCGGCATTCTCTGATGGACGGGTTCAGGTGGGTCAGCTGGCTGACACCGTCAGGCCGCGGTGGCCAAGTGGCGGCCATATGCTGGTGCTGCCCCCACTAATCAGGCTGTTGCTACCACGACAATGCCACGTGCCTGCCGGCTCACTTATTTGCTTCACCCGCGCCTCCTCGCCTCGCTAGTTCACTTAGAGCCAAGCGCCGCGCCTCCACCATTGCCGCGCCGAGCCTGTGCACCCTCGCTGTCATGCCTTGCTCACTCTAGCTAGTCCACAGCGCCATCGTAGTCCCCTTTAGCACATCCACCTCGCCATGGAGCTGGTGAGTCATGGTTGTGGTCACATTTCTTCTTCCCCATGGCGAAGCACCATTGCCGCCATGAGCTCCGTCGAGCTCCCGCGTGCTCACCACCGCATCTCATCTCACTCCATCTCACCCACAGCTTCCCTACCATCTCCTTTACCTCGTCCACCCTCTTGTCGAGGCTATCGAGCTGAGTAGATGGCACATTCGCCGAATCCACCGCCACCATGACTCGACCTCACTGGAGATCGAGCTCACAGTGGCCGAAGCACTAGAGGCTCCCCTTTTCCCCTTTCTTTTCTCGGATAGCTTCGCCATGAACCCATGTAGCTCATACTGAGCTTGGGTGGGCAATGGGGGCTCGCCGTCGTCGGAGTTCCACCATGGCCTCGTTGTCGTCCGCCATTGCCATCATTGTCGTAGCTAGAGCTTGGTAGTGGTTGTGGGAAGGGCATAGCTAGGTACGGCTCGTCGCGTGGAACACACCGGTGCCCTCGGGTCTGCCGGAGAAGTCGTCGCCGGCAGATGGCATCGATCCCACGCTGATTTCTACCATGCCCTATTTTTCGGTCGTTGACGTGTGGGTCCTTCTGTTTCATGGGTCCCGAATGTTAGCGGCCCAGATCCAGAAAGCTAGTTCAATATTTCAGATTTTGATGCTGTTTTGTAAAATTTATATCTCCTGTTTGGTAGATCCAAATTGTGTGGTTCAAATCTTGTTAGGATCATGGTGAAGTGTAGTATTTAGGAAAAATATATCATGAACACTTGTAGTGGAAATTTTGGAAGATTTAAATTGAAACTTTAAATGTGTTTTAAATGAATGCAAACTTGTTTAATTTATATCTAGAGTTCCTATGCTCCAAAAATTATGAAATTTGTGGGTGAGCTCTTCTTGATGATTAGAAGCTCTGGTAAAAATTTGAGAGTCAGTGCATGTATGGTTTTTGATTTATAGATTTTCCTTTTATCATTGGACGATCCTTGTGTGAATTTTAGTAATTTATCTATGAATCCAATGACCATGAAATTTATTGGAGGATGTCCTAGTACCTTAATGATGCAATGAAAAATATAAAATCTAGTGCTTGACACTTTTCACTAGGGTTTCCTATTTATGTCATTTTGAGCCTTTATGCCTTGTTATTTTTATGTAGGATGTGATACTTGTTCAAATGATGTGAAATTTATGTAGTAGCCTATTGGAGACATGTATAAGCTACTATAATTTTTGTGGAATTTTCTGTACACTTTGGACATATGTTTATTATTTAACCTAAGTATCGAAATGAATTAATAAAGGCATGAAAATAATTTATTTAGGAATGGCCACTAGGTTTTCTAGTGTTCTTCCAACATGTGTGATGAGTAGGGACAAAAACGGATCGGATATGGATGGATATCACCGATATTACATTTGTTTTCATATTTTTGTCCGGATTCGGATTCGAATACGGATAGTGTCAACTATGTCGGATAGGATACGATTGGATATTGACATCATAAATATGCGATTTGAGTATTCGGATATGGATACGGTATCGGATGTTGGATATCCGAACTCGGATACGGACAGATCTCAACCCCTCTAAACGGATTCGGTTTCGAATACGGTCGGAAAATATCCGTACCATTTTCATCCCTAGTGATGAGTTAATAAAGTGGGGTTTGTCCATTTATATGTTTACAACGCGAGTTAATAATTATTTTCTTACATTGTGTCTTTCTGGATAGTTCTGGGAACTTTAAAAAGTTCACCATGATAATTTGGGTTGCTGGGAAAGGGATGAATACAAAAGTTGTAGATAACTTATGTATCTATCTCCTACTAAAATTTGGTGGCATTTGGCCTAGTAGTTTAGGAGTTACAGTCGTTCTAAGTTGGACCACAATTTTGTCTGCTCTCTGTCTTGTTTAGACCTATTTTGGTGTAATGTAAATTCCACCTGCTAAACTTGGGAATCATGCTGAGGTGATTAATAATGAATTGTAGATAATTTTATAAGCTTTCCAGGTTGTCTTGTTGCATGTCTTTAGGATTAGTACAACTCTAGTTATGGATAAAACTAGTTACTGCTGTTTGCAGCCTTGACTCTGTGATTTTAGTGAATAGCTTGTTTGTTGATATGAGTCGGTATGATGAGTTAGATGCTAGGCTAACTAAAATAACTTGTTAGTTGCAGGTTCTAGACCTCTTACTAAAGATGAACAACTTTATCTTAGGTTGTTAGATCTTGGTGAGTGTGTAGTTCTTATGTTCTAAAAGAGATATGCACATACTCAGTAAAATAGATGTTAAATCTTGTATCATCATAGCTTTCATGTGTCCATCTATACATGGCTGTACATTTCATCATCATCTTCCATCTCTTGTGCATGCATGATTCTTATACTATGCATATGCATGCAATAGGTGTTCCAAAGGGAGTCACGCTTCTAGAATTCGAGCAAGTACTTCCGGAGGAGCAGCAGCAAGCTCAGGAGTAGGAGGTGCAGGCCCCCGAAGAAGGAGCCGATGAGGAAGTTCTTGAGTGTCCCAATCACCAACCTTTGTCTTTTCTGAAAGGCAAGCCCCAGAGCATTCTAAGTCTCCTATGTTTTGAAAATGGTTACTTTGAGTATCTTTATTTGTGATGCATTAAGTGATAGGAACTGGATGCAAACACTTGTTGCATATATATATCTATTCCTTGTCTAGTAAACGTACCCTGAATCCTATTTAGGTCTAGGAGCAAATCAAAGCTTAGCCTTGCTTAGACCGGTAAAAGTCATGTGATTTTCTGTCACCTGCAAGTTAGGATGAGGTTTGGTCACGGTTGGCTATATTTGCTATCGTGGAAAATAACCATGTGTTAAAAATGAATTGTGACCGAGCAGGATGTCAATAGAGAAGCTGCAAGGCAAGGAGGTCTTGGGTGTGGATCTATACCCGTCTGTGTCGGTTAAGGACCGATTCGCTGTACGTCCTCATGTCATGTTGAACGCATGCCTATCACTTAGTTGGCCGGATAACTCGTTCTAAAAGAGATATGCACATACTCAGTAAAATAGATGTTAAATCTTGTATCATCATAGCTTTCATGCGTCCATCTATACATGGCTGTACATTTCATCATCATCTTCCATCTCTTGTGCATGCATGATTCTTATACTATGCATATGCATGCAATAGGTGTTCCAAAGGGAGTCACGCTTCTGGAATTCGAGCAAGTACTTCCAGAGGAGCAGCAGCAAGCTCAGGAGTAGGAGGTGCAGGCCCCCAAAGAAGGAGCCTGACTGAGGAAGTTCTTGAGTGTCCCAATCACCAACCTTTGTCTTTTCTGAAAGGCAAGCCCCAGGGCATTCTAAGTCTCCTATGTTTTGAAAATGGTTACTTTGAGTATCTTTATTTGTGATGCATTAAGTGATAGGAACTAGATGCAAACACTTGTTGCATATATATATATCTATTCCTTGTCTAGTAAATGTACCCTAAATCCTATTTAGGTCCAGGAGCGAATCAAAGCTTAGCCTTGCTTAGACCGATAAAAGTCATGTGATTTTCTGTCACCTGCAAGTTAGGATGAGGTCTGGTCACAGTTGGCTATATTTGCTATCGTGGAAAATAACCATGTGTTAAAAATGAATTGTGACCGGGCAGGACTGTCAATAGAGAAGCTGCAAGGCAAGGAGGTCTTGGGTGTGGATCTATACCCGTCTGTGTCGGTTAAGGACCGATTCGCTGTACGTCCTCATGTCATGTTGAACGCATGCCTATCACTTAGTTGGCCGGATAACTCGTTCCGACCGTGAAGCCGAGTAGCTCAATTCAGGCCAAAAGTTTGGGAAGTGAAAGTGTGCACCCTAGCGGTAGTAAGGATGTGCGGGGAGCTATTGGCGCAAGTCCGAGGTGAGATTGACCACCTGGCAGAGTGGACTCCCTGAGGGTGCGGCGCTACTCAGAACCACGATTCTTGAGTTGTACCAAAGGTGACCTAAGGCTACCTTCGCATGGTATGCCTAGGTTTGTTTTAGGAATACCCCTCCAGCTAGATAGGAATCGATTCAAATCACTGTCTCTCCCGGATAGTGAGAACTTGACTGAGCAGCGGCAACGTAGATGCACTTAATGGAACTTGATGGTTAATTCAATGATGATGATGATACAACATTATACCGGATATGGTTACTAATGTTTGGAGTTAAATCAACTGCTTGCTCTAGTACAGGTGCTAATCTAGTTGATAGGTTAATATTGATAACTTGCTGCTTACTCATAATTAAATTATGATCTTATATCACTAAGCTTTTATGCAAAATGGTTGTCAAGCAAGATCCACCGATAAAGCCTTGCATACTCCTTGGTGTCATTTACTTTTGGTTTACGACGGGTAAGTCTAGCTGAGTACATTCTCGTACTTAGGGTTTATTCCCCCTTGTTGCAGATGATGTGCTCTATAATGGCTACTACAAGTATTGTCTCCACCTTGTGGGGGATGAAGACTAGATCATGGGCATGATCATCTATGTTATCTTATCTTACTGCTTTTGCTGAATATGACTATGGAACTGGCTTGTATTTAAACTAAGTGTGTGTGATGGTCTCAAACTACTTTGCTTCCACTATTTGTGAACTCATTTTGTAAAAACTATGTGTACTCTGATGTATGAGGTACTTGTGAACTACTTGTGAAATGGATGTAACATGTGGCTTGTTATGTTGAATTATTGTGATCTTGGTTGTATACAAGTTGGTTTGAAATCCTTCGTGGTTTCAGTTGACTACCGGGTTTATATGGGTTTAAGTATGACGGTTCGATCACTCCGATGATTGCTTTTGTACTTGTGCTCTTATAAATTGGTCAGTTCTGTTATAGGATATGCTAAAACAAAGGTGCTCGAGGTGACTTGTCTGCTAGCCCCTTGGTGTATTGATTGGGCGAAGAGAAGAACACTGTCCCCCAACCTTTTAGGGCGAGGGGATACATTTTGTATTTGTATTTCAATTTATTGCATTCCTCTTTCATGTCTTGGATGTTTTACATTTGATTCAAGGCTAGGTGTATTGGTAGATATGTGCAATCGATATCTTTCCTTCTACTTCTTGGCTCACAACATCTAGTTTGTTTGGTTAATTCACCAGAGTGAATTAGCATTTTTGCTAGGCAAATTAGCTAAATCAATGTGCAGTGTTGTGATGTTGTGCTTCCCAGCACAGAGCTACAGCAAGAATCATGTCTTGTGCAGGTACATGGCCTTGCTTTGTGGTTTCGCTGGATGGGAGGATGTTGATGTAGACTAGGCCCGATCTTCCAAAAGGTATGATAGCATCGATTGGTGGAGACTCAACGCTCATGATCTAGGCTTCGAACCAAGACTGATTTAGACCCCCGCAACCATTACACCACTGCTCCATTGGTTATCAACCACGCGATCGCGATTGACCTCGCCGAGAAGGCTTTCCTGCTAGCGAATCGAGAACACAAGCAAGAATGGGATGAACGCAATCTGAAATTGTAAATAAATATGAGGCTTATGATAACAGGAAGGAGTTCAAGTCTTTATTCAAAAGGACTAATCGCCATAGGCAAACAAGATCAAGAACCGGGGCCCTGGTTCATAGCAAGCAGCCTTGGCGGCATAGTTACAGCAAAACGATGTCTGTTTCACGAGGAAATCAAGAACTAAACAAAACCCAAACCCTAAGGAGAGTGATGGCTGCTATTTATAGAGTCTTGGGCATCACCCCCCTAGATGCGCCGCCTAATGGGCCCAAACACGATACATGGTCCAACAGACCAAAAGACGGTGTCATAGCACCCTGACAGATTCTGGACGCTGACTTGTTTCGACGATTCCTGTTGATTTCGAAGGTATTTTGATGTGAGACCACTTGGATTGGCTTCCTTATCAAATTAGCTTTCGAACCATATGTGGATCATTGAAAACAGAGTCCAGATGCGTCTTGGGTGACCAGTTTAAGGTAGACTGGTCCTGGACGCCGAGGCGGACTCGAACTTGAGTTGCTTTGGGCCTCCACCTCGGGAACTCGAACCGAATTAGCCTCGGACTTCCTTCTTGACTTGGACACCGTTGCTGGCCTCCTACCCCTCCATACTATGTGCCAAACATGGTCATATGCATGGGTGTCATGTCCTCATCAGATGTCACATTTTTTCTTGCAACATCCCTCTGTGCTTGCTTGTCGTTGCACCACGGCCACATCCTGTTGCCTCATATTTTAGCTCTATGCTGGGCGAATACATGACGCATGCTCCTTTAGGACAGTATGCGCCCTTGTCTTTATGTGCTTTCTCGCAACATCTGACTTTCACTACTGCCGGCCTTATGCTTGTACAACCTTCTATCCCACACATGAGGCTTGGCTACTTTGGCTAATGCTGAAAACCCTGACACTCTCTCAAACCCACTCATTTCTCTCCTACAGGAGGAATCCTCACGTTCTATCTCTCCTAGTCTTAGTGACCTAGGTGTCTAATCTAATGCTTTTGTTCTAGACCGATGCTTGATATGGTGCCTAGGGGTGCCCTGGTGTCTTAATTGTAGGGTTCCAGGGGTTTGGGAGTCGTCAATATTGGTTGTTGTGGTTGGTGGTGGCATTCACTTCTGGTTGTCAAGTGTCCTTCCTAACTCTGATTGTCCTTTACGGTACATGCTCATACGCACGAATGTGCTTCCTGGTAGTACTTCCGCTCTTTATGATGTTGCGGGTGGGTCTTTCCGCCCTTACGTTTTCAAACCTTGGTGCCACATGTATTGTGGTTCTTTAAGCCTTTTGCATTTGTCCCCACTCCTTTTTGGCGGTGCGAAATCATTTTTAAGCTTTTCTTACTTTCTCCATTCGTCCACACTCCTTTTTGGTGTGACAAAATGTTGTTATGGCTTATCGGCGTTTTCCTTTTCGCTCACTCCTTTTTGGTGATGCGAAAGGTTTTTGTATCCTCTAGGCTAGTTTTTGGGTTGTAGAGTTTTTGCTCATGACTGTCTCGCACGAGTGGAAAGTGGTGCAACCTGCTCTAGGTGTTCACCATCATTGATATCCATGACCTGCAGAGGTCAGGTTTTGTTTCGATGTCTTACTTTTTGGATCTTGTGTGGGAAAAGTTGAACTTAAATTAATGGGGGTGCATAGGATCACCTGATTAAAAAACCTCACACCTTTTTGCGAAGGCTTCCCCTATGAGGAAAATGAGTATGGACCCCATTTTTAATGTTTACAAAATTGCCGAAGAAGAAAGATAAAAATTACAACCCTCTGGGGGTGAAATGACTATGGGTCAAAGCGACGCAAGTTGTCCACGTTCTAGGTGTGGCTCGTTTTGATTCCTTCCTCATTGAGTAGCCTGTAAACTCTTGGCTTAACCATGTTCGCCACCACGAATGGCCCATACCACTGGGATTGTAGCTTGCCCTACTTGTCAGGGTGACGAATGAGCACCATGTCACCTGGATTGATGTTTTTTCAGTAGAATTTTCTTGTCTCTCTAGGTATTTGTTTCTTGGTGATATCTATCGAGGTTTGTCGTCGCATGCAACCTGGCATTTTCTGCTGCCTCGAGCTCCACAAATCGCTATATTGGGGTAGTTGCTGCAATTTGAGTGTGGAAGGAACCTAGCTTGAGCTCCTCTGGCATGATTGCTTCTTCATCGTATAATAGGCGAAAAGGGGTGAACCCAGTTGTTCTGGTGTGTGAGAGTTTTGACCCTAGATGGAAGTGACTAATTCCTAGGTTTCATTTCCCTTTTGAAAAATCGAACAGTGCCTTTGATACTGCATTGAAATTTAAGCTGTTTGCCCTTTCAACTGCTCCATTGCTCTCTGGGTGGTTCACCGAGGCAAATGCTAGTTTGATCCCCAACTCGCTACAAAAATTTCTAAAGTCCGTGCAATCAAACTGCTTCCCATTGTCGACTGTGATGTAGGACAGGACCCCAAAATGACAAATGATTCTTTGCCACACAAAGCTGATTAATGTGGCAAAAGTGATTTTCGCCAATGCCTTGGCCTCAATCCACTTGGTGAAATATTCTAGAGCTACTGTTGCAAAGCACAAGTTGCTAGGCATAGTTGGTAATGGCCCCCATAATATCGACTCCCCATCTCTGCAAAGGCCATGTTGGCATGATTAACATGGTTGTGTTGACCGGGGTTCTCTGCTTTTTAGCGAACATTTGGCAGTTTTCGCAATTACGAACGAACTCTTTTGTGTCTTCTGCTACTATTGGCCAATAGAATCCTTGCCTCATCACTCTATGAGCAATTTTGTGTAGTGCCTATGGGCTCTGCATATTCTAGCTTGCATTTCACTTAGCAATTAGATTCCTTGCTCTCTGCTTATGCACTTCAACATCGATGCGACTACTCCGCTCTTGTAGCTCTCCTGCTATGATGGAGTATTGCTTTGTCCTAGAATTCATTTTGTCTGTCCCATGCTTACTCTGTGGCTCATAGGTTCTATTGAGATAGGCAAATTTGGGTGATCTCCAATCCTTGCTTGCGATAACATGCACAAAGCTAGGCCGTTCCTCTTCTTCTCGTATTGCTTTGACTGTTAGCTCATGGTAAAATATGTCTACTGGCATGGGGCCTTTCTACGCAGCTGCTTTTGCTAGCTCATCGGCTTTAGCATTCTTGCTTCTTGGAATGTGGCAAAAAGTGAAACCCACAAAATGTTTTTCCATCCTTCTTACCGCTGCCAAGTATTTAATCAACTCGGGTACTTTGGCGGTGAACTCTTTTTCAACGTGTCCCACTATTACCTAAGAATCTAACATAACTATACACCTCCTGACTCCTAGAGCTCTGAGCTTTCGCAACCCTAGGAGCACTACTCATATTCAGCTATATTGTTGGTTGTGAGGAATTTGAGTCTTGCTGCATATCAAAGTTTTGGGCCTTTTGGTGGCGTTAATATCGCTGCTATTCCTGCACCGTTCATTCCCCATGCTCTGTCACAATGCATTGTCCACATTGGCTCTTCAAATTGTATTGTTGTGTCATAAGCTGCTGGGGTCTAGACTGTGATGAAATCTATGAGTGCTTGAGACTTGATAGCGGATCTATCTTCAAAATCCACTATGAATTTGTTTTACTCGGCGGTCCATTTTCTGATTCTACCGATGGCTTCGCTATTGCAAAATAGCGCTTCTAGAGGTTGCGCTAAAAGGACTTTGATGCGATGGGCCTGCAAATAATGTTTTAGCTTTCTTGATGCCATGACCATAGTGTATGCTATTTTTCTAGTTCAGAATAGTTGAGCTTTGCTCCTAACAGGGCCTCTAATACAAAGTATACCAGGAACTACTTCATCTTGTTTTCATGTTCCTTTTCTTCAACCAGCACTGCACTGATAGTTGTTGGCGATGCTGCTAGATATAACAACAATGTTGAAGATGGCGATAGTTTGGACAATGTTGTCAACTTGGTTAAGTATGTTTTGAGTTCATCAAAAGCTTGCTATTGCTCATGCCCCCATTCGAAATGGTCTGAGCTTCGAAGAGTTCTAAAAAAGGGTAGGCCCTTTTTAGCTGATTTTGAGATGAATCTGTTTAATGCTGCTAGTCTTCCTGTAAGCTTCTATACCTATTTCTTGCTTGTTGTCGGTTTCATGTTAACTATCACTGCTATCTTTTTAGGATTTGCTTCAATGCCCCTTGCTGATACTAGACAACCAAGCAGTTTGCCTTTCTTGATGCCGAATATGCATTTATCTAGGTTCAACATGAGGCCGACCTTTCTTAGGTTTTTGAATGTTTCCTGAAAGTCCTTAATATGGGTCTCCTTCTTATTGCTCTTGACCATGATGTCGTCGACATATGTGATGAGATTTTTGCCTTTCTGTTTGTCAAAAACACAATCTGTCATCCTTGATAAAGTAGGGCCTGCGTTTCACAGTCCCTTAGGCATTCATTGGTAACAATAAGTTCCTCCTAAGGTGATGAAACTCATTTTCTCTTCATCATCCAAATTCAACCAGATTTGGTGATACCTAGAGAAGTAATCTAATAGACTCATCACTTCGCACCTGGCTACAATATCGACTAACTTGTCAATTCTTGGGAGCGGATATGAGTCTTTTGGGCAACACTTGTTTAGATCGGTGAAATCAACGCACATTCACCATTCTAGGTACTGAATAGGCCTGATGACGCTAGCATCGAGTAACCTCTGCACTTTTGCTTTCGCTGCTTCCGCTCTCTTTATGAACATCTTCCTTAGCCTTTGTTTCCTAGGTTTTGCCCCTTTTGCCATGTTCAGGTTGTGCTACGCGTGGTCAAGACTGACACCTTGCAAGTCTTTTGCCAACCAGGCAAATACATCTTGATTCTCATGTAGAAAAACCAACAGCCTGTCTTTCTCATCCTCTACGAGGTCAGAGCCTACGTGCATGCATTTTTCTGGTCCTAGTTTCAACAATGGGGCCTTTTGAGTGTCTTCAGCTGCTTCTACCCTTGGCTCAACTTTGCTTTCGCTGTTTGCTTCTCTGTTAGGTGATTTCATGGTAAGTTCATTGATGAGGCTATAGCCTTGGATTGGTTTGCCCTCTATTCACCTAGACGTAGCCTGATCTCCATGTATTACGATAATGCTGAAAGGGGATGGCATCTTCATGCACAAGTAGCTTTGTTTTATTACAATTTCCAATCTACTTAAAACTCCTCTACCAAAAATTGTAGTATATGGATAATCTAGGTTGACTATGTCAAAAATTATGGTTTCTATGTGGACCTTCTCGCCTTCTGTGAAAGAGACCGGGATTGCCTTCTTCCCCAAGGAATCTTTGTTGTTCCCACCAAAACCGAAGAACGAGTTCTGGCTGGTTCCAACATTCGCTTGTCAAGGTTCATCTGCTCAAAAGGCTTGATGAATAAGATGTTGGCAGTGTTTTAATTATCAATGAGGATGTTGTGTACTAGTGAACCCAGCTCTATTCATTGTTGCTACAAAAGCATCTATGTGTGGAAAATCCTGCACTTGAAAGTCATTTTCAGTCAAAAGTAATGGGCACCATGAACCAAGCCGGCCTGTTGAGCCATACCCTTGGCGAGGCGGTGTGCACTCTTCTTTCAAATTCTCTTCTGGCTCTCTTGTTTTTGTGCTCTTGGTTTGATCCTGCTAGTGATTGTGAATATATGGCCTTGTGATGGTAAGATATTGTTTACGATGTGATGTTCTTGAGTATTTTCTTGCTTTGTGGGTTGAGGCTAATTTGAATGCTGCTGCTGTCACACCCAATTTGCATAGCAAAATCAAGTACTCATATATGTGCGCCCAGGATGTCCAAACACACATATACCATCAAATTGCAATAATATCAAAGTAAAGTACTTTATTATATCGCATATCTCATCATACTGTTATCACATAGTCTTGCTCATTGGCAACATTATTACACAAAGCGAAAATCTAAGCCTAAATTGCCACAAGGACTCCAACTAGTGAACATCAATCTAGTAGTCCTAGACATCCTTTGGAAACTCTTCATAAGTGTTATCTGTTACCCATCTAGGATTTTCATTGAATGTAAATCAAGTGTAAGCTCACCATGCTTTGTAAGTAAATCAAAGGGATCTATGAGGCTCAAAGGCTAGACACGGTTTGACTACAGTTCACAATTTTAATTATTCAAGTTTTAGCATCCTAAATTACTACTTTTGGGAAATAATCCCAACACAAGTGGTAATAGTGAATAATAAAAAATATATCAATTTCCCAACCATCCATAGTAACCACTAATCATGAAGGATCTAGATCGCTCGTATACATGAGCATGACTGTTATAACAGGTCCAATATTTTTGTAGAAATTGTACAACTTTACCCACCGAGCCATGATTCCCAATGCTAGGGTTTGCAAAGCCCACAACACCTCTACCTAGGAAGTGTGGTAGGGCTTAACTACGTAACCCTTCGCTAGTCGCACTAACAAGTCGTAGCTGCTAAGGTTTCAGCCGTCTAGCCGTATGTGGCCCTCCTCTAGGAGTGGCACTCATGGTCGTGGCACGGTACACACCCTAGTAGGCAAAGAAACATACCAACTAGTGCCCCCCTCTTGCCCTTACAAAAAGCTACAGATGAGCTAATACAATCTAGGTAATAGATTAAAGTCAGAGCCATATGACACTCGGGGTTGTATGAAACCTCCTGGGTGGCTGCTTCAGGATTAAATCCTTATGGAGAGTCAGTAGAGCACTCAACCCTATACTCTAGCCCCATAATTGTTGCTAAAAAGCTTCATTTTATCACATTGCATAATACCTTTAGTCATGTTTAACAATTATTTTATGTTGAGCGATATAGCATCTATCCAAAATGCATCCCAAACCATAGGTAACAAGGATATGTGGTACAAGTAGTAATCTTGGTAAAGTCCTTAAGGGTACTTGAAATTTAGACACTTGCATGTAAATGAATTGTAGAGTTCATAGGTACAAGGGGCCTTTGCTACACTTGCCTTCCTAAAAGTTTTCCTCTAGGTACTACTAGTTTTCCTACTAATGCTCAGTCACCTCGAATTGATCACCCTCTAAATGTGTTCTAATTCACCAATCAAGCATCCAATCCAATCCAATATTACATGCATACAAATAGACTTCTATTAATACAGTACACCAAATAGTAAAAACATAGGTTGAAAAGCTTATAAAACTAATCCACGGACTGCTACGAACACATGAGTGAAAGAATCACTCAAATCAGACTTAAAACGCAAAAGTTATGCATGAAATAAGTTTCAATGGCATTTCTGCAAATAAACTGAACTCAAATTTGAATTTAAACTATTAAAATCTGAATTTAAACAAATTATGGATGGCGCGCAATATTTCCTAAAACTACAAGGACTAAAATGAATAAAAACAGGACTAAAAAGTAACTTCTTTGAACTATACTAGACCGCGGGTTGATTCACTAAAAACCGAGGGGCTAAATTGCAAAAGTGCATGGTGGGTCATAGTTGACCATGTCACTGGCTGACCGAGCGGCCACGTGGCTATGTGTGAGTGGTGCGGTTCACCATGTGTGTGGTGGGCACACTGACACGACGCTGTGGACCGCGTCCATGGGTCCACGGTGGACCGGTTAAGAACCCGAAGGGGTATGCTCTAATTAGAGCCGTTCACATGAATCCGATGGCGAGGAATGAATGGGATAACTCCCACCACCTGCACTGTAGCTCTAGTGAGCCCGCCATGGCTGACGATGAGCCGAGCGCCAAGGCGAACGCCGATACGACGTTTCGGACCACCCCGATCAAAACCAAACACACGAACGCGATGACTACATCAACGTGGGTCCGATACGACCTAAAAGAAGGGCGAGGAAGCACATCAGGACAATGGCCCCAAAGCAGCGCTATGGATGGCGCGACTGGAGCTTTCCGATATGGTGCTCTAGAGCGACATTCTAGTAAATGGGGGCACGAGAAGATTGAGCAGCTCACCGTGAGTGCGATGGAGGTGGTCGCAGCGTCTGAGAGGGCTCCAAAGGGGTTCAGCGACGTATGATGGTGGCTGGAGAGAGAAAAAGGGCATGGGTGAGTGAAATCCAAGCGATTCATTACCAACATGAAGAAATGAGGGCACCTGCGGACGCGGTGAGTCACGACGGAGGTCCGAGGTGCGTCCACATCGTTGGTTGGGGCACTGGAACGGTGGATTGCGGGGCGGCGGTGCAAGCTTAAGCGTAAACGGGAAAAAGGAAGAGAGGGAGGGGCTCGACATGGGTTTTGTAGGTGAGCAGGGATCTATGGTAGAAGGAAAGGAGCGTGATGAGGGTGGATTTGGATGCCTTCCTTGCTTGGTCCGGTGGCCCGACGGGTGCGGTTGCCTCTGATGGCAAGCACGCCATCACCGGCAAGGTAGGGAAGGAAAGGAGGGAGGCGCATCTGATGGATGGGTCCCATGTGCAGTGAGAGGAAGGGAGTGGGCACTTGGGTGACGGCATGGTAGCAGGCCAAAGCTAGGCCGAGCGCGCCAAACTAGGCCGCTGTCTCACACGCGCGTGCGGGGCGAAGCCAAGGCGCGGAGCAGGCCACCGAGCAGGACACGATGATGGGCCGCTTGTGTGAAGGAGAGAAGGGAGGGGAGGCGCTGTGGGGTTGGGCCACCAGCAGTCCAGGCATGGGAAGGAAAAAGAAAAAGTAACCTAGGCCTATTCTGGAGTTGGGCTAGATAGGAGAAAGAAGAAAATTTTTAAAAGAAAATCCTTTCCTATTTTCAGAGCTTTGAAAATTGATCAAATTCAAATGAAATTTGAATTCAACTTCAAACAACCTAGCCCTACACTCAACCAAAAATAGTATGCTTCGGCATGAATGCAACAATCATGTTTTTAAACCTTATAGTTAATTTTAATTAACCTTTATTATTTGGCCTAGGTTAAAATGCATAGGAAATCAAATAAATGCTCAAATTTAATTACTAATTTGCAAGTGAAATTTTAGGGTGTTACAAACCTACCCCCTTAAGATGAATCTCATCCTTGAGATTCAGGTGATTCAAAAAGATTAGGATAGTCATATTTCATATCATCCTCCCTTTCCCATGTTGCCTCATCCACCGAATGCTTGTTCCACTGAACCTTACACATTATTATAATCCTGCTCCTTGTGATTCTCTCAACTGTTTCCAAGATTCTTACTAGGATATTCTTTGTATGATAGATCCTCTTGATATCTAGTTCATCCAAGGGTAATTGTTCCTCAGGTACTCTCAAACATTTCTTAAGCTGCGATACATGGAAGACATCATGAACACCTGAGAGCTGTTCCGGTAATTCTAGCTGGTAAGCAACTTCTCCTCTCCTATTGATGATCTTGAAGGGTCCCACATACCTAGGTGACAACTTTCCCTTGGTATGAAACCTCTTAACTCCTCTCATTGGTGAAACTTTGAGACAAACAAAATCACCAATCTCAAACACCAAATCCCTTCTTCTCGTGTCAGCGTAGCTTTTTTGTCGAGACTGTGCGACCTTCAAGTTTTGCCTTATTGTTTGTACCTGTTTCTCTGCCTATTGTAAAAGTTCTGGTCCAAAGACTTGATTTTCCCCTGCTTGATTCCAAAACAGTGGTGTCCTGCACTTTCTACCATACAACGCTTCAAATGGTGCCATCTTAAGACTTTTCTGGTAGCTATTATAAGAGAATTCAGCATAGGGCAAACTCTTATCCCTAACTTGTTCTATACTATAGAGCACAAGCTCTCAACATATCCTCCAAATGGCAAAATCTAATTTGTTCTCTTAGTCTGCCCATCTATCTGAAGGATGATAAGCTGAGCTAAATTTCAACTTTGTGTCCATGGATTCATGCAACTTCTGCCAAAAATGAGATGTGAACTATGTACCCCTATCTAAAACAATCTTCTTCGGTACTCCATGTAAGCATACAATCCTTTCCATGTATAGCTCTGCCAACTTTGCACCAAAATAAGTTGTCTTGACAGGAATGAAATGTGTTACTTTTGTCAACGGTCTATAATTAGCTAGATAGAGTCATATCCCCTCTGTGTATGGGGTAATCCCACTATGAAATCCATCCCAACTTCTTCCCATTTCCACTCGGGTATCTTCATAGGTTGAAGTAAACCTACTAGCCTCTGATGCTCTGCCTTTACTCTTTAGCACATATCACATATGGCCACATGTTCAGCTACATCTCTTTTTAGTCCATACCACCAATATCTCTCTTTAAGATCAAGATACATTTTAGTACTCCCCGGGTGTATAGAATAGGCCGAGTCATGAGCTTCCCTCAAAATAGACTCTCTAATAGACTTCACTTCTAGGCACACAAATCCTTTTACCAAACCATACTGTTCCTTGATCATCCATGTGAAATCCTGAAGCTTTACCAATCACTATACGTTCAGCAATATCTTTAATCTTCTCATCATTCAACTGTCCCTTACGAATCTCTCATTTTAAAGTAGGTTCCACCTCTAACTACATAGTGTTAGCCACAATACCCAAATTTAGGTATTCGAACTCCTCACACAACTCTTTAGGTAATTGAGTTCTATAGGCCATGTTCACATAACTCCTCTTACTCAAGGCATCTGCTACAATGTTAGCTTTTCTCGGATGATAGTGTATCTCCAAATTATAATCCTTGATTAACTCTAGCCATCTGCACTGCCTCAAATTCAGATCTGACTAAGTGAATATATACTTCAAACTCTTATGATCCGTATAAATCTCACACTTATTACCAATTAGGTAATGCCTCCAAATCTTGAGAG
The DNA here is from genome assembly GCF_019320115.1 of Miscanthus floridulus. Classification (NCBI taxonomy): domain Eukaryota; kingdom Viridiplantae; phylum Streptophyta; class Magnoliopsida; order Poales; family Poaceae; genus Miscanthus; species Miscanthus floridulus. Next base: position 45,263,718 of record NC_089594.1, on the reverse strand, counting down.
CATGTACCACAGCTGCTAACTCTAGATCATGAGTCAGATAATTTAACTCATGTTTTCTCAATTGTCTGGATGCGTAGGCAACAAATCTACCCTCTTGCATAAGAACATAGGCCTAGACCTTGCCTGAGGCATCACAATAGATAGAGAAGCTTTTGGTAAGATTAGGTAAGATAAGCACTAGGGGCAGAAGTTAGTCTCTTCTTCAACTCCTCGAAACTAATCCTGACATTACTTAGACCATACAAATTTGGCATTCTTCTCTAACAGAGCAGTCATAGGTTTGGCAAATTTAGAGAATCCCTCGATGAATCTCCTATAGATCGATGAATCCCAACCATACCAAGGAAACTCCTGAATCTCACTAACATCCTGAGGTGGCTTCCAACTCAACACATCTCTAACCTTCTTGGGATCTACTGCTACTCCTCCATTAGAGATTATGTGACCAAGGAAAGATACTTCTTTTAACCAGAACTCACATTTGCTAAACTTAGCATAGGGCTGATGTTCTCTAAGCTTCTGCAATACTAGCCTCAAATGTTCCTCATGTTCTTCTTCATTCTTAGAGTAGACTAATATATCATCAATGAACACAACGACAAACTTGTCAAGGTACTCCATGAATACTTTGTTCATCAAATACATGAAGTAAGCAGGCGCATTTGTCAGACCAAAAGACATGACTATGAACTCATATGATCCATATCGGGTCACAAAAGTGGTTTTAGGAATGTCAGAACATCTTATTCTCAACTGATGGTATCCAGATCGGAGGTCGATCTTGGAAAACACACAAGCTCCTTTCAAGTGGTCAAACAGGTCATCAATTCTAGGTAGTGGATACTTGTTCTTAATTGTGACCTCATTAAGTGATCTATAATCTATGCACATTCTTTGTGTACCATCTTTCTTCTCTACAAACAATACTGGTGCACCCCAAGGTGAAGAACTAGGTTAGACATAACCCTTATCTAATAGTTCCCTTATTTGTTTCTTAAGTTCTGCTAATTCATTCACTCCCATTCTATAAGGTCTCTTAGCTATGGGTGAAGTTCCAGGTAAAAGTTTAATTATAAACTCAATATCTCATTCAGGTGGCATACCTGGTAACTCCTTAGGGAAGACATCTGGATACTCATTTACTATCCGTATATCCTCTATGGTTGTGCCCTCCAATTGATTAACCCGACAGATTTCTGAGGCTGACTATGTTGCCACATACTCAACTTTCTCTCTAGATGGAGTGGTTAGATTTATAGAACTGTTCCCACAATTTATAACTACCTTCTGGGATCTCAACCAATCCATACCCAAGATAACATCAATTCTAGATGAGTCTATGACTACAAGGTTGGCTTGAAATTCTACCCCCTTATGATGAGACTAGCAGCTAAGCATATCCAATTTGCTTTCATTTCCCCTTCAGATGAGTTTACTAACATGGGTTTCTTCATAACACATACGGGAATACCATGCTTCTTTATGAAAGTATATGCTATGAAGGAATGCGAAGCACCAGAATCGAAAAGAACTGTAGCTGAGTTTGAGTTGACCATAGACATACCGATCACCACATCAGGTGCCTCCTGAGCTGTCTCTGTGGTCACATGATTAATGTTTCCCCAAACATAGTTCTGCTGCATGTTAGTCAGTCTTCTTGGGTCATTTGTTGGAGTAATGTCCTGGTTCTCCACAATTGAAGCATCTGTTATCATTGACTGTGTTTGGCGCCTTTGGTGTGCCATTCTTCTATGGATCATTGGGGACATTATTCTTCATAGGAACATTGTTGGTTTGCTGCTGGCGCTGGACTGGTGCCTTATACTATTGCTACTACTGTGCATGCTATGGTTGCTGGTTGCGGTTGTTTAGACTGGACTAACCTTGATAACATTGATGTGGGTAAGCTTGCTGAGGAGTAGTGCGGACACGAGAGTTACTCCCTTGCTGTTGCCCCTGGAATTTCCTCTTCTTGTCCTCCATTTTGGCGGTGCTTGTTCTTTATAACCAAGGCCTTGTCCACCAGCTACTAGAAACTAGCAAAGGTATAGGACAATAGTTGGTACTGGAAACCATCATTCAGACCTTCCATGAATAGCTCCTACCTCTTCTCATTATCTTCCACTTCAGTAGGTGCATACCATGAACAATTGTATGAACTTGTCACGATATTCTGCAACAGACATGCTCCCCTACTTGAGAGCCAAGAATTCCTTCTTCAACTTCATCAACCTAGCAGGCACATGATGAGAGCGGAAGGCACTGCAAAACTCTGGCCAAGTGATGGGATTAGCTTTAGTATGGCCAAAGCGGAAAGAGTCCCATTAGTCAAGTGCAGCCCCTTGCAGCTGTCCAGAAGCATACAAAACCTTCTCTTTGTCATCACACTAGTGCAATCTCAAGTTGTCCTCTCAATTGCACGCAGACAGTCATCAGCTTGGAGTGGGTCAGTGGAATGCTTGAAGACAGGTGGATGTCCCTTTAGAAATTCTCCCCTCTTGTCTCTAACTTGAGGAGGTGCATTCCCATTCCCTATTCCCATTATTCTGCATAACCTGAGCCATCTGCTGACAACAATTGAGGTTTGCATCATCATCAGTTGCTCCATAGGTGATAGGGGGTGGCGACAGCTAAGTCCTCGCCTCCCTGGTTGTTCCTCCTGGTGTTCACCATCTGTAGATACATCATATAAGTCTCATATAGTCCAAAATATATAACCTTTAAGAGATAATGGCCTAATGAGAGTAGGATATCACAAGATCAAGACAAGAGATATATATAGGGTATACAAGAAGATAATTGTTCTGAACTTTTCGGCGAGTTGGACAGACAGAAGTGCAGTAAAATGAGCATATCTCACTCTCTGTTTATCATCTAGAATGCTAATTTTATCTTTATGGAAAGGCTATGAAATTCTCTACAACTTTCACTTAGAACACATGTTCAGATTCTGAAGTTTACTCAGGAAAAAACAGACGACAAGCAGTACTGCTCCAGAATTCTGACAGCACAGAAACATCAACTTACAACAGATGTATCTCACAATTGATAACAGGTATTGAGGTGATTCTAGATCCAAAATAAAGATGTAGAAGTCTACTTATTTCCATAAAATTTTCATGACTATTCGACTTCTAGAACATGAGATATGAACTGATAAAGGTGGACTGCTCAGAATGATACATAATGGACAACAAGATGAAAAGAAACCCAACTATTTATTCATATGATCCTTAAGCCTTAATCTTAAGTTAAATGAATGTGGACATGCCCACAAGTCATCACAATCATGACAAAAATCCAAATCAAACATTGTTCATCATGACAACCATCCAACCACTCAAGTATCAATTGTTCATCCATTAAAAAGAAAAAAAAACTAAACACTCTCTCGCACATCTATGCATGTTTATTACATATTTTGGGAAATCCTCCTATGGGTCGATGTTGGTGCTGGTGTTGGGGTCTCCAAAGCCTCCTCTATTCCTTAGGGGCGATTGAGCAGGAATACCTGATGCTTCCACATCAGGACCTCCTTGATGTTGCTTCAACATAGCATTCTCACGGGCAAGCTTACAGGTATGTCTTCCCCATGACATCTAGCTCATCCAAGGCTTGATCCAAGTCAGTGTTGGTCTAGGCCAAGCTCATCAGGATAGGCCTAAGCCTATGGTTTGCCTCCCCAAGTGGTGAGGCGATGTTGTAGGTGTACTGGCCGCTCCGACAGTGGGGAAGATAACGATCCTCCTCCCATTGCAATGTCATTGAAGTGGCTGTTGCGATTGACTACCAATGCCTACCGAGCAGCATCCCGGATGGCAGCTACACATGTGAGCCATGCAGTGATAGCATGGTGGATGTAGCGCACCTGAGTCCCTTCATGGATGTACACCTCTGTGTCCTAGAAGCTAGTATAATCGGGGTGGGTCCAATGCCCCATCATGTACTACACAGTGCACCTAGTGTGGTAGCGACGTACAAGTGAGAGAAGCTTGGGGTGGTTGTAGGCATCTCCCTGCAAATCATAGTGGATCTCCAGGGTCCACCCCTAAGCCAGCAGTGCATCATGGTCATCATCACCATCATTTCCACCGTCTCCTCCATCTCCGTCACCATTACCACCATCATCTCCACTATCATCTCCACCATCACCACCATCTCCATCACCACCACCATTACCCCCATCATCAGAATTAGAATTGTCAGAATCATCACCATCATCAGGGTCACCAGCTCCATCCTAACCACCCTGTTCATTTTCCTCCATGGGCTCCTCCCCAGATTCTTCTATCTCTATGGGCTCCGCAAACATGGGCCCCTCTTCATTCTCGTCATCCATGGGTTCATCCTCCATCTGGTCCTCTAGAGGTTCCTCCATGGGCACCTCCATAGGTGGTTCCTCCTCCATGCTCCTCAGAGCCTCCACCAGATGTGTAGGAACGTGCTTGCCAAGCGTGAACCTCATCCTCCTTGTTGGCATCACAATGGTACGCTTGTGGGGTGTCAGCTTGGTGCGGGTCATCTATAAGATTGAAAAGGTTGAGTATTAGAATAAGATAATTTTTGCAACAGATAAAGGATAGAATATAAGCAAATTTTTATAGTAAATTAAAGTAGCAAAATAAAGATAATGTGATCCTAAAAACATCCATTTCTAACTAGGTTGATCAGTCCTACAGTCAGTTATAGCTCTGATACCAATTTATCGCACCCAATTTTGCATAGCAAAATCAAGTACACATATATGTGCGCCTAGGATGTCTAAACACACATATACCATCAAATTGTAATAATACCAAAGTAAAGTACTTTATTACCTCGCATATCTCATCATACTGCTATCATATAGTCTTGCTCATTGACAACATTATTACACAAAGCGGAAATCTAAGCCCAAACTGCCACAGGGACTCCAACTAGTGAACATCAATATAGTAGTCCTGGACATCCTCTAGAACTATTCATAAGTGTTATCTGTTACCCATCTGGGATTTTCATTGAATGTAAAGCAAGTGTAAGCTCACCATGCTTAGCAAGTATATCAAAGGGATCTATGAGGCTCAAAGGCTAGACACGGTTTGATTGCGGTTCACAATTTTAATTATTCAAGTTTTAGCATCCTGAATCACTAATTTAGTGAAATAATCCCAACCCAAGTGGTAATAGTGAATAATCAAGATTATATCAATTTCCCAACCATCCATAGTAACCACCAATCATGAAGGATCTAGATCGCTCGTATCCGTGAGCACGACTGTTATAATAGGTCAAATATTTTTGCAGAAATTGTACAACTTTACCCACCGAGCCGTGATTCCCAATGCCGAGGTTTGCAAAGCCCACAACACCTCTACCTAGGAAGTGTGGTAGGGTTTCACTATGTAAACCTTCACTAGTCGCACTAACAAGGTCGTAGCTGCTAAGGTTTTAGTCGTCTAGCCGTATGTGGCCCTCCTCTAGGAGTGGCACTCGTGGTCGTGGCACGGTACACACCCTAGCATGAAAAGAAATATACCAACTAGTGCCCCCTCTTGCCCTTACGGAAAGCTATAGACGAGCTAGTACAATCTAGGTAATAGATTAAAGTCAGAGCCATATGACACTCGGGGTTGTAAGAAACCTCCTAGGTGGCCGCTTTAGGATTAAGTCCTTATGGAGAGGCACTAGAGCACTCAACCTCGTACTCTAGCCCCCTAATTGTTGCTAAAAAGCTCCATTTTATCACATTGCATAATACCTTTAGTCATGTTTAACAATTATTTTATGTTGAGCGCTGCAGCATCTATCCAAAATGCATCCCAAACCATAGGTAACAAGGATATGTGGTACAAGTAGTAATCTAGGTAAACTCCTTAAGGGTACTTTAAATTTAGACACATGCATGTAAATGAATTGTAGAGTTCATAGGTATAAGGGGCCTTTGCTACACTTGCCTTCCTCAAAGTTTTCCTCCTGGTACTACTGGTCTTCCTGCTGATCCTCAGTCGCCTCGAATTGATCACCCTCTAACCGTGTTCCAATTCACCAATCAAGCATCTAATCCAATCATTACGTGCATACAAATAGACTTCTATTAGAATAGTACACCAAACAGTAACACATAGATTGAAAAGCTATAAAACTAATCTACATATTGCTACAAAAAATGAGCAAAAGAATCACTCAAATCAGACTTAAAATGCAAAAGTTATGCGTGAAATAAGTTTCAATGCATTTTTGTAAATAAACTAAACTCAAATTTGAATTTAAACTAATAAAATCTGAATTTTAAAAATTATGGAAGGCGCACACTATTTTCTAAAACTACATGGACTAAAACAAATAAAAATAGGACTAAAAAGTAACTCCTTTGAACTGTACTGGACCGCGGGTTGATTCACTAAAAACCGAGGGGCTAAATTGCAAAAGTGCATGGTGGGTCACAGTTGACCGCATCGCTGGCTGACGAGGCGGCCATGTGGCTGGTGTGAGTGGCACTGTGCACCCATGTGTGTGGTGGGCGCGCTGACGTGGTGCTGTGGACCACATCCATGGGTCCACGGTGGACCGGTTAAGACCCCAAAGGGGTATGCTCTAATCAGAGCCGTTCACATGAATCTGACAACGAGGATGAATGGGATAACTCTCACTACCTGCACTGTACCTCCGGCAAGCCCGCCATGGCCGACGGTGAGCGAGCACCACAGCAAATGCCGATACCGCATTTTGGACCACCCCAATCGAAACCAAACACACGGAGGTGATGACCGCATCAACGTGGGTCCGATACGACCTAAAGGAAGGGCAGGAAGCACGTTGGATGATGGCCCCATAGTGGTGCCAAGGACGGTGCATTCTGGTGCTCACTGATATGGTGCTCTAGAGGGACTTTCCAGCAAAATGGGGGCATGGAAGATTGAGCAGCTCACCGTGTGTCCGATGGAGGTGGTCACGGCGTTCGAGAGGGCTCTAAAGGGGTTCAGCGACGTACGGCGGTAGCTAGAGAGAGAAAAAGGGTGCGGGTGAGTGAAATCCAAGTGATTCATTACCAAAACAAAGAAATGAGGGCACCTATGGATGCGGTGAGTCAAGGCGGAGCTCTGAGGTGCGTCGACGTCGTTGGTTGGGGCACTAGAACGGCGGATTATGGGGTGGCGGTGCAAGCTTGAGCGTAAACGGGGAAAAAGGAAGAGATGGAGGGGCTTGGCTTGGGGTTTTGTAGGAGAGCGGGGCGCTACAGTAAAAGGAAATGAGCATGATGAGGGTGGATTTGGATGCCTTCCTTGCCTGGCCCGGTGGCCCAGCGGGTGCGGCTACCTCCAATGGCAAGCACGCCATCACCGACGAGGTAGGGATGGAAAGGAGGGAGGTACGTCTGACGGGTGGGTCCCACGTGCAGTGAGAGGAAGGGAGCAGGGTGCTCAGGTGTGGGTGCGGTAGCAGGCTAAAGCCAGGCCGAGTGCACCAAGCTAGGCCACTATCTCACACGTGCGTGCGGTGCGAAGCCAAGGTGCGGAGCGGGCCACTAAGCAGGCCACAACGATGGGCTGCTTGCGCGAAGGAGAGATGGGAGGGGAGGCGCGCAGGGCTGGGCCACCAGGAGGCTAGGCGTGGGAAGGAAAAAGAAAAAGAAACCTGGGCCTATTCTAGAGTTGGGCTAGATAGGAGAAAGAAGATTTTTTTAAAAAAAATCCTTTCCTATTTTCAGAGCTTTGAAAATTGATCAAATTCAAATGAAATTTGAATTCAACTTCAGACAACCTAGCCCTACACTCAACCAAAAATAGTATGCTTCGACATGAATCCAACAATCAGTTTTTAAACCTTATAGTTAATTTTAATTAACCAAAATTTATTATTTGGCCTAGGTTAAAATGCATAGGAAATCAAATAAATGCTCAAATTTAGTTACTAATTTGCAAGTGAATTTTTAGGGTGTTACAGCTGCTCTTGCTGAACTGGCAAGGATGCAACTACCGATAGCCCTAGGAGCTAGGCGAAATGCTAGTATACTAGAAACGGTGGCTGCTGCCAGATGTATGGATGTTGGCTATATCCGTGTGAAAAGGTAGGGTGCTAGAAAGCATTGCTGTTTACTGATAAATAGTGGCTATCATAACCCTAGTTGTTTACTATTTTGTGACCAGTGTTGTGGAACACATGATTAGATGTTTCGCTACTTCTTGCGGCTTTGGCTTTCTCCTTAAGTTCTCTAGCCATTTTGTTGTATTTGTAGTATTTCATGAAATGTCCTACGTTTTCGCCACAAATGACGCAATAGGGTGTTCTCGGGGCTCATCCCATTCCTCTGCCTTCGCGTCTACCATGGGGAGTTCATCCTCCTCGCCCACCACACAGAGACAGATAAAAACTTCTATATTGTTGGTTAGGCGGCGGCCCTTGGAGACCTTGTTTCGCTGAGTTATGCTCTGGCTGCTCTTGCAGATTGTTGATTGCGTGGAATGGTCTCATATTTTGCTGGCTTGGGGTTGGTGGTGGCCTAGGGGACTTGCCTACTTGCCTCCATGAATTCCTAGTCACCTTTCGTTTCTTCAAGTCATCATTTGATCTTGCATATTGTCTCATTACCTAGAACAGCTCCCTTATGGAGGTGGGGTAATTCCTAGCGAAGTGAGCTACACACTATCCTATGGCCAACCCTTCCACGACTACTGCTATAACCATCTCCTCTAGCATATTTGGCACCTAAGCTTTGGTCTGAATGAATCTTTCCAAAAACTCAAATAGGGATTCGTCGTCTCGTTGAATGCAATTTAGCAAATCTCGCGTTGTTTTCATTCCTGGGTGGTATCCATGGAAGGTGGACACTAGCTCTGCTCTGACTTGGCCACAGGACTTGATGGATAAAGGCTTCAATGAAGTATACCAATCATGTGCGATGTCTTCGACTACCATGATGAGTGACTTTGTAAGGATTTGAGTGTCTCCCCCGGCTGATGTTACCGTAGTCTCATAACTCATGAGGAACTTCCTCGGGTTTGACTTTTCATCGAAAACCGGAATGCGAGGCTTATAGTCGGCTGACCACGGGTATAGCTGAAGTTCTTTCGACAAAGGTGAAGTGAGGTCATATACACTTTCATCTACTTTTGGGAGGTTATCATCTGGTATTACAATGTTTCCACCAGCGCGAATGGCACCTCCTACTCCTGCTCCCTGCAGTCCTTGAATTTCTCTCGCCAATCTATCCCTCTGGATTTTAGCTTCCCTAATTGGCCTCTATGTCTGTTTGGCTCTATTATGGGCAGCGGCTCGCCTGAGTAGCTGCTCCTTCTCATTCTGGAGTCTGAGGATGTCTTGCTGGTGCTGATTCAGCGTCTACAGGTTTCTTGCTTGCTCAGTGATCTCGCCATCTTCATCTTCTTTGACCTCATCGCCGTTTTGGTTGATCTCGACTTCTTCAACGTTGCCTTCTGGTGTTTGCTCTTGCCTTCCTAGGGCTGCGGTATTATCCATCTATGGCAGAGGCGTGGGTGGTTTCGTAGTTGTTGCTGCATCATTTCACATGGCTGCTTCCACTACCATCGCAACGGCTACAGCCGTGGATGGTCTTGCTTTATCTGTCGTTATCTTCGTCTTCTTTGGTGGCATGATAAGCTTGAGCAACAACCATGGTGGGCGCCAATGTTGATCTAGGCCAAGGCCTTCGAACACCGGTTGAGGCTCAAGCGAAATCAAGCATGAGAAGTGGATAAAATGAGACTTGAGCGAAACAAGATGAACGATTTCATTAAACTTGTTCCCTCCTCCTTACATTCCCTCAATAGGGGCTATTTATACATGCCCATAGGCTTTTCATAGGACATAAATGCCATCTCAACTACTACAAATTTAGGGAATATTCTGCGTAGGTTTGGGCTTGTTCACCATTTGGAGCACCCACCTTCCTTGGATAACGCCGGCCCAGAGAAGCCCGACCGGCTCTGCCTTATGTCACCTGTCCAACTGACCTAGGGGGCTAGCGATAGAAGCTGTCAGCCATGTGAAGGCAGGTGGCTCCTCCTTTGGTGAAACCTATAGAAACTATCAACCAAACTATTAACAGCTATTTGCTTGAGCAAATAACTGAGATTGTTGAAGAGCCTGCCACTAGGTTGAAAGGAAAAGAACTAGGCATGACCTGATCCCGATCATAGAGTCCACCCTTTCTCCATAGCGAAAAGGGAATTCTAAGAATGGGACGGCGAGAGCCACCCCTACTTTGCTGCGGTGAGAAGGGGGCTCGACACATCCTTCTCTTCACACTTGGTCAGCCCTCTCACGTTTTATTATAGCGAAATGCCGAGTGTGTTGGAGCCCAACTCCTGTTATTTCGCTTCCGCGAGAAACCAGGATGGCTGTTCGGGCCACACAGGGTGCCCATAGGTGGGGCACGCCCCGAACAAGCTCCTTATAATTGGAATACATAGAAAGCAATAGTATCCATACTAGTCTATATCAATGAGCAATATAGGACCTAGATCCAGTCTTTTGGTGAAGCTACACTTGGCCTCGGTTTACTTTATTCTTAGCACATTTCTCCTACACCACAAATGCAATACAGAGGTTTCATTCAGATGCATAGTTTACATTGCATATTAACAAAACTAGATAATGCAGGCATGCACCTGATTCTTTCGGTCACACCAGTACTCAAACATCTGGATCCATTCCTGTTTCTTCATTTTAGGTGGAGGTTCTTTGGCCAACAATTGTTCTCTTGTTTGTGATTCATCGAAGTACTTCCTTTTTAGGTGATACCTCTGCTGCCTTACTCCCCTCTTAATGATATCAGTACATGCAACTTTGCTTGGTCCCTCATTCCTAACATCCACATCCAACCTTGACTGAAGCCACACAAATGAATTATTAGACACAATTTTCACATGGGAGTATTGTAATGCATGAAAATATTTGGAAGAATAAAATAGCTATCTCATCGCCACTTTCCTAAGCACTTTTGATACTTCTGCCTGCCCCTACTCATTATCATATTCTTTTCAAGATGTGTAGATATGAAGGTTGTCTCTAAGGGCAACACCACATTCTGATGGCAGCGTCACTGCTTGAAGTGGGACCTCAGGTCTTTTCTTCCCTTCAGCCACCTCAATAGCCAGCTTCTTTCCTCTACTAATCATCTTCTCTAAGCCATGACCCATGGTTTTCTTGCGGACATTCTTTGGGGGCGCTACATTAGCAAATAATAATAGAAATGATTTATTATAGCAGTAGCAATTGTAGATATTGAATGGAGAAACTAATGCTTGGAAACACATATTGTTTACCTAGAACTAAGTCATGGACTGGTTCTCCTTCAGTTATATGACCCTCTGATTAAGCAGCACAAAATTGCTTAGCCGACTCATTGATGTCATTGCTTTGCCTAGAGCTTTGTCCACCTGGCGAGTTGTCCATAGGAACTGTTCGATTAACACTGTTTGTGGGAGTAGGTTGCTAAGACATGTTAGTAGTGAGTCTGGTAGCACTAGGCATTGTGTTTGCATCAGGCAAAGACATGGCTACACTAGCCCTGGTGAATCTAGAAGGACTAGGCACTGTGTTTGGACCAGGCAAAGATATGGCTACACTAGTCCTAGTGAATCTAGGAGGACTAGGCACTATGTTTGTAGTTTCTATGGTCTGGCTGGCGCTTGTATTGAGATGGCCTTGCAAATGGCTGCTACTAGAAATGGCATTTGTATTAGGGTTGGCTTTCAAATTGTTCTTAGTAGGCAAGTTCTGCCTTGGCCTAGGTGACAGATGGCCTCTAGTGGTCCTAGTGTTTGCACCAGGCGAAGACATGGCTGCACTGGCCTTGGTGAATCTGGTTGCTGTAACACCTCAGGTATTAGTATAGGCTAAGTAGTGAGATTAGACTTAAACAAGATATGTCAATTAGTGGCAAGGTGTGGAGTTTAACTTTTCTAGCATGAGCCCTAACCAAAACTTTGTTTGCATGTTTACTTTTTCAAAGTAGGCATGAGTAGTGTTAATCATGTCTTTTTCATTTGAGTTAATAAACCTTGATCATATTCATCATCATGCATAACCATCAAGACTTCTGTCGTATATGTATTTCATATTTCATTTATAGCATCCATATGTTTTGTTATGTTTGTGCCAATAATAGTGATTAAGGTTGTCAATAATAGTGATTAAGGTGTTCTGTGATTTTATGGAATAAAAATTTCTTAAACAAATAAAATTTTGTTAAAATAAACTTTTAGTCGAAAGTAGGTGCTTTCAAATGAAATCAAAGTTTGTGTATATTTCCAAGTGAAGCATGTTGAAATTGGAGCTCAAAAATTGAATTTAGTATTAATTTTAGCACTTAGCCATTTTTGGTTGTCCCTAAAAACAGAATTAAAGTTCAATGTTTGGTGAATTATAAATTGATTTTTCATAAATAAAAGTTGTGAAACTTGGGTACCATTTCATGATATGAAGTTTGTACTGTGATAATGTGCCTTTGGTTGTGATGTTTGAAAGTGGTTTGACCACTAATTAATTACCTAAACATAGTTAATCAAAGTTGTTTTTCAAAATCTTGAAACTGAATTCAGTTTTTAGTTTCAAGTATCCTTCCTCAAAATTCAAAATCTCGCAATCTATTGATCTTTTGATGTTGGTTCTTAAAGCAAAGATGAAGATCAGAGAGGGATTTGCAGCTTTGGTTATTGGAGCTTGACAAGTTTCTACATGAAATCGGGAGAAAACGAGAGAAGAAGTGGACTGTCAGCCTGCTACAGTAACCTCGATAGTAGTTTGATTGCCCTGTTCAATGGCAGCCACCGCAGCACTTCGAGGTGCTTCTCGCCCAGGAACGCACAGCTGCGTGCGTGTCCAAGCCCATGCGAGAGCTGGCGATGTTGGAGTACTCATCCTCACCCCTTTTAAGTCCCAGCGCCGGCCGCCATCTTCTTTTCCTTCTTAGCTTCATGCCACCATGGCCGCCACCTAAACCTCCGGGACCCCGCTGGTTCTTGCCACCTTGTCCTTTCCCGAGCCGGTCACCACTCCCACTGAGTCACCTCCAAATTCTCTATACTCGCCGTGCCAGTAGAGCTTCCTTCCCCGCCACCGCAGACCGCCAGAGCGCCATCACCGGCGGACATCCTCTACTAGAGCCGCCTATTCGTGCGGCCACGACGCCTTGGGCCACCGCACGACAAGCCACGATCGCCAACGAGTGCGCGCGGGCCCCCCTGATGCTCCGACGCTTAAGCTCGCCGCCGGTGACCACCCCAGCCGACCGGAATCGACCTCCATCCTAGTGCTGCTCTGCTCCATTCGTGACCAGGGACTTCGTGCCCAAATAGAAGCTTTTCCAGGGGCTTTTCTGCATAAACCTTGACTCAGGTGAATAGTGTGCTACAGTGTTTTTCATTTTCTTTTATGTGTTTTTAGCTAAAACTTTGAAAATTCATAGTAATTCATAGAAAAATTGTAAAATGAAAAATAAAGATGTTTTGGAATCCTTGTGAGTAGAACTATGCAGTAGATGTATAATCTTGCATGTGTTAATAGAAAAAATCTTGCTCTAGATTTTTGCCTATGCTTTTTAGGTAGAAATTCATATCTACAGTTAGGGTGCTCCTTTTGCTGTGAAAATTTTATGGTATGCTATTCATGTTGATCTTGATGCATGGTAAAAATTTTAGCTTCATTGGATGCAGTGTCAGTGAGTTATTGATTTAACTTGTTTGATGCTTGCTTAGATTATGAAAATGATAAATGCAGCTATAAATATCAAAACTTTGTGAGATTTATGCATCATGCTAGCTAGGACATATTGGAGCTACTGTAATTTTTCTAGAATTAATACTATACTGCAAGTAGTCTGTTCCTTTTTCCCTTGTGTTTGCTAGGTAATTAAAAAAGGCACGTAAATAATTCATTTGGAAGTGATCCATAGTTTTTCTAGCATGTTTAGGAAGTGTGTTAACTGTTTCTATCCATGTATGTTCCCAGGTCTTGTTTATAGTATGCAGTTTTCTTTTAAGTGCCTTCAATATATTGCCATGTATAACTTTTGCCTTTTTAATAAAAATGTGTGAAGATGAGTTAATATGCCGTTCATGTTAGCTATAACTAATGGTCAATTAGCTGTGTTAATAGAAGTTGTGAGACATTGATTAGTTCTACATATGTGATCTTGTTGTTGAACCCAATGGGGAACTTGGTTACACGTGTGCTGAGATAGCTACACGTGTAGTTTCTAGTTGTGATGATGGTTACATGATGAAAATGATGTTTTATGTGGTTGTGGTCTATATAAAAGTAGGTAACTTGCTGATATTTGCTTTCCTAAAATTTAATGATTTTAGGCCAACAGATTTAGGAGTTATGAATTTTACAAATTCCCTGTCAGCTTTTACTTGTATGCTGGACAGATTTGGAAGGTTGTGCTTTTTAGCTTAGTTATCTGTTTAATCATCTCAAGATGATAATAAGAAAGTGGTATGCAATTTCATAAGATTTCTAGAAAGTCTAGGAACGCTTTTGTTAGATTCCTACAACGCCAGTTATGATCAAAACAAGTGACTGCTTTGCTATAGTCTAGAACTTGCCTTGCTTAAGTTGATTGCTTTAACTTGATGGTTGATATGGTTACTAGTGTGATTCATGCTATCGGGTTTATAAACCTAGGGTCCCCAATGGACCTGCTTCCCTACAAAACCTGGCCCAGCAGGCAGCACAGCGACAACGCACACCTGGGCCGGCCTAGATACATAATGGCAGGTCAGGACAATGATCTGGTCCACGGCCGGAAGGCCTAGCCAAGGTGGGACCACAGTCCAGCTCCAACCTCCTTCTCCGACTGAGGATATGCTAGACCTCTACTCGCTGCTCTTTTTCGACCAACACGGTTGGGACCGATTGGGAACAACTGACCAGGGACGCCTGCTCGGTGAGGGCCTAGGGATCAGGCGGAGCACATAAGGTAAGGCGCTCAAGTCAACCGTAATACCGAGGATCGTACCCTGCCATGCCCTATGCACTTGCAGGACAGTGCCACTAGGCCATGCCAGACGGGCACTATACAACCTTCTAGATGTGTCAGAGCACAAACAATATTGTAGGCGTCAACGTTTGCCATACCAGGCAAACACGGTAGAGCCTGCCAGATGCGTCTAAACATAAACAATATTATGGGCACCAATAATCGTCTTGTACCCGATAGCGTGGGCAACAAGACTAGGTAGCATATGTATACACTCTCTCTCTTTCTGACTTGTAAGGCCATCTCTTTCAACTATAAAAGGGGATGAGCTCAATCCTAAAATCGGGCTCTCTCTCGAAAGAAGAAAAAGGCTAGACGAGTCGAGGACTCGACGATCTGAGGACTCAAACAGCTCAATAGCCCTAGAACTCAATAGCTACATAGAGCACTACGCTCCAATATTTAGCGCATGTTAGAGCACCCATCACTCTCTGCCATTCGGTTCAGAGCCCGACCGGGCCTTTAACACACCCCTTCTCATTCCTACTCATTTGTAACCCCACAGCAAACTTTGAGCACTTGATCTTAGGAATAAAGTCACTGATTGACTGAAACTAGACATAGAGCACGTTGCCTAAACCAGTATAAATCCTATGTCATCATGTGCTAGGCCACATCCGATCACAACGCACAGCAAAACTATAAATATTTACTTGTTGGTCACTTTTCACACCGACAGTTGGCGGCGTCCGTGGGGAAGACACCGTGCGTTCACGCTTTTGTTCATCGGATGGCCCACCTTTCCACCATCTTCAGCATGGCGGGCTCAAACGATATGATTCGCTTTGGCTCATTGGAGTTTCCCATGCTCCCACTGTTGGGATGTGGGTTCCTCCTGTCTTTGTGCCACTCTAGACCTTCCTCTTCGGGAGTCTAGACTTCGTCGCCAACCAGCTCGACGTACTCTACCTCCGTGAGGAGGCCCTCATCCTAGCGTCCACTAGAGGAGGAGCGCTCTTTACCAGTCCTAGGCCACTCGATGACCCCAATGTCATGACACTCGCGCTTCGCCTCGAGCCCATGCTAGGCTCAAACCCCACGGTGAGTGATGTATATATTGTTCTTTACTCACTATTTAACACCTTCCGCCGACTCTCTAGAGGGACCCCGTTGTTCCCACCATGACCGCCGTGTGACCAGTTCCCCTATGGCTTCACGTCCCCCATGGACATGTGCGCATAGGGGCTTTGAAGGATGCTAATGCCACCCCCTCTCATGTCCAAGTTCATGGGGGATGGCAGGCTACACCCCCGCCTCCTTCCATGACCTCATTAACGATGAGATCGAAAGCGATGGCTCCAACATCGGCAACGTTGTGACACCTGGCCACCCTATGTCCTAGGAGTGCGCTATGGCAAATGTCTCAGGACAACCACCAATGGTAGTGGAGTCTATGCAGACCCACACCCCTTTAGACCTTGTGCGAAGGCCCTAGTGCATGCGTAGGAGCACGGCGAGGAGTTACGACAATGGCGGTAGAGCCAACCGCCACCTGCACTAGCGCGCTCAGTAAAGCACGCTGTGCCACGTGCGTGTAACCTGGTGAGTTGTGCTCAGGGTCATGCCTGTCAGGTCTAGCGTGACATCCTAGACGAAGGGAACGACCCCCCTCAGTTCGCTCGGGCTGGCCAAAACATCGTTGCTGCGGCGATGATTCTGCGTGGCCTCCCCGAGCCTACCAGCCCTAGGAACAGGCAATCCATTGGAACCTTCGGACGCTGGTGAAGACCATTACCATTCAACAGGTGGAGAGCTCTGCATTGCGACACCAGCTCATAGCCTCTTGCCCAACCAGAGGACTAGGGCCACACCAGTCAAATCGCTCTGTCCACTCACCACTGCTGTTGCCAGGCATAGGGCAGGAAGCCATGACTGCACCATGGCTCGACCTAGCGCCTGCTCCACATCGACCACCGGTGCATGAACGGCTCGAGCCGAACCATGACGCTCATAGCATCATCAACAATCGATGCCATGCCTAGCATGATGAAAATGTCCATCGAGTGGTGGCGAGAGCAGGCAGCACAGGCCCTAGCCTAACCATCGAGGAGTGTGGGGACACGCACCCTAGGCATGGTGGCTGACCAAATGATTGGAGCCCTAGCCTAGATGGCCTAGGGCCATGGGCCTTTGGTCATCGCATATAGAGAGCACCGTTCCCCTAGCGCTTTTGACCTCCCACCAACATCACCATATACACCGAGGAGATGAACCCCTGGTATATGGCTTGAAGACTTCCGACTCACCTGTTGAGCTAGAGGAGTGGATGATGACTACTTCATCATCTGAGGAGCATGTTCGAGCATGGATCAAATTCCTTTCGCCCAACAGCATTCGCGACTAGGGCGGATCTGAAGAGGGTCTTTGTCAGAAATTTCTTGGGGACATATGTTCCATCCCGAGAATTCCTAGGACCTCAAGAGCTACCAACAGGAGCCCAATGAGTCCCTATGAGATTACATTTGTAGGTTCTCAAAGCAGTGCAACTCCTTTCCTGATGTCGTCGACTCAAACGTCATCAGCGCGTTCCTCTCTAGGACAACCTAAAAGTCCTTGATCCACAAGCTCGGCTGTGTGAAGCCCCATACCACCCATGACCTGCTTGACATCACCATGAACCATGCTGAGCATACTAAGGGAGGTCACCAAGCATGCACTATGCGTCGTCTCATGCTCAAAACCCACCAAGCAACGCCTACTGTCGCTTTGATGACAAAAGGTGTAGGGCCATAGGTGAGGTGATCGCCAAACTCCTAGTAGTCTGATTCATCAAAGAGGTATACCACTCCGACTTGGCTAGCTAATCCTATTCTTGTGAAAAAGAAGAATGGGAAATGGAGAATGTGTGTTGATTATACTGGCCTCAACAAGGTGTGTCCAAAGGACCATTTTCCTTTGCCATGCATTGACCTAGATAGTCGACTCCACCTTAGGATGTGAAATCCTCTCCTTCCTGGATGCTGACTCAGGCGACCACCAGGTCATGATGAAAGAGTCCGACCAGGTCGCAACTTTGTTCATCACCCCATATGGTTCGTACTGTTATGTAACCATGCCTTTCGATCTAAAGAACACTGGCGCCACCTATCAACGATGCATGCAGCGATGCTTCACCTGACCAAATCGACCTGCCTAACTAACCTGACCAAGTTGAGCGGCCAAAACCAACAATCATTGTTTATGTAGATGACGTAGTGGTGAAAACGGCTCAAGCTAGCGACCTTGATAGCAAACTTGGCCACAACATTCATGAACCTCTGAAGGTTCAGCGTTCAAATTGAATCCCAAAAAATGTGTTTTCAGGGTTCCAAAGGGGAAGCTGCTAGGATACATCGTGTCCGAGTGCGACATTGAAGCCAACCCCAAAAAAATCATGGCTATCTCCAACATGGGTCCTATACACAACGTCAAGGGCATATAGAGGCTCACCGGCTATTTGGCCACCCTGAGCCGATTCATCTCCCAACTAGGCGAATGAGGGATGCCTCTCTATAAACATCTTAAGAAGATAGATGCATTCGTCTAGATAGAAGAAGCACAGTAGGCTTTGGAAAGCCTCAAAGCATCACTGACATCAGCCCCAATCCTCGTCGCTCCTAAACAGCGAGAATCCCTCCTCCTCTACATCATGGCAAGCAACCATGTTGTAAGCGCCGCCCTCGTCGTCGAGAGGGAGGAGCTAGGACACCCCCTGATGGTCCAATGATCGATGTACTTTGTCAGTGAGATACTCACCAATGCCAAGGTTTGCTACCCCCTAGGTTCTAGAAGCTTCTATACGTTGTTTTGATGGCAACCCAAAAGCTCCTACACTACTTCACCGATCACGAGGTCATCGTCATCACTTCGTACCCACTGGGAGACATCGTCTGCAATCGCGATGCCATAGGACAAATCTCCAAATGGGCTCTCGAGATCATGGGCCATGACTGTAACACCCTCGGTGTTAAGCATGCATTTAACCTTGACATTGCATGATCATAAAGCATCCATGAGCATGCATGTGCATGAGCATCTCAATTGCTATACCTTTGTTAGCTTATATTTCATGTGTGTTACTTAATTACCTTACTTAAGTTAGGGTTTTCATGGAATCAAAGTATGGAATGTGTGTGGAACCTTGTGAATGCTTTAAACATGTTTAGAATAGCATAAGGAACAACTTTGGTATTCATGGCTAAGTCTAGTTTAGTCTCTAAGTCATTGATATGGTGTATGTCATCATTTTAAAGTACTATGTTTGACCTAGTTTGAACTATGTCATAGAGTCTTTGCATGGCAGTGAACCTTTAAACAAAGTTGTAGTTTTTGAGTAGAGAAACAACTTTTATGTTTGGGTCTCGGTCTAATTCAGTGCATAACTTAGTCATTTTGTGCTCACAAAAATCCATATTTCATTGTTTTGCGACACTTAGAATTTTTCTAAGTCAAAACTGGTTTCTAGTGTTATTTGCTCAACTTTGGCATGATATTACTCCATGTTGACTGAGAATTGGAACTCGATTCTTTAATGGAAGTTGAAGATGGTATATAGGGCTTCAACTTTGATTTAGTAAGTTTGCGCTAATGATCAACGGATTAGGAGATTTATCGTCGCCTAGTATCGCTGTCAGGCTGAAACCGTGGCTCTGATGACGTGCTACAGTAACCGACCATTTTCAGAGCTTCGACGCCGCATGGCGCTGCGCGTCGCCGTTTCGCTGCCTGGCCAGGCCACGACGGGCTGTCGTGCGCCACATCAAGCCCCAGCACGCGCCCGTGAGCCTCCCCACGTCGCATTTGGTTTTCTATTTCTCCTTCGCCTCCGCACTCGCCCGCAGCAAGCACAGCAGCAGCACCGCAACGCCGCCGGCACCATTGACGGCACCAAGCTCGCCCGCGTCGTGTAATCGCCCCGTAGCAACTTCACCGTACCCCTACCGCACCACCGAAACCGCCTTGCTCCCTCGCCACGCTTGGTAAGGCCACAGCTCCGTGCATGGACCTCGCCCGTGTCCGCCGCCGAGCTCCGTCGCCGTGGCCGCATCGTCTCTGTCCTCCATTCGTCGAAATAGTGGGTGCGCTAGCTTCGTAGTCGCGTGTAGATGCACGGCGTAGCCCTAGCTTCCGCTTCCATGGCCGGCTCCGGCATATCGCCGTCAACCGAAGTCCGCCGCACCGCCACGCCGCCGAGCCATCCTTCTGCCGCCGCCGGAAGGAGAGTCGTGAAAATCGATTGCTAACCTATCCCGTTAGATGCGTCTCGGCGAGAGGAGTCCGTTGGTGGTGGTCGCGTCGCCGGAGAAGCCGCCGTCGGCGAGCTCCGCCGTTCCCGCGTCCAGTTCTCGCCGTTGCTCTGTTTTCCGTCCTTTGTTTTCGGTTTGCTACAGTGACAGTTCATAAAGCTAGCTCATTTGTTTTCTAATTGAATGCAATTTTGGAAAATCATAGGTGGAGTTCTAGAGGTCCAATTTTTGTGAACCAAATTGTGATGTGTTCCTTATGAAGTGTAGTTTTTTTATAAAAATATGAAATATACAGTTTATTGTATTTTTCTTGGTGATTAAAATGTATTTAAATAAATGCTTTTTGAATGTTAATAAACTTGTAAATTAGATATCTTGAGCTAAGAAAAGTGATAAAATTATGATTCCAAGTTTGTTGGTCTTATGTTGACATGCTCTAGCCAGGAAAAAATTATAATCTGTTGTTTGACACTTTTCTATAGGGTTTATTATTTTCACTAAAATCGACCTCACTAGCTTGTCATTTTTGTAAAGAATATTTTACTTGGTAAAATGGCATGAAACTTTTACAGTAGTCTTGTGGTAGCACTTGGAGGTCACTGTAATTTTCTGAGAATTTATTATGCACATTTGGTATAGGTTTATTATTTAACCTAATTATCTAAATAAATTAATAAATACAATTAAATAAATAGTTTGGGCTTTGCCATTATGTTTTCTTGAGTGTATTTGATGCCCCTGAACTGTTGGTGTACTTGGTGGTGTCAAATTTTGAATGCTTACATGTAGTAGAAATATTGTTGTTTTATAATTCGATTTAACATGTTTTCGGATAGATTCTGTTGCTTGTTATGTTGCATAGTCAAAATGATGTTTTCTGTAGAAATGATTAATAACAAAGTTGTAGGTAACTTCTTCATCTATCTTGTGTTAAAATTTCAGGTCAATAGGCCAAAGGGTTTAGGAGTTCTATCTGTTTAAAGTTAGTTTTCCGAATTGCTTGTTCTCTGGAATTTCTGGACAGCACTGCATAGATTGCCTATTTTGTCTAGGATAGATTGTGATTCAGCTTTTGGTTATTGAATAATAGTTGTAGACAATTTTATAAGCTTTCCAGAAAGTCTAAGATCACAGCATTTGGATAAGTATAACTTCAGTTATGATATAAACTTGTAACTGTCATGTGTAACTTAGATATTGCTTTGTGTGAAATTTGTAAATAACTAGAGAAGAGATATGCACCTACTAGGCAAATAAGGAGTTAGCATTGTTATCATTTTGCTAACTTAACATCATTATTGCAGCATGTACATTCCTTATCACATCCTCCGTGATCCATCTATGCATTCATGGTACTTACTTATGCATATGCATGCAATAGGTGCAACCGAAGGGATCACGCTTGTGGAGCTCGACGCCGAGCCGCAGGAGGAGAATCAAGGAAGTTCAGCACCTGGAGGTTCCTGGAGAAGGAGAGCCTGAAGCCGATCACCTTCCCGAGTGCCCCGATCACCAGCCTTCGACGTTTGTGAAAGGCAAGCCCCGGAGCATTATAAGCCTCCCTATTTTATTAATGTCACTTAAAGTTATTCGTATTGCTGCATTACGTGACAGGAGTTATTTGGAAACCATTGTTGCATATTACCTTCCTTGACCAGAAATATTTACCATGAATCCTATTTAAGTCCAGGAACGTTTATCATGCTTAGCTATGCTTAGACCGGTAGAAGTCGGGTGATTTCCTGTCACCTGCGAGCTATAGGTGATAACTTAATCATGGTTGGCTATATTGTGCTATCGTGGAACATAACCTGGTAATGTGGAGTAAATGGAGACCGGGCGGAGTCTTATATGTGGTATTGTAGTGATTCCATCTGTGTCGTTTAAGGACCGGACGTTGGAGGTCATCTTGTCATGTTGAACGCAGCCTCTCACATAGTTGGCCGGATAAGTCGTTCCGACCGCGAAGCCGAGTAGCTCATCTCAGGCCGAGACCACGAGCAGTTCAAGTGCGCACTCTGGATGGTAGTATGGATGTGCGGAGAGCCATTGGCGTAAGCCCAAAGGCGGGTTAGAGTCCCGATCACCCTTGGCAGAGTGGTTCTCTGATTGTGCGGCGCTGGTCGTATCCGCGAATTTGGTTCCTGATTTGTACCAAAGGTGACCTAAGGCTACCTTCGCGAGGTATGCCTGGGTGTGTGTTAGGAATAATTCCCCAGCTGGGTAGGAATCGATTCGAATCACCGTCTCTCCCGGATAGTGAGAACTTGACTTGAGTTCCTTTCATCGTAGTAAATTATGGAAATGATGGTTATGAGATTATGCAAGAACTCAACTGGATATGGTTATTATTGTGATGACTTAATGGTACCAACATGTTTGGCATAGGATAGTTGCTAATCTAGTATGAGACAGGATTAATACCTGATGATTTCCAATTAAAGAGATGTTCGATAACTTATGCTTTTTCTGCAAATAATGTCTACCCGCTCTACTTATAAAGCCTTGCATACTCCTTGGTGTCTTAGTATATTAGTTGGATGGGTAAGTCTCGCTGAGTACCTTCTCGTACTTAGGGTTTTATTCCCTTTGTTGCAGATAACGTTATGTTTCATGGCTACTACAAGAACTGTCTTGCTCCTGCTGTGGATGAGGACTAGGACCATGGGCAATGGTCATTCTGTATTTCATCTCACCTTTGTGCTTTTGGTTGGAGATGACTATGACACTGGCTTTGTATTAAACTACGTGTGATGTTGATGTTAAACTACTTTGCTTCCGCTACTTTCAAACTTGGTTTGTAATAATTATTCGAACTCTGATGTATGAGACCTATTTGTGAACTGTGATGTAACATGTGACTGGTTGTGTTGAATCTCTACGATCTTGGTTTGTATGTTGGTTGTTTGAGATCCTTCGTGATTTCGTTGGACTACCGGGTTTATATGGGCTCAAGTATGACGGTTTGATCGCTTCGGTGATTGCTATTGTACTTGTGCTCTTATAAATTGGACGGTTCTGTGATAGCTGGCATCAGAGCAAGGATTCAACATTAAAATTTGTCATATGTGTATTTAAAAACAAAGGTTTTGTGTTATAAAAATCTAAAGTGTGCCAGTGGTCATCTCCTTTATGCCCAGTTAAGGACTTTTAGGTGGCTATTTAAGTACTAACTTGGGGAATTTGAATGTTCTATTTCGTCGTCCATGCGGCGTGTTATTGCATGGGTGCCATTCGCTTGAATGGTAATGTATGGATCAATTGCCTCTATGCCAAGGTAAGTGTGAGTTGTGAGAGCATGACCGTCCAACTGTCGGTCTAGGGGAGAGTTAGTTATGGTTACTAGAATATATACGTGTTGTATACATGTACATATGAAGGTACTTAATTGTGGGTATATCTGTCGGGTAGCTTGGATACCAAAGTATATATATCTAGGGATATATATATGGAGAGTATCTTAGTTTACTACTTTCATTGTTAGCATTCTATCTTGTTGGGTTGGGCTGCAATGAAAATTTCTGCAGGTACGCTAACAACGCACCGTGTAGATCGACTAGTTACCGCTATTTGAGAGAACGTATGTATGCCACCGTATATTCCGCTAGAACTTAAATTTTCTTAGGTTTGTGAGGACGTACGGAACGAGCATACATCATGGTGCATTGTTCATTCATGTTCCTGCATGGTTCCCCCTTAAATGATCTATCGTTAAGTAAACTCGTTTCTACAGCACGTGCCTCACTTAAGTGTAACCTTAGTTACAGATGGCAGCCCCAGGAGCCCCTATTGCCAGTGACACCTTTCTGACACTGTTTGGGACCCCCACCTTATTGTGGCGGGTGCTGAACTCTGTCGGGTACGTGGAACCGCCTCGCTATGTTTGGAGCGAAGTGGACGTCAAGGACATGAGTGGTATGACGTGCGAGTCACTGTCGCAGCCCATGAGGAAAATCCTCAGTGGCAGGGGTGGTGTGTTGAGTCGGATGGACAGACCCCGTGGGAAGGTGCCCAAGTGGTAGCATTTGAGGTTCTCAGTGAGATTTGTCAGGAATTTGGGGACGAGCTAGTGAATGGACCAGTTGGATCTTTTCCCCGTGTGGATGTCTCACAGACTACTTGGAACCAGCCAAGTGGTAATGCTTTAGTCAGAGATAGGGATGAAAGAGATAGGAGTAGCTTAGCTGAAGTAGTAACGAATTAGTATGTAGGTCTCATTTTCATGATGTACCCTTGTGATGGTTATTGGAACTATGCACGTACTACTTGGGGCAATTGCACTGTTTAATGGAATTCCAGTTGTGCTTAATCAAAAATTTGGCATGTAGGGAACGCGTTGCGGGCACGATAAGTGATTTTGGTGATGTTATGTTGTGGAATTGAATTATTGTGCCTCTGTGTTATTGTATGAAATTATGATTCTCTCCAGTAATTACAGTATGGCATAATTTTTGCAATTCTTCTGCAATCTCTTGACATCATCCAATAATCACTGGTTGTTGCGATTTCGCAGATGACGCGCACTCGTAGGGGAACTTTTGGTGACGATGCAAGTGGTAACGATGGCCGTGGCAATGGTCACTGAGGATCTTCCCCCACCACCAGCATCCTACCCCAGCTGAGATGATGGCTCAGCTCATGGAGACTCAACTGTGCTATGGGTGAAGTGCTGCGCGGTCTCACGCAGAATGCTAGGACAAGGACATGGGAGAGATCAGCATCAGGGACCTAAACCTAACCAGTTCAGTACTTTTAAGGACTTTCTCGACACCAAGCCTCCTGTCTTTAAGGAAGCAGAAGAACCACTGCAGTCAGATGAGTGGTTGAATACTAATTGAACAGAAGTTCCGTCTTTTAAGGCTCACTGAACACTTGAAGACCGAGTATGCATCGCACCAGTTGCATGGACCAGCGGGCATATGGTGGAGTCACCATCGATCCACTTTGCCTGGAGATGCTCAAATTACATGGAATCAGTTCAAGGTTGCATTTAGGGGGCATTATATTCCCCCAGGTCTGATGAGCATGAAGCATACGGAATTCATGAGGCTGACACAGGGAACTAAGGGTTTGACAGAGTATCTGCATGCCTTTAACAATTTGTCAAGGTATGCTATAGAGTTTGTGGATACTAGATGCAAAGAAAATTGCTAGTTTCAAGCGGGGCCTTAGCCCGAAGCTGATGAAGACGCTCGCTAACAACAAATGTGCTACCTTCAATGAGTTTGTTAGTGATGCACTAACCCAAGAGAACCAGAACAACATCTATACAGCGTCCAAGAATCACAAGTGAGCTTTTGAAGCAGGAGTATCTCAGTCCCAAGCTCCTACCAATGCAAGACCCCAGTTCCGCCCTCCAGCTCCAAAGTTTAGACCACCCCAGAAGAAGGCACAGCCAAGTCAGAACCAGCAAGTATACCGCAAAGCTTATTCTGTTGCTCTACCTAAGGGTAGCACTGGACAGAGTAGCTCCAATGTTCCACCTAATGGTATGCCATGCTGGAATTGCAACAAGACTGGCCATTGGTCAAGAAATTGTCCATATCCCAGGAAAAACAACAACCAGAAGCAGGGCAATTCCAGTGGACGTCAGGGACATGTACACTATACCACCATGGAAGAGATTCCCTCTAGTGAAGTGGTCACGGCTGGTATGTTTCTCGTGAATCATCATCCTGCAGTTGTTTTATTTGATTCTGGAGCTTCGCATTCTTTCATGAGTCCAATATTTGCATCCAAGTATGACCAGAAAATAGTTGTAGTAGAAAAGGGTGGTTATTGCATAAGTGCTGCTGGGAGCAACATTTCTACCAACCAGATAGTTAGAGGTGTATGCATCCAAATAAGTGAACGAGAGTATACTGCAAACCTAGTGATATTACCGGGATTAGGTATTGATGTGATCTTGGGGATGAATTGGATGAAGAACCATGGTGTTCTTATTGATACCTCGACTAGAACTGTTATGTTGAGGGATCCCAAGAATAATGAGGCTTTTCTAGTACCCCTTCCTCGGGAGTTTGATCTCCATAATGTGGCCAATGCTATCCAGCCTATGGCCCTTGCTGATATTCCAGTAGTATGTGAATTTCCGGATGTCTTTCCTGATGAATTGCCAGGTTACCACCGAACAGAGAGATAGAGTTCAAGATAGAATTGTTACCTGGTACTGCACCTATTTCTCGAAGACCATATAGAATGCCTCCCAATGAGTTAGCAGAATTGAAGATTCAATTGCATGAACTTTTAGAGAAGGGTCTCATTCGCCCCAGTTCATCACCTTGGGGTTGTCCCGCCATATTCGTGAAAAAGAAGGACAAGTCTTTGCGAATGTGTGTGGACTATCGACCACTCAATGCTGTTACTATCAAGAACAAGTATCCTTTGCCTCGCATTGATATCTTGTTTGATCAATTGTCGAAAGCAAAAGTGTTCTCTAAGATTGATTTGAGGTCAGGTTATCACCAAATCAAGATTAGGCCCGAAGACGTACCTAAGACTGCTTTTTCCACTAGGTATGGCCTTTATGAGTATTTAGTCATGTCCTTTGGATTGACCAATGCTCCTGCCTACTTTATGTATTTGATGAACTCGGTGTTCATGCCTGAACTTGACAAGTTTGTGGTTGTGTTCATCGATGATATCTTGATTTATTCTGAGACAGCAGAAGAACATGAAGAGCACTTGAGAGTGGTATTGTTGAGACTAAGAGAGCATAAGTTGTATGCAAAGTTTAGTAAATGTGAGTTTTGGTTGAAGAAGGTACCTTTCCTAGGTCACGTCTTATCAGAAAATGGAATTTCTGTAGACCCATCCAAAGTACAAGAAGTGATGGATTGGAAAGCCCCAACCTCAGTTCATGAAGTCCGAAGTTTTCTTGGTTTAGCTGGGATATTATCGTCGGTTTATCCCCGATTTCTCCTAAGATATCCAAGCCTATGACCAGGTTACTTCAGAAGGATGAGAAGTTTGTTTGGACACTAGAGTGTGAAGCGGCTTTTCACACTTTGCGGACGTTGCTGACTACTGCTCCTGTGTTGGCACAGCCTGATATTGAGAAGCCGTTTGATGTATTTTGTGATGCCTCAGGAACCGGTTTAGGGTGTGTTTTGATGCAGGAAGGCTGAGTCATTGCTTATGCCTCGCGCCAATTGAGAAAGCATGAAGTCAACTATCCAACACATGATTTAGAGCTTGCAGCAGTTGTCCATGCCTTGAAGATTTGGAGACATTACTTGCTTGGTAATGTTTGCCATATCTACACTGATCACAAGAGCCTAAAGTACATTTTCACTCAACCTGAGTTGAACATGAGGCAACGAAGATGGCTAGAATTGATCAAGGACTACAACCTAGAAGTGCATTATCATCCGGGTAAAGCCAATGTAGTTGCCGATGCCTTAAGTCGGAAGTATCATGGTAATTCTTTGTTGGAAGATGGTTTCAACTTATTGCATCCGGCGGTCCTACACAATATCACAGTTAGTTGTTCTATAGAGTCAAGGATCATTGAGCTGCAAAAGACCGATGTTGGTATATTCCACATCAAGAGAAAAATGAAAGAAGAAGAAAGTAAACATTTTCGATTAGATGAGAATGATGTTCTATGGTTTAAAGATCGGCTTGTAGTGCCAAAAGATAGGGAGTTGAGGAACCAAATCCTAGAGGAAGCTCATTCGTCCAAGCTATCCATTCACCCGGGTAGCAGCAAGATGTATCAAGATTTGAAGACTAGATTTTGGTGGACAAAAATGAAGAAAGAAATTGCGGCATATGTGGCAAGATGTGATAATTATTGCCGAGTGAAGGCCATTCATATGAAACCAGCAGGTTTACTTCAGCCACTATCTATTCCAAGTTGGAAATGGGATGACATTAGTATGGATTTCATTGTTGGACTTCCAAAGACCCAAAAAGGTCATGATTCAATATGGGTAATTGTTGACCGTCTCACCAAGTCTGCACATTTTATTCCTGTTAATGTCCAGTATCGACCTCATCAATATGCAAAGCTGTACATGGAACAAATTAGTCAGATTGCATGGTAGTACCTAAGAGTATTGTATCAGATCGAGGGTCCCAATTTGTTAATCATTTTTGGGAACATCTGCATAAGTACTTGGGTACCACATTGATTCGTAGCTCTGCTTATCACCCCCAGACCGCAGGTCAAACTGAACAGTGTGAATCAGATCCTGGAAGATATGTTGAGAGCATGTGTGATTTCTTCCAAGGGTTCATGGGAGGACTGGTTACCTTTGGTTGAATTCTCCTACAATAATAGTTATCAAGAGAGTATTAAGATGGCTCCATTTGAAGCTTTATATGGTCGCAAGTGTAGGACCCCTCTAAATTGGATTGAGCCTGGTGAAAGAAGATATTATGGAATTGACTTTGTCAAAGAAGCTGAAGAACGAATTCAAATCATTCAACAACATATAGAAGCCGCTCAATCAAGACAAAAGAGTTATGCAGATAAGAGAAGAAGTCCTATTATATTCCAAGTCAGAGATTATGTGTATCTGAAGGTATCCCCAATGAGGAGAGTACAAAGGTTTGGAGTTAAGCGAAAACTTGCTCCTAGGTATATTGGACCATACAAGATCATTGCACAAAAAGGACCAGTAGCCTACCAACTCCAGTTACCTCTGGAAATGAAAGCAATATTCAGTGTTTTTCATGTCTCCCAGCTCAAGAAATGTCTTCATGTGCCCGAAGAAGCTATTGAATCTACTAGTATCAAGATTCAGTCGGATTTGACATATGAAGAGAGACCTATTAAAGTGCTTGAAGAAATGGAAAGAGTGACCCATAGCAAAGTCACCAAGTTCTACAAGGTGGTTTGGAATAATCATAGTGAGCAAGACGCAACGTGGGAACGTGAGGACTATCTTCATGAGGTTTATCCGAGTTTCTACGTGGAATGGTAGGTCGTGCAATCTCGGGGCGAGATTTCTTTTAGGGGGGAAGGGCTGTAACACCCTCGGTGTTAAGCATGCATTTAACCTTGACATTGCATGATCATAAGCATCCATGAGCATGCATGTGCATGAGCATCTCAATTGCTATACCTTTGTTAGCTTATATTTCATGTGTGTTACTTAATTACCTTACTTAAGTTAGGGTTTTCATGGAATCAAAGTATGGAATGTGTGTGGAACCTTGTGAATGCTTTAAACATGTTTAGAATAGCATAAGGAACAACTTTGGTATTCATGGCTAAGTCTAGTTTAGTCTCTAAGTCATTGATATGGTGTATGTCATCATTTTAAAGTACTATGTTTGACCTAGTTTGAACTATGTCATAGAGTCTTTGCATGGCAGTGAACCTTTAAACAAAGTTGTAGTTTTGAGTAGAGAAACAACTTTTATGTTTGGGTCTCGGTCTAATTCAGTGCATAGCTTAGTCATTTTGTGCTCACAAAAATCCATATTTCACTGTTTTGCGACACTTAGAATTTTTCTAAGTCAAAACTGGTTTCTAGTGTTATTTGCTCAACTTTGGCATGATATTACTCCGTGTTGACTGAGAATTGGAACTCGATCCTTTAATGGAAGTTGAAGATGGTATATAGGGCTTCAACTTTGATTTAGTAAGTTTGCGCTAATGATCAACGGATTAGGAGATTTATCGTCGCCTAGTATCGCTGTCAGGCTGAAATCGTGGCTCTGATGACGTGCTACAGTAACCGACCATTTTCAGAGCTTCGACGCCGCGTGGCGCCGCGCGTCGCCGTTTCGCTGCCCGGCCAGGCCACGACGGGCTGTCGTGCGCCACATCAAGCCCCAGCACGCGCCCGTGAGCCTCCCCGCAGTCGCATTTGGTTTTCTATTTCTCCTTCGCCTCCGCACTCGCCCGCAAGCAAGCACAGCAGCAGCACCGCAGCGCCGCCGGCACCATTGACGGCACCAAGCTCGCCCGCGTCGTGTAATCGCCCCGTAGCAGCTTCACCGTACCCCTACCGCACCACCGCAACCGCCTTGCTCCCTCGCCGCGCTTGGTAAGGCCACAGCTCCGTGCATGGACCTCGCCCGTGTCCGCCGCGAGCTCCGTCGCCGTGGCCGCATCGTCTCTGTCCTCCATTCGTCGAAATAGTGGGTGCGCTAGCTTCGTAGTCGCGTGTAGATGCACGGCGTAGCCCTAGCTTGCGCTTCCATGGCCGGCTCCGGCATATCGCCGTCAACCGAAGTCCGCCGCACCGCCACGCCGCCGAGCCATCCTTCTGCCGCCGCCGGAAGGAGAGTCGTGAAAATCGATTGCTAACCTATCCCGTTAGATGCGTCTCGGCGAGAGGAGTCCGTTGGTGGTGGTCACGTCGCCGGAGAAGCCGCCGTCGGCGAGCTCCGCCGTTCCCGCGTCCAGTTCGCGCCGTTGCTCTGTTTTCCGTCCTCTGTTTTCGGTTTGCTACAGTGACAGTTCATAAAGCTAGCTCATTTGTTTTCTGATTGAATGCAACTTTGGAAAATCATAGGTGGAGTTCTAGAGGTCCAATTTTTGTGAACCAAATTGTGATGTGTTCCTTATGAAGTGTAGTTTTTTATAAAAATATGAAATATACAGTTTATTGTATTTTTCTTGGTGATTAAAATGTATTTAAATAAATGCTTTTTGAATGTTAATAAACTTGTAAATTAGATATCTTGAGCTAGAAAAGTGATAAAATTGTGATTCCAAGTTTGTTGGTCTTATGTTGACATGCTCTAGCTAGGAAAAATTTATAATCTGTTGTTTGACACTTTTCTATAGGGTTTATTATTTTCACTAAAATCGACCTCACTAGCTTGTCATTTTTGTAAAGAATATTTTACTTGGTAAAATGGCATGAAACTTTTACAGTAGTCTTGTGGTAGCACTTGGAGGTCACTGTAATTTTCTGAGAATTTATTATGCACATTTGGTATAGGTTTATTATTTAACCTAATTATCTAAATAAATTAATAAATACAATTAAATAAATAGTTTGGGCTTTGCCATTATGTTTTCTTGAGTGTATTTGATGCCCCTGAACTGTTGGTGTACTTGGTGGTGTCAAATTTTGAATGCTTACATGTAGTAGAAATATTGTTGTTTTATAATTCGATTTAACATGTTTTCGGACAGATTCTGTTGCTTGTTATGTTGCATAGT
Source organism: Miscanthus floridulus (assembly GCF_019320115.1). Classification (NCBI taxonomy): domain Eukaryota; kingdom Viridiplantae; phylum Streptophyta; class Magnoliopsida; order Poales; family Poaceae; genus Miscanthus; species Miscanthus floridulus. The sequence goes on along the minus strand of NC_089594.1, from coordinate 45,232,382 downwards.
CAAAATGATGTTTTCTGTAGAAATGATTAATAACAAAGTTGTAGGTAACTTCTTCATCTATCTTGTGTTAAAATTTCAGGTCAATAGGCCAAAGGGTTTAGGAGTTCTATCTGTTTAAAGTTAGTTTTCCGAATTGCTTGTTCTCTGGAATTTCTGGACAGCACTGCATAGATTGCCTATTTTGTCTAGGATAGATTGTGATTCAGCTTTTGGTTATTGAATAATAGTTGTAGACAATTTTATAAGCTTTCCAGAAAGTCTAAGATCACAGCATTTGGATAAGTATAACTTCAGTTATGATATAAACTTGTAACTGTCATGTGTAACTTAGATATTGCTTTGTGTGAAATTTGTAAATAACTAGAGAAGAGATATGCACCTACTAGGCAAATAAGGAGTTAGCATTGTTATCATTTTGCTACTTAACATCATTATTGCAGCATGTACATTCCTTATCACATCCTCCGTGATCCATCTTATGCATTCATGGTACTTACTTATGCATATGCATGCAATAGGTGCAACCGAAGGGATCACGCTTGTGGAGCTCGACGCCGAGCCGCAGGAGGAGAATCAGGAAGTTCAGCACCTGGAGGTTCCCGGAGAAGGAGAGCCTGAAGCCGATCACCTTCCCGAGTGCCCCGATCACCAGCCTTCGACGTTTGTGAAAGGCAAGCCCCGGAGCATTATAAGCCTCCCTATTTTATTAATGTCACTTAAAGTTATTCGTATTGCTGCATTACGTGACAGGAGTTGTTTGGAAACCATTGTTGCATATTACCTTCCTTGACCAGAAATATTTACCATGAATCCTATTTAAGTCCAGGAACGTTTATCATGCTTAGCTATGCTTAGACCGGTAGAAGTCGGGTGATTTCCTGTCACCTGCGAGCTATAGGTGATAACTTAATCACGGTTGGCTATATTGTGCTATCGTGGAACATAACCTGGTAATGTGGAGTAAATGGAGACCGGGCGGAGTCTTATATGTGGTATTGTAGTGATTCCATCTGTGTCGTTTAAGGACCGGACGTTGGAGGTCATCTTGTCATGTTGAACGCAGCCTCTCACATAGTTGGCTGGATAAGTCGTTCCGACCGCGAAGCCGAGTAGCTCATCTCAGGCCGGGACCACGAGCAGTTCAAGTGCGCACTCTAGGATGGTAGTATGGATGTGCGGAGAGCCATTGGCGTAAGCCCAAAGGCGGGTTAGAGTCCCGATCACCCTTGGCAGAGTGGTTCTCTGATTGTGCGGCGCTGGTCGTACCCGCGAATTTGGTTCCTGATTTGTACCAAAGGTGACCTAAGGCTACCTTCGCGAGGTATGCCTGGGTGTGTGTTAGGAATAATTCCCCAGCTGGGTAGGAATCGATTCGAATCGCCGTCTCTCCCGGATAGTGAGAACTTGACTTGAGTTCCTTTCATCGTAGTAAATTATGGAAATGATGGTTATGAGATTATGCAAGAACTCAACTGGATATGGTTATTATTGTGATGACTTAATGGTACCAACATGTTTGGCATAGGATAGTTGCTAATCTAGTATGAGACAGGATTAATACCTGATGATTTCCAATTAAAGAGATGTTGATAACTTATGCTTTTTCTGCAAATAATGTCTACCCGCTCTACTTATAAAGCCTTGCATACTCCTTGGTGTCTTAGTATATTAGTTGGACGGGTAAGTCTCGCTGAGTACCTTCTCGTACTCAGGGTTTTATTCCCTTTGTTGCAGATAACGTTATGTTTCATGGCTACTGCAAGAACTGTCTTGCTCCTGCTGTGGATGAGGACTAGGACCATGGGCAATGGTCATTCTGTATTTCATCTCACCTTTGTGCTTTTGGTTGGAGATGACTATGACATTGGCTTTGTATTAAACTACGTGTGATGTTGATGTTAAACTACTTTGCTTCCGCTACTTTCAAACTTGGTTTGTAATAATTATTCGAACTCTGATGTATGAGACCTATTTGTGAACTGTGATGTAACATGTGACTGGTTGTGTTGAATCTCTACGATCTTGGTTTGTATGTTGGTTGTTTGAGATCCTTCATGATTTCGTTGGACTATCGGGTTTATATGGGCTCAAGTATGACGGTTTGATCACTTCGGTGATTGCTATTGTACTTGTGCTCTTATAAATTGGACGGTTCTGTGACAATGACATTAGGTATATCCCCCGCACCGCTATTAAGTCTCAGGCTCTCGCCAACTTCATCACCGAATGGATGGAAGTCTAGCTGCCGACCCCGAATGTCACCCACAAGTACCGAACAATGTACTTCGATGTGTTAGTCATGGTGCCTGGCTCAGGGGCTGGAGTGGTTTTGATCTCCCTAGATGGGAGCAGGCTCTGCTACCCGATCCATCTCCATTTTTAGCCTAAAACAATGCCACAAAGTATGAAGCCCTCATCAATGGACTATGCATCACTGTAGAGCTTGGTGCCACAGTGGCTATATGTCCATGGTGACTCAAAGTTGGCCATTGACCAAGTCATGAAGGAGTCCTCCTACAAGATCCCACTCATGGCAGCATACTATCAGGAGGTGCGCAAGGTCGAGGACAATTTTGAGGGATCTAACTGCATCATGTCCCCCAAAAGGACAACGATGATGCCGACTTCCTTACATAATTGGCTGCCAGGCAGGTTCCGTCTCGAGATGGGGTCTTCATCAATGATCTCAACGAGCCATCTGCCCGCTGTTTTGGAAGATCCTGACCCTAGATCCACTCCAACACCAATATGGTACCTGGGGGCTCCGACCCCCTGACGTGCCCCCACCCCTGACCAAGTGCTCTAGGGCTCCAACATTGGTGCCTCCATGGCAACGTCACCCGCCGACATCACCACGATGGCACTCGATCTAGTCGACTAGAGAGCACCACTGCTCGCCTACCTCCTCGAGGAGGTTCTCCCACTGGAAAGAACTGAAGCGCGATGAATCACTCGATGTGCTAAGACGTTCATCGCCATCAGCAATGAACTTTACAAATGGAGTCCGTCAGGAGTACTCATGAAGTGCATCCCAACAAACTAGGGGAAACAGCTCCTCCTTGAAGTCCACACTGGAATCTACGGACATCACGTGGCCTCGATGTCGTAGAACCGACCTAATTTATAAGAGCACACGTACAATGGTAGCCCACAAGCGATCGCACCGTCATACTTGAGCCCATATAAACCCGGTAGTCTATTGAGTACTACGATGGGTCTCGATAAACGATCCACAAACAACCAAGATCGTACATGATTCAACATACATGTCACATATTACATAAAGTTCGCAGATACAATTCCATCATCAGAGTATGAAACAAAGTTATTACAAATCAAGTTTGATAGATAATAGCGGAAGCAAATTAAGTTTGAAAGTAGCATTTGTCAACATAGTTTAATACAATGCTGACATATGATCATAGTCCATAAAAGCATATAGAGGGATTAGTAAAGAAGCCTGCCCAAGGCTTATTCCTCATCCACAGCGGGATAGAAGCAACTCTTGCAATATCCATGATATACTGTGCCATCTGCAACAATGGGAATAAAACCCTGAGTATGAGAAGGTACTCAGCTAGACTTACCCATCATAAACCAGAAATAAAGTGACTCCAAGGATTATGTAAGGCTTTATAAGTGGAGGTAGCTTGACAACATTTTGCAGAAAAAGCAATTAACTTAGTTATACAATTATAATTCCATTATCAAGTTAATTATAACTATCCATCTCTAAATTAGCAACTATCCTGTGCCAAACATGTGATACCTCATTTTAAGAGCATACAATAGTAACCATAGTAGGTATAGTAATTCCATGTTTATCTGAACCATCATATTCCATAATACAATTACTACGATGTTGGGGCTAGCCAAGTTTCTCACTATCTAGGAGAAGACGGCGATTCGAATCGATTTCAACCAGCTGGGAATTTATTCCTAATACAAACCTAGGTAGACCAGATCAATGGTCACCTTTGGTACATCTCAAGTACACATTTCGCGGGTTCGCCCTAGCGTCGCACAATCAGGGACAACCAACTGCCAGGACGTTCAGGCCCAGCCTGCCCTTGGGCTCACGTCCGGCTCCCCACACATCCTTACTACCATCCGAAGTGCACACTTTGACAGAGCAGGGCCTGGCCTAAGTTGAGCTACTTGGCTTCACGGTCAGGAACGAGTTATCCGGCCAGCTAAGTGATAGGCATGCGTTCAACCTTGTCAAAAGTGCCAACAACGATACGGTCCTTAATCGGCACAGACGAAATCATATGAGTCAACCTACACATAGACTCCGCCCGGCCTTGATTTACTTTTACCCTAAGGTTCTTTTTCCATGATAGCAAATATAGCCAACCATGCTTCGGTACCCACCTATATCTCGCAGGTGACAGGAAATCACCCGACTTCTATTGGTCTAAGCATGGCTAAGCATATATTCGATCCAGGACCTACATAGGGTTAAAGGTTTATATATCTAGGACAAGGTAGTTCCATGCATCAAATGTTTCTAGACAATTCTTATAACCTAATGCATCAATCATAAAGGACTCAAGTAATATTTGGTAAAACACTAGGGACACTTAGAATGCTCTGGGGCTTGCCTTTCAGAAAAGAAGTGGGGCGGTGGTCAGGGCACTCTGGAAGCTCTTCTAGGGTCTACTCCTCTTCTTCGGGAGCTGTGGCTTGAGGAATCTCCTGCTGGTCCCCTTCCATCTTCTTCGTTGAATTCCAGCAACGTTATCTCCTCTGTCGATCCTAGATGCATGAGTATGGCATAAGATATTGCGAATGCATACATGCTGACAAGTATAGTATGATGACACATGATGAATGCATTTGTGTAAGTATTCTTAATAGCATGGTGTTAAAGTAATAACAAGTGCATCACATTTTACTGAGTAGGTGCATATCTCTTCTTAATTACTTAATCAAACACTTCAACAATTCATTTACTACACCACAAAATAGTGGCTACTTGGTTTACTCATAAATGGAGTTATATACATTAAAATCATATGGTTGTGGACAGTCTGGAAAGCTTGCAAAATTGTCTACAACTTTCTTTTAAGACTCCTACTGTGATTCTATAGTTATATAGGGCAAACAAATCATTCAATCAAATCTATCCAGAAATTAAATATTTTGGACAAGCAAACTTGTAACTAGCTATAACTCTAAAACCCTAAGTCCTTTGACTGTGAAACTTTAACACAAGGTAAATTAGTAAGTTATCTACAACTTTGTTATTAACAAGTTTTACAGCAAAGACCATTATCCATATGAAATCATCCACACAATCAAAACTATACATGCAGCCTTGTATTTGAATTATAAAGTTATAATTAGTTAGTTGCATACAATCAATGGCTTGTACACCTTACTATGAACATCAATAGTTACTATGCCTCACAATAATCATAGAAAACATCATGGTGAACCCCAATTTAATTACTTACATGCCTTTATTAATTTAATTAAATAATTAGGGTAAATAGTAAACATACACCAAATGTGCACAATAAATCCTCAGAAAATTACAGTAGACTCCTAATGCTCACAATAGGCTACTGTGAAAATTTCATACCATTTTCACATGCATAACATCCTATGCAAAAATGATAAGCTAGCAAGGGTTAATTTAGTAAAAATAGTAAACTCTATAGAAAAGTGTCAAGCAACAGGATTCTATATTTTACCTAGCTTCATATTAGTGCCATACTACTGTACAGAAAATTGCATAACAATATATTACATATTTTTACCCCTACAAATTTCTTTAGAAAATGCCATTTATTAATAAATAAATAGAAAGACCATATTTAAATTAAGTTTACAGCAAGCTTAATATTTTTACTAGCTAGAGCATGTCAATACAAAACCCACAAAATTAGAATCACAATTTTAGGAGTTTTGTAGCTCAAGATATCTATTTTACAAGATTATTAACATTCAAAAAGCATTTATCTAAATACATTTAAATCCCCAATAAAAATATTAGAAACTGTACATATCATATTTTTACAAAACACTACACTTCATGAGGGACACAACAAAATTTGTTTCACAAGATTTGAATCTCTACAGCTCAACTTATCCTTTTTCAAAGTTTGCATCAAATCTAAAAATGAATGAACTATCCTTTGAAACTGTGTCGCTGACAGGCGGGAGTCCATGCTTCAGACGGGCCCATGCGTCAGCAAACCAAAACAAGGGAGCAGCCTAGCTCGACGCGGATCAGCCCCTGCTCATTGCCGGCGAGCTCTCCAACCAAAAGAACTGTACAGACGTGTTCTATAGACCAAGGCGCATCGGGTGACCGAGGTAGTGAAGGCATGTGTGCACAAGAGTGTGCTCGTCACCGGCCATGGCAGCACGATGGCGCGGTGCTGCGGTGCGCTGGCCATGGCGAAGCTTGGTGAAGAGCACACTAGAACCATGGTGACGACACAGATCTATTATGGCTATCTAGGTGATGCAAGGTGCTCCGACGTGCTTTGGCCACGTGCGCGGTGGCGCGGAGGTGTGAGCGCGACAGCGCGGGTCGCCGTGTTCCACGCCGGTGAGACAACCAAACACAGAAACGTCATGCAACTAGCTAGCACAAACCCTAGCCAAGCCCTAACACAAGTAATCAAAGGAAAAGCCCAAGTGAGCAGTGCGGCGGCGAGCTCACCATGGAGGCAGCCATGGCGGCCGAGATCCCCGACGAGATGAAAATGGTGAATACGCCCTCACCGAAGCTCGTCAGCGGCTAAAATCAAGTCGAGGAGGTAGAGGGGGACGTGGCACAGCTGTGGGCTAGATGTAGGCAGCGGTGGTGTGGTGGAGCATGCATGAGGCAATGACGGAGCTAGTGCGGTGCTCGACGGCGCTGTGCTTTTCCGCGGGAGAGGAAGGCGAGCAGCCGAGAGCGAGGGAGCTGGCAGGAGTGAGTGGGAAGGGGGTGCGGGGTGGTGCAGATAACGGGTGCCAGCTTGCGGCATCGAGGGCCCCTTGCTGGCCAACTGTTGGCCACGCAGCGGCCATGCTCTATGGCCGGTCGGCCATGAACCGGCGTGGCGCGACATTCATCAGGGTCTAAAAACCGGCCTGACAACATGATTTGGTGGCAATCAAACTCCTAATCCATAGATTATTAGTGCAAACAATGTGAACAAAACTTGTAGCCCTAAGTACCAACTACAATAATGCTTAAGATACCTTCTCCTAATTCGCAATAGTTATGGAGTAAAATCAGCCTAAAGTTGAGCTCGTCACACTGTCAGTCGAAAATGACTTAGCGAAATTTTTGATTTTGAAAAATAGCAAAATGTTGAACCTTGTGAGCTCAAAAAGACTAAGCTATGCACATAATTAGCTCATGACCCAAAAATAAAAGTTGTTCCTCTCATCAAATGCTACAACTTTACTTTAGTGCACACATCCATGCAAAGTCTCTATCATATCGTTCAAACTAGGTCAAACCTACTACATTTAAATGATGACTAACACTTGAACTATGACTTAGTGACCAAATTACCCTCAGTCATGAATACCAAAGTTGTTCATAATGACATTCTAAACATGTTTAAGCTATGCATAAGGTCACACAAACATTTCATACATTGGTTACACATTTCACTTTCCAGGTCAACATACATAGCATCACTTAAGGACTTGATTAGACAAAGTGATCTTCATGAACAATGTTCCATTAGTCATCTTAAGTGTAGCTAAGATGTTTTAGTGACTCACATCAACCATTTACATGTATCCACTCATGATCATATGCATATATACAAAGAAACATTAAATAATAAACATGTTTCATATGTTTAAATCACATGTTTCAAATGTAAAAGCTTAAATATGAATGCTTGATGCTCATGCAATGCAAGTCAAATTATGCAAGCCTAGCACCTAGGGTGTTACAGCCCCTCCCCCTTATAAAAATCTTGTCCCAAGATTTGCAAGACCTACCATTATTAAAAAAGGTGGGATAAACCTCTCGTAAATAATCCTCTCGTTCTCATGTGGCATTCTTGTTCACTGTGATTGTTCCATACCACCTTATAGAACTTAATGATCTTACTCCATGTTACTCTTTCCATCTCTTCTAACACTCAGATTGGCTTCTCTTCATAGGTCAAATCTGATTGAAGCTTTATGTTGGTGGGTGCAATGGCTTCCTCAGGTACACGAAGACATCTCTTCAACTGAGAAACATGGAAGACATCGAATATTGCACTCATCTCTGGTGGAAGTTGTAACTTATAAGCAGCATTCCATCTCCGTTCAATAATCTAGTACAACCCTACATATCTAGGCGCAAGCTTCCTTTTCACTCTAAATCTCTGCACTCCTTTCATGGGTGACACTTTCAAGTATACATAGTCTCCCACTTCAAAAGTCAGTGGTCTTCTTCTTTTATCAGCATAACTCTTTTGTCTGGACTGAGCGGCTTTCATATGCTATTGAATAATATGCACTTGCTCTTTAGCTTCAGTGACAAAGTCAATACCAAAGTATCTCCTTTCACCAGACTCAATCCAATTCAACAGAGTTCTACATTTTCTGTCCTACAAGGCTTCAAACGGAGCCATCTTGATGCTTGCTTGATAACTATTGTTGTAGGAGAACTTAGCTAAAGGTAGCCATTTCTCCCATGAACCCTTGGAAGATATAACACAAGCTCTTAGCAAATCTTCTAAGATCTGGTTCACTCGCTCAGTTTGTCCTAAAGTTTGTGGATGGTATGTCGAACTTCTAATTAGCTTAGTTCCCAAAGCCTAGTGCAAGTGCTCCCAGAAACGAGCTATGAACTATGGTCCTCGGTCTGAGATTATGGTCCTAGGTATCCCCATGTAGCCTCACAATCTGAGAAACATATAGCTCAGCGTACTTCACCATGTGATACCTTATGTTCATAGGTATAAAATGTGCTGACTTGATGAGACGATCTACAATGACCCATATTGAATTGTGACCTTGCTGTGTCATTGGGAGGCCTGTGATAAAGTCCATACTATTTCTTCCCATTTCCAACTTGGAATAGACAATGGCTTGAAGTAATTCGGCAGATTTCATATGAACAGCTTTTACTCTACTATAGTTATCGCACCTAGCGACATAGGCTGCGATCTCCTTCTTCATCTCAGTCCACCAAAAACGGGTTTTCAAATCTTGATACATTTTGCTACTACCCGGATGGATTGACAACTTAGGACGAATGAGCTTCATCTAAAATTTGATTTCTAAGTTCACAGGTCTTTTGGTACCACAAGTCAGTCCTCAAACCATAACACACCCCTTTCATCCAATCTGAAATGCTTGGTTTCTTGTTCTTGCATCTTTCTCTTGATGTGAAATATACCTACATCTGTCTTCTATAGCTCTATGATTTTGCTCTCAAGTGAACAACTGATAGTGATATTGTACAGTACAATAGGATGTAACAAATTAAATCCATCTTCCAACAATGCTTCCACAATGTTGCAATGAGACTTCCGACTAAGTGCATCGGCTACAATATACTTGAGACTTTTGTGGTCAGTATATATGATATACATTGTCCAACAAATAATGTCTCCACATCTTTAATGCATGAACAACCACTACAAGTTCTAAATCATGAGTAGGGTAGTTGACTTCATGTTTTCTCAACTGCCGAGAAGCATATGCAATAACTCTTCCTTGTTGCATGAGCACACACCCCAAACCTATACCCGATGCATCACAAAATACATAGAAAGGCTTTTCAATGTCGGGTTGGGCTAAAACAGGAGCTGTAGTTAACAGAGTCTTGAGGGTGTGAAAAGCTGCTTCACACTCTGGTGTCCACTTGAACTTCTCATCTTTCTAAAGTAGCCTAGTCATGGGCTTAGCTATCTTGGAGAAATCCAAGATAAAACAGCGATAATATCCTGCTAACCCTAGAAAACTACAAACTTCATGGACCGAAGTCGGGGCCTTCCAATCCATGACCTCTTGTACTTTCGATGGGTCTATAGATAATCCATCTCTTGATAAGATGTGACCTAAGAAAGGTACCTTGCTCAACCAAAATTCACACTTGCTAAACTTTGCATATAACTTATGCTCCCTCAATCTGGACAGAATAATCCTCAGATGCTCTGCATGATCTGCCTCATTCTCTGAATAAATCAATATATCATCGATAAACACTACCACGAACTTGTCGAGCTTGGGCATGAATACCGAATTCATCAGGTACATGAAGTAGGCAGGAGCATTCATTAGTCCGAAAGACATAACCAAATACTCATATAAGCCATACCTAGTGGAGAAAGTAGTTTTAGGTATATCCTATGGCCTGATCTTTATCTGATGATAGCCTGATCTCAAGTCGATCTTGGAGAATACCTTTGCTTTTGCCAACTGATCAAACAAGATGTCGGTGCGAGGCAAAGGATACTTGTTTTTATGGTCACAGCATTAAGTGGCCTGTAATCCGCACACATTCTCAAGGACTTGTCCTTCTTCTTCACAAACAATGCTGGACATCCCCATGGAGATGAACTAGGTTGAATGAGACCTTTGTCCAACAGATCTTGTAGCTAAATTTTAAGTTCCGCTAACTCATTCGGTGGCATCCTATAAGGTCTTCATGAGATAGGTGTCATTCCTGGCACTAACTCAATCTTAAACTCCACCTCCCTATCAGGTGGCAAACCTGGTAACTCATCTGGGAATACATTAGGAAACTCACAAACCACTAGGGATATCACACAAGGTAGTGGTTTGGATAGCACAAGCCAAGTGTTGGAGTTCAAAATTTCGAGAAAGTGGTACTAGAAAACATTACCTCCCTTTGGTTCTCTCAACATTATAGTACGAGTGCTAGTGTCAATGAGAACACCATGATCGCTCATTCATTTCATGCCTAAGATCACATCTAAAGATAATCCGGGCAATACTATCAAATCCATTGTATACTCCCTCTCTTGTATAGAGACGAGCACATTCCTAACCATCTTATTTGTAGAGATAGTAGCCCAGCTAAACTTATACTATAACCACCCTTGCTTACTTCCATTATTTTTTGATCATGTCTAGATGCAAATGATTGGCTCATAAATGAATGAGAAACTCCTGAATCAAATAAAATAGTAGCGGGATGCTTGTTGACAATAAACATACTGGCCGTGACAACTTCTCCCTGTGGGCACCTCCTCAACAGCAGTATAGTGCACATATATAGGATGTGCCCTTGAGTTCGCCTGCCTCTGATTGTTCTAATTTTGATTGCCGTTCTTCTTAGGGTGGGGGCATTCTTTGGCCCAATGACCCACTTGATTGCAGTTGTAGTAGGGTTGATTACTCCTAGGTCCTATGGAGCTTCCCTGACTGCCATTCCCTTTGGATAAGGCAATAGTGAATGCCTTACGGAACACCTTCTGAGGTCGGCCATTCTGAGCTTTTGGTGGTGGAGGCCTGAACTTAGGTGCTGGTGGGTAGAACTGTGGTCTAGCTGTTATAGGAGATCTGGACTAGTGAAGATCTGGAGGCACCTACCTCAATTGCCCTCTTGCAGCCCTTAGCTATCGCATGCATATTGTTATGGTTTTCCTAGGGTCAAAGCATCACTAATAAACTCATTGTAGGTGGTGCACTTGGAGTTGGCCATAGTCTTCATCAGCTTTGTGCCAAGACCCCACTTGAAACTTTCTATCTTCTTTTCTTCGATATCAACAAAACCTAGGGCATACCTAGATAGGTTGTTGAAAGCATGCATATATTCAGTGAGGGTCTTAGTCCCTTGTGTGAGCCTCATAAATTCAGCCGCCTTCATGCGCATCAGCCCTGGGGGAATGTGATGTCCCCAAAAGGCCAACTTGAACTGCTCCCATGTTACATGTGCATTAGCAGGTAGAGAGGACAAGAAATGTGTCCACCAAATCCCTGCCAGTCCCTTGCAACTAATGGGACGCATACTCAGCCTTCTGGTGCTAGGTGACCCTTAGCAGACAAAACTTCTACTCAATAGTGTTGAGCCACTCATCCGCCTGGAGCGGTTCCTCTGCCACCTTGAAAATAGGGGGCTTTGTATCTAGAAATTCCTTGAAGGTACTGTACTAGTTTGGCTCAGGCCCCTGTTGCTGTGGGTGGGCACGAGCCATGTTCTATGCAATGAGGCGCAGAGCTTCCTCCATAGTCCTTTGGCTTCCCAATAATTGGGCAAAGAACTCCTGAGCAGATGGTGGTGGCAGGTGGTGGTAAGTCATCCGTCGTTGCCCTCATGGCTGCTACTAGCTCCGGCATGGGTGAAAGTCATCTACAAAGTTGCAACAATAATTGATTATTGGATGATGTCAAGAGATTGCAGATGAACTGTATAATCATGCCAAACTAAAGTTACTGAAGAGAATCTTAAATTCATATAATAAAAATAGAGGCATAATAATCCATTCTTGCAACATGACACCACCAATTTGATCACTTATCAGGCTCACAGCGCATTAACATTCAAATCATGATCACTGATAAATGAACTGGAATTGCATTAGCGTTTAACCAAACATGCGATAACATGCAAATACCAATATTACATGATAGTCCAATTGCCAACACCAAACTCAAACTATAGGTCCATTACATAGATAGAGATGATACATCAAGCATTTCCACTAATCACTGAGCAATCTAATCCTCATTATGATCATTATCGAGGTCAGAGATAGGATCATCTCCCTCCTCTGGATCCACTTATTCCTCGTCCTCATCCTCATCTTCCTCCATATTTGGACCATCTTCTTCCCCATCAAGGATTGGGTTCAGCTGGTTGTTCAGATAATGCACCTCATGCTGAAGGTCCATCACTTGAAGCTGAGCCTGTGCAAGCTGCCGATGCAAATCCCTCTCAGCACAGGTCCTGCATAGCACTTATGGCATGGTGCCTATCTCATTCTATTCTTACTACAGCGGCACGGTTGTTTGTTGTGTCTCGCTAGCGCGTAGCTGTGGATGCCTCGGCACGGGTGGCCTCCAAGCTACTCTCGTAGTCCTGCAAGCAATGCTTGATCATCTGCTCTAGCTTCTTGGGCTGCTGCTCTCTGTTGATCCACTTGCTCCATTTGGGTATGGAGATTGCCCAAAGCTGCATAGGCTTGGTTAGATTCCCATCAGGCCTCACTGGCTGCCTTCTTATGCTTGCACACACGCTTCTTAAACTTACATTGTGCGTCTTCAGCTCTCATGAGCTTGTCCATGCAAGTGGTGTATGATTCTTGCCAGAAATTTCTAGGTGTCCTAGCATGTACAGAACATCTTCATCACCGCAAACATGGCACTCATAGCGGGACTAGAGCTATCGGACCCGCTCATCCCGATCTTAGATCAATGCATTATGGCTGCGTTGTTCCCATATTGCTGTGGATGGATCCACCCGAGGAAACATACTAGCGGCACTGCCAGTAAGTGCATCCCCATGCTGCTGATAGATCTGACTCAATACCTCGAAGGCCACTACTTGGGCAGCCTCCCAAGGAGTTTTCCCTTCAGATTTTGCCTTCCACTCCTGCCAGAAGGGTGCTTGTGTGTGGGCTAGTATGGTTAGCTACACCTCATACCATGGCTATCCCTCTAGATACTCTTCATTCCAATGATAGAGAGGTGGCTCATGATACCCCACAAAGTGCAAGACTGTTCAAAGCAAAGCAGAAGTTCCGAACACCATCAGGAAATTCTCACATCCAACTGGTGCTGCCATCTATACCATCAACATGTACAACTTTTTGTGAGACAAGGCCATAATGGATAAGAGTTACATAACCGAGTAAGAAATTTATAAGGGGAGGAACAATGCAAGTATTGAATAATTACTATCATGATGCATGCACGTTCCGTACGTCCTCATAAACTTAGGAAAAAATTATTTCTAACGACATACACTGGTGTCATACATACGTTCTCTCATATATAGCGAAGCTAGTCGAGCTACATGTTTCGTTGTTAGTGTACCTGCATAAGAGTTTCATTTTAGCCCAAACCCCACAATTATATATGCAGAATGTAAATCTAAATACTTCCATATATGTATACCCATACACATACTTCCATATCAAAGCTACCTGATGATAGTTTATACCCACAATTAAATACGCACCATATACACATGCAAGCATGCATACATAGCTGTACCAAAGCTAACTCTCTCCGACCGCACGCTCACATCTTGTGGTCATGCCACTCATCAACTTACCTTCTTACCTTGGCGTAGAGGCATTTGATCCATACATTACCATTCAAGTGAATAGCATCCATACAATAGCACGCCGTATGGACGACGAAAATAAAACCCCCAAGTTAGTACTTAAATAGCCACCTAATAGTCCTTAATTTGGGCATAAGGAAAGTGATCACTAGCACACTTTAGATTTCAAATACCTATTTATATAGTTATTAGTTGATAGGAAAAGGGTTTTGGAAAACAAAAACCTTTGTTTTAAATATACACTGTGACAATTAACAGTTGAACCTTGCTCTAATACCAGCTGTCGCAGAACCGACCAATTTATACAAGCACAAGTACAATGGCAGCTCGCAAGCGATCGCATCGTCATACTTGAGCCCATATAAACCTGGTAGTCTGTTAAGTACCACGACAGGTCTCGATAAACGATCCACAAACAACCTAAGATCGTACATGATTCAACATACATGTCACATATTACATAAAGTTCGCAAAAACAATTCCATCATCAAAGTATGAAATAAAGTTATTACAAACTATGTTTGATAGATAATAGCGGAAGCAAATTAAGTTTGAAAGTAGCATTTGTCAACATAGTTTAATACAGTGCCAACATACGATCACAGTCCATAAAAGCATATAGAGGGATTAGTAAAGATGCCTGCCCAAGGCTTACTCCTCATCCACAGCGGGATAGAAGCAACTCTTGCAATATCTATGATATACTGTGCCATTTGCAACAATAGGAATAAAACCCTAAGTACAAGAAGGTACTCAGCTAGACTTACCCATCATAAACTAGAAATAAAGTGACTCCAAGGATTATGCAAGGCTTTATAAGTGGTGGTAGCTTGACAACATTTTGCAGAAAAAGCAATTAACTTAGTTATACAATTATAATTCTGTTATCAAGTTAATTATAACTATTCATCTCTAAATTAGCAACTATCCTGTGCCAAACATGTGATACCTCATTTTAAGAGCATACAATAGTAACCATAGTAGGTATAGTAATTCCATGTTTATCCGAACCATCATATTCCATAATATAATTACTACGATGTTGGGGCTAGCCAAGTTTCTCACTATCCGGGAGAGACGACGATTCGAATCGATCTCAACCAGCTGGGAATTTATTCCTAACACAAATCTAGGCAGACCAGATCAATGGTCACCTTAGGTCACCTTTGGTACAACTCAAGTACACATTTCACGTGTTTGCCCAGCGCCGCACAATCAGGGACAACCAACTGCCAGGACGTTCAGGCCCAGCCTGCCCTTGGGCTCACGTCTGGCTCCCCGCACATCCTTACTATCATCCAGAGTGTGCACTTTGATAGAGAGGGGCCTGGCCTGAGTTGAGCTACTTGGCTTCGCGGTCGAAATGAGTTATCCGGCCAGCTAAGTGATAGGCATGCATTCAACCTTGTCAAAAGTGCCAACAACGGTACGATCCTTAATCGGCACAGACGGAATCACATGAGTCAACCTACGTATAGACTCCTCCCAGCCTCGATTTACTTTTACCCCAAGGTTCTTTTTCCACGATAGCAAATATAGCCAACCGTACTTCTGTACCCACCTATATCTCATAGGTGACAGGAAATCACCCGACTTCTACCGGTCTAAGCATGGCTAAGCATATATTTGATCCTAGACCTACATAGGGTTAAAGGTGTATATATCTAGACAAGGTAGTTCCATGCATCAAATGTTTCTAGACAACTCTTATAACCCAATCCATCAATCATAAAGGACTCAAGTAATATTTTGTAAAACACTAGGAGACTTAGAATGCTCTAGGGCTTGCCTTTCAAAAAAGAAGTGGGGCGGTGGTTAGGGCACTCTGGAAGCTCTTCTAGGGTCTGCTCCTCTTCTTTAGGAGCTATGGCTTAAGGAATCTCCTGCTGGTCCCCTTCCTCTCCTTCGTTGAATTCCAGCAATGTTATCTCCTCTGTCGAGCCTAGATGCATGAATATGTCATTAGATATTACGAATGCATAAATGCTGACAAGTATAGTATGATGACACATGATGACTGCATTTGGGTAAGTATTCTTAATAGCATGGTGTTAAAGTAATAACAAGTGCATCACATTTTACTGAGTAGGTGCACATCTCTTCTTAATTACTTAATCAAACACTTCAACAATTCATTTACTACACCACAAAATGGTGGCTACTTGTTTTACTCTTAACTGGAGTTATATACATTAAAATCATATGGTTCTGGACATTCTAGAAAGCTTAACAAATTGTCTACAACTTTCTTTTAAGACTCTTACTGTGATTCTACAGTTATACAGGGCAAACAAATCATTCAATCAAATCTATCTAGAAAGTAAACATTTTGGATAGCGAACTTGTAACAGCTATAACTCTAAAACCCTAAGTCCTATGACTGTGAAACTTTAACGCTGTAACACCCTAGGTGTTTGGCTCCCACAAAATTTGCATTTCATTTCATAAACATGTGCATCATCTATCTCATCATGCCATTGTCACTGAAACATGCATATGCAACATTCGCAATTATGTTTGTTTCATACTTGATTGCTTGTGAATGGTAGTAGTGCAACATGTGAATGCAACATGAGTTTCTCATACCTTGAAACATGGCAACATGGTAGTGATATGTCAAGTTTAAAATTACAACAAAGTCATGAAACATGTGAAACATGGAATTGCAACATTAGAGTGAAATTGATTGTTTTGTTGCTTCATCACATGTGATCATTAGAAGTTGGTGTAGCACTTGTGTAGAGTGGTTAATTAGGGTCTAATACACCTTAACTACACTTAGGATAATTGATGGGACATTGTTCATGTGGACTAAAATGACTAAATTGCCCTCTAGGGAAGGTTTGACTTTGAATGACCCATAGAGTGACACTGTTTGACTGATTCAAAAGTCCAACCTACATATCTTGCATGGCTATGCACCCTTTACCAAGGTTGTAGCCAATTTATCAAGGAACAAAAGTTATTTTGTGACCAACTCATGAAAATGTGTGGAACAGTCTCAAACATGGCCCACAAGTCAGATTTGGGGTTGAATTCTACACTTAGAATTTTTCTAAGTCCAAGAGTTGATTTCTAGTTTTGTGTATCATTGTTTGGAGCCTTGTATCTCCCTAACTAGGCCGAACCAACTCGAGCTCCAATTGACAAAGTTGTAGTCCTTACTTGGATCTTCAGTTTTGTCAACTATACTATGAACCAGATCACCACCGTTTGTGAGATATTGATCGCCAAAATTCGCACTGTCAGATCGTGCCATCGGACATCGATTCAGGCCGTTTCAGACAACCGTCAGAGCATGCCGTGGCTGACCGGTTCAGGGGCTGACCACCACTGTGGCGTGCATGCTCTAGCCAGCAGTCTCCATCACGTTGTGCGTCGTGCTCTAGATGAAAGCCAGCGCCTCGCTCACTCGCCTTTCATCTCAGCCATTTCACCCCTGACCATCCTCTTCCATGAGCGCGGTGACCGGGAAGCTATGGCCAGCCGCGAGCCAAACCCCCTCAACCGAGCGCCTTTGTCCAATTCCTCTGAGCCATCAGCACCACCGTGAGCTCCTCCACGTCCTGCTGACCACACCAGTCATCTCGTTTTCGCCTCAGGTAGCGCTCACCGTGAAGGCGTGCTCCACCGAGGTCGCCATGATCCGCCGCCGATCGAGCTCGCACGTGGCTGTGCCTGCTGAGCCTCTTACCGTCCCCTCTTTCCCTTGCTCTAGGGTCCTATGAGTGATGCTGATGCTCGTAGGGTAGGCCACTAGGGCCGTGACGCCGTCACCTCGCCGGAGCTGCCACCGGCGACGAGCTACGCCGTCGTCCTTCTTTCCCTCCCCTATCTGTCTCACTGACTCGCGGGACCCGCTCGTCGCCACCAAGCGCAGGTGGGAGCCGGCGTGGGCTGCACCATTTCTGGGCCACGCTGAGTGCTGACGCGCGCACGTTGTGGGCCGCTGAGTTTTTCCAGGGCCGGCCCAGCTGTAGCGATTAGGTTTTCCATTTTTGTTTTGTTTTATTCTTTTTCACAGATTTGAGTACATATTCAAAAATGTGTATCTCTTAGTTGGTAGATCCAAATGATGTGGTTCTAATTTTGTTGAGTTCCTGATAATGTCTAGTTTATATTAAAAATATAATTTATGCCATGTTCTGTTATGAAAAATGGAGTTGCTAATTATCTCTTTTAATCATGAGGGAAATAAGGGTAATTATATCTTTTTCTGTGTAGCTCCAAATGGCATGAAATTTTTATGGTGTACTGATCATATCATGAATAGCTTGTAGTTAATTTTTCATACATTTTGGACACTATATGTAGGAGTTAGGTAATTCTCTTATTTGCATGGATGGATCTTGTGTGAATTTTCATAATTTTTCTATAGATCTAGTAAAGGTAAAATTTGGTGAATGCTATTCTTATGCTAGAATGATACTAGGAAAAATGTGAAATCTGTTGCTTGACACTTTTCAATAGGGTTTTCTAATTATGCTAGAAATAGACCTGCCATCTGTTATTTTTGATACAACAAGTTCTGTTTGTCCAATTGCTTTGAAATTTTTATGGTAGTCTATGTGAAGCATGAGGTAGCTACTGTAATTTTTGTAGATTTTTCTGTACAGTTTTACTATATGTTGCTTTAATCACCTAATTAACTAAATAAATTAGAAAAGGACATTAAATAATTTATTTAGAGGTTGGCACTATACTTTCTGATGTTCCTCTGGTATGTGCAACAAGTTGGTAAACTTGGTTTGGTCCAATTATGCTTTTGCATCATCACTAAATAATTAATTTAGTAGACCTACCATTTCTGGATAGATTCTATGTTTACTTAAATTCGATTTGGTTAACGTAAGAATCATGCTTTGTTGTTTATAAATGATTTGTAGAGAATTTCATAAGCTTTCCAGAATGTCCTCTTGCAAGTAATTTGAAATTGTAGAACTCTTGTTGTGATTAAATTAAGGAACTGCTCGTTTGCATATGAAACTTTAACTGTTGATTTAAGTATACCTTTACTATTCCTAAGCTTGTGGTAATGTTCCTAGGTGTTAGGCCTTTAACTGAAGATGAGCATCTTTATCTTAGGTTATGCAAGTTAGGTAAGTTGATCTTGTTCTTCAAGTTAAGTTAGATACATGTTTTAAAGTGATTTGAATAGAGCTATTCTTAATAGGTAAACGAGTGTCCAGTGATGTTTTCGTTAAACACTTACTGTGCTTCATTCATCATGAGCATCATGTCATTCCTTATGCATCCATGATATTTATCTTGTGCATCGGCATGCAATAGGTGTATCAGAAGGAGAGACACTACTAGAATTCGAGGAACCGAGCGAGCAGCAGCAGCCAACATCGGAGGTTCAGGAGGTGCAGCCCTCGGGAGAAGTGCCAGATGAGGTCGCCGTTGAGTGCCTGGATCACCGTCCGTGCAACTTTGTGAAAGGCAAGCCCCGGAGCATATTAAGCCTCCTAATTTCTGAAATGCAGTTAAAGTATTATTGTTACATATATATATTGTTGCATTAAGTTTAGGTGTTGGATGCAAACACTTGCTGCATTGGTTATCCAATCCTTGTCCAGATATTGATACCCTAAATCCTATGTAGCTCAGGCTCGTGTAGTGCTTAGCCCTGCTTAAATGCGGTAGAAGTCAGGTGATTTCCTGTCACCTGTGAGATATAGGGATATACATATGGCACGGTTGGCTATATTTGCTATCGTGGAAAAGAACCTATCTTAATTTGAAATGAAGACCGGGCAAAGGCTTGCCGGTTTGTAGTGACTCCGTCTGTGTCGCTTAAGGACTGAATCTTGGAGCCTTTCCTATTCATGTTGAACACATGTCTCTCTCTTAGTTGGCCGGGTCTGGAGACCGACCATGAAGCCGAGTAGCTCACCTCAGGCCAGGAGTCGATAAGTATAAACTACGCCTCGGAAGGGAGCCGTAGGCGTGAGTCCAAGGGCAGGTGATTTAAAAGTCCTGATCGTCCCGGTAGAAGGGTAATCCCTGAGAGCGCTAGCGCTGATTGAACCCACAAATTTGGTTCCTGAGTTGTCCCAAAGGTGACCCACTGCTACCCTTACAAAGTATGCCAGGGTGAGAGTTAGGAATACCCCCTCAGCTGAGATGTAATTCGATTTGAGTTGCTGTCTCTCCCGGTTAGTGAGAACTTGACAGGCTTATCTCCAAAGTAGATACACTAAATAATATAATGGTTCGGAAATGATGATATGATGATGACAGCCTTATTATACCTGCTATGGTTAATATTGTTTGCTCCTAATAAGTGAGTGCTCTAGTACAGGTGCAAATCGAGTGGATAGGTAAATGATGATAAACTTGAGGCGAAGTTTAAATTGGTTACTATATTCATAAGCTCTTTTGTGCAACTGTGTCTAGCTAGCCTACCTCATAAGCCTTGCATGACCTTTGGTGTCTTTTATTTCTGGTTTTGACGGGTAAGTCTAGCTGAGTACCTTCTCGTACTCAGGGTTTATCTCCAACCTGTTGTAGATGACCAGTTCTACTTTGGTTGCTGCAAGTATTGCCTTCTCCCAGCTGGGGATGAAGACTAGACCGTTGGGCGCGGTCTCTCCTAGTTCTCATACCTAAAGATGCTTTTGTGGGACATGACTAAGATCTGGAAATGTATTTGAAACTATGAAGTTATGTACTAAACTATGTTGCTTCCGCAAATTTGAACTTGGTTTGTAATATTTTATTTGAACTCTGATGGATGTAATCCGAATGCCACTTGTGAAATGTTGTAACGAATGATGTGTTGTGTTGAATCACTATGGTCTTGGTTTGTATGTCGAGAGTTGGTTGAAATCCTTCGTGATTTCCGGACTACCGGGATTATGGGAGCTTAAGTACAGGAATTTGATCACTTCGATGATTGTTTTTGTACTTACATTCTTATGATTTGGTCGGTTCTATTACAAACACAATGTAGATTAGTAAGTTATCTACAACTTTGTTATTAACATGTTTTATAGCAAAGACCATTATCCAGATGAAATCATCCACACAATCAAAACTATACATGCAGCCTTGTATTTGAATTATAAAGTGATAATTAGTTAGTTGCATACAATCAATGGCTTCTACACCTTACTATGAACATCAACAATAACTATGCCTCACAATAATCATAGAAAACATCATGGTGAACCCCAATTTAATTACTTACATGCCTTTATTAATTTAATTAAATAATTAGGGTAAATAATAAACATACGCCAAATGTGCACAATAAATCCTCAGAAAATTACAGTAGACTCCTAATACTCACAATAGGCGACTGTGAATATTTCATACCATTTTCACATGTATAACATCCTATGCAAAAAATAATTAGCTACCAGGGGTTAATTTAGTGAAAATTGTAAACCCTATAGAAAAGTGTCAAGCAATAGATTATATATTTTTTCTAGCTTCATATTAGTGCCATACTACTGTACAAAAATTTGCATAACAATATATTACATATTTTTACCCCTACAAATTTCCTTAGAAAATGCCATTTATTAATAAATAAATAGAAAGACCATATTTAAATCAAGTTTACAGCTAGCTTAATATTTTTACTAGCTAGAGCATGTCAATACAAAACCCATAAAATTGGAATCATAATTTTAGGAGTTTTCGAGCTTAAGATATCTATTTTACAAGATTATTAACATTCAAAAAGCATTTATCTAAATACATTTAAATCCCCAATAAAAATATTAGAAACTGTACATATGATATTTTTACAAAACACAACACTTCATGAGGGACACAACAAAATTTGTTTCACAAGATTTGGATCTTTACAACTCAACTTATCCTTTTTCAAAGTTTGCATCAAATCTGAAAATGAATGAACTATCCTTTGAAACTTGTCACTGATAGGTAGGGTCCACGCTTCAGACGGCCCACGCGTCAGCGAAACAAAATAGGGGAGCGGCGTAGCTCGACGCAGATCAGCCCTAGCTCATCGCCGGCGAGCTCTCCGGCCAAATGAACTGTACAGATGTGTTCTACAGACCAAGGCGCATTGGGTGGCCTAGGTAGTGAAGGCACGCGTGCACAAGAGCGTGCTCGTCGCCGGCCATGGCAGCACGGTGGCACGGTGCTGCAGTGCGCCGGCCATGGAAGGCCATGGCGAAGCTCAGCGAAGAGCGCACCAGAACCACGATGACGACATGGATATTTAGAGCTATCTAGGTGACATGAGGTGCTCTGACATGCTCTAGCCATGTGCGCGGTGCCACAGAGGTGTGAGCGCGGTGGCGCAGGTCGCTGTGTTCCGCGCCGATGAGATGACCAAACACAGAAATGTCATGCAACTAGCTAGCACAAACCCTAACCAAGCCCTAACATAATCAAAGGGAAAGCCCAAGTGAGCAGTGTGGCTGCGAGCTCGTCGTGGAGGCGACCATGGCAGCCAAGATCTCCTACGAGATGAAAATGGCGAATACGCCCTCACCGAAGCTCGTCAGCTGTTGAAATCAAGTCGAGGAGGTAGAGGGGGGCGTGGCGCAGCTCTAGGCTAGACATAGGCAGCTGCAGTGCGGTGGAGCACATGTGACACGATGGTGGAGCTGGTGCGGTGCTCAACGGTGCTATGCTTTTCCGCGGCGAAAGGAAGGCGAGCAGTCGAGAATGAGGGAGCTTGCAGGAGTGAGTGGGAAGGGGGCGCAGGGTGGTGCAGATAATGAGTGCTAGCTCACAGCATCGAGGGCCCATCACTGGCCAGCGTTGGCCACATGGCGGCCATGCTCTATGGACAGTCGGCCACGAACCGGCGCGGCGCAGCGTTCATCAGGGTCTGAAAACTGGCCTGACGACGCTATTTGGTGCCAATCAAACTCCTAATTCGTAGATTCTTAGTGCAAACAATGTGAACAAAACTTGTAGCCCTAAGTACTACCTACAATAATGCTTAAGAAACCTTCTCCTAATTCGCAATAGTTATGGAGTAAAATCAGCCTAAAGTTGAGCTTGTCACACTGTTAGTCGAAAATGGCTTAGTGAAATTTTTGATTTTGAAAAACAGCAAAATGTTGAACATTGTGAGCTCAAAAAGACTAAGCTATGCACATAATTAGCTCATGACCCAAAAATAAAAGTTGTTCCTCTCATCAAATGCTACAACTTTACTTTAGTGCACACATCCATGCAAAGTCTCTATCATATCGTTCAAACTAGGTCAAACCTACTACATTTAAATGATGACTAAAACTTGAACTATGACTTGGTGACCAAATTACCCTCAGTCATGAATACCAAAGTTGTTCATAATGACATTCTAAACATGTTTAAGCTATGCATAAGGTCACACAAACATTCCATACATTGGTTACACATTTCACTTTCCAGGTCAACATACATAGCTTCACTTAAGGACTTGATTAGACAAAGTGATCTTCATGAACAATGTTCCATTAGTCATCTTAAGTGTAGCTAAGATGTTTTAGTGACTCACATCAACCATTTACATGTATCCACTCATGATCATATGCATATATACAAAGAAACATAAAATAACAAACATGTTTCATATGTTTAAATCACATGTTTCAAATGTAAAAGCTTAAATATGAATGCTTGATGCTCATGCAATGCAAGCCTAACACCTAGGGTGTTACACCCGAGGTCGCTGGTCGAGAAAGCCTTTCACCAAGGTTTTTACTAGCCCATTGTGTTGCGAGATGCAGAGGAGGTGGTCCGCAGATGTGAAGGATGCCAGTTCTACGCTTGGTAGACTCATCTGCCGGCGTAGGAACTTTATAGCATCCCCATCACCTGGCCATTCGGGGTCTAGGGCCTCAACATGGCCAAACCCCTAAAAAAGGCCCTGGGTGGCTTCACTCACCTACTCATGGGGGTGGACAAGTTCTCCAAGTGGATAGAGGCGATGCCCATCACCAATATCCGCTCGGAAGAGGTGGTCAAGTTCTTCCTCGACATCATCTATTGGTTTGGTGTTCCTAACTGTATCATCACCGACCATGGAACAAACTTCATTAGGAAGAAGTACCTAGACTTCTATGATGGATACGGCATCAGGATCGATTGAGCCTCGGTCGACCACCCCGTACTAATGGTAAGGTCGACTAGGCTAATGGCATGGTCCTCCAAGGACTCAAGCCCGCATCTTCGACCAACTCAAAAAATATGCTGGGTGATGGGTTGCAGAGGTCCCAGCTATCCTCTAGAGCCTAAGAATGACCCCAAACCGATCCATAGGGTTCACCCCTTTCTTCCTGTCATACAGAGCCAAAGCAGTGTTGCCATCCGACCTCGATCATGACACCTTGAGAGTAAAGGTCTTCGACCAAGATCGAGCCATGGAGGCTCAGTAGGACATAGTTGACCTACTTGAGGAGGCTCGTGAGACAACCATCATCCGCTCCGCTCGATACCAGCAAACTCTCCATAGGTACCATGAAAGGAAAATTAGGGGGAGAACCCTCAAGGTCGGTGATCTCATACTTAGGGGGAACCAGTCAACCAAGGACAAACATAAGCTCTCTCCACCATGGGAAGGACCATATGCGATGGCCGAGGTGATCCGACCAAGCGCCTACTAGCTGAAGGAGACAACGGCATCATTCTCACCAACACATGGAACATCAAATAGTTACATCGTTTCTTTCCCTAAAGCTTGGTCTTACCGCTTATTTCCATTCAACATTTGCCCCTATAGTGCCCCAGCCCGAGCACTCTTGGCTTGGGTCACTTGGGGGTTCCACAGGGTTGCGATACCACCCTCCTTTCTTTACTATCATGTCGTAATACTTCTCACCCAAATGAAAGGGCATTCCATTCCTTTGAATATTCTACGTAACTTGCACTATAACCTCCAGATCAATCATACCCTGCCATGACCTATGGTTATGAGCAGCTGAGCCTCGTAGGCCATGCCCAGGTTCCTAAGGTTGTAGCCTACAGGTCAATGGGCAGGTGTGAAAAAGAAAGGACAAAAGACAAAATTACGCAAGGATAAAAACAAGGGCAGATGGGACAAGCCTCCCCTCATGAGTGATTTCATCACAAAATGAACATAAAATATTCACAAATGTAAACTGTTCACATAGGGGCTCCCCCACAAATTCATGTTTTACATAAACTAACTATTTCTACTCCAACTCAATTATGGCCCCTCGGCGACGTCGGTTGACGGTGCGGTTGGCGAGGACCAATGCAGCACAGCTACAGTTGGGACGATGCTTGCCTCTAACCCTGCCTCTGCTCCCTCCATGGGTTGCACGACATCTTCATGGCTCATGTCTATGCCCTTAGTCAAATGGCGAGCCACCATCACCCACTAGCGGTGACCTGCAAAGTGACCATTTGTCAATACGGTACCAAACTCTCCCTAGTGCATGGATTTTGTTTGCGCTCCACCCATCGGTGTATCCTTTGTAGATGGCCGTGAAGTCTAGATCACGGTGATGGGTCGCCACCATAGTCAGCACCCCTAATGTCCCGTAGAACATGCCTCGGAGATGGGCACCTGAACTTCATTTAGGACCTCCACCAGTTGGACGGTAGGCGTACTCATGCTCGGTCCCAACCCAAACACCTCAGAGACCACCACCTATGCAATATAGCGAATCTAGTTGAGCTCTCCCTTGAGAGCGCGTTGCTCCTCAAGGGACTAGGCTAGTGCCTCTAATCCCTGACCAACCACCACCTTGACCATCTCCAGCTCTTGCTCTAAAGAACCGATCTTTTCGCCCAGCTCTAGAAACGGATGACAAATTCAAATGCAAGGAAAAGAAAAGTTCAAGGCATCAACTGAAGGCAGAATAGGTATGTACCGATGCGTGTGCTTTCAAGAATGGAGAGCCCTTCCTCTTGCTGGGTCACCCCTTCATACAGTCGAACGTTCGACTCCTCTACCCCGAGCATCTGCCCTCAGAGCGCAACCACTTATTGCTCGGCATCCGATCGGGCCTTCCACTCTACCTCTAGAGCCTCCAAGGACTTCTGGAGAACCACCTTGGTCTCCACCAAGTGGGCGTTCAACGCATTGAGTTCTCGCTCGACAGCAGTCGCCCGCTTGACCGCATGTAGTTCTATTGCCTATGCTCATGGAAAGCGAGGGTGGATACGACCTCATCGGCCTAGGGTTGCGGAACAACCTCCCCTGACGCAGGAACCCTCCAATGCACCACCTCCTTCGACAGGAGCATCCCCTTCTCGGTGAAGGTGACCAGCACCTCCTCATCCATGTTGGAAGGCCTACAGTTCGACATCGCATCTCGAATTTATGAACAAATCTATGAGTTTTTCCTCTCCCTCACTCTGCCCTCCTCTCTCCTAGAAGTTGTCGTGAGACATGAACTGGCTTGGCAAAAAGAAGGAAGGAGAAACAACAGCGGTTGAAGAAAGGTGAAAGAATGGGAGGAAAACCCTCTCCCTTCCCCCTATTTAATGACAAAAGGTGTGTGGCAGGACGTGGCCCTAGCTGACGGGATGTGGCTTGCCCAACAAAATGTCACCTGGCTAACAGGATGTTGCTAGGGTAGGGCCCACCATTACCACAACCTAGGCATGGGAAACATGGAGCAACTACGCTCAAACGACCCTCCACCTTCCCAGGCAGGGTTTGGAGGGACCCACAGACAAAATCTCCATCGAGGAGAGGCCAACAAGTCACCTAAGTCGATCGAATGGCTTGGGCGGCTGCCGAGAGATAGGTAAGGAGCAGTGGTATGCCCCATGAGGGCTATGCCAACTCATCATGAATGACAAACATGGATCCCACTCAGACATATCCAATAGGAGCTCCCCGAACTCGTCACTCAAGCCATTAAGGTAACTTTACCAACCTCTGTTCTACTTTCCCAATGCACGAGCATTCATTCATCCTGTCAGGTTCATAAACCCAGGGTCCCTCATGGACCAACTTCCCCAACAAAAGCTTGGCCCAATAGACAATGTTGCGAGCAACGTGCAACTCATGGGCCAGCCCAAATACCTAAACAATAGGCCAGAAGGGCGATCCAATCACCAACTAGAAGGCCTGGCCGAGGAGGAACGATGCCCACTTCTGACTCTGACCCGCCTCTCCAACCGGAGCGCTCGCTTTGGTCTCTAGCTTGCCTCCGGATAGTGTCTCTAATAGGAATGTTAGGCCAAACACCACTTCCAACTCTGATCCACTTCTCTGACTAGGAATGCGCCAAACCCCTGCTTATAGCTCCTCTTCGACTGGCTCAATCAGAGCCGACTAGGACTGACCAACCGGGGATGCTTGCTCGGTAAGGACCAGGAAACAGGTGGAGAAAGTAAGGCAGGGTACACAAGTCAAACCGTGATACCAGGGACCATACCCTATGCACCTGCCAGACAGTGCCCTATGACCTACCTGGCATGGTAGAACCAAAGTAGTGTTGTAGGCGTCGACATTTTTCCCCTATAGTGTTGTGGGTGCCATCAAACTCCCATACCAGACAGATATGGTAAGGCTCCCCCACATGCCTCTGAGGCATCAACAGTATTGTGGGCGCTGGTATTTACCATACTGGGCAAACATGGTAAAACAGTGTAGCAGGCATCGACATCTACCATGCCTGAAGAAGGCGATGCAACCTCCCACATGCATCTGACATTCAACAGTGACATCAATAGTATTATGGTCGCCTACGATCATCACTTGTGTGGGGGTATTAACCCCTATACCCTTACGGCTAGGCTTGGGCCGGCCCAGATTAGAGGGTCCAGTCCACCAAAAGATGACGCGTGGCCTAGCCAACCTGTTCGGAGTCCCGCATAAGGAGTCAAGATAGATTTGGCGATCAAGCAAGATCCTGGTCAGTTAGAATAGGAACCCTTATCTAGCCACCTATGGCAATTGTAACTGGCTAGGATTAGTTTCCAGATCTGTAACCCTACCCCCCGGACTATATAAGGCGAGCAGGGGACCCCTCTAAAAAATATCTCTCATTAACATACAACAATACAATCAGACGTAGGACGTAGGTATTACGCCTTCTTGGCGGCCGAAGCTGAATAAAACCTCGTGTCTGTCTTGTGTCACCGTCTTGTTTGTGACTTACACATCTATCTGCCGACAATCTACTACCTTGGGCATACCCCTAGGTAGACTGCCAACCATATTTCGTCGACAGTGGCGCGCCAGGTAGGGGGTGTGCGTACCGCTCTCCAAGCAAATAAGATGGTCATCATCTCTGGCTCCGTGGCTACGCCGAACGGCCTCACGTTCACCATCGGCCAGATCACCTGGACCACCAGCTCCGACGGCTTCATTGCCATGACCATAGAGGAGACGTGGATTCAATCTGCGTCAACCACTGCTTCACCTGCATCGGCAACGGCTCCGACCACGGTGGGTACAGCTTCGACCATGGTGGATACGGCTCCAACCACGGTACATCTGGCTTCGACCACGCCTGCATCATCTTCAGCCACGCCGACAACCCATCGTCCACTTCCCCGCTACAAAGGGAAGCAGATCGACAACACTGACCTGCTCAACTCCATCGATCGGGTCGGCACCAAACTCGCTAAAACCCTAGCTCTGGTAAGTGCAATTCAAAGTCAACCTAATGAGCAGGTAACCGCTCCCCACAACAGATCTACCCGACCAGCTCAGGCCAGTCGTCGTACACGACTTGGTACAGATCTCGTGGTCATATCTACTCTTGAAGGGTGCTCCGCTCGTCGCCGGCCAGCCTCCGCGATGGGTCTCTGGCTCTCTGAGTATGAGGCCTCGATGGAGAACTACCAGGCCTAGCCCTACGACCTACGAAACGCTACCTCCAACTACACGTATAATATACAACGCTGCTCGGATCTGTGTTTTGTACATCGACCTTGGCCAAAGCCACGCAACTTCGTCAACATGATCCGGATTGAGGATTATCAGGAAGGATCCGTCCACACGGTCCAAGAGGGTGACTCTAGCTCCTCATCTGGCATTGCATCTAATGCCTCCGTCCACATCGAGCTCTAGCATCACGACGATGAGGGCATCGAATATGATCTGGACATCCCAGACCACGCTCCGGGGTTCCCACAATTCCCGTCTTTCCCACCAAGGCAAGGGAATTTGATCAATGTTGTTAGTAACAACGAACCACCAGCAGTTGGCAAAACAGAACAAGAAAGGATTGCACGCGAAGCACGCAATATTGACCGGTTTAATCACTGACAAATCGAAGCCGAAGCAGAAGAGGAGGCACGACGCATAAGGGTCTAGCCACGCGACCTCAACAATGCTTTCGACAGGGTGGGGGACAAATAGGTCTTCAGGACCCCAAGTGCCAATGTAGCCGTTGCTATGGCAACAATGCAATGGCTACCCAATACCCTAGAAACCCAAGCAGTGCGCGACGAAATACAAGCCTATCTGATGGCTGCTATGGCCCAGACCATAGAGATTGTAAATCAAGCCCGGGCTCCATCCGTCTCAGTCGAGTCAAGCCACAGCCGCCAATACTCAAGTCGCTCATAGCCACTCAACCAACGTGGCTCGCACAACAATGACCCATCATACAACCGTCAAGGTAGAAACGGTGGCCATGATGGTGGTCGGGATGACAACCACCGTCGGGATGGCAACCACCACGACGTCCGAGACGATAACCACCGAGACAACCGCGACAATCACCGTGATAACCACGGTCACAGGGCTAATCTAGATGGCAACCGAGATCACCACGATGGCAATAACGATCTCCGCCATTACCTCAGAGGACGTGATCTACGCGCTCACATCAACCAGAGAGCCAATGATCATGCATCCCATGAAAGCTATCACCGTATGGAATATGACACTATCCATGGCCCGCCAGGTTTGAAGCAGTTTACTCCACACCTTTGCCAAGTCATATGGCCCAAGAACTTCAAGCTCGAGAAACTTCAGAAGTACGACGGCAAGGAGAACCCCAAATTATGGGTCATGCTCTATGAAACTACGTGTAGATCAGCCATGGCTGACGAGCACGGCATGTCTAACTACTTCCCAGTTGCTGTTGGCCATGCAGGTCACTAATGGCTAGTCAGCTTGCCGGCAAACTACTTTGATTGTTGGCAAGAGCTCAAGCAAGCCTTCATCAACAACTTCATTGCTACTTGCGAGCAACCCGGTAATAAATATGATCTACAATGGATTTGAGATCGAAAAGATGAGCCACTACGTGAGTACATCTGGCATTTCTCAGAGATGCGCATCAAGGTCCCATCAATTTCTGACAACAAGGCAATCGAGGCTTTCATCACTGGCCTCCGCTTCCACGATGCCCTAAGGGACAAGCTCCTGCACAAGAGACCTGAATCAGTCACAGCGCTCCTAGCCACTGCTAAGAAATATGCAGACGCCGACGATGCTAAGAAGATAATTATCGAAGAAGCAGCAAGGGTTCCATGCTTCGACCACCCCCCACACCGCGATGATTACCGTGGCAACCGTGGTCGGAACGGCAATTTTGACCGCCACAACCAGTGCAACGACTCCCCGCGACCACCGTGACCAACGTAATCAGCGGCGTAACCGCCAAGACGATTACAAGGGCAAGCGTGCTCGGGAAGACGACGACGAGGTCAACACCATTAAAAAAGGTGGCGGACGTCATAACTACGAAGATGACTACGCCAAAGCATTGAAAGGGCCCTGCCAGCTCCATCCCAAGTCAAACCATACCATGGAGAACTACCGCGTTCTCAAGTCTATCTACACGCATCAACAGGCTCCGGATACGTCCGACAAGCCTAACGACGCAGGGGAACAGCGCAACAAGGACAACGACGACGAAGACGTAGATCCTCATCATAAGTACGTCAAGCCAACAATCGTGTGCACACCATCATTGGAGGCAAAGTGTCCATCGAGACCAAACAAGAATGCAAGCTACTCGCCTACGCTTGCCTGAACGTGGCCAACACCGACAACCTCCTCACCAATCCATGGCTTCCCCCATGGTCTCACCACGAGATCTCCTTCAGCAGAAAGGACCAATGGGCCACAATACCTGAGCTAGGACGTTTTCCCCTGGTCCTTGATCCTTGTATCAACAAGGTTTAGTTCAACAGAGTGCTGATCGGTGGCAGTAGCTCCATCGATATACTATTCAAGAACAGTCTGCCTGCCCTAAAGATAACCCAGGTGGATCTCAAGCCTTACGAGGCACAGTTCTGGGGTGTTCTTCCTAGATAGAGCTCTACACCTCTTGGGCAGATCATGCTGCCTGTGCAATTTGGGACCCCGGACCACTTCCGCACCGACTACATCAACTTCGTGGTCGCTGACTTCGATGGCACCTACCATGCTATTCTTGGTTGACCGTCGCTCAACAAGTTCATGGCCATACCTCATTACAGGTATCTAGTGCTCAAGATGCCTACCGAGAAAGGAGTTCTAACACTCAGGGGCAATATATACGCAGCTTATACCTATGAGGATGACAGCTTCAAAATAGCAGAGGCTCACGACCTCTCTATTCGCATGGCCAAGACCATGCTCGATGCCAAGAAGACCTTGGCCAACCACCTAGAGATCCTAGAGCTCGAGGCTCCATGCAAGAACATCAAGTCCAAGGAGCACAAGGTGATCCAACTGGTCGACGGTGATCCTAGCAAAACAGCCCTTATCGGGGCTTACCTGGATCCCAAATAGGAAGATACGCTCGTCAGGTTCTTGAGGAGCAACGTGGATGTGTTCGCATGGAAACCTGCTGACATGCCCGATGTACCTTGGAACTTGATCGAGCACTCCTTGAATGTCAACGGCAAGGCCAAACCTATCAAGCAGAAGCTACGACAGTTCGCTCGTGATAAAAAGGAGGCGATTAGGGTAGAAGTTACATGGCTTTTGGTAGCCAGATTTATCAAAGAAGTGTATCATCTAGAGTGGTTAGCCAATCCGGTTCTTGTACGCAAAAAGAATAATGAATGGAGAATGTGCGTTGATTACACTGATCTCAACAAGCACTGCCCTAAGGACCCCTTTGGCTTACCTTGCATAGACGAGGTCATAGATTCAACTGCCGGTTGTGAGCTGCTTTCCTTTCTCGATTGCTACTCTGGTTATCACTAGATCGCTCTAGAAAAAGATGACCAGATCAAAACATCTTTTATCACGCCTTTTGGCGCCTACTGCTACACGACCATGTCATTCAGGCTCAAGAACGCTGGGGCTACCTACCAACATGCTATACAAGCCTGCCTTAAAGACGAGATAAAAGACGACCTCGTCAAGGCTTATGTTGATGATATAGTTGTCAAAACCAAGGAAGCACATACCCTTGTTGATAACCTAGAACGCACCTTTGCAGCCCTTAACACATTCTAGTGGAAATTAAACCCAAAAAAGTGCATCTTTGGTGTTCCTTCTGGCATACTACTTGGCAACGTCGTCAGTCACGATAGCATATGCCCTAACCCAGAGAAAATCAAAGCTGTCTTGGACATGAAGCCACCCAAAAAGGTGAAGGATGTTTAGAAGCTTACCGGATGCATGGCCGCCCTCAGCCGTTTCATATCAAGATTAGGCGAAAAAGGATTACCGTTTTTTAAACTGCTCAAAGCATCCAAAAAGTTTGAGTGGTCGGAGGAAGCAGACACTGCCTTCACACAGCTGAAACAATACCTTACGTCACCTCCAGTCCTCACTGCTCCAAGAGGAGACGAAACACTCCTGCTTTACATTACGGCTACTAATGAGTGGTCTCCACGGCCATGGTGGTTGAGCGCGATGAGCCCGGCCATGTCTACAAGGTACAGTGACCAATCTATTTCATTAGTGAGGTACTCAATGAGTCCAAGACTAGGTACCCACAAATTTAGAAGTTGATCTACACCATACTGATAACATCCCGAAAGTTGAAACATTACTTCGACGGATATCATGTGGTGGTCATGACTGAGTACCCTCTGCGAGACATCATTAGCAACAAGGATGCGAACGGGCGCATCATCAAATGGGCAATGGAGCTATGCCCCTTCTCCTTGGAATTTGCAAGCCGTACTACAATCAAGTCTCAGGCACTCGTTGATTTCATCATCGAGTGGACAGACTTAAGCATGCCTGCCTCTTAGGGGTCCGATGAGTATTGGAAGATGTACTTCGACGGCTCTCTTAACATCGACGACGTGGGAGCAGGAGTCCTTTTTGTGTCACCATCCAAGGAGCAACTCCGGTACGTCCTCAGGATTTATTTCCCAGCATCTAATAATGCCATCGAGTACGAAGCATGCCTACATGGTTTGCGCATTGCGGTTGAGCTCGGTGTTAAACATCTCTATGTCTACGGAGACTTGGCTCTGGTCATCAACCAACTCAACAAGGACTGGGACATGGCCAGCGAAAAGATGGATGCATACTGCAAATCGATCAGAAAGCTGGAAGGCAGGTTCTATGGCATCGAGTACACACACGTGGTCCGGGATAAAAATCAAGCAGCAGATGCGCTATCAATGTTAGGATCATCCTGAGCCAAAGTCCCATATGGCATATTCGTCCAAGACCTGCTCACGCCTTCCATCGAAGAGGAAGATTCCATGGTCGATAAGCCTCCTGACCAGCAATTGGTGGCTACGGTTTCGGCATCGAGCACCACCGAACCATCTTCCAACCACTCATGAGTCTGACTAGAGAATACCTTTCATCAAGTACCTAATAGATGGTAGTGGTTACACTGATCGGACAGAAAATGAGCGCCTAATGCGTCGCAATAAGCAGTATCTACTCGTCGATGGCAAGTTATGGCGCAAGAATGCAAAGGAGGAAATCTTGATGAAGTGTATAACCTAGGAGGATGGTGAACATCTCCTGGACCACTATGAGGGTTGTCAATTCTTCGCTAAGAGAATCCATGTACCAGCACATGAGATCCAGACAATACCAGCCTCTTGGCCCTTCGCATGCTGGGGACTGGATATGATCGGGCCCTTCAAACCGGCTCCTAGGAAATTTACATGTGTCTTTGTGCTGATCGACAAATTTTCTAAGTGGATAGAATACATGCCTCTGGTACAGGCATCCTTAGAAAAGGCTATCACGTTCCTTGACCAGGTCATCCACTGTTTCGGCATACCCAACAGCATCATCACTGATTTGGGTACTCAGTTCACCGGGAACGCTTTTTGGGACTTCTATGATGAAAGGAGCATAGTAGTAAAATATGTCTCGGTGGCGCACCCTAGAGCTAATGGACAGGTCGAGCGGGCCAACGACATGATTTTGGATGCATTAAAGAAGAGGATGTACAGAGAAAATGACAAGGCTCCTGGAAGATGGCTCAAAGAATTACCAGCCGTGGTCTGGGGCCTTAGAACTCAGCCTAGTCGTAACACCGGCGTCTTACCATACTTTATGGTTTATGGCGTTGAGGCAGTCCTCCCAGTAGATATTGCTTTCAGATTAGCATGGGTAGAGAACTTCGACGAAGGCAAGGTCAATGAAGTATGGGAGCTAGAAGTGAATAGTGTAGAAGAGAAGCGGCTCGATTCTAGCATACGTACAGCCAAATATCTTGCTGTTTTGCGTAGGTACTACAACAAGAACATTAAAGAGCAGTTCTTCATGGTCGGGGACCTGGTCCTGAAGTGGAAGACGAATCAGGCTGGTGTCCATAAACTAGCAACCCCATGGGAGGGGCCCTTCATGATCAAGGAAGTCACACGACCAACGTCTTACAGGTTAGCTCACCTGGATGGTATGGACGTACCAAATTCATGGCATATCGACAAGCTTAGACGCTTCTATGCTTAACTACTGAGATATGTACTCCTCTTGTACTTTCGATTTAATTCAATAAAGCTATTATAATTTCTCCGACCACTCTGATGTGTCACTTCGAATTTTACGGTTATTCTAACTTAGCCAGTCAAAGCCGACCACCATTCCTTCTAGGGTTTTCAGAGTAGGCCCTGTCTTCGGTTCCTCCCAACACGTGCATGGGATCCGCTCTCTACGCTATGGGTGATCGGCAGGTCCCCCCTAGTTTGACTTGTCCGCGTCTATGTGTGCACAGGTCACGCACCTCACACTCCGACCACATGGCAAATTAGGGCCGTACAAACTTTTTAGGATGGTGTGTTGAGTAAAATGGTACAACTAAACAGAACGCTAACATGTTCTCACTTAGTTACACCAACATGAGTTTCAAGCTTAAATACGTTTTATACAAAACAAATAAGCTTATGATGATATACAGTTATGTTATTACAAGCTTGCCTGAAGAGGCCCAAGTTTACAATAACACAACTGCGTCCTTCTTCTACAGCTCTAGCCTATCCTATTGGCTGGTCGGGGCATGCGGCACCCGCTGCTCGCTGCTCCCAACATCCTGCTTGAGTCTCGAGGACTCTTGTACTGGTCGAGCTGAAGAGGATGGCCCCGCTGATGCCTGGCTGGTCGAGACTGTAGGAGAGGCAAAGTATGAGCCTTGTAGATTCAAAAATACAAGTAGCCATCCCCTTCATCTATAAAAGAGGATAAGCTCTCTCTAAGAGAGATAAGTAGATTCAGACCAATCAAGTTCACTAGAACACAACAATAGAACCACTAGGTTCAAACCATGAGCACATGCTAGAACACTTAGCACATAGCGGAGCTCCCATCACTCTCAGCCCTTCTGACCAGAGTTTGACCGAACCTCTTTTACCCCCATCTTTCTCCCTTCCATTTGTAACCCCACTGCAAACTTTAAGCACCTGGGCTTAGGAGTAAAGTCACTGACCAACTCAAACTGGACATAGGGCACTTGCCTAAACTAGTATAAATGCTATGTCATTGAGTGCTAGGCCACCTCTGATCACAACATATGGCAAAACTACAAATATTTACGTGTTGGCCACTTTCTGCACCGACAGTTGGCGCCGTTTGTGGGGAAGACGTTGTACGTTCAACACTTTTTGGTCATCGGATGGACCACTTTTCTACCACCTTTGCCATGGTGGGCTCAAGCGATACTACTCACTTTAGCTCACTAGAGTTTCCTGCACCCCCACCTGTTGGGATGTGGGTTCCATCCATCTTCAAGCCATCCAAGGCCTTCCTCTTCGGAAGCCTGGACTTCGTCGCCGATCGGCTCGGCGTACTACACCTCTGCGTGGAGGCACTTGTTCTAGCGCCCGTCGGAGGGGCTCCCTCCATTGACTCTAGGACGCACAATGACTTCAACAATGAGGCGCTTGCGCTTCATTCTGAGCAAACTCTCTGCTCAAACCCTACTGTGAGTAATGTACATGTTGTTATTTACTCGCTATTCACTATCTTCCACCGATTTTCTGGAGGGACCCCATTGTCCCTGCCATGACCACCATGTGACTAGTTCCCCTATGGCCTCATGTCCCCCACGGATGCGTATGCCTGGGGGTTCCAAAGGATGCCGACATCACCCCCTCTCATGTCCAAATTCATGGGGATGGTGAGCTATGCTCCCACCTGTTTCCTCGACCTCATGGATGATGATGTTGAGAGTGACAGCTCCAACATCGGTGACATGGCACCTAGCCACTGTTCATCTTGGGAGTGTAGTATGGCAGACGCTCTAGGATAGCTGCCGGTGGTAGTAGAATCCTTGCAGACTCACACCCCTCTAGACCCTTGTGTGGGGACCCTCACACTCACATGAGAGCATGATGAGGAGCTACGACAACAGTGGTAGAACCAGTCACCACCTACGCTAGCGTGCTCGGCGCTCCACACTGTGCCCCATGTGTAGAAACCAGTGAGCGGTGCCTAGGGTCATGCCTGCCAGCTCCAGCGCAACATCATGGATGGGGGGAACGATCCCCCATAGTTTGCTCAGGCTGACCAGAACATCACTACAGCGGCAATGCTTCTACGTGGCCTTCCTGAGCCGAACGACCCCCTATTGAAATATGAAGGCACAACAAATGTTGATGAAGACCTATACTCACTCACATGTCGACAGGATAGGCGTGTGTGATCATACATAGCCTATATAATTAATGGGGTATGGTACCACACTATGGCTCATGAGGCACATAGGAAAACACAAAACTACAGCATCAAGACTACAGGTACTCACAATGATGACACTATTGACTTCTATGAGACAATCACAGACATTACTAAGTTGAATTACACTAAGAACATCAAGGGAGATAGATATGTTATCTTATTACGATGTGAATGGTACAATCTTGAGGGAAGGACATACTAGATAAAAGATGATGGTTACTTTAAGAGCATTAAAATCGAAGGCTGATGGCATAAGAATGATCCTTTCATCCTAGCCACAGAAGCTTCATAAGTATTTTTCTTGGAAGATACAAAGTTAGGTCCATGTTGGCGAGTGGTACAAGAATTTGGTCACCGACATATATTTGATGTTGAGGACTCCGACAGAAAACAACCAATCCATGAACAAGTGCAGATGAGATGTCAAGAGGCATACCGAGAGGACAATACTTCATCGGGAGATTGTATAGTGGGAGACATTTATCCTAATATCGATTTGTTACACATGGATAATCAACTAGGTAGCCCTATTAGTGCAGACCTTGTCGAGAGCATCCATTGACATCAACAAACACCTCAAGGTAATGAAACAGACAGCCAAGATGAAACCTTCCTTGATTACCATAGTGAAGACGAAGCGAGTATATCATAAGACGATAGTGATGATGACTAACCTTTGCATTTTTGGAGCTATTTGTGAACCATGAACTTCTATTAGTGATTCTATTGTATCTGAATTATGCTACTAAAATTTGTATCTGAATTATGAAATTGTATGCCTTGCTAGAGGTGGTATTTGTGAGCCATGACCTTGTATGCAATGATTCTATTTCAATGGATACTTGATTTATGAATTCTATTCTATGTGCATGTAACCTATTGGAAGTTACATACAGGCTATATGCTGCCAAAATGTCATGGATATGTCATATGCTGCCCAGAATTCATTGAGATGATATATACTACAAAAATTATGGGTTTTTATGACAACCAAACAGTGTCATGGAAATTACAGGATCTATCATGTATATATGTTGGAAGTTAGATACATGCTGCCAAAATTTCATCACACACAGGTTACACATCAATGCAAAAGGGATGTTTAATTCCAACATACATCAGAAAGGCGCATATTTCCTCACACAAGTAGGTTACATATCCATGCACTCAAGAGATGTCCAATAGCACAAAAGGCACATATTTCATACCAACTGCAAATACATCCTAGTTAACAGGTTCAATACAACATGTCCTACTTCATCATCATAGCCAAAAGCATATCAAATGTGCCCAACATATCCAATGTACTTGACAACATGTCCTACTTCATCATCATTGCCTACTTCAACACTACAGTTACAACCAAAAGGATGGCCAACACCAGGAATGTTACATTCAGACAACCACACACAAGACAAATGTAGCTTCCCATGCCTTCCCTGTTCTTGCCAACCATTTCCTTCACCTTGTTTAGATTCTACTCTAAGCTATCAATTTTTTCCACTAGCTTAGGAACTTCTATTGTCAAAGCTACTGCAATGGTCGAGGAAGCTAACAGTAGATATCTATTACCATGAAGGAACACCACATATTCTTCCTCGATCCAATACCTAGTACATGTCCCCTGCATCC
Source organism: Miscanthus floridulus (assembly GCF_019320115.1). Classification (NCBI taxonomy): domain Eukaryota; kingdom Viridiplantae; phylum Streptophyta; class Magnoliopsida; order Poales; family Poaceae; genus Miscanthus; species Miscanthus floridulus. The sequence goes on along the minus strand of NC_089594.1, from coordinate 45,193,584 downwards.
AAATTAAAAAACATGCAAATTAACATCAATAGTGTAGCCACTGAATGCTAAAAACACTACCATTCTGAGGCATGCCCATTCAAACAAGAATGAAATTTGGGCAATGCAAAATGATTATAACACTAACATTTTGATAGTTCTTGGGGCACTTGAAAAATCTCCTTCCAACGTTATACTCAGACTGGGTGGTAGTGGCAGCAAACACCCTCATGTCCTTGTAATCCGGGCACATTATCAACGGCAACCCAGTCACATCATCAATCAGTGCTGGTAGCTCAACAGCAGTGGGCGGAGGCGCAGCAGCAACAACAGCAAGGGGGTGCAGGTTGTAGGGAAACCCTAGCTATGCTTGACTGCCTAGGGCGAGTGGTAGATGATGATGCCTGTGACATGAGAACTTGAGAGAGCGGGGATTGATTAGGCTCAAACATCAACTAGAAAGGGGGAAGGTGAGTAGCGGTGAAAGGCAACAGAGGGGGGACGGGGAGGGGGACGAGGGCAATACTACCAGAATGGTGCACCTGGGGACTAGGAGCACGCCGTCGACCAATGTGATGGAGTCACCGCCAGTCACCAGAGATCCACGCTCCACCGGGCAAGCGTGCAACAAATCTGTGTGCAGGCTCTACCTAGAGGTCATCGCATTGTTAGTTAGGGAGATGGGGAGTTGGCTCTGCCTAGAGGCCACTCGCTGCCCACCGCTGTCTTCAGTTGGGGAAATGGGGAATGAAATTGGTCAACAGAGAGGGGTCAAGGGTCCACATCCTATTGGGGGTATATTGACATTGGGGGCCATCATATTTGAAATAACAAACAGTGATGCTCCACAGCCGTCACATAAAATAGCACATATCATCATAAAAACACCACCGTCAACCGGCTCCTAGCGATTTACATTTTGTGACGACACTTGGTACCTTTTTTGACAAAAAATATAGTGTCATCATAAATAGTTCTAACTGTCCTAATTTTATGACTCTATAGACTTTTGTGTCATATTATGGTATATTATATGACAAAAACTTGCCCCGTCATTAGGATTTTTGTCATAGAAAGAAGGTTTTCTTGTAGTGGTGAGGGGACATCGGTCCCTACTGTGCCAGAGAGGATGGTGTTCCATGGCGCCTCATGGCTCATGAGGTGCTACAGCTCTAGTTGGAAGGACGTTGCCATGTTCTATATCCTAAAAGGTAGGTACGGGAGGTAGTACCAGAAGCGGTTAGGCAGCGGGAGCACCTCACTAGTGGCGATCTGGTGGTGAACGTTGGCCAGCATGTAAAACATCTGGCAATGGTCCAACATAGTGGGGTTTGGGCCCAGACCATGCTAGATTTGGTAAGGTCAAACATCAAGATCTGCTCCCATAAGTCCTGGCGAAGGGAGTGATGTCGGGGGCTCATTGCCCGCCGGTGTAGCCTCGTGGAGTGGACAAAGCTTGCCATAGCAGTCGGCAATGTAGGCCAAGCTCCCAAAGTTGAGGATCTAGCCTAGAGCGAAGGCACCGTCCGTGATGGAGAACTCACTAGGGAAGCGGACACCACCTTCTAGGATAGTGCCGCTTGCTCTAGCGACGAGGTGGGTGGCTCCAACCACTATAGAGCCAGAATCACACTTGAGGCTGCTACCTACCTGGCGTGCTAGCTGTCATGGGGTCAAAACCATGGCAAGCATAGTTGTTCAAGGTGGTGTCGGAGTATGGGTCTTCGGTGGCTCAGGTGGACTCAAGAACACAAGAATCACGTAGAGAGGACACAACGGATTATCCTGGTTTGGGCCAATTTGGTCCCTACATCCAGTAGCTGATGATCCTTATACTCAAAAGCACCCAACATCGGGGGGTTATAATAGAGTGTAGAGAGATTTGGTAGGGGGTTAGCTCGGTGCTAATCCTAAGGTTGCCTCGCCACCGGTGGAGCCTTCCCCCTCGTTGGAGAGGAGGAAGATGATGGGGTGTGGATGGAATCGAATGGAGTGTCTAGTGATCGATCTAAGATCCTCCCCCCTCCAAGGTCCGACCTTATCCCTTATATAATGAGATAGGTTGGGTACATGGTGGTTTGGGGGATCTAGTCTACAGTCTACGTGCGCCGGAGTCCAAGAGGGTCTAGCAATGGTGCGCTATGGACCATGGTAGTGTCTTAGAGCTAAAGAAGTCTTGAGCGTCGTCCAGCTGCTCTATTCTAATAGTCTGCATGTCAGGCTATGTTGACTTGGACCAGCCTCCCCCGGGTGGACCTTCTAGAGACTTCTTGGTGGTGAAGGAGGTTGGCTCTAGGGGCTGACTTGCAGGCCCTGAATCCCCCGAGCCCCTGGAGGTTGAGGGAAAGCTTTGTCTTCTTGTGTCATGCCCCGGACATGACCCTATCGGGGGAGCAGTTGGTACGGCCACGCCTGGGGAGCGGCGCTAGGGAGCCCCACGAACATCGGTAGATTGGGGCTTGTCTTCTTGCGCTAGTGATGAGGACATCACTTCTTCATCACATACAAGCCAAGGAGAGAAGGAGGACCAGCATGGGCGTCCAATTCATCTTTCTCATGGTGGAGGCCTAGTCCAACTGAAGTTGGACCCTATCTCAGGTTCTAGGACTAGTCTGCCTTAAACTGATCACCCAGGATGCATCCGGACTCTGTTTTCGATGATCCACATATGGTTGGAAACATAATTTGATAAGGAAGACAATCCAAGTGGTCTCACATCAAAATACCATCAGAATCAATAGGAATCGTCGAAACAAGTCAACGTCCAAAATCTACCAGGGTGCTACAACACCGTCTTTTGGTCCGTTGGACCATGTATTGTGTTTGCGCCTATTAGGGGGCGCATCCAGGGGGTGATGCCCAAGATTCTATAAATAGCAACTGTCGCTCTCCTTAGGGTTTAGGTTTTGTTTAGTTCTTGATTTCCTCGTGAAACAGACATCATTTTGCTGCAACTGTGCCGCCAAGGCTGCTTGCGGTGAACCAGGGCCCTAGTTCTTGATCTTGTTCACCTATGGCGATTAGTCATTTTGAATAAAGACTTGAACTCCTTCTTGTTATCATAAGCCTCATATTTATTTGCAATTTTAGATTGCGTTCATCTTGTTCTTGCTTGTGTTCTCGATTCGCTTGCAGGAAAGCCTTCTCGGCGAGGTCAATCGCGTTCGCGTGGTTGATAACCAATGGAGCAGTGGTGTAACAGTTGTGGGGGTCCGAATCAGTCTTGGTTCAAAGCCTAGATCATGAATGTCGAGTCTCCACCAATCGATGCTATCATACCTTTCGAAAGATCGGGCCTAGGCTGCATCAAGTGGTATCAGAGACCTTGTTGCCCGTTAGGTATAACTTTGTTTTTCCCTTTAGATTGTTACAGTTTTTGCATTACCTATAGTCCACAAAAAGCCAAAAAATATACATCGCCACATATTCCCTATCCTATAGCCTCGTTGTGCCGTGCAATTTCGTCTCTGTGTCGCGTGGTTGAGTTTGTGCCCTAGGTCAAGCTCTGGTTGCTGGTTTTAGATCAATTTTGAGTCCAGTTTGTGTTTTCCCTTTGTTTTTCATCATAATCCATGAACACCTTCAAGTCTTACTATGTTTCCTTTATACCCATCAAACCCTAGTCCATGCCATCTAATTTGTTATACTTGTCTTCACTATTTCCATCAAATCCTTGCTGCCGTGACCAATTTTGCGCATATTATTCTCGTTTTGTCCTCTAATTCGGAGTCAGTTTATAAAACTGGTCTAGTTTTCGCATACGAACTTGGATGTCGACGTTCCATATATCAAAATCGATCAAAATTTTTTTTGGATCCATCCATCCCCTGCTTTGTCGGGGTCGAAGATTTTTATTTTGGTCAAAAAACTGGTCACAAGATCCTCTTTTCGTGGTCACAAGCTTTTTTTGTTTTTGAGCACATCTTCTAAAATTTCCACATGCCATGTCTTTCACTTGTTTAGGCTCATATTTTCTGTGGTTACTTCTTTTGTGCTCCTAAGTGAAGAAAAATATCAAAAAAATAAAAAGAAAAAGTTAAAGAATCCCAAAAAAACAACGATAGCCCAAAAATAGAGAAAAAGGGGGGCAAAAGTGGAACAATATCTAGAGGAGCACATAGAGAGCGTCATTTGAGCTGTGTTTGTGTGTGCTGATTTCTACCTTGTTCCTAATCATATTCCTGCTGTTGACATCACTTGATACATCTGGTACATGAAACATGAGTAGGCCAGCACTAAGACAAGTACTTGGGATACTTATTCAGCTTTGCTATTCAGTTGCGAATTTTGCTATTCCTTGCTACTATATTGTGCCTGTCCAAGCTCCACTTTCTTCTAACCAAGTACAGGTTCGCCTTGCAACTGTTACACTCAAGCTACAATGGTATCACAGTCACCGACCGATTGCACTACCTGTTGTTTTAGTAAGAACACTTGTAAGACCATGGTAAGACGCTTGAGAGTTAAGTGCCTTGTTTTTCCTTGTCCACAACCTAAGTAGTTGGTAGGTATAATACTATTTGTGTTGTCTTCTTCTTCTACTAACCATGTCAAGAAAAGCGGAAGGCAATGGCAAAGGAAACAGGGACACCTACAGATTTCAATGACTGTGTTTCTAAGAATGAGCTTTGTGCTGTTCTTGATGACAAGTTCAATGAGATCCTTCAACAAATCACCAACTTGGCCAAGAGGATTGAAGATGTTGAACAACGACATCCTGGACCATGTCATGAAGATGATGATGATGATCTCTCTAAGGAGGATGATGGCAACGCAGAGGCTGAAGCCGAAGCTCAACGACGTGCTGAGGATACACGTAACCGTAATCGGTTGAACTTTAACCAACGTGGTATGGAAGGTAATAACCAAGGTAATAATGATCCTTTCTCTAAAACCAAGTTTAAGATACCTCCTTTTTCTGGTTCTGTTGATTCTAAAGCATATTTAGATTGGGAGCTGGCTATAGATAAAAAATTTAGCTCCCATCAAGTCCCTAAATAATATAGAGTTAGACTTGCTACTAGTAAGTTTACTAGTTTTGCTCTTTTCTGGTGGAATGATATTTGCAATAATGTTAATGCTAATGCTAATGCTCAAATACCTCAAACTTGGACTGTACTTAAATGATGAATGAAATCAAGATTTGTTCCTCCATACTATCAGCATAATCTGCGATTAAAACTGCAACATTTAAATTAAGGTAGTAAGACTGTTGAGGAATATTATCATGAGCTTTTAATTGGTCTAGCATGTAGTAACATACAAGAGGATGAAATGGATAAGTGTTCTAGATTTTTTGGAGGTTTGCGTCATGAAATACAGGATGTTCTTGACTATGAAGAATGGACTAGATTTTCCCAATTATATCATTATGCTCTTAAAGCTGAAAGGGAAGTATAGGGATGACAACCTAGGCATTCCATGACTCCGTCCACTCCTTCATGTCCAACCGAGGTGAGTAAATTGTCTGATGTGCAGACACCACCAGTGCCTGTAAAGAAGAGTTCTTCTATCACACCTTCTTCCAGTGGATCTGCTACACCTTCCTCTAGCAGCTCTTCTAAAATTGTTTGCCACTGCTGCAAGGGCATGGGACATATTGCTAAAGAATGCCCTAGCAAATGCGCATATATTGCTACTAATGATGGTGGGTATGCTAGTGCTAGTGATTAAGAGAATGAATTTGCACTTGCAACTAATCTTTATGAAGATAAATTTGCAGATAGTGCTGAAGATCCTGATGAGGTAATTGATAGTGTGACATGCACTACAAACTACAAATCAATCCTTGTTCAACGTGTTTTGAGTTGACAAGTTGAGCTAGTAGACAAGCTACAACGCCACAATTTGTTTCAAATGTTCCTCATTGTTAATAATTTCCGTGTTCATGCTATAATTGATGGAGAGAGCAGCAATAATTTGATAAGTTATGAGCTTGTCAAGACTCTTGGTTTATCTACATGTGCTCTTCCACATTCATACCTTGTTCAGTGGTTCAACAATAGTGGTAAGACAAAGGTAACATAATCTGCTCGTGTGCATTTTTCTATCGGATCATACCATGATTATGCTGATTTTGATGTCGTGCCTATGCAAGCTTGTTCACTTTTGTTAGGTCACCCTTGGCAATATGATAATAATGTTCTATATCATGGTAGGCAAAATAGATATACTTTTATATTTAAGGGAAAGGCTATTGCTTTACTTCCTTTAACTCTTGCTGAAATTGTACAATATGAAAAGGAACTTGCTGAAAAGAAAAAGAAAGGCCATGATAAAGACTTTAGCAAACCAACAAATGAGCCATCAAGTAACATGAAAGAAGTTTTATTTGCTTTTAAATCTATTCTTGCTGATCATGATGAACCTTGTTATGCTTTAGCTAGTACATCGCCTATATATCCACTTGGTCCTGCTTCTAGTGCTATGTCTCTTATTGGTACTAACCTTTTGCAGGAGGAGGATAAATTCCCAGCAGGGAAGCCACCATGGCAGCCGCCTTTGCGAAGGATTGGGCGTCAAGATGAACGTCTTCTTCTAGAGCCATCGTTGCTCTCATCCAATGGAGGAGACGATCTACTTCAGTCGAGGACGACTTCAATTCAAGAAAGGGAGGATGATGAGGACATCACTTCTTCATCACATACAAGCCAAGGAGAGGAGGAGGACTAGCATGGGCGTCCAATTCATCTTTCTCATGGTGGAGGCCCAGTCCAACTGAAGTTGGAGCCCATCTCGGGTTCTAGGACCAGTCTGCCTTAAACTGGTCACCTAGGACACATCCGGACTCCATTTTTTATGATCCATATATGGTTGGAAAGATAATTTGATAAGGAAGCCAATCCAAGTGGTCTCATGTCAAAATACCTTTGGAATCAATAGGAATCATCGAAACAAGTCAATATCCAGAATCTGCCAAGGTCCTACGACACCGTCTTTTGGTCCGTTGGACCATGTATCGTGTTTGGGCCCATTAGGGGGTGCGTCCAGGGGGGTGATGCCTAAGACTCTATAAATAGCAGTCGTCGCTCTCCTTAGGATTTGGGTTTTGTTTAGTTCTTGATTTCCTCATGAAACGAACATCGTTTTGCTGCAACTATGCCGCCAAGGCTGCTTGCTATGAACCAGGGCCCCAATTCTTGATCTTGTTCTCCTGTGGCAATTAGTCTTTTTGAATAAAGACTTGAACTCCTTGTTATCATAAGCCTCATATTTATTTGCAATTTTAGATTGCGTTCATCCCGTTCTTACTTGTGTTCTCAATTTGCTTGCAGGAAAGCCTTATCGGCGAGGTCAATCATGTTTGTGTGGTTGATAACCAATGGAGCAGTGGTGTAACGGTTGCGGGGGTCCAAATCAGTCTTGGTTCAAAGCCTAGATCGTGAACGTCAAGACTCCACCAATTGAGGCTATCATACCTTTTGGAAGATCGGGCCTAGTCTACATTAGCTAGGGCCTTGGCTGGCGTTGTTAGCTGTGCAGGAGCCAAGGGTTGAGCTCGGATGCACCATAGATCAGGAGCCTGGGGCTTGGTTAGGTCTCTTTGCCAGAGGGTGTAACACCCTAGGTGTTAGTCACAAGTTAAGCAGGGAATTGGACTCAAGTAAGGATATCAAATGATGATCATGAACTTGGTTCACAATATTGAAATAGTTTCATGGGGTCTGGAATCAAGAAGTCACATGGAATGATAAGTTATATTTTGATGGAATTGCTCTGTGTTAAGTGAATGGGGCCATTTGAGGTCAACCAAGCCTTGAAGCCAAGCTCAAACAATTCTAATTAAACTCATGAACATAAGTCATGAAGGGCTCGTGCTGATCAAGAGTCAAGAAAATACTTCAAGGAACCAAAAAGGATAATTTAAGCTTTATCATGATATTGCTTTGACCAAAATAAAACAATAGTTTTTGTTCTAGATATGAAGTTTGACCTTTAGGCAAAGTTGCATACCATGATGTGTACAATAAACTTTGGTTAAATACCAAAGCCTAAATCAACCTCTAACCTCACCAAACAATGATCACAAATTTGATTCCAGTGTTGTTTCAGCCCCTCTGGAATATTCCTGTCCCTGATCCGCCACAACGAGTTGACATGTTTGTGAATTTTTATCTTCTTGATTTGTGTGACAACTCAATTGGATTTCTTACTATGAGTTAGAGTACCATTTGTGATGGAAATGACAAAACAAGTCTCATCACTTTTGGAGCAAGTTTAGACATTCAAAATTGGTTCCCAAAACTGCTAGTTTCACTGAACTTCATGGACTTAATAGAATCCTCTGATTTTTTATTTTAGTTTCTAGAATCAATCTTTGGAGCTTTATATCTTACAAATCGATTCATTTGAGACCACACTCCTTTAAGTAATGTTTTAGTACTCTTACATCCCTACAACACAGTGCAATTGGTTGGCCAAATCATCAACCGGTTAGAGAGTTAGAGGTTAGAGAAAATGGCCAAATCATCAATTGGTTGGCCAAATCACCGACCACCTCTATCGCAGATGCTCGCTCCCTGTCGATGGCCGCGGACATGACCACCTGGGTACATGGCCAGGACACCTAGGGCCACCTCGGGCCGAGCCGAGCTATCCCATGGGTGTGCGCGCCCCCCCTGGCACTCCACCACTATCGCTCGCCGCTCGCCGCCGGAGACCGCCCCACCAGTCGGCTCGCCGGCCTCCCCTGCTCTCTGTTTGTGGGAAGAAGAAGGACTACGAGCAGGAATTTGAAGAAAGGGAAGGACCTATCTACGAATTCTGTGACTATTAAATAGTGTCAAGCAGTATCTTTTGGCTGCGGGTTAATTAGTGGAAAGTTCAGGGTCCCCGATGCAAGAGCATTTTTCCTTTATTCATAAATCATCTGAAACTTTGGAAATTCATAGTAAATTATAGAAAAATTGTAAAATAGTAAATGAACATGTTTTGGAATCCTTGTGAGTAGATCTATGCAGTAGTTCCATAATATCATATGTTTTAGTAGAAAGTTTTACTGCACATATTTATCTTTGTGATTTGATGTTTTCTAGGGTTAAATTCATATCTATAGTTTCTGTGCTTGAAATTGTGTGAAATTTTTATGGTAGTCTTTTGTTGTCAGGTTTATGCCGTGGTAAAAATTTCAGCTTCATTTGATGCAGTATGGTTGACCTATTGATTTAACTTGTTCTATCCTTATTAAATGGTTTATAAATAATAAATGTTTGTAAATATATAAAATGAAGTTCCACTACCTTTGTATGATGTTGTTGTAACCTAACAACACTTAATATGGCTATGTGTTTACAGAAAATATGGGTCTTTAGATTTATCTTGTTCTCATATGCTCTATTGCAATTAAAACTTGTTTTGATTGTAGTAATTAATTTATAAGACTTGAGCATATAATATTTTAACAGTAGTCATGTTTTTTCATCGCTGATCACTCATAAAAATCTCAGCTCTAAATTCCATGTTTGCAACATCACATATATTTAATATATAAATCATTTATAAAGGATGAATGTGAGCTTACTAGTAAATAATTATATTTATATGTTTTCTTATGAAGCTCCTAATGCTTGTTGAATAAGTAAAATGTTGCTAGTTATGTTAGGAGTGCTTTGAAGTGTATGAATGGCATATGTGTGTGCTATCTTGATTAACCAATCAAGTAATAACTTCATTGCATATGTGCTGATTTGGCTGCACGCGCAGTTTCTGTTGAATTGATAACTTCATGATGCAAATAATGTTTTCTGTGAAAGTGGTAAATACAAAAGTTGTAGGTAACTTCCATATCTGGCTTGTCCTAAAATTTCATGATTTGAGGTCAACTCGTTTGGGAGTTATAGATTTTACAAGTTCCCTGTCAGGTTTTGCATGAGATCTGTGCAGATCTGAGAGATTGCGTTGTTTGGCTTAGATAAGCTTTGAATCACCTTTTGGTGATAATATAAGGGTTGTATTTTTTTTCTTGAGCTTTCTAAAATGTCTAATATCAATACTTTTGGTAGTCTAGCACTCTAGTTATAGCTGTTTAAAGTGGAAAGACAGATTTTGTCCCAAGTCTGGACAGAGATGCCTTCTTTGTATTGTTTAACCATTTTATCTGTGGAATCCTCTTTAGATGATAGTAATAAAGTTATATAAAACTTAATAATCTTTCTAAAGAGTTAAGAACCATGTTTGTTGAATATCTAGAACTCCATTTATGCATTTCTGAAGTTCATATCAGTTTTCTGTCCTTCCTGTGCAGTTCTGCTTTCTTGTGGTTTTTGACCTGATTAACTAATGAATCAGCTCTAGATAATAATAATAAAGTTGTAGGCAATTTATTGAGCTTTCCAAAAAGGCTTATACCAACCTTTTTGGATGTGTATATCTCCAGTTATGGTTAAAACAAGTGACTGCTGTGCTACTGCCAGATTCTGTGCATGTGCTTAAGTTGATTGCTATAACTTGCTCTTGTTTTGTTTAAACATGTTTAGTTAATTCTTGATTGATGAGTGGTTGTAATAGCTGAAACTTAAGTTGACTTATGTGCCATGCTTGATGCGCTTGCTACCTCTCAATAATAAATTGTGTGATGCTTAGTTAAACAACTCTAGGTGCTTATACCTTCTCGTGTAATCTTGTGTTTGTCTTGAATGCTTTTATATGATGCATCTCATGTTGCCATCCTTCACAATCATACATCTGCATTGTGCATCTCATCTAGGTACACTAGATGAACCATGTGAATGACATGATGTTGGAGCCAAACCCGAAGATGGTGTTTGGTGGATCTATCCGGAAGATAGGACCCCTGGAGTGCATGCTTAGAGTGGAGATGTTCCCCAAGGTGGTGTAAGCTAACTAAACTGACTTTGTGTCAGATCCCAGGCAAGCCCCGGAGCATTCTAAGCCCCCTACCCTCTCTTTTTATAAATGCACAAAGTATAACTTTTTGTATGATGCATTAGGTGGATAGGAGTTGGATGAAACCGTTGATGCATATTCCCTACCTTGTCCACTGTTTATAAATACTTGTACCCTTACTAGTATGAGTAGGTCGGTCCATGCTTAGCCATGCATAGACCGGTAGAAGTCAGGTGATTACTGTCACTTGCAGGATATGTGGCTACTATGACACGGTTGGCTATATTTGCTATCGTGATAAATAACCATGTGATGATGAATAAATGGAGACCGGGCTAGATCTGGTGATTGCGGGGAGCAAGACATGGAGGTCTTGTGTGCATGTTTTATCCTGTCTGTGTCAGTTAAGGACCGCATTGTTGTTGGTCCTCTAGCATTTTGAACATAGCCTTTCACATAGCTGGCCGAATAAGTCGTGCCAACCGCGAAGCCGAGTAGCTCAATTCGGGCTAGAAATTTGAGATGTATGGCACGCACAATGGAGGGGAGGATGTATGTGCAGGGACACGGATAGGACCTTGGGTAGACAGTTGTCTAAACATCCTAGCTTTTGGTTAGTCCCTTAGTGTGAGGCTCAGCTTAAACCCATGACTATTCCTGAATTGTACCAAAGGTGACCTAAGGCTGCCTTCGCGCGGTATGCCTGGGTTTGTGTTAGGATTCCTGCCCAACTGGTTGCAATCAATTCAAATCGTCATCTCTCCCGAATAGTGAGAAACTTGACTAGGCTTCCTTCATTCGTAGTAACACTTGATGGATCATGATGGTTATGATGATTATATGATAAACCAGATATGGTTACTAATGTGATATTTATTAACCAAGTGATTGCTATAGAATAGGTGCAAATCTAGCTATAATAGCTTCACTAAACTTGATGCTAAAACTTGACTAAAATAATGAAAGTAAGGACTCATGATAGTAATGCTCTTTTTGCAAAATTATGCTATCAAACTAGCTCCACGAAATAAGCCTTGCATATCCTTGAGAGTCTTTTTGTTTCTCTCCTATTGGGTAAGTTTAGCTAAGTACATTCGAGTACTCAGGGTTTATCCCACCATGTTGCAGGTGAAGTTCTCGGCCTGCTAAGGATGGTGGCTAACCGCCGGTGGGCTTGGCAACTCTATATTGTGTTCTCATCTATATCCTTTTGTCAGAGGATGTCACTTATGCTAGCAATGTATTTGGATCTTTATTATTGTAATCATTTGAAAGCTATGTTGTTTTCACTAATCGGTTTTGAAACCTAAACTTGTACTATTATTTGTGAACTCATTTGTAATATTATTTCCATTGCAACTCCGTGTATGTGATGTGTATTTGCTTAATCTATGGCGATCTTGGTTGTGATGTGGATTTACCGAGGTCCTTCGTGACACTCGGTGGACTACCGGGTTTATATAAGTGAAATTATGCGCGTGTCAACGTGTTTAGCGGGGAGAGTCGTACTTGATCTTATATAAATTGGGCGGTTCTATCATAGTTGGCATCGGAGCAAGGTTAAGCTTAATACTATCATATACATGGCTTTAAAAACAAAGTTTTGGTTTTGAAAACTCTATTTTCAACTAAAATCCTAGCTACAAGCAAGTTTGTCAATTCTGCTTTTCAAATGTATGCTAGCAACAACCTCCAGTTAAGCACAATTAAGGACCTTTAGGTGGCAGTATGTAAACTAACACTAACTATTGGGGGATTTACTTTCTTGCAATTTTTATTTCGTTGTCCATACGGCGTGCTATTGTATGGGTGTCGTTCACTAGAATGGTAATGTATGGATCAATATACTCCTACGCCCAGGTAAGAAGGTAAAGTATGACAGCAATATGCTACCCTATGGTCTAATGCTGGAGGTAGCCTTCATATAGCAATTATGAAGTATAAACTGTGTTTACTTTCTATCAAATATATATATATATATATATATGTTGTTGGGGTGGGCTGCAATGAAATCTTCTGCAAGTACGCTAACCGCGAATGCGTAGATTAAATATAGCTGACAACTAGATATATATCGAGAGAGTACGTGTATGCCATCGAAATAGAACGTAATTGCCACCTTGGCAGGCAATGTTGTGAGGACGAATAGGATGAGCATGCATCATGATTTTTGCTTTGTGCATAAATATGCTCCTCGCACCCTTGCTCTTATAATAAATAAGTTGTTGGATTCAACTAACAAACAAGGTGTTGGATTCAACTAACAAACACCTAGCTTTATAAATAAAGGATATATCTTTATTTCTAATAATGATTTAATGTGTATTGAAACAAAGAGCATTTAACTACCCTAATGCTTAGTCTATTGTAAGGCTACAAAAATTATAGTGAGCACATAATAATACAATGAAGCTACTATAAAAATTTTAGACTAAAGCTATCACCAATTTACCACAAATTTTTTCCTACAATATTTAACCTAATAATATTGAACACTCTCAAATGATTTAATAGCTCCTAGTATCAACATGTATATATATGAACTAAATACACTAACAGATAGAGCACAATTTTAGGAACCTAACAAAATTTGGTTCACAATTTTTGTACACCTACGTGATTTTATATGATTTGTCAAAGATTAGCTCAAAAATTAAATTTGAAAACTATTTCTAATTCCTTATTAAAAAGAAAAATGAATTCTCCTGCGTGGCCCACACGAGACTAGCCTACAGCGCGAGACACCCCGCAGCGAGGGAATCTTGCGTGCGCTGGCGATTTTGCAAAAGAGACCTCAAACTTCTCCTAAATTATGACTAAGTACTAACACTATTCCCCCCCACTCTCAAACCTTCTCACTTAACCCCCTGGCTTTCTTGGAATTCCCTCACACGCACCCCTGGCAACTCAGTGCACGGCGACGCAACGAGCGGTGGCACTAGGCGCCTACGCTGGCCACCTAGGACTTGCGCGGGCCCATCTAACGGGTCGATCACATCTCTGACCCGAGTGGCTATGCTAAGCGGTGGTGTAGGGTGACACGGCTGGCTGAGGAAGGTTATAGTGGTGCGCGACCATCCATGACGATGGCACCACTATTTCTGGTGGGCTAGGGTAGCTATAGGCCTAATTGGTTAGCGCATACCATGGACCTGTCTGAGGTGACGGTTGGGGCAGAGGATGGTGGAGGAAGGCTAGCCACGTGTGGTTGAGCCATATGGCGGCGCACCATGGTGGCATGGTCGCATCAGCAATGATAGGGAGGCGGTAGTAGTTCCGCTGATGTGCACAAGGTGGAGAGGGAGCTGAGGCAAAGCTAATGGTGCAAGTGAATTGGCTCGGGAGGGATGGTAGGAGGGCTGCCCACATCCATAGCCGGACGTGGTCTTATCGGCACGGTGGTGGGAGAAACTCCAAATTAGAGCATGGCCTTGCATGGTTCAAGACTGGGTAGGGTCAGGTAGCGAGAGGATGTGATGTGAAGCCATGGATGCACTGAATTGAATAGAGGTGACCGTTCGCAGGGTAATTTGATGGCGTGGCACGATGGCGGTAGTAGAGGGAGAAAGAGAGAAAAAGAGAGTGACGGGGCGTGGCAGGTGGGCTTGGCTCGTCCTCGCCTTGGCAGGATGCGGTCGACATGATCATGGGGGCCCACACACAAGCGCTAGTAGATAGGCGCGCACATTCACGATCGGTGTGGCCCGTGCGCCGCAGTGCCATTAATGACAAGGTGATGGCGAGCTTGACCACGTCTGTGCGATATGCATCGCCCTGGCTGGCAATGGCGTAGAGATGTAGAGTGAGGCACGAACATGATGGCGAGGTGATGACATTGGCAATGGCTATGGCGCAGCGCAAGGCGAGTCGTAGTGTGGTAGCACGGCGGGGCTAGTGGCAGCACCGCCCGGCTATGCAAGCAGCAGCGGCTCTACATGCCAAGGACCAGCGATGGCTAGGCCACAGCCAGTCTAGAGCAGCTGTGGTTGGCCACACGCGGCAACATACATGTGCGTAGGACAGCCAATGTGGTGACGCCGAATGCCTAAGCATGGTGACCATGCCCACGCGGCCAACTAGCCCTAGACCGTGTTGTGCATGAATTTTAAGGCGCCTATAAAAACTAAATGGTTGCTTCTGGACCTAAACCATCTTCACCATGCTCAAGATGGCATATCAGACTACAAAATCAAGCTATAACACTACACCACCCCTTAACCCAATCTCTCAAAATAATTTGCTAAACATAGCAATGTCTAGCTGTTGACAAATTTGGAAAATTTTCTAAGTTTTGAGCCAAACTTGATTTCAATTTACAATTTCTAGGCTAGTAGAAATATTAGTTAGTAATATCATTTTTTGACAACAAGTATTTCACTATTATCTACAAAGTTTGGTCTTCAAACTTTATTTAAGTATCACACACATGTTCTATAGTATTTTTGCTTAATAAAAATGGGTTTTCAACCCTACTTGATATACATGAGCTATTGAATCAACTTTCATTTAGCATTTTTATTGATCATTTTAAGTTACAAGAAATTTATCTACACATTCTATCACATGCAGTAACACATAAACATGATACTCATGACATGTTGTAGTAAATAATTTAGGATTTAACACCAAGGGTGTTACAACTCTCCCCCCCCCTTAAATAAAATCTCATCCTGAGATTACATGTGAGTGCCTAGTGTAAGAAAAAGCGTAAGAGTGAGCTTTTAACATAAACTATTACATAGGCACACTGGGGAGAACATGGGGATAATGCTCTAGAATATAACTCTCCTGTTCCCAAGTTCCTTCGTCTACTGAATGATTTTGCCACTAGACTTAAAATTTCACCACTTTATTTCTAGTAACTCTCTTTTTCATCCAAGATTTTGATAGCATACTCAATATAAGAATGATCAGGTTGCAGAGGGAGTCCTTCAATTTCCACCACTTCCTCAGGAATTCATAAACACTTCTTTAATTAGGAAACATGAAAGACATTATGTACTGCTGACAAAATATCCTAAAGTTGGAGACGATAAGCAACCGAACCACATCGTTCCAAAACTTTATAAGGTCCGACATAACAAGGAGCTAACTTTCCTCGGACTCTGAACCAATGCACACCTCTCATCGGGGATACCTTTAGGTACACATGGTCACCAACTTCAAACTGCAAGGGTCTTCTTCGCTTGTCCGCATAAGTTTTCTGACGATTCTGAGCTGCCTTCAAATGACTCTGAATAACACTAACTTGCTCTCAAGCTTCCTTGATAAAATCAGGTCCAAAGTAACCATGATCACCCACTTCAAGCCAGTTAAGAGGTGTTCTACATTTCTTGCCATATAGGGCCTCAAAAGGTGCCATACGAATGCTTTCTCGATAGATATTGTTATAAGAAAACTCAGCTAGAGTCAAGCATTCGTCCCACTTTTCTAGAAAAGAGATGACATAAGCCCTCAACATATCCTCAAGTACCTGATTCACTCTTTCTGTCTAACCATCAGTTTGTGGATGATAAGCTAAACTTCTAAGGAGATGAGTACCAAGACATTTCTGGAGTTGCTCCTAGAAACGACAGACAAAAACTGATCCTCTATCCAAAACAATGGTAAGAGGAACCCCATGCAAGGTTACAATCTGATCACAATACAACTTAGCATACTTCCTGGTTAAATACCTTGTATCCTTCGGGAGGAAATGAGCAGACTTGGTGAGGTGATCCACAATGACCCAAATAGAATCATACCCCTTCACCGTGTAGGGCAAACCCACAACAAAGTCCATGGAAATATCCTCCCATTTCCAAATAGGGATAGGCAAGGGCTGTAGAAATCTAGGCATACGCATATGGTCCGCCTTAACCCTTCCACAAATGTCACATTCTGAGATGTATTTGGTAATATCCTGTTTCATATTTGGCCACCAATACAAGTGACGCAAATCATGATACATCTTGTTACTTCCTAGATGAATGGATAATTTGGAGTTGTGAGCTTCATCCAAAATTTTTCTCCTAATCTCATCACTTGAGGGAACCACCAATCGGTTCTTAAACTTCACCACACCTTGATCATCAACACTGAAATGAGGACCACGCCCTTCGGCAATTAACTTCTTGATATGTAGAATTTCTAAAGCTTCTTGCCTTTGCTCTATAATAATTTGCTCAAGTAGATCCGAGACTAGAGTAATATGGGCTAACATCTTAGAATGGTTCAGAGACAAAGATTCTTCTTCAACTTGATGCGACTTCCGACTTAAGGCATCAGCTACCACATTAGCTTTTCTAGGGTGATAATGAACTTCTAAATTGTAATCCTTGATTAACTCGAGCCACCTCCGTTGCCTCATATTCAACTCGGATTGAGTGAAAATATATTTGACTCTTGTGATCCATAAAAATGTGTACTTTATTTCCCAACAGGTAATGTCTCCAAATTTTTAGAGCATGCACCACTACAGCCAGCTCTAAATCATGGGTGGGATAATTCAACTCATGCTTTTTTAGCTGACGTGAAGCATAAGCGATCACACATCCGCCTTGCATAAGCACACATCCTCATCCAGTCCTAGAGGCATCACAATACACATCAAATGACCTATCAATATGTGGTTGGGCAAGAATAGGAGCAGAGGTAAGAAACTTCTTTAGAGCTTGGAAAGCTTCTTCACAAGCCGGACTCCAAACAAATTTGACATCCTTCTAGAGCAACTTGGTCATTGGTTGAGCTATTTTGGAAAAATCAAGGATGAAGCATCAATAATACCCAATGAGACCAAGGAACTGACGAATCTAATGCACTAACTTTGGAGATTTCCAATTTAACACATCCTGCACCTTGCCAAGATCCATAGAGATGCCTTTCAGTGTTAGGACATGTCCCAAAAACTACACTCGATCCAACCAAAACTCACACTTACTGAATTTGGCATACATCTTGTGTTCCCTTAACTGAGTCAATACTATCCGAAGATGCTGTGCATGCTCTTCATTGTTCTTGGAGTATATCAAAATATCATCAATGAACACCACTACAAACTTATCCAACTCTGGCATAAAGACTGAGTTCATGAGGTACATGACAAATGTAGGAGCATTGGTAAGACCAAAAGACATGACTAGGTATTCATAAAGCCCATACCTAGTAGAGAAAGCTATCTTTGGTATATCTTGTGGCAGGATCTTAATTTGGTGATACCCAGAACAAAGATCAATCTTTGAAAACACTTTTGCACCAGCCAATTGATCAAACAAAGTATCAATACAAGATAAAGGATACTTATTCTTAATGGTTACCGCATTGAGAGGGTGATAATCTACACACAACTGAAGAGTGTCGTCCTTCTTCACAAAAATAGCTAGACAAACCCATGGTGAAGAACTAGGATAGATGAATCCCTTGTCCAACAATTCCTCTAGCTGCTTCTTCATTTCTGCCAGTTCCTTTAGAACCATGCGGTAGGGATGCCACAAAATAGGAGCAGTACCAGGTCCTAACTCAATGGAAAACTCCACATCCCTATCTGGTGGTAACCCAGGTAGATCTTCAGGAAAGACATCCAAAAACTCATAGACCATAGGAATAGAGGCAAGGTTAGTAGAGGCTTTAGTATGAGCAATAACTAGTAGGGCGGAAACTAAAGACATAAGGAGAGACATTCTATCCTTAGAAGAAGGAAGCTTCAACTCAATAATTCTCTGCCTAAGGTTCAGGACTACCCCATAGCTTCTTAACTAGTTCATTCCTAGAATTTCATCTATGCTTTGCCCAGGCAATAACATGAACTAGAGATAATAAGAGTGAGTTGCTAGCACTAGTCTCATAGTGTTCGTTCGTGTGTTAACGCACAACTACACACCCAAAGCTCTGATTCTATAGGCAATAGGAATAGCCATAGTAGATATATTGTGCCTTTGTGCAAACCCCATACTCATGAATGAATGTGATACACCAGAATCAAATAATACATATGCTGGGTGGGAATCAATGGTGAACATACCAGCCATCACGGGCTCTCCCTATGGAATCTCCTTAGCCTCAGTGAAGTTAACCTGCCCGAGTGGCTCATGGGCACCTTCTTCCTGATGATAGTCCTCTTCACTAGATGAGAGTTGGCTGAAGGCTAAGAAGACTAAGTAAGCTAATTCTGGGGGTAGTCACAAGCATAGTGGCTTTCCTTGCCACACTTGAAACAAGCACTTGGCTTGTTCCCCTATCCTTGATGAGGCAGAACCTGCTATCCTTGAGGCTGCTACACCTACTAAGTAGGTGCACGGTACTGAGTGGGAGGTGTCTAGTGAGTGTGCTGAGTTTGGCGAGACGACTATCACATATAGAGTGATAGGACACCCTCCTCATAACCTGTACCTTCTATGACTATGGGTGACTAGAAGACCCAGTGATCACCCTTTTGCGCTTCCACTTAGCCTGAGAGTCACGCTGAAGTCCCTCCATAGCAATGCAGCAATCATCAAAGCACCAAAGGTTTGATAGCCCCCCATATACAACTTCTCTTGCAAGATGTAAGAGAGACCGCGATTAAAACGGTCCATCTTCTTCTCATCAGTATCCACATGAGTCTCATCATACTATGCAAGATGGTTGAACTTGTTCACATACTCCATCATAGTCATGTTTCCTTGCTTCAACTCTAGAAACTCGTATAGCTTCCTGTTTAGCAAACTAGTAGGAATATAGTACTGACAGAAAGTAGTGGTAAACTCCCACCAAGTCACTTGGTGGTCCATAGGCTGCATGGCATTGAAAGTGTCCCACCAAGCACTGGCAGATCCTAGAAGCTACTGTGCGGCAAAGCGCACCTTCTGGTCATTAATCACATTGAGCAACTAAAACTTGTGCTCCAGAATATGAAGCCAATGCTCCGCGTCTAGAGGCTCAGTTGTTGGTGTGAACATGGGTGGCTATGTCCCCAAAAAGTCTTGATAGGAATAGGGCCTCTCGGGACCGCGAGCACCACCCCTGTTCCCGCCATTGCTAGTGGGGCCTCCAAGGGCGAAGCCACCAATAGCCTATGCTAGCATCTCTAGGGCATGGGCTAACTCACGATGAGCATCCAACATCTTAGCCATCATCTCGGCAAGGGTCACGGAGGCGGTGGTGGTGGTGGAGCAGGAGTAACAATGAATGGGGCCTCATGGCTCTCCCCGTTGGCTTTGCCATGATCATCGCCACGACCATTTTCACCCTAGTCTTCACCAAGACCACGGCTCATCCCAACACTGGTGCTCCCATGACCAGACCTTAGGTTCATATGTAAACAGATAGGAACCCACCATTAGGGACAAGGCCTCCATATTTAGAATGTTTACTAGTGAGACTTTTCCTTTATTTATTATCCTATCAATTTACTACCCAAAAATTATACTTGTGGGGGAATTTAGTTTAAGCAAGATTCTCTTTTCATGATGCATGGATCGACCTATTTGTTCGCTCAAGCCAGAATATAGCAACATTCGTATATAATTTTTGGCACAGCGCACACTCACTTCCCGTATGCTAAACAATTCTTATGCAGCATAAGTTAGTGTACCTGCAGAAGATTGATTAGATAAAACTAGTGCCACCATCCTAGATAGACCATATTACTAGGGCTTATACTTATTTATGTAATTTATCGCATCCTACTTTTTGCAAATCTTTTGTTGGTCAAATTTTAGGTTTTGAAAAGGGTTTTTAAACTCATAGACTAATTATTGGCTCTGATACCACCTGTGGCAGAACCGCCCAAAATAACATGCTTTCGAAGGTGTTCGTCTTCCTCTAGACACTAAGCACCCCAAAAGTTAGCTACATCGGATAGTTCTATCGAGCCCACCCAAAGGGAGAACTCGAACAATCCATGTTTTACATCTAGAATCTAATAATGAGTACGAGCTTACAATACTTAGTCCATTTCATACAACAAGAGCTCTTAGAAATTATTTATTATAATACCAGAGTTTAGAGTACGATAATTAAACAGCAGAATGAAAATAAGCATCTAGCGAAAATGATATAAGGATCCATCTATGCCCACTAGAAGAATCCTCCACACAAGAGCTACTCCTCAAGCTGCACCTGCAACAGGGGTAAAATAAACCATGAGTACAAGGAGTATGATAGGCAATATGGGTTTGTTGTTTTCTTTTTGATTGCGAAAAACATTACTAGGAGTACGTCCTTAATATCAATGTTTATTAGCAGTCATGATTAATTCAATAGCTAACCATTCTAAGTAAGCACCTGTTCTACTTTCAAGCAAGGGTTAAGCAATCAGAACCATTTCACCATCTTTCATCTTCTAGTTCTTAATATGGTGCTAGACCATAGCCAAGTCATACCGTCTCATGGAAATGATGATTCATGAACCAATGTATCCCAGCTGGGTACCCCAAAACACACACCCTGTTTGTACCCTAGGCATAAACAAGACCAACCCATTCCACTACTGTCATGGGATCCAGGTCCACGTCAAAACTTGGACTCCAAGCCCCCACACTTGAGAACTGGTCTTAGTATGGTGCTCAGACCTCCACCTTTCCCCGCCTCCAATCAATCAGTCCAGAAAGAGCCAGAACCCACGACAAGAGCGTAACGATCCTTCCCTGCTCCCATAGGCAAGTATGATGAGGAAATGACCTCCATATGTATGACCATGCTTGGAGAACCATATGGAGACCAAGGAGATCAGCGAGGGTGTCCTAACTGAGAAGGAGGCCCGAAGCTCATCCGGTTCGAGTCCCTGAGCTAGAGGTCCAAAGCAACTCAAGTTCGAGTCTGTCTCGGCCTCTTGGACCAGTCTGCCTTAATCTTGTCACCCAAGATGTATCCGGACTCCGTTTTCAATGATCCACATATGGATGGAAATCTAATTGGATAAGGAAGCCAACCCAATTGGTCTCATGTCAAAAGCCCTTCGGAATCAACGACAATCGTCGAAACAAGTTAGCATCTAGAATCTGTCAGGGTGCTGCGACACCGTCTTTTGGTCCGTTGGACCGTGTATCGTGTTTGGGCCCATTAGGGGGCGTGTCTAGGGGGTGACGCCCAAGACTCTATAAATACCAGCCATCACTCTCCTTAGGGTTTGGGTTTTGTTTAGTTCTTGATTTCCTCATGAAACAGACATCGTTTTGCTGCAACTGTCGCCACTAAGGCCGCTTGCTATGAACCAGGGCCCCAGTTCTTGATCTTGTTTGCCTATGGCGATTAGTCCTTTCAAATAAAGACTTGAACTCCTTCTTATTTTCATAAGCCTCATATTTATTTGCAATTTTAGATTGCGTTCATCCCGTTCTTGCTTGTGTTCTTGATTCGCTTGCAGGAAAGCCTTCTCGGCGAGGTCAATCACGTTCGCGTGGTTGATAACTAATGAAGCAGTGGTATAACGGTTGCGGGGTCTAAATCAGTCTTGGTTTGAAGCCTAGATCATGAACATCGAGTCTCCACCAATCGATGCTATCACACCTTTTGAAAGATCGGGCCTAGTCTACATCAAGTGGTATCAGAGACCTTGTTGCCCGTTAGGTATAACTTTGTTTCCCCCTTTAGATTGTTACTATTTTTGCATTACCTATAGTCCACAAAAAGCAAAAAAAAATACACCACCACATATTTCCTGTCCTATAGCCTCATTGTGCCATGCAATTTCATCTCTATTTCGCGTTGTTGAGTTTGTGCCCTAGGTCAAGTTCTGGTTGCTGGTTTTAGATCATTTTTTAGTCCAATTTATATTTTCCCTTTGTTTTCATCATAATCTGTGAACACCTTCAAATCTTGCTGTGATTCCTTTGTATTCATCAAACCCTAGTCCACGCCATCTTATTTGTTACACTTGTCTTCACTGTTTCCATCAAATCCTTGCTGCCGTGACCAATTTTGCGCGTATTGTTCCTGTTTTGTCCTCTAATTCTGAGTGCGTTCATAAAACTGGTCTAATTTGCACCGCCTGTTGCTTTGGTAAGAACACTTGTAAGACCGTGGTAAGACGCTTGAGAGTGTGTGACTTTACTCCTTGACCACACCCAATAGTAGTTCATGGGAAAATACATACTTGTGTGTTTTCTTGTTAGATTCTAACAATGACATGTTGTTCATATCCACCAACTTATGATGGTATAGGTGCTGATGAGTACATGGAGTGGGAAATTGCCATAGATAACATATTTGCTACTCGCTTTATGTGTCCAAGGTGGAAGGTAAAAAATGCATCTAGTGTTTTGCAACATTCTACTTTATCTTGGTGGGAGTCTTTAGATCCTTCTGATAAACCTCAAACTTAGAATGATATGAAAGATCTTATGAGAGAAAATTTTGTTAATCCATCTCTTGTAATTAATTCAAATGATGAGGTGCATCAACTAGATCAATCTCTTGTTATTCCTCCTGCTATGCCTAACCTTTTGTAGGATAATGTACAAAAGAGCAAGGATGACGTGATAGAAAATGAGATGCTCATAGTCTTATGTGACAATTCAGAACCATCAACTATTACTCCTGCTGAATATGAGAGCAAAGGTAAAGCCCACGATGTAAACTCACAGAAGGTGAGAGTTCTCTTGATGTGCTAAGTTTTTCCACCAATCATGCTATGATAGAGCAAGATTTAGTGGAGCCTTCGCTTGATTTACCTTTGTCATAAGATGATTTGCTTGATGTTTTTTGTGACAAAGATGACTTGCATGATGATATTTATGTTATACCCATGCAATCATTGAAGAATGATCATGCTATATGTGTGCTAAAATTGAGCACTTGTGCTGAAAATAGACTTGTTATTCATAATGCTAGTGAAGTTGACAAGCCAAAATTGTTGTCTTTTTTAAATACTTTGGGTTACATTGAATTTGATGTTCTATGTAATCTTAGTTCTTTAGAGGAGAAACTTTATGCATATGCTGATTTGCCATGGTTCTCTAGACATACATATCATGTTTTTGGTAAATATAACAACCAAGGGCAATATTTGATACAACGAGTTTACATTTGTACAAATCCGAATTCTTCTTTTATTGTGCAAAGTAATGATCAACTAGAGGATAGTAAAATCAACACTATTGTTATGCCATATTCCTCTAGTTTTGCTTTTCGAACACTAGTGGAATCCAAAGAAAGGGAGCATATGTTTCTTGTTAGTACTAATCTCTTGTAGGATAGTATTGGCAAAGATCATGTGTATTTCAATCGAGCAGACTACATGTCTGTAGGACAAGACATGATACAAACCTGGATATGTGGTCATATTCTTTCTCAAAATATTGTCCATTTTCATTATTTTGGAAACCTCGATTGTCCTCATGTTGTGCAGGATCGACTTCAAACAAAATCGACGCCGAGGACGGCTTTTCGTCAAGAAAGGGAGGATGATGAGGACATGACCTCCATACATATGACCATGCTTGGAGAACCATATGGAGACCAAGGAGATCAGTGAGGATGTCCTAATTGAGAAGGAGGCCTAAAGCTCATCCAGTTCGAGTCCCCGAGATGGAGGCCCAAAGCAACTCAAGTTCGAGTCTGTCTCGGCCTCTAGGACCAGTCTGCCTTAATCTGGTCACCCAGGACGCATCCGGACTCTGTTTTCGATGATCCACATATGGATGGAAAGCTAATTGGATAAGGAAGCCAACCCAATTGATCTCACATCAAAAGCAATTCGGAATCAACAGAAATCATCGAAACAAGTCAGCGTCCAGAATCTGTCAGGGTGCTACGACACCGTCTTTTGGTCCGTTGGACCGTGTATCGTGTTTCGGCCCATTAGGGGGCACATCTAGGGGGGGTGACACCCAAGACTCTTGTTGGGGACCTAATACCAGGGTACCCTAGGAGGTGGAACTAATAACCATCGAATGTTAAAAACTCCCGGACGGACAAGGGCGCCACTACGTTTCTTGCCCAAATGATGAGAGTTTGGTTCCGCCTCGCCCGACGTCCATGGGCCAGCTCCGCCTCTCCCGAGGGCTAAGGGCTAGACTCCACCTCGGCCAATGCCCATGGGTTAGCTCCGCCTCACCCAAGGGCTAAGGGCTAGACTCTGCCTCACCGACACCGTGGGCCAGCTCCGCCTTGCCCGATGCCCGTAGGCTGGCTCCGCCTTGCCCGAGGGCTAAGGGCTAGACTCCGCCTCACCCGAACCCCGAGGGCTGGGCTCGGTCTCGCCCAATGGATAAAAGCTAGGCTCCACCTCGCCGAACGTCCGAGGATGGACCTCGCCACGCCTGATGTCTAAAGACTAGTTCCGTCTCGCCTGACAACGTCTCCCCGCTCCCTCATGATGATAGGTACAGGGTAAGACAAGACATTTGGGTTAACCGCGGCATCGAGGACCATACCCTACGCCCCTGTAGGAAAGTACCATTAGGGCATGACAGGATGGGCATTTAGACCCTTCCAGGCATGGCAGAGCCTAAATAGTGTTGTGGGCACGTGCTCTTTGCCCTACAGGGTTGTAGGCGCCGCCTTTAGCCTCCAAGGGAAGAACCCGATGCGGACATACGACAACCACTACATTCCAAGCGGGGACTCCCATCCTCTATAGTGGCAAATGAGCAGTCACCACGCCATCCGCTCCCCACGGGGTCAGAGATTGATAGCCCTGTCCGACACATCACCCACAGGGGCACGACGGGATGCACCCACTTGCTAAATGAGGCCAGGGCATGACCTATGAAGATCAACAAACATGCCACTCCTGACATGGTCTGCCATGTTATGCAGAACAGGCACGGGGAAAAAGGGAGACCCGAATCCTTCAAAGGACCTTCTATACTCTTGATATTTTCCTCTTTCTCCCATCTGTAACCCCTGCTCCCCCCTTGGCCTATAAAAGGGAGGGCAGGGCTCCCCACTAGAGGGACCAACTTTTGACGGACAACACAACACACATCACACACAGCCAAGCTGCTACCAGGCTCTTGGCATCCTTTCGACCCTTCCATTAGAGACTTGGGACCAGTCTCTCTCTTGACCGTTTGTACCCCCTACTACAAACCATTTTTCGGTGCTAATAACATGAGCAGCAACAGACTGGACGTAGGGACATTTAGCCCAAACTAGTATAAATCTTGTATCCTTTAGCGCACCATCTAGGCCTAACGCGCATAAATATAAATTTACTTGCCGGTGCTTATTCGAAACACCAATAGTTGGCATGCTAGGTAGGGGACTTTGTGCACGTTCCAAATCAGGCCTCGGATGGCTAACCACGCAATTCAGCTAGATCCTGAGCGCTGCACGTGCATTTTGGTGACCTAGATTTCATCGTCACACAAGGAGGAGAGCTGGCGCTGGCCCACAGCGGTCCGTCCAGTCTCTCCCCTCCATCAACTTTAGCTACCAGGAGGCTTAAGGGCTAGCCTGGCATCTCCCTTGGACCCCAGTCATCTAGGGAGGCCCCATGCCACATCACCCTCTCTCGGAATGCTCCACACGGTGTGCCTCGATTGTGTTTCCATTCAGCCTCCGCAACACTGCGGACGACCGCTGGCCACCTTCTGGCACTACACATGGTTCAGCCACCCACAGACAGTGAGTTCATGGGGGCAATTGAACATGACATAGACACTCTCCACAAGCTCCTCACGGAGGAGCCAGGATCATCCTCCAGCTCTAACTCTAGCAGGGTGAGCCATCACCCTTCCTGAGAATGCTTCATGGCGCAAACCCCCGAGGGGCATGTCGAAAGCATCTCTGGGGAGGAGGCTACCCTAATGAGCAACCCTAATGGTAGGTCTGGAGGGGAGGCAGCGGCCCCATCTCCCTTGAGGATGGAGTAGTTGAGAGCTCGAAAGCTAGAGATCGATGAGGCTAGACAAGGGCTCATGCGGGAGTACGCGGGCATCAATCGCGAGATCGAACGCCGTGAAAATGGTGGGCGCACGCTCCACAGCCCACACTGTACGCCAGAGGATCCTCACCGATGATGGGACCATCCCTAACTTCACTTGAGTGAGCCAAAACATCGCCGCTGCGATGGCCTTGTTGCACGGCCTTCTAGAGGCCACGACGTTCGAGGATCGCCAGGCCCATTAAGAAATTCGCACGTTGCTCGAGCATGCGGCGGCGCAGCAGGCGGAAAGCTCGTTGTCTTGGTGATGCGAGCCCAATGCTAGCCATCACACACCCTTGGTGTGCCCCACCAAGGATGCATCCGTTCACCAGACATCGCCAGACGGTAGGCAGCACACCGCTGTCCCTGGTACCTCAATGTCTCAGCCACAACCGCGACGTGCGCAGCACCATCGATGCCCGTAGGTGCACCCACTATGACACAAGGGAAGGAGCCTGCCATGGCTATCATCCTCAACATGGCGGATGCTACGACGGTGGTGAGGACCAGAGCTCGAGCCCCGGCCTACCAGGCCCTCAGGCCTTCGGCCAACACATCCTCAATGCTGCTTTCCCACTAAGGTATCGACCGCCTACCAATATCCCTAAATATTCTGGGGAAACAAACCCTGGGCTTTGGCTCGAAGACTATCAGCTTGCCTGTCAAGCCAGTGGTGCGAGTGATGATGATTTAATTATTTGCAATCTCCCGCTATTCTTGGCCGATTTGGCACGAGCATGGTTGGAGCACCTACCGTCCAACGCCATTCAAAGTTGGGCGGATCTAAAGGAGATCTTTGTGGGGAACTTCTAGGGCATGTACAAACGCCCTAGAAACCCATGGGACCTCAAGAACTGCCACCAGAAGGCCGATGAAACCCTTCGTAGGAACATCCGACGTTCTCCCGGCAGTGCGATGAGCTCCCTAACGTCGCCGACGCCGACGTGATAGGAGCCTTCTTATCTAGGACAACCTACGAGTCTTTAGATCACAAGCTAGGGTGTAGGGGCCCGTAGACCACCAAGGAACTCCTAGACATTACCACCAGCCATGCCTCAGGAGAGGAGGCGGTCGGAGCCATCTTCGACCGTTCTGATGGCAAGGCGAGGTGGGACGAGGGCGCTGGCGAAGGCACCTCCAACCATCCTGCCAAAAGAAAGAATAAGAAGCAATGGCGCGACAACTCACTCGTGGCTGCTGCTGACCACAAGGGTGGCTAGAAGCCTGCGGAGGGCACTTCGAACCACTTTGATAAAATGCTCGAGGGGCCATGCCCAAACCATGCTTTCCCGGCCAAGCATCTGTACAAGGATTGTGGCCTCATGCGCAAATTCTTGTCTGGAAGCTCCAACAAGGGAACAGGGGAAGAATCCGTCCCCCGCTATGGATGACACCAAGGAGAAGGATGACACCTTCCTGACTCCGAACGGCACACTCATGATCTTCAGAGGATCAATGGCTTACGACTCCAAATGATGCCAGAAGATTGCACGCCGTGAGGTCTATATGACCAGACCGGCCATGCCTGCTTTCCTTCAGTGGTCAGAATCCGCCATAACCTTCGACAGGACAGACCATCCGGACGCCGTCCCACACCTAGGAAGGTACCCACTTGTTGTCAACCTGATCGTCTACCCAAAGCAACTCACGAAAGTTCTGATGGACGAAGGCAGCGGCCTCAACATCATGTATGCCAAGACGCTTGACAAAATGGGCGTCGATCGAACGAACCTCTACCCCATTCGAGCACCTTTCCATGGAGTCATGCCTAGCATAAAGGTCGTGCCACTAGGACAGATTGATATGCCTGTC
The DNA here is from genome assembly GCF_019320115.1 of Miscanthus floridulus. Lineage (NCBI taxonomy): Eukaryota > Viridiplantae > Streptophyta > Magnoliopsida > Poales > Poaceae > Miscanthus > Miscanthus floridulus. The sequence goes on along the minus strand of NC_089594.1, from coordinate 45,165,119 downwards.
ACTTTCAGGGATCAGTCCAATTACAGGACTGAGACCGTCACCTTCGACGTGGTAGGGTTCCTCGAAACCTTCCACGCCATCCTGGGATGTCCATGTTATGCAAAGTTCAAGGCCATCCCTAACTATACATACCTCAAGCTGAAGATGTCAGGTCCCCGTGGGGTCATCACCGTCGGCACCTCTTTCCGGCACGCTTACGAGTGCGAAGTCGAATGCTGCGGCCACACTACAATAGTCGTCGCCTCCGAAGAGCTCGCCACCCTCAGGGGGGAGGTCACCAAAGAAGCGCTCGACGTGAAGAAATTGACCAGGTCGTTTGAATCGGTAGAGGGATCCAAGGAGGTCCTCGTGGACCCCAGCAACTCCGAGGCTAAAAAGGTACGCATTGGTACCGCGCTCTCCTCCAAATAGGAAAGCACGCTCGTCGATTTCCTCCATGATAACAAAGACATCTTTGTGTGGAAACCCTCAGATATGCTAGGCATCCCGAGGGAGGTCGCCGAGCATACCTTAAAAATCCACCTAGGCTCTAAGCCGGTGAAGCAACGCCTACGCCGCTTCGATGAGGAAAACCACAGGGCCATTGGTGAAGAGATAGCAAAACTGTTGGCCGCTGGGTTCATCAGGGAAGTACACCACCCAGAGTGGTTAGCAAATCTAGTTCTTGTGTGAAAGAAGAGCGGGAAATGGAGGATGTGTGTCGACTACATGGGCCTCAACAAGGCGTGCCCAAAGGACCCATTTCCTTTACCACGCATAGACCAAATAGTTGATTCTACCTCAGGGTGCGAAACCCTCTGCTTCCTTGACGCATACTCCAGCTACCACCAGATCGCGATGAAAGAGTCTGACCAGCTCGCAACATCTTTTATCACCCCCTTCGGATCGTTCTGCTACATTTCAATGCCATTCGGTCTGAAGAATGCTAGGGCAACTTACTAGCGCTGTATGCTCAACTGCTTCAGGGACCTCATCGGGTGGACCATTGAGGCCTATGTCGACGACATCATAGTTAAGTCCAAATAGGCTGACCACCTTGTCACCGACCTTGAACAAGCCTTTGCAAAACTCTAGGCAAATGGCATCAAACTCAATCCCAAAAAGTGTGTTTTCGGGGTCCCGAGGGGCATGCTGCTCGGTTTCATTGTCTCCGAGCGTGGCATCGAAGCCAACCCAGAGAAAATCTCAGCCATCACAAGGATGGGCCTGATCTAGAACATAAAGGGGGTTCAATGGATCGCAGGGTGCCTCGCCACCCTCAGCCAATTCATTTCATGTCACGGTAAACGAGGACTCCCCCTTTATCGACTTCTAAAGAAAGCTAACCACTTCGAGTGGACAGCCGAGGCCCAGGACGCGCTTGACATGGTCAAGCTAATTCTAACAAAACCCCTGGTCCTAGTTCCTCCAAGCAATGGAGAATCTCTCCTTTGTACATAGTGGCCACCACGCAAGTGGTCAGCACCGCCTTAGTAGTAGAGAGGGAAGAAGAGGGGCATGCCTTCAAGGTGCATCGCCCTATATATTTCATCAGTGAGGTACTATCCGACTCCAAAACCCGCTCCTCCCAAATCCAGAAACTCCTCTACACTGTCCTCATCACTAAGAGGAAGCTACGCCACTACTTCGAGTCACACCCTATGACAGTCGTGACATTGTTCCCCCTCGGCGAGGTTGTCCATAGCTAGGACACCATAGGAAGAACCACAAAGTGGGCACTCGAGCTGATGGATCAAGGCATTACTTATGCCCCCCGAATGATGATCAAATCCTAGGCGTTGGATGACTTCATCGCAGAGTGGACCGAGGTCCAGATGCCACCAGTAGTCATCGATCAAGAGTACTAGATGATATACTTCGATGGATTGCTAATGAAAAAGGGCGCTGGCATGGGACTAGTCTTTGTATCACCCCTCAGGGTCCGCATGAGGTACATGGTTCGGCTCCATTTCCCCTCATCAAACAATATTGCTGAATACAAAGCGCTCATCAATGGCCTATGAATCACCATCGAGCTAGGCATCTGATGCCTCGACATCAGGGGCGACTCCCAGCTAGTTGTTGACTTGGTCATGAAGGAGTCAAGCTGCCACGACACCAAGATGGCAGCCTACTGCCAAGAAGTCTAACGGCTGGAGGACAGATTTGATGGCCTCGAACTCAATCACATCCTGAGGTGCCTTAACAAAGCAGCCAACGCACTCACGAAAGCAGCGTCCTGCCAAGAGCCAGTGCTGATGGGTGTCTTCGCCAGTGATCAACACAAGCCCTTGGTGCGCTACGAGGGGTTCAAATGGGCCGACAATGGCCCACCTGATCCAGCCCCGGGGGCCGACCCACCGACTACTCCGTCTGACCCCGAGGTCATGGAGCTTGAAGAGGATCCAGCATCAGAGCTCGACCCTCTGAATGACTGGAGAACACTTTACCTCAACTACCTCCTCCACGACACACTACTGGCAGACAAGACGGAAGCTCGACAGCTCGCACATCGCGCCAAGTCCTTCGTTCTTGTAGAAAGCGAACTCTACAAACGGAGCCACACCGGGATCCTGTAGCTCTACATCCCCAGCGAACAGGGAAGACTTCTGCTGAGCAACATCCATGGCAGGGTCTATAGTCACCATGCCACGCCGAGGACCTTGGTTGGAAATGCATTCTGACAGGGCTTCTACTGGCCCACCGCAGTAGCCGACATCGAGCAAATTGTATGCACCTGCGAAGGGTGTCAGTACTACGCTCAACAGATTCATCTCCTGGCCCAGGCGCTCCAAATGATCCCCATCACGTGGCCCTTCGCGGTCTGGGGGCTGGACCTGGTTGGACCACTCAAAAAGGCACCCAGGGGCTTCACCCACCTACTTGCCACCATAGACAAGTTTATGAAATGGATCAAAGCTCGACTGATCTCCATAATCAAATCTAAGCAAGCTGTGCTATTGTTCCTCAACATCATCCATCGCTATGGAGTACCAAACTCCATCATCACAGACAATGGCATGCAGTTCACCGGTAGGAAATTCATTCGATTTTGCGATGAACAACACATCTGAATCGATTGGGCGGCCGTCGTGCACCCCTAGATGAACGGGCAGGTCGAGCGCGCAAACAACATGCTCCTGTAGGGCCTCAAACCTAGGATCTTCAACTAGTTTAACAAGTTCGGCGCATGCTAGGTCGCTAAGCGCCTGGTGGTGCTCTGGAGCCTAAGGACAACTCCCAGCTGGGCCACCGGCTACACACCTTTCTTCATGGTCTATGGTTCTGAGGCCGTTCTCCCAATGGACCTTGACTATGGGGCACCAAGAATCAGAGCATACGATGAACAGGGGGCTAAGGCATCCCACCAAGACGCCATGTACTAGCTAGACGAAGCCCATGACATCACCAGTAGGCGTTGCGATGGTACCACAGCCGACGGGTGCGGGACCGAGCCTTCAATGTCGGGGACCTTGTCCTCCACCTCGTGAAGAGCAACAAGGACCGCCACAAGCTCTCCCCACCCTGGGAGGGGCCATATGTCATCATGGAAGTACTCCGCCTAGGCGCCTACAAATTAAAAACCATCAACGGCGAGGTCTTCACCAATGCCTGGAACATTGAGCAGCTATGTTGTTTTTACCCTTAAATAAATGCATGTTTTTTCTTATCAGTTTTAGTCTTTACAAATCCCTAATCTTTACTATCATCCGACCCCTGCAAATCGCGAGGGGCCAGACCTCACTCGGGGGCTGATACAAATAATACAAGTACGTTTATCTTGCAAACACTTCCTGTGTTATCTTTGCAAACTTTCTCTAAGTTTTCTGTTCTTCTCATAACAAGTCCTAAAGACTAAGATTTCGGGAACAAATTCTGAGTACAACTGGTAGGACTATAGGAGACCCATGCCCCAGCGACAACCTCTTTGTTCACTAGCATAATCAAAACTAATTCACCCGCACTCCTAGTTTTTTGCAACTTGAGCCATGGGAAGGCATCGAAACCTCTTCTACAAAAAGAGGAAGCTAAAAAGTTGTTTGCCATAACAAAAGATGGAAATTTTGTTCATTTTTGCATAAATTCACCACTTGTAAAGTGATTTCATCACAAAAAGGACCAATGTACTCTTAAAAATCAAAGGACTATTCACCCAGGGGCTCCCCCACAAACTTATTCAATTATAGTCTCTAGTTAGCTTTACTACAAGTACTACTGCGGTCGCCGCACCACGCTCTCCATCAGCAACATCTAGGGCATGTACATGGGCTAGTTCAGTTTACTGCGTCCGTCGCGCCACTGCTCTCCATCGACAATGTTCAGGGCATGTACACAGGGACAATTCATCTACTACGGACCGCTGCACCACGCTCTCCATCAGGCAACAGTCCCATCGCTCCATGGGATCTTTGAAGGCGCCGTCATCTGCAATGTTGAAGCACCGCATCGGCGAATGTGGTGCCCCTCCACCGGGTGCACCCAGGGACTATGCCATCGTCATCAGCTCCAACCCTCGACAATGGCGTCTAGGCAGGGGGCGCTTCCCACCGAAGGAGGGCCGCAACGAACTGACTGGCAAGGTCAACAACGCTTGGCACCCTCCAGTGCCCCTCCTCCATCGGCGGTGGTGGTCCCTCCACAGCAAGGGTGGCTCGCACCATCTCGTCTATGTTGGATGACCTCTAGCTCGACATCACGCTCTGGATTCACAAGCAGATCTGTGAGTTGTTCTCACCCTCGCATCACCCTCTCTTACTCAGGAACCAGCCGTATTCGGTGGAAAGGAAGGAGAAGTGGTAGTGGCTCAGAGGCTGGCTAGGGAATGTGATAAGAACTCCTCTCCCCCTCCCTATTTAAAGAAGGGGCACAGCAGCAGAGGAAAGGCGAAAGGTTGGGACAAAAAACTCTCTGCCTTCCCCTATTCAATACAAATGCGAAATCAATGCTGATAGAAATTTGAGGGGATGCGCCGGAAATGACGGGATGCACTCTGGTCGATGGGACGCCGCCTGGTAAGCTAGAACATCACACGGGCATGGCCCGCCACTAATGCGCCCTGGGCGCAAGAACCTAGGGCACTGCTCACCTATAGGCAACTCTTCGCTTCCCCAGGGAGGACCATGGAACAACCCAACGATGGAACCTCCCTCTAGGGGAGCCCAATGGGCCTCCTAGGTCGATCGGGCGGCCTAGGCAAAACAATGAACGGACGACTAATTGAAAGATAAGCACCCCTATTTACTTACTTTGAGTGTTAAATTCTTTACCGAGCCTCCGACCCTAGCAACGGCAGGGGCACAGACATCACTTGGGGGCTTTGCCGACCCCCGACCCGCATTAAGGCAAATAGGGTCATCACAACCTTCTTGTTAAATCTAGCCTCTAGCCGAGTCCATAGAAACCCCATTAAGGGGGAATCTATTGGAAGGCAGGCCAAGGAGCAACATGAACGCCACCCGAGGGCTTTGCCTGACCCTGCCGCAAAGCAAACAGGGATCGGATTATGTCCTGAACATCCCCATTAGCGAGCTCATAAAGCATGTCGCTAGAGCCATCGAGGCAAGAGACGTCGCCTTAACCCCTCCGGTTGCGAGAACCCGTTGATGGGATGATGATCACGAATGAACCAGCCCTTAACCGAATCCCCACCATGCACTGGGGCTCAGGGAAGGCCGGACCAGCGATAAGATCGAACGCACGGTCATGCTAGCAATCATCAAAGTCCTAGGTAAGGGGTACACGTAAATACAAATGTAAGTTCACCTCCCTCGCTCCAGGTCTCTAGTAACATCCGACCCCAGCAACCTGCAAGGGATTGGATCTCACTCGGGGACTGATAAAGGTATGGGTACCTCCTTTCTTTTTTCAAAAAAACATTACACTAGACCTCCTCCTCGCATCAAGACTGGTGGCAAGGTTTGGGGGAACAGACTGGTAAGACCACAAAAAAGCCCATGCCTAGACAGCTATGGTAATTTTGCTCACCAGCATAATCCAAATTTCCCCTAAAAACCTCGGGCCCTATGGTCTTAACAAACAGAAGGGTCGATTGTCTAAATCTTTTTTCATCGCAAAAAGAGAAGAAGGTAAGATCAAACAAACAAAACAAAAGTGCGGAACAAAGTCACGAATCCACTTTTGGATACAAAAGGACCAACACTTGTTCACATATTACACATAAGTGTTTATCAAACTTATTCAACTAACTACTTGTGCGAAGGGAGAACCTCTTCTTTCAGTCTATTTGCCAGGTTCCATGTAAGGGGAGCCATCGCCTTTTCCATCTCATCTAGCTCATCATCTTCATAGATAGGCACGAAGCCATGGCTCATTACCTCCAGGTTAATCTCTCGATCATAATGGGAACAGGCGATAGCAAAGGCTTGGGTGATCCCAGCATGAAAGGCGTCCTCCTCAAGTTGGCCCACCCACGCTATGATACCCGTGGCACGAGCCACAAGAGAGCTGGTTTCCACTGGCTACGCCACCCTCAAGGCATTGATGACCACCCCAACAGCGGCTTGCAGAAGGTCGTGCTCGTCACTCTTGGTCTGGAGGATCCCTCACACTTCGGTAAGCTCCTTCTCTAGCCTAGCAACAACACTCTCAGCATCCAACCTTTGGTTCACCATGACTCCAAGATCCGTCCAGAGGGATTCGGCCACCCCACGTGCTTTGTCATGATCCCAGATGGCCCGGTCGTGATCCTCATGGGCTATACTATGCTCTGAGCAAAATCTTTCCTTGGTCCGGCATAGCTCGTCCCGCTCCTCGTGCAACCGGGTGATCGTCTCAGCATCCCGGTCCGCCCTCTGCTGCAACATCGCAGACCTCTCCTTAGCCTTTAGCTTGAGGTCTCTTTCCATCTCTAGCTCCGCCAGGAGCTCACCGGCCTGCTCACTGGCTATAGAATCCTTCTGTAGTAGCTCGTCCTGCTCCTTTCGAAGCCTAGTGACCTCCTCCTCGTACTAGCTTCACCCTCGCCGATAGGTCCTCAAACATCCCATGAGCCTCCTCCGCGTCCTGACGTGCCTCATCCTCCCGCTGCTAGGCGGCAGCAAGCTACGCGCCCACGTCTCCTCGTAGCCGGGCCTCCTCGGTAAGATGATCCCACTCCGCCTTTTGCTCGTGAAGGAACCAGGATTTATTCTGGCTATGAGCAATGATACACTGAGAAGAAGACCAATATAAAAAATACAAAACACAAAATTGCATGAAGAAACAAGAAAACAAAGGAGAAGATCAAGCGAATACCCTGGCTAGAAGGAACGAGGATTTTGCGTAACGCACCACTGGCCTCATTCAAGGCATTCAACACAGCTGAGAACCCGATGTTAAGATTTTCCCGCTCTAGGCTCCCAGCAGCATCGTCGAGCGAGAATAGATCTGATGTTGGGTCCTCGGCGGCCATCCACTGGAGCGGCGGCTCCCCCCTTATGGGGGAGCATCTGCCCCCAACAACAAGACCGAGGGTGGCCTCCTACCAGGTCCTCCCCACCACCTGCCATGATGCTTGGAGACCTTCCAGTCATGTCCTCCTCCATCTGGCCTGCCCCGGGTGCCACGGCCTGGACCACCGGTGGCGCAGATTGCGCCACCCCCTCGGATGCCACCATGGTAGTGTTTGATCCCGCCAGGCTTATCATGGTTGTGGCCACCTCCGTCTAGGCCTCCGGTGGTGCAAACTATGCTGCTCCATCAGACGCCACCGCAGCGGCATCCAACTCCACCCAGCCCACGTCAGGCGCCATCACTTGGGCCGCTAGGGGCACGGAATGCGCCACCCCCTTAGATGCCACCGTGGCTACGTCCGGCTGCTCCTAGCTTGTCGCGGTCATAGCCACCTGCTCGACAACCACCAAGGGCACGGGCACCACCGCGGGCATCGCTGGACTAGCCAACGAGGCCGCAACATTAGCACCGCTCCTGCCTGAAACAGGGGCGATGTCGAGCAGTGCCATCCATCCCTCCTGAAGGGCAAGGCTCTTCTTAGGCATCAGCCCCAAAGGGTGGCCCCGTCGCAAGAATCAGCAAAAGGGAAAAAGGGCATAAGGTCGGAACGGAAAAATAAAAAAAAATGAGGGGAATCGGTGACATACTCTGACGCTTTCGGGCGGTAGGTACGTTTTGGGGATGAACCCTCGGACTCCTGCTCCAACTAATGTGGGCGGGACCATTTCGAGCATACCCCCTACTCCGAGGCAGGCGAGCTTGTCTCCCTTGTCTCTGGGAGCGTGGTGTCGGAGTTGCCCCCCTCCGCCAGTACCTCAGGGATGGCCTCGGATCCATCCCCTCCAATCCACCGATCCTTCGCCGACACCCCGAGGGTGACAGCGGATCCTCCGGCTCCCACCGGACCTAGAGGCAGGTCTGGCTCCACCGTCCCCGCGGACTCACTTGCCCCCATGTGGAATAGGAAGGGTCCCTATGTGGGCAACGAGTCCTCATCTTCCAGGTCACCCCAACTCATGTTGGCTGCTTCCATATTGCCTTCTTCTTCATTAGACTCATCGTCATCATCATCGTCTTCACTGCTAGCCTCCTCTCCTTAGTCCCATGCCTACTGCTTCCATATCAACTCCTTCTTCTTGAGCTCCCTTGTCCTCTTGTCCCACTCAACCGTGGTGCGATTTGCCACCGTCAGAACCCGGTCCTTCGGCTCTAGGGCCAGACTCTCCTTGAAAGAGAGTCTCCTTGGCTTGTCCCGCCATCCCAAAGTTAGCATCAAGGGGTCAGAAATTCAAGCAAAAAAGGAGCACGGGGAAAGAAAACTTACGAAGTCAAAAAACCTTGGTTCTGGCAGCATTGGGGGATGCCCCAACACCGGATACACATGATCAAGGATGTCGCTGGTAGAGTCCTTCATAGGCTCCATCACCTCCTTGATGCGCTACGCCACCTCAGAGGGAGGAAGCACTTCATCGACAAGCACCGTCCCTTCAAACAGCACTCCAGGCACCATCCGGTGCAGGGGCAGTGCGCACGCCATCAGCGGCGCCACCCTCCTCACGTGGTAGGCACCAATGATCCTCGACCCCTTCACGCCTCGGTCCTCTAGAGTATGGAGGGTGGCGAGAAGATCGGTGATATGCTTCTTCTCCTTGGTTAGGACACCCCACTTCCACGACTCTAGGGCCTCTTCAATGAGGTGCCCTGAATACTTTGGCAGGGGGCATTGACGTCGTCCCTGACAGTAAAACCACTATGAATGCCACCCCTTGTTGGAGGACAACAAATGCATCAATGGGTAGTTGCTCGCCCTGAGTCTGGCATAGATGAATGCTGGCACATCCCATCGGCACACTCACCTCCTTCCCCCCAATCCACCTCTTTGACAGACTGACGGTAAAGAAGTGCCACCACAGATCAAAGTGAGGATCGATCCCTAGGAAACCCTCACACAGGGCAACAAATGCCTGCCATATGTTGAACCCCATTAGGGAGTAAGATGCTGCAACTCCACCTAGTAGTAATCCAACAACCCCCGAAGAAATCTATGCATAGGTATGGCGAATCCACGCTCCTGAAAGATAGTAAAAGACATGACATACCCTTCAGGCGGCTGATGGCTGGTCCTCATCACCGGGCAGCAGCCACCCCTCGGCAGTGGCCGATGGGCGGAGAAGGCCATGGTAGACTGAGGCCCTCCAAACACTAAGGGGTAATTCTGGATCTGCCCCACAGCTCCATTGAGGTGTTGGAAAAAAAGGTGGGTGCGAGCTTGACGGTGGCTATGACTGTGGATGCAAGCCTAACAACATGGTAGTACGGGAGCTAGAGGCTAAAGCAATTGATGGTGGAAGATTCAGACGCGAATGCCAGGAGGCAAAATATGGAACCCTAGGGGTGAACCCCGTGGTTTTATAGGGGCGACGGATGCGAGAAGGGCAACCAGTTCGCCTCGATCTCTGAGCCTACATGTGCACCACCGTGTCACCTCATGGGACACGCGCACATGATCCCTATCCCTTCCTAAAAAATCACTGCCAGACGGTTCGCCTTCCCCAGGCGGACCAGGACTCTCTCTCCATCGAGGGGACACGGGTAACAAAGCTTTTCCCTCTAGCCCACCTAGGGCCCCAGAGCCAAAGGGCCATCCCAATGAGGGATAGGCTCACAAACTATCGAGACTATAGGACGCAAGCATCACCAGGGCCTCGATCCAGTAGTCGGGTCCTAGCTAGGCCTGGCCCTGAATAAAATCCCCGCGAACAAAATACCACGATTCTCTTAAAAAATATCCAGTTGACGAAAAACCAAGTCTTTTAGCCTTACTCGCGAAGGGTCCGATACTGCCCCCAGGCGACTCTACTCGAATCACCTAGGGGCTCGGGGGCTACACCCATCAGGTGCGCTCAGCGCGCACCCTCTAGCGAATTAACTCCGACAAAATCGAAAACACCCCCTGGGTGATTCTGTCCGAATCACCTAGGGGCTACTATCAGGGACCTAATACTAGGGGTACCCCAGGAGATGGAACTAATAACCATCGAACAGTTAAAAACTCCTAGACAGGACAAGGGCGCCACTGCGTTTCTTGCCCGAATGACGGGAGTTTGGTTTCGCCTCGCCCGACGCTCGTGGGCTAGCTCCGCCTCGCCCGAGGGCTAAAAGCTAGACTCCTCCTCGCCCTGATGCACGTGGGCCAGCTCTGCCTGCACCGAAGGGCTAAGGGCTAGACTCTACCTCGCCCGATGCCCGTGGGCCTAGCTCCACCTCTCTCAAGGGCTAAGGGCTAGACTCTGCCTCACCCGACGCTAGTGGGCTAGCTCCGCCTTGCTCGACTGCCCATAGGCTGGCTCCACCTCGCTCGAGGGCTAAGGGACTAGACTTTGCCTCAGCCTGAACCCCCGAGGGCTAGGCTCGGTCTCGCCCAATGGATAAAAGTTAGGCTCCACCTCACCCAATGTTCGAGGATGGACCTTGCCTCGCCCTGATGTCTAAAGACTAGTTCCGTCTCGCCTGACGACCTCTCCCCGCTCCCTCATGATGATAGGTACAGGGTAAGACAAGACTGTTCGGGTCAACCATGGCATCGAGGACCATACCCTATGCCCCTATAGGAAAGTACCATCAGGGCATGACAGGATGGGCGTTTAGACCCTTCTAGGCGTGGCAAAGCCTGAATAGTGTTGTGAGCGTATGCTCTTCACCCTATAGGGTTGTAGGCACCGCCTTCAGCCTCTGGGCGAAGAACCTGACGTGGACATACGACAACCACTACATTCCAAGCGGGGACTCCCATCCTCTATAGTGGCAAATGAGCAGTCACCGCACCATCTGCTCCCCATGGTGTCAGAGATTGATAGCCCTGTCTGACACACCGCCCGCAGGGGTGGGACAAGATGCACCCACTTGCTAAATGAGGCCATGGCATGGCCTACGAAGATCAACAAACACACCACTCCTGACACGGTCTGCCATGTTATGCAGAACAGGCACGAGGAAAAGGGAGACCCAAATCCTTTGAAGGACCTTCTATACTCTTGATATTTTCCTCTTTCTCCCATCTGTAACCCCTGCTCCCACCTTGGCCTATAAAAGGGAGGGCATGGCTCCCCACTAGAGGGACCGACTTTTGACGGATAACACAACACACATCACACACAGCCAAGCTACTACTAGGCTCTTGGCATCCTTTCGACCCTTCCATCAGAGACTTGGGACCAGTCCCTCTCTCGACCATTTATACCCCCTACTACAAACCATTTTTTGGTGCTAATAACATGAGCAGCAACAGACTGGATATAGGGACATTCCGCCCGAATTAGTATAAATCTTGTGTCCTTTAGCGCACCATCCGGGCGTAACGCGCATAAATATAAATTTACTTGTTGGTGCTTATTCGAAACACCGACAACTCTATAAATACCAACCGTTGCTCTCCTTAGGGTTTGGGTTTTGTTTAGTTCTTGATTTCCTCGTGAAACAGACGTTGTTTTGCTGCAACTGTCGCTGCCAAGGCCGCTTGCTGTGAACCAGGGCCCCAGTTCTTGATCTTGTTTGCCTGTGGTGATTAGTCCTTTCGAATAAAGACTTGAAGTCCTTATTTTCATAAGCCTCATATTTATTTGCAACTTCAGATTGCGTTCATCCTGTTCTTGCTTGTGCTCTCGATTCGCTTGTAGGAAAGCCTTCTCGGCGAGGCCAATCGTGTTCGCATGGTTGATAACCAACGGAGCAGTGGTGTGATGGTTGCGGGGGTCCAAATTAGTCTTGGTTCGAAGCCTAGATCGTGAATGTTGAGTCTCCACCAATCGACGCTATCATACCTTTCAGGAAGATCAGGCCTAGTCTACATCAAGGTATGTGCTCAGGATAATAAGTCTAGTGACTTGACTACCTTTCACAACAACAGACGGTCCTTAATCGACACAAATAGGGAAAATAGTGTAACCAAGCTAAGCCCCGTTGGCCGTAGGACATAGCCTGTTACACCCACCAATACCCATACCATATCCCTGCCCTGTCTCCATTTTTCCTTTCATCATTTTATCATGAGAGTAATTATAATAATCATCTATTGTGTGTAACGGACAGGTTACTCACGCTACCAAAAACCAAAGCATAGCAGCTACCCAAACCTGCACTAGTAAGACTCTTAGGACAGATATATTTATGAATGTGGTTTCCATAAAATTCCTGTAACATAAATGCACATAACATATATAAATAGTGATTATCAAAAACAAGGGGTTATGCACTGGGGCTTGCCTTGGGCAGGCGTGGTGTCAGCTGAGTCAGTTAGTGGTGGCTCCAGGACCTCCTCCTGTATGAGAATCTCCTCCTCGTACTCCTCGATGATCTCCTTGAACTCATGATCGCTAGTGGTCAAGATCTCCACCAACTCATTCTCTACATGCATGCGATGATGATTCAACACTTAGCATTTATGCAACAGCAACTCTTAAAATAAGAATACACATACTAAGCTACTAAGCTAGCTCTAATGACTAAGATACTAAGCTGACTATCATTTTCATCAAGCAAGGTGTTGGATTCAACTAACAAACACCTAGCTTTACAGATGAAGGATATATCTTTATTTCTACTAATGATTTAATGTATATTGAAACAAAGAGCGTTTAACTACCCTAATGCTTAGTCTATTCTAAGGCTACAAAATTACAGTGAGCACATAATAATACAATGAAGCTACTATAAATATTTTAGGACTAAAGCTATCACCAATTTACCACAAATTTTTTCCTACAATATTTAACCTAATAATATTGAGCACTCTCAAATGATTTAATAGCTCCTAGGTATCAACATGTATATACATGAACTAAATAAACTAATAGATAGAGCACAATTTTAGGAACCTAACAAAATTTGTTTCACAATGTTTGGACACCTACATGATTTTATATGATTTGCCAAAGATTAGCTCAAAAATTAAATTAGAAAACTATTTCTAATTCCTTATGAAAAAGAAAAATAAATGGTTGCAGTGGCGCGCGGCCATCCACAATGGCGACACCATTGTTCTAGTGGGCTAGGGTAGCTACTAGCCTAATTGGTTAGCAGCGTGAGCATCAGGAGGCTACCATGGACCTAGGCTGAGGTGACGGTTGGGGTGCGAAGGATGACAGAGGAAGGCTAGCCACGTGCGGCCGAGCCATACGATGGTGCACCACGGAGGCACGGTCACATTAGCGATGACGGGGAGGCGGTCGTGGCTCTGCTGACGTGCGCAAGGTGGAGAGGGAGGTGAGGCGAAGCTGATGGTGCAAGTGAATTGGCTTGGGAGGGATGGAAGGAGGGCTGCCCACATCCATGGCTGGACGTGGCCTTATCGGCATGGTGGCGGGAGAAACTACAAATTGGAGCTTGGCCTTGCATGGTTCAAGACTAGGTAGGGTCTGGTAGCGAGAGGACATGATGTGAAGCTATGGATGCACTAAATTGAATGGAGGTGATCGTTCATAGGGTAATTTGATGGCGTGGCTTGACAGCGGCAGCAGAGGGGGAAAGAGAGAAAAAGAGAGAGATGGGGCAGTGGTAGGTGGGCTCGGCTCATCCTCGCCTTGGCGGGACATGGTCGATGTGACCCTAGAGGCCCACGCACAGGCGCACGCATTTGCGACCGGCGTGGCCCACGCGCCATAGTGCCATTAAGGACAAGGCGACGGTGAAGCCGACCACATGCGCGCGGCAGAGGCAGCATCGCCCTAGGGCCGACAGTGGTGCAGAGATGCAAATTGAGGCATGGACATGATGATGAGGTGATGACATCGATAGCGGCTGTGGCATGGCATAGGGCGAGTCATAGTGTGGCAGCGTGGTGGGGCCAGTGGCAGCACCGCCCGGCTACGCAAGCAGCATCAGCAGCTCCGTGTGCTAGGGACCAGTGGCTGCTAGGCCATAGCCAGGCTAGAGTAGCCATGGCCAGCCATGCGAGGCAGCATGCGTGCACACAGGACAACTAGCGTGGCAACGCCGAGTGCCCAAGCATGGTGACCACACTGACGTGGCCAACCAGACCGAGACCATGTCATGCATGAATTTTAAAGCACCTATAAAAACTAAATAGTTGCTTCTAGATCTAAACCATCTTCACCTTGCTCAAGATGGCATATTAGACTACCAAATCGAGCTATAACACTACACCACCCCTTAACCCAATCTCTCAAAATAATTTGCTAAACATAGCAATGTTGAAAATGCTAAGCCGACAGAGTCAGCTATCACATTCATCGCTCACTCAATAGACTCAGATAATACAATGTTGTTATCAGAGAAAGAGAACTACACACATGGAACATTATGTAGTTTTCCATTAGTTGGCATCTGAGTGATTAGGCAGTTATGACCGGCATAGACATTATCTGTTGGTTAGTCAGTTTCTCACAGCCTTAGAGGATGTTTACCCCATGTATGATCTCATTCCTTATGGAAAGTTGTCCATGCTATGCCCACTAGGGAAGCATATGATGCGAGTAGTTCATTATGCTCCAAACCACCCTTCATACACCAAGAACAAGTACTTAGAACAATGCTATCTTGGATTCCTCTCAAAGTAAGAAGGCAAGTTTGGTTTCCTCTTAAAGTAATAGTGGTCTCTTGGATTCACCTCAAGAGTAATCATGCTTAGTGCGAGTCAAGGAAGAAAATTCTTCAAATGAGTGTAACTAAACCTCACGAAAAATCAAAAAGTTGTCAGATCCCTAATCGCCTCTCTTGTGCTTAGGGGTTAAGTAGACTTGTGCTATCACAGCCGTTGTAAGTGGATAATATGCTTCTTTTCCCTTAAAAGTCTTTCACTCTGAATCTTGGGATGAGATTCTAATAAGGGGATGGGTGTAACACCCCAAGTGTTAGTCATGAGTTAAGCAGTGAGTTGGACTCAAGTAAGGATATCAAATGATGAACATGAACTTGGTTCACAATTTGGAATAGTTTCATGGAGTCTGGAATCAAGAAGTCACATAGAATAATAAGTTATATTTTGATGGAATTGCTCTGTGTTAAGTGAATGGGGCCATTTGAGGTCGACCAAGCCTTGAAGCCAAGCTCGAACAATTCTAATTAAACTCATGAACATAAGTCATGAAGGGTTCATGCTGATCAAGCGTCAAGAAAATACTTTGAGGAAACAAAAGGATAATTTAAGATTTATCGTGATACTGCTTTGCCCAAAATAAAACAATAGTTTTTATTATAGATATGAAGTTTGACCTTTAGGCAAAGTTGCATACCATGATGTGTACAATAAACTTTGTTTAAAGACCAAAGACTAAATCAACCTCTAACCTCACCAAACAGTGATCACAAATTTGATTGCAGTGTTGTTTCAGCCCCTCTAGAATATTTCCAAGTCCCTGATCCGTCGTAGCGAGTTGACATGTTTGTGAATTTTTATCTTCTAGATTTGTGTGACAACTCAATTGGATTTCTTACTATGAGTTGGAGTACCATTTGTGATGGAAATGACAAAACAAGTCTCATCACTTTTGGAGCACATTTGGATGTTCAAAATTGGTTCCCAAAACTGCTAGTTTCACTCAACTTCATGGACTTAACTAAATCCTCTGATTTTCGATTTTAGTTTCTAGTATCAATCTTTGGAGCTTTATATCTTACAAACCGATTTGTTTGAGACCACACTCCATTAAGCAATGTTTTAGTACTCTTGTAGCCCTACAACACAGTGCAATTGGTTGGCCAAATCATCAACCGATTAGAGAGTTAGAGGTTAGAGAAAATGGAGTCTCAGTCATCGTTTTTGGGGATGTTTGAATTAGCACAGCTATGTCATGGCCGACCATGTGTAGGGGCTCAACATCATGTGGTGCCCTCTCTGCTTGATGATCGCCAGCTCGCCATCGCACTTGTGATCGAGTTTTGGAGAAAGCCGACACCATCTGCTTTCTCCCTCCCGATCACTCGCTCCTCTCCCTCACGTTTTCTCTCACTCACCTATAGCCGAGCAAAGCCTCACCATCGCTTGCCCTACTGTCCTGAGCACCCTTGTGCCTGCTCAGTGCCACCTCTGCGCCCCTCTCCATCTCCTCCACCTTGGATATACACGCCCCACCCTCACCAGCCACCTCAGCCATAGACACTCGCTCCCCGCCGGTGGCCGCATATGTGGCCAGGCCACCTAGGGCTGCCTTGGGCCGAGCTGAGCTATCCCATGGGCATGCGTGGCCCACCTAGCACTTTGCCACCATCGCTTGCCACCGGAGACCGCCCCACCGGCTGGCTCGTCGGCCTCCCCTACTCTCTATTTGTGGGAAGAAGAAGAAGGACCGCAGGTAGGAATTTGAAGAAAGGGAAGGACCTATCTACGAAGTCTGTGACTATGTTAAATAGTGCCAAGTAGTATCTTTCGGCTGTGGGTTAATTAGTGGAAAGTTCAGGGTCCCCGATGCAAGAGCATTTTTCCTTTATGCATAAATCATCTGAAACTTTAGAAATTCATAGTAAATTATAGAAAAATTGTAAAATAGTAAATGAACATGTTTTGGAATCCTTGTGAGTAGATCTATGCAATAGTTCCAAAATATCATATGTTTTATTAGAAAGTTTTACACATATTTATCTTTGTGATTTGATGTTTTCTAGGGTTAAATTCATATCTGTAGTTTTTGTGCTCGAAATTGTGTGAAATTTTTATGGTAGTCTTTTGATGTCAAGTTTATGCTGTGGTAAAAATTTTAGCTTCATTTGATGCAGTATGGTTGACCTATTGATTTAAGTTGTTCCATCCTTATTTAAAGGTTTATAAATAATAAATGTTTGTAAATATATAAAATGAAGTTCCACTACCTTTGTATGATGTTGTTGTAACCTAACAACACTTAATATGGCTATGTGTTTACATAAAATATGGGTCTTTAGATTTATCTTGTTCTCACATGTTGTATTGCAATTAAAACTTGTTTTGATTGTAGTAATTAATTTATAAGACCTAAGCATATAATATTTTAACAGTAGTCATGTTTTGTCATCGCCGATCACTCATAAAAATCTCATCTCTAAATTCCATGTTTGTAGCATCACATATATTTAATATATAAATCATTTATAAAGGATGAATGTGAGCTTACTAGTAAATAATTATATATATATTTTTCTTATGAAGCTCCTAGTGCTTGTTGAATAAGTAAAATGTTGCTTAGTTATGTTAGGAGTGCTTTGAAGTGTATGAATGGCTTATGTGTGTGCTATCTTGATTAACCAATCAAGTAATAACTTTGTTGCATATGTGCTGATTTGGCTACATGCACAGTTTCTGTTGAATTGATAACTTCATGATGCAAATAATGTTTTCTATGAAAGTGGTAAATACAAAAATTGTAGGTAACTTCCATATCTAGCTTGTCCTAAATTTCATGATTTGAGGTCAACTGGTTTGTGAGTTATAGATTTTACAAGTTCCCTGTCAGGTTTTGCATGAGATCTATTTAGATCTGAGAGATTGCGTTGTTTGGCTTAGATAAGCTTTGAATCACCTATTGGTGATAATATAAGGGTTGTATTGTTTTTCTTAAGGTTTCTAAAATGTCTAATATTAATACTTTTGGTAGTCTAGAACTCCAGTTATAGCTGTTCAAAGTGGAAAGATAGATTCTGTCCCAAGTCTAGATAGAGATGCCTTCTTTGTATTGTTTAACCCTTTTAGCTGTTGAACTCCAGTTATAATAATAAAGTTATAGAAAAGATAATAATCTTTCTAAAGAGTTAAGAACCATGTTTGTTGAATATCTAGAAGTCCATTTATGCATTTCTGAAGTTCATGTTAGTTTTCTATCCTTGCTGTGTAGTTCTGCTTCCTTGTGGTCTTCAACCTGATTAACTAATGAATCAGCTCTAGATAATAATAAGAAAGTTGTAGGTAATTTCTTGAGCTTTCCAAAAAGGCTTATACCACCCTTTTTTTTGTATGTGTATATCTCTAGTTATGGTTAAAATAAGAGACTGCTATGCTACTGCCAGATTATGTGCATGTGCTTAAGTTGATTGCTATAACTTGCTCTTGTTTTGTTTAAACATGTTTAGTTAATTCATGATTGATGAGTGGTTGCAATAGCTGAAACTTAAGTTGACTTATGTGCCATGCTTGATGCACTTGCTACCTCTCAATAATAGTAAGTGTGATGTTTAGTTAAACAACTCTAAGTGCTTATACCTTCTCATGTAATCTTGTGTTTGTCTTGAATGCTTTTATGTGATGCGCATCTCATGTTGCCATCCTTCACATTCATACATCTGCATTGTGGATCTCATCTAGGTACACTAGATGAACCACGTGAAGGATGTAATGTTGGAGCCAAACTCGAAGATGGTGTTTGGTGGATCTACCCCAAAGATAGAAGGACCCTTGGAGTGCATGCCTAGAGTGGAGATGTTGCCCAAGGCGGTGTAAGCTAATTGAACTAACTTTGTGTTGGATCCTAGGCAAGCCTCGGAGCATTCTAAGCCTCCTACCCTCTCTTTTTATAAATGCACAAAGTATAACTTTTTGTATGATGCATTTGGTGGATAGGAGTTGGATGAAACCATTGATGCATATTCCCTACCTTGTCCACTTTTATAAATACTTGTACCCTTACTAGTATAAGTAGGTTGATTCATGGTTAGCCATGCTTAGACCAGTAGAAGTCAGGTGATTACTGTCACTTGTAGGATAGTTGGCTACTATGACACGGTTGGCTATATTTGCTATCATGATAAATAACCTTGTGATGATGAATAAATGGAGACTGGGCGGGATCTGGTGATTGTGGGGCAGCTAGACATGGAGCTCTTGTGTGCATGTTTTATCCCATCTGTGTTGATTAAGGACCACATCTGTGTTGACATTCCATAGAAGCTTTAGTTAATAAATGCCTTTGTAAAGCACATGTCAGTTACACTCAACAATAGAAAATATGTAACCCCATCGCTATGTCACACCCCAAAATTTCTTATTTTGGGTTGTACATAGAAAACACAAATTAAAATAAATGTTTTGATATTTGATAAAAATGTTCAAGTTTAGTTTAAGTTAGTGTCAATTAGTTATAGGAAAAATGTGAATCTTCAAATTTTTCTAAATTAATTTGATGGGATATTGCTTGATGTGATGTTTGCTTATTGTTTCTTTGTGTGTTGAGAGTGAGCAAGTCTTTAAAATGCGTTTAGTAGGTTGATCTTCCTTCTTCGGCACGCCTTTATCATTTTTTGCAATCAAATTCCTTGTTTCTTAGCTCAAGCTTTCATTCGCAGCCTCTCAAAATATTTTCTTTGTAACCCAAATCACTCCTTTCAGTTTCTCATCCATCAATCAATCTCTACAAACTTCTCGGGAATTTTTTTTGGCTTTTCGTGGAACTTGTTCTTACTTTTCTATGAGTATAATCTAATTTTTTAGATGCTTCAAAATACCTTTTTATGAGCTCCAAATACTTTACTTAGGTTCCTCATGTTCCAAAATGTCTCTGAGAATTTTCCCCAAATTTTCAGAGCTTTCGGAGTATTTTTTGTAGCTTAAATAATAATTCTAGATTTTTCTAGAATTATTTTATTCATGAAATTAATTAATTTTGAAAATAATAAATATCTCCTTTTTCCACCAAAGCCCATTTTCAATAATCCTAATAAATCTAAAATGTCTATGTTTTTATTTACTAATGGGCTTTAATATTTATTTAGGCCCATTAGTGTAGGTGGATGGTACGTCAATTAGTACCATATCGGTAGTTGACGTGGAGGTGAGGAGTTTTTCTCCCTATATATATGTACCAACCCCTTGGGCAAAGCACACCAAAACTACCGTAAGGGGAGCGCCTAGTTTGGAAAATCCCTCGTGTAGTAAATTAGAATTTTCTCCTCCATCTCATGTCGCCACCAGCCAACCCTGATGATGTCTCCTGTGAAAACCATCGCCACAAGGTAGCTCTCTCTCTCTACATTGTAGTATCTTTCTTTCATCAATCCATCATTGTTTGATCGTTTGCTCATGATTCTTTGTTTGCGGTAGTGTTTTTTGGCGAGATCCACCATGGACGCCATTTTCTTCTTTGTTCCGACCAACCTAGCCCTCGTCGTGCCCTACACCGCCAGTGGCCGTCACGCCATAGCCCCTGCCCAGGCCAAGGCCCCTCCGTTCCTTTTCTTCATATGCTTCATGTGAGGAGAAGGATGGAGGTAGAAGATGAAGTATCTACGGTTCTGCCACTAGTTTCGTAATATCTTCGATGTTTGTTCGTTTTAATTCCGTTTTGCTCTGTTCTAGTTGCGTTAGTTTCATATAGTTGCACTCTACATAGTAGTGTTAATGTTTTCCATGTCACATGTTTTTCTATATGTAGTTAAATATTAAACTGATTAATATACTTTCATCGAGTTTTATAATTAAAATCAATATAGGTTCTATACTTATGTATTTTATATATAACTGATAATATGATTAATTGCTAACATAAATGTGTTTCTAAATTATAATTTGCTTAGGATAAAAATGTCATATAAAACTTGTTTATATGCTATCATATGCACCTTTGTTTTGTAAATATTAAAGTTTAATCTGATTAAATTATATGAAGACATTTGTAACTAAAACAAGATTAGCTATAACTTGACTTTTGAAACTAAATATGTTTTGATTAATCTAAATTAATACTATTCACATAGTTTTCTTAATTAAAATAATTCAAGCTCATAGTTGTTTCTTTTATAATATAAAACTTTTGATAGTCATTTCTTTTTAACAATAGTTCCGTTATCGGTGTTTCTTGCGTTCTCTCGATCATAGCAGCGAGTTCTCTCTTAGCACGCTGTTTTTAAGCTCTTGCTCTGCTGTTCTTAATTGCTTTTATTTGTTCCTTGTATGATTGCCTATGTGTGGTGCTTGCTATGAGTAGACGAGAACCATTTCTGGACGCTGAAGATCAAAAGGTGATGACCGAAAGTTGATGGTATGAGAGTTGAGAGCAAGTGTTTAAGGAAAGTATAGCATGAGATCTTCCTTGTTGTCCTATACACCTTTAATCATTTAATTCATGCTGCATGTATCCACCTTGAGTACCACTAAGGATTTCCTAGTACTTTATTACTTGGTACCTTGATTCCTATGGGTTTATGCATTTGGGTAGTATGATGCTAGCGCTCAATTAAAGACCATGATCTTATAACTTGACAAATGGTATATGCAGTAAATGTTAAAATATGCTTTTTAGCAACTTGGCTTAAGAGGGCTGGAGCATTGGGTTTTTATGGTGCTCTACTTTCTCTCCCTAAGGGCTTATCTATAAGTGATAATCCAGGACTTATAGTACAACCATGAGAGCTATGACTCTGGCTTTGGCTTTAGCTAAGTAAACTGAGCTTTTCTAGATCGTTAGTGGTTACCAAAAGGAGCAGGAGAGGCCTAGGTTGCAGAATGGCTTCTTGTCTCTTAGGGTGTGTATAGCCTGCATGGAATATGCCACTCTGTTAGAGGGGCTCCATTTGCCTAGTTGTTGAAACCTAGTGGCTACTAACTTGTTAGAGGGACTTTCAAAAGGCTTCATTGTGAACCCTGTTGACCTTCCTTGGAAGTGGGTCAAGTGGCTCATGACCTTGGGTGAAAGGGCAAACCACGACTTATGGGTAAAGATGTACAACCTCTGTAGAGTGTCTTCAAACTGGTATATCAGCCATGCTCATGGTCATGAGTGGCCTAGACCCCTTATGGAATAGATGATGAACACTAATGACACTAATGATTATTTTTCTTGCTATACATTAATCTTGTTTACATGATCATGTTGTTATTTAGGGCTGATGCTAAACTTGTTGCTACTAAATTGCTAAAAT
Source organism: Miscanthus floridulus (assembly GCF_019320115.1). Lineage (NCBI taxonomy): Eukaryota > Viridiplantae > Streptophyta > Magnoliopsida > Poales > Poaceae > Miscanthus > Miscanthus floridulus. The sequence goes on along the minus strand of NC_089594.1, from coordinate 45,142,853 downwards.
TATGACTCACTAAAAGCTAACTGTAGTTAAACCCGTGTTGACCTTTTGAGCCTCATGAACCCTATGTTATATTTGTAGAGTACGACATGTGCTCACCCTTGCTATTTCCCCCACACCTTAGTCTATAGTAAAAGTTGCATGAGAAGATTGATGAGGACACGAAGGTGTTCCCAGAAGATTGATAGGAGTTCTAGGCATATGTTACCCCCAGTCAACTATCCCTATGAAGAATGGAGCTTGAAGATTAGTTACCATTCTGCGATACTCTGATGTAAGTGTTAATATAGTTATGTAAACATTATTTAATAACATTGTTTCTGGTATTTTCCATTTTATTGTTATTTGTGTGGACTTCCTGGGCACACATATGGTGAGCTTGGTTTTCTTTGGAAAACTGGGCGTGACACGCTATCTACATATCCTTGGTTCAGCCACTATAGTAGAGCATACGTCATAAAACAAATTTGGGTACCTCTTCCTCTATGTTCCCTAGCTTTGCTTTGTCATCGGCACCGTTGTTCTATCATCGCGGTCATGGAGCTGGTGCAGCTGATGTTGATGAAGGGGTACCAGATCTAGCTCTATCTAGGGATCAGATCCAGTCAATCATGACAGGTGCCAAGCTAGGTAGGGGATCCAAATCTGGCTTGTACCGTCGTCGAGGCGGTCCTTCCGTTGTCAGCCAATCGACCTGCTGTCAATGAATTAAAGAGGATCCAGCTCTGGCTAGGGTTTAGAAATGTATGAGAGGGTGCGGCTAGAGAGTGGAGAGGGAGTTGAGCTGCTCTTCTGATGGCGCCTAGGGTCTAGAGCGGGGTGGCAGAGGGGGCGGCTGGAGAGTGGAAAGGGAGGCCATGGGACTAGGATTTGGAGCTGGAGGAGAGACGGTATGGCTAGAGAATGGAGATGGAGGTGGAGATGGCCACTCTTTGCGCTTTTATGTGGCCATCACATTACCATAAATGCCCTTGTCTAAAATTGATGGCATGGTAAACCTATTTTCCACGCGGAGGGCTAAAGAGAGACATCTAATTTTTAGTGTGAGTTGGCGGGACTGCTCGGCGCGGTGCAAAATCAAATTTTTGGGCGAGCAGATAGCCCCGTCTACTCAGCAGAGACAGGAATTTTGGGCAGCCTTAGTTGTTGCCTTTTTGGTTTTTTCATAATATAAATAAACATAAAACTAAAAGAGGATGATAATAAACCATTAAAAGATCCATAAATTTGACACCTAAAAATATACCAAAAATGAAAAAAATAAACCTGCTCGTTGCAGCTTATTGCGTTGCAACTGGCGATTTTTTGTGTGTGTGTGACTGCATCTACGACTATTTGAACTAAGGCCTATATTATGAAGCATGGGGAAGGCATGCCCAGGGATGGAAAACCCTCCAAAAAAACTAAATGTCTTATTCAAATGATATCCCCATGGATTTCTCACCCTAGAAAAGTAGTCATGCATTCTAAGGTGCTTTGAGTTTCTAGAGAAGAGAAAAAAATTAAAGCATCCTCCTCCTGGCTAGTGCTCTTGCAATTCACCAACTTGCCAGTACTCCAGATCATCCTCCTCCACACTAGAGTCATAGTCGATGTTGTAGGACTCCTATGAGATCAAATATACAGCGGCCAGACTTTCTTGTTCATAGTAAAATTCAATAGCAAAATGACCATGTTGGTTGGTTTTGCCTGCAGGTTTCTTTCTGGTTCTCTTTCTGATCTGTAGTGTGGTAAACATGCATAACAGAATTCATCTGATCAAGTTTCGTGTCGATGTAATGCCTAATAGAGGAGCCACATGGCTATTCAAATTTTACAACACATGCAAGAAAGTCCGAGCATTGTAAATTTGACTAGGCCAGACACATCTTACATTCTACTAGAATATTCCCAACATGTCTAGTATTGGAAACTATTTGACCAACCCGTGGAATCCGGGATGGCATTTACTGGAAGCCATCTAAGGTTCTCTACATTCGAAGCTATTCACTTGAAATTCCATCTCATAACTGTCCCTAGGGCATTCATCCCGCAGCTATTTAACACCGGGTTCCCTTCAAATCATCCTTGCTCCAACTCCAAACCAATTCAAATCATAGCTACAAACTAAACCACTAGACTCATGAGCTTCGCTGGAGATCCTGCTGCCTAGTTTTCCACTTTCAAACACCATGTCAAGTGTAGAATGACGTTGAAGAACATCTTCACCATCAAGGATCCATCTGGCAGGAGCATCCTTGAAGCATCGTTCTCTGTGACCCTAGAAAGCATGGTGACCAAGACCCTCAAAGTCGGTGGTCACTGATAGCCGATGTACCTCCTATACGAAGGTGGCAGCGCCACTAGGATCTTCAAGGCGAATCAAGCCGTCAGCATCCCCGGCGATAAGGAAGGTGTCCGTGATGTCCTCTGTGGCTTGATGAGGACATTCATGTGGCTACAGCAACTCAACCTCATAGATGAGCAGTGGGAGGACATCCTTCTTGAGCTCGAGGTTCCTGAACTCATGGCCCTAGCGTGTGAGGCCTTCTAGGATGGTTGCATTGCCCATGCCATGCTTGAGCTTTGGGTCAATAAATAGTTGAAGTTCATCGTGTTTGAGGTGCTCTTGACGCTCTACGCAGAGGCAGAGGAGGCGCCAGCGGGTGTCCGAACTGTAGCATCTTCCTAGAGGATTAAACATCTAATCCTATGGCCAGCCTAGCTATGGAAATGCCCAATTATGGCCACACATTCCACCGCAAGTGCATAACCAAGTGGTTCAGTCGAACATCCACCTGCCCGAAGTGCCGACAAGATTTGTCTATGTATCTTGACCAGACAGTGTAGAGATTCCTCTCGCACTTCACCGAAGAGGATTATTGATTAAGCTCATTGTTTTATGTTGTATAAAATACTTATTACGTGTCATACTCCTCTATATATATTTGGTCAAAATTCAGAATCTTTGAGTAAATCTCTGCTCTGTCGCTCTAACCGATGTGATCTCATCCGCAACTCCGCTTGTTTTATTTCCTACCTTCCCGGAGCTCTCCCATTCCCTCTGTAGACCTAAACCATAAGGAATGTGCAGTTGCCTTCTCGTACATGTGCTCTACACATAAAATACATGACTTCATGCCATCAGGCCAGACACCCAAGGCAACAAAAAAACAAACAAAAACCAACTATGGAAACTTCATCCACTATAGCATCTTCACTGTCCGATGCATTCAAAAAAATGGTAGGCGGACTTTCTTGCTTGTTCAATAGCATTTCAACACCAATGACTCTTCTTTTTTGTATTAGATTAAGGCCAGACTTGCTCCTCGGTTCAAGGTTCTGGTAAGTTTAACAAAGTTTGACATGGACGTGCAAATAAAACAACATACTATATTAGCAAGGGGTTCCTACTACATGAGCTCAACACATACACTACATGACTTCATGCTATCCCCCAGATCAAAGCTAGTCATGGCTACTACTACTACTAGTAGTAGTACTATTGATACATGACAACGAACAATACCTAGAGCACACAAAATCTCAATGTCGTCGAATTGGTTTGGTCCTATTGAGATAGTTGAGGTCACAAGGACTTCCGATCAAGTTGAGATGGTGAACCATCTTGAAAATGACGCAGTCTCCACTAACGTCGACATTGTAGTCAGAGAGCCGATGGACATCCGTAATAGTGTTGCAAAGCACAAAGATTTCTCTAGAATCATGGTCTTCAACAACTCTGGTAATGCGTTGTTGCCCAACATCTAGACGAACAATAGCTTCAACGATTAGGCATCGTGTAGCTTGGTCATGTACATGATGCCCCTAAGTCACAAGCAACCTATTCTATTCTCCTAGCTCCACACCTAGCTACCAAAACACATCGTTTATTGTAGAGTACACATCCGTGGTATGGTAAGTAGTTGCCATCTATAAACATGATTTTGGTTAGAACAAATGACAATCAAGGAAAGGGGGAAGCAATGAGGTTAGCAGACACAATAATAAGTTTATACAAATAGTAAAGTTTGATATGAAGCACATTACCTTTATCCAGATCCTAAAACCACCAGGGAACGTGATTGGGAAAATGCAAATGGGTGAGGGAAGGGGGAGCAAGTAGATTGATGCAATGCTATCGGACAAGGGAAGGGGGATGCTCCTTTCATATAGACCTTGCATGGTTGACGAGAGTGAAGTGAATGCAGCAGGAAAGCTGGACATAAGAAGGAAATGAGAAAAGGAGCTTTTGACCACCATGACACGCTTGAGACTTGAATGCCTAGTGCGGTTGTGATGGGTCTTTTCTATACTTTTTTGACTCTAATCCAAGCAGTCACAATAGTCAAGGGGTAGACTGGTTGCTATGGCATTCAAAACTAATGACCCTTTATACTGTGTCCTACAAGATCAAATATACAGCGGCCAGACTTTATTGCGTTGGTAGTAAAATTCAACTGCTATGTCTCATCCATTATGCATTAGATCTAAGGCGATACTTGTTGAGATCTACTCCTCATTATATGGTTCTTGCAAGCTCAACAAATTTTATTGAAGACTACTAATACATGTTTGGTTCTTGCAAGATCAAAGCCTCTCATTACTACTAGTACTACTAATACGTGTTTGGTTCAACAAACCAAGGCACAAAGCAACCTTTGCACGGTTGCAATGAGTGAATTGAATGCATGAGGAAAGCCTTTATAGTTATTTCACTCCAAGCATTCACAGCAGTCGAGGGTCAGACTAAAGAGTGAAGACGAGTTGCTCTTACTTCCGTAAGCAATTTCTCTTGCTTGGTTTTGTAGAGTAGCAGTTAGGTAGAGATGGCTACATGGTTTCATAGGTCCTGATTGTCTCCACTCACTTGGCTGTGGCTGAAGATGCCACTTCAAATCCAACTACCTTACTAGTTCTTCATGCATGCAGCCATAGCCGGTGCAGCTGTTCTTTGTAGCACTAGCCGATCTGGCAAAAGTTCTAGTCATAGCTCAGTAGCAGAGTAAAATGTCCGGGCTGGTCAAATTTACACGACTCGGACTATGAAGCATGCATACGATTTACAAGAAATAGGTAAACATCATTTCATCAATACTATACGAAGTACTTGTCTATATATATTTGGTCAACAGAGTTTAACCCACCTAATACAAAGTTCAACAAAAGTCCATTTACATGGATATTATTACAACAAGATAAACTAAAACATCACAATTGCCTCCAATGAATATTGAAAACACAAATTAGAACATCAGTGTTATGAGATACTTGAACATCACACCTATTTCAAAAATAGAGAATAAGGGAATATCTCTAATGCCATAGATACTAAATGTTAACATCATCTGACCATGTTGCTGCTGCTTAGTTGAAGGGAACTGCATGAACATCACCAATCTCTGGATCATTCGGAACAGATTATAAGTTAACGGATACTATGAGAAAATACTTCTGCACCATGGAGCTCATAACGGTATGAAAACAAAGTCTGGAGATCTACATTTGAATGAACCGCAACAAACACATAGGGTCCTAGATGATCCTCAGCAAGACGGTAGTTTCAATGGCCAAGAACTTGATTAACAACTACAAAAGCAATGTACCACCTACTGTAAAAGTTAGAATGCACTGCAAGCACTACAACCCTTGTTTGTAGGCCATGGTGAACACAAAGCTCGAGGAAGACATAGAGATACACAGACATGTCCCAAGAATGATCTTAGTTTTTCATGATCTGTGTAAAAAATAAATAATATGCAGAAAGCTTTGGGATGGAACTGAAGCAGGAGCTCTAGAGAGCCTTCCTCTCGCACCTTGTCTCTACTGTTATATAGTAGTTCATGCCTTTGTGGGTCATGGGATCGACCACCCCACTGACCCACGCATGCGTGACTACATGCCCACGACCCCACATATACGGCGCAATAGTTGACACGATCTATATTTTGTTGTTTCATCAAAACTATGATCCAACCTATCAAGATTTCTTTAGTATTGGACTGTCTTAGGCCCTATTGAACTTGCAAGAACCATGCAACGAGGAGTTCATCTCAACAAGTATCGCCTTAGATCTAATGCATAATGGATGAGACATAGCTATTGAATTTTACTGCGAATGCAAGAAAGTCCGATCGCTGTATATTTGATCTCTAGGACATAGTATAAAGGGTCATCAGTTTTGAATGTCGTAGCAACCAGTCTGCCCCTCGACTAGTTGTGACTATTTGGATTGGAGTCAAATAAAAGTACAGAAAAGACCCCTCACAACCACACCAGGGATTCAAGTCTCAAGCGTGTCATGGTGGTCAAAAGCCCCTTTTCTCAAGTATGAAGTCATGTTAATCATCTGTAGTTAGAACTGGTATGTATTGGTAGTAGTTGGATGACATTGAGTAGTGGGATTGCACTGCTCTCCTCTTATTTGCATGTATTAGATAAAATTTGTTGAGCTTGCAAGAACTATGCAGTGATGAGTTCATACAAGCAAGTCTCATTTTTCCTCATTTTCCTATGATGCTTGTTACTATGTCGTTTACAATTTTAAGTTTGGGCCCTATTTTTAAATCTAGGTCAGCACGTAGGATTGTCCAACCACTGAGAAACAACATGGGCTGTACTTTAGTGCACCATGCAATGTGACATACATCGAATGGAACTTTGTTTACTCCTCTGCTAATTTTCCAAGAACAAGGGAACATGGAGCCCCTAAACGAGCACCTCGCAAACCTGAAGCACCCCCAATCGAGTATGGAGCCCCTAAATAGGAGAGAACCCTGATGATTATAGATCTTCTATTAACACAAGATTTGCTACGATTCACTTTCCTGAGACACGTTTACACGGACGCCTAGAACTCGAGCGAGGCGCCATTTGATTCCTCAAGAAAGAACCGTCGCATTGGACAATTCACTTCCTCGAGACATGTTTGCACGGTATACATGATCCTTCAAGAACCTAGAGTCTCCGCCTACATAAATCGCAGGCCCTATTTCCCCAGTGCTCTCCACCTCGTCATAGTCTTCGTACTCCACTCTGACGCTGCATCCATCATTGTTCGTCGCATGCGCTCTAACTTTGCTTCTTCCTTGACTACATCGTGATGGATGGGCTCTCGATGGAGTTGGCTGTGGACATCGTTGGCCGCATCACTGAATAGTCATATGCCCCCATGGACAACCTTGCCAGCTTGTGGGCAACCTGCTCGTTCATGCATAGGGTGTGGGGCACCACCGAAGTCGGCCAGCGCATACCACTACGCTGGGTGCTACAGCATCAAGGTTTCTAGGAGTGCCAATACTATGCTGACAACTATCATGCCCTGCTTACCACTAAGCTAGCCAGTGTGGGGAACTTGGAGGCCTGCTTCCTCGTCGGCTTGCGTCCCATCTTCATGGAAGCCCACAGGTCGTTGATGCCATTGATTGAATGGCTTGAGCACTCCACCGAGGCAGGCCATAAACTTGGCATGCATGTCTTCTCCCTTGTGCTCTATAGGTCCAATACCGGCGGTGACAATGATGACATTGCTTGGCTCCTGTTGAAGGAAGGAGCTCGAAGGTGCTGACGAAGCGAGGCTGGCTGCACTACTATGGAAGAACCAGACCTATATGCGGTGCCACAAAGACATGCACTAGCAGTTGCAGGACATGGTGCCACAGCATGTAGAGCCCATTCTTCGCCCCGTTCTTCCCCAAAACGAGCATTGCACAAGCGGTGGCTGCGGTGAGCCCATTGGATTTGAAGAATGGGACTTGTGGGCTAGGTTCTATAGGGAGTGTAGGATCTCACAGGAGTGCTATAAGTTATTCACATCAGTGTGGTAGATTAATTCTGAATTTGTGCATGTTTAGTTGTGTTAAAAATCTATGTATATATATTTGAATTTCGTACGAGCATGCACCCTTGCACACATAAGAAAGTCAGGCCTCTGTACATTTTAACAAGTTGAACAATATCCTCCATAGTTTTCCTCTTTTTCCTGTGATGCTTGTTACTGTGTCATTTACAATTTTAAGTTTGACTAACATTATAGGAAATAGTAACAACATCTATGACATAAAAGATCACACCAAGTTTAACATAATCTTATCTAATTCATGTGAATGCAATCACACAAGTATAATCTAAAACATCACAAAAGATCTCGCCGAATCATGCAAATAGAACAACATTTTATACTGAATCTGACAATGAGCTTAATCAAGAATCTTGATCCATGAAGTGCTTCTCTATGTATACATAAAGCATGTATACTTCATAGCATATAGAAGGTATGCCCTGTGTATACATAAAGCATGGCCTCACTCACATTGTTTGATTCCACCTTGCATTACACGAAAACCCCTTGCCTCACCTCGCAAAGTCCCAAACTCTACCTCCCTGTCACTTGCCGCAAAGGTCATGCCCATGAAACACTACTTGAGGAAAGGTCGCTTGGCTTCGGTCCCCTGCTTCCTCCAGTGTACTAGCTCTCCCCGCTTCAAGGAGGTAGGGCCGATGGTGTGTCCTGCTTCGGTGTCAAAGGAGGTGGCATCGACGTCCACTCATAGTAGGCTAGTGTTCCTATCGTGCTCTCACCCACCGTCTCCTAGACTACCATTGCTCTCCCCATTGTCCTTGATGATGACGCTGGCGCTAGCGGCACCGGTGGTTCCCTCACCACTACCACTCCCGGTGCACTCCACTTGACCATCGTCGTAGGCTGCCTGGGCTCCTCTATTCTTGCTGGCCCATGTCATGATTAGGTCTCATGTATCCTCGTGCTCTTGCTCGGCGTCCACTGAGGACATGTTCGAGCGCTCTCTAGGTTGCATTACAACAGACTCGGAGGATGATCGTTGGCATGGGTATGCAACTCCCATCCTCGAGAGCCAAAAGCTGATGATATGCACCAGCCATTATGGCTTGTTGGTTTGCCCCCTATGCCCAGAGAGTGTGTGCCATGGTTGGACACAGTCCATCATCAGGGAGCATGTCCTGGCATGGGCTAACCACCACCCACATGGGCTTGTACGCCGTAGACAAGAAGATTGCCTAGAATCACGCACTAGCGACGAACTAGGGCTAGATCACCGATGGGGTCAGCCATCGGTGATTTTGTGCCATGTGGCACCAGTTGGATTGGTTAATCATTTGCCTTCTAAATTAGATCACTCTCCCCCTTATCATCTAGGCTTGAACTTATCTTGCATTATGCAGCGATTCCTCCATGGTGATGCTGCCCCCCATCATGGGGCTTCCCACCGGTGGGGCTAGAGAGTCGTCCCATCACCATTCGCTACCGTAGAACCCAGTTTGTCCCCGCATAGTCCTCTAGTTCTAAAGTGGGTGAATCTTTAGGTGACAAAAAATATCATAAGTTATTGAAGCATTACCACTGAGGTCTGAGCATTGTTGTGTGTGTCCAGGCTGCACGCCAACATGTTGCTTAGTGATTTGATGGCCGCACGTGCTGTACTTGTCGTGGCCCAGCAGGAAGCCACCTAGGCATGAGAAGACACGGCGGCCATGGTGTCCGAAGTCATTCATCAAGCAGCTGCCATTGCACTAGCCACTACCTAGCTTTAGTTTGGTGAGGCAGTGAATGTCTAGGTGGTGGAGCAGAGTTTTCCTGCCGAGATTGGACGACAATGAGATCGATGATCTCATCGAGAGCCTCTGACTTGCCGCCAACGGCATCTTAGCGAAGCTGAACGTGGAGCAGATCTTGCACGCCCGCCTTGACCCTTGATCTGTGGGACATATCAGTAATTAGAACTAGTATGATGTCTTATTAGTCATATGTAGTTAAAACTAGTATGTCTTGGTAGTAGTTGGATGACATTGAGTAGTGGGATGGCACTGTTCTCCTCTTATTGGAAAGTATTAGATAAAATTTGTTAAACTTGAAAGAACCATGGTAGTGACAAGTTCATATGAGCAAATCTTGTTTTTCCTCATTTTCCTATGATTCTTGTTATTGTATTGTTTACAATTTTAAGTTTGGGCCCTGTGTTTTAAATCTGGGTCGACGCGTAGGATTGTCTGACCACTAAGAAACAACACTGGGCCAGGACTTTACTGAATGGCAAGGGCAGGGATGACATGAACTTTTTTCTATCCTTGTGTATATGCGATGATGGTTCTTGTTGAATATTATTAGATTAATTACGAAATATCACTCTTGATTCTTGCAAAATGTATTTTCATTGTTTATGATATCAAATAAATATCATTAGATTAATTACGAAATATCTTTGTTGAACTTGCAAGAACCTTGCAGCGAGGAGCAAGTGTCACCTCAGTCTAATGCAGAGCAGAGGAGCCACTGATACAAATAGGTATGGACTAATAATACAACTAATTGGCTAATTATTAGAAACTCTTGGAGATGCTCTAAGCACACCCAATCATGAAGAACAAGCACCTCGCACACTTGAAGCACCCCCAATCGAGTATGGAGCGTTGGAACAAGAGATAACCAGATGATTATAGATCTTCTTTAACACAAGATCTGTAAGAAGATCTACAATCATCTAGGGCAAGCTCCTATTCAATGGTAGCACCTTGCAAAGGATGGAGAAGGAGCACCTCACAAAATTTGCACCAGCACCTCTAGGCGATGAAGAAAGATGATTGGCTCGCAAGTGTGTGGATTGATCCCAAGAGGTGCATCTAGACCAAGGTTAAATAGGCTAGCCAAAGATGGAGAAGTGCAAGTAATGGTGTTGCAAGTACTAGAAGTTGGGAATTAACTCACTCTGACTTTACCGTTGATAGACCAAATCTGACCGAGCTGGACACATCTCACTCTTCACTCTTCAGTCTACCCCTCGACTACTGTGACTGCTTTGATTGGAATCAAATAAGTACAGAAAAGACCTATCACAACTGCACTAGGCATTCAAGTCTCAAGCATGTCAGAAGCTCTTTTTCTCGATTCACTTCTTGTGTCCAGCTTTCCTGGCGCATTCGCTTCACTCGAATATTTTACTGCATTCGTAAGAAAGTTTGATGTGGTACATTTCATCTCATCGGACATAATACAGTATAGAGTTGTGAGTAAAACTATTGCCTATGGAGTGGCTTTGATCTATCTTGAACCCAACACATCTTAATTTTGTGTATTTGATAAGATTATAACTTGCAAGAACCATGCATCAAAGATTATTTTTATTCAAAATTTTTATACTTCACAAGATCACACAAGGTCTAGCCGTCTAAAATCTGGACTACTTGGACGATGTGGTCCTACATTATCGAGCAGGCGCACACACATGGGTTGCGTCAGTAGCCTGTTGCAGCAGGGGGACGTCGCTTTCGGCGAAGCCCCACCACCCACCCATGCAAACGTCTCGGGCGTGGGGTGGTCGACGGCCCCAAACTATAGCAGTAGAGACAAATGGACAAGAGGGAAGGTTATACACCTACTACCTTCTCTATCTAGAGCTTCTGATTCTATCCCAAAGCTTTTGCCTTCCACCCTACTGCACCATCGACGCCTCCTGCCAGACATTCAAGTCTCAAGCCTGTCATGGTGATCAAAAGCTCTTTTTCTTGATTCACTTCTTGTGTTTAGCTTTCCTACTGCATTCGCTTCATTCTCATATTCTATTGCACTTGCAAGAAAGTCCGAATACGGCACATTTGATCTCGTTGGAAACTATACAGTATAGAGCTATGAGTAAAATTATTGCATACAGAGTGCACTCGGTCACAACATTCATATCAGTAGTAGTCATGAGTGGCTTTCCCCTTCCGTTGATTGACACTAACCAAAATCATGCTTACATATGGCAACTAGTTACCATACCACAAATGTGTACTCTACAACAAGCAATCACAACTTTTCCCCTAACCACGTCCCTCTAGTATATTTGATGAAATGACATTTACCTATTTCTTGTAAACCATTTGCTCGCCTAATAGTATGAGCAGCATAAATTTGAATAGGATGGACATGTAACTAGTTTCAATTTTATATGTTTCCTTTAGGGATTCAACGAATGTATTCGTATGAAACAGGTTTTCCTATATAACATGAGATGTGTCTAGCCCGGTCAGATTTACGATGCTCGGACTTTCTTGCATGTTGTAACACCCTAGTGTTAAGCATTGCATTTGGCATTTGCATTTCATGAGCACAAGCTTCATCCAAGCATTCAAGAGCATGAGCATATGAAGTTTCATTTTGTCGACATGGAATTTCGTCCCGTGCCGAGGGCACACAAGCAAGCCAGAAGGGTCCACTCGATGGAGCTAGAGATCCGCCTAGCTTCAGCGTAGGGGTGGTCAATCCTATGCACTCCTCCCGAGACGAGCTAGTCAATTTGACCTTGCAATTGACAAGGAGAGAAAGCTTATCAGTAATTAAGGGTGGAATATGCCGGTGTTGCCAGACAGTCCCGAATGTGTGGCTCTGAGAGCCGATATGAAAGGAGATCGACTAAATAGCCAATTCTAGCATATTCATAAGAATAAATTGGTTAAAGTTCATGGGGTTGTGTAAGAAGAATCGGTTATTGTTCAGGATGAATATCATTCTTTAAACAAATATTGGTCAATGGCAATAAGATATTAACAATAATTAGTTCATGCTAAGTCAATTATTGCAAGTAACCGAACTCCTTTATAAAAGAAATAGTTCATCATCATTCAACCATTTAATAGAGATAAATCATATGAACATATTAGATCTCATTTATCGCTATAACCAGTGGGGCATGAGGCAGAATCATGCAGGCCGTAGAAACAACAATAGACTCGATGACCCTAACTTATTACTAATATTAGTGGGGCATAAGGCAGAATCATGCAGGTCATAATACAATAATAAGATCATGGGGCTAACACATCTTTCAACCTATTGCTACTTCAACAATCTCGTGATGCGAACTGTTCGTGAAAGCACACGATATCGGCTAAAATAGCCGATTCAGGCATAGTGCACAGTTAAGGTCATATCTTCTCAGGAATAGATCTACCAAATAACGATCCCCACTTCACGGTGCTAACAGTGGGGTGTGAGGCAAAATCACACAGGCCATGATAATGGGCCATGCAATAGTTTTCGCTAGCCAATAGATCTACTCAAGATCAAATATGCCTTAACCACACGCTATGCACGATCAAGATTGATGTAAAACAGCTAATAAAACATAACTCGTCGTTTAACATATAGATTAGATCAGTTTAGATTAACTAATGATGGGTTAAAAAGATATAAGGCTGATCTAGATCAATCCCAATTGGACGAAGTGATATTATTGTAATTAAAGAAATAATGGAAGCAATAAGCAATATCGGTAACTTAATGAATCTATCCGAAGGAATGCCACCCTTAGAGTCGATAACTTGACCTTAATCTAGTTCGAGTAGGGGAGATCGACCAGATTGATGCAACCATACTTGAACTAGACAAGAGTCGATAACTAACTCATACCAGAGTCACAGTGGAGGTCGACCGGATCGATGCAGCCGTACGAACAGAGGTATAAGCCATGACGGTACTTACAAACAAGCAGTGGAGGTCGACCGGATCAATGCAACCATACTTGCTAAAGAACTCACCGAGATCTACTCTACTCCTACTCCTAAGGGGTGGCCGGAGGCAAAAAAGTAAGTAACTTGTATTTGATTGATTGTGTGTCTCTTACAATAGTCGGGCTTTGATATTTATACCAGGACCTGTGCATGACTCCTGTCTAAGCACGACTCATCACAATTTTTTGACCCTAGAGAAAACATTCCTAATTTAAGATAACTAGGACTCTAATCTTTCCTTTTTGTAGAGTCCAACATGTCTCATTCTTGCACCAATCATAGCCTTTGTCATTATCTGCTGGCGCTATCTGAAAAAAGTCGATTCCAATTTTACATTCGAATTAGCTGGTTCCGATCTGCATGCAATTGATTCCTTGATGACATGATCTTGGGAGCTTTTGGGTCCCTATGACTCTTCTTCCAAATTTTGGTGTAAACACATGCCCCCCAATTTTTGGATAAAAGTAATTTTATTCCAAAATTATCACGTCCGTGCTCCCGATAAGTCTGCAGTCACGAGTAAAGAATCTTGATCTAGGGTCTACTGTTTGTCGTCGTCTATGTCAGCTCATGAGCCCATGCTTCAAAACTTTATCAGAGCATAATTGCTTCATGAACACTTGGATTCATCCTTCTTGGCTGGCTATAAAATGTCTATCCGACCCTGGTGAGAGCAACTCAACAATTCAACCATTTTTCTCTTCTACCTACCTCCTCGAGTGTTTCCAACTCCACTAGACCCTCCATGGTCTATCCTTTTGCTATGAAGATCTCAAGCGGCTAGAAGAATTCTTGTGCATAGGGTGATTGTGTCTCCCATCTTAGCACCTTGTCATGCAAGAGAATCAGCTACTATGGCTAGAAGAAGTCTTGTGATATCACCTGTGTCTTCTCATAATGCTCGCAAAGCTGTTCTAGTGTTTGCAAGGGCTAAAATGCATGGACACTTTTCCCTTGTTCATTCCACCAAATGCCCACTGGGAAAGCCATAGGATTCTTTCCCATAGTTTCCCAGTCAACGAGAAATCAACTAGGCATCTGTTAGGCGGGCGGCCTTTCCCCTCCTCCTAGCATAATTTTATCAACTGGCCGATGTGACTTGGTTCACAATGACCTTCGGCCTTGTGGGGACCCAAACTCCCTTCGATCCAAAGAAGCCTTGGTGAGTCGGTCTCTGGTCAATGTAAGTTCTCCCATGATATTTTGTAATTTGGGGAAGCAATAAGTCTGAATCTGTTATTTCTTCGTCATCTATCTCCTGAACTTCTAGAGTGTCGATCTGTTTCTGTATCTTATTTCAATTTCACACCTCAAGTGAAACCTATCTCCTTGCCTTCCTAGGCTATATATACAGGCCACGGCTAGGGATTGAAAAACAACCCACTTCATTTCAAACCTTCTACATCCTTAGTATAGTTCCTGCTTTTTCATAGGTTTGAGATCATGGAGAACAGCAATAGGTCTGTTGAGGAGGCTCTTGATGGATCTGCATCATCGCACCAGCGCATCCATCATCAAGAGGGTGCACCTTGTGATGCTCCTATCATTCTAGAGTAGAGGGACGACTCTGCTCAGCCTTTAGGGTCATCCTTAGCACCAATTCGTCACCAGCTCCCTCGCTATCCGAGGAGGCCGAGAGATAATGATGACCTGATCGCTTCAATTGACTAGACCGGTGAGAGACTTGCCGATTGCCTCTCTATTGCAGAGTCGGTTGTGGCCATAGTTCAGAGCCGATCACCCCCTGAGGCCAACTCGGTGTGGGAGAGGCTAGCCAAGGCTGAAGCTAGAATCGCTGGTGAGACATTTACCATAATTTTCTATTTCTTCTTAACTTTTGCCTCCAACATCCTGATCACCTCTTTCTTAAATCCTTTAGATCTATTGGCTCAGTTGGAAAGCCTTCATTTAGCTATGGACCATGTGGCAGGATTCGTTAATGCCAGGGGCACTGTTCTGGTGGTTCACTTGCATGACATCCCGAACCGCATCAGAGAAGTCGCTCTTCATGGCGTTCGTCATGGTGCTGCCATGGCGTTGACTGCTGCGCAAGTTCAATTCGGCCATGATCTTCGACTTCTTCCCTATGGAGTTCCAGCCATTGGATACCCTAGAGATTCTGAGCGCCTGGTCAAGGATTTCTTCGATGCCGCCAACTCTATAGCCCTGACCTCCTAGGCCAATGATATAGTAAACAAAGTGTTTTTTGGTCTGTAGCTTGTAATAAGTGATATCAGTAAACAATCTCCTCATCTCCAATGATTTTCCTTTTACTTCATGCATCACTTTGTCCGTGTTTGCCTCGCTCCTATGGGTGATACACATCATTCTAGCTTTTACCCCTCTGGGTTTACCTTCACACTAGAAGCGATACCCTTCTAGTATCGGCTATTAGAGCTGACAGCCAAGCAAATTGGTTGTCAAGCATTAATCCAAACATTAGGGTAATATTCCTTTAAATATTCTCCATTTGATTGCTCTATCAAATTCCTCTTCTCCTCTCAGTGTCTCTAAAATATAAATATTACCTAGTGCACAACGTTTGATCCGATAAGGTCTCTCCTAATTAGGCGACCATACTAGCTACCTTGCTCTTGGCCATCAAGGGAAATCCATCCCTAGCTTTCTTCGGAGTCTTATTGCCATTGACCATCATAAGTACATCCTCGAGAGCATCCCTAAATCAGCCAAAGGAGGCAAACAATAGATCATGGGACCAGATGTTATTTGGCTAGAAATGTTGAGAGCAATCCATGATGTTCCAGACATGAAATCTGCATGTCAACGCGTATCTTGTGTAGAATCGATCATACTCTCCGTTATTTAATTACGCTTCTTGTTTTGGCTAAATAGCCAATTTGATACAACCGATCGTAGACTTCTAATCTTAATCCAATTAAGTCTAAAAACATGGCTTTTATTAAGAGAACCCTTCAATTTCCTGCCCTTAGTTGCCCAACGCTGTATTCCCATTAGCATTAGTGAAGTGGCGCTTCGCCTTCCATTAATTGCGGTTGCCTTTTGTGTGCCCCGATGCGTCCACCTCTTCGCTTCATGTCTTCAAATACCAGCCGATGGCTTCGGCCTCAAACACATCTCCACTCGCAACTGTTCCTTTGCTCTTCTCCGCCTACTGAAACCTTGTAGCGGTTTTCTTTCTCCCTTCCATAGATCCAATCATTTTTCATGGCCGACGAGGACAACCAAGGGAAGCGCACGGTGGAGGAGATCCTAGAGGACAAACATGCCGATGAACCGGCGTCTCTGACGCATGAGGTGAGATTGACATTGCCTATTTATGATGATGAACTGTTCTGACTCGCCTACAGGTTTGTTGTGAATGATAGTCTTTGTCCTCTCCCTAGGGCCAGCAGGCCCTCTAACACTGCATCTTCTATGCTGGCCTCATTGTCGGATTCTTCTGACTCCTACAATGGTGACAACGCCTGGTGCTACCTTCATGAGTGGAGGATGGCTCATAATCATTATTCCGAGGAGACTTGGGAGAACGACCAACTTGAGATTCGCCTTGGGGTCTCTCAGGCCACCCTTCATGCAGTTGAGGAGGAGGCAGCACCGCCCGAGCGCGACTATCCGAGTCTGACACCAAGGTGGTGGGTAAGATGAATTCCAGGAACTCCTCATTCTGAGTTCCATTATCTTTATCTTGATAGTCTTTTTGTTCCTATGATTGTCAGCCCTGATGGTGTAGTTGGAGTCTCTCCAACTAGCGGCGAACGTGACCGTGGACGCCGTCAATGCTCTAGGTTCCCCATCACCGCTCATCTCTAAGACATCTCAGCCCGCGTTTAGGAGATTGCCCTCCACAATGTTTATCACGGTGCGGCGGTGGCACTGACCATGGCACAAGTCCAAATTGGGTACGAGCTCCATGCCATGGAGACTGGTTTTCCAATGGGCAACGACCCTAAGGAACATGAGGACCTACTCAAAGAATTTGTTATGGTAGCAGAGGCCATAATAGACATCACATCCACCCAGAATGTGGTGAACAAGGTCCTTGATTAGGTTGTATCTATGGTAATTCAATGAACAAAGACTCCTGTTCTTTTCATGAATGTGTCTTAGTGCAATACCCTTATGTATGACTATTTTTGCTTTTTGTTTTTGCTCTATAGGCAATACATATTGTATCGGCTTTTATTGTCTTTGACGATTTTCATTTTTTAAACTAGAGGCGATACCCTCCTAGTACTGGCTATTAGAGCTGAGAACGAATCAGCTATCGAATGTTGATCAGAAGTTAGGATAACATCCCGTAGAACTTTACATATCAAAGGTCAAACGATTAATCAACCTAGGTCAAGGATCCTATTAAGTGAAACAGAACTTATTTAAGAAATCCATTAACTCTGAATGGCACTTACAATTTGACTCAGCATCCACATACGTCGGCCTAAACCCATCTCCAGGACTCATGCTTATCTTTCCTTTAATCCAATGGCCGACATGAAGTCATGACTTTTCTAAACAAACTCTTAGATTCGATTGCTTGCATTGGCTGTTGGCTTTCATTGCTGATCTTAATGAAGCCTCCTTCCCATAACTTACCAGAAAAGCACTCGAAGTCTCTTGGTTCCCATAAGACTGGATCGACTATTGCGATGCTCACAGACTCAACAGCGTGAACCAATTTGACATCATCCCCATGCCATTGAATCAAACACTGATGCATGGTTGATGGCACACAACAATTAGCATGAATACAATCACGATCGAGGAGCAGGCTATATGACCCTTTTTCCATCGATGATGAAGAATGTGGTGAGTAGAGTCTTACTCCTGATTGTTAATTCGACGTTTATTGCCCCTCGGGTATTAGATGCATTACCTCCAAAATTCTTAAGCATCATGTCAGTCTCCATCAGAACTCCTGGCCCTTTGCCAAGTTTATGAAAAGTGGTGTAAGGCATAAGATTGACAGAAGCACCTCCATTCACTAACATCTTGTTCATTGGCTTTCCATCAACAAGACCTTTCATATATAAAGCTTTTAAGTGCCATTGCTTGACTGGTTTGTCAAATATTGCTTGTTGTACAACCGTTAACTTGGCAACTATCTCCTCATATTCTGATTCATTGAAATCCAAATAAACTTCTTCATCTACCGGAGCTCTAAACTCTAATGGCAATAGAAAAGCCATTTGGATATTAGCCAATGGTTGCTTTCTATCGGCTGTTTGCTTAGTACACCACACTTGAGGTTTATCGGATGCCTGAGCCTATTCCATCTCTTTATTCCTTAGGCATTGCACCCTTCTCTTCTAGCTTCTTGTCAAACCTCCTGGACACCATTGGCCTTCCTGCCAAACATATTTTCTTTCGTTGCCTTCTTCTTCATAATCATCCCAGTCCTGGTCAATAACTCTTTTCCCCAACCGATTATGAATACTTCCATTTTTTAAGCATTGATCCATGTTATTATGATGATATGCATCTTGAGCATGGATAGACTAGGGGTTGGTTTGAGATTGCCTAAGCTCCCAATATTGATTGCTGCATTCTAGATAGTCATGTCTAGTAGGCAACTTCAAACCTTCATTCCAACAATGTCTGAAGAAAGGACATTCCAATGTGATTCAGCTTGTTTCCTTTCATACCTCATTCTTGATCCTTTAACAAATGTTGATAATCCTTTTCCTTCCACCACTACCATTTATTCAGCAGGATCTGAGATGTAACTCGTGGCTTTATCGCCCCATCTTTTGACGTTTCCCCCTACTTATATCAGCTCTTTTGCTTAGCGCGACATCTTCTAATGTCTCTATACTCGTTAGCCGATATTTGCATCTTGGGATCGACTGTTCCAGCTTCTCTTGATTTGCTGATGTTAGGACCTTAGTCTTTCCTTTGAGTAACCTAGCATCAACCATGTTTTGATTTCCTAGGAAAGGATTATCATCAACTTTCATTTTCCAAGGCGTATCAAAATTGAGCCTCCCTTGCTGAATAGACCTCTATATATGCTGTCGGAAGATTCTGCATTCATTAGTGGAATGAGAAGTAGCATTATGGAACTTGTAGAACTTCTTATTCTTCAACTGATCTAGGGGCAACTTGATCTATCCCTTCTCAAGCAAGAAATCAAAGAGCTTATCTAATTTGGTGACATCAAAGTCATAGCTCTCCTCAACTCCTCTTCCCCAAGGGTTTGGCACCATAACTATTTTCTTGCCCCAATTCCATTCAGCCGTAGCAACCTGTTCTTCTTCATCTCCATAGTCATCATCGACTGTGTATGGATCATAAGATTCAGCTACTGTGGTACTCTTCTAAAATCGGGTATCTCTGCGCATACTCTGGAATTGGCTATTGAGCGCTACCACCCGTTGAGTCAATCGACCCAAGTTGTCAAATTCCTATCCCAGTAGCTTTTCTTTCCATATTGGTAGCATTCCTTGAATAGCTAAAGCAGCTAGTTGATCATCAGCCAAGTTTAAGGAGAAGCACAAATTTCTAGTCTCCCAGAACCTTTGAAGAAACTCGGTGCCCGATTTATTAGTCTTCTGCCTTATAGTTATTAGATTGGTTATCTTCTTTTCCTCGGTCCTAGTGTAAAAATATGTATGAAACTTCTTCTCTAGGTCAACCCAATTGGCAATGGAATTGACTGGTAATGATGAGAACCAAGTGAAGGCTAGCCCTGATAGGGACAAGGAGAAGAAATGAACTTGATGGGCATCCTCAACTGATGCTTCACCCAATTGTGTAAGATATCGACTGACATGTTCTATCGTGCTTGTACTGTCTTGGCCAGTGAACTTAGCAAACTTTGGGAGGCTATAATTTGTGTGAAGAGTGACCAAATCATATCATTCTAGATATGGGCGTTCGTACAAAAAGGTTAGCCCTTTTGGCTTCAGACTGAACTGATTCATCATCATCTTGGTCACTCTCAACAATAATTCATTAGCTTGCGGATTTGGATTCCTATGCACCTGCTGACCCATCTATGGATTGAAATCCCATGTGCCTTGATATCCTAGATTTGGCATCATGTGAAGGGTGTTATAATCTATGCCATAGTGATACCCTTGTAGAATCTCGATCTGTTAGGTCCTTTGCTAGCTTGCTGCTTGAAGTCTCTGATTGTAGACATAAGGATCTATATCTCTACGAATCCTTTGAATTGATGGTGCTATTTTTTGAGCTAACGACGATATGTGGCATGATGTGCCAAAATTGATCACTTGGTTCTGTCCTTGCCCCACTGGCTGTTGCACATGCTGTACTAGCGGTCCAAGATTATACCATATCTGATTCGTAGTAGTTCCTTGAGCATGTTCAGATGAACCCTAAACTACCTAGACATCACCATTACCAGCTGGTGCTTCTTCTTGATGGCCGGTACTGACTTGATTAGTCCCTTAGATCGACGGATCTAGAATGTTGTAATAAGTAGGCCCACCTTGACCAACTAGAAACCCATGAATCGCCTCTCTCATGGTGTTGTGGAATATGTCCAAGAAAGCTTTGTTATGGCTTGATATGGCATCACAAATAGATTTGTCTACAACTTCCTTAAAGAAACACCTGTCTTCATCTTCAATTGTATCTGTCTACTCGTGTAATAGAACTCTTGGTAGTGGAAATTTTAGAATAATTGTGTTGTCATGTGTTTTGGTGTAGGACAACAAACACTTGTTCTAAAAACTCTTCTGTAGCTTTGCTAATGACACCTTTATCTCCATCGGGTAGATCTTCATAATGTATCTTAAGGATGTCGTTGTTGTTGTGAGCCGCCATGACGATTGTGGGGTCCCACCAGGCATGCCAGAAACATGTGTCGACATGGAATTTCATCCCGTGCCGAGGGCACACAAGCAAGCCAGAAGGGTCCGCTCGATGGAGCTAGAGATCCACCTAGCTTCAGCGCAGGGGTGGTCGATCCTGTGCACTCCTCCCAAGACATGCCAGTCAATTTGACCCTGCAATTGAAAGGAGAGAAAGCTTATTAGTAATTAAGGGCAGAACATGCTGGTGTAGCCAGGTAGTCCCGAATGTGTGGCTCTGAGAGCCCAAATGAAAGGAGATTGACTAAATAGCCGATTCTAGCATATTCATAAGAATAAATCGATTAAAGTTCATGGGGTTATGTAAGAAGAATCAATTATCGTTCAGGATGAATATCATTCTTTAAACAAATATTGGTCAATGGCAATAAGATATTAACAATAATTAGTTCATGCTAAGCCAATGACTATAAGGAATCAAACTCCTTTATAAAACAAATAGTTTATTATCATTCAACCATTTAATAGAGATAAATCTAATGAACATATTAGATCTCATCTATCACTATAACCAGTGGGGCATGAGGCAGAATTATGAAGGCCGTAGAAACAACAATAGACTCGACAACCCTAACTTATTACTAATATCAGTGGGGCATGAGGCAGAATCATGCAGTCCGTAATACAATAATAAGATCATGGGGCTAACACATCTTTCAACCTATCGCTACTTCAATGATCTCGTGATGTGAACTATTCGTGAAAGTGCTCGATATCGGCTAAAAAAGCCGATTTAGGCACAGCACGCAATTAAGGTCTTGTCTTCTTAGGAACAGATCTACCAAATAATGATCTCCACTCCACGGTGCTAATAGTGGGATGTGAGGCAGAATCACACAGGCCGTGATAACGGGCCATGGAACAGTTTCGCTAGCCAATAGATCTACTCAAGATCAAACACGCCTTAACTACACGCTATGCATGATCAAGATTGATGTAAAACAGCCGATAAAACATAACTCATCGTTTAAAGTATAGATTAGATTAGTTTAGATTAACAAACGATGGGTTAAAAAGATATAAGGCCAATCTAGATCAATCTGAATTGGGCGAAGTGATATTGTTGTAATTAAAGAAATAATGGAAGCAATAAGTAATATCGGTAACTTAATGAATCTATCCGAAGGAATGCCACCCATAGATAGAGCCGATAACTTGACCT
The DNA here is from genome assembly GCF_019320115.1 of Miscanthus floridulus. Classification (NCBI taxonomy): domain Eukaryota; kingdom Viridiplantae; phylum Streptophyta; class Magnoliopsida; order Poales; family Poaceae; genus Miscanthus; species Miscanthus floridulus. Next base: position 45,120,377 of record NC_089594.1, on the reverse strand, counting down.
TAATCTAGTTCGAGCAGTGGAGGTCGACTGGGTCGATGCAGCCATACTTGAACTAGACAAGAGTCGATAACTAACTCATACCAGAGTCATAGTGGAGGTCGACCAGATCGATGCAGCTGTACGAACAGAGGTATAAGCCATGACGGTACTTATAGACAAGCAGTGGAGGTCGATCGGATTGATGCAGCCATACTTGCTGAAGAACTCACCGAGATCTACTCTACTCCTACTCCTAAGGGGTAGCTGGAGCAAAAAAAGTAAGTAACTTGTATTTGATTGATTGTGTGTCTCTTACAATAGCCGTGCTTTGATATTTATACCCGGGACCTATGCATGACTCCTGTCTAAGCACGACTCATCACAATTTTTGACCCTAGAGAAAACATTCCTAATTTAAGATAACTTGGACTCTAATCTTTCCCTTTTTTGTCGAGTCCAACATGTCTCATCCTAGCGCCGATCATAGCCTTTGTTGTTATCTGCTGGCACTATCCGAAGAAAGACAATTCCAGTTTTGCATTCAAATCAGCTGGTTCCAATCTACATGCAATTGATTCCTTGATGACATGATCTTGGGAGCTTTCGAGTCCCTGTGACTCTTCTTCCAAATTTTGGTGTAAACACATTTCATTTACCTTCTCTTTATCACATGTGATGTTGCTTATATACTTACATATGCTTGTAATCATGTATGACCAAGGTATGAGATGGTTGTGAGGTCACAAAAATACCTTCGACACATCTAGAATGATAATTGGAACAATGTTTATATTCATGACATAGACCAAATTTGCTTCTAAGTGTTGGTTTACATGGAAATGCCATTTTCATAATGCTAGATTGACTAAAGTGGAACCATAGTTTAGAGAACTTGCATGGCTGTGTGACCTAAATAAAAGTTGTAATTCTTGTCATGAGTAACAAACATTATTTAAGGGTCATGACCTAATTTAGTGCCTAACTTAGTCAAATAGAGCTCACAAGTTTCAACTTAATGCTATTTGTAAGAAAATTTTGCTTTCCAAAACCGGTTTATAGTTTCAGAGTACCCCACTTTGGGGCACTGTAGTTTAAAAACTAGCTCAAATTAGGCCATGATCATTATAGCAAAGTTGTAGTACTCATGTAGCTCTACACTTTGTATTACTAAAGTTTTCAAAATTTTGCCATGGATTAGTAGATAAAGGTTAGTGAACAGGGCCATTTTAGTCAGCCTAATGGCCTTTTCAAACCGGCCAGACGCGCGCCGGTCATGGCTGACTAGATCAGACACCGCGCACCATGTGTCGTCGCTTGCCTGCCCGCGCATCACCATGTCAAGAGGGAGAGTGAGATGGCTACTTCCCATTTCCACTCACTTACGCCATCACTCTCTTCCTCTCTCTCGCTCTCGCGCTTGCGCTCACCGAAGCAGAACCGTAGCACCGCCGTCGCCATGACACCTCCTCTGAGCTTGTTCACTGCCGCCACCACGCCATTGTCCTATTGCTCGCTCGACCACTACCTCCTCTACCTCATTGACCACCCATTGCCTTAACCCAAGCAAAGGTAAATGCCTAATGGCGAGTTCGTCGTAGCCACGCCCTCACCAAAGCACCATCGAGCTCACGCTCGTCGTGGCCATGCTCCACTGAGCCATTTTGTTCACGCTTTTGTCTCATTAGGGTTAGCCTAGGGTCATGTCTATCTCATGCCGCTAGCCATGGAGCCAACGCCAGCACACTGGCACTGGAATGTGGCTGCTCACCACCGTGCTCTCGCCGCCGCCATGCCATGCACGCGGCCAAGCTTCACCACCGCTCCACCATCGCCCTCACCTAACCCTAGGTCTTCACTAGGTATCCCTGAAGCCGCAGCAGTGCTCACCTTGACTTGCCATCATTGGAGACAACAAGCCTACCAAAGTGCAACACCACTGCCCGCCATGGCCACCATAGAGCTAGCTCCGGTGAGCCTCTGAGCCAACCAAGGGCACCCAAAGATGCTGAATGGGTTGGGGAACATGTCGGGGGTGACGCTACCATCGGCGACCTCGCCGTCGGTGAGCTTTTCACTGGTCAACCACCGCCTCTACCTCGGTCTCACTAGCACGTGGGGTCAGGTTGACCTGTGGGCCCCCGCTGTCAGCCACCGTGGGTGTATAGACCGAGTGCACCTAACTTTAGCGCCCAAGTAAATTTGATTTTCTTTATTTATTTCACAAATTTTGTTGCTAACTTGGAAAAATTATATCTAGAGCTTGGAGTATCCAAATGGGGTAAACCAAATTTTGTTGGATTCATCTTGAAGCGTACTATCTGATAAAAATATGAAATTTCTTGTTTAGGGTATTGTTCTAGGAGAATTAAATTTAGCAAGATAAGTGCTTTTAAAATAGTTTCTATCTTGTAAATTGCATAACTTGAGCTAGGAAGGCGATAAAATTGTGATTCCAATTGTGCTGTTCTTGTGTTGACATGCTCTAGCTAGGAAAAATATGAAACCTATAGTAGGCATACTTGAAATATGGTCTTCCTATTTAATCTTAATTAATTGCTAGTTTCTAGTAAAAATAAATGGGGATAAAAATACATAACATAAGATCATGCAAATTTTTACACAGTATTCTCATGCTTGGAGAAAAGTAAGAAAAATATTAAATCTATTGTTTGACACTTTTCACTATGCTAAACTATTTTTGCTAAAATAAGTATATGTAACTTGTCATTTTTATAGAGGTGGCTATACTTATCCAAATGACATGAAATTTGTATAGTAGACTACTAGGGTCATGTGTAGCCTATTGTAATTTTCTAGGAATTTATTGAGCACTAGAAATATTTACTCTGTAAATCATCTTATTATCTAAGGAAATTAATAAATGAATATAAATAAATTAGTTAGGCTTAACAATGATGTTTTCTGTGGTGTGTGTGATGCATATAATCTATTGATATGGTTAGTGAGGCTTATAAGTATTTGTTTATAGGCAACTAGTTAATTATTGCTTTATAATTCAACTAGATGACTGCATGTGTAGTTTCTATTGTGGTGATGATTTCATGATGATAATGATCTTTTCTGTAAAACTTATTAATAACAAAGTTGTATATAACACACTTATATACCTATTATTAAATTTGCATAGTCATAGGTCTTATGGTTTAGGAATTATGGCTGTTAGAAATCTGCTGTCAGAAATACTTGCTCTCTAGACAGATATGAAAGATTGAATTGTTTGACCTATATAACTGCTGAATCACATTAAGATGATTAAAACAAAGTTGTAGGAAAATTCATAAACTTTCCATAATGTCAACAACCATATTATTTTTATGTGTATAACTCTAGTTATGATCAAAACAAGTGGTTGTTGTCTTATAGTCCATAAAATGATTTACATAAGTGTTTGTTTAAGTTACTAGAGAAGAGATATGCACCTACTCAGTAAAAGAAAATGTAACTTATCATCATAATGCAATGCTGCTGAGAACACTTATAAGGATGCATTCATCACATCATATCATATTATACATGTCGTTATATATGCATTCATGATATCTTACTTCATGCTCATGCATATAGGATCGTCCGAGGGGGTCACTCTATTGGAATTCAACAAAGAAAAAGAGGAACAATAGGAGGCACCTTAGGCTATAGCTCTAGAAGGAGAGGAGCAAACACTTGAGGACTTACTTGAGTGCCTAGATCACAGGCCAACTTCCTTTATCAAAGGCAAGCTCCAGAGCATTCTAAGTCTCCCATGTTTTACAAAATATCACTTGAGTCTTTTATGTTTTATGCATTAGGTTATAAGAGTTGGTTGGAAACACTTGATGCATAGAACTACCATGTCTAGATATATACCTTTAACCCTATGTAGGTCTAGGATCAAATATACGCTTAGTCATGCTTAGACCGGTAGAAGTCAGGTGATTTCCTGTCACCTGCGAGATATAGATAGATACCGGAACATGGTTGGCTATATTTGCTATCATGGAAAAGAACCATAGAATAATGTAACTCGAGGTCGAATGGAATCTATGCATAGGTTGACTCATGTGATTCTGTTTGTACTAATTAAGGACCTTACCATTGTTGGCGCTTCTATCGAGATTGAACGCATGCCTCTCACTTAGCTAGCCTGATAACTCATTCTAACCATGAAGTTGAGTAGCTCAACTCAGGCTTGGCCCTATTCTATAAGAGTGCGCACTCTGGATGGTAGTTAGTATCTGCTGGGAGCCAGACATGAGCCCAAGGGTAGGGTAGTCCTGATCATCCTAGCAGCTAGTTGTCCTAATTGTGCGGCGCTGATCAAGCACGTGAAATATGGACCTGAGTTGTAACAAAGGTGACCTAAGGTGACCGTTGATCTAGTCTGCCTGGGTTTATGTCAGGAATAAATTCCCGGCTGGTTGAAATCGATTCAAATTGCCATCTCTCTCGAATAGTGAGAAACTTGGCTAGTCCCAACATCATAGTAACTGTATTATGGAATATGAGGGTTATGATAAACATGGAATTATTACACCGGCTATGGTTACTACTGTATGCTACTAAATGATATACCACTTGTTTGGCACATGTTAGATGCTAATCTAGAGATGAATAGCTATAATTAACTTGATGACCTGAATTATAAAAGGTATAGTTGAATTACTGACTTTTTATGCAAAATGTTGTCAAGCTATCTCCACTTATAAAGCCTTAGCATGATGCTTGGAGTCACTTTATTTTGGTTTATGATGGGTAAGTCCAGCTGAGTACCTTCTTATACTAAGGGTTTATTTCCCATTGTTGATAGATAATACGATGTATCATGGCTACTAGAAGAACTGCTCCTGTCCTACCATGGATGAGGTGTAGGGCCCTAGGCCAGGCATCTCTTGTTAATCCCTCTCTTACGATTTTGTGGAAATGTGATCATGAGCTAGCACCGTATTTGAACAATGATGGAGATGTTGGTTTCAAACTCTATTTGCTTCCGCTACTAATTTACCTAAACTTGGTTTGTAATAACTTTTAATCATACTTTGATATATGGAACTATATTTGTGAACTTTATGTAACATGTGACATGTATGTTGAATCATGTATGATCTTTGTTGTATGTTGGATGAATCAAGACCCTTCGTGGTACTCGACAGGACTACCGGGTTTATATGGGCTCAAGTATGATAGTGCGACCGCTTGTAGGCTACCATTGTACTTGTGCTCTTATAAATTGGACGGTTCTGCTACTGCTGGCATCAGAGCAAGATTCAACATTAATTACCACATGTGTATTTAAAACAAAGGTTTTTGTTTTCCAAAACCAATTTTTAGCAACTTATAGCTATATATAGGTGTTTAAAAATAAAGTTTGCATCTAGAGTGTGCCAGTGATCACTTCCTTTATGCCTAGTTAAGCATTTCAGGTGGCTAAATAAGTACTAACTTAGGGGTTTTTATTTTCGTCATCCATACGGCGTGCTATTGTCTAGATGCCATTCACTTGAGTGGTAATGTATGGATCCAATGCCTTTACACCCAAGGTAAGATGACACTCATCATCATAGTGGCATGACCGCAAGATGTGAGCGTGCGGTCTAATGGGGAGAGTTAGCTTTGATACTAAAGTATATATATGTCTCATATATATATGGAGGTATTTAATTGTGGGTTAGCTTTGATATGGCTATATATGCATATTTATATGTATATATAGGACGTATTTACTTTCGGGTAGCTTTGATATGGAAGTATATATATGGGTATATATATGGAAGTATTTAGCTTGCAACCTAGAGCCCATATTTTTATTTCTGCATATATACTTGTGGGGTTGGGCTGAAATGAAATTCTTGTGCAGGTACATTAATAGCGAAACATGTAGCCCAACTAGCTATGTTATATATGAGAGAACACATGTATGCCACCGTGTATGTCGTTAGAAGTTTAATTTTCCTAAGTTTGTGAGGATGTACGAAACATGCATGCATCATGATCAATCATTCATTACACACTTGCATTGTTCCTCCCATTATAAGTAACTCTTTTCTATTATAATGTTGTTCTCACAAGAGTTGCACCATTTTGTTGGTACAGATGGTAGCATCAGCTAGGAATGAGACTTTCCTAGAAATGTTTGGTACCCCTGCCCTGCTTTGGAGGGTCCTGCATTTTGTGGGGTATACCAAACCGCCTCTCTATTCCTAGGATGAGGTATACCTGGAAGGACAACCATGGTATGAGGTGCAGCTAACCATACTAGCTCATACCCAAGCACCCCTATGGTAGGAGTGGAAGGCAGAATCTGAAGGAAAAACTCCTTGGGAAGCTACCCAAGTAGTGGCTTTTGAGGTGCTAAGCTAGATATGTCAACAACAAGGGGATGAGCTTACCTGGCAATGCCGCTGGTACTTTTCCTTGGGTGGATCCATCCACAGTAGTTTGGGCATAGCGCAATCACAATGCATTGATCTGAGACTAGGATGAGCGGATAGATAGTTCTAGTCCCACTACAAGTGCAATGTTCGCCATGATGAAGATGTTCTATACTCATCAGGATACCTAGGACTTCTAGCAGGAGTCCTATACCACTTGCAGGGACAAGCTCATGAGAGCCAAAGCTGCATAACATAAACTGAGGAAGCATGTGCGTAAGCACAAGAAGGCAGCAAGTGAGGCTTGAATGGGAAACTGATCAGTCATATGTAGCATTGGGAAATCTCCACACTTCAGATGGAGCAAGTTGATCAGTAGAGAGCTGCCACCCAAGAGGCAAGAGCTGATGATCAGGCAGTGCTAGCAGGACTATGGGAGTAGTTGGAGGCTGCTCGTGTCAAAGCGCTCATAACTACGCGCCAGCAGATCCAAGCAAACAACCGTGTAGCCCTGGTAGAAGCAGCATGAAATAGAGCCAAAGCCTTAGCCGCACAGCAGGACCATGTCAAAAGGGACTTGCGCTAGCAGCTTGCGTAGACCCAGAACATGGTGGTTGATCTTCAGCATGAAGTGCATTTTTTGAACAACCAACTACACTCGATCCTAGATGATGAAGGAGATCTAGAAATGTTTGTTGAAGATGATGGTTGGGAGGAAGAAGAAGTGGATCTAGAGGATGAAGATGATGCTATCTCTGACCTTGACAGCGAGCATGCTAAAGAGTAGAGCCATTTAGTGACTAGTTTGAAGCGCTAGTTGCATCCCTGCTATTTATGTAATAGACTTGTAGTTTGAACTTCGATACTCATGATGTAACTTCGGTGTAATATTGGTACTTTGCATGTTAATCCATGATGGGTTGAACTTTGATGAAATTCTAGTTTTGTTTTACTGGTGAAATATGACATGCATGTTAACATATTGTGAGTACGATAAGTGATCAAATTGGTGATGTTATGTTGCGAGAATGAATTATTATGCCTCTATTTTATTGTATGAATTTAAGATTCTATCCAATAATTTTAGTTGGCATGATTACACAATTCATCTGCAATCTCTTGATAGCATCCAATAATCACTTATTGTTGTAATTTTGTAGATGACTCAGCACTTGCGCTAGAGCAAGCACTAGCTAAGGTGGCAATGATGGTGACTTACCACTACTGCCGTCACTGTCTACTGAATGAGTTTTTCACATAGTTCCTAGAAAATCAGAGAGCAATGGAGGATACACTGCGCCTCATTGCGTAGAACATTGCTCACACTCACCAGCAACATCAAGGGTCAGAACCAAATTAGTACAGTTCATTCAAGGACTTACAGGGCATTAAGCCTCCTATCTTCAAAGAGGCCAAAGAACCACTCCAAGCGGATGAGTGGCTAAACACGATCGAGCAGAAGTTCTGCCTGTTGTGGGTTGTTGAGCATCAGAAGGCCAAATATGCTTCCCATCAACTGTAGGGACTGGCAGGCATATGGTGGACCCATTTCCTATCTTCTCTACCTACAAACGCATAGGTCACATGGGAACAATTCAAGTTAGCCTTTAGGGGACTGTCACATTCTCCTAGGGCTGATGCATATGAAAGCAGCTGAGCTCATGAGGCTTACTCAAGGGACCAAAACCCTTACCGAGTACATGCATGCCTTCAACAATCTTTCTAGATATGCCCCAGAGTTTGTCAACACTAGAGGAAAAGATGATAGAGAGCTTCAAGAGAGGCCTTGGCTCTAAGCTAATGAAGACTATGGCCAACTCATGGTGTACCACATATAATGAGTTTGTCAGTGATGCCTTAACCTATGAGAATCAGAACAACTTGCACGCAAGTAGCAAAGGGCCGCAAAAGAGCAACTAAGGCAGGTGCCTCAAGATCATCTCAGGCTAGAGCTCCAGTGGTGGCTAGGCCATAATTTCGTTCACCATCACCTAAGTATAGGCCTCCTTAGCCAAAAGCTCAAGCCAATCACCCTCAGAAGACATTCCATAGGGCATTCACCATTTCCATACCTAAGGGCAATGTAGGTCAGGGAAGCTCAGCAAGACCAAGGAACAACCAACCATGCTTCAACTACAATCAGTTGGATCATTGGGCCAAGGAGTGTCCCCATCCTAAGAAGAATGGCAATCAAAACTAGGGTAATCAGAAATAGGCCAATCCCAAAGCACGTCCTAGATACATGCATTATACAGCTATGGAAGAAGTTCTCGCTGGAGAAGCTATTACCGCTATATGTTTCTTGTTAACAAACATCTCGCCATTGTTTTGTTTGATTCTAGGGCTTCTCATTCATTTATGAGCCAAACATTTGCATCTAAGCATAATTAGAAATTAATTGAGGTAGACAAGGATGGTTATAGCATAAGTTTAGCTGGGGCCACTATTTCTACTAATCAATTAGTGAGAGGATGTGCTCATCTCTATACAAGAGAGGGAGTACACTATGGATATTATAATATTGCTAGGACTAGCAATAGATGTGATTTTGGGCATGAATTGGATGAGGGGTCATGGAGTTCTCATTGACACTACCACTAGAACAATTATGTTGAGAGAACCAAAGGGGAAGTAATGCTTTTTCTAGTACCACTTCCCTGAAGTTTTGATCTTCAAAACTTATCTTGTGCTATCCAAGCCACTACTCTTTGTGATATTCTAGTGGTTTGTGAATTTTCTGATGTATTTCTAGATGAGTTGCTGGGCTTACCGCCGAATAGGGATGTGGAATTTAAGATTGAGTTAGAGCTAGGTACATCACCTATCTCAAGAAGACCCTATAGGATGCCACCAAATGAGTTAGCCAAACTTAAAATCTAGTTATAATAACTTTTGGACAAAGGTCTAATTCGACCTAGTTCATCTCCATGGGGTTGTCTAGCTTTATTTGTAAAGATGAAGGACAAATCCTTGAGAATGTGTGTGGATTATAGACCACTTAATGTTGTAACCATTAAGAATAAGTATCCTTTGCCTCGCATCGATATCCTATTTGATCAATTGGCAAAAGCAAAGGTATTCTCTAAGATTGACTTGAGATCAGGCTATCATCAGATTAAGATCAGGCCAGAGGATGTACCTAAAACAACTTTCTCCACTAGGTATGGGTTGTATGAGTATTTGGTCATGTCTTTTGGACTGACAAATGCTCCTACCTACTTCATGTATTTGATGAATTCGGTATTCATGCCCGAGCTAGACAAGTTCATGGTTGTGTTTATCGATGATATCTTGATTTACTCAGAAAATGAGGTAGATCATGCAGAGCATCTGAGAGTTGTTTTGTCTAGATTGAGGGAGCATAAATTATATGCCAAATTTAGTAAGTGTGAATTCTAGTTGAGGAAAGTACTTTTCTTGGGTCATATCTTATCTAAAGATGGAATCTCTGTAGACCTGACTAAAGTACAAGAGGTCATGGATTGGAAGGCCCCGACTTTGGTTTATGAAGTTTAGAGTTTTCTAGGGCTAGCAGGCTACTATCGTCATTTCATTCTAGATTTTTCCAAGATAGCTAAGCCCATGACTAGACTACTCTAGAAGGATGAAAAGTTCAATTGGACTCTGAAGTGTGAAGCCGCTTTTCACACCCTATGGACCTTGCTAACTACAACTCATGTTCTAGCACAACCCGACATTGAAAAGCCTTTCGATGTGTTCTGTGATGCATCGGGTATAGGTTTGGGGTGTGTGCTCATGCAAGAAGGAAGAGTTATTGCCTATGCTTCCTGACAATTGCGAAAGCATGAAGTCAATTATCCTACACATGATTTAGAGCTCACAGCAGTTGTTCACGCCTTGAAGATATGGAGACTATTATTTGTTGGGAAACATATGTCACATATACACTAACCACAAAAGTCTCAAATACATCTTCACTCAACCTGAGCTGAACATGAGACAATGTAGGTGGTTAGAGCTAATCAAGGACTATAATTTGGAAGTGCACTACCATCCAGGAAAAGCTAATGTTGTAGTAGATGCACTTAGTCAGAAATCTCATTGTAACACCTTAGAAGCCTTGTTGGAAGATGGATTTAATTTGTTACATCCTGTTGTGCTGCATAATATCACTGTCAGTTGCTCACTTGAGAGCAAAATTCATAGAACTACAGAAGACAGATATGGGTGTGTTCCACATCAAGCGAAAGATGAAAGAATAGGAAACCATGTTTTTTGGGTTGGATGAAGAGGTGGGCTATGGTTTGAGGACTGGCTTGTGGTACCGAAAGACCGAGAACTTAGAAATCAAATTTTAGATGAAGCTCATTCATCTAAGTTATCTATCCATCTAGGTAGTAGCAAAATGTATCAAGATTTGAAAACCCATTTTTGCTGGACCAAGATGAAGAAAGAGATCACCGCCTATGTTGCTAGGTGTGATAATTGCAGTAGAGTCAAGGCCATTCATTTGAAATCTGCTGGATTACTTCAGTTGTTGCCTATTCCATGCTAGAAATGGGAAGAAATAAGTATGGACTTTATTACAGGCCTCCATGGACACAACAAGGTCACAATTCTATATGGGTCATTGTAAATCATCTTACCAAGTCAGCACATTTTATATCGGTTAACACAAGGTATCTAGCTGGGAAGTACGCTGAGCTTGTACGTTTCTTAGATCGTGAGACTACATGGAGTACCAAGGACCATAATCTTAGATTAGGGTACCACAGTTTATAGCTCGCTTCTAGGAACACTTGCACTAGGCCTTGGGAATTCAACTAATCAGAAGTTAGCATACCATCCACAAACTTCTAGACAAACTAAGCGAGTGAACCAAATCTTGGAAGATATGTTGAGAGCTTGTGTTATATCGTCCAAGGGTTCATGGGAAAAATGGCTACCTTTAGCTAAATTTTCCTATAACAACAGTTATCAAGGGAGCATCAAGATGGCTCCTTTTGAAGTCTTGTATGGTCAGAAATGTAGAACTCCCTTGAATTGGATTGATCCCAGAGAAAGATGATATTATGGCATTGACTTTGTCACCGAAGCTGAAGAGCAAGTACGCATTATCCAATAGCATATGAAAGCAGCTCAGTCTAGACAAAAGAGTTATGCTAATAAGAGAAGAAGACCATTAACCTTCGAAGTGGGAGACTATGTGTACTTAAAGGTTTTGCCCATGAAAGGAGTGCAGAGATTTGGAGTGAAAAGGAAGCTTGCGCCTAGATATGTAGGCCCGTACCAAATTATTTCACGAAAGGGAAATGTCACCTACAAGTTACAACTCCCCCCCAGAGATGAGTGCTATATTCAATGTCTTCCATGTTTCTCAGTTAAAAAGATGTCTTCGCATACCGAATGAAGCTATTGGACCCACCAACATTAAGCTCCAATCGGATTTGACCTATGTAGAGAAATCAATCCGAGTGCTTAGAAGAAATGGAAAGAATAACCTAGAGCAAAGTCATTAAATTCTATAGGGTGGTGTGTAATAACCACAGTGAACAAGATGCCACATGGGAATGGGAGGATTATTTGCGTGAAGTCTATCCTGCTTTTTATGGAGAATGGTAGGTCTTGCAAATCTCGGGACGAGATTTCTATAAGGGGGAGGGGCTATAACACCCTAGTGTTAAGCATTGCATTTGGCATTTGCATTTCATGAGCACAAGCATCATCCATGCATTCATGAGCATGAGCATATGAAGTTTCATTTCACTTACCTTCTCTTTATCACATGTGATGTTGCTTATATACTTACATATGCTTGTAATCATGTATGACCAATGTATGAGATGGTTGTGAGGTCACCAAAATACCTTAGACACATCTAGAATGATAATTGGAACAATGTTTATATTCATGACATAGACCAAATTTGCTTCTAAGTGTTGGTTTACATGGAAATGCCTTTTTCATAATACTAGTTTGACTAAAGTGGAACAGTAGTTTAGAGAGCTTGCATGGCTATGTGACCTAAATAAAAGTTGTAGTTCTTGTCATGAGTAACAAACATTATTTAAGGGTCATGAGCTAATTCAGTGCCTAACTTAGTCAAACAGAGCTCACAAGTTTCAACTTAATGTTGTTTGTAACTTAGAAAATTTTGCTTGTCCTAAACCGGTTTACAGTTTCAGAGTACCCACTTTGGAGAACTGTAGTTTGAAAACTAGCTCGAATTAGGCCATAATCATTATAGCAAAGTTGTAGTACTCGTGTAGCTCTACACTTTGTATTATTGAAGTTTTCAAAAATTCACCACGGATTAGGAGATAAAGGTTAGTGAACAAGGCCATTTCAGTCGACTTGATGGCCTTTTCAAACTGGCTGGATGCGCGCCGGTCATGGCCGACTGGCTCAGACGCTGTGCGCCGTGTGTCGCCGCTCGCCTGCCCGCGCGTCGCCGTGTCAAGAGGGAGAGTGAGCCGGCTGCTTCCCATTTCCACTCACTTGCGCCCTCACTCTCTTCCTCTCTATCGCTCTCATGCTCGATGAAGGAGAACTATAGCGCCACCGTTGTCGCCGCACCTCCACCGAGCTTGCTCACTGCTGCCACCATGCCATTGTCCAATTGCTCAAGCACACCGCTTGGCCATCACCTCCTCCACCTCGCTGGCCACCCATTGCCTTAACCCGAGCCTAGGTAAATGCCTAAGGGCTAGTTCATCATAGCTACGCCCTCGCTAGAGCACCGTTGAGCTCACGCTCGCCATGGCCAAGCTCCACCAAGCCATCTCGCTCACACTTTTCTCTCATTATGGTTAACCTAGGGTCACTTCTAGCTCACACCACTGGCTGTCGAGCCAATGCCAGCACACTGGTGCTAGAACGTGGCTGCTCACTACCGTGCTCTCACCGCCACTATGTCATGCACGCGGCCAAGCTTCACCGCCGCTCCACCGTCGCCCTCGCCTAACCCTAGGTCTTCACTAGGTATCCCTGAAGCCGTAGTAGTGCTCGCGTTGGCTTGCCATCGCTGATGAAAATATGAAATCTCTTGTTTAGGGTATTGTTATGGGAGAATTAAATTGAGCAAGATAAGTGCTTTTAAAATAGTTTCTATCTTGTAAATTGCATAACTTGAGCTAGGAAGGTGATAAATTGTGATTCCAATTGTGCTGGTCTTGTGTTGACATGCTCTAGCTAGGAAAAATATGAAACCTATAGTTAGCATACTTGAAATATGGTCTTCCTATTTAATCTTAATTAATTGCTAGTTTCTAGTAAAAATAAATGGGGTAAAAATACATAACATATGATCATGCAAATTTTTACACAGTATTCTCATACTAGGAGAAAAGTAAGAAAAATATTAAATCTGTTGTTTGACACTTTTCACTATGCTAAACTATTTTTGCTAAAATAAGTATATGTAACTTGTCATTTTTGTAGAGGTGGCTATACTTATCCAAATGGCATAAAATTTGTATAGTAGACTATTAGGGTCATGTGTAGCCTACTATAATTTTCTATGAATTTATTGAGCATTGGAAATATTTACTATGTAAATCACCTTATTATCTAAGGAAATTAATAAATGAATATAAATAAATTAGTTAGGCTTAACCATGATGTTTTCTGTGGTGTGTGTGATGCATATAATCTGTTGATATGGTTAGTGAGGCTTAGAAGTATTTGTTTATAGGCAACTAGTTAATTATTGCTTTATAATTTAACTAGATGACTGCATGTGTAGTTTCTGTTGTGGTGATGGTTTCATGATCATAATGATCTTTTCTATAAAACTTTTTAATAACAAAGTTGTAGATAACTCACTTATCTATCTTGTATTAAATTTTCATAGTCATAGGTCTTATGGTTTAAGAATTATGGCTATTAGAATTCTGCTGTCAGAAATACTTGCTCTCTAGATAGATCTGAAAGATTGAATTGTTTGACCTAGATAACTGCTGAATCACATTAAGATGATTAAAACAAAGTTGTAGGAAAATTCATAAAATTTCCATAATGTCAACAACCATATTTTTTATGTGTATAATTCCAGTTATGATCAAAACGAGTGGCTGCTATCTTGTAGTCCAGAAAATAATTTACATAAGTGTTTGTTTAAGTTACTAGAGAAGAGATGTGCAGCCTACTCAGTAAAAGAAAATGTAACTTATCATCATAACGCAATGCTGCTGAGAACACTTATAAGGATGCATTCATCACATCATATCATATTATACATGTCATTATATATGCATTCAGTGATATCTTATTTCATGCTCATGCATATAGGATCGTCCGAGGGGATCACTCTATTGGAATTCAACGAAGAAGAAGATGGAACAACAGGAGGCACCTCACAGCCATAGCTCCTAGAAGGAGAGGAGGAAACACTTGAGGACTTACCTGAGTGCCCAGATCATAGGCCAACTTTCTTTATCAAAGGCAAGCCCAGAGCATTCTAAGTCTCTCCATGTTTTACTGAAATATCACTTGAGTCTTTTATGTTTTATGCATTAGGTTATAAGAGTTGGTTGGAAACACTTGATGCATAGAACTACCTTGTCCAGATATATATCCTTTAACCCTATGTAGGTCCAGGATTGAATATACGCTTACCCATGCTTAGACTGGTAGAAGTCGAATGATTTCCTGTCATCCTGCGAGATATAGGTGGATATCCGGAGCACGGTTGCCTATATTTGCTATTAGTGGAAAAGAACTATGGAATAATGTAACTAGAGGTCAGGAAGGAATCTATGCTGTTGGTTGACTCATGTGATTCCATCTATGCCTGATTAAGGAGTGTACCATTGTTGGCGCTTCTATCGAGATTGAACACATGCCTCCCACTTAGCTGGCCGGATGACTCGTTCCAACCATGAAGCCAAGTAGCCCAACTCAGGTCAGGCCTCATTTTGTAAGAGTGTACACTCTAGATGGTAGTAAGGATGTGCGGGGAGCCAGACATGAGCCCAAGGGCATGGTAGTCCTGATCATCCTAGCAGCTGGTTGTCCCTAATTGTGCAGGGCTGATTGAACCCACGTAATGTGGACCTGAGTTGTACCAAAGGTGGCCTAAGGTGAATCAGTTGCTCTAGGTCTGCCTGGGTTTAGTGTTAGGAATAAATTCCCAGCTGATTGAAATCAATTCGAATTGTCCATCTCTCCTGGATAGTGAGAAACTTGGCTAGGCCCAACATCATAGTAACTGTATTATGGAATATGAGGGTTATGATGAACATGGAATTATTACACCAGCTATGGTTACTATTGTATGCTACTAAATGATATACCACATGTTTGGCATAGGTTAGTTGTGAATCTAGAGATCAATAGCTATAATTAACTTGATGACCGAATTATAAAAGGTATAGTTTAATTAGTGGGTTTTTATGCAAAATGTTGTCTAGCTAGCTCCACTTATAAATCCTTGCATGATCCTTGGATTCACTTTATTTTGGTTTATGATGGCTAAGTCTAGCTGAGTACCTTCTTGTACTCAGCTTTTATTTCCCATTGTTGCAGATAATACGATGTATCATGGCTACTATAAGAACTACTTCTGTCCTACCATGGACGAGGAGTAGGGCCCTGGGCAAGCAATCTCTTGTTAATCCCTCTCTTATGCTTTTGTGGAAATGTGATCATGAGCTGGCACCATATTTGAACAATGATGGAGACATTAGTTTCAAACTCTATTTGCTTCCACTACTATTTTACCTGAACTTGGTTTGTAATAACTTTTAATTGTACTCTGATGTATGGAACTATATTTGTGAACTTTATGTAATGTGTGACATGTATGTTGAATCATGTACAATCTTGGTTGTATGTTGGTTGAATTGAGACCTTTCATGGTACTCGACTGGACTACCGGGTTTATATGGGCTCAAGTATGACATTACGACCGCTTGCGGTCTGCCATTATACTTGTGCTCTTATAAATTGGATGGTTCTGCTACACATGTGCTGTAAAATTTGAATAGCTATGTGGCTCCTCTATTTGGCATTACATCGACGCGAGACTTGATCGAATGAATTCCGTTATGCATGTTTACCATACTACAGATCAGAAAGAGTACCAGAAAGAAACCTACAGGGAAAACTAACCAACAGGGGCTAGAAACTGGCTACCAATTGACCAAAGGACTTGATCTACACCATGGTCAACAGAGTTTAACCCACCTAATATAAAGTTCAACAAAAGTAAACATAGACATGCTAATCGGACTTCACAAATCAAAACCTCTAGTGCATTGGAACGCGTCTGACATAAAATGCAAGGGAAGATACATAAGGAAGAGTAACACACATAAGGAAAGAGTAACAACATGTACTCCATCCGTACTCCCAATGTGAGATACATCAAATGGAACTTTATTTACTCCTCTACTCGTCGTTGGTATCACTGTCCTCATCCTCATCCTCATCGTTGGTATCAACATCATCAGTCGTCCTCCGCTATAGGCATGAGGCCCTTTTGCTCATCAGCGGTGATGCAGGTTGGCCACCTACTCAGCATCATCACAAACCAGGTTGCACCTAGTGCTTCTCAGTGTTGTGGGTAGTGTTGATTCCCTGCATCATGACACTAGTGTGGAAGCCATCTATCCGGCTCTGGTAGTAGGTCAGGATGTATTCCGCATTGTCCGCGTGATTCTTGTTCAGGTAGGCTAGCAGTTCTTCTAGCACATCGGTGAGTTGGTGAAAGATGAAAATGTAACTACTCACCTTTTCCTCCTAAGGCAGGTAGAGGGTGCCCACCTCGGTGTTCTATAACACATGCTTGATCTTCAAGAAAGCCTTACTCATGATCCCAACGTCCCAATCATCTCTATCTCCAAAGGAATCCACTAGAGCTTCATCTTGATTCACCAAGGGCATGACATCATCCTCCTTCACCATGGGCATGGTGTCATCCTCCTTCGCCATGGGCACTGACATCACCCCCCTCCTATGTGTGCTTCGTAGAAGGCTCACCCTTCACCATGGCGGTGGCTAAGAGTGAAGTAGGTTTGGAGAAGGCAACTGCATGTTCCTTGTGATTTTAGATCTACAGTGGGAATGGAAGGGCTCAAGGAAGTAAGGAAAACAAGCAGAGTTGTAGGAGAGATAGCGGCGGTTAATATATCACTACTACAGTGGAGCCATTGTTGTTTTTTTGGGGAACAAAGAGGAGCCATTGGTGCTGAAATGTTACTGCACATGCAAGAAAGTCTGACCTCTGTACGTTTCAACACGTCTAACACACTACACAGGACCTTAGCTTACATTACAAACAAGTTAAAGTTGCTACAAAATAATGACAACATCCTTCCAAGAGGAAATTAACTATGTCCATAGTCAATCAAACAACATTGATCCATTTAAACATGTCATGACAGAGAGATACATCAAATGCAACTTTATTTACTACTTTGCTAATGACTCCAACTCTGAGAACAAGGGAACATAGGGAAGATAGCAAGGTCTACCAATGATTTCTGGTATGATGTCATGTCTACCATACGGAATGTAATGTGTAGGGATGACATGAACTTTTCTGCTATCCATGTTATATGCGATGATGGCTCTTTCCACCCCAACCCCAACAAAGAAAACCAAATTCCATTCTAGGTGAACTATAACTCCTATGTAGCACAACTCAAAATCAAAGTAACCCATTTGTTTCTTAGTCTGTCCAAACAACTTACGTAGGCTGATAATATGCTTCAATGTCCATTTATTATTAGTACCATAGTCTTCAAGGATCTAGATCAAAAGCTTAGACATATTGCGACCACCAATAGTACATTGACACAAGTGACCCTGAGCTTGATGGATGAAGTGTGAAAAACCACGCGGCCAGTTAGGAATTTTCCTCCATGCCTTTACCTCCATATCCATAGCAAGTATATGACGGTAACCCTCATAGAACCCAATATAGTGCAGACAACTATTAAGAAACACAGTTGCTGATTTTGACAATGTCCACTCATGCTTCTTGCCCCATTTAGATTCCTTAAAGATCCATGCTACAGTTTTAGATGAGTAGATGCCCACACCCATGCATTGACCATCCTCCTCCATATATTCAAACACATTTGAGCCTCACCAACAGAAAGGATTCTAGGCAATAGTACCTTCAACTCCTAGGTTATCGGATTGCAGACAACATAGCGGTATCCATTAGTCCCAAGTCACCAGCATAGGATGAGGCCATTGTAGCAATCTAAGATAGCTACATTGTTCATGATGAAGGGCAAGAAGGACAAGGAGGGGTAAACATCGGTGATGCTGGTGAAGTTTCTTTGGTCATAAATTCCATCATAGAATAAGCTAGCCATAGTCTGGGGCATCAACTTATGGTTGTCCGAGATGAGGCATCTCTAGGAGCGATAGACACATTTGTAGCAGAACCAGGAGTGAATGTGGAAGCGGATGGAGGATCTTGACAAAGACATTGTCCATGAGGCTGGCCAGTGCATTCCTCTTGTTGGGTGCCTCCTCCATTTCATCATGTGCATGCTAGTAGGATGAGAGCTTGCTTAGTAATGAGATCATCGAGGAGGAAAATAATCCAACAAAGATCCATCAGTGACATCCACAACTCATACCAAAGTGCAACTCTAACAACCATTAACAATTTCATGGTACGACCTCATCTAAATTTAGAGTAGTGTTGGTATAAATTAATGCACACAGAATAATCTACAAGCGCATAGATATTATACCATTGTAGCACTTCACCGAGAGTAACCCAGTTTTATATTGAACCCAAAGGAATGGGGGTGAGAATAACCAATTCTAAATTAACCCAACTTCACAATCAAGGCTAGATAATAGGAGCGTAGAGGAGACTACTAAGGTTTTCTAGTTCTAACATCGGTAAGCATTGTCTTCTATTATTCAATTCTAGGGATATTACTAGAGAAAACACAAGCAGAGTATGTTTCCTATAGTAACAATGTCCTGCTAAACCTACTAACAGGAGGTGGACTATAGAGGATTCAACGAGGCTATAAGAGTCACCCTTGTGAGCTACCACCGATCCTAGAAAATAGGGTACATCCATGAGTAACTGAATCTAAGCACCTCGCTTACATAATGAATACTACTTTAACCCATGAGCTACAAGGATTAAAGTACTCAAAAGAGAGTCACAAACCTAAAGAATAATATGAACAAGATGCTTATGTGAATTAGAAGTCGATTACCATAGAAATCTTAGAAGCAAGCTCAAGAACTTGATTCTGCCAGGGTACAAGCCATAGAGAGAGCATCGATTGGCCATGACTCCTCCAAAACTCTTCCCACTCACTCTATCTCTCTATCTCTAATACAAGTCTAGATCCTATCGAGGACTAATCTTCTCTTGATTGCTAGCCTTGATCCTAGTGGATATATGAATTAGGGTTTCTGGCTTCTCAGCTCTCAAGGATCAAATGAGGCATCTGCCCTAGGGGTGCATGCAGATATATATAGCCTAGAGCATCAATCCTCAGCCCTTAGATCAAACCTGACTTGAAATAATAGCTAAGATGCATCCTAGGAGGCGGTGGAGAACCAACATAACAAAGAGGATGACAGGTGGGGCCCACAGGGGTCGGGCGGCCTGGTAGTGGGGCAGGGTGGCCCCACATGTTAGTGGGTCAAGCCCTGCTTCGGTGGAGAGCCTCCTGGAGTCTTCTGGAACCTTCCCATGTTGATCCCATGGTGGAATTCCATGATTTCCTTTGATGAATAGGTCCTCCTTGATGGTTTTCTAATTAAATCCTACTGCAAACACAGATTCACCAAAACTCATAGAATTTGTCAAGTTTAAACCCCTAAGTCCATTTTGGTGATCTATTTTAGTCATTTATGCAAGGTATATTGATGGTTGGTGATGAATGTTAACTACCATCAACAAACTCACCCACACTTAGGCTTTTATTTGTCCTCGATAAAAGGATGGATTACTCAAGACATAACCTTAGGACAAGACATCAACATAAAACCATTCTTAGTCATACATGCACTACATGATTCAAAGTTTCTACCATGAAACTTTGGGTGATTGAAGAATGGAACAGCTTGAAATAGATCACCATCTTCCTTCAGTCAAGTCAATTTGGAGAAACATTTTAAGATTTTTGAAAACAAAGCATAGCCTACCTTCTCCTTTTTTAGTACTCTCAAATCACTCTATATATGTAGTATTTTTGGATCCTCACCAAGGCATTGATTACTTTGCCTTCTTTTTACCTACTTCTAAAACCTTATGTGAAGCTTAGGTAGGGATGAATATGAGAACGTACTTGCATTGCATATATTGTAAAGTCAAAACAAGGATCCAAGGACAAAAATGTCATACTCTTAGATCAAGATGTGCATGTGTGTGGATATGTATATGGTGGCTAACCTAATTCTACTATGCTCCTTGAACATATCTCTCTTGATTAAAACTTTGTGATACTTTTGTAAGAAAACATGGGCTATCTTATTCATCTCTCTTTTTTCAGGCGGGCATCTGAGTACCCATTCTTTTAGATATCTTGGTCACTTGTCCATTTTTTTAATACTTTTCTTTTCATGAATAACTTTTCCATAGCCCATGCCTCTTTTCTATAATTGAAACTTTTCAAGGGAGACATTTACAAGAACTTGGAGCATTTATCCTATCAAGCATATTTTTGTGTCTATTTCCTAGTATAGGAGTAGAACATTTTTGGGTGGATGGAAAACATGTTGTTGCATACTCCTAGTGTAGGAGCAGCAAGTATATGTGGAGTGTACGTGATCTTGATCTTGAGAGCATGATAAGTTTCTCAACAAGGGTCACAAGGTTTGACCAAACTCAATACCATGACAAGTAATATATGTAGAAGGTTTCCCTAGTGTATATATCATGTATGGCTCTGGTAGGACATTGATTTACCACAAAGGAGAGGTGTAGCTATTCATTTTACTTTTTGAAATAAAATTCTCCAATAACAAGACATCAAGAATCAAGTTCTCATTATTCTACTATATCTCATTCCACAATAACTTAAGTGACATGGGGTCCCTAATAATAAGTTTACAATAGTAGCATGACTTCTAGGAAAAGAGTTATGTGAGTCTATCCTTTAGTCATGACTGAAATAATCTTTCCTCAGTTTAAGTTGTTTTATCAAGTGATTTTCAATTCAGTTCGAAACAGAAAGCAAAACATATGAAAATAGAGTGTATGGGCTGCAAACCTGACCGTGGACAAAGCACGAGGTGACTGCGGTGCAGTGATGGGTCCGAGCGGCCCATAGAGGAGGCTAGGTGGCCCACTCTAGGGTCTACTCAAGGCCCACTTTGTTGTACGTGGTTCTTGACTCATTACTTTTTTCAATTTCATGATTTTCCACGATTAAATTACGTCTTGTTGATTCGGTGTGTCTCCCCCACACTTGTTTCCCTATATAACTTTCTACACTACATGTGGAGACAAACACATGTCCAAAAGAAATAGAGAGCAGATACTAATATGACTCCATTAACTTTAATAAGGAACTTTATTACACAAGCACAAACTTTTATCTGGCTAACACAAACTTTCGACTGGTCTAACATCTGAGCTAAGCGACAAAACTAAACACACGATATCACATGTTTTAACCTAACACTCGTGCCTTGTCAAAATGACTACCTAATACTCATTCCTAGATTTGACAACGAAGTGATTTAAAGTATTTAGGTCTTCTTTTAAACTCTTCCGATGAACACGTTCTTCGTCAAGCCTATGCTCTAGGGTATAAACTACATCAGAGAGGTCTTCAATCTTCTTCTCTATAAGGGCAATGGTCATCCTTGTATTCTTAGGTGGTGATCATGCCTTCCTCTCCTTTGGGGGAACAACCTTGATCGGATCCAGTGGAGCCCGGACTCCATCAACGATTGTACGAGGGGTGACCTGACCGGTACTTTGCACAAGTAATATCTCCAAATTTGTTGGTCTTTAGTCCAGTCAGCACCTCATGATCCTTCGGCAGAAGACGATTGATCTCCTTTGTCACCTTGAGAAGCTTCTAGGCATCTAGCTTTCGGCTCTTGTTGGAGAGGCTTTCCTTCAAGATGTAGCAGCGGCAGTGGCGGAACGATTAGTGGGCAGCGAATGGCTTGTGCATAGTTAGATTGATTTGAGCAAATAAGGGTAACTTCTAGAGGAACGATGGTCAGCTGCAAGCATGTCAGGCTTCTTGCTAAGAATGGCTCCATAGGGGATGATTTGCTTGTCGGCCATGGGAACTAGAGAGGATGAGAGCTTTGTTGCTGTTGATGGAGAAAGCTTTGATGGGATGGCAATGGAGGTAGGTAGGGGCTCCTTTATATAGGGGGCTCCAACTTGCTGTCAGGGGTCAAGATCTATCCATATGAGGTCTCATAATGAGGAAAAACATAATGTGTCGAAAAACTACGAGATTGCGAAGAGGAAGGATCTAGAAGACTCGAGAGAGTTGACTAGGACACGAGAGGCACTAATAGTGGGCTGGATGGCCTCTAGGTGGATCTGGCTAGCCCCACATGTTGGGGTCTCAGGGGTGATTTTCTCATGGCTGGTTTCTAATTTATATCTAATCCCAAAAAGTATATTTTCACATTATGAAACATTACTGAAGGATGGTAGTGGTGTAATTTATGGTAAAATCAGAAAATCTACCTCATCCAAATCCTCAGATGGTTTTTTAGGTTCTAGAAAGATCTTGAGACGGTGGCCATTTAACTTAAATAAGGTACCTTTGTTGTTTTGAAGTGGTACCACTCCATGGGATGAGGTTCTTATCACCTTGAATGGTCCTTCCCATTTGCTTCAAAGTTTTCCATGCCTGAATAATTTAACCCTAGAATTAAAAAATAATACCTTATCTCCGGGGGCGAACTCCTTCTTGATCCTCTTGTCATGCCATCTCTTTGTTCTCTCCTTATATATCTTGGCATTATGATATGCTTTTTCATGCCATTCATGCAACTCAGAGCATACTAGGGGTCAGATTTGGATACCTTGTAGAGCATGTCATCCCATAGCAAATCATTGATAGCCGTCCCTACGAATTCTCAAACTGCATTCTAGACAAGTGATCGGCAATAGAATTTTCTACTCCCTTTTTATCTTTTATTTCTAAATCAAATTCTTGGAGTAGCAAAATCCATCTTATTAATCTGGGTTTAGCATCTTTATTAGTGAGCAAGTATTTTAAAGTAGCATGATCAATATAAACAAACACCTTAGCTCCTACTAAGTAAGATCTAAACTTATCTATAGCAAAAACAACTGCCAGGAGTTCTTTTTCAGTTGTTGCATAATTAAGTTGAGGTCCTATCAAAGTTTTGCTAGCATAAGCAATTGCATGATGCTTTTTATCTTTATTTGACCCAAAACTGCCCCCACAGCATAATCACTAGTATCACACATAATTTCAAAAGGTAGTGACCAATCAAGGGGTTGAATGATTAGTGCAGAGATAAGTGCTTTCTTAAGAATATTAAAAGATTTCAAACATGCATCATCAAATTCAAAGGGAACATCCTTAGCTAAAAGATTTGTTAGTGGTCTAGCAATATGTGAAAAATCTTTTATAAAGCAGCGGTAAGAACTAGCATGACCAAGAAAACTACGGATCCCTTTGATATTTACGGGAGGGGGTAACTATTCAATTACCTCAATTTTAGCTCTGTCGACCTCAATCCCTCGTTCGGACACCATGTGTCCAAGCACTATGCCTTCTCTAACCATGAAATGACATTTTTCCCAATTAAGGACTAAGTGCTTTTCCTCAAATCTTTGCAAAACTTTGTTGAAATTTTCAAGACAATCATCAAAAGTTTTTCCATAAACAGAAAAGTCATCCATAAAAACTTCCCTGATTTCTTCAATCATATTAGAAAATATAGACATCATGCATCTTTGGAAAGAAGCTGGAGCATTACATAATCCAAAAGACATTCTACGATAAGCATAAGTTCCATAAGGACATGTAAAGGTGGTTTTGCTTTGGTCATCTGGATGAATCAGGTATCTAGTGGTAACCTAAATACCCATCAAGGAAATAGAAAAAAGAGTGGTTCAACCATCGCTCTAACATTTCATCAGTGAAGGGCAACAAAAAGTGATCCTTCTTTGTTGCCTTGTTAAATTTTCAGGTAATCTATACACATCCACCATCCAGTGACGATTCTTTGGGGGATTAATTCATTCTTTTCATTTTTAACAACAGTCATGCCTCCCTTTTTAGGCACAACTTGAACAGGGCTTACTCACTTACTATGAGGCACGGGATAAATGATTCTGGCATGCAAGAGTTTCAAAACCTCTTTTTTAATAACCTCTCTCATTGTATTATTAAGCCTACATTGGGGCTCCCTAGAAGGTAAAGAGTTAGAATCTGTAGGGATGCGATGGGTGCAAAGAGCAAGGCTAATTCCCTTAAGGTCTTGGAGTGAGTAGCCAAAAGCAGAACGATGCTTTTCTAAGACAGTTAGCAAGCATAGGGATTCTTCCTAGGAGAGTTTATCACTTATGATCATAGGAGAATCCTAATCATTATTGAGAAAAGCATATCTAAGACTAGAAGGTAGGGGTTTAAGTTCAATGGAGGGCTTAAGTAGTTCTAGCAATTCATCTAGAGGTTCAGGGTCCATAGGATTTTTGTCTTCTTCTTCGATGAAGAACTAGGGCATCATCTTTAATGTTGGGTTCACTCAAGTCATCAAGAGATGCAGCCTTAACCTCTTCCATTGGGTCTTCCTTAGGAATAGGCGTAGTCTCAGCATTTAGAGAATGAGTAATGGGTATAGAAAGCTTAAAGTTTTTCTCAAGTCTTATATTCAACTTCCCCATTTGTCCTTCTTAGATAAGTCTTTCAATGGTTGTCCTATCAATAGGTCAAACTCCATAATATCAAAGATATAAAAGCTCAGATAACCTTAGTTCCTTTTACCTAGATAGGAAGGACATAAAGTATTCCCAAACTTGGGAGAATGTGTCCTGAAAGACCTTTCAATAACTTTGTTGTTGGGGTTAATGGCATGTGTTTCAATAAATCATGAGCAAAAGATACAGACATGATGTTAACACCCACAACTAGATTGTAAAGGACATCGAAAGGACCTTTATTAATTTGACAATGAATGGATATAGAAGGTGAATCTAGGCAAATCACATCAGAGGAAAGCTTTGATTCTTCTAGCCATTCATTGCTTATAATAGACACTAGCTCTTTCGTAGTCTTTTTAAGGAAAGGCTTCCTCTGAAGGGTCTAAAGATTCTTCATGAGAGGATGATTTCTTAGACTTCTAGGGTCTCCTCATAGTATGATAATTTGAGGTATTTCCATATTCATCAAAAAGTTCATCCTTGAATTCAAGCATAAAATCCGAAATTGGAGTTTCCTCCTTTTCTAGTGGTTCAGGATCTGGGATAGCTGAGGTTGGTGATGGTTTTTCTATGGATTTAGATTCAGCTATCTAGGATTCTTCCTCTAATGGCCTCTCTTCTACTTCTTTGGGGGCATCCTCTAAGATTTTAGTAAGAATGCTTCTCCCTATATTAGCAGAGACATGCAAGAACAAGCCTTCTGAGGTCGTATTAAGACGTCTTGAGGTTTTCCTATTAAGACCCATGTAAAAGTATTGAAGAAGAACTTGGTCTTGAATGGCAAAGTTAAGCCTAGTTTTAATGAGTATTGAAACATGCCCATGCCATGCCTAGAGATTCTTTTTTCTTTTGTCTAAAAGATAGAACCTCTAAATGAAGTCTGACTACCCTGGAGATAGGAAAGAATTGCAAGCAAAAGCTAGAGCACAGGGCTTCCCAATCTCCTTCTCTTCTCTCAATGGTGAGGTTGTACCAACATTTAGCTTTTCTCGTCAAACAGAAGGGAAAGAGCTTCCATCGTAAGGTTTCATCTGACATGCCTACAATGTGTAGGCATGCACAGGTCTGCTCAAACTCATTTAAGTGAGAATAGGGGTTTTCATCACCTTCACCTGAAAAGGGTTGATCCTGAACCATGTTGATTAACTATGGGCGTAGCTCATAACCAAGTGTTAGGATAGGCTTTGAAGATTCTTGTGGCTGTAGGCTTGTGCCCATGGGTGCACCATACTTTTAGATAAGGATGGATTCTAGATCCATGGTAAAAAGGAAAGAAAAAATAAAAGGATAAAAGTATAGTACAAGGTTAAGCTAGACTCAAAGTTAACTCAGGAACCGTTCCCCTGGCAATGGTGCCCGAAATGCGTGTTGGTATAAATTAATGCACACAAAATAATCCGCAAGTGCAAAGATATTATACCATTATAGCACTTCAACGATAGTAACCTAGTTTTATATCGAACCCAAAGGAACGGGGGTGAGAATAACCAATTCTAACTTAACCCAACTTCATAATCAAGGCTAGATAATAGGAGCATAGAGGAGACTGCTAAGGTCTTCTAGTTCTAACTTTGGTAAGCTTTATCTTCTATTATTCAATTCTAGGGATATTACTAGAGAAAACACAAGCAGAGTATGTTTCCTATAGTAACAAAAGTCTTGATAAGCCTACTAATGGGAGGTGTACTATAGAGGATTCAATGAGGCTATAAGAGTCACCCTCACGAGCTACCACCGATTTAGAAAATAGGGTACATTCATGAGTAACCGAGTCTAAGCACCACGCTTACACTATGAATACTACTTTAACCCAGGAGCTACAAGGCTTAATGTACTTAAAAGAGAGTCACAAACCTAAAGAATAATATGAACTAGATGCTTACTTGAATTAGAAGTCAATTACTAGAGAAATCTCAAAAGCAAGCTCAAGAAGAACTTGATTCCACCAAGGTACAAGCCGTAGAGAGAGCACCGATAGGCCGAGACTCTTCCAAAACTCTTCCCTCTCACTCTATCTCTCTATCTCTAATACAAGACTAGATCCAATCGTGGACTAATCTTCTCTTGATTGTTAGCCTTGATCCTGGTGGATATATGAATTAGGGTTTCTGGCTTCTTAGCTCTCAAGATCAAATGAGGCATCTACCCTGGGGGTGCATGCAGATATATATAGCCTAGAGCGTCAATCCTTGGCCCTTGGATCAAACCGACTTGAAATAACGGCTGAGATGCATTCTAGGAGGCGGTGGAGAACTGACATAATAGAGAGGATGATAGGTGGGGCCCACAAGGGCCGAGCAGGACTAGGAGTGGGGCCGGGCAGCCCCACATGTTAGTGGGTCAAGCCCTGCTTTGTTGGAGAGCCTCCTAGAGTCTTCTAGGAACCTTCCCACATTGATCCTGTGGCAGAATTCTGTGATTTCCTTTGATGAAGAGGTCCTCCTTGACGGTTTTCTGATTAAATCCTGCTGGAAACACAGATTCATCAAAACTCATTGAATTTGTTTGTTTAAACCCCTAAGTCTATGTTGGTGATCTATTGTAGTCATTTATGTGCGGTATAATGATGGTTGGTGATGAATGTTAACTATCGTCAACAAGTAGCACCACATAGATATATATCACTCAAACTAGAGTAGTAGTTAATGGAGCTATAACCATTACAATTCTATCTAAATCAAGTCTAACCATGACACTTACAATTAGTACACGAGCTCAAAGCTTCTTCCATAGGAGATAGACAAAGATTAAGAGGACTACAATTACAACAGTTTTGAAGGACAAAGAGGGTGGAGTAGCTGTTGGGTTTTGAAGATAGAAGTCATCATCATGAGTTAAGGCTAGATTTGAGTTGGTTCTTGACTTGAAGGAAGCAATTCCTTCTTCATAGGAGTTGTACTTTTTATAACAAGCACCATGAAACCTATGAACTTGTCTTTGGTAGTCAGGACAGTTGTAGTAAACTCCTGGCTCATGGCCATCAAACACACACATGGCAGGGATGACTCATCTCAAATCTACAAAACCCTGAATAGTTTGCCTCAGTTTTCACAAGTAGAATGTCAGTGAAGAAGTTGTAGTGATCATCATTAGGCATCAATAGCAACATGTGTAGCTTAGACATTAATTAATGGCCTCAGTCATGTGAATGATGGACACAAAGCATTGATTTGCTTTCAATGCCTTCATCTTGCTTGGAACCAAATGGATAACTTGGTTGTCAACAAGGAGAAGACACAGAAAGCAAACATATGAGCTGCATCCTAATACATCCAACAACCATGTAAACATCATTAGCATAGAAATGTGACCTCAGATATGTTACAAGTTCAAAATACCATAAGGACTTACTGGTGGCACTAGGAGCATATGAAACAAAAATGTACAATCAAGCAAGCACTAGACAGAAAAAATAGTTTAAGGCAAAAGCAAAGGGCCTGTTTGTTTGCCTAGATAGATCTGCAAGTGACAAGCACCAGTAGAAAACTAACCTAGTGCCACCTCCTAGTTCTTTTCATCATCATTGGCCTAACCAGATCTAAAATGCTACAATGTTTCTTGTATACCTCATGTTCAACAAGGACCAAAACAGTGAAGCGAACAGAAAAAGGCGAGAAAGGAGACCTACAGATCTAATCTGTTGCCTCTACTGTGGCACACGACGAACATGGACACCAATGCCACCACGCTCCACTAAGAAGACCCACCGCCTAGCCACCAAAAGGAAACCTAAGCCACCACAGCACACTAGGGATCCTCCGTTGCCACCGGCGCCGCAGTCGTAAGTCCAACAGGCATAGATTTGTTTCCACTTGTAGGGGATAGGGATATATCCAATATATAAGTCAACCTATCCACACAGAGAACATATACTTCTCCAAAGACATGTCAACACAATCAGGCATCTAGCGCAATGGTGAAGATGGTCTATTCCTTGCTCTGGGTCCTGGGTTTGACTCCCAGGTCTCATGGTTTTTTTTAGTTTGAATTTATTAAACCTCAACGGCAACAAGTGACACGCAAGCCGTAGGGACCCACAAGTTGGATTGAGATGGAGAAAGGTCCCACAGGTACACATGACACATAAGCCATTGGGTCCCAATGGTCAGATGGTCCCACAGGTGCACGTGACATGCAAACTGTCAGGTCCAACTGGTCGGATGGAGATGGAGAAAGGCACTGTCGGGTCCCACAAGTCGCATTGAGAAGGGTCCACAAGCACAAGTGACACGCAAGCCATTGGGTCCCATAGGTTGGATGGACATGGAGAAAGGCCCCATAGGTTTGGGTCCCATAGGTTGGATGGAGAAGGGTCCCATAGGTACATGTCACATGGAGAAAGGATCGAGCGGAGACTTTTATGACGAACTGCAAGCGTCATGGATGAGTAACTATAGGTCCCATAGGTACATGTCGGATAGAGAATGTGCTGTGTGGAGATCTATGACAAAGCATTGTCATTACAGATCAAATATTATCCATCATAGATCAGTAATTGATTCAATGACAAAGCCTATTTGTCACAGTTTTGAATAAGATCATCATAGATGAGCAGGAACAGGCATGCGAGTGATCTATGATGAAACCCTATGCTATTCTATGACATTTTTTGTGACGATACATGATTTCATCATAGATAAGGGGGGTTTGAGGTTCATCACAATGATATATGACAAAACCAAAAATTTTGTCATAAAAAGCGATTTTTATGATGGTTTTGGATTCGTCATTAAAATTTTCATCATAGAAGTGGATATTCCTAGTAGTGATAGGAATATGATAAATTGATAATAAGTCTTACAAGATGTTGAAGTGAAGATACAAGGCTTTGCCAAGCCTCCAAGACTAGATCCAGAACTTGAGCATGAGCCCAACTCGACCCTCACTCCCGAGCTACTAATCTACTACATTAGAGAGTTCTAGACCTAATCCTCCTTGTGTGTGTTGATCTAAATGAGAGATATGAATTAGGGTTTCCAAGATGGCCTCACAGAGGGGGTAGGGGCTGCTATATATAGGGGGAGCCATCAATTCTAAGATCTCAGATCAAACCGACCTTGAGCAATGACGTAGATTTGATCTTTAAGGCGGTAGGAAACCGACGTACGAAGCAGAGCCTGACATGTGGGGCCCATAGGCTAGCTGGCCTAGGGGTGGGGCTGGTCAGCCTAGGGGTGGGGCTGGTCGGCCCCCCTGTCAGCCTCTGTTGGCGGTCACAAACGACAACATCCGACCACCAATTATAGTCCAAAATAGGAGAAATAAACATACTTTTGACACATATGCATGTACTGTTGACATAGTTCCACTTGTATTGGAGAAAACATGTTTTGTAGGACACACATTCAAGTACAAGTGGAAAATAAGCAAAAGGCACAAAACTAGAAAGCGTAATGCATATTTTACAACAAGAAACCAAGCAAAAGCCCACCTTCGTGCAAAATCTAGGCCGAGCACCACTGAGGGAGTAGCCTAGGCCCAGCCAGCAACCCACCAGAGCTAGCACCGCCTCTCGGGCCCACCTCACTCTGGCGGTTGCATGGCGGCATGCAGAGGTGGCTTAGGGTGGTTTACTTATTTTTAGCGCCAAACTGAGCAGCTCACTAGTATAAAGAGAGGGGTAGTGCTCATTCTCAAACACACAACATTTTGAGCTACATACCTCACCTCTCTACTTGTACTCTCTTAGCTTTAGTAGTAGTATTTGGAGCTAGCAAAGCTATTATGGAGGGCTTGGCTCCTTAGAAGAAGACTGACATCTTGGTATGAACAATACTATGAAGAGTTCTTCCAAAGTCTTGGTCTCATATCATTTATATTGTAGTGCATATGAACTAGAGTATAGTTGCCTTGTTATAATCATGATTTATGAACTAGCATATAGTTTATGTGTCATGATCTTAACATGTTCAACTTCATGCTTAATCATTCATATGATTTGTATGAGTAGAAGTAGAGCTAGGGTTGGGGTGACGGTTCATTGTTCCTTTGGGTTTGCCCATATTCTTGCTTATCGATCCATAGGGTCAGAGTCCCGGGGGGGTAAGGGTAGTTTCCTTGTACACGGGCATGGTGCTCGGGTACATGAGAACCTTTGGATATGATGATATCCCACGGTTGAGGGGTAGGCAGCAGGTGGTGATAGCCCTATCTATCCCTTGTAATCCCCCACGTCCGAGTATTGTATAGGAGTCTTAAAATCTCCCATGCGCTGGCAGACCAGTTCTCAGAGATCTCCCCATCTATCTCACACTTAGTTCTAACTCTAGTCATCTAACTTATATGATCTTTAACTATTCTTTACACAGCTATATTAGAACATGCTGGCTCCATGAAGGAATATTCTTTTATTCTTTGTTTTCCTTCTATCCTTAAGGTTGGCCTAGATGTGTGTCCACTATCCATGAAATACTATTTTTACCCCTGTCATGTACTATGGTCCACTATGCAAGTATGTAATCATGTTTATGCTCATGCTAGACTCTTATACCTTGCCCTCCTTTGGGAAAATATAAATAATGATACCCTGAATACTTCTGGGTGAAATGCTATAACGATAGATTCGTGCGCTTGTGGATATTCTCTGTAATCGTTAAGAATTATCGTAGTTGGTGCTTCTTGGCGACGTTGCTAACAATAACTCAATCTTAGTAATGGTGTTAACAAATACCAATAGGCATTTGTGGCACCATTGCTAGGTGATGAACTTAAAACCTCCTCACTTGGTGATTGCGCTAAGAAATTCCAACAACCTCTTGGCTCGATCTTCGGTGGTTTGCCTTCTGGATGATTCTAGACCCTTCCTAACTTGTTTTCGTCATGGATAAACATGATTTGATCTAATGATTGGGTCCACCTTGATAGTTTCACCAAAACTTATGGAATTTATTAGTTTAAACCCCTAGACCTATGTTTGGTGATGGAATTGAGTAAATATGCAGGTTATATTGACGATTTATTATTGATGTTAATGACTGTCAACAAGTAGTATGAACAATTTTTGTACAGGATGCAGAGGCAAATTATAATCCAACTACTCATGGGGAGCATTAGGAATGATGTCCAGCACATCCATCCCAGCCAAGACGACTACGGTCGTGGGCTGAAATTACACGACGAGGTCCTCTCGATCATGAAAGGATAACCATGGTGGGAACCCCAGCTCCAGCCCATGTAGGCCCCCACGCCAAAGCTGGGCGGTGGCCAGGGCCCCCACGGCACCTTGGCGAATGTTGTAGTTGGTCACTTCCACAACCTATGCTGGCAAGGTGTGGAGATGCTCCTCCACTATCGCCCCCGTAGGCACCACCGCACAGACGACAGCGACTGCTGCCTAGTTGAGGGCATCCTAGCGGTAGCTGTTTTCCACCGACAATTGGGCGGCGACGCAAACGTTGTTGTTGGCATCCTGGTGAAGGAGGATCACCTCTGCCATCTGCTAGGCTAGGTCATCATTGGCCCGATGCAACTCCGCTGCCTCGGCCTACGCAGCGTGGAGCTACTCCTCGATGGCTGAAAAGTGTGACAAGAAAAAACTACAACAAAACACATGACGTCGCATCACATGAAGTGAAAGAGCAAGATTGTGCCCAATATGACTTACTAGTGAGCCGCGCCTGGGCCTCAGCGGCTGTAGCCTCCACCATGGCTGTTTTGCACTCTGACACTGACAAGCGTCGTCTACACTGGTGTCAAGGCAAAGCTATAGTTGGTGCACCTCACAACTCTCCTCCCCGAGGGCAGATTAGGGTGTTGGTTGCGGCGACGCTGAGGTGCCTTCCCCATCAGCGTAGAAGCGCAGCGCTGAATGTACCATGGAGATAGCACTATACAATGGGAAGCATCAAGACCACCAGTGTAAGATAAAGTGCAAGATCCGTACTTAATTACCCGTACTCTCATCACAAACTATCACG
The DNA here is from genome assembly GCF_019320115.1 of Miscanthus floridulus. NCBI lineage: Eukaryota > Viridiplantae > Streptophyta > Magnoliopsida > Poales > Poaceae > Miscanthus > Miscanthus floridulus. The sequence goes on along the minus strand of NC_089594.1, from coordinate 45,087,288 downwards.
AAGGAGGGGAGGACCTCCGAACACCCTCTCCTCTGGTGAGTCTTCCCTTGGTCACTATTGGATGAGATTTGGAAGATAGGGTGTGTGGGTGGTAAGTCTAATGAGCTTAGAAAGGAATCATACTTGCTAACCCCCTTTTATCGAAGGATATATAGGCGAGCTAGGCGTCCATTGTATTTCCCTACGATTGCACCGAGCGAGAGCAGGAGTTAAGGAGAGGACACGTCTCCCATGATCTTAGTGGAGCATGCTTCTCCTATAATGGCATTGGAAGTTGGATGGAGAAAATTGCAAAGAAATAATATGTCTACAAATGCAAATGTTAAAAAATGAAATGATATACAGTTAAAAGTACCACAACCACATAAGGTAGCATTTTGTTAAAATAGTAAATCTTTATTCATAAGTCCAGTAGGTTACAATCAAAAGGTGTACAATAACATAGATGTATCCAAGACTACTGGTTGTACAATAACAAAGACCTATCGAGTATAGAAAACAACCTATACTCGATTGCGACGTCGCAAAACTTCCACTGACATCACCCAAGAAGGGGCATGCAGTAGAGTTTGAAATGACAAAGTTGTAATCGTAGGCTGCTTCAATGAAGAGAGTTGATGTGACACCCACCTTGCAAAGCTTCCACTTGTATCCCCTCATAGGCAAGGGTTGCAGTGGAAAGCACGAGGAGAAGGAAGGAAAACAAGTGTTCCCTTGCACCATCGTATCTTCAAGCACTCCCTTGTTGCACCGTCGCATCTGCATCTACGATGTGGACAAAGTTTGCATCAGCATCACGACAAAGCTCCATGGAAGCATGCTTTCTTCCCTATCTTTGCAAAACTTCCACTATCACCGATGAAACAATCGGACATATAGCCGCTCATAGGTGTTGCCAGAAGCTAATCTTGAAGGCCTTCTCCTAGTGGTGCTGGAGTCGATGCAGGACAAGGGAGGCCATGGCGATGGGAGACTATGTGCAATTCAAGGGTTTCTCTAGTTTTTATGATGCTAAGGGAGGAATAAGGATTGGAGTTTGGCAGATAGGCTCCCCTTACCTTGTCTTAAATAGCCCCACCTCAAGACGTGTGCGGGGAAGGCAACAGTCAAGGTCCATGACATCCGCGGCCACCCACGCAAGTCATGGGCGATGAAACAGTGAACACGACACGGTTTAGATTCCCTGGCACATTTGATTCCCTAGCCACATTTCATCCTCATCTAAACTAGACTTAATGATGATGTGTCTCAAGTGTATGATATGACACGAGTGGGGAAGGCAATAGTCTAGGTCCATGACATCCACCACCACCCATGCGAGTCACACGGGCGATGGCATAGACCATTTGATTCCCTGCAACATTTTCTTCCTCATCTAGTATACCAGTACTCAATGAGGCACATCTATAATGTGGGTGCATTATTGTGCTTTTGAGGTGTCATTTTTGTGTAGTATTTTGGAGTGCCCTCATCAGCATTCCCCATGTACCCATAACATCAGAAAACAATATAAGTATTCTACTACCACAGTGCATCTTCCTTCTTCATTGTCACAGTAGGCCTTCCTCCTCTCAAAGTAGGGCGATGTCACACTAACTGCTTAATCACCGTATGAAACAATGATGGGAGCTTGTAACACCACCATAATGTACTATTCGCGCCTAGAGAAATAAACCAATTTGCAAACTATGACATCCGGCCCAATTTGGAATTTGGCCCATAGTGGCCCATGTGCATGTTATGAGATATTGTGGGGGTTTAATCCTACCTTGGTTGTTAAAAGTGGGTTAGACCAACATATAAGGTTTCTAGAGTCCATCCCACCATCCTCGGGTCAATCCTTTTATGTGAAGCAAGGACGAAAGCGTAAGTGGGATGGTGGTAGGTGTGGTTCACTCTGCGTGTAGAGTGGATCTGAGCCAGTTTGGACTCTAGGGCATTACACAAACACAAAAAATATGACACACTAGTTTAGCTTCAATAATGACAACATCAATCCTATATGAAATTAACATGGCCATAGACAATCAAACAAAATTGGTCCATTTGAACATGTCATGACACAGAGATACATCAAATGAAGCTTTATGCACTACTCCGCTAATGACTCCAAGAACAAGAACAAGGGAACATAAGGAAGAAAGTAAGGTCTGCTCATGAACATGTGACAGACCATAGCTACGGTCGATACTAGTAGGGATGACATTAACTTTTCTTTGATCCATGTCATACGCGATGATTGTTCTTTTCGCTCCAACAAAGAAAATCAAATTCCATTCTGGGTGAACTGTAATTGTTGTGTAGTCTGAATCATAATCCATGTAACCAAATTGAATATTAGTCTTTCTAAATACCTTCAGTGTGCTGACAGTATGCTTCAATATCCATTTATTAGTAGCATAGTCTTCAAGGATCTAGACTAAAAGCTAGGACATATTGTGACCACCAACACCACCAGTAGTACATGCACACAAGTTACCCTGAGCATGATGGATGGAGGATAGAGTACCATGAGGCTATATCCAAAACAAGTATCAGAGAGTACTCCATAATGTGTAGACAACCATTAAGAAACACACGTGTTGATCTTGAATGTATCACATCATCAATGTCCTAGCCCCATTCAGATTCCTTATAGATCCATGTTGTAGTTTGAGATGAGTAGATATCCACACCAAGGCACTCAGCGTCCTCCTCCTCCATAAACTCAATCACATGGAAGTGCGAGGAGGATATCGAATCGAACCCTAATTGAGCCTAACCAACAACATGGACGCTAGGTGACAATACCCACAAATTCTTGGTTGCTAGATTGCAGACGACATAGCAGGATCTAGCAGCCTCAACGCACAAGCATAGGATGAGACCATTGCAGCAATATAAGATAGCTACTTTGTCAATGGGGTAGGGCAAGAAGGACAAGTTGAGGCATTCACCAGTTATGCTAGTGAAGTTTCGCTCACCTTTCTCACCATCATGGAAGAAGCCGGCCACATTTTGCGGCAGCACCTTACGGTTGTTGGAGATGAGGCAGTTCTAGGAGCAACAGACACATTTGCAACAGAACAAGGAGCGAGCGAGGAGGCAGCGGAGGATCTCTAGAACACCATCCTCTATGAGGCTAGCCTAGTGTGTTCCTGTTGTTGGTGGCCGCCTCCATTTCAAAGAGCCTACGATCCTCAGTGTGCAGTAGGATAAGAGCTTCCTTAGTAATGAGATCACTAAAGAGGAAAATAATCCAACAAAGCTCATTCAGTAAAGTGCGAAAGCATTACCCTTACCTTTGGATCTAGCGGTGGTGCAGTGTGAGGCGTGCAATGGCTCACACAAATTGTGAGAGACGAACAATGCACCAACCTTGATGGAAAAGTGGAAGTAAAATGGTGATGCAACTGTGTTGTGGGTAGTTGGGAAATGGGGAAATAACTCACGCTGAATTTACTACCGCTGGTACACCAAAAGATCATGTAGGGCCTGGCTTCCATAACTGCTATCCTAGTCGGCTCGGCTTTTCATGCACTGGAGAAAATACCATTGCTACATCTATTGTTAACTCATGGGTGGTAGAAGCTTCAATTGTCGATTTCCTTCCTTATGAGGCCTCCCTAATGGTGCAACCGACGATGGAGGTATCACACCAGTCGCTTCTATCGCTACAGGAAGTGAAAGTGGCAACATGATAAATTATCTGTAGTAGTGGATGGCGACCACCAAGAGTAACAAGCACAAACTCTCACTTAACTATGACAAGCCTAATGAGAAAGGTGGATGCACACTTGCTACTCCCCATGCACTAATGAGGTCCTTAATCTTGAATTATTAAATCTCAATCACCCCACTAGTTTCTTGCACTCCCTTGAACTCTAAATGGTTGCCTTAGCTGAACAAATGACCAAGAGAGATGAATTGGGCAAGTAGGAGATGTATTTATACACCCCACTTCCAAACATACCCATTGGGGTCCAACTCAGCAAATCACAAAGGCACCAGACATGAAGTCAGAGTGACCAAACCCAAAGCAGAGTCCGGTCCACCCTGACCGGGCATGTCTAGTCAATAAAAATGCTCTCTGGACCTCTCTATTTCTTGAACGGACACTTCCACAACTGTGTCTGATTAGACTAAATAGCATCCGATCCATCCTGGATATTAGACCCTAGCTGCTATAGTGCAACATTCGCATCTAGTCACACAACCACAGCAGCATCCGGTCATCTTCAACCTTGCTACATAGGCTTCTAACACTGACTGGACATGTCTAGTGTAGGAGGCACCAGTGTTCGGATCTCTCTACCAAAGCTCCATTCACTTTGAATTCAAAGTGTGACAAGTGTGCATGACACCTAACACATTAAACTCACCTAGGTCAAGCTACTAGCTCATACCCCCTTAATAGTATGGCCAAAGGAAAAACAAAGTCCTAAACTACTCTAAGTGTATCTCAACTCCAAATGACACTTAGAACTAGTCCGTCCTTAACCTTGTCGTCCATCCTTTGGAAACTAAAATGATTTTCATCGATAGGGTCATGAAAACCATTGATTGCCTAAACAATCACCATTATCATGACCTTACTCAAATTGCCTCTACAAAACACACAGTTAGTCACAATAATCTTATGTCATCATTAATCACCAAAACCCACTAGGGGCCTAGATGCTTTCAAGTGTAAAGGATCTAGTCGCGGGGTTGGGTTAAACTTTATTCTTTAGCCTGGTTAAGGTGGAGCCTATGGACGAAAAGAAAGCCCTTGCTCAATGTTATGAAGCTATTGATTCAAAATTCAAAGGTATCTTTTTGTTGACCTATTTTTATAGTAGTTGTTAAAGCCTTAGTGTGTTGATGGATAGGTTTACTAGAATTTGGGAACCAAGTCTGGATAGCAACAACATGAAAATCCTCCCTACTTAGCTGCCTATTTTGAAATTTAAACCTTCTTTTGGACTTTGGCCAGGTGGGATGTAGAACAATTAGAATTGGAGCACAATCATTGTACATCATTGGCAAGTGATAGACCATAGTTTGAGTAAAGTTTGACACTAATCTACATTTCCAAGAGATCTATTCAAATGCTGAAAGTGAGGATTACTTGTCAAACACTTGTCAGTATAAGTAGGTCATAGTAAGCAATGTGATGTTTGGTTCTTTCCATGGTAACGCAAACATAAATGGAATTAGTTTAAATTTATCTCCCACCTATAATGTTGAAAGGTCCTAAATGGCTATAGGGGGTGAATAGTCTATAAAAGTTTTCTACAAATACACTAGAGTAGGTGATTAGTAACCTAAATGATGAATTGCAATTTTGCTCTAGCTCTATAAGAGATGGAAGTCACCTATCCCACAATTCTAGTTCTTTATAATCTCTAGGCACAAGCAAAGGCTATGTCACTACTCTTACTCTAGTTGAGCTAGTTAGCAACTAACACGAGGCTAAACAAGCTACTCAACTCACTATCAAAAGAGCTACTCTACTCAAACTACAACAAGTAAGAAACAATGTAATACAAGGGAGATGAGTAGGGTGATTATACCAAACATGGCAAGTGATAATATGATCACCAAGTGAAAACCAAAGAGCCAATTGACACACAATTTATCCTAAGGTTTACTTGCTTGTTGGCAAGCTACGTCCTTGTTGTGACAGCCGATTCACTTCATGGTTCATGAGTTAATTGGCACCATGCCAAAGCCTTCACTAGATCACCGCAAGAACCTACACAAGGTGAGGGCACTCAATGTCACGAGCAATCCACTAGAGGTGCTTTTGGCACTTCGCTAGGGAATAAGCCTAAGAACCCCTCACAAATCCACCGGGAGATGGCCACAAACAATCACCAACTCATGCCAACCTCTTCAAGCTGCTCCAAGCTATCTTGGTGGCAGCAACCATGAAGAGTAACAAGAAAACTACAGCCACAACGATCCCCAAGTACCACTAGATGCAATCACTCAAGCAAATGCACTATGAATCACTCCCAATCTCACTATGATGATGAATCAATGGAGGAGATGAGTGGGTGGTGTTTGCTTTAGCTCACAAGGATGTATCACTAATGAAAATGTGCAAGAGGGTGAGCACAAGCCATCCTTCTTCTATTTATAGAGCCCCTTGGCTTAGAGAGTCGTGGGCTCGCGGGCATGACCGGATGCATTGATCGGACGCACCCCTAGTTCGGTCCACCGATGCCGTCCACATGACAGCATTTGGAACTATGGCCATTGGATCCCAACAGTCACAAGCCTTACATACACTCAATTAAGTCATGACTAGATGTGTTGCTCTAAGAATAGACGTGCCAAGCCAGAGTCTGATCAATCACTCACATGCACATGCAGCACTTGCACCAGACGTGATGCACAAGTGACAGGATGCACCACCAAGCGGACTTCAGTCATTTCCAGTAAGGGTCCAGAGAAAAATTTTCATGACCAGACACGCTCAGCATCCAGTCCTCACCCACTCTTAGTTCTCCGCGCCATGTCACCACGACCGGACATGGGAATAGTGTTCCGACAATGTCCAGGTCATGCAACCCCTCTAGGGTCCGGTCATATGACCAAGTTCTGTCCTCTCTACTCTAAGTGACCAGACTTAGCTAGGGAGGGTCCGATCCCTTTGAGCCTAGAGTTTGGTCACTACAGACCTCTATTGATGGTCACTAAACACCTATTTTAGCCATCACTGATGCAAACAGTTTCAAAGGAAATTCAACATAAAATGAAAAGATTTGGGTTATTACTAATGGAATTCCACTTGTACATGAAGTTTATTTGAATGCAGGAAAAACAGTGAAAAAGGTGTAGAATATGTGACATGGAGGCAAATGGACATGGCAAGGGCCTCTGGGCCCACACTGCCACACCAGCCAGTGGCCATGTGGCACCACCTGGCACCACCCTATCCCCATCCACATCATCAATACATGGGATGGCTCCTACACTGCCTCACAAATGTCGATTTCATGTCAGTTCAAGCAATGGATGAGATTCACTCACCTTGGATCTAGGGCCCATTGTCATTCACTTGGAGGCCATCAACCGACCTTACAACCACCTTCTGGACAAAATCTTCGCTCGTATTGACGAGAGAACCGACTTTGGGAGCCAACCAAGACCCTACAATGCAAAGGCGATGCATCGAAGGGCTGGCCGACACCCTCACCACACCGCCTGGTGTCCAAGGAAGCTCCACCGCCTCTCCACTACCTACAAATACCCCTAGCTCCTTAGTGCTATAAATAGATGTGTCCTCCGCAGTTGTAAAGCATCCCAAGTAGAATCATTCTCTCTACTCCTAAGTTTAGGTTAGTAGTGAGAGTGAAGAAGTGAAGGGCTAGGAGCTTGGAGAAGTCTTCTGGAGTCTCTCTGTAAGCTCTTATAAGCTACTTTTGCTTTCTATATATTTACTTTGGTACTTGCCTTATTTTTATCATTTACTTTCTTGCATTAGAGTAAAGTAGTGTTGTGAATATTTCGATCATTTCTTGTTTAGTTAGTAAGTTTCTGATATATGGGATCCTCGTCACTAGTTGGTGCTCTGATCTTAGCGCATGGTTAGAGTAGTATCACTTAGTGTAAGCATGGTGCTTAGACTATAGGGTACCTTGGGTTGTGGCTAATTCTTCGAATAGATTTATGGTAGGTGGCAGGTGGTGACAGCCCTGTCCATCCTCTGTATTCCATCACGTTGGATTTAGTTATTAAATCATAAGGCTCATGGTGCTTTATGCCTAATCAACCTTAGGATGACTTATGGTAGGTACACCCTGAAGTATATTCATTGCTTATCTTGCTAGACAATTGATAGGTTGAATCAATTAAGAAAGTACTTAATTTATCTTCACCTACTCTGTGACCATAATTGTATCTTTTGTTTTATTCTTAGTTAATTTTATTTACTTTTGTTTACTACATCACATTCATACCTAGGTAATTCACTAGAAATTAATTAATCATTTGTCTAAGTCATATTACGCCTTCTCTGTGCAAATAAATACAATACTTGGTTTACTCGCAAGTGAAGTGCTACATCGATATATTCTGTGCGCTTGCGGAATTAGTCCAATAGTCATAAGAAATGTCAACAACCTCCTCCTTTTCTTTTTCTATCGCCTCAAACACTTCACCCTTGTTTCCAAGTTGCTAACCACAAAGTGTATAACCCATGTGCACGTGTGTTAGCATTTTTCCAAGCATTTTTCAAGGGTCAATTGTTAGCACACTAGGTCCTAATGCATATGCAAGAATCATTTCACCCAGTGGCACTCGATAACTGCTTAGCCAAGGTTTTCCCCTCTTAATAGTATGGCTATCGATCCTAAACACACTCACACCCTCTATGCTATCTTGAGTGCCAAAACAAAAACCTATTTGATACCTTTGCCTTGATCAACACTTGGTTTTTGTTTTTCTCTTTCTTCTTTTCCAAGTTGGAGTACTTGATCATCTCTTTTGGTTACCTCCATCACCATGACCATCATCTAGCTCTATCACTTGGTGTGTACAACCCTATCTCAATCACAACACTTAATGTCAAGGGTTAGTACACTAGGTTTCATCAATTAGCCAAAACCAATCTAGGGCTTTCAATCTCCCCCTTTTTGGTAATTGATGACAACCTTTTAACAAAGATATTCAATGAAATCTTTTTGGATTCATGTTTCTTGTCCAAGCATTTTATTATGTGTAAAGGATATGGACAAGTTTCATAAACCCAAAATGGTAGCATTAGCTCCCCCTACATATGTGCTAAGAGTCTAGATTTGAAAGCTTGCACATATGCATAGATAGGAAGTGTGGGAGAGTAATAGCTACCAAATGATGCTAAGGTGTAAAGAATGGACCTTTGAAGTGTGATACCAATCAAAGTTACCATTTGAACACCATCGTTAGCACCATGGTTAGCTAGATACCACTTGAAACAAAACAACACTAGATACCTCATGAGACCAACATTAGAATCAAGGCTCTAGTACCACTTATGAAATAATTCAAGTGTCTAGCTATCCTATGCATGCTAGTTTTCATTTCATCAATAATATTCTACAATCTAGTATAGACCACACAAGCATGGATAATTGAATTTACAACTCGTTCCATGCAAGTAAACATATGTAATGCACATTCAAATGCAACATACAAGTTTATGAGCTTGGTCCCCCTACTTGTATGCTTCAAATTTTAATTGATCCCCTTCATTTGTTCATCCCCTATCTATCTCTCTCCTCTTTTATTATCTTTGGGAATTCTATCCCCTTTGTCATTAATTATCACAAAAGGTGAGCTCAAGTTTTAGATAGTTGAGGTGAAACCATGTCATGTGAGGATCATTTTCCCAAATTTGGTTCAATCTAGATCACTTGCCAAAGAAATTTAACTCAGTTTGATCAAATGACAAGCTTCTTCACACCTCATTGCAAGGGTTATATTGACAATGTTGAGTTAAACACTTATAGCTCATTTTCTAGATTAAACACTAGGTTCGTCACAAGCCCACAAACATGTCATATGCTACCACTAGATTATTTCAAACATAGAACTAATAGTGGTACCATACAAGCATCAAATCCATTTGATTTTCATGAATGAGCCTAAGACATGTGAGGAATGACTAGATGAACTAATCAAGTCCTTAGCAAAGAATGAATGATATGTCAATGAATTTTACCTTGCTTTGCTTAAGGAGAGACATGTCATACAATGAGGATGCATCAACACATATTTGGGAAGTCAAGTATGTTCAATTCATTCCTTAGCTTACAAAATCTCTTTTCATCAAGTGGCTTCATGAAAATATCAGCAAGTTGATCATCGGCACCCACACTCTCAATTGAAATGTCCCCTTTTTGTTGATGATCTCTTATGAAATGGTGATGGACATCTATATGCTTTATTCTTGAATGTTGAACTATATTGTTGGTGAGCTTCACGACACTCTCATTGTCACATAGCAATGGCACTTGTTTGAACTTGATTTCAAAATCATTGAAGGTGGCCTTCATCCAAAGTAATTGAGCACAACAACTACCGGCTGAAATGTACTCTGCTTGGCTGGTTGAAAGTGCTACACTATTTTGCTTCTTTGATGACCAAGACACAAGTGATCTTCATAATAATTGACATGTGCCCGAAAGTGCTCTTTCTCTCAACTTTGCATCCCACATAATCAGAGTCTGAATATCTAATCAACTCAAATCTAGCTCCTTTGGGATACCACAATCCAACATTTTGTGTATGTTTCAAGTACCTTAATATTCTCTTTGTTGCCTTCAAATAACTTTCTCTAGGTGAGGCTTGAAATCTAGCATAGATCCATACACTAAACATCACATCCGTTCTTCATGCGATCACATAGAGTAGGCTTTCAATCATAGATCGATATATCTTTTGATCCACTATATTGACACTAGCATCACTATCTAAGTTTCTATTTGTCCCCATAGGTGTACTAATAGCTTTTGTATCATCCATTCCAAACTTCTTTACCATGTCTTTAATGTACTTGCCTTGACTCAAAAATGTGCAATTTTTATTTGCTTGATTTGAAGACCAAGAAAGTAACTAAGCTCTCCAATCATGGACATCTCAAACTCATTAGCCATCATATTTCCAAACTCTTCACAAAAGTCTTAATTGGTTGAACTGAAGATAATGTCATTGACATAGATTTGCAACACAAACAAGTCATTGCCTATCTTCTTGGTGAAGAGAGCGGTGTCAACCTTAACCATCTTGAACCCTTTAGAGAGTAGGAAATCCCTCAACCTCTCATACCATGCTCTAGGTGCTTGCTTTAAGCCATACAATGCCTTTCTCAACTTATACACATGGTTGGGTTTCTTCTCATCTTCAAAACCAAGTGGTTGCTCTACATATACCAAATCATTGATGTGCCCATTCAAGAATGCACTTTTCACATCCTATTTGATAGAGCTTGATGTTGTGGGCACATGCATAGGTGAACAAAATCCTAATTGCTTCTAATCTTACAACTGGGGCATATGTTTCAACAAAGTCAAGAACTTCAACTTGTGTGTAACCTTGAGCTACCAATCTTGGCTTTGTTCCTTACTACTATCCCATCTTGATCTTGCTTGTTCCAAAAGTCCCGCTTGGTTTCAATCACATTATGATCCTTAGGCCTCTCAACTAATTCCCTATACTTGATTTCTTATGAAGTTGTTTAGTTCTTCATGCATGGCATTGACCCAATCAACATCCTTCAAAGCTTCATCCATATTCTTTGGTTCAATTGATGATACGAATGAAGAAATGCTCACAAAATGAAGCCAATCTTGATCTAGTTTGCACACCCCTTGAAATATCACCAATAATGGGATCCAATGGATGATCTCTTGCTATGTTTGTTGGTTGAAGCACTTGAGCTTGATTGCTTGCACTTGGTTGGTCATTTGGTTGAGATGATGAACTAGCCACTTGTTGTTGATCTTTCACTTGAGCACCACTTGTACTAGCTTGATTTTGGTCATGAGAACCACTAGCTTACACATTTGAGTTAGAGAGCACTTGATTCTTGTCATCTTCAACATCAATCACCTCTAGGCCTTATATCACCACATCCATATTCTTCATTGCATCAATTGAGTGCCTCTCACATCATCTAGATTCTCATGTTCTTCTTATGAACCCTTAGTTTCATTAAATTCAACATCATGAACTTCCTCAAGAGTACCACATGCTAAATTCCTAAACTCTATAAGCCTTGCTAGTAGTGGAGTATCCATGTAAAAATCCTTCATCACATTTCTTCTTAAACTTGCTCAATCTAGTGCCTTTCTTCAATATGTAACATTTGCAACCAAAAACCCAAAAGTATGCAATATTAGGCTTTCTACCACTAGTAGAAAACAAACCTTTTGTCTCGGCATCATTTTCAGAGTAACTCTCAGCATTTTTTGAACCCAAGAGTGAAGGAGATTTAATCCCGGCTATACCCTTGAGCCAGGGAGTAAAGGTCGCTGCCCAACGCTGCTAGCTTGGCAGGCAAACCTTTAGTCCCGGTTAGAGGCTATAACCAGGACTAAAGATCGACATTTAGTCCCTGGCTAGAGCCACAAACCGAGACTAAATATTTAGTCCCGACTGGAGGCTTTAGCTAGGAATAAATATTGCTCTTTGTTCCTGGTTATAACCTCTAACCAGGGAATAAAGCTTCCGCCAGTAGTTATTAAAAAAACAAATAGTTTTAGTTTATTAGTTTCATTTATATTCTTTTCTTAAGTATACTTTGATTTTTAGAGTCTTTTGTTGAAAAAATAGTTTTAGATTTTAGGGGAAAATTATAATTTTCACACATAAGTTTTTAAGTTTCATTTTACCGTATTTCGATGCAAAATTCTAGTGTTTTCAATCTATAATTCACCGTATTTTGTCTCACACGGCACAAAGAAAAATGTAATAATAAAAATAAATATCAGAAAAACCTAAGATCTTGTGTGGGCCCATATTTTGGGGTAAATGACTGCCAAAAAATTTCAAGTCATTTTGACATAGGCGGAGTCGACGTGCTTCACAGAGATATATAGAACCATTCGTCGAACCCTATCTAGTACACCTAAGTTCTCTAGGGATTCTAAGGTCCATGTGCTTTCTAGTGCCAGATTGGTCTCAAACTTTTTCTCAAGACTACAAATGCCCTGTGTGAGGCCACCGCCAAATTTGAGACTTTTCTTAGCTGGTTTGGTGCTTTTTGCACTTTAATTGAATTTCCGCGCGAATTCACCGATTAATTATACATTGAACTGAGTCCACCCCCAAAAAGATCCAGAATGGTGCCAAACTTTGCCAGATGGTCTCTTGTGCCCGAGGTGACAAATCTCTATGGAGGTTGACGCAAAATTCTAGTGTTTTCAATCTATAATTCACCGTATTTCGTCTCACGGGGCACAAAGAAAAATGTAATAATAAAAATAATTATCAAGAAAACCTAAGATCTTGTGTGGGCCCATATTTTGGGGGTAAATGATTGCCAAAAAAATTTCAAGCCATTTCGACATAGGCGGAGTCGACGTGCTTCACAGAGGTATATAGAACCTTTCGTCGAACCCTATCTATACACCTAGGTTCTCTGGGGATTCTGAGGTCCATGTGCTTTCTAGTGCTGAATTGGTATCAAACTTTTTCTCAAGACTACAAATGCCCTGTGTGTGGCCACCGCCAAGTTTGAGATTTTTTTGAGTTGGTTTGGTGCTTTTTGCACTTTAACTGAATTTCCGCGCGAATTCATCGATTAATTATACGTTGAACTAAGTCCACCCCTGAAAAGATCCGAAATGGTGCCCAACTTTGCCAAATGGTCTCTTGTGCCCTAGGTGACAAATCTCTATGGAGGTCGACGCAAAATTCTAGTGTTTTCAATCTATAATTCACCAGTATTTCGTCTCACACGGCACAAAGAAAAATGTAATAATAAAAATAATTATCAGAAAAACCTAAGATCTTGTGTGGGCCCATATTTTGGGGGTAAATGACTACCAAAAAAATTTCAAGGCATTTTCGACATAGGTGGAGTCAACGTGCTTCACAGAGGTATATGGAACCTTTCATCGAACCCTATCTATACACCTAGGTTCTCTGGGATTCTGAGGTCCATGTGCTTTCCAGTGTCAGGATTGGTCTCAAGTTTTTTCTCAAGAATGCAAATGCCCTGTGTAAGGCCATCGCCAAGTTTGAGATTTTTCTAAGCTGGTTTGGTGCTTTTTGCACTTTAATTAAATTTCCTGCACGAATTCACCGAATTAATTATACAATTATTGATGAAGAACTTAAAGATTTATGTTAAAATGATGTGAAAACAAATTTCCTAGTCGAAAACTAATAGATTTAATGATTTTAATTAAAGTCTATATTTTTGCATTAACGAAAAATAGTGATTATTAGTTGCATTATGTTCAATATTTATAATTAAAAAGATAATAGTTTAGGTCACATATTTTTCTTGTGTGCAGTGAATCACAATAAATTTTATTACTTTTTTAAAAAATATTATGCCTAGTATTTAATTTACTAAGCAAATAATAAGAATTTAACATTTAAATAAAAAGAAATATATATAATACACTAACCAACCAAAAAACGGGCGCGAAGTGAATTTTCCAGCCCCCTTTAGTCCTCGGCTTCAATCACGGCCCAGGACGAAAGGTGGGCTGCATTTGGTGGCCCGCTAAAAATTACCTTTAGTCCCGGCTGGTTATTGGAGCTGGGACTAAAGGTGGACCTAGTCCCGGCTGGTTATTGGAGCCGGGACTAAAGGTGGACCTTTAGTCCTGGCTAGTGGTTGGAGCCGGGACTAATGGTGACCTTTAGTCCTGAGCAGTGTTAGGAGCTAGGACTAAAGGTCCCTCTCCTATATACGCCAGCTCCCTTCTCTTCCTCCTCTCACTTCTCGTCTTTGACTTCATCGTCATCAGCGAGCGCGCCGCCACCAACCGTCGCCGATTCGGCTCCCCATCACCAGATCATGGATCCTGGCCACCCCGATGCCGCCCTCCTCGCCGGAGCAGCCCCTGACACCGCGCCCATCAGTGGAGGAGCCCCCGAGATGACGCCCCATGTGCGTCGCCTCTCGCCAAGGCCCCCACGCCGGCCTGCATGCGCCACCGGCCTCCCCATCGATGATGCCCCCTCGCGGGCACTCCATGACGCCCGCGCGCCGCCTCTCGCCAGCCCTGCATGACGCCCCATGCGCGCCACCTCTCGCCATGACCCACGCCGGCCTCCACGCGCCACAGGCCTCCCCACCGACTGTGGCCCCCCACGGGTACACTCCACGTGACACCGGCGCTCGCCTCCCTGGCCACCGACGCTGGCCAGCCACCCCGCACAGGCAGCCGCCCTCGGCCGGCATATAAGTATATATAATTATTTATAAATTTTATTTTTATATATATGAAATGTATATGGAAGTATATGAAATTATATGTATGAAATGTATAAATTTATGTTATATATAATGTTATATATAATACTAAATTTCATTTTATATGTATGAAATTATATGTATGAAATGTATAATAAATTTACAAGTATAATACTAATTAAATTTCATTTTATATGTATGAAATTATAATAATGGGTTATATATATATGAAATGTATAAATTTATATTTATATCTATGAAATGTGTATGAAATTATATGGCTAAACCCTAAACCACCCTATATATATGTAACCCATTAAAATTATATATATGACATGTATAATTTTTACTTAGGAAAAAATCTATTTTGGAGTATGAAAAAAATTATATATCTATGAAATGTGTATGAAATGTCTATGAAACCCTAATTGCATAATTATTGTTTTATAATTGTTTAGGCTCTCTATGGCCGACCCGAGAGACGATGACCTAGAGACGGAAATGATGGATATTATCAACGCTGGCACTGAACATTGTGCCGATGTTGATAATGACCAGCAGGAAGACGATGGAAGTCAATACTTGAATCTTGATCATATTGTTGAGGAAGTTGTTCATGAAGATAATTCTGGCGAGGTATATATTTCTCAATATCTAGCTCTCATTTATTTATTATGCATACATGTAGCCCACTAGATCGACCTTCGTTTTATAATACTTTTTGTGTTTCTATGCGTACATAGCCGTCTGGATCGACGATGACGACGGGGAACACAAAGAATGTTCGAGGGGCCAAAAAGCCATTGGAAGGTCGCTACATCATCTCAGAATTCAACGTGGCTATAGGCGAACCACTAGGACAATATGCACAGAAATTTGTGTACCATTGTGGGTACCTTGTAAGGGACAAGCTCCCGATCAATGCCCGTGAATGGAAAAAAAATAACAATGCTCCTCGTATTAGTTATGTCTCTAATAAGGACAAGGAGCTGATTTGGCAAGATGTTCTTACACATTTCACGCTCCAAATAGATGATTATCATGAAGACATCACCCATGAAAGGTTGACGGAGTGAGTTAGGCACTGGACAATGAAGAAGATGGCCACCCAATTCCAATCTTGGAAGAAGCAGCTATACAAATCATATGTCAAGAAGAACAAGACTCCAAATTGGAACGATAAGGGCCCAATCGCGAAGGCAAGGCCCTACTAGGAGGAATTTGTATAGTACAAGACATCAGAAGAGGGTGCAGAACGGGCGAGAAGAAACCAAGAGAATTCTAGACAAAAGCAATACCACCATAACATGGGATCAGGTGGCTACGCGACTTCCGTTCCCAAGTGGCAAAAAATGGAAGCAGACCTTATTGCCAAGGGGGTCGTACCTGAATCAGCACCATGGCCTGAACGCACAAAGCATTGGTTTTTAGGTCATGGGGGAGGATTGGACCCAGTCACCGGGAAGCTCATCCATGGCACAAAACTCGAAAGAGCAACAGAAAGGTTGATTCAAATTCTAAAAGCTAGAGATAGTGGACTATTCCGGCCCAATAGAGAGAAAGATGAACTAACATATTCCATCAGGACTGCTAAGCATTGTGGATGAACTAGAGGCAAAGGGGTCGTTCCGTGGGTGCAAGGTTTCCCTGAATGGATCGATTCGTACAGAAGCCGCCAGAGACGGAAGGATGAGGAGGCAGAGAGGATCCGCATCTTGCAGCAATATGTTATTGAGTCACGGGAAGCGGTGCTTGAATCAAAAGGCAAGAAAAAGAAATGCAAGCAAAAGTGCAAGAGGAAGTCATAAGGCAAGTGCAAATACAATTGAGTGCCCACGGGATTACAATAGCTCCAGGAATCAACATTAGCTCCGATCAGTTGAGAAGCAGTTGTGCTTCTACGGAGCTGCCTGATGCCATAAAAGATGCAGAGCTGCGCTTCCCTGTGGATGACATCACTGAACCTTTTACATCATGTGAGCTACAAATTCTAAAAGATAATGGCACAGTGAAGGTGGCTATTGGTGTTGTAAACCCTATCGACCGTACCAAGACACCAAGAATCCATGGGGCAGTAGTACCAGCTGGATATGCTACCGTCTCGATGGATAAAGCTATTGAAGGTTTTAGCGATGTGCCTCTTGACATTCATGGAGGTGATGGGGAGAAGACCATGGGAGAAGCAGAGAAGTCATTCATTGCATGGCGTAAGCGCTACATCAATATTCCCAGGAAGCCGTTGCCGCACAATAGGTACGAATGAAAGTGAACGAAACAATTTTTTATTAATTTTATATTGCCTCTTAAATAACAATTGACTCATTGTCTTCTGTATGCACACAGCAGGGCCTCCCCCAACCTAAGTCCAATAGTACAATCACCAGACCAGCATAGTGCTTCGAGCGGTGGTTATGATGGGGTAGAAGACACGGCTGCATCCCCACCATCTCCAAGACGGTCTCCACCGTCGCCGCCACTGCCTCCAAGGCGTTCCCCAACGCCGCCTCAAAGGTCTCCAATGCCTATTCCCCCACCATCTCCAAGATGGTCTCCACCGCCGCCGCCACTGCCTCCAAGGCATTCGCTAACGCCGCCTCGAAGGTCTCCAATGCCTGTTCCCCCACCTCCTCCCATGAACTAGGGAAGATGGCTGCAAACAAATAAGCCATCTGCCCCACCAGTGAAGACGACCAAGAAGGCCCCCGTGAAACCAAGGCCAATTCCATAGAAATTGCCTGGTGAAATGAGTAAAGAGGAGTTACATGATGCGGTTAAAAAAACTGTTGAAGCATTCTTCTCAGGCATAGGGAAGAGGAAGCAGCAGGAGTAGAAGCACTTCCACCTACCTCTAGCTAAACTAAGGCGGATGGTGGAAGCTAAGCAGAAAAAGAGGCAGCAAGCTTGTAAGCCCTCGCCACCATCAGACTTTGACCGCACTCTTACCAAGATAATCAAGAAAGCTGCTAAAGCAGGGAAAACTGTTGCACAACTCGGAGAACAAGAATTGCAATTAGTCCCTCCTCTAGTTATTGCTAATGAATATGGTTCAAACATAGATATGCTGGATATGATGGAAATACCTGCTGATAAAGAAGTGGATATGGCGGAACTTGCTAACTTTTATGCTATGAGAGGTATCAACCTTGGTGATTTCCTCTTCGAAAGTGCGCCGGTAGCGGATGAATGGCAGAAATATGAGCATGGCAGGAGTCTATGGAATCCTAAGACCATCAATGAACTAGGTACACAATTGTTCAAGCTAAACACCTTGTACCTCGATGCGTGTCACTGGAAAGAGTTCTTTATTTCTATCAGAATCAAAGACGACCATTGGTTCCATGGCGATGATGTTATGTACATTGAGTTTGCTGAATTACACCAACTAGTCCACCGGAACTCTCTCGACAAGACTCTCATCAGCTGCTATTGTCTATAAGTGATTCTTTCTTCTAATTAATAATAAGTCGCTATGTACGTATATGTCTGTGTTTATTATCCTCACTCTATATATATGATGCAGGTTTGAGATGGGAGAGTGCAAAAACAGAGGGTGTACTGATATTGGTTTCATTGATCCACATATCGTATTCGAAAACCATAAACCCCAACCAACATGGAAAGCAGAAATAGAGGCCAATATCAAGATGTTCTTAGAGAAGCAACGTGACAAGAAATGTATACTCTTCCCCTACAACTTTAGGTAAGTGTTCATAATGTCGACGATCATGTATCCATATATATATGTTCATTGTACCTATTAGCTAATTAATGAGTGTTAATGGACATGGCAGTGAACACTGGATATTGATGGAACTCGATCTGGAGAAAGGTCATCTAGGCATCTAGGGACTCGATGAGAAAAGAGCAAAAAGAGTTCCAAGAGATCATAGATATTATTCAGAGGTAATTGCAGTCTCACTAGCAAAACTATTCCAGTCTCTCTGCATGCAAATTAATGGTCCAAATATTTTTTATGTTATTTGGTAGTTGTTGGGAAAAGGTCTGTCAGGAACACCATATGAAATGCAAAGTGCCACTGAAAGTAGTGCTATACAAAGTAAGTACTATATACCTACCTTAGTTCAATTTCCCTATGCTCGGATGATGACGAATCTTTTTCTCGTAAAGTGGGTTCTGTGGCAGCCCCAGGGGACCAATCTCTGTGGATACTATGTTTGCGAGTTCATGAGAGTGTGCTCAAAAAGAACTAGTCTAGAGGAAAAAAGGGTAAGTGTACACATATATATATTCTTCATACATATATTTATATATATATATATATATGTTCGTGATAGATACAATTTATTTATCATTATTCTTGATACATATATATATACTAATATACTTTTTCTTTATCTCATATCTCAAATTGAAGACTCGTTGGTTGAAGGAAAAAACCCTGGACACACACCATCTCAAAGCAATCCAAGAGACAATAGGTGGATTTCTGAATGATCAGGTCTTAACTCCCGGCGATGAGTTTTACTATGACCCAAATATGTGATGATGAAAGCCAAATTTCATATTGATCCAAAGAACATGTGATGATGAAATGTACAATTAATGCAAACTTTACATGTGATGATGAAATGTAATATTATGTTTTAGTTTACTTTTACTTGTGTTGCTTGCGTGCATTGATCGAGCAAAAACTTTACAGTACGTGCCGTGTATACGTATATTACTTTGTAGCTGAATAATGCGTATTCGAAAACCAAATTAAAACAAAAAAGAATCATCAATTGAAATAAGCAGGAAAAAGAAAAAAAGACCATTTAGTCCCAGGTTAGTAATACTAACTGGGAATAAAGGGGCCAGCCTAGGTGCTAGGCATGGCTACCTTTTTAGTCCCGGTTAGTATCACTAACCAGGACTAAAGGTCCACTTCTATTCCTGGCTACTAACCCTTTATTCCTGAACTCCTATTCCCTGACTGCGTAATCAGGAATAAAGGGGGTTGGCAGCCAGGAATAGAAGCCCTTTTTTTACTAGTGTACCATTCAAAAGCTTATATGGTGTCTTTTTTTCAATGGGTGACAATAGAGGCAGTTGCTACAATAGCAAGCCATGTTGATTGTTTCAGCCAAAAATGAATGACTAATAATGTACTCACTTAGCATAGTCTTGCCATGTCAATCAAGGTTCTATTCTTTCTCTCAACAAGGCCATTTTATTATGGAGTGTACTTGGCCAAGAAATGATGCCTAATGCCAAACTCATCACAAAAATCATCAATTCTAGTATTCTTGAATTCACTACGATTGTCACTTCTCACTCTCTTGATGGTTGTTTCAAACTCATTGTGAATTCTCTTGACAAATGATTTGAAAGTTGCAAACACATCACTCTTGTCAACTAGAAAGAACACCCAAGTATATCTTGTATAATCATCGACTATCACAAATCCATATTTATTTCCACCAATGCTAGTATATTGTGTTGGTCCAAACAAATTCATGTGCAATAACTCAAATGCTTTAAATGTGCTCATGATGCTCTTCTTAGGATGTGTGTTACCAACTTGTTTCCCCACTTAGCAAGAGCTACAAAGCTTATTATTTTCAAATACTACATCCTTTAAGCCCTTAACCAAGTCATGCTTAATCAATGTATTTAATTGTTTCATTCCAACATGACCAATCCTGCTATGACATAACCAACCCATGCTAGACTTAGTGAACAAACATGTTGACAATTAAGCTTCACAAGCATTGAAATCAACCAAGTAGATTCTCAGATCTAAAGCCTTTGAAGATCAAGTTAGAGCCATCTACAGTATGATCTCTACATCATCCACACCAAATATGCACTTGAAACCAAGATCACACAATTGAGCTACCGATAATAGGTTGAAGTTCAAGCTCTCTACTAGTAGCACATTGGAAATGCTCATGTCATTGGATATAGCAATCTTACCAAGTCCTTTAACTTTGTTGTTGGTATTTATAAGTGCAAATAGAATATGAAGGATTCCACAAGTGCACAGAATACCATTGTAGCATTTTACCTTGGAGTATTCCAGATATTGTTATTTATATTTTACCATAGGGAAACAATGGAGTAAAGATTATTGAATATCAAAGGAGTATCTATCAGTCAACATACCATCATCGCTAGAGCAAGGGGTAAAGGTAATGATAGGAATTAAGCACAATGACACTCAGGGGATAGATCACTATGATAATGTAAATTAGTTAACTCAGGAGAATAACAGGTGAGGTAGATTCCTATGATATTCTTATTATAGGATCAAAGTATATATATACCCAACTATAGCTAAGACTCACTCTACTCTTGTGCACTTCGGGATGCTGCTAGACAGTAGAGCACCGCAAAAGGATAACTCAACTGACGCGACTATGGTCCTACAATTTAAGAACCTGCTCACATGGGGTGGATTAAAGAGGATAGATGGGGCTAGTCATGTCCCACTGCTACCACACTAGCTAGGGAACAGGGTATACTCATAGGCAGAGCATCATATAAGCACCACGCTTACACAAGGCTTGGCTACTTAGCCCAATCGATAAACTAGTAGGCTAAGCGCTCTATGAACCCGCACACAAAAGTAAAGATAACCTCAACTAAGCAAGACACATATCAAAAGTAAGCATAGCCATGTAGATAGGAATATGATGAATTGATAATAAGTCTTACAAGATGTAGAAGTGAAGATACAAGCCTTTGCTGATCCTCCAAGACTAGATCTAGAACTTGAGCATGAGCCCAACTCGACCCTTACTCCCGAGCTACTAATCTACTACATTGGAGAGTTTTAGACCTATTTCTCCTGGTGTGTGTTGATTTGAATGAGAGATATGAATAAGGGTTTCCAAGATGGCTCTAGGGAGGAGGGTAGGGGCTGCCACATATAGGGGGTAGCAACAATTCTGGACCCTTAGATCAAACTGACTTAAAAGAATGACATAGATGCAATCCCTAAGGCGGTGTAGAACCAACGTAGCAAGACAAAGGCTAACAGGTGGACCCATAGGCCGGCCAGCATGCAAGTGAAGGCCAGCTAGCCCCACCTGGTGGTGTCTCACCTTCTACTTTGGTGGTTTACCTTCTGGTGGATTCTAGAGTCTTCTAGGGTTGTTTTCGTCATGGATAATTTTGATTAATTCTGACATTTGGGTCCACCTTGATAATTTTCTAAATAAATCCTCCTGCAAACATAGATTCACCAAAACTTGTGGAATTTATTAGTTTAAACCTCTAGACCTATGTTTGGTGATGGTATTAAGTACATATGCAGGATATATTGATGGTTTATGATTGATGTTAATGACCGCCACCAAGCTCCCCCACACTTAACCTTTGCTAGTCCCTAAGTTAAACTTGAACAATAGATTAGGAGTTGCTATAATGCTTTCACACCTCAAAAGTACACAGATGTTCTATAAAAAATTCTTCCTCTAGATTAGAATAAACTGATCTGACTTTCAAACTTACCCATATTACCTTCAACCATGGGACTTCTTAGCCTTCACTTGAGTCTTGAGTAATGGAAAGACAAAACAATCAAGTCAAGCACTATGTCTCAAGTTCTTTGTTCCACCATTATTCCATAGTTTGTATAAGTTTTCAAAATAAAACTCAATGATTTCATTGTATGATACTCTCAAGTCTCTCAATATATGTGGTATTTGTGGATCCTCACCAAAGCATAAAATGTTGTTGCGCCTTATCTCTTTCGACCACTAAAGCTTATATGAAGTTCATAGGTTGGGAGAAAGCTAGAGCATACTTGCAATGCATATATTGTAAAGTCATACAATGGATCCAAAGAGAGTTGAGTCATACAATCAAATCAAGATGTGCATGTGTGTGGATATATGTGGTGGCTAACCTAATTCTACTTTGCTCCTAGAAAACATATTTCTCTTTTAAAACTTGGAAACATTTTTGCAAGAGAACATGGACTATCTTATTCATCTCTCTCTTTTTTAGGCGGGCATCTAAGTACCCATTGTTTTTCAATATCTTTGACACTTATCCATTTTTTCAACTCTTTGTCTTTCATTTTTTATGAATAAGTTTTGCATAACCCATGCCTCTTCTCTGCAACAAAACTTTTGAGAGAGAGAGCAACAAGAAATTTGGAGCATTTATTTGGTGGATGGAAAAACCTATCAAGCATTTTTTGTGTTCACCCCAGTGTAGGAGTAGAACATTTTTGGGTGGATCTAAATGGAATTGCATGTTTTTGCGCCTACTCCCAGTGTATGAGTAGTGCATATTTGGGTGGAGTGTATGTGGTCTTGATTTTAAAAGCATAACAAATCTCTTATAAGTGTCAACAAAGCTTGACAAAACTCAATGCAAAACAAACATCATATAAGTGGAAGTTTTCCTAGCCTAAATACAAGAACTCATCATATAGCATTTGAGTTTTTCAAAAGATAAATCTCTAGAAGTTTAGTGTCACTTAGAACAAGATAAACAGTAGCTCAGACCTTCTCAAATCATATCCGTCAATTACCTAGACTTAGATCAAGCATATGCTACCCACGAGTTTCAAGTTCAGAGTAAATCCTTATATCAAAACAATCTTATATCCAAAACTCAAGAGAATTAAAGGCTAAAAACTACGTACTTGAATGGAATTGCAACAGAGCAACTATTCATCATTTCCATTTTAAGAGATTATCTTCAGAGTTCCTTTTTATTTATTTAGCTCTTAAAAGAAATTAAAGTAAACTAGACACACTCTCTTTATTTTGTTTTTATTTTTAGTTCACACATTATGACTATATATATTTCTATAAAGATGACTTTTTATTTTGTTTTTAGTTATTCATCATTTTTTTAAAACAAACTAAGAATAATAAAAGGAAAAGACATACTTATCTAGATACATGGGGGATGCCTTCTCCCCCAAGCTGGTTGTTGTCATGGTTGCTCAATGAGATGGCCAAATATGGAGGTGCTAGAACAGAGCCTCCCAATATGGATTTTTGCTGTTGCTGTTGCTGCTGGAGGCTGGCCATCCTTGTCTCATGCTTACCTGTCATTGTGTATGATTGTGTAACGTACCTTATATAGCAGCATTTGTCTCTTTAATGGATGCAAGTCTGTTGTCGAAGTGGTGGTAGGCCTCCTAAGAGTCATGATACCCTTGGCTAGAGAAAGACATACGTCCTCCCTAATGCCCACTTGAGGTTGCTTCATAATCTTTCCCTTGATAGTTGTGGAAGTTCATTGATTAAGTACCTCGGTTCACTCTTGAAGATGAGGATTCTTGAGGTGGCGCCTCTAGTAGTGGCGCTTCCAATGGTGGTGCCACCTTCTTCTGGCAAACCTATCTTGGTTTTGAATTTGATTTTGGTTTGACAGGTTCATCCTTTCTTGACTTGTTCCTCCTCCTTGTTTAGCGTTTTGAAGTCATCCATCAGTAGTAGAAACTAGCGACATCTTGTGTGCATCATTATTGCGGGTTCCGAACTTTCACTTGTAGAATTTTGTAACACCCCAAAATTTGCCTCTTTTGAAAATAGGTTAAAAATGGTTTATTTATGAATTTTATGCTCATGAAATATAGGAAAATAAATTTTTCCTTAAATTAAAATTCATAAGGTAGCAACATGGTTGTGCATACATGTCGATGCATTTGTTTCTTCAAATTGTGTGGATTTGATTCAAATTGAAAACATTCAAAATGTTTTTGAAAAATAAATTTGAAAATGGCTTTGAAATAAAATAAAAGAAAGTTAGAAAATAAGAGCATTTAAAAAGTTGAGAAAATTTATTTTTAAAAACTTACCAAAATTTCTCATTCTTCTTTGATTTGAAAAGTATATTGGAAATAATATTTGAACTTGATTTGATTCCTAATTGAAATTGGTTTTGAAATAGGAAATAGAAAGGATTTAAAAATGACAAATCTTTTCCTCTCCTCTTCAGGCCGGACGGCCCGGCTCCTTTCCCCTGACCCCATGGCCTAGCTCGCTCTGCAGGCCTAGAGCCAGTCGCCGTTCTATTCCCTTTGTGCGGCCTATTTCTATCCCCCCCCGTGTTCCTTGCTTTGGGCTGGCCTAGCCGAGGCCTATAGCCACTCGGTCACTGCACCCGCCTCCCTCTCACGTTGCATCACTGTGCTGTGGACCCATGCCTCCTTTGATACTGATGCGCTGCGCCCACTTGTCGGTGCCATCTCCTACCTCACGATGTAGCCACCTAGGATTCTCCATTAGTCGCTGCAGAGAGAGCCATGCTGCCCTGCCTCGCTCGCTTGCTGTGCGCCCACGCCATTCGGTCCCATAAATAGCGCCTGAGTTGCTTCACCCTCAGCCTAACCTGATTGCAAGCCATCGCATCGCCCGAGTGCCCGTAGCCGTGCCAACCTAGCGCCACCGTCCGCTGTCGCCCCGCCAAGCCGTACTACTGCCTCCGTCCTCTCCACGCCTGCCGAGGATCAGCTGAGGTGAGTTCACCGCGCCTCCCTCTCTCCACTCATGTCCTTCCCGTTGTAAACTGTGCCCTGAATCGCTGTTCCGGCGAAGCTCCATCGCCGACAATGGTTGACCACCGCGCCTAGCTACTGTTCCGGCCGGCAGCCTCCTCCCTCTCCCCTCTCGATCTTATTCGAGCTATCCATTTCTGATCCAGTGGTCCAGATCATCCCGTACCCCTTCGCATGCCATCTTTCTAAAGAGCCCCTTGGTTTCTTCAAAATAGAACCCACGGTCCATTGCATATTTGACAAATTACGCCTTATTCTCTTAAAAGCTTATTTTGTTCGGTTGACTTTAAAAATACGTTTTTACTTATTTCCGGTTTTGCCATTCGATTTATCTAGGCTATAACTTTGTCGTTTTAACTCTGATTTGACCTGTTCAACTTGCGTTAGGTTCATAATTTCATAATCTACATGTTCATACTACTGTTAAATATGTTTTTAACTTTTAAAATTCGAGGTTTGATTTAATCTATTATTTTAATAAAGGAAATCTTGTTTATTTCATATCTTCTACGTTTTAGCTCCGTTTTGACCCATTCAAGTTGCGTTAGATTCATAGCGACGAGATCTACGTGTTAGTAACAGTGGTTACCATGTCATTATTTGTAGAATTTCATGGTTTAAACTCTAATTTGAATAATAATTATGCAACTAGATTTTATAAATAAAAATATGACTTATTTTACTTTAGTTTTATAATTCAAATCTAAAATTGACTTAATTAAATTTATATTATTTTATATAGTTAAAATAAATGAAGCCTATAGTTTTCTTTTCCACGTATAATGGAAATCTATCGGTAGATGTATCTTTTTCACCAGTAGCTCTGATTAGCGTGCTTTTCGTGTCTATGTGTTCATAGCGAGACGTAGATGTATCGGTAGATGTATCTTTTCCACCTAGTAGCTCTGATTAGCGTGCTTTTCGCATCTGTGTGTTCGTAGCGAGATGTAGATTCTCTTTACAAACTTTTCATCTTGATTTTATGATTGACTGTACTATTCTAATTTAGATCTATTGTTTGCTTCATGTATGATTGCTTGGATGCTTGTGTGGTGCTCTATGATGATGTCTAGTCGGTGAGCTATACATGGCGAAATCAAGAAGCAGATCTTTGAAGATTTGGACTAGAAGAAGGATCCAAGTTTAAGCCAAGTATAGCATGAGACCATCCTTGTTACCTATTCACCTTTAATCACTTAATTCATATTCATGTGTCTACCTTGTTGCCAATAAGGATATCCTAGATATTTGATATCTTGTACCTTGATACCTATGGGGTATTGCATTGGATAGTATGATGCTAGTGCTCAATCAAAGACCACGGATCTTGTAACTTGACTAATGGATTATGCAATAAATACTAAAAGATGCTTTTTAGCAACATGGAACAAGGGGGCTAGAGTATTGGGCTATTTTTATGGTGCTCTAGATTCCTCTCCCTAAGGACTTATCTATAAGTGATCATTCCGGGACTTACAGTACAGTTGTGAGGGCTATATGGCTCTAGCTTTAGCTCAGTATGAGGACCTTTTCTAGCTTGTTACTGGTTATCTTTATGGCATAAGAAGGGCTCTGATTTGTATGATCTCGGCCTGCCAAGAGGGTGCACTTTGGTTTCTTGGTATTTTATTAATCACTCCTTGGAGGGGGGCTCATGCTTATTGATGGTGAAACCATAGGGGCCCTAACTTGTTAGACAAACCTTTGAAAGGCTTCATAGTGAATCTTGCCGACCTTCCTTGAAAGTGGGTCAAGAGATTAGCTACCTCGGGTGAAAGGGTAAATCATGACTCATAGTGAAAGTGTACAACTTCTATGGAGTGTAAAACTGGTATATTAGTCATGCTCACGGTCACGAGTGGCCGTGGAACCCTTATGGAATAGATGATCATTAATGGTTAATGATGATGAACACTGATGATACTGATAATGAAGATGCTCACTAATGATTATTGTTTATGCTATTCATTTTTCATGTTTACCTGATCATGTGTTTATATGGGCTTGTGAATAAACTTGTTGCCACCCAATTGCTAAAATTGTGACCACTAAAAGCTAATCGCAGTTAACCAATGTTAGCCTTTTGAGCCTCATGAACCCCATGTTATATTTGTTGAGTATGACATGTACTTATGCTTCCTTTATTTTTCACATATTTGGATAAAAATTATGGATGAGTACTAGATTGCTAGAGTTTGGAGGAATTAGGCTTGTGATCAACCAGTCAGTTGTCCCTGTGGATTTGGAGTCTTCGCCTGAAGATCAGAGTTGTCTTTCTACTGTGTATACTCTGAGGTTATATTCTTTATACTAATACACTATGTATCTAAGCATTGTCTATTGATATTACCCTTATTTGTACCTATATGTGAGATTTGACTTCCTAGGCTCACTATATGGTGTGTATCTGGTTTTGTTGTTAAAACCGGGTGCTACAAATTTAGGGGATCGACTCCCCCACACTTTGCTTGAAATGTGTTCTCTCATAAAGACAGCGTAGAGATCAAGTGTGTGGGCTCTGTTGGTGGGAAAATACCAACAGAACCAAATCTTTATTTATTTATTTTCTCTAGGCTTAGGCACATCGAATCATGTTACGGTTGTTGTTATGTACATTCATTCTTACAATATGGGTGATAAGATTAGAAGGATGAGGATGAATGTGGCATTTGAATACATTTGTCAAAAAGAGTGGAGTTACTTAACCTATGGAAGGATTGTCCATCTTTAAAAAATGCATCCAACTTTACATGATTATGACTATCATCTTCCAAAGATAAGATATGCAACATTTTAGTTCATTAGGTTAAGACTATGAGATCAAGAAAGTGGTGTTATGAACAAACTTAAGGAACAAGATATGTTGAGTTAATCAGGTTGGATCAAGCAAAGTTGTAACTCAAACATGTTTGTTTCTTTATTTATGTGGATACCAAGATCAAAGGAAAGCTTTTAAATAATGACCACTTACCTTAACATGTTACCTTCATCATTGGAGCATGATGACACCATGTGGCGAAGGGTAGATGACTTATGGTGGTCTTTTCCTTCTGCTTGAAACTTTCCTTGCTTGACTAACCTTGCATCTTGAGCTATTCATGAGCATCTTGTCTCCTATGTCGCACTCCTTTTTTCTTATCCTCTTATCAAGCCATCCTTTGTCCTTTCTTTTGTGGATCATGGCATTGAGTTTGAACCTTATAGTCCTCTCATAGTTTCATTCCTATTGGCAAGCTCATGGTCCTGTTGAGGAGCACCTTTCCCTTGTATTAAGCTTTTCTTTGTACCATTCGGACAATGGCATGTTCTTCTATCGTCAACCCTTCTTGATCTTTGTTGATTCTTGGTTGACTGGTTGGTGTTCCTTGGGGATGTGATGAGGACATGACACCCATGCATATGACCATGTTTGGCACAAGTCAAGAAGGAGACCCGAGGCCATCAGGATGCGAACTCAAGTTCCTCCTTGATTGTGTAATGACATGGTGGAAAGTTGTTCTTCTTCATTTATAAGCAACATGCCAGCCATCTTGATTGTCAAGGAAAGAACCTCATTAGGTACTTGCATAGAAGCTTCATCTTCAATGACTTTGGGATGTTGTCTCATGATCGTGGTCATAGCCTTATGAGACATCGTCGACAGACCACCATTGATTTCTAACATCTATTGATCTGAGGATGCATGCCATGATGTAGTGGCTCTTGTCATGCTAGTCCTTACTGTCGACGTGCGAGTTGGTCTTTTATGAAGGTGATGAAAGAAGGCATCTTCTAGCTAATAAAAGGTGGGTTGCATCCTTGCTTCTCATTCTACAGCGGTTAGTCCAACAAAATACCCAGTATCTACTATAGCAAGTTTTAGTTCAATAACCAAACTAAACTCCATGTCTAATTTGATTAAGGAAGGCATTTTAACCTAAGTACCATGCTTAATTTAAAAAGCCTTTAGAAATAAGGGCACCACTTGATTTAAACTAAGCACCATACTTACTTTAAAAGATGTATAAAGATACTTCCCAGTTCAAGCAACTTAACCAGAATCCATAATGTTTTGAAGATTGGTAGTAGAATCCCCTTCTAACCAAGAGATTTGTTAGGATTTCGTTGGAAGGTGGATATTTTAGGAAAGAGAATTGGGATTAAAGGAAAGGTGGCCTAGTGATTGAAGTTACCTGGGAATTGTTCAAGGTACCTGTCAAAATCTTGGAATTAGTTTGGTAAGTTACTTGGAGTAAGATTGACAAGTATGCAAAGTAAAGTGGGATCCCTATCAAGACAATAGAACTGCACGAGGGAGTAAAGAAGAATATAAAGATGAAGTATCCCTATCTCCTCGCTGACGTCTTCTGAATCTCGGGAATGAGATTGATCTTAAGAGGGGTAGAATTATAACACCCTAAACTTTGCAACTTTTGAAAATACATTTAAAATGGTTTATTATGAATTTTGTGCTCATGAAATATAGGAAAATAAATTTTTCATGAAATTAAAATTCATCATAAGGTAGCAACATGGTTGTGCGTACATGCTGGTGCATTTGTTTCTTTGAATTGTGTGGATTTGATCAAATTGAAAACATTCAAAATGCTTTTGAAAAATAAATTTGAAAATGGCTTTGAAATAAAAGAAAAGAAAGTCAGAAAATAAGAGCATTTAAAAAGTTGAGAAAAATTATTTTTAAAAACTTACCAAAATTTCTCATTCTTCTTTGAATTGAAAAGTATATTGGAAATAATATTTGAACTTGATTTGATTCCTAATTGAAATTGGTTTTGAAATAGGAAATAGAAAGGATTTGAAAATGACAAAATCTTTTCCTCTCCTCTTCTGGTCGAATGGCCCAGCTCCTTTCCCCTGACCCCGTGGCCCAGCTAGCTCTGTAGGCCCAGAGCCGCGTCGCCGTTCTTTCCCAATCACGCGTCCTATTTCTATTCCCCCCTCCGCGTTCCTGCTTTGGACCGGCCCAGCCGAGGCCCATATCCGCTTGGTCGTGCACCCACCTCCCTCTCGCGTTGCATCACCGTGCTGTGGACCCGTGCCTCCTCGACGACTGACGTGCCACGCCGACATGTCGGTGCCATCTCCTACCCCATGACATAGCCGCTTGGGATTCACCGTTGCCTGCTGCAGAGAGTCCCACGTCGCCTCGCCTTGCTCGCTTGCCATGCGCCCCACTGCCCTTCAGTCCCATAAATAGCGCCTGAGCTGCTTCGCCCTCGCCTAACTCGATTGCAAGCCACCGCATCGCCTGAGCGCCCACAGCCATGCCGCAACCTAGTGCTGTCGTCCACCATCGCCCCGCCAAGCCACACGCTGCCTCCGTCCTCTCCACGCCACCGAGGATCACTAAGCTGAGTTCGTTGTGCCTCCCTCTCTTCGTTCATGCCCATCCCGTTGTAAACCATGCCTAGAATCACTGTTCCACAGTGAAGCTCCATCGCTGGTAATGGCCGACCACCGCTGCCGGCTACTGTTTCCGGCCGGCAGCCTCCTCCCTCTCCCCTCTCGATCTTATCCGAGCCTGTCCATCTCCTGATCCACTGGTCCAGATTGTCCCGTACCGCTTCGCATGCTATCTTTCTAAAGAGCCCCTCAGTTTCTTCAAAATAAAACCGCGGTCCATTGCATATTTGACAGATTACGCCTTATTCTCTTAAAAGCGTATTTTGTTCGGTTGACTTCAAAAATACGTTTTCAGTTATTTATGGTTTTGCCATTCGATTTATCTAGGCTATAACTTTGTCGTTTTAACTCCGATTTGACCCGTTCAACTTGTGTTAGGTTCGTAATTTCATAATCTACATGTTCATACTACTATTAAATATGTTTTTAGCTTTTAAAATTTGAGGTTAGATTTAATCTATTATTTTAATAAAGGAAATCTTGTTTATTTCATATCTTCTGTGTTTTAGCTTCGTTTTGACCCATTCAAGTTGCATTAGATTCATAGCGACGATATCTACGTGTTAGTAATAGTGGTTACCATGTCACTATTTCTAGAATTTCATGGTTTAAACTCTAATTTGACTAATAATTATGCAACTAGATTTTATAAATAAAATATGATTTGTTTTACTTTAGTTTTATAATTCAAATCTAAAATTGACTTAATTCAATTTATATTATTTTATATAGTTAAAATAAATGAAGCATATAGTTTTCTTTTCCATGTATAAAGCAAATCTATCGGTAGATGTATCTTTTTCACCGTAGCTCCGATTAGCGTGCTTTTTGCATCTGTGTGTTCGTAGCGAGACGTAGATTCGCTTTACAAACTTTTCATCTTGATTTTATGATTGGTGTACTATTCTAATTTAGATATATTGTTTGCTTCATGTATGATTGTATGGATTCTTGTGTGGTGCTCTATGATCATGTCCAGTCAGTGAGCTATACATGGTGAATCAAGAAGCAGATCTTTGAAGATTTGACTAGAAGAAGGATATGAGTTTAAGGCAAGTATAGCATGGGACCATCCTTGTTACCTATTCACCTTTAATCACTTAATTCATATTGCATGTGTCTACCTTGTTGCCAATAAGGATATCCTAGATATTTGATATCTTGTACCTTGATACCTATAGGGTATTGCATTGGGTAGTATGATGCTAGTGCTTAATCAAAGACCATGATCTTGTAACTTGACTAATGGATTATGTAATAAACACTAAAAGATGCTTTTTAGCAATATGGAACAAGGGGGCTAGAGCATTGGGCTATTTTTATGATGCTCTAGATTCCTCTCCCTAAGGAGTTATCTATAAGTGATCATCCGGAACTTACAGTATAGATGTGAGGGCTATATAGCTCTGGCTTTAGCTCAGTATGAGGACCTTTTCTAGCTTGTTAGTGGTTTCCTTTATGGCACAAGAAGGGCTCTGATTTGTATGATCTCGGCCTGCCAAGAGGGTGCACTTTGGTTTCTTGGTATTTTATTAGTCACTCCTTAGAGGGGGCTCATGCTTATTGATGGGGAAACCTTAGGGGCCCTAACTTGTTAGACGAACCTTTGAAAGGCTTCATAGTGAACCCTGCCGACCTTCCTTGGAAGTGGGTCAAGAGATTAGCAACCTCAGGCAAAAGGGTAAATCATGACTTACAATGAAAGTGTACAACCTATGTGGAGTGTAAAACTAGTATATCAGCCATGCTTATGGTCACGAGCAGGAACCCTTATGGAATAGATGGTCATTAATGGTTAATGACCATGAACACTGATGATGCTAATGATGAAGATGCTCACTAATGATTACTATTTATGCTATTCATTATTCATGTTTACCTGATCATGTGTTTATATGGGCTTGTGAATAAACTTGTTGCCACCCAATTGCTAAAATTGTGACCACTAAAAGCTAATCGCAGTTAACCAGTGTCAGCCTTTTGAGCCTCATGAACCCCATGTTATATTTGTTGAGTACGACATGTACTTACACTTGCTTTATTTTTCACATATTTGGATAAAAATCCTGGATGGGTACCAGATTGCTAGAGTTTGGAGGAATTAGGCTTGTGATCAACCAGTCAGTTGTCCCCGAGTTATATTCTTTATACTAATACACTATGTATCTAAGCACTGTCTATTGATATTACCCTTATTTGTAGCTATATATGAGATTTGACTTCCTGGGCTCACATATGATGTGTATCTAGTTTTGTCCTTAAAACCGGGTGCTACAAATTTAAGGGATCGACTCCCCCACACTTTGCTTGAAATGTGTTCTCTCATAAAGATAGCATAGAGATCAAGTGCGTGGGCTCTATTGGTGGGAAAATACCAATAGAACCAAATCTTTATTTATTTTTTCTCTAGGCTTAGGCACATCGAATCATGTTACGGTTGTTGTTATGTGCATTCATTCTTACAATATGGGTGATAAGATTAGAAGGATGAGGATGAATGTGGCATTTGAATACATTTATCAAAAAGAGTGGAGTTACTTAACCTATGGAAGGATTGTCCATCTTTACAAAATGTATCCAACTTTACATGATTATGACTATCATCTTCCAAAGATAAGATATGCAACATTTTAGTTCATTAGGTTAAGACTATGAGATCAAGAAAGTGGTGTTATGAACAAACTTAAGGAACAAGATATGTTGAGTTAATCAGGTTGGATCAAGCAAAGTTGTAACTCAAACATGTTTGTTTCTTTATTTATGTGGTTACCAAGATCAAAGGAAAGCTTTTAAATAATGACCACTTACCTTAACATGTTACCTTCATCATTGGAGCATGATGACACCATGTGGCGAAGGGTAGATGACTTGTGGTGGTCTTTTTCTTCTCCTTGAAACTTTCCTTGCTTGACTAACCTTGCATCTTGAGCTATTCATGAGCATCTTATCTCCTATGTCGCACTCCTTTTTTCTTATCCTCTTATCAAGCCATCCTTTTGTCCTTTCTTTTGTGGATCTTGGCATTGAGTTTGAACCTTCTGCTCCTCTCATAGTTTCATTCCTATTGGTGAGCTCATGGTTCATTGAGCAGGACCTTTCCTTGTATTAAGCTTTTCTTTGTACCATTCGGACAATTGCATGTTCTTCTATCGTCAACCCTTCTTGATCTTTGTTGATTCTTGGTTGACTGGTTAGGTGTTCCTTGGGGATGTGATGAGGACATGACACCCATGCATATGACCATGTTTGGCACAAGTCAAGAAGGAGACCCGAGGCCATCAGGATGCGAACTCAAGTTCCTCCTTGATTGTGTAATGACATGGCGGAAAGTTATTCTTCTTCATTTATAAGCGACACGCCAGCCATCTTGATTGTCAAGGAAAGAACCTCATTGGTACTTGCATAGAAGCTTCATCTTCAATGACTTTGGGATGTTGTCTCATGATCATGGTCACTATCGCAGAACCAACCAATTTATAAGAGTACAAGTATAATGGCAGCCCGCAAGCGGTCGCACTGTCATACTTGAACCCATATAAACCCGGTAGTCCGTCGAGTACCACAACGGGTCTCGAAAAATGATTTACAACAACCAAGATCATACATGATTCAACATACATGTCACATATTACATAAAGTTCACAGATACATTTCCATCATCAGAGTATGAAACAAAGTTATTACAAACCAAGTTTAATAGATAAAAGCGGAAGCAAATTAAGTTTGAAAGTAGCATTTGCCAGCATAGTTTGATATAGTGCCAACATACGATCATAGTCCACAAAAGCATGTAGAGGGATTAATAAAGAAGTCTGCCCAAGGCTTACTCCTCATCCACAGCGAGATAGAAGCAACTCTTGAAATAACCATGTACACAGTGTCATCTACAACAATGGGAAATAAAACCCTAAGTACAAGAAGGTACTCAGCTAGACTTACCCATCATAAACCAAAAATAAATGACTCCAAGGATCATGCAAGGCTGTATAAATGGAGATAGCTTGACAACATTTTGCATAAAAAGCAATTAAATCAATTATACAATTATAATTCTGTTATCAAGTTAATTATGACTATCCATCTCTAAATTAGCAACTATCCTATGCCAAACATGTGGTTTATCATTTTAAGAGCATACACTAGTAACCATAGCCGGTATTGTAAATCCATGTTCATGCAAACCATCATGTTCCATAATACATTTACTACGATGTTGGTACTAGCCAAGTTTCTCACTATCTGGGAGAGACAGCGATTTGAATTGTTTTCCACCAGCTGGGAATTTATTCCTAACACAAACCTAGGTAGACTAGATCAACGGTCACCTTAGGTCACCTTTGGTACAACTCAGGTACACATTTTGCGAGTTCGTACCATGCCGCACAATCAGGGACACCAAATGCCAGGACATTCAGGCCTAGCCTGCCCTTGGGCTCAGTCTGGCTCCCCACAAGGAGCGCACAACAGAATAGGGCTCGGCCTGAGTTGAGCTACTTAGCTTCGTAGTCGGAATGAGTTATCCGGCCAGCTAAGTGATAGGCATGCGTTCAATCTTGTCAAACAGCGCCAACAATGGTACGGTCCTTAATCGGCATAGACGGAATCACATGAGTCAACCTACGCATAGACTCCACCCAGCCTTGATTTTCTTTTACCCCATGGTTCTTTTCCATGATAGCAAATATAGCCAACCATGCTGCGGTATCCACCTATATCTCGTAGGTGACAGGAAATCACCCGACTTCTACCAGTCTAAGCATGGCTAAGCATATATTCGATCCTAGACCTACACAGGGTTAAAGGTGTATATATCTAGACAAGGAATTTATATGCATCAAGTGGTTCCAATCAACTCTTATAACCTAATGCATCAATCATAAGGACTTGAGTAATATTTTGTAAAATACTGGGAGACTTAGAATGCTTCGGGGCTTGCCTTTCAGAAAGGAAGTGGGGCGGTGGTCAAGGCACTCTAGAAGCTCTTCTGGGATCTGCTCCTCGCCTTTGGGAGCTGCGGCTTGAGGAATCTCTTGCTGGTCCCCTTCCTCTCCTTCGTCGAACTCTAGCAACGTTATCTCTTCTATCGATCCTAGATGCATGAGTGTGACCTGAGATAATGTGAATGCATTCATATTGGCAAGTATAGTATGATGATACATGATGAATGGATTCTTACAAACATTCTTAACAAAATGGTGTTAAATAAATAACAAGTGCATCACATTTACTGAGTATGTGCATATCTCTTCTTGCTTATTTAACCAACTACTTCAACAATGCATTTACTATATCACAAAATAGCAGCTACTTGTTTTACTCATAACTAAAGTTCTACTTATCCAAATGTGGTGATCTTGGACTTTCTAGAAAGATTATAAAATTATCTACAACTTTCCTTTAATACTCTCACTATGATTTAGGAGTTAAATTGGGCAAACAAATCATTCAATCAAATCTATCTAGAAAATAAACCTTTCAGATAGCAAACTTGCAACAGCTTGAACTCAGAAACCCTAAGTCCTATGACTGTGAAAATTTAACACCAGGTAGACTAGCAAGTTATCTACAACTTTCTTATTAAAAAGTTTACAGTAGAGACCATTATCTATATAAAATCATCCACGCGATCAAAACTATACATGCAGTCTTGTATTTGAATGGTAAAGCGATAATTAGTCATTTGTATACAATCAATGGCTTCTAAGCCTTACCACTGATATCAACAGTTACTATGCAACATAAGAACCATAGAAAACATTATGCTTGATCATAATCTAATAATTTAATTACCTTTCTTAATTTAATTAAATAATTAGGGTAAATAATAAACATATACCAAAGGTGCATCATAAATTCTCAAAAATTTACAGTGACTTTCTAGTGCTACCAATAGGCTGATGTAAAAGTTTCATTCCATTTTAGCAAGTAATACACCCTACACAAAAATGACAAGGCGTGAAGGCTTAAAATAGCATAAATAGAAAACCCTAGTCAAAAGTGTCAAGCAACAGATTTTATATTTTTCTTAGCATCCATATGGTACTAGGACAACCTCCAACAAATTTCATGAATATTGGATTCATAAATTATTTATAAAAATTCATACAAGGATCACCTAATTATAAAAGGAAAATCTATAACTACAAATTCATACATGCACTGGCCCTCAAATTTTTACCAGAGCTTACACTTGTCAAGAACAGCTCACCACATAAATTTCATAATTTTTGGAGCACAGAAACTCTATATATAAATTAAACAAGTTTACATACATTTAAAAACACATTTCAAGTTTCATTTTAAATCTTCCAGAAACTCTACTACAAATGATAATATCATATTTTTCATAAATACTACACTTCCTAAGGAACACTACAAAATTTGGTTCACAAATTTTGGATCTCTATAGCTCAACTTATCATTTTTCAAAATTTGCATGAAAAACTAAAAATAATTGAACTATCTTTCATGACTAAGCCGCTGACAGCTAGGGCCCTCGGGTCAGTCAGACCCCGCGTGTCAGCGACACAAAATAGGGGAGCGGCACGAAATCGACCGGGGTTCGACGAAGCTCGCCGACGGTGGCCTCACCGACGACGGCGTCTGGACTACAGTGACCCCCACTACGTCTCGCACGCACTGGTGTAACAAATTGGACCGATTAACGAAGTTAGCTACTATGGCGGCGACCATGGCGGCACGGAGGTGCGAGTCGACGGCGCTTTGCTGGAGGTGACCACGATGACTCAAAATAGGGCTTGGACAAGCATCTACTGGGCTACGGTGCACCTATTGCTCATCCAAATGTGACACGCGGTGGTCGGAGTTCGCCGGACCACGGTGATGGGCCACGGATGGTGGAATGCCGACGAAGGTGAACGCGGCACGGCTGGCTTACCAGGGCGTGGTCAGTGAGCACGGGCGGGTGCGGACGAGTCTCGAGGGGTGACGGTGGAGTGGTTGCGGTGGTGGAGAAGCAAGGCGGGGCAAGCTAGGTGGCCGGCAAGCGACGACGGCGAGCTTGGCACTGCTGCGGACGACGAAGGAGGAGGCAGTGAAAATGGAAATGTGAGCTGCGGGCGTAATGGGTGGATACTGGGGGTGATAAAGACCTGCTCTGACCCGGTGTGGCCGTGCTGGGCAGAGCAACGGTGACGCTGCGACCTCCTATCCTCCATGCGGCAGCCAGCGTCTGAAGGCAGTCGACCACTGAACCGACGCGGTGCGGCGCGGCGTTCATCAGTGCCTGTTCAAACGCTTGATAGCACGATTTCATGAAGCTCGATCTTCGAATCCGTGATGAATTAGCGCACACAATCTAAACCAAAGTTGTAGCCCTACATACCACCTACAATACTCCTTTAGAAATCAAAGTCTAATTCACAATGAACATAGAGTAAAATCAACTCAAAGCTGGCTGCATCGACACTGTTAGTTAAACCGACCGAGCAAAATCGCCTAAGTGTAGAAAACAGTGAAATCTTGGTTTTTGTGCGCTAATTTCGATCATGTTAGGAGCTAAACTAGTCTATAACCCAAACATAAAAGTTGTTCCTCTAGCCAAATACTACAACTTTGCTTAAGTGACCACCTCCATGCAAGGTGTCTAGCACATAGTTCAAACTTGGTCAAACATGCTACATTCAAATGATGGTATACACTCAAACTATGGCTTAGTGACCAAATTACCCCTAACCATGAATACCAAAGTTGTTCATCATGATCTTCTAAACATGTTTAAGCTATTTGTAAGGTCACACACTCATTTCATGCATTGGTCACACATAGGGTTATCCAGGTCAACACATATAACATCACTTAAGTACTTGATCATGAAAGGTGACCTTCATGAACAATGTTCCATTTGTTAACCTAAGTGTAGCTAATATGTTTTAGTGACTCACATAAACCATTTACATGTATTCACTCATGATCATATGCATATATACAAAGAAACATAAACTAACAAGCAATGTTGCATATGTTTCAATCAAATGTTTCACTTGTAAAAGCTTAAATATGAATGCTTGATGCTCATGCTCATGCAATGCAAGTCAATTAATGCAAGGCTAACACCAAGGGTGTTACTAGTCACAGCCTTATGAGACACCATCGATAGACCTCCATTGATTTCTAACGTCAATTGATCTGAGGATGCATGCCATGATGTAGTGGCTCTTATCATGCTAGTCCTTACTGTCGACGTGTGAATTGGTCTTTTACGAAGGTGATGAAAGAAGGCATCTTCTAGCTACTAAAAGGTGGGTTGCATCCTTGCTTCTCATCTTAGCTTGTCTTGGGAAGGTATAATGCTAAGATGTCTTCGACGTTGCTCATGACCTGTTGATTTGTCTGTCCACTTCCATAGCTATAGTCATGATTTTTGGATTTGCAGGTTCACACCAAACCATGAACAGGCATTGCTTCTTTCAATTCTTCCTTCCATGAAGAATGAGCTGGGTCTTCTTTGCATAGAGTTATTGGAGTTCATCAGATGCCTTGATTCATCTTTGACGTGAATTTACCTTAAGACTTTCCTAGATTGAATTTGAGAGTTTTCTGCAGCGGTTAGTCCAACAAAATACCTAGTATCTACTACAGCAAGTTTTAGTTCAATAAATAAACTAAACTCCATGTCTAATTTGATTAAGGAAGGCATTTTAACCTAAGTACCATGCTTAATTTAAAAAGCCTTTGGAAATAAGGTCATACACCACTTGATTTAAACTAAGCACCATGCTTACTTTAAAAGATGTATAAAGATACTTCCAAACCTAAACTTACTTTAGTAAACAAAAGGTAACATGAAAGCATTATAGAGATTTATTCAAATAGAGATGAAAGAGCATGATCATGGTGGGAGATTTGTTTTTTAATAAAAGATGCAAGTGACATGAATGTATGCAAGGAACTAAATATTCTATGGATTTGACATGGAGTTAGTTATTTAAACTAAATGAAGTGGATGCATGAATCATTTAAAGTAAATATTCAATGGTATGCAAAAATTAAAAGATAACTACTCATTAAGTTTAAAGTCCATGAGCAAGACTATCTCAGCTTTCTTGATCATACTTACCATGACTCACATGATGGAATTTGTGAGTAGTGTAGTGTCTGTTTTCGTCACTTGAGATGTGATTTGAATTCTTTTGACGTCGACCTTTTTCCTCCAATCTACACATGGTTAGAGAATATATACATCTATACATACCTATGAGATGGCTAGGGTTCCAGTGTTGATGGATCTTGAATTGTCAAGCACCTTGGAGTTCTTCAATGTTTCTTCTTTTCCCGTGGAAGCTTGCTAGAAGGTCGAAACAGCGTCTGTTGTCCTGTCTTATTTCACAATTCAACAGAACAGGGGTAATCCTACTAAAGCTAGTGGTATGTTAATGATCTAAATCTTTTGTTTCCTTGGCAACGGCGCCAAAAATGCTTGTTGGTATTTATAAGTGCAAATAGAATATGAAGGATTCCGCAAGCTCACAAAATACCATTGTAGCATTTTACCAAGAGTATTCTAGGTATCGTTATTTATATTTTACTATAGAGAAACAATGAAGTAAATATTATTGAATGTCAAAGGAGTATCTATCAGTCAACATACCATCATAGCTAGAGCAAGGGGTAAAGGTAATGATTGGAATTAAGCATAATGACACTCAGGGGATAGATCACTAAGATACTATAAACTAGTTAACTTAGGAGAACAACGGGTGAGGTAGATTCCTATGATATTCTTATTATAGGATCAAAGTATATATATATCCAACTATAGCTAAGACTCCCTCTACTCTTGTGCACTTCAGGACATCGCTAGATGGTAGAATACTGCAAAAGGATAACTCTACTAACACAACTACAATCCTATAATTTAAGAACCTGCTCACATGAGGTGGATTATAGAGGATAGATGGGGCTATCACCTACCACTGCTACCACATGGATAGGGAATAGGGTGTACTCATAGGCAGAGCATCATATAAGCATCATGCTTACATGAGGCTCGACTACCTAGCCCAATTGATAAACTAGCAGGTTAAGCGCTCTATGAAACTGCACACAAAAGTAAAGATACCTCAACTAAGCAAGATACATATCAAAAGTAAGCATAGCCATGTAGATAGGAATATGATGAATTGATAATAAGTCTTACAAGATGTAGAAGTGAAGATACAAGCCTTTATCGAGCCTCCTAGACTAGATCTGGAACTTGAGCATGAGCCCAACTTGACCCTTACTCCCGAGCTACAAATCTACTACATTAGGAGAGTTCTCGACCTATTCCTCCTGGTGTTTGTTGATCTGAATGAGAGATAAGAATTCAGGGTTTCCAAGATGGCTCTAGGGAGGAGGGTAGGGCCTGCTATATATAGGGGGTAGCATCAATTCTTGACCCTTGGATCAAACTGACTTAAAAGAACGGCATAGATGCAATCCCTAAGGTGATGGAGAACCGATATAGCAGTGATGGAGGCTGACGGGTGGCCCATAGGCCTGGCCAGCCTATAGGTTGGGCTGGCTGGCTCCACCTAGTGGCGTCTCGCCCTCTACTAAAGTGGTTTGCCTTCTGGTGCCTTTTAGAGTCTTCTGGAGTTGTTTTTGTCATGGATAATTATGATTAATTCTAACATTTGTGTCCACCTTCATGGTTTTCTGAATAAATCCTCTTGCAAACATAGATTTATCAAAACTTTTGGAATGTATTAGTTTAAACCCCTAGACCTATGTTTGGTGATGGAATTAAGTACATGTGCAGTATATGTTGATGGTTTATGATTGATGTTAACGATCGTCAACAAGCTCCCCAACACTTAACCTTTGCTAGTCCCTAATCAAAGTTAAACTTGAACATTAGATTAGGAGTTGCTACAATGCTTTCACGCCTCAAAAGTATATAGATGTTCAATAAAAAATTCTCCTCTAGATTAGAATAAACTGATCTAACTTTCAAACTTACCCATATTACCTTTAACCATGGGGCTTCTTGGCCTTCACTTGAGTCTTGAGTAATTGAAAGATAAAACAATCAAGTCAAGCACTATGTCTCAAGTTCTTTGTTCCACCATTGTTCCATAGTTTATATAAGTTTTCAAAATAAAACTAAGAGATTCCATTGTATGACACTCTCAAGTCTCTCAATATATGTGGTATTTGTGGATCCTCACTGTTGGTATTTATTAACTTGCCACTTGTTTTAGTAGTCACCTAATGTATAAATACATCTCTTAACATTACTTACTAGGTTGTCATCCCTAGTGATGATGCTAGAAATGCTTGTTGGTACTATGTAGCATTACTACTAGAATAATACTAAATAGTTCTGTATTAATTTATGTGACTAGGAGGAATAGATATGAGTATATATATATATATGAAAGGAATCTAGTAAGTGCATAGATAATTATACCATTGTAGCACTTCACCTAGGAGTCTTCTAGGTATCGTTATTTATATTTTACCATAGGGAAGGTCTAGCATGGACATGGATTGATAACTTATAATATTGATGGAGAACTAAACCATAACCAATATTCTACTCATAACAGGGGTAAGTCATAGGATAGGATATATATGATAAGTATTAATCAATG
Source organism: Miscanthus floridulus (assembly GCF_019320115.1). Taxonomy (NCBI): domain Eukaryota; kingdom Viridiplantae; phylum Streptophyta; class Magnoliopsida; order Poales; family Poaceae; genus Miscanthus; species Miscanthus floridulus. Next base: position 45,044,942 of record NC_089594.1, on the reverse strand, counting down.
ATACCGATAAATCACTCAGAGTACTCCTTTCAATGGCATTAGCATGGTTAGGTAGAATATTAGAGAAATAATTCCTAAGTCATTCTTAATTATAAGTCAAAGCATATATTGATTAGTGCAATTACACCTATTAGTCATTGCTAATATCATCTTCACATCTACACATAAGGGATATTACTAAGGGATATTAAGAACAGAACTTATCCCCTTCATAACCAATCCTACGTGCTACCTACATCGGGGAGTGGACTATAAAGGACTCAACAAGTGTGTCACATCCGTGATCTACCACATGATCTAGAATATAGGGTGTGTCTGTAGGTAAACAATGTATAAGCACCACGCTTACACAAGGTCGACTACCCACCCATGGATCTTTAGGGTGAGCGCTATACGAACATATGCATGATATGATGATAATCCAACTATACTAGGTATATAATCAAAGTAGATGATGAACATTATAACAAAGAACATGAATAAGATGAATACTAATATTGTCATAACAATTGTAGCAAGCATATAAAAATAATGGAGATACAAAAGAGAGAGGGGGTACAAAGATTATATCGAACCATGCTCTTGACACAATCGGGAATCCAAGAGAAGCCTGCTTGCCTCCCTCTAGACCTAGCCTAACTAGCTATGCCCTAGAATATGATAGAGCTCTAAGGATGATTAGGTTTTCTATCTTCTCAAATGACTTGATGACTAGGGTTATTCCTGGAGAGGTGGCAGGGACTGATATATAGCCTGGAGCATCCAATGTGAGCCCTTGGATCAAACCAACTTAAGGAACGACATAGATGTAGCCTAGGAGGTGGTGGGAAACTGACTTGATGAGGCGAAGGATGACAGTGGGCCCCTAGGGGCTGGGCGCACGTGCAGGTGGAGCTAGCCAGCCCCACATAGTAGCCCCTCGGCTCTCACTTCGGTGTGGTGTCCTCTAGAGTCCTCTGGAACCTTTTGGTGCCCATTTCACGGTGGATAAGAGCAATTAACTCTCACATGTAGGTCCACCTTGATGGTTTTCTGGTTAAACCCTACAGAAATCATAGATTCACCAAAACTCATGGAAGTTATTAGTTTAAACCCCTAGACCTTTGTTGGTGATCTCAATTGTGCCCTTATGCATGTTTTATTGATGGTTTATAATGTTTGTTAACTATTGTCAACAAACTCCCCCAAGCATAACCTTTGCTAGTCCCTTAGCAAAACTAAACTCAGCAAAAATGGATCAGGAGTTGCGTCAATGCTTTCACGCCTCAAAAGTACACATGCGTTCAAACAAGAATTCTCCTCTAGATTAGAATGAACTGATCTGACTTTCAAACTTACCCATATTACCTTCAATTATGGGGCTCCTTAGCCTTCACTTGGGTCTTGAGTTATTGGAAGATAGAACAATCAAGTCAAGCACTATGTCTCAAGTTCTTTGCTCAACCATTATTTCAGAGTTTTTATAGGTTTTCAAAATAAAACTCAGAGCTTCCATTATATGACACTCTCAAGTATATCAATATATGTGGTATTTGTGGATCCGCACCAAGACAATAATAATGTTATGCCTTTCTCTTCCTATAACTAAGGCTTATGTGGAGCTCATTGGAGTGGAAAAAGCATGAAAGAGCATACTTACAATACATATATTGTAAAGTCAAACCTCGAATCCAAAGAGAGTTAAGTCATACAATCAAATCAAGATGTGCATGTGTGTGGATGTATATGGTGGACACATATGGTGGCTAACCTAATTCTACTTTGATCCTTGAAAACATATCTCTCTTTTGAAACTTGTAAACAACTTTGCAAGAAAAAATGGGCTATCTTATTCATCTCTTTTTTTTAGGTGGGCATCGGAGTACCCATTGTTTTATATATCTCGAACACATGTCCTTTTTTCAACACTTTTTTCTTTCTTCTTCTTTTTTATGAATAACTTTTGCTTAGCCACATGCTTCTTTTCTGCAACAAAACTTTTGAGAGATAGCAACAAGAACTTTGGAGCATTTGTTTGGTGGATATCCTATAGGGCATATTTTTGGTGTTTACTCTTAGTGTAGGAGTAAAACATTTTTGGGTGGATCTAGATGGAATGGCATGTTTTTTCGCCTACCCCTAGTGTAGGAGTAATGCATATGTGGGTGATGTGTACGTGATCTTGATTTTAAGAGCATGGCAAACCTCTCATAAGGGTCAACAAAGCTTGACTAAACTCAATGCAAAGCTAGCAACATATATGAGTGGAAGTTTTTGTAGTCTAAATATCATATATGGCTCTGGTAGGAATTCAAGCTTTGTCATATAAGGAACACATCATGTAGAATTTTTATGTTTTTCAAAAGATAAATCTTTGGAACTCTAGTATCACTAGGAACAAGATAAGCAACAGCTCATAACTTCTCATATCATATCTGTCAATTATCTAGACTTAGATCTAGCATATGCTACCCATGAGTTTCAAGTTCAGAGTAAATCCTTATATCAAAACAGTCGTATCCAAAACTCAGGAGAATTCATGGCTGAAAACTAGGTACTTGAAGGAATTACAATAGAGCAACTATTCATCATTTCCATTTTAAGATATTATCTTCAGAGTCCTTTTTATACAACTCTTAAAAATAGAAAACTAGACACACACTTTTATTTTGTTTTCTCACTTTTTGAGATCACACCTTACAAATATATATGTAAGATAGATAAATTTTTATTTTTCTTTTAGTTATGCATCTTTTCTTAACAAATGTAGAGCAAACTTAAGGATAACAAAAGGGAAGAAATACTTAGCTAGATACATGGGGGAGGCTCCTCCCACAAGCTGGATGTTGTCATGGTCGAATGTTGAAAGTTAAGTGATCCTTCTCAAAGTATGTTTGCCATCGGTTGTCCTTCACCTATCCAGAAATTGATTTAGGAGGGTGTACTTTGGGTGGAGTGAGATGAAGATGACTGGATGAACTTGCTCTTGATCATATGTTCCATCATCACAATGAGGGTTTGGATTTTTTTAAGTCCTTTGGATAGGACTTGGCTGGAGAGAATCCTTTATTTTTGGGTGCATCTCCGGTCTCAGCAGTGGAGACTCAGATGGCTACACTTTCGATGATGATGTTACCTTCTCTTTCCATACCTGCTTGGACTGTGGGTTTGACTTAGCTAGAGTAGGTTCATCTTTCATAGGTGCTTTAGGTTCTTCACCTTCCTCCCATTCATTCCATAGGGGTTAGTTCCTTGGATATCGGGACGATCGACATCTCCTCCTAGAGTGACTCTTCATTGGTTGTTCATAAGTACTATAACTATTAAAATAACAGCGTACCTTTTCTCCAAGGAAATGGAAGTAGACTTGTCTAGATCCGACATAGATGATCGTGTTAGTGGTGTTGAGGAACAGTCTTCCAAGGATGATGGGTGTATCATCTTCTTCTTCTCCCATGTCCAGGACTATGAAATCGGTAGGGGCAAACTGATCGTGTATTCTTACCATGACATCTTTAGCTGTCCCCTCTGGAAATTAGATTGATTGGTCTGCCATATGCAATTGCATGTACATAGGGAACAAAGGTTCATTGCCAAATAAATATTCATACATTACCTTGGGCATTATATTGACACCTGATCTAATGTTGTATAAGGTCTTGTGGAAGATTCTTTGTCCAATGGTACACTCGATCGTTGGTACGCCTAGATCATCCTTCTTAGCAAGGAATGGTGAAGGAGGAGGTGGTCGTACTCTGATTGGAGTGTGTTGATCATGTTGACTGATTCTTCTTGTGGTTGCCTAGCTTTGTTCTTCCTCCTTCTCCTATGGTTCTTCTTCTTGGTCATTATTGTTTCTTCAGACATGTACAACATCTATGGATGTCTAGGAGATTGCAGGATACAATTCTTGAAAGAAAACTTCTCCTTTTTATCCTTGATTATGAAATAGATCATGGCACTATCCGCGTAGATGATGACTTTTGCGGTGCTTAGGAAAGGTCCACCCAAGATAATGGGTGCCCTTACATGTCCACTTGTTTCCAAAACCACAAAGTCTATGGGAACATATGATTGTCCCACTTGAACAATGGCATCTTCAAGAACTCCCTCGGGGTAGCAGAGTGATTGATCTGCAAGCTACAAATGCATATTTATGTACAACAAAGTATCTCCATTAATTTTATCATAAATTACCTTTGGCATGATGTTGACACTTGCTCCAAAGTCATAGACAGCTTCTTGGAATATGTGTGGTCCAATGGAGATGGGGATGATATGTAACACCTCAGGTGTTAGCCTTGCATAACTTGACTCGCATAGCATGAGCATGATCATAAAGCATTCTTAAACAAGCATTTGACATTTGAAACATTCAATTGAAACATATGCAACATTCTTATTATTTCATGTTTCCATGTGTATATGCATATGATCATGGATGAACACATATACTTGGTAGGTGTGAGTCACAAAAACATGTAACCACACTTGGGTTAGCAATTAGAACATTGTTCATGAAAGTCACTTTCCTTAATCAAGCCTTTAAGGCATGTTTCATGTGTTTGCCCTAACTAGCTCTATGAGTGACTACTACATAAAATGATTGAGTGACCTTGCAAATTGCTTAAACATGCTTAGGATATCATTATGAACAACTTTGGTATTTAGGGCTAGGGCTAAATTGGTCATTTAGTCATGGTTTGAGTATGTATCATGATTTCAAAGTGACATGTTTGACTAAAGTTGAACTAGGTGCTAGAGACCTTGCATGGAGGAGATCACTAAAGCAATGTTGTAGTGTTTGACATAAGGAACAACTTTGATTTTTGGGTCCTTGACTGATTCAGCTCCTAACATGTGTGAATTTGGATCACAAAAATCAGTGAAATCAACAATTTCAGCACTTAGCAAATTTTGCTAAGTCATGAACACTGACAGCCTGACAGGCCAACCTTGAGCATGATTTTTCTCTGTTTCTGTTGCGAATTAGAACAAGTGCCTTGAACAAGAAGTGTAGCTGGTACATAGGTCTACAAATTTGGTTTAGGATGTTTGCACAACGGAGCCATGGATTTTCTGTAAAATCATTTGCGAAACTCATTGTCAGGCTCGGCATGTCACGACTGAACGAAGTGAATCAAGCCATCAGTGGCCGACCGGTTCAGGCCGTGGTCGCTGCGTGGCGCGGAGCATGGCCACGCGTCGCCGGCACTCTGCCTAGTGCGGCCAAGGTAGGCCGAAGCATGCCTTCATTATGCCAGCACCCGCCCGCAACGCCCAGCGCCCTCAGTTTGTTTTCCTCGCTCCTCCTTCATTGTCTCGTAGCGCCAGCAGCAGCCGCCGAGCTCCCGCAGCTCTACCGTCGCCACAACCATGCTTAAGCTCGCGCCTAGCCACTCCATCACCACCACAGCACTCCATCACCACCCCAGCAACCCCCTGCCTCATCCCGTGCCTGCTGACAGCACTTGGTAAGCCACCGCAACGCATGCAAGCTCGCCGGAGTTCCGCCGCGAGCCCCGTCTCCGTGGCCACGTCGCCACCGTCCACCCCAGGCCGCATTAGGGCGCTAGATAGCTCTGCCGTAGCTCGGTGATGCTTGGCGTAGCGTTCGTTCGAGCCACCATAGCCCCCATCGGCGTATCACCGTAGTCCAGCCCCGCCGTGCCGCCATGAATGTCGCCACCGTACTTAGCTCCAGTCAATAGGGCCGGCCAAGTGGCTCAGTAGATTCGCTAGGTCAAGTAGATCACATAGTGAAGATGTCACCGCCGACGAAACTCACCGCTGTCGAGTTCTAGCCGCGTCAGTCGAGCAGCGCCGCCGTGCTCTGCTGTGTCTCGCTGACCAGTGGGTCCCGCTTGTCAGCGACACAAGAAGAGAAAGCTAGTTCAATTTTTACAGATTTAAATCCTGATTTCATGTGTTTTGTTATTTTTGTATCTTCAGTTTGGTAGCTCCTAAATTTGTGAAATAAATTTTGTTGTGTTCCTTAGGAAGTGTAGTATTTAGGAAAAATATGTTTTTAACATTTACAGTAGAAAGTTTTGGAGATTTAAATAGGGATTTGAAATGTGCTTTTGAATGCATTCAAATTTGTTTATTTTATATCTAGAGTTCTTGTGCTCCAAAAATTATGAAATTTTTGTGGTAAGCTAGTCTTAGCATATATGAGCTCTAGTAAAAATTTGAGGACCAGTGCATGGGTAGATTTATAGTTATAGATTTTTCTTTTATGGATAGTCAATCCTTGCATGAATTTTCATAAATTAATTATGAGTCCAAAATTCATGAAAATTGTTGGAGGTAATCCTAGTACCATATGGATGTTAAGAAAAATAGGAAATCTGTTGCTTGACACTTTTCAATAGGATTTTCCATTTATGCTATTTCAAGCCTTGCTTCCTTGTCATTTTTGTATAGGATGTTCTACTTGGTAAAATGACATGAAATTTTTATAGTAGTCCTTTGATAGCATTAGTAAGGCACTGTAAATTTTTGAGAATTTATTAAGTATATCTGATATATGTTTATTATTTAACCTAGATATCTAAATAAAATAATAAAGGCAATTAAATAAATAGTTTGGGCTTCACCATTATATTATCTTAAATGTATTTGGTATGCTTAAACTGTTGGTAGATTCTATGTTGTCAAATTTTGAATGATTACATGAAGTAGAAGTATTATTACTTTATATTGCATATTAAATAGTTTCCGGACTGATTCTAGAGTGTGATGAGTTGCATGTTGAAACTGATGTGTACTGTAAAAATGGTTAATAACAAAGTTGTAGAGAATTTGATAAGCTTTCCAGAAAGTCCTAGGATCACTGTTTTTGGATTAGTAGAACTCTAGTTATGAGTGAAACAAGTAGCTACTGTTTGTGGCATGGTCGATGCATTGTAGAAGTAGTTAAGTAATAATCGAGAAGAGATATGCACCTACTCAATAAACATGATGCACTTGTTAACATATATGCATTCGTAATACTTATGCCATACTCATGCATCTAGGATCGGAGGAAGAGATCACGTTGCTGGAATTCGAAGAAGCAGAGGAAGGGAACCAGCAGGAGGATCCGCAAGCCACAGCTCCCGAAGGTGTGGAGCAGAACCCTGAAGAGCTTCCGGAGTGTCCTGACCACCGCCCTACTTCCTTTCTGCGAGGCAAGCCCCAGAGCATTATAAGTCTCCCAGTAATTTACAAATGTTTACTTACGTATTTATGGTTGATGCATTAGGTTATAAGAGTTGAATGAAACCACTTGATGCATGTACATTCCTTGTCCAGATATTACACCTTTAACCGGTATAGGTCCAGGATCGAATAAATGCTTAGCCATGCTTAGACCGGTAGAAGTCGAGGTGATGACCTGTCACCTGCGAGATATAGGTGGATACCGGAGCACGGTTGGCTATATCTGCCATCGTGGAACAGAACCATGAGGTAAAAGTAAATCAAGACCAGGACGGGAGGTCGATAGAGAAGCAACAAGACATGGAGGTCTTGGGTGTGGATCTATCCCCGTCTGTGTCGATCAAGGACCATACCGTTGTTGGAACTTCTGACAAGATTGAACGCATGCCTCTCACTTAGCTGGCCGGATAACTCAGTTCCGACACGAAGCCGAGTAATTCAACTCAGGCCGGGAATCGTTCTGTTGTGCGCTCCTTCCTGGGGAACGATCAGACTGAGCCCAAGGGCAGGCTTGGCCTGAGCATCCTGGCATCTGGTGTTCTAGATTGTGCGGCGCAGTATGGACCCGCGAAATGTGTACCAGAGTTGTACCAAAGGTGACCTAAGGCTATCGTGGCTGGTAGACCTGGGTTTGTGTTAGGAATAAATTCCCAGCTGGTTGAAATCGATTCGAATCGCCGTCTCTCCCAGGATAGTGAGAAACTTGGCTAGCTCCAACATCATAGTAACTGTGTTATGAAACATGATGGTTCGGATGAATATGGAATTACAACACCTGCTATGGTTACTATTGTATGCTTCTAAATGATATACCACATGTTTGGCACAGGATAGTTGCTAATCTAGAAATGAATAGTTATAATTAACTTGATAAAGGAATCATAATTGTACAACGGATCAATTGCCTTTTACGCAAAATGTGGTCAAGTTATGTCCACTTATATAGCCTTGCATAATCCTTGGAGTCATTTTATTTCTGGTTCATGACGGGTAAGTCTAGCTGAGTACCTTCTCGTACTCAGGGTTTATTTTCCCATTGTTGCAGATGGCACTGTGTATCATGGTTATTGCAAGAGTTGCTTCTATCCCGCCGTGGATGAGGAGTAAGCCTTGGGCAGGCTTCTTTAGTAATTCCTATCTTTGCTTTTGTGGACCGTGATCTGGTTTGGCACTGTATTAAACTATGTTGGAAACTTTATCTTCGAACTTATTTGCTTCCGCTTTATTTATCAAACTCGGTTTGTAATAACTTTTATTCGTACTCTGATGATGAAAAGTATCTGTGAACTTTATGTAATATGTGGCATGTATGTTGAATCCTGTACGATCTTGGTTGTTGTAAATCATTTATCGAGACCCGTCGAGGTACTCGACGGACTACCGGGTTTATATGGGTTCAAGTATGACAGTGCGACCGCTTGCGGATTGCCATTGTACTTGTATTCTTATAAATTGGTCGGTTCTGCGACAGCTGGCATCAGAGCAAGATTCAACGTTAATTGTCACAAGTGTATTTAAAACACAAGTTTTTGTTTTCCAAAAACCCTTCTCTAGCAACTAATAGTTATATAATAGGTATTTGAAATCTAAAGTGTGCCAATGATCACTTTCCTTATGCCCAAATTAAGGACTATTAGGTGGCTATTAAGTACTAACATGGGGGTTTCTACTTCGTCGTCCATACGGCGTGCTATAGTATGGATGCCATTCACTTGAGTGGTAATGTATGGATCAAATGCCTCTACGCCAAGGTAAGATGAGTGTATTACCGCAAGATGTGAGCATGCGGTCGGGAAGAGTTAGCTTTGGTACGGCTATGTATGCATGCTTGCATGTGTATATGGTACGTATTTAATTGTGGGTTTAAATTATTGTCGGGTAGATTGATACGGAAGTATATGTATGGGTATACATATATGAAAGTATTTACATTTACATTCTGCATATTTCATTATGGGTTTAGGGCTGAAATGAAATTTTATGCAGGTACACTAACAACGAAACGTGTAGCTCGATTAGTTACGCTATTTATGAGAGAACGTATGTATGCCACCGTGTCTACCGTTAGAAACAAATTTTTCATAAGTTTGTGAGGACGTACGGCACGAGCATGCATCATGTTAAAGTACCATTCACATAATTACATTGTTCCTCCCCTTATAAAATTCTTACTCGGTTATGTAACTCTTATCCATTATGGTATTGTCTCACCAAGGGGTACATGTTAATGGTGTAGATGGCATGCACCAAGCAGACTGCTCGCAAGTCCACCGGAGGCAGAGCTCCTAGCCGTCAGCTTGCTCCACGTACCCTGTCAATGTCACACGTTCCTTGGAGAGTTTGGGATGCCTACACTCTTGTGGAGAGTGCTCAGCTATGTAGGCTATCCTGATGGAATGGAACCCCGCTACTTCTGGGCGAATGAGCGGTTGGGAGAAGGTCTCTTAGTTACTATGGAGGCCGTTGTTCATCCCCGAGGTGACGATTCTGAGTGGACTAGGCTGGTGTTATGAAGTCAACTGGCAGGACTGCTGAAGAAGCAGCTGGTAGGGCAGCCTTTGGGATCTTGAGGAATATCATGGATCGTTTTCCTCAAGAGCTGGCAGCCGCTTTGGTTGGAGTCTTTCCAAGAGGTAACCCCTCCACTGACTCATGGCAGCAGGCAAGAGGAAGATCTTTGGAGATTGGTGCAGCAGAAGGGCAGAACAGTGACAACCCTGCCATGAGCGCCATGTTCGCAATGATGAGAGTGTTAGATGGAGTTGAAGGTAGCCTCAGACGTGTGTCTGGTGCTCTTGGTCATGCCCACGAGGATCGACGTCAGCTTCAGAGGGAGCATGACACCGAGATTGAGAGGCTCACTGAAGAGATGACTCGGTTAACTCACCAGCGAAATGCAGCTTGGTCCAGGGAAGATGTCCTGAGAGCTCGACAGTTTGAGCTAGGACAGTAGCTGGCCAATGCGAAGAATACAACGATAATCTGCATGAAGAGGTTCATCTACTGAACAATCAGCTCCACCCTTATGTCCCACCTAGGAGCCACAGAAATGGATCTAGAAGGGTATGAGGAAGGAGAAGAAGAAGTGGAGCCTAAAGAAGAAGTAGAACCTGAGGAAGGAGATGATCCTACGTCTGACCTCGATAGTGATCATGATGAGGATTAGATCGCTTAGCATTTAGTGGAAGGACTAATGTATCACCTTTATTCATGTAATGGACCTGTAGTTCGAATTTGGCATTAGTAACCAGACTATCATGTAATGTTGATTAATCGCACGTTTGGATGAACATCAGTGCAATTCCAGTCCTTTGTCGGTAATCACGATTTAAATTTGCATGCGTCATGAGCACGATAAGTGGTCGAATTGGTGATGTCATGTTGCGAGAATGAATTGTTATGCCTCTATTTTTATTGTGCTTTTGAGAATTTTCTCCAGTAATTTCAGTTTGGCATGAGTACCTAATTCATCTGCAATCTCTTGACATCAACCAATAATCGCTTATTGTTGCAAATTCGCAGATGACGCGCACCCGTGCTGGAGCTGGTGGCAGCCAGGATGGCAATCAGGATGACTTGCCACCCCCACCTGCCGCCGTCTGCTCAGGAGTTCTTTACCCAGTTCCTAGGTAGCCAGAGGACAATGGAAGAAGCTTTGCGCCTTATCGCGCAAAACACTGCTCGTGGCCACCCACATCAACCAGGGGCCGAGCCAAATCAGCACAGTACATTCAAGGAGTTTCTGGACACGAAGCCTCCGATCTTCAAGGTGGCTGAGGAACCACTGCAGGCCGATGAGTGGCTGAATACCATTGAGCAGAAATTCCATCTGTTGAGGGTTACGGAGCACCTGAAAGCTGAATATGCTTCTCATCAGCTGCAAGGACCAGCAGGGATCTGGTGGACACACTTCCTGTCATCCCTGCCTGCTAATGCGCGAGTGACCTGGGAACAGTTTAAGCTGGCTTTTAGGGGACACCATATTCCCCCGGGCCTGATGCGCATGAAAGCAGCCGAATTCATGAGGCTCACTCAAGGAACAAAGTCACTCACAGAATATATGCACGCATTCAACAACTTGTCAAGATATGCTCCCAGTTTCATGGATACCGAGGAGAAAAAGATAGAGAGTTTCAAGCGAGGTTTGGGTACCAAACTGATGAAGACTATGGCAAATTCTCGATGTGCCACGTACAATGAGTTTATTAGTGATGCCTTGACCCAAGAAAACCACAACAACATGCATGCAGTTGCTAAAGGTCGCAAGAGGGCATATGAGGCCGGTGCATCCGGATCTTTCCAGTCAAAAGCACCTATCACAGCTAGGCCACAATTCCGTCCACCTGCACCCAAGTTTAGGCCTCCACCACCGAAAGCTCAGAATAATAGGCCACAGAAACCATTCCGTAAGGCAGTTCACTATTGCCTTACCAAAAGGAAATGGCAATCAGGACAGCTCCACCGGATTCAGAAGTAATCAACCATGTTTCAACTGCAACCAACTAGGTCATTGGTCCAAGGAGTGCCCCCACCCCAAGAGGAATGGCAACCCAAATCAGAACAATCAGAGGCAGGTGAATGCCAGGGCACGTCAGGGACAAGTGCATTATACCGCTGTGGAGGAAGTGCCCGCCGGAGAAGTTGTCACGGCTGGTATGTTTCTCGTCAACAAGCATCCCGCTGTTGTTTTATTTGATTCGGGAGCTTCTCATTCATTTATGAGTCAAGCATTTGCATCTAGACATGATCAAGAAATAATTGAAGTAAGCAAAGGGGGTTTTAACATAAGTTCAGCAGGGGGAACTGTTGCTACCAAAAAGATAGTCAAAAATGTACTCATCTCGATACAAGGGAGGGAGTACACAATAGATTTGATAATATTGCCGGGGTTGTCGATAAGTGTAATCTTAGGCATGAATTGGATGAAGTATCATGGTGCTCTTATTGACACTAGCACCCGCACTATTATGTTGAGAGAACCCATGGGAGGGAATGCTTTTCTAGTCCCACTCTCCCGCGATTTCGAACCCCAACATTTAGCCTGTGCTATCCAAACCACCACAATATGTGATATCCCCGTGGTTTGTGAGTTTCCGGATGTATTCCCAGAAGAATTACCAGGTCTACCACCGGATAGGGACGTGGAATTTAAGATTGAATTAGTGCCAGGTACCGCACCCATATCCAGAAGGCCCTATAGAATGCCACCCAATGAGTTAGCGGAACTTAAGGTTCAATTGCAAGATCTATTGGACAAAGGTCTTATCCAACCTAGCTCATCTCCGTGGGGATGTCCAGCCTTGTTTGTGAAAAAGAAGGATAAGTCACTGAGAATGTGTGTAGATTACAGACCACTCAATGTGGTGACCATCAAGAACAAATATCCGTTGCCCCGCATCGACATCTTGTTCGATCAGCTAGCGAAGGCAAAGGTATTCTCCAAAATTGACTTGAGATCAGGTTACCATCAGATAAAGATCAGACCGGAGGATATACCTAAAACTGCTTTCTCTACTAGGTACGGCTTATACGAGTATTTGGTTATGTCTTTCGGACTAACAAATGCTCCAGCCTATTTCATGTACCTGATGAACTCGGTATTCATGCCCGAACTTGATAAGTTCGTGGTCGTGTTTATCGATGACATATTGATTTATTCAGAAAATGAGTCAGATCATGAAGAGCATCTGAGGATTGTCCTATCCAGACTGAGGGAGCATAAGCTATATGCCAAGTTTAGCAAATGTGAATTTTGGATGAGCAAAGTACCTTTCTTAGGTCACATTTTATCAAGAGATGGAATCTCAGTAGACCCATCAAAAGTACAAGAGGTCATGGATTGGAAAGCCCCAACTTCGGTTCATGAAGTTCGGAGTTTTCTAGGGTTAGCAGGATACTATCGTCGGTTTATTCTAGATTTCTCAAAGATAGCTAAGCCTATGACCAGACTACTTCAGAAAGATGAGAAGTACCAATGGACACCAGAATGTGAAGCAGCTTTTCACACACTCAGAACTTTGTTGACTACTAGCACCTGTGTTAGCACAACCAGACATTGAAAAGTCCGTTTGATGTATTTTGTGATGCATCAGGAATAGGTTTGGGATGTGTACTTATGCAAGAAGGGAGAGTAATTGCATATGCCTCTCGGCAATTGAGAAAACATGAAGTTAACTACCCTACACATGATTTGGAACTTGCAGCCGTTGTTCATGCATTAAAGATATGGAGACATTACTTGTTGGGCAATGTATGTCACATCTATACTGACCACAAAAGCCTCAAGTATATCTTTACCCAGCCAGAACTGAACATGAGACAACGAAGATGGTTAGAATTGATTAAGGACTATAATTTAGAAGTGCATTACCATCCGGGTAAAGCAAATGTAGTAGCCGATGCACTTAGTCGGAAGTCCCATTGCAACACTAGTGGAAGCATTGTTGGAAGATGGATTCAACTTGTTACATCCTGCTGTACTACACAATATCACAATCAGTTGTTCACTGGAGAGCAAAATCATAGAGCTACAGCAGACAGATGTAGGAATAAGTCACATCAAGAGAAAAATGCAAGAGCAAGAAACCAAACATTTTAGATTGGACGAAAGAGGTGTATTATGGTTTGAGGACCGACTGGTGGTACCAAAAGACCGTGAGCTAAGGAATCAAATTTTAGAAGAAGCTCACTCATCCAAATTGTCTATCCATCTGGGTAGTAGTAAAATGTATCAAGATTTAAGAACCCGTTTTTGGTGGACTAAGATGAAGAAAGAGATCACAGCCTATGTTGCTAGGTGTGATAACTGCAGTAGAGTGAAAGCCGTCCATATGAAAACTGCTGGATTACTTCAGCCATTGCCTATTCTAGGATGGAAATGGGAGGAAATCAGCATGGACTTTATCACAGGCCTTCCAACGATGCCACAAGGTCACGATTCAATATGGGTTATTGTTGATCGTCTCACCAAGTCAGCACATTTTGTACCAGTTCACACAACATATCACGTGGGGAAGTACTCTGAGTTATATGTTTCCCAGATCGTGAGACTGCATGGAGTACCCAGGACTATAATCTCAGATCGAGGACCACAGTTCATAGCTCGTTTCTGGGAGCACTTACACCAGGCTTTGGGAACCAAGCTAATCAGAAGTTCAGCTTATCATCCGCAAACTTCAGGACAGACAGAGCGAGTGAACCAAATCCTAGAAGACTTACTTAGAGCTTGTGTTATATCTTCAAAAGGTTCATGGGAGAAATGGTTACCTTTAGCTGAATTCTCCTATAACAACAGTTATCAAGCGAGTATCAAAATGGCTCCATTTGAAGCCTTATATGGCAGAAAGTGCAGAACTCCATTGAATTGGATTGAGCCCGGTGAAAGGAGATACTTTGGTATTGATTTTGTCAATGAAGCCGAAGAGCAAGTACGTATCATCCAACAACACATGAAGGCAGCTCAATCAAGACAGAAGAGTTATGCCGACTAGAAGAAGAAGACCACTAACTTTTGAAGTGGGTGACTATGTATACTTGAGAGTATCACCCATGAAAGGTGTGAAAAGATTTGGGATGAAAAAGAAGCTTTCACCAAGATATGTAGGGCCATACAAAATTTTGGAACGAAAAGGGAAGGTTGCGTATAAGTTACAACTTCCACCAGAGATGAGTGCAATCTTTGATGTGTTCCATGTTTCTCAGCTAAAGAAATGTCTTCGAGTACCGGAAGAAGCTATTGCACCCACCAACGTGCAGCTTCAATCGGATTTGACCTATGAAGAAAAGCCAATTCGAGTAGTAGAAGAGATGGAGAGAGTGACAAGGAGTAAGATTATTAAGTTCTATAAGGTGGTGTGGAACAATCATAGTGAACAAGATGCTACGTGGGAAAGAGAAGATTATCTACGAGAAGTTTATCCCGCCTTTTTCCAAGAATGGTAGGTCTTGCAAATCTCGGGATGAGATTTTTATAAGGGGGAGGGGCTGTAACACCTCGGGTGTTAGCCTTGCATAACTTGACTCGCATAGCATGAGCATGATCATAAAGCATTCTTAAACAAGCATTTGACATTTGAAACATTCAATTGAAACATATGCAACATTCTTATTATTTCATGTTTCCATGTGTATATGCATATGATCATGGATGAACACATATACTTGGTAGATGTGAGTCACAAAAACATGTAACCACACTTGGGTTAGCAATTAGAACATTGTTCATGAAAGTCACTTTCCTTAATCAAGCCTTTAAGGCATGTTTCATGTGTTTGCCCTAACTAGCTCTATGAGTGACTACTACATAAAATGATTGAAGTGACCTTGCAAATTGCTTAAACATGCTTAGGATATCATTATGAACAACTTTGGTATTTAGGGCTAGGGCTAAATTGGTCATTTAGTCATGGTTTGAGTATGTATCATGATTTCAAAGTGACATGTTTGACTAAAGTTGAACTAGGTGCTAGAGACCTTGCATGGAGGAGATCACTAAAGCAATGTTGTAGTGTTTGACATAAGGAACAACTTTGATTTTTGGGTCTTTGACTGATTCAGCTCCTAACATGTGTGAATTTGGATCACAAAAATCAGTGAAATCAATAATTTCAACACTTAGCAAATTTTGCTAAGTCATGAACACTGACAGTCCTGACAGGCCAACCTTGAGCACTGATTTTTCTCTGTTTCTGTTGTGAATTAGAACAAGTGCCTTGAACAAGAAGTGTAGCTGGTACATAGGTCTACAAATTCGGTTTAGGATGTTTGCACAACTGGAGCCACGGATTTTCTGTAAAATCGTTTGCGAAACTCGTCGTCAGGCTCGGCATGTCGCGACTGAACGAACTGAATCAAGCCATCAGTGGCCGACCGGTTCAGGCCGTGGTCGCCGCGTGGCGCGGAGCGTGGCCGCGCGTCGCCGGCGCTCTGCCCAGCGCAGCCAAGGCAGGCCGAAGCGCGCCTTCATCACGCCAGCACCCGCCCGCAATGCCCAGCGCCCTCAGTTCGTTTTCCCCGCTCCTCCTTCGTTGTCTCGCAGCGCCAGCAGCAGCCGCCGAGCTCCCAGCAGCTCCGCCGTCGCCATAATCAGTGCTCAAGCTCACGCCTAGCCACTCCATCACCACCGCAGCACTCCATCGCCACCCCAGCAACCCCCTACCTCATCCCATGCCCACTGACAGCGCTTGGTAAGCCACCGCAACGCATGCGAGCTCGCCGGAGTTCCGCCGCGAGCCCCGTCTCCGTGGCCACTGTCGCCACCGTCCACCCCAGGCCGCGTTAGGGCGCTAGATAGCTCCGCCGCAGCTCGGTGATGCTCGGCGTAGCGTTCGTTCGAGCCACCATAGCCCCCATCGGCGTACCGCCATAGTCCAGCCCCGCCGTGCCGCCATGAACGTCGCCACCGTACTTAGCTCCGTCAATAGGGCCGGCCAAGTGGCTCAGTAGATTCGCTAGGTCAAGTAGATCACATAGTGAAGATGTCACCACCGGTGAACTCGCCAGCCGTCGAGTTCTAGCCGCGTCAGTCGAGCAGCGCCGCCGTGCTCTGCTGTGTCTCGCTGACCAGTGGGTCCCGCTTGTCAGCGACACAAGAAGAGAAAGCTAGTTCAATTTTTACAGATTTAAATCCTGATTTCATGTGTTTTGTTATTTTTGTATCTTCAGTTTGGTAGCTCCTAAATTTGTGAAATAAATTTTGTAGTGTTCCTTAGGAAGTGTAGTATTTAGGAAAAATATGTTTTTAACATTTACAGTAGAAAGTTTTGGAGATTTAAATAGGGATTTGAAATGTGCTTTTGAATGCATTCAAATTTGTTTATTTTATATCTAGAGTTCCTGTGCTCCAAAAATTATGAAATTTTTGTGGTAAGCTAGTCTTAGCATATATGAGCTCTGGTAAAAATTTGAGGACCAGTGCATGGGTAGATTTATAGTTATAGATTTTTCTTTTATGGATAGTCAATCCTTGCATGAATTTTCATAAATTAATTATGAGTCCAAAATTCATGAAAATTGTTGGAGGTAATCCTAGTACCATATGGATGTTAAGAAAAATAGGAAATCTGTTGCTTGACACTTTTCAATAGGATTTTCCATTTATGCTATTTCAAGCCTTGCTTCCTTGTCATTTTTGTATAGGATGTTCTACTTGGTAAAATGACATGAAATTTTTATAGTAGTCCTTTGATAGCATTAGTAAGGCACTGTAAATTTTTGAGAATTTATTAAGTATATCTGATATATGTTTATTATTTAACCTAGATATCTAAATAAAATAATAAAGGCAATTAAATAAATAGTTTGGGCTTCACCATTATATTATCTTAAATGTATTTGGTATGCTTAAACTGTTGGTAGATTCTATGTTGTCAAATTTTGAATGATTACATGAAGTAGAAGTATTATTACTTTATATTGCATATTAAATAGTTTCCGGACTGATTCTAGAGTGTGATGAGTTGCATGTTGAAACTGATGTGTACTATAAAAATGGTTAATAACAAAGTTGTAGAGAATTTGATAAGCTTTCCAGAAAGTCTAGGATCACTGTTTTTGGATTAGTAGAACTCCAGTTATGAGTGAAACAAGTAGCTACTGTTTGTGGCATGGTCGATGCATTGTAGAAGTAGTTAAGTAATAATCGAGAAGAGATATGCACCTACTCAATAAACATGATGCACTTGTTAACATATATGCATTCATAATACTTATGCCATACTCATGCATCTAGGATCGGAGGAAGAGATCACGTTGCTGGAATTCGAAAGAAGCAGAGGAAGGGAACCAGCAGGAGGATCCGCAAGCCGCAGCTCCCGAAGGTGTGGAGCAGAACCCTGAAGAGCTTCCGGAGTGTCCTGACCACCGCCCTACTTCCTTTCTACGAGGCAAGCCCGGAGCATTATAAGTCTCCCAGTAATTTACAAATGTTTACTTACGTATTTATGGTTGATGCATTAGGTTATAAGAGTTGAATGAAACCACTTGATGCATGTACATTCCTTGTCCAGATATTACACCTTTAACCGGTATAGGTCCAGGATCGAATAAATGCTTAGCCATGCTTAGACCGGTAGAAGTCGGGTGATGACCTATCACCTGCGAGATATAGGTGGATACCGGAGCACGGTTGGCTATATCTGCCATCGTGGAACAGAACCATGAGGTAAAAGTAAATCAAGACCGGACGGGAGGTCGATAGAGAAGCAACAAGACATGGAGGTCTTGGGTGTGGATCTATCCCCGTCTGTGTCGATCAAGGACCGTACCAGTTGTTGGAACTTCTGACAAGATTGAACGCATGCCTCTCACTTAGCTGGCCGGATAACTCGTTCCGACCGCGAAGCCGAGTAATTCAACTCAGGCCAGGAATCGTTCTGTTGTGCGCTCCTTCTGGGGAACGATCAGACTGAGCCCAAGGGCAGGCTTGGCCTGAGCATCCTGGCATCTGGTGTTCCAGATTGTGCGGCGCAGTACGGACCCACGAAATGTGTACCAGGAGTTGTACCAAAGGTGACCTAAGGCTATCGTGGCTGGTAGACCTGGGTTTGTGTTAGGAATAAATTCCCAGCTGGTTGAAATCGATTCGAATCGCCGTCTCTCCCGGATAGTGAGAAACTTGGCTAGCTCCAACATCGTAGTAACTGTGTTATGAAACATGATGGTTCGGATGAATATGGAATTACAACACCTGCTATGGTTACTATTGTATGCTTCTAAATGATATACCACATGTTTGGCACAGGATAGTTGCTAATCTAGAAATGAATAGTTATAATTAACTTGATAAAGGAATCATAATTGTACAACGGATCAATTGCCTTTTACGCAAAATGTGGTCAAGTTACGTCCACTTATATAGCCTTGCATAATCCTTGGAGTCATTTTATTTCTGGTTCATGACGGGTAAGTCTAGCTGAGTACCTTCTCGTACTCAGGGTTTATTTTCCCATTGTTGCAGATGGCACTGTGTATCATGGTTATTGCAAGAGTTGCTTCTATCCCGCCATGGATGAGGAGTAAGCCTTGGGCAGGCTTCTTTAGTAATTCCTATCTTTGCTTTTGTGGACCGTGATCTGGTTTGGCACTGTATTAAACTATGTTGGAAACTTTATCTTCGAACTTATTTGCTTCCGCTTTATTTATCAAACTCGGTTTGTAATAACTTTTATTCGTACTCTGATGATGAAAAGTATCTGTAAACTTTATGTAATATGTGGCATGTATGTTGAATCCTGTACGATCTTGGTTGTTGTAAATCATTTATCGAGACCCGTCGAGGTTACTCGATGGACTATCAGGTTTATATGGGTTCAAGTATGACAGTGCGACCACTTGCGGATTGCCATTGTACTTGTATTCTTATAAATTGGTCAGTTCTACGACATGATAGGTCTCCCTAGATCGCTCTTCTTTTCTAGCAAGGTATAGTCTATCCACCTTCCCGTCGATGGCTCCATATAGTAGTAAACTGCATTGTGAATATTGACAAGATTTGTAGTTTCTAGATCTTCCGGTTGCCCTAGAATCTTACCTTTGTCGGATGGAGGAACAACAGCCACCAGCTGAGCTATTTGTGATTCTTGGTAGTTTGGCCTCTGTTGCTAGTTCCATCCTTGATTCCATTGAAGACGATAGTAGTTGTTGTTGAGAAAATTCACATCCTCTTGGGTTTTAGGATAGCTATTCCCTGAATGCCCAATGTTGCCACATACTTCACACGTCATGCAGGAATCATGAATGTGCATGACTTCATTCTTTTCATTAGCTTGGTCTTCAAGCTTCATCATCACTAGGTCTATCTTGGTAGATAGCATGTCTACCTCCTTGAGTTGATGCATACCTCCACCTCTCTTGTAGGTTTGAACACGTTCTTCATTCTAGCCTTGGTTGGAGGCCATCTTCTCCACAAGAGTGGTCGTAGCTAGAAGTGTAAGTGATAATAATACACCTCCAGTAGTAGCATCCATGGTCTCACAGGTACTGTTGGTCAACCTATGGTAGATCATCTGCATGAGTAGCCAATTCTTCATCCCATGATGAGGACATTCTGATATATAGTCTTGAAAACATTCCCATGCCTTAGGAACAGATTCATCATGTTGCTGCTAAAAACTTCAAATTCTCCCACGCAGACCATTGGTCTTGCCCATGGGAAAGAACTTTGCTAGGAAGGCAGTGGAGCAGTTATCCCATGTAGTGTTTCTATCTTTGTTGGCGTAGAACCACTGCTTCGCCTTCCCTAAAAGTGAGAATGGGAAGAGGCGAAGTAGTATGGCATCCTTGGTTACTCCCTTGATGGTGAAAGTGCTGCAGATCTCCAAGAAGTATTGGAGATCAGCACTAGCATCTTCATGTGCCTTTCCACAAAACTAGCTCACTTGCTACCATGTTGATGAGAGTTAGCTTGAGCTCGAATCCATTGTCTCCGACATTGGTTGTCGGTCCTAGTATGGATGTTAGCCATAGTTGGAGCAGAGAATTCACTGGAGAGTCTTGTTAGCCATGGCTTCAAATTCTAGTGTTAAGCTTCACCTTATTTGGTTTTCTTCCAACTCTAAAGCTAAAACTTTCTTGAGTTTAGCTCTAGTTCTCTTAAGTAATGCTTCTAGATTAGTCAATGTAGTTTGTTGAAAGGTCAAAACCGATCATACATTACCCTGCATAAGATATGAAAGTAGACAAAACAAGGGTAATCCTGCTTGAGCAGGGGTATTTGGTTTATCTCGATCACATCAATAAGTATAAGTTTATCAATACTTCCTTTGCCTATCTACCTTCTCCAGCAACGATGCCAGAAATGCTTGTTGGTATTTATTAACTTGCCACTTGTTTTAGTAGTCACCTAATGTATACATACATCTCTTAACATTACTTACTAGGTTGTCATCCCTAGTGATCATGCTAGAAATGTTTGTTGGTACTACGTAGCATTACTACTAGAATAATACTAAATAGTTCTTTATTAATTTATGTGACTAGGAGGAATCGATATGATTATATATATATATATGAAAGGAATCTGAAAGCGCACAGATAATTATACCATTGTAGTACTTCACCCGAGAGTATTCCAGGTATCAGTTATTTATATTTTACCATAGGGAAGGTCTAGCATGGACATGTATTGATAACTTATACTATTGATGGAGAAGTAAACCATAACCAATATTCTACTCATAATAGTGGTAAGTCATAGGATAAGATATATATATATGATAAGTATTGATCAATGATACTGATAAATCACTTAGAGTACTCCTTTCAATGGCATTAGCATACTTAGGTAGAATATTAGAGGAATAATTCCTAAGTCATTCTTAATTATAAGTCAAAGCATACATTGATTAGTGCAATTACACCTAATAGTCATTGCTAAGATCATCTTCATATCTACACATAAGGGATATTACTAAGGGAGATTAAGAACAGAGCTTGTCCCCCTTTGTAACTAGATCCTATGTGCTACCTACATCGGGGAGTGGACTACAAAGGACTCAACGGGAGTGTCATGTCCGTGATCTACCACATGATCTAGAATATAGGGTGTATCCACAGGTAAACAATGTATAAGCACCATGCTTACACAATGTCAACTACCCACCCATGGATCTTTAGGGTAGCACTATATGAACATATGCATGAATATGATGATAACCCAACTATACTAGGTATATAATCAAAGTAGACGATGAACATTATAACAAAGAACATGAATAAGATGAATACTAATATTGTCATAACAAATGTAGCAAGCATATAAAAATAATGGAGATACAAAAGAGAGAGGCAGTACAAAGATTATACCAAACCACACTCTTGACACGATCAGGAATCTAAGCGAAGCCTGCTTGCCTCCCTCTAGACCTAGCCAAACTAGCTATGCCATAGAATATGATGGAGCTCTGAGGATGATTAGGGTTTTTGTCTTCTCAAATGACTTGATGACTAGGGTTATCCCTAGAGGGGGTGGCAGGGGCTGATATATATAGCCTAGAGATCCAACGTGAGCCCTTGGATCAAACTTAAGGAAACGGCATATATGTAACCTAGGAGGCGGTGGAAAACCGACTTGATGAGGCGAAGGATGACTAGTGGGCCCTAGGGCCCGAGCGGCCTACAGTTGGGGCTAGCCAGCCCCACCTGGTAGCCCCTCGGCTCCTGCTTCGGTGTGGTGTCCTCTGGAGTCCTCTAGAACCTTCTGGTGCCTGTTTCGCGGTGGATAAGTGCAATTAACACTGACATGTAGGTCCACCTTGATGATTTTCTGGTTAACCCCTGCAAAAATCATAGATTCACCAAATCTCATGGAATTTATTAGTTTAAACCCCTAGACCTTTGTTGGTGATCTCAATTGTGCCCTTATGCTTGTTTTATTGATAGTTTATAATGTTTGTTTACTACTGTCAACACTCACCAAAGCATAAAATGATGTTGTGCCTTATCTCTTCCTACCACTAAAGCTTATATGGAGTTCATAGGTAGGGAGAAAGCTAGAGCATACTTGCAATGCATATATTGTAAAGTCAAACAACAGATCCAAAGAGAGTTGAGTCATACAATCAAATCAAGATATGCATGTGTGTGGATATATGAGGTTGATATTTGTGGTGGCTAACCTAATTCTACTTTGTTCCTTGAAAACATATCTCTTTTGAAACTTGGAAACATTTTTGCAAGAGAACATGGGCTATCTTATTCATCTCTCTCTCTTTTTCAGGCAGGCATCTAAGTACCCATTGTTTTTCAATATCTCGGACACTTGTCTATTTTTTAACTCTTTCTCTTCCATTTTGTTATGAATAAGTTTTGCATAGCCCATGCCTCTTCTCTGTAACAAAACTTTTGAGAGATAGTAACAAGAAATTTGGAGCATTTATTTGGTGGATAGAAAAACCTATCAAGCATGTTTTTGTGTTCACCCCCAGTGTAGGAGTAGAACATTTTTAGGTGGATCTTAATGGAATGGCATGTTTTTGCGCCTACTCCTAGTGTAGGAGTAGTGCATATTTGGGTGGAGTGTATGTGGTCTTGATTTTAAAAGCATGACAAATCTCTCATAAGGGTCAACAAAGCTTGATAAAACTCAATCCAAAACAAACAACATATAAGTGGAAGTTTTCCTTGCCTAAATAATATGTATGGCTCTAGTAGGAATTCAAGCTTTGTCATACAGGAACTCATCATATAGCATTTGAGTTTTTCAACAGATAAATCTCTAGAACTTTAGTGTCACTTAGAACAAGATAAACAGCAGCTCAGACCTTCTCAAATCATATCCATCAATTACCTAGACTTAGATCAAGCATATGCTACCCATGAGTTTCAAGTTCAGAGTAAATCCTTATATCAAAACAATCTTATCCAAAACTCAAGAGAATTCAAGGTTGAAAACTAGGTACTCAAAGGGAATTACAATAGAACAACTATTCATCATTTCTATTTTAAGAGATTATCTTCAGAGCCCCTTTTTATTTATTTAGCTCTTAAAAGAAATTAAAGCAAACTAGACACACTCTTTATTTTGTTTTTATTTTTAGTTCACACATTATAACTATATATATTTCTATAAAGATATCTTTTTATTTTGTTTTTAGTTATTCATCATTTTTTAAAACAAACTAAGAATAATAAAAGGAAAAGACATACTTATCTAGATACATGGGGGATGCCTTCTCCCCCAAGCTGGTTGTTGTCGTGGTTGCTCAATGAGGTGGCCGAATATGGAGGTGCTAGAATAGAGCCTCTCATTTTTTATTTTACTGTTGCTGTTGTTGTTGGAGGCTAACCATCCTTGTCCCATGCTTACCTGCCATTGTGTATGATTGTGTAACGTACCTTGTATGGTAGCATTTGTCTGTTCAATGGATGCGAGTCTGTTGTCAAAGCGGTGGTAGGCCTCCTAAGAGTCATGATACCCTCGGCCAGAGAAAGACATGTGTCCTCCTAGATGCTCACTTGAGGTTGCTTCATAATCTTGCCCTTGATAGTAGTGGAAGTTCATTGATCGAGTACCTCGGTTCCCTCTTGAAGATGAGGATTCTTGAGGTGGTGCTTGCAATGGTGGTGCCACCTTTTTCTACCAAAGTCTTGGTTTTGAACATTCTTGCATCATCAGTCATGTGTTGAGCACACCCACTATCAAGCACCCAATGCCTTCCTCTAGCTTTATAATTGACCTACAAAAAAACATTAATTCTTTTTAGGTACCCAATCTTGCTTGGGTCCTTGAAGGTTAGTCACTAAGTTCTTTGGTACCCAAATGGCTTTCTTCTTTGAGTCGAACATGGATGTACTAACAAACTTAGCCTTCACACCATTGGCACCCTTAGTGAGCAAATAACAAGAATCAAACTTCATTGAGGACACATTAGCATTCTTGTTCTTGTTTTTGCAATCATGCTCTTTATGACCAAATTGCTTGCAACTATAGCAATACCGACCATTGTTCTTTACAAAACTAATCTTGTGAGAGGCAAAGGCCACCTTGCCCTCTTTGGAGGTATAGCCCAATCCCTCTTTGTAGAGAGATGCTCTTTGGCTATGTAAGCATATAAGCAAGCGGTCCTCACCACCATAGGATTTGCCTAAGGCATGAGTGAGCTCATTGACCTCCTTGAGAATCTCATTTTCAACCATTAGTGAGGCATCACAAGTAAAACCATCACTAGTAGATGAGGTGGAAGTGGAAGTGCTGCAAGAAGGGTTAGTGAGAGTAACAACAATAGGCTTGTAGAAAGATTCATCAAGAATGTCACAAGTCGAGCCTACGTCACATGATACAACAACCTCATTTTTTCCTTGCTCTAGGAGATTGGAGTGAGCCTTTTCAAGCTTAGAGTGAGCTTTGCCAAGCTTCTCATGGGCTTCCATTAGCCTCTCATGAGTAGCATTGAGCTCATCAAAGGCTTGCTCAAGAGATTTGCATTTCTTGTGCAAGTCTTTGCACTCCTTTCTCTTTACCTCAAGACACTCATGAGATTGTTCCATCATGTCCATGAGGACCTCCTTTGAGTACTCATCATCATCGCTCTCACTATCGCACTCATCATCAGATTGTACCTTAGTGGCTTAGCCATGAAGCACGATGGACTAACAAAGAGAGAAGGCTTGTTGTTGATGGTGATGCTTGCAAGTGCCTTCTTTTTGGATGTCTTGTTGTCATCATCACTAGAATCATCATCATCTGAAGAAGCATCACTATCCTAAGTCACCACATAAGATCCACCCTTCTTCTTCTTGAAGGTCATCTTCATCTCCTTCTTCTCCTTCTTCTCATCTTCTTCATTGTCACTATTGTATGGATGTTGGTGATGCTTAACTTATAATCCTACCACCAACATTTAAACAAAATAAACAAATGTGCACACCAAAATTTAGAATTAGGGATTTTACTCACACTTTCCACAAGTTTTGGTACAAGCATGTTTTGCTGGTCACAAACATAAAATGCATAGACAAATTCACCGAAAGGCACTTTCTGACACTGAATTTCACAAAAGAATGACAAAGGCACCGACCAACTCAACTCAAATGGAGCAAAACACCACCAGGACGCGATCCAGGACCAGCCCAAAGCCTGCCTCACAAAAGTGGTGGCCAGAGGCTGGTGGTCAAGGGGTGACCGACCCTAGGGGGTGGGTGCACCCCATCTGAGTGCCTCCCTACCTCTCCTCGCTCTAGCGGTGGCATGCCTCCATGCGAAGGTGGTGGAGCTCCTATTTCGCACCAAGAATAGCCTCCAGCACTGCCTAGGCTCTTGTATAAATAGAAGGGTACCCCTCCTCTACAACACACACAACAAGGAAAGAGCTTCTCCACTTTTGAGCAACAGTCCAAGGGCTTAGGCCCCAGAAAGCTAGTAGAGTAGTAAGGGAGAGATGTGAGGGAGAGCTTGGGGTAGCGCCAGGCTTGTCGGTGTCTCACCAACTTGTACCTCGATGAGCATCTTTACTTCAACAAGTTCGCCCACTAAGTGAGTGTTCATGGTTCTTTTGGTTATAGTCTTTGATTAGTTAAGCTATACTCTCACTTGTTTGTGGGTTCGTCATCTGTCCCCATGGTGGATGCTCTAGTAGAAGGGCCCTGATAGAGACGAATAACCCTTGCATGCACGCTAGAGTAATAGTCGATAGCGTAGACATGGTGTCTAGGCTAGAAGCTATCTTTGTTTGCCTCGTTCCCCATGGTTGAGGGGTGGGCGACAGGTGGTGACAGCCCTGTCCGTCCCTCATATCCCCCCATGTATAGGTTTGATGTAGGCTACAAGCCGGTATCGCTTGGCAGACCAGCTACGCTACGGTGCCTGAAGTGAGCAAGTAGGAGTAGCGTTTATCTATCCTCAGACCATAAAACCATAGAAATCCATTTCAACCTCTGCTAATTCTACCCTTGTGTTGTCCTTGGATGAACTAGCTAGAAGAGTACCTCCGTTCCCTATGGAAAATATGATACCCTGAATACTTCTGGGTGAAGTGCTACAACGGTAATTCCATGCGCTTGCGGATTATTTTTATATCCGTTAAGAAATACAAACAATCATTTCTGGCGCCGTTGTTAGAGAACAGTTGCTGTATTTTCTTTGAACCTAGTTTGTCCTCGTATTTTATCTAAAAAGGAAAACAAAAAAAATATTTTCTTTTATCTTTTCTATCATGAAGCCAACTCCAAATCCAACCCTTTCTGCTTCAAAGGGCGAGTTCCCTGAGCCACCTTCTAAACCAAACTTTTCATTTGGCTGTGAACTTCACCCTAGATTAATAGCCATGGTTCAGGTGCAACCCTTCTCTCGGCATGATAATGAAAACCCCTACCATCACCTGCATGAATGTGAGGACATGTGTTAGTGCCTGAGCATCTCAGGCATGACACAAGAAACTCTAAAGTGGAAATTGTTTCCCTTTTCTCTCATAGAGAAGGCGAAGCAATGGTACACACTTGTCATAGAAAGTATGAATGGGGACTGGGATGAACTTAAATACAAGTTTTTACATTGCATTCTTCCCTATGTCCCGTATCGACTCTCTACCAAGGGCGATCCTTGACTTTAAGTAGTACAAGAAGGAGTCTATAGGTGCAGCCTGGGCCAGGTTTTCTACGTTAATACACGCCAGCCTAGATTTGTCTTTACCCGACAGCATATTGCTTCGACTCTTTTGTTTGGGTATTGACATAAATGCTAACCTATGCCTAGACGCGACTACCGGAGGCTGGTTTGCACACAAACCCATGACGGAACAAGTTAAATACCTTGAAAATTTCCTAGAAAGCAACACTTCTTCATAAGAACCAAACCACTCTAGGCAAAAGTCATGTCGAGTGTTGAGGAGTCCTCATTAGTCGAATCCAAACACGTACCATCCCTAGATTCGACCTCACCTGAACCACAAACACCGAAGGAAAGAGGGATTTATCCTTTAGAGTTCCCTATCGAATTTGGGGATTTCAGCAATACCTCAAAACATTTTGGTCATGAAAATCTTTCACGTCCTTCTGAGGAAGTTTCCCCTAAAATAGAGCTATCAAAGGAATGGTTGTTGGAAGTAAAACATTCTTCCAAAGTAATTTAGATTCCTTCACCTTCCACGAGCTCTGGCAGCGGTGCAACGAAGTCCTAGAAGACTAACCCCATCAATAGCTCGATGAAGCCCATGTCCGGCCGCATCATGGGATGCCCTAGGATCGAGAACATGGCATCGGCCTCCCCCATGGCCTCCTTGATGCGCTGCATGACCTCGCTGTCATAGAGCAACCCCTAGGCGAGTGTCGTCCCAATGAGCTATGCATCGGGCATCATCTCATATAGTGGGAGGACACGTGCCATCAAGGGCGCCACCCTCCTCGCATGATACCCTTGATGATGTCAGCCCCGTAGAGCTATGGGTCTTCAAGAACGCGATGGCCTTGAGGAGGTTGTGCATCCTCTTCTTCTCCTTTGATGGGTGGCCCCCATGGCCATGACAGTAGAACCTCTTCGATCAAATGCCTAGAGAAGATAGGCTAGGGTGTGGCAAGGTCGTCCTTTAGGTACAACCAATGAGAGTGTGACCCCTTGTTGGATCTAGAGAGCTAGCAAGGCATATACTCGGCCACCCGCTGCCCCTGGAGGTGGATGCCCATGCATCCCATTGGCACTGGGGTCTCCTAGCCTCTCTCCTTCTTCATCAAGGAGATGGAGAAGAAATATCTCTAGAGCTCAAAGTGGGGCTCGATCCCCAGGTACCCCTCGCACATCGCGATGAAGGCCACAATATGCTAGATCCCATTGGGGTTCAAGTGATGTAGCTCGATCTGATAGTGGTACAGTAGACCCCGAAAGAATGGGTGAGGAGGAACTATGAGTCCACGCTCGTGGAAGGGCATAAAGGAGACGACGTAGCCATCAGGTGGTGCCGGTGCATCCTCGTGGCTAGGCACAAGCCACTCCAGCGCATCGGTCCTCCTATGGAGAAGACCATGCTTGACGAGGCCCTCCATGCATGCATGGGTAACATTAGAGCGGTACCATGAATCCATGGAGGATGGAGGTGGCTACGGAGAAGCAAAGGTGGTGGTAGAGGAGCAGAAGCTATGGATCTAGGGCTCCAGCGACAGATTAGCAAGCACGGTAGATCTGAACGGCAAAGGTAAGGCTATAGTTTTGGTGTCTAGGAACACAAAGGAGGAGGCCGCTATTTATAGGGCGAAGGGGGACAAGAAGGAAAACCATCCACCTAGATTTAGGCGCCCACTGCACCATGTCATGTCACCATCCTCCAAAGATCATGCGCATGCTATCTTGGGCCATGCCCCAAAAGGATATGCCAGATGACGGTTCGCTCATTCAATGGGCCGAGAACTATCACAGGTAAGAAAGGATCTAGAGCTAAAAATGCTCCTATGGCCCATTTAGGTCTAGGAGTTTGAAGGCTGGCCCACTGATGGGTTCACAACTACTCTGGGGCACCCTTAGAGTGAGGGGTTCAAAGGGATGGGCCCACTAGCGATCAGTACCTAGGTGCATGAGTGTCGCGGGCATCCTGGCCCATGTTCGAGTCTTGGTTGGTTCCTAGTCCATGATTTTTCCTCAAAGAAAGGCAATGAGCCCTTGAGACCGGCCAAATGGACCTAAGAACTATATGGACTGACCGCCAAGAGCATGGAGTCAGTCACAAGCTAACCCATGCCAGACACCCTGTGAACGGGAAGCCAGGGCCCCACTCGAACTAGCCCAGTAAAACAGTTCACCGAGCACCATGTTTTGTCCATCACAAAGATGAGTCAACCCTCGACTGGACCCCTACTATGCACTGGGGGCTCAAGGAAAGTTTGGCTCGCAAAGAGACCGAACGCGCGATCACAGTACGACTGATAGACCGATCCGATCCTAGGGACCGGAATCAAGAAAAACCTTTCCTGACCTCCCGAAATCCTATGGTTACATGCCCCTAAGAAGACTGATCATGACAAAAGGGAACCACCACCCTACCAAGGACATGCCACTGGGCTACAAAAAGAAGGGCTAAGGCCCTCAGAGTCCTCCAATCCTAAAAAAGCCTCCAAAGGAGTACTCTACTCCTCCATAGGCTCAGGGGCTACTATCGGGTATCTATATTAGGGATACCCAAAGCAAGGAAGTTAGCACCCACACTGACTTCACCTGAATGGGGCAAGACATATTAAAAAGTCTCGCTCGACCCCAAGGCCATGGGCTCTGCTTCGCCCGACCCCAAGGCCTCGGGCTCCATCTCACCCGACCTTGAGGCCACGGGCTCTGCCTCGCCTAACCCCAAGGCCGTGAACTCCATCTTGCCCAACCTTAAGGCCGTGGACTCCATCTCACCTGAACCCTAGGATGTGGGCTCTATCTCGCCCAACCTCGAGGCTGTAGGCTCCATCTCGCCCAACCCATTGGGTTCGCGCTCTGTCTCACCCAACCCCTTGGGTTCGTGATCTGTCTCACCCAACCTTGAGGCCGCATGCTCTGTCTCGCCTAACCCTTGGGTTCATGCTCCATCTCGCCTAACCCCTTGGGTGCAAGCTTTGTCTCGCCTGACCCCTCGGGTGTGGACTCTGTCTCATCCGACCCTAAGGATGTAGGTTTTATCTCATCCAACGGGGACCCATACCACCACCAACCACTTCAGGTCCAAGCATATGGACCTGGGTCAAAACTCTAACACTAGGGAAGAGTTTGGCACACCTTGATGTAACCCATGGTCATGATGGGCTATACCTAAGGATTCACATCAAGAACAACGTCGGGCATGCCGGTGCTATTCTGCCTAACCCTCGTACGAACGTTGACAGGCACATCAGTTCACCACGATGTCTGCTGGGATAGAATGGAATGCCATGACCAACAGATGATGCCTGTGCATGGTGCCAGTGATGAACAGGGCCATGATGTGGAGCCATCCCTGATGACATCTATAGGATTGGCGGGACCCCACATGAAGGAGAAGAAGGACCCAACGATCCTGGAAGCCTTCTTCTCCCTCTCGTTATTCTCCTTTTCCTTCGCTGTAACCCACGCTATCCCTTCGCCTATAAAAGGGGAAGTAGGGCACCCCATGAGAGGGGATCCATATCCACATGAGATCGAACCACAAGATAAAAACACAAGAGCATGGCACGAGCACACGCCTGAGCAGCAATCGAGCTCTCAGCACCCGTTCACTCCTTTCACCAGAGACTTGGGATCCTTTCCCTCTATTGCCTATTTGTAACCCCTACTACTAAACCAAGTGCTAGGAACACGAGCAACAGCAAACTAGACGTAGGGACGTTTCACCCAAACTAGTATAAACCCTTGTGTCCTCCAAGCACACCATCTGAGCCAGACGCGTAAATACAAATTTACTCATTGGTGGTCCTAAAACACCGACACTTTGCTTCTTGGCTTCAAGTCTTTGCTGCTCCTTCTTCTTTTCTCTTGCTTCTCTTTTTGCTTTTCTTACAGGCCTTTCTTTTTCTTCTTTCTTCATCATTTAAAGCTTTCTCGGCATCGGTAACCTCAAGCTATGGGAGTGTAGTGTTGCTTGCTGTAGAAGCACTTAGCTCGCTGCTGTTGGTGTCATGCATGCAGCTCCACATCCTCTAGGATCAACATCAACAGGCTTCACACCACTAGTACCACCTTCGAGCTCCATACCTCATGCGGTAAAGCGCTCATGAGGTAACCTGCTCTGATACCACTTGTAGGATCTTTGGTTAGCATAGAGGGAAGATGAATAGGCCTATCAAAACAAAACTTGAACTTTTGTCAATTTCAACCCGTGGCACTGCCGCTCTGAGACCACGGCACTACCACTCTATGGCACTACCACACCTGCAGACAACTTCGAGGCACAATTCAAAATCTATCAATAGAAACTTAGATCAGAGAGATTACTAAGCTTTCTGTAGGTATATGGATTACAGATCAATAGCTAGAAGTGGTAGAAACACCACACAGAAGTAGATCGGCCTCAAACCTTAGAAATTACCTCAATAAAAATATGAAATGCAAGTAAAGTAAATTGAACACAAGGTGACACAAGGATTTATTGCGTGGTTTAGCTCGCCACCAAGGCTTACCTAAGTCCATGTTGTTGAGGTTAGCCACTAAGGCTTTGGGCTTTACAACCCTTGCTCATTCTCAAGTCAAGAGGGTTAACTCTCGAGATGAGGGATGAGTTTACTAGCTTCAAGAGATGGTTACAAACCTCTCGGGGCTGCCACACAAGTTGGCAAGCTCCACGGGTGATGCTCTAGCTATCTAGGAGCCAAGCTCTAAGAGTAACAAACATAATCGCTGGCCAAAATGTGAACTAAGTGCCCTTTAGAGTTAGGGAATCAAAGGATCTGCTCTCTAATAAAGTTTGGGACCTTTTTCTCTCAAGGATTGATGGAGAAATCAATGGAGAAGCTTGGGAGCTCAAGGTCATCAATGGAGGAGAGAGACAAGAGTACTCTTCTATTTCTGCATGAACTGAACGGTTGGGAAGAAGGAGAGAGCCATTGGAGAGGGGTGGCAAAGGTATAAATGCCCCCAGCCCCAATGGTTAGTTAAGTCATGGTAGTGCCGTGTCTCAACTACGGCAGTGTCGCTCTATGGTAGTGCCTCTCTCTAGGTGCGGCACTACCGCACCAGGCAAGACTACAAGGGTGAAAAGTGAAGTGCTGACTATCTTGGCTAAGTAACTGAGGATGTATGTGTATAAGATTGAGCACTTGGTTGCACACTTTAGCTTTAGCATTGTGTCCCCCTTTATAGTACGGCCTTTCCTATACTCAAATTCAAAATCTAAAAAGAAATTAAACCTCCTTTGAGTTTGAAGCCCTCAACAATTGTAATTGGGGGCTCCTTCATTTCATATAATATCCTTAAATATTTATTCCCTGCTTGTCATCTCGATAAATCTCATTAGTCCTCTAATTGCGTGGTCATTATCACCAAAACCCATAATTAGGGCTTGATTGCACTTTCACATAGAAGCCGCAAGAGCAATGTTGGATGAATACAAGACTCCAACCAACTATTAGGCGGAAGCAGTCAACACGACGTGTCATGCCATGAACTGCTTATATCTTCATAAGAAAAGAGACAAGATCGCCTATGAACTTCTAACCGGTAAAATGCCCAAGGTGCATGTAACACCTCTAGGTGTTTTGACCTAGCACTAAAATTTGACATGTCATCATATGCATTGCAAAGCATTCATATAGTATAAAGTTTTGAATGCATTCACTAAATAAGGTTTATTTCATAATGTTGTTATTTCATGTGATGTGATTCAAAATCCTAAATAAAGATCATGACTACAAGGGTCAAAATTCATGTGATCATGTGAGGTCATGTGTCATTTGACTCAAATAACCCTAATGGGCCATGTTACTGGTCAAAAATCAAAATTTAAGTAAAAGGAAGACAAATCAAATTTGAATTCAAATTCAAATTATAAAAGTCCTTTTTGCCCCTTTTGACTAATTCAAAATCCATGTGGAATTTGGGGTTGAGGCAAAAAGCAAAGTTGGAGATTATTTTATGTAGATCAACTTTGGTATTCAAAGTTTTTCAAGTTTACATATAAAATTTGGAATAATTTTGAAATAATTCAAATGCTCAAATGCACCCCAAATTCAAATTTCAAAATAGGAGGCAGAATTTGAAAATATTCCTAGAAGCAAAGTTGTAGAGTTTGAAAATTGAACAACTTTCATTTTTGGAGATTTTCAACTTCTTTAGAAAATTTGAGAGTAATTTGAAAAATGTACTCAGTGGTAGTTCTATAAATAGTTCAAAAATCAAAATCCACCTCTCTGCTTGCCGCCGACGCCACGTGGATGTCGCCGCCGATCAGATTTCGCCGCTTCCACGTGCCTTGACACGCAGCTGGTGCCATGGTGGGTCCGTTCGTGCGCTGTCGTCACCGGGCAGTCCCTTCCTAGCTATAAATAGCAACAGTCGCCACCGTCGTCCTCGTTTTTCTCCTCTGCTCTGCTCCGCCGCTCGCCGTAGCCATCGTCGAGCAGTCTCCGTCGTGCCCAGCTATGCCAACACGATCACCTCAGTCTTGTGCTTCTCTACAACTTGTTCATGTCGCTTGAGTTGGCCGGAGTCGCCCGGTGCAACAGCTTCTTCCCCGAGCCCGGCCGGAGCTCCGCCACCATCGCCTTGACGTGGCCAGGCCATTCCAGACCGCCTCCGCCTTCACCAAGCCCACCAATGTGACCGTGGTGAGCTACTGAACATGATGTTCACTTCGCTTTTGACTCTACCTGCATTCTTGTTAGGGTTACGTCGTGAGCCGATGTGCTCGAGCCGCCATGGCCGGCGTGGAGTCTTCTCCGGTGTACCTTCTGCCATTCCAAGGACGGGGATGGGTTCGTAGGAGTGTGTAGATCATTTGGGTGAGGTCTGCCTCGCCGGAGCATCACTGTTGGTGCATTTTGGGGCTGGCCAGTGAGGGTAGCGCCGCCGTGAGCTGTATGAGTCGCTGACGGGTGGGGTCAGCCTGTCAGTGAGGAGGAAGGAGAAGAACAGTGAAATTTTGTATTTTCTGATTTTGAATAGTGCTGAATCTTTAGAAATTTGTAGAAAAATAATCATAGCTCCAAAAATTCTGAAATTTTGTGTGTAGCCTTTGTACATGCTCTAGTTTGGTTTAAAAATTTGAAACTTCAAATTTGAATATATTTTTAATGTTCAAATATTCAATCCATTAATTAATAAATGCAATTTCCATGATTTTTGTAGGCCATTGAATAATTCCAAAAATTATGAAATTTGTTTTGGTACACTAATTTGTCATAAGGAAGCTTACATAAAATTTTCAGGTCATTTGGAACAAGTTCATTTTTGGGCTTAATTCCAAATTAATTCAAAAATAAATAAAGACTAAACCCTAAGTGTTTGATTAGTGTCGGATCTTGTTTTGGTCATGTTTTGTGACTAGTAGGGTTTCAAGATCCATTTGGTCAAGTCACATGTGTGGTTCTTGGGGGTAGTATTGCAAGTTGGTTTTGTTGGCTTGCAACTAGTACCATGAAGGAAAATCGTATTCAGGGTGTTTTTACATTTCATGTACCGTGAAAGCATCATGTTTACATTATCATCATGTTAAAGCATATATTATCATTTCATGTAGAACCCGAGAGTGAAATGATTCTAGTGGAGCAAGTTCTGGAAGAATCCCCGGTTGTCACGGGATTTGATATTTGTGGTACTGATCCGGAACCCGAGGTCGTCAACGAAGGCAAGCCCCGGTTTATGCATTAAACCATTACCTTGTTACTTTGAAAAGTTTATCACCTATGTTACTTATTGCATTAAGTTGATTAATTCAAATGTTACCTACTTGATGCATTATCTACCTTGTTAATTGTTTACCATCCTTGAAGATATTTTCATTTACAAAGGCAGTAGATTGCTTAGTATGCTTTATGGTAGGCTTTCAAAGTAAAAGTTTTGATACAATCAAAGATGGCATACTGGCCAAAGAAAGAAAGAAGATAGAATGAACTAGAGACTAGTCGGGTGACTTATCTTGAATTTTGGGTAATGTTGCTGACTATGTCGCTTAAAGGCCACTCATTGTGGATCTTCTGAACGAGACACTTTGTAGTACTGGTCACATACTTTGGTAAGCCTACTTCAGGCTAATCCGATACTAAGACTGAATGCCCACGCACTGGGAGTGGAGAGATGGCAGGAGTAGCGTGTACCCTCGTGGCTGGAATGTGGCCGGATTTGAGGTGTGCTGTGCTCTCAGGGTGGCATGGAGACGGCTTAATATAGGAGGATCCGGTAGCGAGGTTGATATATGCAAGATTAAGTTCTACATATGTCGTGTGATAAGGAATCCCCAGCTGGGACTTGAATCAATTTGAATTGTCGATGCTCCACGGATATGGAGACTCGATTCATTACAGAAGCAATGCAGGACTGGTGAATTACTAAAATATGAGAAAGAATGGAATGAGAAGGAATGGAATATGGGAAATGTACATTCAAGTTTGAGATAATGAACTAAAAGGTCTTAGGGGTAAAATTTAAGAATAGGATAAATATAGTAAGCTTTTGGCAAAGGACTTTGAATTTTGCTACATACTTACCTTGTCCCAAACCCTTGCATCTCTAAAGTCTTCCACCCTATTACATCAGGGTTAGTCTTGTTGAGTACTTTTGTACTCAGGGTTTGTTAACCCTTGTTGTAGGTGAGTCAGCATGCGCAGGCTTATTTTGGTCCCTGCTGCATGTCCTGTGTTTGAAGTCAATGACGATGAGGAGTGATGAATGGCCTTTGGACAAGGCACTAGTTTGTATGATAAATAAAGTTAATATAATATTATCCCGCTACTATAGGTTGTATGACACTTATGGTATTGTAAGTTTGAAAACAACTAGGTTTGTAACTATGTTATCTTAAGACTTCCGCTATCTTTACTCTGGTATATATTTGAATAAACTGTTGTAATCTGCAATGTCTATGATTGGGATCCTGTTTGAAAAGAGAATCATGGATGATTCAGGTTTCCTGAGGACACCCGACAGACCTATTGAGTTGTTGGGAACTCGTGTACGCTATCCGAGGTCTGTTAAGACGACGATAGGTGCATGTGGGCCCGATTACTTAGGAGGTTCTGCCATAGTGCACTACTTTAGAGTTTTGGATCCAAGTGTTTTATAATTAACAATAAATCCAAAAGCTCAAAGTTTACACCAAAGGTTGATGAAGGTTTCATGCTTGGTTATGGAACTAACGAACATGGACATCGTGTTTTCAATAAAACCATCGGTTTAATTGAAATCGCGGTAGACTGCGACTTTTCATGAAACTGATGGCTCTCAAAAGGAGCAAGTCAATAGTTGAGATTGTAGGTAATGAATTAGCTCCACACAAAGCTATCAAGAAGCTTGCCATTGGTGAATTAAAGCCCATTGAAGTACAATATAAAGAGGAAGATACTATTGTGCATGTTGATCATGATCCAACCATTCATCATGTGTCATCCAATGAACATGGTGAAGCTTCCGCATCAAGAAATAATCAAGATGGAAGATCAAATGGTGCACAAGATCATTCACATGAAGATGGCGCTATCAATGTCAATGAGCAAGCTCGACCTCAACTCAACAATCAAGAAAGAAGTGAAGACAACCCTCCACAAGACCATGGTTTTGATCCTCAAATCAATCAAGACCATGATGGTGAAGATGATGGCCCCATCCAAAGATCAACTCAAGTGCCAAGAGTTCATCATTCCATTCAACGAGATCATTCCAGTTGATAACATATTGGGGAGCAATCGACGAGGGGTAACTACATGTTCCTGTTTAGCAAGTTTTTGTGAACATTACTTATTTTTCTCTCCTTTGGAACCTCATAGGGCGGAAGATGCACTTAATGATCTAGATTGGATGATAGCCATGCAAGACGAGTTCAACAACTTCACAAAGAAATGAATTCTGGTCCTTGGTGGAAAGGCCCAAGCAAAATGTGATTGGAACCAAGTGGGTCTTCTACAACAAGCAAGATGAGCATGGCATGGTGACAAGGAACAAGGCAAGGTTGGTGGCTCAAGGATTCACTCAAATTGAAGGCTTGGATTTTGGGGAGACCTATGCACCGGTGGTAAGGCTAGAATCAATTCGTATTCTACTTGCATATGCCGCTCATCATGATTTCAAGTTATATCAAATGGATATGAAAAGTGCATTTCTCAATGGCCCTCTATCTGAGTTGGTAGTATGTAGAGCAACCACCGGGCTTTGAAGACCCTAAGTATCCCAACCATGTCTACAAGCTTGACAAGGTGCTCTATGGGCTCAAACAAGCCCCTAGAGCTTGGTATGATTGCTTGAAGGATTTCCTACTCAAACAAAGGTTTGATATAGGAAAGGTCGATGCTACTTTATTTACTCACAAAGTCAATAATGATATCTTTGTTTGCCAAATATATGTCGATGACATAATATTTGGTAGTACTAATGTGTTTTTTTGTGAGGAATTTAGTAGGATTATGACAAATAGGTTCGAGATGTCCATGATGGGAGAGTTGAAGTTCTTTCTTGGATTTCAAATCAAGAAACTCAAGGATGACATGTTCATAAGTCAAACTAAGTACACCAATGACATGTTGAAGAAGTTTGACATGGACAAAGCCAAGCCCATCAAAGACACCTATGCCAACCAATGGACATCTTGATCTTGATCAAGGAGGAAAAGACGTCGATCAAAAAGTATATCGCTCCATGATTGGATCCCTCCTTTACCTTTGTGCATCTAGGCCCGATATTATGCTTAGTGTGTGCATGTGTGCGATTTCAAGCTAATCCAAACGAATGTCACTTAGTGGCTGTTAAGAGAATTTTTTGGTATTTAGTGCACACTTCTAATCTTGGCTTGTGGTATCGTAAGGGCTCCACTTTTGAGTTACTTGGCTATTTTGAATACCGGTTGCAAAGTAAATCGAAAGAGTACTATCAGGGACTTGCCAATTTATTGGTAGGTCTTTGGTGTCTTGGAGCTCTAAGAAGCAAAACTCCATTACTTTGTCCACCGCTGAAGCCGAGTATGTGGCGGCCGGTGCATGCTGTGCCCAACTACTTTGGATGAAGCAAACTCTCAAAGACTTTGGTTATGAGCTAACTAAGATTCCCCTTTTGTGTGAAAACGAGAGTGCTATTAAGTTGGCAAACAACCCTGTAAACCACTCTCAAACAAAGCACATAGACATCCAAGCATCACTTTTTGAGAGACCATAAAGCCAAAGGAGATATCGCAATTCATCATGTGAGCACCGAAAAGCAACTAGCCGATATCTTCACAAAGCCCCTAGATGAGTCAAGATTTTGTGCTTTGAGGAGTGAGCTAAATATCATTGATTCTCATAATGTGGCTTGATGTCTTGCACATACTTTGATTGATCTAGCTAGGAGAAAAGATTTGCAAAATTGTTGTGTGATGCTTTCAAAATCTATTTTATAATTTTCCTATGTGATTATTGCCTTGTAATGTTTGAATGAAATCTAGTCACACTGAAAATGCTAGTGTCCATCATATTTTTGTCCCACATGGCATGGTGAGTTCGAGCTAGGAAGTTTCTAAGTTTCCTAGGCGGAAGTCCTAGGTCCGCTGGAACTCCTCGACTACCGAAACTCCCTGACTCTTGCTGGAACTCCCAACATAGATCTAGGTTGGCCGCCTTTGACCACATTTTGTCTATCAGCATCAGCTTTGACCTAGGGTTAAAACCACTTTTGACTGCGGCCTGGTTCGGTAACTCGCTCCACTCTTTCCCCTCCCACCAGCCTACTCCTCGCTCACCCCTGCGTCGCCCCCACACCGCCCTTGTGCCGATGCTTGGCCACCGGAGGCTCCTGCCTGCCTCTCTGGCCACTGGGAGCTCCGATTCCACCCTCCCTCGATAGTCTTT
Organism: Miscanthus floridulus; assembly: GCF_019320115.1. Classification (NCBI taxonomy): domain Eukaryota; kingdom Viridiplantae; phylum Streptophyta; class Magnoliopsida; order Poales; family Poaceae; genus Miscanthus; species Miscanthus floridulus. The sequence continues at coordinate 45,005,864 of NC_089594.1, read as the reverse complement.
TGGAAGTACCAATGCCGTCGTACCTTCCCTCCCCTCCCTTCCTTCCTTGGCGTGTTGCATCGATGAATCTTCTTCCTCCTCTGATTGAAGACATTCGTAGTGGTGTTTTGCAAGAGGATTTGCTCATGGACATTGTGGTCGCTATGGATTTCATTCTTCTCCCTTCTCCTTCCTTCTTCAAGGTACTAATCTTTTTGCCCTAACCCTAACCTCCAATGTACCTTGCATTTTGCCTCTATTCTTCTTCCCTCTCTTCTCCTCTACCTTCCTTGTGTGATTGATTGTCTCAATTTGGAGCACCATGAATGGGTTCGCCACCTTGTGTGTTGGAAGTCCCGACAACCGTCGAAAGTTTCGGCTACCAGAACTCCTAACTATGGCTGGAACTCTTGACTCCTTGGTTACCAATCCATTCATGTTTCTTCATTTATAGATGTTTGTTCACTTATCTTTGCCTTGGTTCTTAGTCTTGCTTCATTTTTCTTCGCAGCTATGGTGTCTGGTAGCGATGCAAGCCCTCCCCACTAACATGAGAAGCAGTCCAAGCACAACCAAGACCCTGCCAAATCCTCTTGGCCAACTAGACATACCAAGGCAGCATGCCTACGTAACACTGATGGTACTCATGGCTATGGCAGGGCCACTCGTGCTAGTGGCCCTCAAGCTCCAACTGCCCCTCCTCCTCTAGTGGATGCCGTGGCTTGGGAGTGGGTCCCCGGCATTGGCCACATACCCGCAGTGGATCTAGCCAAAGAAGCTTTGGATCAAGAAGGCTGCACCATTGCTCCAGAGGTGTTTCCTCACACACCTCCTCAAGGCATCACTTAGTTTGGGGAGATTCATCTTGTTCCCTTCCAAGGCCCCTTCCTACCATCCGAAAGCCTCAGCGCACACCCAATGATGCCAGTGGCTACACCCCTCACCTTCAAATTAACTATAGTCACAAGTTGTAGAAGCTCAGGGATATGCATGCACGACATCTCTATCAGGAAGAGGGCAAGGATTTGTGGATCGAGCATCGGTTTTGGCACCATTTTCATTTCAACTTCTATGAATTTTTGGTCTATTGCTGGTACCTCGAGAGCAAGAAGCGAGAGCCTCCGGTGCTTGAGATGAAGTACATTGACACCCTTAGTCTTGGTCGAATGCCTGAGCCAGAACTTCAATAGCTGGTCCATGATTTGAGGAGGATGGGACTTGAGCCATTGATGGAGTTCCGCAAGCCTTGGAACAACGAGATTATTTGTTAGTTCTATGCTTCCTATCACCTTGACATTCCCAACCACTTCATCCATTGGACCACTGAGGGCAAGCATTATAAGGTGGATTCTATCACCTTGATATGCATGCACGACATCTCTATCAGGAAGAGGGCAAGGATTTGTGGATCGAGCATCGGTTTTGGCACCATTTTCATTTCGACTTCTATGAATTTTTGGTCTATTGCTGGTACCTCGAGAGCAAGAAGCAAGAGCCTCTAGTGCTTGAGATGAAGTACATTGACACCCTTAGTCTTGGTCGAATGCCTGAGCCAGAACTTCAACAGCTGGTCCATGATTTGAGGAGGATGGGACTTGAGCCATTGATGGAGTTCCGCAAGCCTTGGAACAACTGAGATTATTTGTTAGTTCTATGCTTCCTATCACCTTGACATTCCCAACCACTTCATCCATTGGACCACTAAGGGCAAGCATTATAAGGTGGATTCTATCACCTTTTCTCACCTTCTTGGCTTTGGCAAGGAGGATCGCAAGCTACCCCGAATTTCTAACTTTTCCTAGCTTGCCATATCGGAGTATTAGTACATGTACATGGATGGTCATAGAGCTAACTGACAAGACAGTTTATCTGAAGCCACATTACTATGTGTTGAACAACATCCTTCGCCAGATTCTCTATCCCAAGGGTGGTGACTCCACTTTTCTTCGGGACGATTCTCTAGTGGTACTTGATTATTTTGGTGAGTCCATCACTAGTCCATCACCAAGTTCTCCATCAGTGAGTACATTTTGGGCATGATCACTTAGGCTAGTGAGGACATTGTGAGGCATTTCCCTTATGCTCCCTACATCATGTACATCATTGAGCAAGTGTTGGGAATCAAATTTCCCACCGATGCCCCTCACAACAAGCTCAAGATCTCCAACAAGATGTCCCTAAAAGCAAAGGAAGCACTCAAGGACAAAGGAAAAGGCAAAGGTGCTTCGGGCTCTTCCTCCTGTGCTTCTCCACCACGTGCTTCTTGCTCTTGCCATGCTCATAGTGAGGAGCCTATCTCCTCCTCCAGTGGTAAGCCTCCTAGTAAGTTCAAGTTCTTCATGAAGTACATGTTTGGGGCTTGTTGTGCTAGTGCTGAGCATGAGCAAGAGATGTTAGTAAGGATGCATCGGATTGAGCAGAAGCTTGACATTCACTCCGCTCCACCTCATGACTTGGAGCCCTTTTGTGATCCTTTTGAGCTCTGTGTTGAGGCTTGTGAGGAGTTCTATGGTGAGTCTTCTTGCCGCCGTGGGAAGCAGCAAGTTGATGAGGACGAGGAGTACCGCGAGGAAGATGACTGACGACGACGACGACGATGATGATGGTGGTGACCATGATGACGTCGAGGACTACAAGGATGAGTAGTCATTTCTTTCACGTGGCCTACCCCTTTTGGCACTTGTTGACAAAGGGGAAGGTTAGGCTTTGATCCTATTGTAATAAGTTAGTTGGTCGCTTGGAGCTTGTGAGACTTTAAAACTTTTAGCTTGTATTAACTATGTTGTGTGGTGGCACTATGTGATGGACAACTTTATATTTGTGTGTGATGGATGATTGTAGGACAAGTAATGTTTATGTTTCTATTCTATTAACTTGTGCTTGTCTCTACTTGTGATTGGTGGTTATTTTATTTTGGATGGCCATGTGTTGGTCAAAGTTTCTACTTTGTAATCTTGGCCATCATTTTCTTTTACTTGTTTGTGAATATATCATATCACATCGCATCTCCTTTTCACGAATATATATTTGTTCACACACTTGTTGCACCCCACGGATTATAAAATTTAGGGGGAGCTTTTTATCTTGGTATATGCAAATGATGGGTAAACGATCATCATTGAAATTCAAATTCATTGCATATATTGAGGGGGAGCTCTCCATAAATTTTGGGATTCAAAAGTTTTAAATTCTTTCATTCTTATAAAAGCCTAAGTTGATTGTCATCAATTACCAAAAAGGAAGAGATTGAAAGTGCACTTGCCCCCAATGTGGGTTTTGGTGTATTGATGATATCCTAAATTAGGGACTAATGAGATCTTAATGAGATATATTGCAGCTTTAGTTTCATGAAAGATTTAAAGAGTTGATCGAAGGTGAAATGGTATCCCTCAATTCTAGAAGTATAAAAGGCGGACGAACTCAAAACAGCTCTCTAAAGTTTTATTTCAAAGTTTTGGATTTAGGTATGTCGTACTATAAAGAGGGATGCAAGTTTAGGTGGTCTGAGGAAAGATAGAGTGCTCAAGCATAAAAATAAAATCAAAAGAGAGACACTCAAGCACCTCATGAACACCTAGATGTAGTTATTGGCCTTTTTCGCCATTGAAAGTCTCAGCATTCCCCGGGAGTTCCAGCAGTCAAAAGTGCTGACTCCCGCCGGGAGTCTCGACTGTCTTGGACTTAGTCGCCAGGCTCGGTTGGTCATCGGAAGTCCCAACGGGAGTTGGAAGTCCAGGCTATTTGAAGTCCTAGCAGCCAGTCAGGGAGTTTCGACTCTGGCCGAGCTAGCCCAGTTGTCTAAAAGTGTGAACAAGTGTTTTTAATAGGTGCCTGGAAGTTCTGGTGATCTGTGTTAGAACTTCCGACGTAGATCTGAACGGTTAGATTTTGCCTATGAGTATAAATAGCTCTCTCCTCTCTTCTAACTATTACCCTCCTCTCTTCTAACTAGTTACCCACTCATTCATTGCGACCTAACCCTGGCCAAAATAGCTCCCAAGCATTCATTGCTCCCCTCTCCTCTCTTCTTTGCTCCTAACTTCGATTCCCCTAAGGATTTAAGTGAAAGAAGAGTGGATTGAGTGAGACAATCACTTTGGCAAGCTTGAGCACTTGATTTCTTCATCAAGTCAGTTGGATTTGTGTCTATTACTCTTGGAGCTTTGCTCCTAGCCAGCTAGATGTCGCCCAAAAGCTTCCATCTTGTGGAAGAGCCTTGGGAAGTTTGTATTACCCTTGATTTCTTAGTGGAAAGCTCAAGTAACCTTTGTGGTTGCCTTGAGAGAGGCTAGGAGGTGGAAGAGACTCTGACCTTTGTGGTCACCTCAACAACAAGGACATAGAAGCTCCTTTGTGGGGTTGCCGAACCTCAGGATAAATCTGTGTGTCCCACGTGCTTGTTGTTGTGATTTGTGCTATCATATTTGCTTTTGGTTGTTTTCTCTTCTCCCCAAAGCTTCTCTTAGGGTTTGGACTTGATCTACAGAGTGAAGGTGTTTTGGCATCAAAGGAGCAACCCCAACGCTTCACCTTACCACTAGGAAGTGGGGTTGTAAGTTATCGAATTCACAAAGTTCAGTTTAGCTTGGATTGAGTAGTACACGTAGGAGTCGAAACTACTGGCTGTTTGCGCCGAAAGTTCCGATCAGTCGGAAGTTACGGCCCAAACTATCGGAAGTTCTAGCATTGACTGACAAGTTACGTTGAGTTTTGTATAGAAATTTTTAGATATGCCTATTCACCCCCCCTCTAGGCATTGTTTAGATCCTTTCAGGTGTTTTTGGCGCTCCACCAGGGAATAAGCCCAAGAACCCCTCACAAATCCATCGGGAGATGGTCACAAACAATCACCAACTCGTGCTAACCTCTTCAAGCTGCTCCAAGCCGTCTAGGTGGCGGCAACCACCAAGAGTAACAAGAAAACCGCAGCCACAACTGATCTCCCAAGTGCAACTAGATGCAATTACTCAAGCAAATACACTAAGAATCACTCCCAATCTCACTATGATTATGAATCAATAGAGGAGATGAGTGAGAGGTGTTTGCTTTAGCTCACAAGGATGTAAATGTGTAAGAGGGTGAGCCCAAGCCGTCCCTCTTCTATTTATAGAGCCCCTTCGCTCAGAGAGCCGTTGGGTTTAGTGGGCATGACCGGACGTGCTGACCTGGATGCACCCTAGCGTCCGGTCGGCAGGGTCCGGTCAACCGATGCCATCCACGTGTCAGCGTTTTGAACTATGGCCATCGGATCCCAACGGTTACAAGCCCTAAGTACACTCGAATAAGTCATGACCAGACGCGCCGCTCTAGGAATGGACGCGCCAAGCCAGAGTCTGGTTCAGTCACTCACGTGCACACGTAGCACTCGGATGTGACACACAAGTGACCGGATGCACCACCAAGCGGAGTCCGGTCATTTCCAGCAAGGGTCCAGAGAAGAATTTTTATGACCGGACGTGTCTGGTCAGTGATAACCTGACGCGCTCATCGTCCGATCCTCACCCACTCTTAGTTCTCCGCGTCACGTCACCATAACCGGATGCAGGGAATAGTGTTCCGCCAACGTCCGGGTCACACAACCCCTCCAGGGTCCGATCATAAGACCAAGCTACGTCCTCTCTGCGCTAAGTGACCGGACTCAGCTAGGGAGGGTCCGGTCCTTCCTGAGCCTAGAGTCCAGTCGCTGCAGACCTTCTCCTTTTCTTTTTCTATCTCCTCAAACACTTCACCCTTGCTTTCAAGTTGCTAACCATAAAGTGTATAACCCATGTGCACGTTTGTTAGCATTTTTCCAAGCATTTTCAAGGGTCAATTGTTAGCACACTATGTTCTAATGCATATGCAAGAATCATTTCACCTAGTGGCACTCGATAACCGCTTAGCCAAGGTTTTTCCCTCTTAACACACTCACATCCTCTATGATGTCTTGAGTGACAAAACAAAAATCTATTTGATACCTTTGCCTTGATCAAAACTTGGTTTTTATTTTTCTCTTTCTTTTTTTTTTCCAAATTAGAGCACTTGATCATCTCTTTTGGTCACCTCCATCACCATGACCATCATCTAGCTCTATCACTTGGTGTGTATAACCTTATCTCAATCACAACATTTAATGTAAGGGTTAGTACACTAGGTTTCATAAATTAGACAAAATCAAACTAGGGCTTTCAAACGTAAGTAGCTTTGTCTTATTTACGTTTGCGTTACCACAGATATAACCAAACAGCATACAAGATCAATTAAAATGCATTGCTTATGGGATAAGCACGTGTACAGCCCCCGCTCCACTTTTTATTTGGATGTATAAATAATGTTAAGATCCTCGTGCATAGAGTCGGTATTTCCTAATTTTGCATAATAAAAAAACATCCTGCCATATATGAAGCCAGTACGTTGGTGATGGGGAATCTCCATAGAAGCAAACTAAATTAAAATTAACAGCATCACACTTTATATGCTAACACATATAGTAGTGGCTAGACAAAACTATAATACTAACATATATAACATCAGTTCACATCGCCCAAAGACTGATGGTGGTGGGCCACACGCATGAACTTACGTCTTCTACAGGGAAATGATCATTAACTGAGCTGCAGTAATCTGAAACTGAGCTGCAGTAATCTGAAAAATGATCATTAACTGAGCTGCAGTAATGAGTTCATGAGGCTTGTCTCGAACAGAAGACCCATTTCGAAACCCAGACTCAAAATAAGTCTTCAACACAATACCTATAGTTTCCAACAGAGTATCCTATATGTAAGACTAATTTTAGGTGCCAGGAGAGGCATAATCTAAATTTGAGTATCCTCTCGCTTGAAGACCTATTTACAGAAAGGGTTGTGTTTTGGGTAATGTTATTGGAGAAGACAAAAAAAATGTATTGAATAATTTGCCTGTAGCACTATCATCAAAAACACGAATGAGTATTGTATTTTGAGTCGTGGATGTCGAAGACGGTATGAAAACCACAGTACAATACGTGTAGATGACGTCAGGCACTCAGTTCTAATTAGAAGGCTCATGGCTCCGGTGATGATGAGCCATCAAAAGACTGTTTGAGTGTTTAGTGGGAAGAACAGCAGCGAAAGCCTCTGGACCAGTCCTGCACTCCTGCCGCCAACTCAAACCTGCAAAACCCGCAGCTGACCCATAGGCCACAGGGAGGGGAGAAGGAGCTTTGGCCTGGACCGTGGAGGGAGCAAGTCGGCGACGGGGTACGACACCGGGGCCCGAGGAGGCGGCAGGGGCGGCGGCGAGCGACGGAAGCCCAGCTACCACTGTGCTCCCACGACGGGGAAGAAAGGCGGCAGGCACGAAGGCCCAATAGCCAGTAGCCACTGAGGGAAGCGCACTCTGTTTGGGAAACTGCATGAGAGAAGGCCCGGGGAGGAGGGGAGGAGCCGGGAGCGCGAGAGGGGGATCTCCACTCGGCAGCCTGACACTCTCGCTCCCAGTCCAAGCGCTCGCCGCACCCGCCGGATCCTCCGCGCTCCCGCTCCACCACCCTCCCCGCCGCAGCGCGGCTCCTCCTCCTCCTCCCGCCCGCCCAGTGGAATGCGGAGAGATCCATCCGGGAGTCGGTGGATTGGTTTCTTCCTCTGTTGGTAAGTGATTCCTGTCGGGCTTTGCCTGGACGGATTCCTTCCTTCTAGGAGTTTTCGTTTCTTTGTCGCCAGGCGAACCGAATCTTGCTTCTTACGCACGCATTGTGCTGTGGATAAGCGTGCGTCTATCCGTTCAGGACCCGGTTAGGTTCTTCTTCCTCTCCGCCGGTGCGCGAGACTGGAATTAGCTTCCACAATGGCACAATGGGGTCTCTTCGTCCCCAATCTGAAGTTCATTTTCTAACAATTTTTCCGGGTTCAGTTTTTTTTACTCAATTCTCGAGGGTTTATGGTCAGAAAGCTTAGGGGATGTTATTGGCGGTCGAGTTTTGCTATTGCGGTAGGTTAATAGTTGATCCTAGAGGAGTGTTGTTCAGTGAAGTGTGTAATTCTTAGTTTTTACGAGCACCTTTTTTTATTACACAAGGTGCTTCTTGAGGAATTTTACCAGACGTTTCATGCTTCTTTCTTTTCCCCTTTTTCTAAGGGTTTCTTTAATTTAATTGTGAGGTTAGTAGATCATTTCGATCATCTCCCTGTTGACGCACCAGATGCAGCTAGCGGTGTTTGTGGATTGCGAGATGGTGTGGGCTTGAATGTGAGCTTTTCCAGTGGTGTGGTGTTTGTCTGGTTTGTTTTCCCGACACATTTTTTTGGAGACATGCCTCTGGGTTGGCTGTTCTCTCTGGATGGGGTGGAACTTTTCGTCCAGAATGTGATGGATTGGGCAGATTGGGCTTTGGAGTGCAACAATTATGATATGCTTCAAGTTTTGAGGATCCTTTTGTTTGCTTTCTAGAAAGGTAGTACTACCTATGTTAGCATGAGGTATTGGGTAGATAATTTTGTGCGGTGGTGAGATCGCTTGGTTACTTTGGGCAATGCATGGTTCACAAGTCAAGAGTTCTTTTATTACTTTCCATTTCTTGCCCTCCGTTTGCAGTGTCAGCAACTCTCTTCGTATATTTCACAAGGATACATGTCAAATGCCTTTTGAATTTTGGAGCATTTTTTGTTTATGTTCATTACTGACAAAAGCCTATTTGCAGATACTTCAAATGGACTATTATGGACTTAGTTTGATATCTGAAAAAGAAAGAGCATAGCTATACTCCCTTTGCGAGACTAATAGACTATAAAGATGCTCTGCTCACCATCACCTAGGAGATCTCTGAAAGAAATCTCCCACACAAGGGGGCATAGTTTTGTGAGTATTCTACCTGCTAAATCAAAGGATGATGAACTCACATTGTTCAAGGATATGCAGAAACATGAGAGGGATAACTTCTTACTGGAACCAGGACAGGATTTTGATGAATCCATCTGTAAGGCTCATAAATATCATTGCTGTAATCTGCCCCCAGTTTTTGTAACACTGTACCTAGTGTGAACTTTGTGATTTAACTGATTTTTTTTTTCACTAACACTTAACTGATATGTACTGTCTGTTCTTTATTTCTGGCCCTGTTTATCAGCAAAGTTGAGCTATTTTCGGGATTTAAAGCCTGGTGTCAACATCGCTGCACGGGGAGAAAACCGTGATTTGCTTAATGCTGATGGTGAAAGAAATGATTATGATTGGTATGCACACTTAATAGCACATGTTTCTTTGTTTTGCTCCATGCTTAATACACATGTTATTTTGTTTAGTTTCAACAAATATAGTATCTTTTGGAAGTTTAAGATTTCAATGATTACTATAGTTTGTGGAGCAATGTGAGGGATGTCATATCTATTGCTTATGTTTAGTACAAATTGACTCTCTCATACAATTTTCAGTAGTTAAGCAGCAAGTTACAAATTGCTCAGTCGTCTGGTTCATTATGTGGTGTGGCTTACTGGCATAGGTAGTTGATCAGATGTGATAGATCCTCATCGTCAGACTCCTGACATCGGATGCATACTGCTCTTAAAATCAAGAATGTTGAGAACAAAATACAAGATTTGAGAGTGGATGGGATGCGTGAGAGGTGCAAGGCTCGGGTCCTGGCCCTCGCCATGAGCCTGGAGCTGTGCCACCTAAAGTGGAGCACCCCTTACTGTAGGAGAGAGACAGGGAGTGGGGAGTGTTCCTTGACAGTTCCTTCCCTTCATTGATGATTCCTGCCCATTGTTTAGGGTGAGTTGCCTAACAATGATGTATGAATGCATATAATGTAATAAAATCATATAGTAACCTCAGGCACTCCTTATTTGATGTGCAAGAAACTAGCCACGGAGCAGCTTAGTCCGCGCCACCCCGACGTTCAGAGAGGGAGAGGGAGGGAAGGTTTTGATCTCTGCAGAATCTGCTAGCAAATTCAGGGAGGTGAAACTGCAAATTAATAGTCCAGGGACCTAGGGCGTGTTCGGTCTCCAGGCTAGTTTTGCCTAGCCTTGCCTGCGCAAGCGAACTTATCTTGCCAGCTCGGGTGAGAAAAAATCACTCTCCCACCATAGCAAGCAAAAAGCTTGCCAGCATAGACCCCGAGCATGGCTTGCCTGGAATCCAAACGTCTTGTTCCTTTGGTCACCTAGCAAGGTAAGGTGAGGCAAGGATTCATCCAAGAACCAAACGTGCCCCTAGATGATATCCCCAAACCAGTTTAAGGTCCTGTTTGGTTTCTATAGGGGCGCCTAAAATTCCTGTCACATCGAATGTTTAGACACATGCATAGAGTATTTAATATAGACTAATTACGAAACTAATTACACAACTTGCGACTAATTTGCGAGACGAATCTTTTAAGCCTAATTAGTCTATGATTTGACAGCGATGTGCTACAGTAAAATGTGCTAATGACATATTAATTAGGCTTAAAAAAATCGTCTCGCAAATTAGCCTCCATGTATGTAATTGGTTTTGTAATTAATCTATATTTAATGCTCTTTATTAGTATCTAAACATTCGATGTGACATGAATTTTAGGAACGACTAAAGAACCAAACACCCCCTAAGGACCATTAGTGCATTTCACTCTTTTTACTATTCCTCACTAAGCATTCTCTCTGTAAGATTGGTGCTTTTGTTCGGTCTACAACTATTCTATCAGGCCATATAAAGGAACAGATGCCTTTACCTGTCACTGTACAATTGCTGGCTAGGCCACATAATTAGATCGGTTAGGCTACAATGCCCTAGGCGCTTCATCAACGAAAAGCAGTTATCAATCTGAATACTATCAAACAATAACCTATTGTTAGAATCTTTCTCTTGTTAGTTCTGCTTATTCTCGGCATACAATAAGTTTATATGGATAATCGAGTTCTACATTTTTTGCAAACATGGCATGTGCTTGTTTTCTTGTCGAGTAGTTGCTTTTTGGCCAAACATCTCATCTCTGCTGAGTAACGTTTTCTAATTGGTGTGTGATTCCTGTACCCCTCAAGAAGCTTCATGAGCTAGTTTTCCATTTCTTTTTTCGTCTAGTTAGTTTTAGGTTTTTCTTATCTGAAGTGCACAAAAAATTATGCAAGGGTCCCAACCATCATTATGAACTCTGATGCTTGGAGACTGTACCTTTCACATGCTTTGTTGAACTTATTGACTTTTGTCCTTTCTAAAACAGTAAGACTCCACTTACTTATAGTGCTTGTGTCATGTGGGGTATATGTGTGTGGCCAGGGGCAGCTACAGCTGGCATTGAATCCAGGGCCACTCAGCCTAGGGCTGGTGGCATGGTCTGGCTTTGCCTTGTTCATTAAGTTAGGAAACTTGAGTTTCAACACGCTATCTCCATGTCTACTGCTGTTGAGGTCCAGGGCCTAAACCACCCACCATATAAGTTGTCAATTGTTTTATTAGCAATTTGGCATTTTGTATGTCGAATGTAAGCCATCACATGTCTACCATCTAACTTTTGGCTTAATAGGTTGTTGACTCCACCAGAGACCCCACTTTTTCGTTCATTGGATGATGAAGAAGACCAGCGCATTGGTATGGCTCATAGGGGCAGGCCGCAGATTAAGCCAATATCAATTTCAAGGTCATCCACAGTGAGTGCTCACCTCATGACATGTTCCTGCATTCATAATTTTCAGTTGACAAGACCTACCTGTTGAAGTGTGAATATTCCTTTCTGATTTTACACAGATGGAAAATACTCGAAGGTCTAACAGAAGCAGTGCAAGCCCAAGTAGGCTTAGCCCATCACCACGCTCATGTAGCAGCACTGTGTTGACAAGGACTCGATCATCAAATTCTTCTTCACGAAGCAGCCCTGCACATCATTTGCAACCAGCAGCACCATCACGAAGGTCTTCAACTCCTCCAGCTTCTAAGACATCAACCCCTCCACGAAGGTCACCAAGTCCTGCTTCAAGGAGGTTGAGTACTGGCTCAAGTGACCCAATTTTAAACAGAAAAGGAGGAACTTCGCCTATTAAAATCAGTAACAGGCCATCTTCGCCAAAACTTCAAGGTTGGCAATCAAGTGACCCTGGTTTCTCTTTTGAGGCACCTCCGAATCTACGCACATCTCTGTCAGATCGTCCAGTATCCCGTTCAAGGGGTGGATCTCCTTCATCTTTCAGTGGATTGGACATGAATTGGAGAGGTAGAAGGCAATCTATGTCTCCCACTCCATCAAGAAGAGCCAGTTCATCGCATAGCAATGATCGATTCAGCTCGTACAGCAAAGCATCTGCAACATCTTCTGCTGAAGATGATCTAGAGTCTATGCAGTCTGTGCCAATTAGTTACTCCAGTAGTCCAGCCCTAAGAAAGAACTTGTCAGTGATGAAATCCAGAACTATTGCATCACCTAAGAAGCCGTCCAAGAGTTTCTCCCCTAGTTCTGCTCCAAAGAGGTCCTTTGATTCTGCAGTCTGGTTGATGGTAAGCATTGTTCCATTACTTTTACTTTTAGTATGATGTAATATTTGTTCTGCATTGCATGGTAAAATCCCCCTAGGAGCCAATTATTAACTCATGTAGTAAGTTGAAAAAGTTTGCTATCCTTATATTTTTTTGTTACACCTTTGCGTGAAAGTTTGTTGTCATTGCCTTTGCTTCACATGATTGTTGAAACAAAGAGATGATTTGTACTTTTCTTGTATTTTGTGGCCACCGTTGTATTTGATCAGCTGTATTGATGGCTCCTAATGATCTGGTACATGATTACATGTCATATACTGTTCTGTAGTCATTTCAATGTTCATTGTACTTCTCTTGTAGAACTGCACTTCTTATGCACCAAGGCTAATCTATTTTTTGCAGTTAGTTTGCTTTTAATGCAAGCAAGATCCCTTGTTTGATGTTTTCGATTGTCCGCAATATAACAAAATGCTATACCCTTCTCTAGGATCGTCGCAAAGCTCCTCAAGATAAGTTCAGGCCACTTCTATCAAGTGTTCCTTGCACGACATTTGGTGTTGGCAAAGGAGATAATGTACACTCATCTATGTTGTCACATAATTCCTCACTCACAACAAGCAGTAATTTAAGCTCTGACCATGGTGTCACTTTTAGCCCTTGTATGGGTAATGAACAAGAACCGAGTGATATAGTCGGTGATTGTGAAGCAACACCTAGTTCCTTGATTCATGATGATATATTTATGTTTGATCAATTGGATGAAGGATCCAGTGGTCATCAGCACAGTTTGTCTGCTACTCAAAGTGGCCCAAAATCTCCAAGCACAGAAAAATATGCGGAAAGCAACATAGAGGGCCTCAATATGGAAAGAAGTACAATAGCTCAGACTTCATGTAATGTCGCAAGTGGTTCTAAGGCTGGGCAAACTAAAATGGCAACATGCACTAGGTGTGGAAAGTTATTTAATGCGATAGAAGATGATGGAGAAGTTGATTTCTGTGAAGAATGTGGTTTAGTAGATGAGATTCTTTTTGTGGACCCCAAGATAGAGACTTCGGAAGAAGAACATCGAAAAGACTACAGAAGTTCTAAACCTTGTGTTGCATTGGAAGCTCCTCTCATTACTCCAGATCATGGTGAACATATCAAGAAGTCATCTCTTGACAGTCAGCTGGTGAATGATGAACCTCCAGCTGATTTTCTGCAAAAGTGTCCTCAATCCCAGTCAACAATGGATACAACCAACAGAATGCATGGAGAGAATGTTACTGAAAATTTATGGCCAAATGATGTTGGCAACTCTTCCCGAGGAAATAGCCTCAATATTTCATCCCATCAATGTAGCATAAATAATCATCAACAAACGGAACCAGCATCTGTAGTTGAGTGTGATAATTTAAGAGATCAAACTGCCAACCACCACAATGAGGTGTTCCAATGCCTGCCAGGGTCAGTGTATCAAAGCATTGAATTTGCCTCTGATACACTTACCATTGACAGTTCTTGTAAACAGGGATTGGCTGGGCATTCAAATCTAAAGGTTGAAAATACAGAGGGTGCTGGGATTTCAGTACTCTTGCTGCAGAAGTCAAGCAGCAACAAATGGCCTGTTATAGAAGGGAGACCCTTAGCTGGTACAAACATTATCTGTTCGGAACCATATTATACAAGGGATGGTGTCAGTACGCTGAAGCGTACCATTGGATTGGATAGCTCATCAGCTTCTTCTTCCATTGATCAAGGGTCTACAAGGCAATCTGGACATTTGGAACGCCTTAAAAGTAGTAATCGTCATGACTTTGAGAAGTCTCAAATAAGTAGTACCATGAGTTATAAAAGCATTGCATCCATGTCAGATATGTCAACTAGCACTTGTTCAGTTTCAGTTTGTCCTCGGGGTGATACAATTGTAGATACTGGCTTCCTAACCGACAATTCAGAAAGCAGTGTTCCAAGAACCATGATTTGTACTGAAGAACTTAATGAGTCGTGTAAGTACACACTCTCAAGCGCTATAGAGTGCTGGTCTGCTGCACAGGCTATTGTTAATGTTGACATTGGTTCAACTGAAGATGTAGTGATTCAGAAACAATGTACAGGTAGGATGGCTCACAAAGATAACATAAGTGATCGCTCATGTTCATCAGATACCGAAACATGTAGCAATATCCCACTCTCTCTGGCTCCTGAGGAAAGTTGCATACAGAAAACTGAAGAAGGTACCTCAGTTGGCACTCCAGAACACCCAGATGATGATTGTGGCAGCAATAGTTACCGAATGCAGCATGAAACAATTCCTGATCCTAATGAGGCAAATAGGTTGGATGATGGTTGTGTGTCTGTCATCTCTGAGGAGGATGTGTTGATTACTGCAGCAGAGGCCAACATAATGGGGCTTCCTGGTAATGGTATGTATTCATGACTTGCTAATTTTTTGTACTCACTTGTTAGCTCCAAAAGTTCTGTTTTTCTATCATGTTCCTAGTATTCTTGCAAATGATGTGTATTGCTAAACATTTTCCATATGAACATCATACATCCTTATATTGAAAAAACATATCATTTTTTTTGTAAATAGGCTCCTTTTGGTATTTAGTGACTTTTCAATAGCCCTTATTTTCTGTTTTCAATATTTGGACGTGGGAGTTAGGGAGCAGCATCTTTTCAAGTGATTTTGTTGCCAATACAAGCTGATTGCATACCTTTTTCGATGTTGTCTTAGTGTCAATGCTTGTCAAATCAAAAACAAAACAAACACAATATTTTGAGGATGTAAGTGTAAAAAGAACAAAATACGAATTGCAAATAGTACCGGCAACCAGCCAGTTGTCGATGGTTACCTGTTATAAATCGGCTAGTCGCCATAGTACTGACCAGGCGACTAGTCGACCCTACTCATTCCTTGTCATCTGTATATACCAGGACCTATAGCGTATATAGTATAAATCAAGCATCAAGACTAGAGGCGTGACACAGTTGCTACTTGCTACTAGAAACAGCATCAAGCTTCAAGGAAAGACAAGCTGCAGAGAGGAGTGACCAAGCAATGACTAGCCTTTGGAGGAGGAGCTCATCTTCTTGCTCCCTTGGACCTTGATTGATGGAGGTGTGATCCAGCGGGAGCAGATCCTTTATCCAGCAGTGCTTGACCTGGTTGAGGCGGGAAAGAGAGCTGGTGCTTCTTTTCGTGCCCCATGAGCTTTCCCCGCACAGCTGAGGTGGGGATGAGAGGCAGCAGCAGGAGGAGGGAGGAGGCACAACAGCTGGGAAGGCTAGAAGGGAGGAGGGAAAGACCGGTAGCAGCAGGGATTGTTGTGCACTTGCGCCGGTGGCCGGCAATGGGTGCACAAGCTCCTGGCAGCTGGGGATGCAGGTGGTGTGGTAAAGGAGAGAAACCCTATTGGGCTTTGACCATCCTAGCCCAGTGATCTGATGTAGCCCAGTTCGCAACTGCCTGTCTAGTCATCCAACTAATTGGATGATTAATCATGATTAGTCGATGACTAATCGGACAACAAGGTTTCTGGTTGCTCTAATTGAGTCCAAGGGACCGACTAGGACTATTAATGGCGATTAATTGGAACCCGCCATACTGAACTGAACTAGTAAAATTGACTAATTTGTTTTTTGTATCCTTGGTTGTATTACAACCAGATTCACATATTCCCTCCGTTCTAAATTATAAGTCGCTTTGATTTTTTGGTTCATCCATTTTGCTATGTATCTAGACAATTATAAGTCGCTTTGATTTTTTTTGTTCATCCATTTTGCTATGTATCTAGACATATTATTTATCTAGGTGCATAGCAAAATGGATGTACCAAAAAAGTCAAAGCGACTTATAATTTGGAACGGAGGGGGTACATAGTAGAGTGGAGAAAAAAGGATTCTGAGTGGTTGGTTAGTGTGACAAGGCAGATATTATCTAAAGATAACTCATAAATTGACTAGAAGCCTTTGGTCTAAAAAAAACTTACTAGAAAAGTATGGCTGTCTAAGCTTGTGTAAATCTAGGTCAAACCAAATACCCCCTTCATTTGTTGAAGGTCATAATACCAAGAAAGTAGTTTCTTTATGTTATTAAGTGTGAAGGAGCATAATACATGTAAGACATAATCTGCTGCTGATCTCTCGCTCTCTCCCTGCAGCAGAGTTGGCACTTTGGTCAGCTCATTGCTGCCCTTGGCCCTGTTCAAGGATGGCAATAGGCCATCCACTTGTACCAGGATGTACCTTAGGTAGTAGTGGCTTAGCTCAGCCATATCTTAGTTGTTGAGGCTGACTTCAGCCATGTCCTAGAGGACATTGTAGTAGGTGTACTAGTGTACCTTAGCAGGTACTAGTGGCTTGTATATATATCACCACAAGGCAATGAAAACATTCAGTTCAGTTTGCCACATTCAGAAGCAGAGCTTCGGCCAGGGCTGGTGCTTGCGCTGTGTGTGTTGTTGAGTTCAGTCCCTTCTTCTACCTTTAGCCATAGTGAGTGAGTGTGCTGGTAAGCTTGTTGCTTACCTGTGCAGGGCAGCAAGGGACCAACAATACGTATCGGAGCCGTACAGTGGCATCGCCGACTCGCCGTACTAACCGCCGGTGGCGATGGCGGGTGATGGCTCGGAGATGGATGACAGCAGCGCCGCTGCTGGGGCTACCCAGCCACGACAGGAGGTCGTTGTGTGCACGGTGCGGGAGGTTAGCGGCACCAGTTGGCCGACGATGACTCGCACCAACTATGGCGAGTGGGCGGTGACCCTGAAGGTCAACCTCAGAGCTCGACGGCTCTGGAATGCCATTGACAAGGGTACCGACAACGAAGAAGACGACATGTCAGCGATGGAGGCTATCCTCGCTGCTGTTACTACAGAGTATAGGGAGCTGTTGGGGGCAAAGAAGTCTGCTAAGGAGACGGGGGAGCACCTGGGCTGGCTACTCGCATCCTCGACGATCCAGAGCTGCTTCTCATCAGTGCGGAGAAGCCGCCCATGTTCATGGTGGTTGAGCGTGACACCAATTGGCGGCGGGTGATGCTGGAGGAGATGAAGGCGATCGAGGACAATGGGACCTGGGAGCTGGTTGATCCGCTGGTTGGCTGCCGGCGATAGGGCTCAAATGGGTCTACAAGGTGAAGCGGGACGAGCGCAACGCCATCGTCAAGTACAAGGCACGGCTCGTCACCCGCGGCTTCATCCAGCGCGAGGGCATCGACTTCGAGGAGGTCTTTGCTCCGGTGGCGCGCATGGAATCGGTCCGCCTGCTGCTGGCCATGGCAGTGGTGAAGGACTGGCGCGTCCACCACCTCGACGTCAAATCGGCCTTCCTCAACAGCGAGCTCGCGGAGATGGTCTTCGTCAAGCAAGCTTCGGGCTTCGCTGTCAAGGGGGCAGAGCACAAGGTGCTCAGGTTGCGCAAGGTGCTCTACGGGCTTCGGCATGCCCTGCGGGCGTGGAACGCCAAGCTCGACGCTACTTTGGGCGAGCTCGGGTTCACCCGCTGCGCTATGGAGCACGCGCTCTACACGCGGCGACGGGGGAAGGAGGAGCTCTGTTGGAGGTACAGAGTGTTTTTACTCAGCCAGCGGATTTCACACCCAGGCGACTGCTCTTTCATATATAGGAGATAAGTAGCACATTGATTACATTGATGGCTCATTAGAGCATTAACTAAACAGCTAACTGCCTGGGTACTTGCACAGTCACTTGTGCTGCCCAAGGCCTTAATAGCAGAAACATAATTAAGCACAGATAACTAAGTGATAACTGGGAGCAGGACTTAACTTCTACAGTTCTCCCCCTAAGACCTGCTTCCCCCATCCTTGATCTTCATGATCCCAATCTTGCTTCTCATGTCTTCAAACTTGGCCTTGCCTAAGGCCTTAGTCAGAATGTCTGCCAGTTGATCATTTGTGGCGACGAACTCAGTCTTGATGCTGCCTTCTTCAACACAATCTCTGATGAAGTGTTGTTTGATTCTTATATGCTTGCTTCTGTCATGAAAGACAGGGTTCTTTGCAAGTGCTATTGCTGATTTGTTATCCACTCGCAGCTCTACTACTTCCACTTTCTTTCCCAACAATTCAGCAAGTAACCTGGACAGCCACAGAGCTTGTGTTGCAGCAGTAGTCATGGCAACATACTCTGCTTCACAGCTAGATAAGGCAACCACTCTTTGTTTAATGGACTGCCAACTGACCAGATTGTTGCCTAGGAAAAATAGACAACCTGTAGTGCTCTTGCTTGAGTCAATATCTCCAGCCAAGTCTGAGTCACAGTAGCCAATAAATCTGGCTTCACTGGATGCCTTGGTGAAGTGCAGGCCATACTCCAGACTGCCTGCCACATACCGAAGGATACGCTTCACTGCCTGCTGATGCTCTATGGTGGGCCTCTCCAGAAATCTACTCACAAACCCGACTGCAAATGCCAAGTCAGGTCGAGTATGAACCAAATATCGCAGGCTTCCAACCAGCTGCCTGTACTGTGTTGGATCAACTTCCTTGGCTGTACTCTTCTTGCTCAATCTTAGCCTTTCCTCCATAGGAGTGGCTGCTGGGTTGCAGTCCACCATACCACCCAATTCCAGTATCCTTTTGGCATAGTGAGTCTGTCTAAGGGTGATGCCATCGGTGTTCTGCTGTACTTCAATGCCCAGATAGAAGCTTAAGAGCCCGAGGTCACTCATCTCAAATGTTGCTTTCATTTCAGCCTTGAAGCTTTCAACATCCTGCTCTTTGGCCCCTGTGATGATCAAATCATCCACATACACACCGACAAGCAACAGAGAGTTTCCAGAACCTCGCCTATAGATTGCAGCTTCATGGTTGCTTTGTCTGAAACCTTTCTTTTTCAATGTTGAATCAAGCTTTGCATTCCATGCTCTTGGTGCTTGCCGTAGGCCATACAGAGCTTTGCGCAAGCGATACACCTTGTCTTCTTGTCCAGCAACAACAAAGCCAGGCGGCTGATGCACATATACCTCCTCGTTGAGGTCTCCATTCAGAAATGCGGACTTGACGTCCATCTGATGAACAGACCAACCCTCCTGTGCCGCCAGAGCCAACAAGACTCGAACGGATTCCATGCGTGCGACAGGGGCGAAAGCATCATCATAATCCACGCCTTCTTGCTGGACAAAGCCACGAGCGACAAGTCTGGCTTTGTGTTTGATAACATTACCGTGTTCGTCCTTCTTCAATTTGAACACCCACTTCAGGGTGATTGGACGGTGACCAGCAGGAGGCTTCACAAGCTCCCAGGTCTTGTTTCTCTCTACTGATCGCAGCTCTTCTTTCATTGCTGCGCACCACGCTGGATCTCTCTTGGCTTCAGTATGCGAAGTTGGTTCGCCAGAGTGCGTTAGATGCAGCTCTGCGAACAGGCGAGTTGCAGGTGGCGGTGTGGGCTGCTGGCCAATAATATTGCTGACAGTTCTGTAGCGAAGTGGTTCATCCTCGTGATAAGCATCCAGTCGATCATCATCATCCTCCAGAGGCGTGGCATGCTCAATCTGAGGACTTGGTGGCGGTGGTGACACTTCCAGTGCCGCTGGAGCAGAATTAGCTTGAGGATGAGTTGATGCGGAGCCCTCTACTCCTTCAACTCCAATTGGGCTGTTTGATGCGGGTGTTCTTGGTGAATCCGGGAGCAGAGGCGACGACGGCGGTGCTGGTTCGCTCACCTCCTCTGACCAGACATACTCAACTGTGAATTCACTGCTGTTCACAGCTGATGGCCCAGATTCCGGCGAGGACCAATCCCAGCCATGTTCTTCATCAAATACAACATCACGGCTGATCCTGACACGCCCGCTCACAGGCTCAAACACCCTATATGCCTTAGCTCCTTCTGCATAACCAATAAACACGCCGGCCTCGCCGCGGTCATCAAGTTTGCGCAGCTGACTGAGCTTCCTTGTGTATGCCACACACCCAAACACTTTCATGTGTCCCAGAGTTGGTGAACGTCCATGCCAGGCCTCATATGGGGTGATCCCCTTCAACGCACGTGTCGGTGATCGGTTCAGTATGTGGACTGCTGTCATCACAGCCTCCCCCCAAAACCGAGCTGGCAGGCCCCTCTGCTTAAGCAGTGCCCTTGCCATGGCCACTACTGACTGATTGCGCCGTTCAACTACCCCATTCTGCTGAGGTGAGTGAGGAGCACTGAAGTGCCTCTTAATGCCTTGTTCTGCGCAGTAGGTAGCGAAATCAGCAACTGTGAATTCTCCTCCATTATCGGTGCGAAGCACCCTGATTTTCTGACCACTTTCCGCTTCTGCGCTCAGTTTGATGCGCTTGATGGCTTCTGCTGCTGCATCCTTGCTTGGTATGAGCGCTGCCCACATGAAACGGCTAGCGTCATCGACGAGCAGCAGGAAATATCGATTCCCTCCAGGTGTTGCAGGTGTCACTGGTCCGCAAAGATCGCCGTGCACCAGCTCAAGGGGCTGTTTGGCACGGTACTGTGTTGCAGCTGGGAACGGGCGCCTTCTCATTTTGGTGGTGACACAGGTGTCACACACCTGCTCCACATGGTCAATAACCGGGACACCGCGCGCCATCTCCTCCTTCCCAAGTCTGCGGAGTGCATCAAAATTCAAATGCCCCATCCTCTCATGCCACTGCCACGCTACATCTCCTCTGCATGCTGCAAGACAAAGTGGCTGGACTGCATGAAGTTGGAGTGTGTACAATCTGTTAGCCCCTCTCTTCACCTTGGCAATCAAACGGCCAGTGTGTTCCCAGATACGTAACACGTCGTGATATATCTCCACCTTGGAACCAGTCTCGTCAAGCTGACCCAGACTGATAATGGAATTCTTCAGGGCTGGTATATAGTACACACCCTGCAGCACCCTATGCTCACCAGTTCTTCCTTCGAAAGCAATCGAACCGATGCCTTTGATGTCAACCTTGGACGCATCTCCAAATCGGACCGTGCCTCGCACGTCCGTGTTCAAGTCAGAAAAGAGCTCACGCCGTCCAGTCATATGGTGTGTAGCTCCTGAATCACGGTACCACACATCTGCCTTTTCTTCATCGCCATTGGCACCAAGGAAGGCGCGGGCTTTTGGTTCTTCCAGATTCACCTCTTGAGCAGCATAGGTGTATGCCGGCGCGCACTTATCAAGATCAACGAGCCCATGCGCCAGAAACAGAGCCCCATCATCCTCGCATTCTGCATACTGCACACGGCCATTGTGGCCGCCGTCACCGCCGCCTGCGCCCCCTCGGCCACCAGCGTGCTGGCCTTGATTGCCACCGCGGCCGCCGCCACGACGGCCTCTGCCCCGTCCGCTGCCACGGTCACCGCCACCATCACGGTCACCATCTCTGTCTCGGCGTGAATGAGGGCAGTCTCTTGCCCAGTGGCCCTCCTGGCCACAATTGTGGCAGGTATCGCCACAGCGTCCACCATCGCGGCCGCCGCCACGGCCCTTTCCTCGCCAGCCGCCGCGACCGCGGCCACCACCGCCGCCTTGGCCGCCGCCGCGCTGATTCTTTGAACTAGAGCCAGCAGAATCATCCCCGCTGCCCTTCTTCTCCTTCTTCCAGCGTGCGCGCCATTGCTCCTCAGTATACATGAGCTTGCCGCCGACGGTGATTGGCTCGGTAGGCGCTTGCTCTTCACGGTCATCAACAGCCTTGAGCCTCCCAGTGGCTTCCTCAAGCGTGAGCATGTCAAAGTCCAGAAACTGCTCAATAGCAACCACAATCTGCGCATACTTCGACGGTACTGTACGCAGATACTTCTCCACCACACGCCTCTCATCGATGTCCTGATCACCATGAAGGACAAGCTGTCGATGCAGAGTTGAGAGGCGGAAGGCAAAATCTTCGACGCTCTCTCCTGGCTTGACACTGATGTTCTCCCAGTCGCGGCGGATGCGTTGCAGCGTCGCGCGGCGGACCCTGTCCACGCCGATGCGCGCAGCAGCTATGGCGTCCCACGCCTCCTTCGCCGTCCGCTTGTCGATGAGCGGAATCCCCATCTCCTTGGGAACCGCTGCGACAATCGCCTCCATAGCCCGCCGGTCGTCGCGGAACGAGACCCGCTCTCCTTCAACTGCGTCCCACAGATCGCGGGCCTGCATTCGCAGTTTCATCTCTTGGCTCCATTCGTGGTAGTTCGTCTTGGACAGCATCGGCCAGTTCGTGCTGCTGCCCGAGTCCCTGTATACGACCCTATCGTACACAGGCGACTCCCGACGCCCGCCACCGCGGCCACGCCTGCGGACTGGCGGAGATGGAGACCTCCGGCGCGGGCTCTTGACCTCCTCCTCTTCTTCTTCATACTCCAGCTCCTCTTCTTCCTTCTCTGCTGCAATCTCCTCCCTCAGCACCCGCGCGGTCCTTGCCGCCTCCTCTGCAGCCGCCGCCGCCTGCCGCGCCGCCTGGACCGCCTGCGCAGCTGCCTCCTCTGCAGCTTTCAAGCGCGCGGCCCGGCCAGAGGAGTCCTCCGCATCGCTGACGCCCTTGGCAGCCTTCCTTCGGCGCTCAGAAGATGTCGAGGCCATGGATAAGAAAGCAGGGAAGAGGGCTCGAGTAGAAGATGAGAGAGAGGTGTCTAACCTAGGCTCTGGTACCAATTGTTGGAGGTACAGAGTGTTTTTACTCAGCCAGCGGATTTCACACCCAGGCGACTGCTCTTTCATATATAGGAGATAAGTAGCACATTGATTACATTGATGGCTCATTAGAGCATTAACTAAACAGCTAACTGCCTGGGTACTTGCACAGTCACTTGTGCTGCCCAAGGCCTTAATAGCAGAAACATAATTAAGCACAGATAACTAAGTGATAACTGGGAGCAGGACTTAACTTCTACAAGCTCGTCGTCGGCGTGTACGTGGATGACTTAATCATCACTAGAGCGCGAGCAGAGGACGTCGACGGTTTCAAGCGCGAGATGGCGGCTCGTTTCAAGATGAGCGATCTCGGCGCGCTCTCCTAATACATCTTCATCGAGGTGAGGCAGGGGAAGCAGAGCATCTCCTGGGTCAGTGCGCCTACGCGGAGAAGCTGCTGGAGTGCGGCGGCATGGCGGAGTGCAAGCCGTGCGCGACTCCGATGGAAGAGCGGCTGAAGCTGTTCAAGCACTGCACGGCGGCAAAGGTGGACGCAACGCGCTACCGGAGCATCATCGGTGGGCTGCGCTACCTCACGCACACTCGGCCGGACATCGCGTTCGCGGTCGGGTACGTCAGCCGTTTCATGGAGGACCCGCGTGAGGGTCACTGAACGGTGGTGAAGAGGCTGCACAACGTCAAGGGGACGCTCGATCAAGCAATCATCTTCCCCAAGCGCGGTGGCAAGGGTGGGCTGTGCCTCACGGTCTTCAGTGAGGCACCCCCCAAAACAGAGGAAGGTGAGCCGGAGCTCACTGTCTTCAACGATGCGGACATGGCAGGCGACATTGATGGGCGATGGAGCACCTCCGGCGTGCTCGTCTTCCTTGGAGCGGCCCCCATTGCTTGGCAGTCGTTGAAGCAAAAGATCGTGGCACTGTCGATGTGTGAGGCGGAGTACGTCGCAGCGGCCACGGCGGCGTGCCAGGCTGTTTGGCTGCGCCGGCTGCTGGGCGAGCTGACCGGTGAGGAAGCTCTCCCGCCAGCTCTGATGGTGGACAACCAGCCCGCCATCGCCCTCGCCAAGAACCCTGTCCTCCACGACCGGAGCAATCACATCGATATCAAGTTCCACTTTCTCCGGGACTACGTCGATGGAGGGCAGATTGTCATCGAGTTCGTCGAGACTGGTAGACAGTTCGCTGACATCCTCACCAAGTCACTCGGGTGCCTGTGGTTCATGGAGCTGAGGAAGATGATTGGTATGGATGAGGTCAAGGCTCAGGACAGGATTAGGGGAAGAATTGTAAGACATAATCTGCTGCTGATCTCTCGCTCTCTCCCTGCAGCAGAGTTGGCACTTTGGTCAGCTCATTGCTGTCCTTGGCCCTGTTCAAGTATGACAATAGGCCATCACTTGTACCAGGATGTACACTAGGTAGCAGTGGCATAGCTCAGCCATATCTTAGTTGTTGAGGCTGACTTCAGTCATGTCCTAGAGGACATTGTAGTAGGTGTACTAGTGTACCTTAGGAGGGTACTAGTGGCTTGTATATATATCACCACAAGGCAATGAAAACATTCAGTTCATTTTGCCACATTCAGAAGCAGAGCTTCGGCCAGGGCTGGTGCTTGCGCTGTGTGTTGTTGAGCTCAGTCCCTTCTTCTGCCTCTAGCCATAGTGAGTGAGTGTGCTGGTAAGCTTGTTGCTTACATGTGCAGGGCAACAAGGGACCAACAACAATAAAATCTAATGTGCTCTTGAGGTTTCGTTCAAATGGGTGTATCACAAGTTCACAACACAAACCTGAATCTTCAATGCATACTTAGTACTAGATTTGGAAGAGAGGAATATAATCTACAACTGCATATGTATCCATATTCGATTTAGATAACATACAAGGGAAAGATAAGACGTATGGGCCGAGATTGCATACACACAATACACTGCACATGTGCTTAAACTTGGTTGATCAAGGTTACAAAAGGCAGTATTAGGTGCTTGCTTGGGCACACTAAAGTGCTCAGCAGAGGAGTGCATCGCCTTGAGGTATAAACGGTAACTAGGTGTCTGTCGGTTGCCAGCGATGCACTGCCTGACCCCTACACCCCTCCTTTTGGCTGTTGGCTCCACGGTGAGAGCTCCCTTCTTGGTTCCTTCCTCCTTATTCCCCCCTCTGCTGCACACAAGCTGGGATTTGGGATGCAAAATTAGTCCATGTCTGATGAAATTGAGAGCACAGTAGAGGACTACACGTGCAATGGGCAATCTATTTTTTGCATCGGATTTGAGCTGTGGGCCCTTGGGGGGTGGGGGTGGGGGTGGATAGGATTTGTGGGTGTCAGGGGAGTAGCCCTCATGGGTGGGGAGCTTGAGAAAGGCTGAGGGGTGGGGGGATGGATTCAACGAGGAGACACAGAAGATATTTTCTCAGGCCCAATTGGGATTTCATCTTTTTGGTTTTTTAAATCCAAAAGTTACAAATTTGATTTCTTTTTCCGACTTTTTCAAGACCACTTTGCCATACCTTTAATCAAACCCCTGAATGGGCCTTTTATTGGGCTGAAAGGTCCATGGGCGTGCTGGGCAGCCTAGATTGCTTCTTTACGTGCTGGGCTGCCTACGATGATTGCTTTTTTTGCTTCTTCACATGCTAGCCTGCCCACATAGATTGCTTCGTGTCATGCTGATTTCCAAAATTGTACTGTTCAGCCTTGCTACAATAGAAAACGCTTAGGAATGCCTAAACATGCTTAAGCTCTAGGCAGAGGGTCATCACTCAGTGCCTAGGACTTTTTTAACCTTGGTATTTATTGTAATGCATTTTTGTTCTGCTTAAAGTGCCAACTAAGTCAATTATACTCATTTCTGTCTACATCACTGTTGTTTTGCTGCCGTTTCCATTTGAATTTGATTACCATATTTGTTGCTGCCAATTGATATAACAATAACACTGATTTATGTCTGACCTTAGAAGAATCACTGGCTACAGTTGAGGGATCAAGAGAACAAACTCAGAGATGCTTCACATTAGAAGAGGCTACCGATACAATTCTCTTCTGCAGTTCCATTGCACATGACATTGCATACAGGGCTGCGACAATTGGACTGGAGCACGAGCAGCAATCAGAACTTGCTTCTGCTCTTCACCCAACAGTTACCATGGTAGGACGATCCATTCCAAGGAGTGATGGTTCACTGAAACCACCCCACAGACGAACGCCAAGACATAGGAAAAGATCAGAAGGTGAAACAGTCACAGAAACTGACAAGATGGAAGTGGTTGCTAAAGATCCTGTACTTGTTCGGCCAGTTCCTGAATTTTCAAGGACATCAGGCAGCATGAAGCCCCCAAAGGTCGAATCAAAGTGCAACTGTGCAATTATGTAGAGTTATCCATCAACTCAAGTTGGCAAGGATACTTATTATGATTACAGTGGTTGGTTGTTATTTTTTGCGCGCAAGTGAGGTAACAAATGAACCTGCACCCACCTGCTTCAGTCAGCAGCAGCGGCCTACATTTTTTTTCTGGTTGTGGTGCATTTGCTCTTTATTTTTGAGGTAATAGAGTGCTCAACGAGCCATTCTTTTGTAAATTCTTGCTTCTCCCTTTAGCTCTGTGTTTTCTCCAATTTTACTTGTCATCTGATTTGAGTTTGTGCCGAGTGTGCAATTTCATTTCCTCACAGAGGGAGTGAAGTTTCTAGTTCAGATGTTTGTGCTCTTTTGTTTATTCTTTTGCGACGGATGCGGACTTGCCTTGTTAAGCCGTTGCGCATTTCTGAAGTGCACCCGATATCTCTGAATACCTGACAGCGAGTGCAGTGCAAGTGTAGGTTCTAACTCAAATGTAAGACAGTGTATCTATATTTACATAGGAAGATGTAAATGTATATTGGCTTGTCCAAATGATGTTGGCGAAAATAAAGTCAAATGGAACTGTTCTCCTAAGCAGGTGCCATTTGAATTGAAAGTGCATCTAGCCCTTTAGTGGGTTTTGGATGATTGAATGATAACGTGATTAAAGGTCTAACCCGTTTACTAAGTGTGGACAGGTAATAGGTTATGTCACAGGTACTTAATGAAAGTCAAAATGATATATTGTTGGAAACAATTTAGTTTAAACATAAGGCAACAATGCAAATGAAATTCATGCAAAGGCTTATTTATTATGAGATTTTTATGTACTATGTGAAAGTAAGTACCGTAAGAATAAATTAATGAGACATGAGAGATTACATATGAAATGGTCTTATATTTGAAGCTTGCTAAATTAAAATAAAAAAGATAACAATGCAAATGAATGGATGATTCAACACAAGATGTGACTTGATGGCTTAAGATGGTAAAAATAGCAAGGAAATGCTTCGAGGTACTAAGCAAAAGTGAAGGGCAAGCGACGGCTTCGCGGCCGAAGAACCTAGCTAGGGTGAAGAATGAAGTACTTGTATTTAGTTGATGTACTAATCAAGCTATGATGGTCATGTTGATGTGGAGGATCAAATCACTATTGGAGTGTTTGATGAAAGTGACTTAATACATTTGGGATTATTCATATATGATGAATGGAATCAAGTCACGTGCTCAAGATGGCTATGCTCAAGTAAAAAGATCAATATCGACAAATTGGCACCCTCACTTGATGAAGATTGAAAGACACTGCTTCGGTTGAAAGAGATAAACTCAAAAGGTTTAAATTCGTTATAAATTTGAATTTGAGCTAATAGGAATGTCGTATTATTAAGAGGGGTGCATCATGTTGATAGATAATCATTCATAAGTGTTCATGCCAAACTATGTGAGTTTTGAGTGTTTGAGAGACAAAATAGCTAACTTGCTTGTCGCTGGTCTAGCACGGACGTGTCCGATATGTGTCCAGCCACGGTAAAATTCTTTATGTTCTCGGGTTGGTTCGTCGGGAGTTTCGACATTAGTCGGGAGTTCTGGCAGTCATTGGGAGTTTCGACGTCCCGGCACCTAACTGGCTTGGAGAGTTAACTGTCTAGTCACACTAGACGTGTCCAGTATTCTACCAGACATGTCTGGTATTCTAGGCCAGAGTCCAACGGCTAGTTTTCAAATGAGTCGAGGGTCAGGAGTTTCGACGTGAGTCGGGAGTTTCGGCATTCGTCGGGAGTTCTGACACCTCACATACTTTAACTTAGTTACCGTTGGCGCAGTATAAGTCATTCCGGACGTGTTCGGTCCGGTATGGTAGGGTCACTCAGGAGTTTCTCTAACATGGTTCGTCGGGAGTTTCGACGTGAGTCGGGAGTTCCGATGGTCGAGAGTTCTGGCAATCATCGGGAGTTCCGACGCCTCACAACGACACTGACAAAAGTCACTGTTGGGGCTATACGTCAGATATCGGATGTGTCCAGTATTGCCCAACGGCTACATAACGGCTAGTTTTTTAAAAGGGCTATAAATACCCTTAAGCCTCCATCTATTGAGGCTGCTAATTCTGCTAATCCTCTAACACGCTTTTGAGCTTTGCCAACTCTCCCAAACCCTCTCTTAGTAAGTGTGTGATCCAAATTGCCAAATCCATTAGTGGGTTAAGAGAAATTAAAAAAGAGAGCAATCCAACCACTTGAGCACTTGTGTATATTATTAATCTCGTGATTTGCATTTGTTACTCTTGGACTCTTCGGTCCTAGACGACTAGGCGTCGCTAGAGAGCACCTGAGAGATTGTGGTGTGCCTCGAAAAGTTTGTAACGATCGATTCCACCGTCTCGAAATCAACTAGTGGAATGAGGATAAGGAGTTGGAAAAGACTCCAGCTAGAGTGACCTTTGTGGTACCCTCTAAGGCTGACCTTCGCTGGGTCACTCACAGCCCCCTCAATGGAGAGTAGGACTCGAACGAGTCTGAACTTTGGTAAAACAAATATCTTGTCTCAATTCGCATTTCATTTGATATTTGTGTTGCTCCAGCTATTGTGCAGGTTATCTGTGTATCTTGTCATCTCTAGTAGATACCTACAGTTTGGTTTGAAAATAGAAATCGAAAGGAGCAAGTTTGAGACTGTTCCACCGAAATCGTGTATATTGGACATGTCCTGGTATACCTATCGGACATATCCGGTATTGATTACTATGTCAGGCTATTCTACAGAACACGTGTATACCAGACACGTCCGGTATACCTACCGGACACGTCCGATATTAGAGCTCAGTGCTGAATTTATGTGATCCGTGTACTAATTCTTGTGTTGGAGGCTCTAGGCTCCTAGGATTATTTAATATCTTTTATATACTCTGTGGCTAACTTGTGAGGAGTGGTATTACTCTTAATTTAGAGTTTTTATTTTGGAAACTCCCTTTACTAAATCGTTTCCACTTTTAAAGGTGTTAATTTTTAGAAATATCTATTCACCACCCCTCTAGGCGGCATCCTAGGTCCTTTCAAATGATATCGGAGCAAGGTTCTCACCTAAAGCTTCACCGCCGTGAGAAAAAGATGTCGACGCCTATCGAGTTGGAGCATGTGCTTCTCCAAAATGATGGTTCAAACTTTCTATCTTGGTCAATTCATGTACTCAATGCTTTTAGGGATATTAGTCCTCTTGTTGAGCATATTGTGGTCGCAAGCATACCTCTTCCAATAGTTGATTGTAGCAACTACAAAAACTTGTCAAAAGAGGAAGATATATGCATGCAACTTAATGCTCAAGCTATTAATGTCATTTTGAGTACATTGAGTGTAGAGGTTCAAGATTAGGCAATCTTCAATGGACAACCACCTCCGGAGAGTGCTCATCTCATTTGGACTAGGCTTGTTGAGTTATATGGAAAATCCAAATATGATGATGCACTTGAGATCGAGTCAATGGAAATTTTGTCCATTGTGTCTTCATGCAGCGAAGAAACCTCACAAGATCTTAAGAGTGCTGAGCCAGAGCAAGAAGTGCAAGCAACGCATGACCTGCTGTCTACCTGTACATACCGGACATGTCCGGACCAGCAAGCAACTGTTTGCAAAGGATGCTCAAGACCGGTGGTGACCAAGTGATGAGTCAACCTCAGTATCTAATGAAACTCATCACTTATGTCTCATGGCCAAGAAAAGCAAGAAGAAGAGTAACAAGAAAGATCAAGAAAAGAAGAAAGCACAAGTGGATGATCAAGATAAGAGTGATGTTGAAGTTGAAGACAACTACAACCTTGATCATCTCAACCGCAAAGACAAGTTCATCATTATGAAGATAGTTGAAAAGAATGATGAGCTTGAAGAAGAGAATGAGAAGCAAGAGCAATCACTTCAAAAGCAAGAATTGTTTCTCATCTCCAAGATAGAAGAACTAAAAGCTCTAAGTGAAAGGTATGAAAAATTATCAATTGATGATGCTTTAGTTACTAATTCCTCTTCTAGTGTTTCACAACTAGAGAAGGAAAACTTTGAGCTCAAGGCAAGGCTAGATGAACTATCAAGCAAGTATAATGTGCTACAAGCAAACTACATTCATCTAAAGTGCTCTCATGATGAAGTAGTAGAATCAAGCATCATGCTTAAGGTGGCTCATGAGGTTGTGATCACATCGGTAAAATTTTCTCAACCTCTCACACATTCACTCACTAGTACACCATCTCAATTAAATATTTCTTATACTAATGAGTGTGCTCCTCAAGCAAGCCAATCTTTGATTGAGCTAAATCTCATAGAAAACATAGAGCTCAAAGAAGAGGTGAAAAGATTAAAGAAAGATGTGATTCGGTTGAAGGGTAAGGAGAAAGCACAATCTTCTCAAGATAACAATGATAACATGGTGAAGAAGCTTGAGAAGGGTTCAAACCTTGCTTCCTCCAAAGCCTAACAAAAGAATCACATTTTAAGCAAGGCCAACACAACCAAAAGTAAGAAACATGGAAAAAGGTTATGCTATGGTTGTGGATTATATGGACATGAGTGGGCTATGTGTCCACATAAGAGTTGGGCCAACAAGTGTAAAGCGGCCAAACAAAAGGCCTCAAACAAGTTGGCCAACCAAAAGAAAAGTGATGGACAAAGCACTTTTCTCATGTAAAAGAAATTAGGGCATCCTACCAAGAATTGCCTAATATACAAAGAGGCAAGAAAGGAAGCCCAAGTAGCAACAAGAAGATGCTATGGATGCAATGAGATGGGCCACAAGGTTGATAGATGTCCATACAAGCAAAACAAGCATAGAGCAAACAAAGGTCGCATATGCTATGCTTGTAGAAGAACGGGGCATCTAAGCTATGAATGCCCAAATGGTAACGCTCCTAAGCCGAACACATATGTTTATAATGATATGCTTAGAAAGACCACAAATGTAATTAGCACTAGCAAGGTGACGTGTTCACCACAAACTAGTTGAAAGTGCATTTGCCCCCTATGTGGGTTTTGGTGTATTGATGACATCCAAATTAGGGACTAATGTGATCTTAATGAGATATGTTGCAGCTATTAGTCCCATGAAAGATTCAAAGAGTTGATAAAGATGAAATGGTATCCCTCAATTCTTGAAGTTGTAAAGGCGGACGAATTCAAAACGATCTCCAAAGGTTTTAATTTTGTTTTTGAGTTTAGGATCCGCCGCACTATAAAGAGGGATGCAAGTTTAGTTGGTCTGAGGAAGATAGGGTGCTCAAGCATTTAAATAAAATCAAAAGAGAGTCACTTTAGCACTTCACGAGCACATAGAATAATTTTCTGTGACTTTCGGTGTCGGAAGTCCCGACGTAAGTCGGAACTCCCGACAGTCGGAAGTCCCGACCTAAGCCAGGAGTCCCGGCACCTGTGCTTCTGACTGCTCGCTGTCTGTGCTCGTCGGAAGTCCCGACGCTCGTCGGGAGTTCCGACCGTCGGAAGTCCCGACGTTCGCCGGGAGTTCCGACACTGACCTGACCCAAGCCGGGAGTCCCGGCCTCAGCAGTGCTGGCTGTTTTGATTAACTGTGCACGTCGGAAGTCCCGACGTTCGTCGGGAGTTCCGACCGTCGGAAAGTCCCGACGTTTGCCGGGAGTTCCGACACTGACTTTCACCCGTGGACTTCTGACCCTTTTGGAACAGTATTTTATGCTTACGTCGGAAGTCCCGGGATCTGCGTCGGGACTCCCGACGTAGATCTGAACGGTTGGATTTTCACTTGGAGTATAAATACTCCTCTCTTCACTTCTAACCGTTACGGACTCATTTCACAGTTGACTCACTTCGTGCTGAACAGCTCCCAAGCAACCAAAGCACCCCTCTCCTCCCCCCTTTGCTCCAATCTTCGATTCCCTTAGTTTTTGAGTAAAAGGAGAGTGGATTAAGTGAGAGCATCACTTTGGAAAGCTTGAGCACTTGATTTCTTCGTCAAGCCGGTTGATTTTGCGTCTATTACTCTTGGGGCCTTGCCCCTAGCCGGCTAGGCGTTGCCCTAGAGCTTCCATCTTGTGGAAGAGCCTTGGGAAGTTTGTGTCACCCTTCGATTTCTTAGTGGAAAGCTCAAGTGTCCTTTGTGGTCGCTTTGAGAGAGGCAAGGAGGTGGAAAAGACTCCGACCTTAGTGGTCACCTCAACAACGAGGACGTAGGAGCTCCTTTGTGGGGTTGCCGAACCTCGGGATAAATTCTTGTGTCCCGCGTGCTTGTTGTTGTTGTGATTGCTTGAGATTACTTGTATGTGTTTGCCTCCTTGTCTCCAAAATCTCCATTTTAGGGTTTGGACTCGATCTACGGTTTGGAGGCTTTACGGCGTCAAGGGAGTGACCCAACATCTTCACCAAACCACTAGGAAGTGAGGTTGTAAGTTTATTTATCCGCAAAGTTAAATTTGGCACTGCTTTTGTAGTTCACGTAGGCGTCGGAACTGCTGACGTTTGCGCCGGAACTTCTGACAACGTCGGGAGTTCCGACCCAAACGTCGGGACTTCCGACAGTGGCTGACAGATTTGAACTTAGCATTTGCAGTAAATTTTTAGATACGCCTATTCACCCCCCCTCTAGGCATTGTTAGATCCTTTCAATTGGTATCAGAGCGAGGTCTTCTCTTTGCGTTTCACCACGTGAGAAGAAACAATGTCGGAGACCGACAAGATGCAAGCCGTTGCCGTCGAAATGGCCAAGAAAATAGCTGAAGAGTTGATGAGTACTCAAGTCAAGCTCTTTCAAGATGAAATGAAAAAGATGCAAGATGAGATGAGCAAGTTGAAGGAAGAATTAAGCAAGAAGGTTGATGATGCAATAAGTGGCAAGAATGATGTTAGTGACAAGAATGAAGCAAACAAAGATGCCGCTAGTGATGTTGGAGCCGGTGAGCATGCTCATGGAAAAGGAATATATTCACACATGAGTTTTGACTATGGACAAATCATGAAAGGTTCAACACTACATACTCCGTCTGTCAATATTGGCAAGCCACCTCACTTTGATGGAACAAGATACACCGATTGGTCTTACAAGATGAAGATGCATCTAATAGCCGCAAGACTTTGGGAAGTTGTGGATGTTGGTGTGATGATTCCTACCGATGAAGATAGAGAGATAACTCCGGAAGAAGTGCACAACCTCCATCAAAATGCACAAGCCGTAGCATTGCTTGTGTCAAGCCTAGCTCCGGATGAGTTTAGAAAAGTAAATGGAATGGAAAGTGCAAAGCAAATTTGGGATACTTTGAAAGTATCATTTGAAGGAGATAAAAGTGTGAGAAAAGGCAACATAGAGTTACTTCATGGTGAATTGGAAAGATTTGTATTCTTGCAAAATGAAACAACACAATCCATGTTTGATAGGCTCATGGCATTGGTCAACCGCATAAGAGCTCTTGGTAGCAACGAATGGGATGACAACAAAGTTGCTAGAAAGATGTTGAGAACCTATAGAGCCAAGAACAACATGCTAGCATCCGTGATCATGGAAAGGCCCGGTTATGATGAGATGACACCTCAAGAAGTTCTTTCAAAGCTCAAGCATCATGAGTGTCTAGATGAAGATGCAATCAATGCTCACAATCAAAATCCTAATGCAATGGGATTCAACAAAAGTGCCGCCCTTAAAGCAACTCAACAACATGAAGGTCAAGTTTCAAGTCAAGAAAAGAAGAAGAAAGTGAAGGATGATTCCTCAAGTGGAGAAGAAGATTCCGATGCGGAGGTTGCATTTGTGATTAGAAATCTTAGAAAGTTTATGAAGAAGAAAAGCAATCGCAAGACCTATGGTGATGGTAAGAGAAGGTTCAAAAAGAGATTTTGCTATGGATGTGGTCAAGTTGGTCACTTCATAGCCGATTGTCCTAATGAGAAAAAGAAGCACAAGCATGACAAGGATGAAGATAAGAAGAACAAAAGCAAGAAGAGAGGTGAAGCTCACATTGGGGAAGAATGGGAGTCAAGTGATAGTAACTCAAGTGATGGTGAGAAGAAGAAGAAGGGAGCCGCAAACATCGCCATCCACCACTCTTCTTCACCGACCATGATCCTCCCCTACTCAACTTCACCACCAAAGCTCTTCGCCAACCTATCTTCATCACCGAGGCTCTTCTCCAACCTCATCGACAACGACTACTACACTCCAACTTGTCTCATGGCAAAAGGGGAGAAGGTACATACTACACCCGTTTCCTCTAGTGATGAGTATGATAGTTGTGATGATAACATAGAAGAAATTGAAGCAACCATGATAAAGAAATTTGGTAAAAAGGCATTCACTAAAATAAAAATGCTAATGAAGAAATTAGAGAAGAGGGATAGATGCTTAGAGTTGCAAGGAGATATAATTACTCAAGAGAGAGAGAAAAACCTTGCACTTGAAGCATCTATCGCCGAGGAAAAGATGAAGGTTGAGAAGTTAACCGTTGAATTGTCTTTAGCCAATGACTCAATTGGGAAATTGACTAAGGAACATTCCTCGGTCAATGATCAAATAGCTAGCCTTAAGAATGAAAAGAGTATAGCTCAAGAAAGCCTCACAAGCTTGAAAGAAAAATATCAAAATCTTGAGCTAAACTATAGTACTCTTTGGGCTAGCACTTCAACTTCTCCTAAGGCAACCGAAGTCTCTAATGTCTCCACTAGTGATGGTTGTAGAAGATGCTATAAAATTAATGTAAGTGCATATGCAACTAACCTTGTTGAGTTAGAGAAGAAAAACAAGGAGATTCATAGGTTGGAGATGATATTGAAAAATGGGTGTAAGTGTCAAGTGCAATCAAACAAGACTATATACAAGTCATCAAGGCACCCATCAATCAAGGAAGGCATTGGCTACAATAGGTATGATGGAAAGGCCAATGGAAGGAATATGATAAATGGTGTGCCTTGTGTGAAGTTCAACAAGGGTGTTGCTCTTGATGAGCTTATATGCAAGGCCAACAACAAGGTATACATTCCAAAGATTCAACCTACAAATACCAAGACAATCAAGACAAAGCAATCCGATGTCCTCAAGCCACAAGCACCACTTCCACGGTGCTATGCTAGTGACTATATGTGTTGTTGGGGCAAGGATGGCAAGATTATGGTTAAGTATGTTGGTGCCCAAAAGAGAAAGGAAATTATGAGGAGTGTTTGGGTGCCCAAGTTTTATGTGACTAACCCCTTAGGACCCAAATCTTTTTGGGTACCTAAAACAAAAGCATAATTTGTTTTTGTAGGAATATTCCTCCGGTGGAACAAGTTGGGTGTTGGATAGTGGATGCACCAATCATATGACCGGAGAGAAGGACATGTTTACATCATTTCAACCGAGTCATGATCAAAGTGGAAATATTGTGTTTGGTGACAATGGAAAAGGTGAAGTACTCGGTTTGGGTAAAATTGCAATATCAAATGATAATTCCATTTCCAATGTCTTACTTGTGAATTCGTTGAGATACAATTTGTTGTCCGTTTCACAACTTTGTGAGATGGGTTACAATTGTCTCTTTACGGATAAGGGTGTGGAAGTCTATAGAAGGGAGGATTCCTCTATTGCATTTACGGGTCATTTAAAGGGGAAACTCTATCTAGTTGATTTCACATCAAATAGAGTAAATCCCGAGACTTGTTTAATGGCAAAATCTAGCATGGGTTGGTTATGGCATCGCCGACTTGCCCATGTTGGGATGAGGAACTTGGCCAAACTTCAAAAAGGCGAACACATCCTTGGACTAACAAATGTTTCTTTTGAGAAAGATAGGATTTGTAGCGCATGCCAAGCGGGAAAACAAGTTGGAGCTAAACATCCCGCCAAGAATGTTGTGACAACCGAAAGGCCATTGGAATTGCTTCACATGGACATATTTGGACCCGTCGCTTATATAAGCATTGGTGGTAACAAATATGGTTTTGTAATTGTTGATGATTATTCTCGTTTCACTTGGGTATTCTTTTTGCGTGAAAAGAGTGAAGTTCAAGGAATCTTCAAGAAGTTTGCTAAAAGAGCCCAAAATGAGTTTGATGTCAAAATCAAGAGAGTTAGAAGTGACAACGGGACGGAGTTCAAGAACACCAACATTGAAGAGTTTCTTGATGTAGAAGGAGTCAAGCATGAGTTTTCGGTTCCATACACTCCACAACAAAATGGTGTTGTGGAGAGGAAGAACCGAACGCTCATAGAAGCCGCAAGAGCAATGTTGGATGAGTACAAGACCCCAACTAATTATTGGGCGGAAGCGGTCAACACGGCATGTCATGCCATCAACCGCTTATATCTTCACAAGATAAGAGAAAAGACCGCCTACGAACTTCTAACCGGTAAAAAGCCTAAGGTGCACTACTTTAGAGTTTTTGGATCCAAGTGTTTCATACTTAACAAGAAATCCAAAAGTTCTAAGTTTGCACCAAAGGTTGATGAAGGTTTCATGCTTGGTTATGGTACTAACGAACATGGATATCGTGTTTTCAATAAAACCACCGGTTTGATTGAAATAGCGGTAGACGTGACTTTTGATGAAACCGACGGCTCTCAAAAAGAGCAAGTCAATGTTGAGAATGTAGGTAATGAGGAAGCCCCACATGAAGCAATCAAGAAGCTTGCTATTGGTGAAGTAAAGCCCGTTGAAGACGAAGATGAAGACCATGTTGTGCATGATGATCTTGATCCAACCATTCATCATGTTTCATCAAATGAACATGGTGAAGCTTCCGCAACAAGAGATAGTCAAGATGGGAGATCAAAAGAAGCACAAGGTCATTCTCATGAAGATGGTGTCAACAATGAAGAAAGTAGTGAGGTCAACCCTCCACAAGCTCATGATTGTGATCTTCCAATCGATCATGACCATGATGATGATGATGATGATGGCCCTATCCAAAGATCAACTCAAGTGCCGCATCCTAGAGTGCATCAATCCATTCAACGGGATCATCCCGTTGATAACATATTGGGGAGCATTCGACGAGGGGTAACTACACGTTCCCGTTTAGCAAGTTTTTGTGAATATTACTCGTTTGTTTCTCCTTTGGAACCTCGTAGGGTGGAAGAGGCACTTGATGATCCGGATTGGATGATAGCCATGCAAGAGGAGTTGAATAACTTCACTCGGAATGAAGTCTGGTCCTTGGTGGAAAGACCCAAGCAAAATGTGATTGGAACCAAGTGGGTTTTCCGCAACAAGCAAGATGAGCATGGCGTGGTAACAAGGAACAAGGCAAGGTTGGTGGCTCAAGGATTCACTCAAATTGAAGGCTTGGATTTTGGGGAGACCTATGCACCGGTGGCTAGGCTAGAATCAATTCGTATTCTACTTGCCTATGCCGCCCATCACGATTTCAAGCTATATCAAATGGACGTGAAGAGTGCATTTCTCAATGGCCCCCTATCCGAGTTGGTGTATGTAGAGCAACCACCGGGCTTTGAAGACCCCAAGTATCCAAACCACGTCTACAAGCTCGACAAGGCGCTCTATGGGCTCAAACAAGCCCCTAGAGCTTGGTATGATTGTTTAAAGGATTTCCTACTCAAACAAGGTTTTGAGATAGGAAAGGCCGATGCTACTTTGTTTACTCGCAAAGTCAATAATGATATCTTTGTTTGCCAAATATATGTCGATGACATAATATTTGGTAGTACTAATGTGGCTTTTTGTGAGGAATTTAGTAGGATTATGACAAATAGGTTCGAGATGTCCATGATGGGAGAGTTGAAGTTCTTTCTTGGATTTCAAATCAAGCAACTCAAAGATGGCACGTTCATAAGTCAAACCAAGTACACAAATGACATGTTGAACAAGTTTAACTTGGACAAGGCCAAGCCCATCAAGACACCCATGCCAACCAATGGACATCTTGATCTTGATCAAGGAGGAAAGGACGTCGATCAAAAGGTATATCGCTCCATGATTGGATCACTCCTTTACCTTTGTGCATCTAGGCCCGATATTATGCTTAGCGTGTGCATGTGTGCAAGATTTCAAGCTAATCCGAAAGAATGTCATTTGATGGCCGTTAAGAGAATTTTTCGGTATTTAGTGCACACTCCTAATCTTGGCTTGTGGTATCCTAAGGGCTCCACTTTTGAGTTACTTGGCTATTCCGATTCGGATTATGCCGGTTGCAAAGTAACCCGAAAGAGTACTACCGGAACTTGCCAATTTATTGGTCGTTCCTTGGTGTCTTGGAGCTCTAAGAAGCAAAATTCCGTTGCTTTGTCCACCGCCGAAGCCGAGTATGTGGCGGCCGGCGCTTGCTGTGCCCAACTACTTTGGATGAAGCAAACACTAAAGGACTTTGGATGTGAGTTAACCAAGATTCCACTTTTGTGTGACAATGAGAGTGCCATTAAGTTGGCAAACAACCCTGTAAACCACTCTCGAACAAAGCACATAGACATCCGTCATCATTTTTTGAGAGACCACGAAGCCAAAGGAGATATCGCCATTCATCATGTGAGCACCGAAAAACAATTAGCCGATATCTTCACCAAGCCTCTAGATGAGTCAAGATTTTGTGCTTTGAGGAGTGAACTAAATATCATTGATTCTCGTAACGTGGCTTGATTCCTTGCACACACATTTTGTTTCATCTAATTAGGCGAAAAGACTTAGAAAAACATTGTGTGTCATTTTCAAAATCTATTTTTGTAATTTTCATAAGTGACTATTGCTTTGTGATAGTTGAATGAAATCTAGTCCCTTATGAAAATGTGTGTGTCCATCATATTTTTGCCCCACATAGCAGTATGAGTGCAGGCTGAGGGTTTTTCTGTTTCTCCTGCGTCGGAAGTCCCGACATACGCCGGAAGTCCCGACGGCCGGAAGTCCCGGCTAACGCCGGAAGTCCCGACCTCCGGAAGTCCCGACGTAAGCCGGGAGTTCCGACGCCGAGCAGATCTGCGTTTTTGACCACGCCTGTTGGTTGCCCGTTTCCTTTTTACTCGGCCCGGTCACTTATCCTCTCATTCACCCCGTCGCCCTCTTTCACCGCCGCCATCACTCCTCGCTCCGCCGCCATCGCACCATCGCCCTCGCTTCTCCCCGCTCTGCCCTGCCGGTCCTCCTGCCGGTAGTCCCGTCCGCCCCCTGTCCCGCTCCGCTCTCCACCCGCCCCGTCCGCCCCGCTCTCCACCCGCCCCTACCCCTCTCCACCGCCCTGTGCCCTTGTGTTTCCTCGGATCGGCTGTGGACTTGAAGTTGGTGTGGAGAAGATTCCCTTGGTGGAGGTGTTTGCGCTTGTGGATTGGTTCCTCGCCTGCGATTTCGTTCTTTTGCGTCTCCTCCGTTCTCGATCAAAGGTACTACCGTGGCGTCGAACCCTAACTCCAATGTACCTCTTGTTTTGCCTCTATTCTTTCTTCCTCTCTACTCCTCTATCTCCCTTGTTTGGATGTGTGTTGTGCTTTGAAGCCTCATGAATGGGATGGTCATTTTGGGCGTCGGAGGTCCCGGTGGCCGTCGGCGGTTCTGACCGTCGGTACTCCCGACGTCAGGCCGGGACTTCCGACTGTCGGAAGTCCCGACCTTAGCCGGAACTCCCGACCCTAGCATGACCTCTCCATTCATGTTTCTTCACTTCTCAATGCTCGTTCGCGTCTCCGTGTATTATTTCTTAGTTCCCCTTCGTATTCTTCGCAGCCATGGAGGGTGGTGGCAGTCCCTCGCGCCATCGGGAAAAGCGTTCCAAGAAGAATCAAGATCGTGCTGCTGTTCCCAGGCCGCCTGGCCGCACCAAGGCGTCTTACTCGCGTGGTGGTGCTGGTGGTTCCCGTGGCCGTGGCCGTGGCGACCAGGGGTCTTCTGCTGCTGCCCCTCCTCCTGCTCCTGCCCCTGTTGGGGCTGAGCCCGTGGTTGATGAAGAAGAGGAAGCGCTGGACCGTGCCGGACGCACCCTTGCTGTTCCACCGCATCGCACCCCGACTCGAGGTCCGCTAGGGACAATTCAGCTTGTTCCATTCACCGGTGTGTCGCCAATCATGAGGGAGCCCGCCATGGCTCCAAATCCGGCTGATGGATGGACTCCTCCCCTTCCTGTGGATTATCGTCACCGGGTCAAGGACATCCGGTACCACAGGGGAAGGAACTTGTATGCTGAGGATGAGAAGGATCTCCGCCTTGAGTATCGTTTCTGGCACCCCTTCCATTATGATTTCTATGATTCCATTCTGTATCGGAAGTTTTTGAAGAAAAAGGAGCCACCGGTCCTTCAGGTGAAATGCATTGATGCATATTCTCTTGGCAAGTACAAAGAACCCGAGCTGCAGCAGATGATTAGGGATATACAATCAATGGGGCTGTCCTACCTGCTAGAGTTTCGGAAGAATTGGAACAACGAGCTGATTTGTCAGTTTTATGCTTCTTATCATCATGAGCGAGACCAGACCGGTGCTGTGGACATTATTCATTGGACCACTGAAGGCAAGCACTATAAGGTAGACTTCGTCAATTTCTCTCGTCTTCTAGGTTTGGGTCACAGCGACCGGACTGCCACTGAGTTGACTGAGTATGAGGATCTTGCTTTAGAGGAATATCAACACATGTATCTTGAGGGCCACAGAGCTGATGGACAGACCACATTTCTGAAGCCATATTATTATGTTCTGAACAACATCCTGAGACAGATATTGTATCCGAAGGTAGGTGACTCCACCTTCCTTCGTGATGATTCACAGAAGGTGCTTCAGAGATTTGGAGATGAGTTTGAGAAATTTTCCATCAGCAGATACATTTGGAACAAGATTCATGATGCTACCGAGGATCCGGTAAAGCATCTTCCCTATGCTCCGTACATCATGCATATCATTGAGCATGTATCCGGCATCCGGTTTCCCTCTGACTCTGAGCATAAGCTACTCAAGATATCCAACAAGACCTCCATCGTTGCTGCTAGAGAACTAAAAGAAAAAGCTGAGGCAGTCAAAGGTAAAGGGAAAGGTCCTTCGGGTTCTCGCTCTCGCCGTGGTGCTGCCACTGCTGCTGCTGCTGCTGCTGCTGCTGCTCGGTCATCCAGTGACGAGCCCCTCTCTTCGTCCTCCTCCGGCAAGAAGCCCAGCAAGTTCAAGTTTCTAATGACCTACATGTTTGGACAGTGTTGTGCTAGTGCTCAGCGTGAGCACGACATGCAAGAGAGGCTATATCGATTGGAACAGCATGCAGGAATTGTATCTTCTCCTCCGCCGCCATTTGTGCCTCCTCGTGATCCGTTGGCTTTATATGATGAGGCTTGTGCGGCGTACGCCGATGATGCTTCTTCTCGCCCACATGGCAAAGGGAAAGCAACTGAAGACGATGAGGAATATCAAGAGGAAGAAGATGATGAAGAAGACGACGATGGTGAGGAAAGTGACCAAGGCGATGATGATGTCTCCGATGATGACTAGTTGGTTTCTCATGCGGCCTACCCCTTTTGGCACTTGTTGACAAAGGGGGAGTGTTAGGCTTTGATTTATTGTAATAAGTTAGTTGGTCTTTATGTTTTGGAACTTTAAAACCTTTAGCGTGTATGAACTTTGTCGTGTGGTGGCAACCGTGTGATGGACAACTATCTATTTATATGTGTGTGATGGATGATTGTAGGATAAGTAATGTTTTAATCTATCTTATTTGCTTGTGCTTATCTCTACTTGTCATGATGGATGTTTTTGTATGGCCATGTATTGCTTCAAGTTTCTACTTTGAAATCTTGGCCATCATATTTACTTGTTGTGTGAAATAACATGTCATATTGCATCTCTTTTCACGTCTATATACTTGTTCACACACACTTGTTGCACCCCACGGATTACAAAATTTAGGGGGAGCTTTTGTCTTGGTGTATGCAAAGCATGTATACATGATTCCAATCGAAATTCAAATTCATGCATACATCAAGGGGGAGCTCTCCATAAATTTTGGGGTTCAAAAAGCTTTAAATTCTTTCATTCCTATAAAAGCCTAAGTTGGTTGTCATCAATTACCAAAAAGGGGGAGATTGAAAGTGCATTTGCCCCCTATGTGGGTTTTGGTGTATTGATGACATCCAAATTAGGGACTAATGTGATCTTAATGAGATATGTTGCAGCTATTAGTCCCATGAAAGATTCAAAGAGTTGATAAAGATGAAATGGTATCCCTCAATTCTTGAAGTTGTAAAGGCGGACGAATTCAAAACGATCTCCAAAGGTTTTAATTTTGTTTTTGAGTTTAGGATCCGCCGCACTATAAAGAGGGATGCAAGTTTAGTTGGTCTGAGGAAGATAGGGTGCTCAAGCATTTAAATAAAATCAAAAGAGAGTCACTTTAGCACTTCACGAGCACATAGAATAATTTTCTGTGACTTTCGGTGTCGGAAGTCCCGACGTAAGTCGGAACTCCCGACAGTCGGAAGTCCCGACCTAAGCCAGGAGTCCCGGCACCTGTGCTTCTGACTGCTCGCTGTCTGTGCTCGTCGGAAGTCCCGACGCTCGTCGGGAGTTCCGACCGTCGGAAGTCCCGACGTTCGCCGGGAGTTCCGACACTGACCTGACCCAAGCCGGGAGTCCCGGCCTCAGCAGTGCTGGCTGTTTTGATTAACTGTGCACGTCGGAAGTCCCGACGTTCGTCGGGAGTTCCGACCGTCGGAAGTCCCGACGTTTGCCGGGAGTTCCGACACTGACTTTCACCCGTGGACTTCTGACCCTTTTGGAACAGTATTTTATGCTTACGTCGGAAGTCCCGGGATCTGCGTCGGGACTCCCGACGTAGATCTGAACGGTTGGATTTTCACTTGGAGTATAAATACTCCTCTCTTCACTTCTAACCGTTACGGACTCATTTCACAGTTGACTCACTTCGTGCTGAACAGCTCCCAAGCAACCAAAGCACCCCTCTCCTCCCCCCTTTGCTCCAATCTTCGATTCCCTTAGTTTTTGAGTAAAAGGAGAGTGGAT
Source organism: Miscanthus floridulus (assembly GCF_019320115.1). Lineage (NCBI taxonomy): Eukaryota > Viridiplantae > Streptophyta > Magnoliopsida > Poales > Poaceae > Miscanthus > Miscanthus floridulus. The sequence goes on along the minus strand of NC_089594.1, from coordinate 44,962,654 downwards.
TAAGTGAGAGCATCACTTTGGAAAGCTTGAGCACTTGATTTCTTCGTCAAGCCGGTTGATTTTGCGTCTATTACTCTTAGGGCCTTGCCCCTAGCCGGCTAGGCGTTGCCCTAGAGCTTCCATCTTGTGGAAGAGCCTTGGGAAGTTTGTGTCACCCTTCGATTTCTTAGTGGAAAGCTCAAGTGTCCTTTGTGGTCGCTTTGAGAGAGGCAAGGAGGTGGAAAAGACTCCGACCTTAGTGGTCACCTCAACAACGAGGACGTAGGAGCTCCTTTGTGGGGTTGCCGAACCTCGGGATAAATTCTTGTGTCCCGCGTGCTTGTTGTTGTTGTGATTGCTTGAGATTACTTGTATGTGTTTGCCTCCTTGTCTCCAAAATCTCCATTTTAGGGTTTGGACTCGATCTACGGTTTGGAGGCTTTACGGCGTCAAGGGAGTGACCCAACATCTTCACCAAACCACTAGGAAGTGAGGTTGTAAGTTTATTTATCCGCAAAGTTAAATTTGGCACTGCTTTTGTAGTTCACGTAGGCGTCGGAACTGCTGACGTTTGCGCCGGAACTTCTGACAACGTCGGGAGTTCCGACCCAAACGTCGGGACTTCCGACAGTGGCTGACAGATTTGAACTTAGCATTTGCAGTAAATTTTTAGATACGCCTATTCACCCCCCCTCTAGGCATTGTTAGATCCTTTCACTAGTACTAAAGCCATTTGGGTACCTAAGCACTTATTGACTAACCTAAAAGGACCCAACAAGAGTTGGGTACCAAAGTGTGCTTGGGTTAATGATGTAGGTACTTGGTGATGAGATGAAGGTTTCAGGGTGGTTGAGCAATCAAATTGACAATATTCACTCAATCTACCAACCAATTCCTATAATATTCTCATAAATGGTTGACCCGAAGAATAATAGTTGATCATATTCTTTACTTCATCCTCACCATTGATAACAAGTACCTAAAACCTTATAGGATAGCCACTTTGTATATTTTTTATTCAATGGCTCACAAATAGGTTTATTTGTGGAATATTGAAAGTGGCTAATTAGATTCAATTAAAAAGTATTTTATTTTGCCACATGGTGCTTTTGATGGCTCTCCAGTAGAGCAAGTCATTTGTTGAGATGTAGGTATACAAGAAATACTAGAGCTAAAACAAAGAATCACAAGCAGCGGGTTCATTGTCTCTGTCCTGCACCTACCGGACGTGTCCGGTATGGCCAAAGATAGAGAAAATGTTTCTGTTCTACGTATTCTGGACATGTCCGGTATACCTACCGGATGTGTCCGGTATTGCAGGAACCAGAATACTAATTGGATTACAATTGAGTGTTTGATCCTTATATTTTCATATATCCTTAATTTACTCAGAAGCTTGTGATTTACCAAATCTATGTGGATTGTGAGCATCTCTTGAGCTCAAAATTAAATATGGCATCATTACTTCGTGTTGGTCAAAATAGAAAATTGACATCCCAAATTCTTGATAGAATAAAGTGTTAGTTGAAAGTCATTCAAATTACTTAAAGCACTTATTTAGGGGGGAGCTCAGTTTCTATTTTGCACCTTTGTGGACTAACAAATTTATCTAGCATTCCGTGTAGTCCTTGAAAGAAAAATTGATTTCGTATCTAGCATGGTTATTTGGCAATTAAAGTCAACATAAAGATTATCATGCTATGTATCTTCTTAATGGAATTCTTGTGGGCTCAAGGCAAAGGTATGTATTTACGTACATGCATTGTAAGTGCATCTAAGGCCCTTTATATGCTAGAGTGCACATTTGTGTGACATAGGATAGATGTTTTTCAAAATCCCTTACTAGAATGCATAGGTGGTGTGATTTTGGAAAACCTATTTGGTTCTTGGTCTTTGTGACCTAAGTCATGCCATTTGTGATTACTTCTCTCATTGATTGCTTGCTTGACTAATCACAAGTGAAATGACTCTCTCAACTCCATAAACTCCTATGTCTCTCTAAGTCTCTCTCAATTATTCAAAGTCATAAATATGCCAAATATTTAGAAAAGAGAAAATCAATTAATGGCATTGGATAAGAAAATGGATGATACTCAGTTTGGATCAAGATTGAATACCTTTTTGGACTGAGTAATAACAGAGAAGGGGATTGGAATCAAGAGAATGAATTTTTGGAACAAAAACAGCCAGCCCGCAAATACCGGATATGTCCGGTATGCATACCGGAATGCACGGGTCAATAAAAGGCCCTGTACCCCTTCGGTCCTGATCCTCTATCTCTCTTTTCTCTCCTCCAAGCCAGCGCCACCACCTCCGTTTCATCCTGTCGGTGCAGAAAGTGACCAACACGTAAATATTTATAGTTTTGTCGTATGTTGTGATCGAAGGTGGCCTAATACTCAATGACATAGGGTTTATACTGGTTCAGGCAACGTGCCCTACATATTATGTTTTGTGAACCTTGTGACCTAGTTTGGTTGAGGTGATTACAAATCATAGGATAATTAATTTTATTTCTATATTTCAACCAAAATAAGCTATCTCTTAGGCATGTATCTAAAATTCTGTGCAAATTCATTTGGATACAGGGCAGCAGCCATGAGTGAAAGATAGGAGCCCAGATCCAAGCATAGGCATGATCTAGCATTAGAGAAATACAAGAAGGCAAGGCAGGACTTGCATCCCAAATTCAGTCAGCAGGAGCAAGGTAGCAGCAGGAGACTCTCTAGAGCTAATAGGGGTGCTCCACAGTATAGAGAGGGAGACATCAGTTCTTCCTCTGTGCAATAATTTAGGGGGAGTCTCCTATATGTTTTAGTATGTGCAATTGACATTTGAGGTTATTTTGTGAATTCTAGTCATAAGCACATATTAAGGGGGGAGCCTCTCATAAATCATTGAACCCAAAAGCTTAAATGTTTATATTCTTTTGTAAGCTTTAATCATGTTGTCATCAATCACCAAAAATGGGAAGATTGAAAGTGTATCTAGCTCTTTAGTGGGTTTTGGATGATTGAATGACAACGTGATTAAAGGTCTAACATGTTTGCTAAGTGTGGATAGGTAATAGGTTATCTCACAGGTACTTAATGAAAGCCAAAATGATATATTGTTGGAAACAATCTAGTTCAAACATAAGACAACAATGCAAATAGAATTCATGTAAAGGCTTATTTATTGTGGGATTTCTATGTACTATGTGAAAGCAAAAACTATAAGAATAAATTAATAAGACATGAGGGATTGCATATGGAATGGTTCTATATTTGAAGCTTGCTAAATTGAAATGAAAAAGATAACAATACAAATGAATGGATGATTCAACACAAGATGTGGCTTGAGATGGTGAAGATAGCAAGGAAAGGCTTCGAGGTACTAAGCATGGGTGAAGGGCAAGTGACGGCTTGGTGGCCGAAGAACCTAGCTAGGGTGAAGAAGGAAAGTACTTGCATTTAGTTGAGGTACTAATCAAGCTATGATGGTCATGTTGATGTGGAGGATCAAATCCACTATTGGAGTGTTTGATGGAAGTGACTTGATACATTTGAGATTATTCATATATGATGAATAGAATCTAGTCACATGCTCAAGATGGCTATGCTCAAGTAAAAAGATCAATATTGACATATTGGCACCCTTACTTGATGAAGATTGAAAGACACGGCTAAGATTGAAACAGATCAACTCAAAAGGTTTCAATTCGTTATACATTTGAATTTGAGCTCATAGGAATGCCGTACTATTAAGAGGGATGCATCATGTTGATAGATAATCATTCATAAGTGCTCATACCAATCCATGCTGAGTTTTAAGTGTTTGAGAGACAAAACAGCTAACTTGCTTGTCGCTGGTCTGGCAGTATTGATACCGGACGTGTCCGATATGTGCCCAGCCTACTGGTAAAATTCTTTATGTTCTCGGGTTGGTTCGTCGGGAGTTCTCCGGCTAGAGTGACCTTCATGGTACTCCTCTAGGGCTGACATTCGCTGGGTCGCCCGTAGGCCCCTCAATGGAGAGTAGGACTCGAACGAGTCCGAACTTCGGTAAAACAAATATCGTGTCTCAATTCATATTTTATTTGATATTTGTGTTGCTACAGCTACTGTGCAGGTTATCTGTGTATCTTGTCATCTCTAGTAGGTACCTGCAGTTTGGTTTGAAGATAGAAATCGAAAGGAGCAAGTTTGGGGCTGTTCCACTGAAACGTGTATATCGGGCATGTCCGGTATACCTACCGGACTACGTCCGGTATATCTACCGGACACGTCCAGTATTGATTACTGTGTTAGGCTGTTCTGCAGAACACATGTATACCGGACCGTCCGATATAAGAGCTCAGTGCTGAATTTATTTAATCCGTGTGTTTAATTCTTGTGTTGCAGGCTCTAGGCTCCTAGGATTATTTAATATCTTTTATATACTCTATGGCTAACTTGTGAGGGGTGGTATTACTCTTAATTTGAAGTTTCTATTTTGAAAACTTCCCTTTACTAAATCGTTTCCACTTTTAAAGATATTAATTTTTAGAAACGTCTATTCATTCCCCTTCTAGACGGCATCCTAGGTCCTTTCATAAATTCCATAAATGAGCATTATGGTGGTTCTAGAGTGCGACTTCAAGACCAGTGTACGGTGGTCTTGTTCCCTGACGTCCTCAGCCATGTTTTGTAATGGCCAGTCTTGTATTACGTAAATTCTTGCATGCTGACCTCAAAAGGCATCAATTAACAAGTACAATACCATGTGGGAGGATAAAAAACCACATATAGCAAGCTTTTTCTTACAAATTTATGAGACCCGTACTTGACCTGAAATCGTGCTAAAGTGTCTCTTCGAGCTACCAATAAAAAATGGTGTATCAATTATCAAACATCAGCTAGACCTTTTTTTTTTTTGAAACGGTCCGCAGGATCTCTGCCGAACTTGTATTGATATAGAACACCAATTAAAATCACGTATAGCAAACTTTTCTACAACAAATTTATGTGACCGGTACTTGATCTAAAATCGTGCGAAAGTATCTCTAAAGGCCCACACCTACCTAAACCATTGTTCTGGCATTGATATTTTTCAGGAACAATCGAACATTGTTTCAGTCCAATTCTGTTGATAGACTTCGACCCTAGTTGTTCATATCAATTGGCCTTCCATCTTGATGATGGCTGGTATGTATCTCCGATCCCCCCTTTAAGGATCATTGTTCTTGTTAGAAATTTTCATTTATGATCATTTCAAGTCACCATATTTAGCCCATGATAACTCTTCAACCCATTTAAGTGATTACTCCCTCCGTTTCAAATTATAAGTCCCTTTGACTTCTTTGAATGCTTAGATTTTGCTATGTATCTAGACATACATTATATTTAGATACAAATTGATGTAAAAAAAAAATCAAAGCGACTTATAATTTGAACGGAGGGAATAGATCTCAATGAGTTTCTTCTATGCACATCTCATGTTAGGTCTGGAGTCCTGAATGTTAACAACCTCAATGTGACTCACCTTCAGTGCCCTCCTCCTGCTTGGTTGTAAGTATCCTGCTAAGTATGCCTGTTCTGAGGTACTCTTCCTTTTCTCTTACTAGGGAGAGCACGGACTTGGTTGTTCTGAGGTACTCTTCCTTTTCTCTTACTAGGGAGAGCACGGACTTGGTGCGGCAAGACCAGTTAAGAAAGCCAACCTGGCTGCCGATATCTTCGGTAAGAATATTACAGAGTAGACTAAACTATAGTACCTGCAAAAAGTTTTTATGAATGCTGAATGATGCATTCCTGTTTACTGTTGAGAAGTTGCCTGGATGTTAACGAATTTGTCCAGATTTATGCAGTTGGGTCTTCATCATATGATGGTATTTATCTACTGGACTTTCATCCAGATACGAGCTCTGCATGCCATGTGGACTACAAGTAAGCTGCTCTACCCTTTGTTTTGGTTTGTTTTCTGGAGACATACCTAAAGAAATTCCAGACTTCTGGTTATTTATCTATTGATTTTTTCCTTTTTTTTATTTTGCCCATTTATCGTATGATATTTATTCTCTTTTTCCCACTTGTTTTCCACATTTCAGAGAGGAAACAAGAGTCTCCGACGAAAATCAACCTGCAGAAAACAAGTTTGTTCCTTCATCCCAAAGGGTGCTTTCTAGTGCAGCCAATCAAATCAGTCATACCATAATTCCCAATACACAGGTTGAGGTTGGTTTCGTTCTGTGGTCTCATACATAATAATTCCTGCAAGTGAGAATGAAAATATGTGTATGCTGAATGATATCCTATCTTAACTTCTTGTATGGAAATATGGAATTGGAGAATTTTATTTATTTTGTTAAGCATCAGATACCTCCACGCAACATCACCAATTGTGCATTTGCAGAATCACAATGGTGTTTGTTCATCGCCATTGTGCAATAAAGAATTACTGGCCACTGTTATCTGCGCTTCGCTGCGGGTGATGTGCTTGGTATAGGAAATCTTGGGAAATACGGTAAGAGGAGATCATATGTCTAATATATTTTCTCATTGCGTTGGTACGAAAAGTTGATCTATTTGGTACATTAAATGTTGAGAAAATATGAGAAGGAAAAGTAACATGTTTTTTTTTCTCATTACAGTGTTGTAAAAGAACATAGAGGTTGGTTGTCATTACATGATGTCTATTGTAGGCTAGCAAATAATCAATACCACGTTAGTGTAAACAAGTGTTTGATGGAGTTGGACTCAAGGAACTAACACACTTAGATTCAAAGCACAACATTTGGTGGGATTACATTATAGGTGGGAAGAGTAAAAACTACAACACAAGTACATGTCCTGACGCGAGGGTATACAAAAGCATGAATCAGGATTCACTCCCCTTAGACGAAAGGACGTCTACATAAAACTATTGAAGTGGGGGGCTCAAACAACTAACTCTGCTAGAGCCAAAGCATTACATTGTGTGGGATTACATAATAGGTGGAAAATGTAAGCACTACAATACATGTACATATCCTTCTGTTCATAACAACTTTTAAGGGTCTAGCTTCGGACCGTATTAGCTTCATTCCTTGAGGGGGCGTTGTGTCCACTTAGATCATGCTTCGGAGCTTGAGAAATCCTTCACGAGGATGGCATCAGAGAAGGCACCATCCCCTGGCGGTGGTCGAGTGGGAGGATTTCTTATCCATCAACTGACCCTATCTCAGAAATCACCTAGGAGGCATTCGTTGGGGGAGGCGTGGGGGGGGGGGGGGCACGTCCACAATCATCGCTTGGTTTTTTTCCATGGCTGCAATTGGGATTCCATCTAGTATGGGGCACTCCCTCTCTTCCAAAGTGAGGGTCCTTCTCTTGGCCCTAGTGATACGGTAGAAATCCTTCAGCTATTGAGTGTGCCGATCTTCGGCTTGCTTGAAGGCTTCAATTGCTGCAGCATCATGACTCTCTGCTCTAGCTAGTTGCTTGTGCCTTAGCCTCCACAAGTTGCACTTCGAGGTTCTGATCTACTTCTCGGCCTCCTCTGCTCTATGAATGTGCTTCCTCAAATCAGTGGCCTACCTGTTATACTGCTTATCTAGGGAAAGAAAGTAGTTAGACATGAACACCATAGTTGGGTCACCTTCCTGTAATTCGGCCCCCTTGAGGGTCCTCATCCGAGCTACCCACACAGGGCTGCTCCTTACTAAAGGGGAAGAATCTCATGGGTGTACGACATATTTGCCTCTCATAAATCTGGCATAGGTACTCAAAGCCTTGAGAGTGGCAACGAGGTAAGTGTCCTTGAATCGAAACCCTGTAGTAGACACCACCCATGGCATTATGTCAGGGAAATCCTTACTTGCTCTGACATAGATGATCACCTCACACCGCTTTGTGCCATACTCTTCATATTCCCTGCCAACATATTCTAGGTGGTCCAATATACCTAGCCCGGTCATGGTTGCATATAGAAGCTTTGGTAAACCAGGCTTGTAGTGTTCCAGCCTTCGTCCGCCATCTGCAAGGAAAGGAAGGGGACATCATGTTTGGAAAATATAGGAGAGGGTAAGATTTTTATAAAGATGTTTATACCTTGGTCACCTTGATAAGGCCAACAGTGAAGAGGAAGGGCGTCATAGCAGGTGGATTCCTTTATGGGAGCAAACAAAGGGGGGAGAGCGATGAGGCTTAATGGAAAGGTAGTCCAGTTAGGTCATGCTTCACAGCTTGAGGAATACATCTCTCGGCACCACATTTTATAGCTAGAGGAATGCCACTCTATCTAGTAACTCAAGAACCTTTTTTAATGTGGGGGGCCATCGCATCATTGTGTGTAGCGTCGTAAAGTGGGATGGGCAGTGGTGAGGTGACATATTGTGGTGGTGGTAAGTTGGTCACCTAAGGGGCATGCTCCATTATTCATGGGCATGCATAGGACTTTGTCTAGGCATTTAAGGGGCTATTCGTCCCCGTCTTTCCATGCAAGGGAGGTAAGGCTACCTGCTGTAGGTCCCTCTTACAAGGGAACACCATTGTTGTGTCGTCACGTCACTGTCACCCAGAACACTAAAGTTGTGACCATGAACTGTGCACCATGCCTAGGGTCACGAGCTAACGGATGCATCCTTATGTTGCCAACCCTTTTGAATGCGTGCACCGACCATATGCCCTACTACCAGTAGTATGCCTATAAAGACAACATGACTTGTAGGCAAATGAGCCTATAGTTACAATGGGAATGAAGAACCTAGGAAGCGAAAGTATACAAAAATGAAAAGAAGATGATTATGACATTCTCGAACTACATAAAAGTATTAAGGGTAGCCCCAACAGAAGCATACAAAAATCGATGTCCTCGATAAAAAGTTGAGTTTGATGTAAAAATGACAAGGACAAATCACCGGACTCCCCAACACAAGGTAATATTCTTTGTGACATGGCCCACACTAGGCTCACGTTATGGTTACTGAGAAAAGATCTATTGGAGCTTTTATGCGCTACTGCAATGCATGGTACAATAGTGCCTTGAACCCTTTTCTAATGGAGCATCCATGTCTTTCGCGGGCTGATCTGGCCCCCCTAGCGCATTTGGATGGGCTAGGCGTGCCTATAGTGAAGACAATGTCTGTTTGGGTGTATTAAGGGGCTTGTATGATGATGGTCGCCCTATATAGGATAGGCGCGTTCGATGCTTCATGGACACGCCTTTTGTTGCCTAGTTGGCAACAAGGCGACGACACGTCCTGTGGTCCATGGTCTTGCCTTTAGCGGCAATGTGGTGACAACATGGTGATGGCAGTCTTGTAGATGTCGATATACCATCTATTTATCCTCCTATTATGCTATTACATGCATGTATTAATCTATGAACCATATAGTTGGCAATATTAAGTAGATTTGAAAATGTGTGCGTCTATACCATGCCTAGCTTGGGAGCGCTAGGTTAACAGGGCTCGTAGCGCTAAACCTTCCTCCTCTGCTCCACCACACCGTCTACTCTTCCTACACTGTGGGCTGGTAGACCTAAGGTTTATAGGGCCATAAGCACTTTCCCCTTCATCACTCCAGTCCAACCTCCCTCACCTCCATCGGACCAAACTACATCTCCTAGACATTGTCGATTAAACCGGTGATAATCATGGGTGCCACTGGCACGGGCAAGACGAAGCTATCAATTGATATATCCAAGGTGATTGGTGGTGAAGTGGTAAATGCTGACAAGATGCAAATATATGCTGGTCTCGACATCGCAACTAACAAGATCCGACCAAGTGATCAAGGAGGTATTCCTCATCACTTATTTGGGGTTATTTCATCAATTGCAGATGACTTGTCTGTACCTTCCTTTCAATCTATGGCAACAAGTACTGCAAAGTCTATTACAAGACGGGGCAGAGTTCTAGTTCTAGTATGTGGGTCAAACTCGTTCATGCATGGATTTCTTGTTGACCGCCTTGATCCCTCCCTTGGTACCCTTTTTCTATACTATAAGCCAAATCTAGGGTTCCGAAGTTGCCTACTCTGGCTCATGACCATGAGTTGGTTCTTAATGAGTATTTGAGTCGCCTGTATTGATGATATGGTTCGTGCTGGCTTAATCGATGAACTAAAAGAGTATTTTGATACTACGTCGATTCACATGACTAGGAACCACACTAGGCTAGATAAGGCAATCGGTGTGCCGGAACTAAGAGAATATTTTTTGGGGGTGCGGGAGTCTTTCTGATTCCATATATGAGATGAAAGCAAATACAAAAGCCCTTGCAAAAGAGCAAACTGCGAAAATTCGCCATATTGCTGGTGCTTGGGATTGGCCTGTGTCCTAGATGCTACAAAATCTATACATGCCCATCTAAGTGGAGGAGACCATATTATGGAGGACATAGCATGAGAATGCTATGTGAGGTCTACTGCAGTTGATATTGTGAACAAGTTTTTACATAGCTAGTCATGCTGAGTATGTGTGTGAGTTCCTGTCAGTAATAAGTAATTAAAGTTCGAATAGACTGCACTTTTAGTGTCTAAGAGTGCTACCATGGTGGTTGTAATATGGAATATTAGTTTCCACCATCTCGGACGTGTGTTAGCATTCTATGTGGAACCCTTTTATGTGCTAGTACTTAAACCATATATATGTGGTAATGATAATGCATTTGTATGGTTATATGCTTATTAGCACCATGCCCTCCCATACTCGGTTTTCGAAGCAAGGTACACAAATTTGTCGTGCGCCGTATTAGTTGAATTTAGCCCGGTGTACCGTTAAACATGCTTTGATTTAATCGCTACTAACTCATTCACAGACTTATCCACATTTTTAGGCCATAGGACCCATCCACAACTTGACTACGCGTGACCCACTGACCTACCTAAAACTTTGGCACCGGATAACCCTTCAACGCAAGGGGAGTCTCTTTTTTTTACATATTGCAGTACCTTTGTTCTAAGTCCAATATTACGATCTTGTACCATTATTTTAAGTTTTTTGTTTCACAATTTATGGGATATGTATTATGAAAACATTGCTCGTTGTGAACCTAGAAATATATTACCTCCATCTCATAAAAAAATCAATTCCCACATTCACCAAATAAATAGCAGCACAAATCTCTATAATTGTTTGGGGACCAAATGTTTAAAGATACAAATGTTTGGCTAACAAATCTAGGGGTGCACGTACAGCTGCAACTGGGTGCTCTCAAGCATATCCCACTTCTTTAGGGAAAAATTTAGCACGTATACACATATATAGCATTGTAGAGCTAAGTTACTCTTTTTTTCCCTGATGAGAATGCAGACCTAAGATTGTACACTGCTGCCAGCATTGCATTGATCAAAGTAGCCCACAAACAAACGCGGCTTATTGCCATCCAGCCCAGCAGCAACTCCCGAGGGCCCAGAAAATGCAAGCAGCAACGTGCTAGCTGCTACTTCCTCGACTGCATCAAGCATCTTTCATGGGCGGACTGCCGCTGGCACCTACCCTCCTCTCTCTCCCTCCCTCCTTCCCTCTTCTTCCTCTCCAATCAGATCCCCACTCACCTTGGGGCTTTTTGAATTCGATCATTATGAAAAGTGGGTTTCGGTGATTTGCCATCCTGTAACGGGGCTTCGTCACCCAGCCATTACGAAACACGACCCATCCACGAGAATGCCATCCGATGACTTTGGGACCCTTTTTCTTCCTCTTCTGCCCCTGTCCCTTTCCTCTTTTTTTCACCGGTGCTCGCACGGACGGAACTGAAGGGGCGCAGAAACGGATCGAGGTCGGCTGCTGCTGCTTCGCCGCTTCGGCGAGGTTTGTCGGCCATCTCCGACGTCCCCTTGCGGAAACCGTCACCGCGGAGAGGTAGATCTCGTCATCCTCTACATCCGGCACATCCCTTCGTTTCAGCGAATCCGTGCCCGTTTCATTGTTTCCCCAGTCCCATCTCTTTTTTCTCCAGCGAACTCACCATGGAAGCCCTTTCTTATTGTTTGCAGCAAGCTTCGGCCGGCCCTTCCTCTCATGTTCTGCACCCCTGGCCCGTGGCCCAGCGCCGTGCTTGACCCCGCCGACCCACGTGGCCCGTGCGCGTTGTGCCCCGGCCCCCTATCCTTCGCGCACGAGCGGCAGGCATGGCCGCCGCCTGCTGTCTATTCGGCCTAGCCAGCCACCGCTGGTGCCTTGTGGCGCGCGTGCGCGGCTGCCAGCCACCTGCGCCCGAGGCCCTGCCCCGCGTTGAGTTCCCCCTCCGCGAGCAGCAGCAGCAACCTGCCATGGCCACGTAGGTACTGAAAGCAACCTGCTTCACCGGTGCCTCGCTCGGTGCTCGGCGAAGCAGTAGCAGCCGACCTCGATCCGTTTCTGCGCCCTTGCGAGCACCGGTGAAAGAAAGAGAAAAGGGACAGGGGCAGAAGAGGAAGAAAAGGGTCCCAAAGTCATGGGATGGCATTCTCACTTATAGATTGTGTTTCGTAATGGCTGGGTGGTAAAGCCCTGTTGCGGAATGACAAATCACCGAAGCTAACTTTCCATAATGGTCGAATTCAAAAAAGCCCCTCACCTTGAATCCGGATTATCTCCAAATCCACTCCACATCTGTGATTGAATCCGGATTATCTCCAAATCCACTCCACATCTGTGATTGATACATACTCGTTTGATCTACCGATGCATCATCCCCTTCCCTCTCCTTCCCTTCCCACAGCTCCAATCCAGATCCACCACAAACTGAGCCACTAGGGTAAGTTCTTGCGAGCATCCCCGAGGCCCCCTCCCTCTGCTCCTCCGGCGAGCTCGCCGGTGGTGAGGGGGAGGGGGCTGCCCCCGCCACCCCTCTCTCCTCCTAGCTTGCACAAGTTTTAGTTTACACAGTTGTGGAATAGTTGCATGAATGGATGCAGCATCGAGACCAATGGTTCCTCCTCTCTTTTCTTCTCATGGTGGTCAGCTCCTCCGCTGACTTGGCGGCGATGCTGGTACTTGGTCATCGCGTCCTGGGGAGGCTCCGGCTATTAGGTCGGTGTTCCCTTCACCTGTGGCACCAGCATCATGGATGCCACGGACTCCATCGTTGGCTGCGCATCCGCCGTCGCCGGCTGTGCATCCGCCGTCACCGACACCACCGGTGGCAGTGGCATGGCAGCCATGGTGAGGATGGCAAGGCCCATAAAAAAAGCCGTGGAAAACGAGCTGGGGGCATGCGCACGAGACAGTTGGCTGTGCATCCGTCTTGCTCGCATCCAGCAGTGACAGCTCCCCCGTCCTCAAGGATGGCAGCATCACCTCCGCCTATGGAGGCGTTGGGGACATGAGCACCTAAAGCCACGCCAACTCCGATTCCATCCCCGTCCAAGACGCTGGATCCCCTTGCACCACAGCAGGTTCCAATGTCGTCTCCGCCCTCGGATTGCGCTCCGTCCCTGCCGATTCCATTGCCAAGGGGAGGGGGCATCCTGCTGGCCGACTGATCTGCCAACCGAGGCAGCCCCACCAGGCAGGCGTTGTCGCGTGCGTCCGGTTAGCCGGAGCGCTCGTCAGCAGGGCTGCTCCGGTCGTGTCCATCGCCTGCATCGTGTCTTTCAGTTGAGGTCATGACATAGAGGTGAGTGTTTGCGTCGAGGTTCCTGAGGTTGGCTCCGTCCATGGGTTCGATGGGCTACTATGGCTGCTGGTGGTGTTATGGTCCGGCGGCGGCGCCGACCGCCATGCTGCTGCTCTCCGGATGCCGGGCTTCCTTGGGAAACGGCACTGTTGAGCCTGCAGTGCCCCTCGATGCTTCCGTGGGTGGGGCCCTCCGTGTGAACCTTAGGCCCGTTTAGATCCATTTTTTTTTATTTTGGCTACTGTAGCACTTTCGTTTTTATTTAGCGATTAGTGTCTAATTATGGACTAATTAGGTTCGAAAGGTTCGTCTCACGATTTCTCACTCAACTGTGCAATTAGTTTTTTTTTTCGTCTACATTTAGTACTCCATGCATGTGCCGCAAGATTCGATATGACGGGTACTATGCAAAAAAAAATTTGTCTTTTGGATGACATCTAAATGGGGGCCTTAATTGCCTTTTTGTCAAGGGCGGCGGCACCTGTTCACACGGGTGCAACAAGGCTTGTCCAGAAAGGGTCTGTTTGGTTCGTATAGCAGTAGAGCCTGGCTCGTATCTAAGAGTCAGGCTCACATGGGACAGGCTGAGCACATGCAACGCTGTCATGTTTGGTTGAGTGTATCTACTCAAGCTGGCTGAGAAGAGATGGTGTTTAGTTGCCTGTACGAAGATATACTGCATGGGATAAAAATATTATAAGGTTATGATTATGATTTTTATTTTGTACAAATACACTCTTAAAGTTCTTATTTTATCTAATTATGTCTTAAACATCTTTAAAATAAATTAATATCACTTGATATTTACTAATCATGCACTAATACATCATTAGTCAAGTAAATAGCTGCACCGAGCGAGCCTGGCCCAGCAGAAACGGCCGATTCGGGCGTTTCCCGCGAACCAGGCCCGACGGCACTTCCTGCATGCGGCCAGCCAGGCTCCGACGCTCCTCCAGCCAACCAAACGCTCCGACTCTGCACCCCACGATGCATGTTCGTTCGGAACCAACGAACCAAACACGCCCAAAGACTCGCCTTCCGTGTCTTCTACTGTGGCATGTGCTCTCATGTGTCCAATGTGCTAGGTCTGGCAGGTTCTTGCGTTCTTTTGCAGTTTCTTTTGGATCAAGAAGTTACACTTCAAAACTCCTTTCTTGTGAGGCTTCGGTTCAGACTTCACTCCAATGTCGCGTGCTGCGAGGAGAGAGTTACGTGCTGCGAGGAGAGAGCGTCGAGGGTACTGCCAGTCTCCGGCCCCCTCCCCCTTCGTCTCCGGCGTCTTCGCCGGCGGTAGGCGAGGTGGGCCGGTCCCCAGTTCTTCTGTTCATATTAGTTAGTGTTCAGTTATAGTGCCCGGATGTGTTGCCCTCGTTCATGGCTGCAGCCTGGAGCTCCTGGCCAGAGTTGCTCGTGTCGTCGTCGGCTGTGTGGTCATCATCAGCCTCTTCGCCCTCAACTAGCTCCAGCTCCAGTCCATGCGCGGGAATCAATAAAAGAAGGGATGGGTGTTCATCCATCGCTGCTGTCGTCGGTCAGAGAGGCGTCGTGTCCTTTGCTGATGCCTCGGTTTCGTTTTCCTCAACGCTGCGAGCAGTTGCTCGTGGTCGCAGCTTTGCTCGTAGCTGCTGCCGCGGGATCACGGAGGTCGTCGCCCGCAAGGTCGTCGTCGGCGTCGTTACAAGCTTCTGCGGCAGCACCTCCGGCTCCAGCCAATCCTGCTCGCCGTTGCAGGCGACTCCGGTCGAACCGTCGATCGGCGGCTCAGGATACGTGGCAGCAATGGGCCCCACTGTGCTGCACACACGTTGCTCAATCATGGCCCTACGTTCTGCATGGGGTCCTCGGGGTGGCACGCGTCTTCTGCGCTGGAAGCGCAAGGCCACTCGAACTTCGGCCCTGTTTGGTACAGGATCTCCTAAAATTCTAGGTCACATTGAAGGCTTAGACACGAGTATTAAATATAGACTAATTACGAAACTAATTACACAACTTATGATTAATTTACAAGACAAATCTTTTAAGCCTAATTAGTCTATGATTTGACAACGTAATGCTACAGTAACATGTGCTAATGACTATATTAATTAGGCTTTAAAAAACCATCTCGTAAATTAGTCTCTATCTATGTAATTGGTTTTATAATTAATCTATATTTAATACTTTTTATTAGTATCTACATATTTAATGTGACATAAATTTTAGGAGCGCCTAAAGAACCAAACACCCCTTTCATTAGGTTCACACGTGTGTAGCACGGACCGAGTATTATACTTTTCTTTGTTCTGCTCCTCTGTTTTCTTGCAGACATAGAAGTGGCAATGCATGTACACGTGTTCAGGTTGACCGCCGACGATCATCGATGCCGGTCTTCGGATTTGACATTGGCATATGCAAAACCAATATCTTGAGCTCGGTGAAGCCTCTATCCTATCTACGGCTCAAGACTACTTATCCTCAAAGACACAGGCCGATCAGACAGTCGAGCAAGCACCGGCTGTGCTATCGGAGTGCGAGAATGAGGACCTTCGATGCTTCTACCGTGGCCACTTCTCGTGGACCCCTGCGCCCCTGACAAAAATCACCTATGTCTACAGAAGCAGATCAGGGAGTAGCTTTTACTTGTTTGTGCTCTGTAATATGGGAATTCGGTTCCCACACTATTGCACTATGTTTTAGCGTTATATATTAAAAGTTGTTGTAGTAAAAAAAACTAGTAATCGACATGGAAGTGGTGTAGTTTCTCCAAGCATTCGGGTTGATCGCCATCTGTTGCTGGTCCTCAGATTTAACAATTGGAGAGATGAAGCCAATCTCTTGTGTCCGGTGAAGCTCAATCAACATCTACGACTCAAGACTATTAATCCTCGAGGACACAGGACCGGTCAGACAGCAGAGGGGAGCACTGACTGTTCCATCAGAGTGTGATAATGAGGATCCCTGGTGTCATCAGCGTGGCTAGTTCTCTTTTCAGGCCTGACGCCCTTGACGAAGACGCCTCCTATGTCCTTTTACAGCGAAAGTGCAAGTTCATGCCTCTAGGACCGCTCCGCTCCTTTGTTTGGGAATGCCTCTGTTTGAGTCACTGTGATGACACCTTATTCGTAGTCTTAGTGCCACATGTGTGTCTATTGGGACTAGTTATCCCAAGCCTTTGTAATCTAGTTTCTTTGTCTTAGTTAATATATTTGGAGTTATTATAAAAAAACTCCCGAAGGCCCAGCGCGTTAGTGCATCACCAAATCCCACCACATCCTTCTCAATCGAGAATAAACACAACATCCCCACTGCGATAATCCGGCTGTCGACCCCATCCTGACCCAAGCACACCACCATCGTGAAACCCAAGCCAAAACCCAAACTCCCAAAGTCCAAGGCGAAGCTCAAGCCTGTAGTAGCCGCCTGCACCGTCGTCGCTTCACCGCCTCCCATCCCCTCCGTTGCGCTCTCCGATGTACACAGGTCTCAGTCTCGTGCATCGCTGCTGCTCCCGCACTTGTCGCCCCCACCAGCACCATCTCTTCATCCTTCTTCCACCGTATCATCCTAGTCGCGTAATCCCTCCGATCCTGCTGTCGCCTTCAGTGCTTCGACCTCCGCACCCAATCCGACTCCCAACGAGATAGCAACCGCAGCAGTAGCGTAGTGCCCTATGCCGGACACCCTACCACAGACTAGGTCCAAGTGGTTGCATCCCGTCCCCAACATTGCTGTGCGCCGAAGCGCCGCTACACCCATTTGCCCGGAACCCTAGCGTCACTCGGCTCTGATGGTCCGATAGTCCTCCATCTGGCCTCGGCCTCCACCGACACCGCCTAGGACCACGGCCTTGATCGGCCGCCCACGGCCAGCTGGCAGTCCATCTAGTGCATGACCTCTACCAGCACGGTGGCAGCCCAGAATGCCATGATAAACTTTCTCTCCTTGTCATTGCAGGGTCAAATTAACGAGCACGTCTCGGAAAGGAATATATAGGATGGACTAACCCTGTGTTGAAGCCAGGCAGATCTTCAGCTCCATCGAGCAGACCCTTCTGGCTTGCTATGTGCCCGACACAATTGACATACTTTTGTGCCGACACATGTTCGGACACACCTGGTGGGACCCCACAATCGTCATGGCAGCTTACAACGACAATGACATCTTTATGGTACCTTATGAAGACCTACCTGATGGAGATAAAGATGTCATCAAGCAAAGCTATAGAAGAAATTTTTAGAACAAGTGTTTATTGTCCTATACCAAGACACATGACAATACAATTGTTCAGAAATATCCACTACCAAGAGTTCTGTTGCATTGGCAGACAGATGCAAATGAAGCTGAAGACAGACGTTTCTTCATGGAAGATGTAAACAAATCTGTTCATGATGCCATATCGAACCATAATGAAGTTTTCTTGAACACGTTCCACAACACCATGAAAGAGGTGTTTCATGGGTTTCCTAGTTGATCAGGTTGGGCCTGACTTATTACAACATTCCACATCCGTCGATTCAGGGGACTAATCAAACCGGTACTAGCCATCAAGAAGCGGCATCAGCTGGTAATAATGATGTCTAGGTAATTCAGAGTTCATCTAAGCAAGTTCAAGGTGCTACTACTAATCAGATACAGTATAATCCTAGGTCGTCAGTACAACATGTGCAACAGCCGGTGGGGCAAGCTCGGAATCAAATGGTCAATTTTGGCACATCAGGCCAGATACAATCGTCGGCTCAAAAAATAGCGTCATCAGTTCAAAGGATTCATAGAGATATATATCCTAACATTTACAACCAGAGACTTCAAGCAGTAAACTAGCAGAGGACCTAGCAGATGGAGATTCCACAAGGGTATCATTATAACACAGATTACAACACCCTTCATATGATTCTAAATCTAAGGTATCAAGGTACTCGAAATTTTAATCCACAGATGGGTCAGCAATTGCAGAGAGATTCAAATTCAAATGTTGATGAGTTGTTTCTTAGAGTGATCAAGATGATGAAGAATCAGTTTGGTTTGAAGCCAAAAGAGCAGACCTTTTGTATAAATGCTCATATCTAGAATGGTATGATTTGGTCACTCTCTCAGTGAATTACAGGCTCTCGGAGTTTGCTGGCCAAGATAGCACAAGCACAATAGAACATGTCAGTCGGTATCTTACACAGTTGGGCGAAGCATCCATTGAAGAGGCCCATCGAGTTTGCTTCTTCCCCTTATCTCTGTCAGGGCCAGCCTTCACTTGGTTTTCATCACTGCCAGTTAACTCTATTACCAATTGGACTGACCTAGAGAAAAAGTTTCATACATATTTTTATACTAGGACTAGAGAAAAGAAGATTACCGATTTGACAACTATGAGGAAGAGAACTAATGAATTGGGCACTGAGTTTCTTCAAAGATTTTGAGAAACAAAAAATATGTGCTTCTCACTGAACTTGACTGATGATAAACTAGCTTCTTTGGCCGTTTAAGGAATGTTGCCAACATGGAGAGAGAAGCTATTGGGATAAGAATTTAACAACTTGGGTCAATTAGCTCGACGAGTGGCGATGCTCAATAACCAATTTTAGAATATACGTAGAGATACCTGATTCTAGAAAAGTACCACAATAGCCGAAGCCTATAATCCATATTCAGTCGATGACTGCTATGAGGACGATGAGGAAGAAGTTGCCATGGCTGAATGGAATTGGGGTAAGAAGATAGTAATGGTGCCAAATCCTTGGGGAAGAGGAGTCGAAGAGAGCTATGAGTTTGACGTCACAAAATCAGATAAACTCTTTGATTTCTTGCTTGAGAAGGGGCAGATCAAGTTGCCCAATAATCATGTTATGTTGTCCCCTGACTAGTTAAAGAATAAGAAGTTCTATAAATTCCATAATGCTACTTCTTATTCTACTAATGAATGCAGAGTTTTTCGACAGCATATACAGAGGGCCATTTAGCAAAGAAGGCTCAAATTCGATACGCCTTGGAAGATGAAAGTTGATGATAATCCTTTCCTAGGAGATCAAAACATGGTCGATGCTAGGCTGCTCAAAGGGAAGACTAAGATCCTAACATCAACCAAATCAGGAGAAACTAGAATAGTCGATCTTGAGATGCAAATATTGGCTGATGAATACAGAAAAATTAGAAGGCATCATGACCAACAAAAGAGCTGATATAAGTAAGGAGAAACATCAAAGGATGGGACAACAAAGCCGCGTGTTATATCTTGAATTTTGTTAAATAAATGGCAGTGGCAGAAGGAAAAGGATTATCAACATTGGTTAGAAGAGCAAGGATATCAGCGTCAATAGGAGAAAGGGAGGTATGAAAGAAAACAAGCTGAATCACATTGGAATTGTCCTTTCTTCAGACATTACTAGAACGAAGGTTTGAAATTGCCTACAAGAAATAACTGTCCAGAATGCAGCAAGCAATATTGGGAGTTTAGGCAATCTCAAGCCAACCGCCGATCTATCTATGCTCAAGATGAGTATCATCGTAATAACATGGATCAGCGACTAAAAAATAGAAATGTTCATGATCAGCTAGGAAAGCGAGTTATTGATCAAAACTGGGCTGATTGTGTGGAGGAAAGTAATGAGGAAGAATATGTCTAGCAGGAAGGCCAATGGTGCCCAGGAGGTTTAACAAGAAGCTAGAAAAGAAGAGTGCAACACCTAAGGAATAGAGAGCTAGAACAGGCTCAAGTATCTGGTTGACCTCAAGTGTGGCGTGCTAAGCAAACAACCGATAGAGGGCAGCCATCGACTAATATTCAAATGGTTTTTCTATTACCGTCAGAATTTAGAGCTCTAGCAGATCAAGAAGTTTATTCAGATTTTGATGAATCAGAGTATGAAGAAATATTTGCCAAGTTGACAGTTATACAACAAACTATATTCGATAAGCCAGTCAAGCATCAGCACTTAAAGGCTTTATATGTAAAATGTTTTGTTGATGGGAAGCCGTTGAACAAGATGTTGGTGGATGGAGGTGCTTCTGTCAATCTTATGCCTTACACCACTTTTTGTAAACTTGGCAAGGGACTAGGAGATTTGATTGAGACTAACATGATGCTTAAGGATTTTGGGGGTAATGCATCTAAGACCCGGGCGGCAATAAACGTTGAACTAACAATTGGGAGTAAAACTTTGCTCACCACATTCTTCACCATCGATGGAAAAGGGTCATACAGTTTACTCTTTGGTCATGATTGGATTCATGCAAACTATTGTGTGCCATCAACCATGCACCAGTGTTTGATTGAATGGCATGGAGATGATGTCGAGCTGGTTCGCGCTAATGAATCTGTGAGTATCGCAATAGTCGATCTAGTATTTTGGAAGCTAGAAGACTTTGAGTGCTTTTTTGGCAAGTTATGGGAATGAGGCTTCATTAAAATCAATAATGAAAGCCAACAACTGATCCAAGTAGTCGACTTTAAAAATTTGTTTTAATGGATAATCATGGCTTCGCGTTGGCTGGTGGATTAAGGGAAATTAACATTGGTCATGAAGATAAGCCTATACCAACGTGTGTAAGCGCTAAATCGGATCCTAAGTACAAGCCAGAGTTCATAAATTCATTAGAGGTTGTTCTGCTTAATGAGATGCTTGGCCTAGATCAATCAATTGTTTAAATTTTGATCTAAAGAGTTCTGACGCAACTTGTCAAGAAGTGGTCAATGGAAAATGTTTGAAGAGATATTATCCTAGCATTTAAGATTGACACTCAACAGCTAATAGGTTCAGCTCTAACAGCCGGTACCAGGAGGGTATCACCTCTAGTTCAAACAATAAAAATCTTTGAAGATGTAAAAGTCAATACGATATGTATCGCCTCTAGAAGAAAAGCAGAAACAAAGATAATCATGACCTATACAAGGACATTGCACTGAGACACGGTCATGGAAGAGTAGAAGATTTTATTCATTAGTTTGCCCTAAATACAAACTAATTGAAGACCTTCTTCACCACATCCTGAGCGGATGTGATGTCCACAATGGCCTCCGCTGCAACGACAAACTCTTCAATCAAATCCTCATGCTCCTCAGGGCCATCACCCATCAGGAAGCCGATCTCCATGGTGTGGAGCTCATGCCCGGTCTAGACCTGCGTTGCGGCCAGCGCCACCGATGCGCCATAACAAACACCATAGAGGGCAATCTCCTAGATGTGGACCGGAATGTCATGAAGACGAGCATTGATGAGGGGGCCCCGAGCATTGATGGCATCCACTGTTGCATTCACCGCCAGTTGAAGAGACTCCAACTGCACCGTCAGGGCTGGCAATCACAGAGACATCAGAGCTATCAATATAAAGACAATGCAAATCAGAATAAAAGTGTTCCTGAGATTCATCTTACCTGCCACCCTAGCGTCGAACTCAGCCAGCCGTGCCCGAGTGGCACTGGTGAAAGGTCCTAATGGCGAGAGGGGGGTGAATAGCCTATTAAAAATTTCTACAACAACACTTAACAAAACAGTTAGACAATTATGAGGCAAAGCAAGTGTGCGCTAGCCTACTCAAAAGGCAAGCCACCTATCACAATTCTAGTTTAGATAGTGTCTATTCACACAATAGCTATGAACTACTCTATGTCAGTGTGCTCTCAAAGGCTAACTAAAGAGCCACACCAACCAAGCATGCAAGCTCTCACAACAAGCTACACTAAAGAGCTTGACAACTAGTTTGCGGTAATGTAAAGAGAGTGATCAAGAAGATTATACCGCTACGTAGATGAATGAACCAATCAATCACAAGGATGAATAACAATGAAGACCAATCACCTTAGAATCAATGATGAACACAATGATTTTTTACTGAGGTTCACTTGCTTGTCAGCAAGCTAGTCCTCATTATGGCGATTCACTCACTTGGAGGTTCACGCGCTAATTGACTTCACACGCCAAACCCTCAATAGGGTGCCGCATAACCAACACAAGATGAGGATCACACAAGCCATGAGCAATCCACTAGAGTACCTTTTGGCTCTCCGCCGAGGAAAGGTCTAGAACCCCTCACAATCACCATGATTGGAGCCGGAGACAATCACCACCCTCCGCTCAATGAACCTCGCTGCTCCAAGCCGTCTAGGTGGCGGCAACCACCAAGAGTAACAAGCGAAACCCTCAGCAAAACAAGAACAGCATGTGCCTCTAGATGCAAACACTCAAGCAATGCACTTGCATTCTCTCCCAATCTCACAAAGATGATGAATCAATGATGGAGACGAGTGGGAGGGCTTTGGCTAAGCTCACAAGGTTGCTATGTCAATGCAAATGGCCAAGAGAGTGAGCTTGAACATGGGGTGACTGGATGCTCTGGTCTGATCGACCAGGCTTAGGACCCAACGTCCGGTCGCTCGATGTCAGCCACATGTCACACTATGTTCAACAAGAGTCATCTGACCTCAATGGTCATCTATTGACCGGTGCTAACGCATGACTCGTGGTGGGAGGAGGACCTACCTACTGCGGGTGTAGTCGAGCATGTCGAGCGATCTGAGGGGCGGACCAGGGCACGTGTGCTGCGTGAGTCGCAGTCGGAGGATACTGCGCTTGTTGCTCCGGTCGAGGATTCCTGAGCCGGGGTCAGGATGACCCATAGGTCGGGCAGGAGCTGGTAGGGATGACTTTGCCCCCTGCCGAAGTAAAGGAGCGTGGGTCACATTCCAAGAGTGGTCCTCGACGCGCGGGCGCGTCGAGGTCGGGGTCGACCTTCAGAGTTGTGCCACTCGCCACCCGGTATGTCTTTCTCCATTTTCTTTTGGTTTTTCACTGGCTGAGCTTTTTGTTGGAGTGTGACTGACCCATACCTTCTATCAGTGGCTTGGGGATGCCGGGGATGAGTATTGCCTCGACTACCGTGCAGGAGACCTAGAAGCCTGTTCTACAGCATGTCGCGGCGGCAAGACCTTCCGTTCTAGGGATGGTGCCCTCTGGTTCGGCTGTTGAGGAGGCAACGGCTGTGGCATAGGTGTTAGTGGTGATCCCGGTGCCGATGGTGGTGGTGGCATCGGAGGTGACTCTTGCAATGGAGGTAAGGGAAACCGAGCTTCCTGCCTTGCCGGGTAGAGGGTCACACAGCTCGCCCTTGCCATCGGAGTCGAAGGCACCGAGGGAAGACATGGTCGGGCCAGGGTTGGGACGCCCAGCGGTGGCCCAGGTCAATGAGGGGTGGAGATCCCGTCTAACGATGAGGTGGATGTCCCAGCAAAGCCATCGGTGCCGTTGCAGCAACCCATTGGTGATGTCATGGCGGAGCCGTTGGTGCCGTTGCGGAGCCTGGCGGTGGTCCAGTCGGTGGCTAGGACCTCTGGTGGGCCGATGATGTCACCGTGGGACTTGGCGGTGGCACGGTTGGAGGCTGGGCCCTCTAGTGAAGTGCCGGAGGGTGACCCAGAGTGGCCCTACCCTAAGCACCCAACGAGCACACGGTTCATCCTTCAGGACTCCTAGGAGCGTTGGCTCTAGGACATCTTCGTAGGGCAAGGGCACATCATGGTATCAGAACTCACCAAGCTGACCACGCAGCTTGAAAGCACCCGGAAGCGGGCTTTGTTTGCCCGGCAGTTGGTTGAGGGCGACATGCAGCTCGTGGCAGAGGTGAGTTTCTGGTACTTGTCTTTTATCCCTTGAATCCCTTGTCGGTTGTTTTTAGTGTTCTTACCTTTCATAGGA
Source organism: Miscanthus floridulus (assembly GCF_019320115.1). Lineage (NCBI taxonomy): Eukaryota > Viridiplantae > Streptophyta > Magnoliopsida > Poales > Poaceae > Miscanthus > Miscanthus floridulus. Next base: position 44,938,474 of record NC_089594.1, on the reverse strand, counting down.
GATAAGGAAGATGTTGTCCCACAAGTCCCACTTCCTCTGGTCAGAGTACGCTCAGATGGCCAAGCTCGAGCGTCGGGCGGAGTCCACTTGCCACGAGTCCTAGGACCGAGCGGCCAAGGCGGCCGCGGCACGGGCGGAGGGGCAGCGTGTGGAGGAGCAGGCAACTGTGGCCAAGCAAGGGCTCGGGGCAGCAAGGGCCCGCTAGGCGGAGACTGAGGTGGAGCTGCAGGCGTCCCTAGCAAACACCGAGGTGGTGCTTTAGAAGGCTTTGGCGGCCCTTGATCCGGAGTGCGCTGCCCTGGAGTCAGTGAAGAAGGCCCTAGAGGTGGAGCGGAGGGCCCAGTCGGAGGCGGATCAAGAGATGCTCACGCTCTGGGGCTGGGTGATGGAGACAGAGGACGCGAGTGCCCAGCTACGTAAGTAGGTGGCCCAACTGCGTGAGCAGGTGGCTCGGCAAGCAGAGGATCTCTCCACCCTTGAGGCTTCTCACGTCAGTATGTCCCCTTTTTGTTTTTTGTTGTGTTGGCTTTTCCCTCAGCCTATTTATGAGCTCGTTGCTCTTCTCGCAGAGCTGGGCGGAAAAGTGGAGGTGCTGAAGCTAGACCTAGAGATGACCAAGGCGACGCTTGGTCGATGTATGGAGGAGCTGGCCAAGTCCTGTGAGGAGCATCGTGCTCTTGAGGGGGATCATGACCAGATCCGCAACATTGCCCAACATGTCTTTTCGGAGATCTTTGGGTCAGCGCTGAGCACCAGCGCACTCGTTGTCCAGCTGGCGGAGGTCCCAGGGGAGGTTTGAGATCTTATCAGATCTGGGCTATTCTATGGAGCGTCGGGGGTGCTGACCATGGTGGGGATGCACCATCTGCACCTGGACTTTGCCACCATATGTAGCGGATACGCTAAAGGCATGAACATGGCAGACATCCAGTCCATTGGGGAGAGCTTGCTGCTGCACGCGTGGTCGGTGGCAGACCAAGTCTCTGCCGAGTGGGTGATGGACATCCGTCATGAAGACCTAGCCAAAAGCGCGCGTGGAGAGGATGCTGTAGAGCTCTCAGATGGCGAGGAGCCTGGGTCGGAGGTGAATGTCGCCTCGATCTTGGCCGAGCCGGATGCCGTGCCATCAGGAAGTGAGCAGCCTACGCCTTCATCGGTTGCACCGTCGTCGGATGTCACCGGGCTGGCCCAGTAGCATGTGAAAATATAATAGTAGTTAGTAAATGTAGGAAGTTTCAGTTCGGGGGGGGGGGAACCCCTGTGTAAGATGTTTCGTGGTGTGTTTTAATGACTGCAATTGGTTTTTGTTCTTGTGATGGAGTCGCTCTGTTCGGGGAAGCTTGTTCCCTTTCGTTCCTTAGTTTTCCCTTAGCATAATTTTGTTTTAAATTTCTTTCTATCTCGTACCTACCCGTTTGTTCCGTAGGTCATGACTTTGCGAGCCTGGGGCATGGCCCACGAGGCTCGGCCGGTCGTAACCATAGGAAAAGGCAGGGTGCGATCAGTTAGAATGTTCTAAAGCAAAGTTACGTAAGGTAAAACAAAGGAACGAACTACCCCCTCATTAGGGTAGGAAGGAATTTCTCCATACAAAAACAAAAGAGTACTTAAGGTAAAAACAACAACAAAGGGGTAGTAGAGTCCCCTAGTGGAGCCCTCGAGCACCCCGAGCCAAAAAGTGTTCGGGTTGGGTGCTCTTATAGGAGCGTTCGCTAAGTAAGGTAAGACTGAAACTTAGGAAAAGAAGAAAAGACATAGCTGTTCTAAGGTCCTTGGAGAGAGCATCGTCGTCGTCCTTCAGTCGGTAGACTTCCGGTCTTATCACCTCAGTCGTCTGGATCCTCGCCCGCTATGGCCCCTTCTTCGGTCGTGGCCTCCTCGCCTTTTTCTTCCTTTAGGCTGCTAGCCTACCTCAGCAGGCACTTGAGGAGCTAGTAGTCCTTGTAGAGATGGTTGATGGGATAGTTGTGGTTGGTTCATGGGCTCTCCATGAGCTCATGAAAGTGGCCCGGAGGGTCTTGCCGGGGCTGAGTGCCCGCGTAATCTACCATGGCGGCCAACGTGGAGTTGGCGGTTGATGGCGATCCTTTCTATTCTTCTTTCCCCTCTATGTGGAGGGGCCCTCATCTTGATCCTGGCGCTTGGCCTTACCTTTGTCGTGGCCCCCGTTGAAGCGAGGCAGAAAAGACACTTGCAGGGGGTGTTGGACAAAGGCTCGTGGCTCTAGGCTGTCAGGGTTGGAACTCTGACCGACACTGCATGCGTCTTGGTTTAGCCCAAGCCACGCATAGATAGGCGGTTGGCACAGGGTGGTCATCAAGTCAAGACGAGGTGCGGTTGCGGCTTCCTGTGCCACAATCGGTGGTTGTGGCGATGACAGGGTGTAGTGCCCCATCTGCTGTGTCCCTGTTCCTTGGATGGGGAGTGAGGTCATGAGTCAGCGTCATGATATGGAGCACTCCGCTTGTTGAATGACGGCGGTCTCCAACAGTGCCTGGAGGTTGTGGTGGATTGCTCGTCCATGAGGGTTGTTCGGCTCGGGCAGGTCACGCAGGAGCATTACCGTGGCGGCAACGTTCTGACTGGCCCAAGCGAACTATGGGGGGTTGATCCCTCGAACCGGAGCATTGCGCTGGGGCTGATAGGCGTGACCCCGAGCGCCGCTCGCCGGTCTATGCGCACGGGGCGCAGTGTGGTGCGCTGAGCGCATTGGTGCAGTTGGTGGCTGATGCGGCCACTATCGTCGTAGATCCTCCCCGTGCTCACGTGTGAGCTCGGGGGTCCCCACGTGGGGGCCTGGCAGGGCATGGGTCCGAAAGGACTCCGTTACCCCTAGCGGCTGTTCCGGGGTGTCCGCCGCAGCGTACTCTAGGGACCGACGGTGGCTAGGTAGCATGTCGCCAATGCTGGAGCCGTCACTCCCAACATCGTCATCCATGATGTCGAGGAAATAGGTAGGAGCATAACTTGCCATCCCCATGAACTCAAACGTGAGAGGGTGCGGTACCAGCACCTTTTGGAGTCCCTAGGCATATGGCAGAGCGAGGTTTGAGCAGAGAGTTGCTCGAAATAAAGCGCAGATGCCGCGCCATCGAAGTCGTGCATCTCGGAGTCGATGGAGGACATCCCTCCGATGGGTGCCGGGTCACGAGCCTCCTCACGGAGGCAGAGTACACCGAGCCAGTCGGTGACGAAGTCCAGGCTCCCGATGCAGAAGGCCTAGAATGGCTCGAAGGTGGGTGGAACACGCATCCTAGCGGGCGAGAGTGCGGGGAACTCTAGCGAGCCGAAATAAATCATATCGCCCAAGCCCGCCACGGTGGGGGTGGTGGAAAAATGGGCCATCCGATGACCTAAAAAAGTGTTGAACGTACATCGTCTTCCCCACGGACGGCGCCAACTGTCGGTGCAGAAAGTGACCAACTAGTAAATATTTGTAGTTTTGCTGTACGTTGTGATCGGAGGTGGCCTAGTAGTCAATGACATAGGATTTATATTGGTTTAGGCAATGTGGCCTACGTCTAGTGGGGGTCATTGACTTTATTCCTAAGCCTAGGTGCTCGAAGTCTGTAGTGGGGTTACAAACGAGAAGGAGAAAGGAGGGGGTGTATAAGAGGTTCGGTTGGCTTTGACTGAAAGGGTCACGGTCGGAACTTGGTGGTCCTACGGTTGGGAGTGTTGATGTCGATCTAGTGAGTCTAAGATTGAAGAAGTCGATCTCCCTTTGTTGGAGGGAGTGCATCCCCTTCTATAGATGAAGGGGATGGCTTTACAGGTGAGAGGGGGAGAGTACAAATATTTCTAAGCCTTGCTGCCTATGGTGATGTAAACTGGATAATGGTTGACGCCCCCAATACTATTGATGTCGCTGTAGGATGTCAGATGTGCATGGGGGGTCGAGCTATCTTCTTTAGGAAGGATGGACGCTGGTACCTGCAAATACTTCTGGATGCCTAGCGGCATGTGAGGAGTCGTGCTATGTTCACCCGGTATGGCAAATCATCGAGCCCATACTGCGATTGCTGTCCAGAGACACGTGGGGGGCTTACCATATGGGAGTTTCTAGCGGCCCCTACAATACTTTGTGTTAGGGTGGCTGCAGAGCACTATTTCATGCAGGGTATGGTCCCTGGTACAATGGTGTTGACTTGTGAGCCATGCCTTGCCTTTCTTCGCACGCCTTCTGGTTTTTCCGAGCGGGCGTCCCCGATCGGATGGTCCCCAGTCGGTTCTAGTGCGCCAGTCGGAGAATAGCGATGAATAGGGTTTTCTATGAACCCTGGTCGGAGACACAGGGTCGAAGTCAGAGGTAGTCCTCGGGTCAGGCTTTCCGAATGGAGGCCGTGCGGAGGCAGCCGGGGCCTGATGCTAGTGCTCCGATCGGAGAGGCCGTTCGGAGTTGGCCTGAGCCTGAGCTAGTGCTCTGGTCGGAGAGATGGGCCAAAGGTGTCCTAGGCCTAAAGCGAGTGCTCCGGTCTATTGAGTTTAGACTCTCGGTCTGGTCTAGGAGAAAGAAAGGCTGTTTTCCTAGGCCGAGCCCTGGCTTGGAAGCCGGTCCCTGAGGGACCCCAGGTTTATGAACCTAACATTTACCATGTGTAAAAAAGATATGGACAAGTTTCATGAACCCCAAATGGTAGCAATTGCTCCCCCTACATATGTGCTAAGAGTTTGGATTGTAGCTTGCACATATGCTTGGATAGGAAATATAGGAGTCAATGTCTACCAAATGATGCTAAGGTATAAAAGATGGACCTTTAAAGCGTGATACCAATCGGAGTGCACCATTATACCATCCTTAGCATCATGGTTAGCTTGATACCACTTGGAAACAACACTTTAAAAATGAAATCAATATATAACCTATGCATGCTAGTTTTTCATTTCATCATTCAAACCTACAACTAGCATACACCACACAAGCATGGATATCGAAATTTAAAACTTGTGCCATGCAAGCAAACATATGAAATGCACATTCAAATGCACCATACAAGTTCATGAGCTTGCTCTCCCCTACTTGTGTGCTCAAAATTTTAATTGATTCCTTTCCTTTGTCATATCGCTCCCCCTTTTTACCATCTTAGTACACTAATATATCATTTGTCTTTTCTCCCCATGTACTAATATCTTTGTTGTTTCTCCCCCTATCACTTATATCTTTGTTTCTCTCCCCCTTTGTCATCAATGACCACAAAGGTTTAAAAAATAGATAGGTTAGGATTATCAATGTCAATCAATGGGGTGAGGATCATATTCCCACAATTTTGATCCAATCTAGATCATTTGCCAAAGATATTTAACTCGGTTTGATCCAAGGACAAGCTTCTTCACACCTCCAAATAAGGGTTATCTTATACCATGTTGAGTTAAACACTTAGAGCTCATTTTCTAGATTAAACACTAGGTTTACAAGCCCACAAACATGTTATATGCTACCACTAGATCAAAATAAGCATATAAGCAATAGTGGATACCATACAATCATCAAATTGATTTGATTTTCATGAATGAGCCTATTAAACATGAAAGATGTCTAGATGCACTAAACAAGTCCTTAGCAAGGATGTATGCCATGCCAATCAACTTTTACCTTGGATTGCTTGAAGGAGAGGCATGTCATATAAGTGGGGAGGTGCATCAACACATATTTGAGAAATCCAATATGTTCAACTCATTCCTTAGCTTGCAAAACCTTTTCTCATCCAATGGCTTGGTGAATATATCGGCAAGTTGATCTTCGGTGCCTATACTCTCAATGCAAATGTCCTCTTTTTGTTGGTGATCTCTTATGAAATGGTGGCGGACATCAATGTGCTTTGTTCTTGCATGTTGAACCAGATTGTTGGTCAACTTGATTGCACTCTCATTGTCACATAGCAATGGCACTTTCTTGAACTTGATTCCAAAATCACTCAAGGTGGCCTTCATCCAAAGTATTTGTGCACAACAACTACCGACGGATATGTATTCAGCTTCGGTGGTTGATAATGCAACACTATTTTGCTTCTTTGATGACCATGAAACAAGTGATCTTCCTAACAATTGACATGTGCCCGAGGTGCTCTTTCTTTCAACCATGCATCCCGCATAATCCGAGTTAGAGTAGTCAACTAGCTCAAACTTTGCTCCTTTGGGATACCACAAACCAACATTTTATGTATGCTTCAAGTACCTCAATATTCTCTTTGTAGCCTTCAAATGACTTTCTCTTGGTGAGGCTTGAAATCTTGCACACATGCATACACTAAACATGACATCCTGGCCTTGATGTGGTCACATAGAGTAGGCTTCCAATCATAGACCGATACAATTTTTGATCCATCATATTTCCACTTGCATCACTATCCAAGTTGCCATTTGTTCCCATTTGTGTACTAATGGCCTTACTATCATTCATGCCAAACTTCTTGATCATGTCCTTGATATACTTGCCTTGACTCACAAATGTACCATTTTTCAATTGCTTGATTTGAAGACCAAGGAAGTAACTTAACTCTCCAATCATGGACATCTCAAACTCTTTAGCCATCATCTTTCCAAACTCATCACAAAAGTCTTGATTGGTTGATCCAAATATGATGTCATCAACATAGATTTGCAATACAAATAGATCTTTTCCAATCTTCTTGATGAAAAGAGTGGTGTCAACCTTGCCCATCATGAACCCTTTAGAGAGTGGGAAGTCCCTCAATCTCTCATACCATGCTCTAGGTGCTTGCTTCAAGCCATACAATGCCTTCTTCAACTTGTACACATGGTTGGGCTTCTTATCATCTTCAAAACTAGGAGGTTGCTCAACATATACTTCTTCATTGATGTAAACATTGAGAAATGCACTCTTAACATCCATTTGATAGAGCTTGATGTTGTGGGCATAAGCATAGGCTAGCAAGATTCTAATTGCTTCCAATCTAGCAACCGGGGCATATATTTCTCCAAAGTCAAGACCTTCAACTTGTGTATAGCCTTGTGCTACCAATCTTGCTTTGTTCCTTACTACTATCCCATCTTGATCTTGCTTGTTTCTAAAGACCCATTTAGGTTCCAATCACATTGTGTCCCTTTGGTCTCTCAACTAATTCCATACTTGATTTCTTGTGAAGTTATTCAATTCTTCATGCATAGCATTCACCCTAATCAACATCCTTCAATGCTTCATCTATCTTCTTTGGTTCAATGGATGACACAAATGAGAAATACTCACAAAATGATGCCAATCTTGATCTTGTTTGTACACCTCTATAAATATCACTAATAATAGTGTCCAATGGATGATCCCTTGCAATATTGGTTGGTTGGAGGATTGAAACTTGATTGCTTGCAATTGCTTGATCATTGGGTTGAGATGATGTACTAGCCACTTGATCTTGTTCATTATCATGAGAGCCACTTGTGCTAGCTTGATTTGTATCATCTTACACATTTGAGTTAGAGAGCACTTGCACTTGATCATCTTCATGATCATTCACTTGCCTAGGCCTCAATTCACCAATATCCATGTTCTTCATGGCATTTGAAAGTTGAATGCCTCTAAAATCTTCTAAGTTCTCATTCTCTACTTGTGAACCCTTGGTTTCATCAAATTCAACATCATAAACTTCCTCAAGAGTACCACTATCCAAATTCCAAACTCTATATGCTTTGCTTGTAGTGGAGTAACCAAGTAGAAATCCTTCATCACATTTCTTGTCAAACTTGCCCAATCTAGTGCCTTTCTTCAAGATATAGCATCTGCAACCAAAGACCCAAAAATATGCAATGTTGGGCTTTCTACCATTCAAGAGCTCATATGGTGTCTTCTCTTTCAATGGGTGACAATAGAGGCGTTTACTACAATAGCAAGCCGTGTTGATAGCTTTGGCCCAAAAAGATTGACTCACATTGTACTCACTAAGCATAGACCTTGCTATATCAATGAGTGTTCTATTCTTCCTCTCAACAAGGCCATTTGATTGTGGAGTGTACTTGGCCGAGAATTGATGTCTAATTCCAAATTCATCACACAACTCATCAATTCTAGTGTTCTTGAACTCACTACCATTGTCACTTCTAACTCTCTTGATGGTTGTTTCAAACTCATTGTGAATGCCCTTGACAAATGATTTGAATGTTGCAAACACATCACTTTTGTCCACTAGAAAGAATACCCATGTGTATCTAGTGTAATCATCCACTATCACAAAGCCATATTTGTTACCACCGATGCTAGTGTATTGTGTTGGCCCAAATAAATCCATGTGCAATAACTCAAATGATTTACTAGTGCTCATCATGCTTTTGTTAGGATGGGTGCTTCCAACTTGTTTGCCGGCTTGACAAGAGCTACAAAGCTTATCCTTTTCAAACACAACATCTTTCAAGCCTCTAACCAAGTCATGCTTAACCAATCTATTCAATTGTTTCATTCCAACATGACCAAGCCTTCTATGCCATAAACAACCCATGCTAGACTTAGTGAACAAGCATGTAGATAATTTAGCTTCACTAGCATTGAAATCAACCAAGTAAAGATTCTCATATCTAAAACCTTTGCAGATCAAATTAGAGCCATCTACACTTATGATCTCTACATCATCTACCCCAAATATGCATTTGAATCCAAGATCACATAATTGAGCCATGGATAGCAAGTTGAAATTCAAGCTCTCTACTAGCAACACATTGGATATGCTCATGTCATTGGATATTGCAATCTTACCAAGCCCTTTGACTTTGCCTTTGCCATTGTCACCAAATGTGATACTATCATAACCATCATTGCCATTGGTGTTGATTGAGTTGAACATTCTTACATCACCGGTCATGTGTTGAGTGCACCCACTATCAAGAACCCAATGCCTTCCTCTAGCTTTGTAATTGACCTACAAAAGAAGATCAATTCCTTTTAGGTACCCAAACTTGCTTGGGTCCTTGAAGGTTAGTCACTAAGCTCTTTGGTACTCAAATGGCTTTCTTCTTTGAGCCCATCCATGGTTTACCAATGAACTTAGCCTTCACACCATTTGTACCCTTAGTAAGCATATAGCATGAATCAAGCTTAAGGGAGGATACATTAGCATTTTTGCTTTTGTTGTTGCATTCCTGCTCTTTATGACCCACTTGCTTGCAACTATTGCAAAACCGACCATTGTTTTTTAAAAAACTAGTTTTGTGAGGAGCAAAGACTGCCTTGCCTTTCTTGGGGGTATAGCCCAATCCCTCTTTGTAGAGAGAAGCTCTTTGGCTACCCAAGCACATAAGCAAGTGGTCCTCACCACCATAAGCCTTAGCCAAGGTGTGAGTGAGCTAATTGACCTCCTTCTTGAGGTTCTCATTCTCAACCACTAGTGAGGCATCACAAGTGAGACCATCACTACTAGATGAGGTAGAAGTGGAAGTGCTACAAGAAGGGTTAGTAGGAGCAACAATGATAGGCATAGATAGTGATTCATCAATTATATCACAAGTTAAACCTACATTGCAAGTTTCAACATGCTTCTTTTTATTTTGCTCATCAAGCAAAGAGGAATGAGCCTTTTCAAGCTTTTTGTGAGCTTTGCCAAGCTTCTCATTGGCTTCCTCTAGCCTCTCATGAGATGCATTGAGCTCATCAAAGGCTTGCTTAAGGGCTTTTAGTTTCTTACGCAAGCTTTTGCATTCCCTTCTATTGATATCAAAGTGTTCTCTAGCATCTTCTAGCATGTCAAATAATTCATCCTTAGTAGGTTCATCATCATCACTATCACTATCATTTTCATTATCATCATCATGTTCTTCATCACTTTCATCATCACAAGTTTGTACCTTAGTGGCCTTAGCTATGAAGCATGATGAAGAGTCGAAGAGAGAAGGCTTCTCATTGATAGCAATGCTTGCAAGAACCTTCTTCTTGGTGGTCTTATTATCATCACTATCGTCATCATCATCGCTTGAGGAAGCATCACTATCCCAAGTGACCACATATGAACCACCCTTCTTCTTCTTAAAGGTCATCTTGTCCTTCTCTTTCTTTTCCTTATTGTCCTTCTTCTTGTTCTTCTTCTTGTCATCATCATTGTCGCTATTGTATGGACACTGAGCAACAAGATGATCTTTGCTTCCACACTTGAAGCACCTTCTTGACTCTTCTTTGTTCTTGGATGAAGACTTCTTTCTTCTAGCACGGTAGCCCTTCTTCACCACGAACTTGCCAAATCTCTTGACAAAGAGAGCCATCTTCTCATCATCATCATCATCCCATGAATCATCTTCTTCACTAGATGTTTCTTGCTTAGCTTTGCCCTTGGATGATGTTGCCTTGAATGCCACACTCTTCTTCTTCTCATCCTTCTTCTCATCTTTCTTCTCCTTCTTTTCTTCCTTCTCATCTTCATCTCTTTATGTATCATCGGTCATGATGTCTCCCAACACTTGGTTTGGTGTCATGGTGTCCAAACCACTCCTTACTAGAATAGTGACTAATGTGCCAAATCTTGAAGGTAAGCATCTCAAGAACTTGTAGGAGAAGTCCTTGTCCTTCACCTCTTCTCCAAGTGCTTTGAGATCATTGACAAGCACTTGAAGCCTATGAAACATCTCCGGCACACTCTCATCCTCCTTCATCTTGAAGCTTGCAAACTTCTCCTTGAGAATGTAAGCCTTTGCACCCTTCATGGCTTGAGTGCCCTCAAAAGATTCTTCCAACTTCTTCCAAGCCTCATGAACCATCTCAATATTCTTGATTTGCTCAAATGTTCTCTCATCAATTACATCATGAATGGCACTTAGAGCAATATCATTATTTTGGAGAAGCACTTCTTCGGCCGTGGTGGGATTTTCCAGATCCTTAATCTCAATTTTGGTTTCTACCACCTTCCACACATTTCTATTGATTGACTTGATATGTGTGGTCATCTTTGACTTCCAATAAGGATAATTTGTGCCATCAAATTGGGGTGGCTTCTTGGTGTTGTTGATTTGAGCCATTTTTACACCGAAGGTTGTTAAGCCTCAAATCACGGTGACCTCGGCTCTGATACCACTTGAAAGGTCCTAATAGCTAGAGGGGGGGGGTGAATAGCCTATTAAAAATTTCTACAACAACACTTAACAAAATGGTTAGACAATTATGAGGCAAAGCAAGTGTTGTGCTAGCCTACTCAAAAGGCAAGCCACCTATCACAATTCTAGTTTAGATAGTGTCTATTCACACAATAGCTATGACACTACTCTATGTCAGTGTGCTCTCAAAGGCTAACTAAAGAGCCACACCAACCAAGCATGCAAGCTCTCACAACTAGCTACACTAAAGAGCTTGGCAACTAGTTTGTAGTAATGTAAAGAGAGTGATCAAGAAGATTATACCGCTGCATAGATGAAGGAACCAATCAATCACAAGGATAAATAACAATGAAGACCAATCACCTTGGAATTAATTATGAACACAATGATTTTTTACCGAGGTTCACTTGCTTGCCAGTAAGCTAGTCCTTGTTGTGGCGATTCACTCACTTGGAGGTTCACGTGCTAATTGGCTTCACACGCCAAACCCTCAATAGGGTGTCGCACAACCAACACAAGATGAGGATCACACAAGCCACGAGCAATCCACTAGAGTACCTTTTGGCTCTCCATCGGGGAAAGGTCAAGAACCCCTCACAATCACCATGATCGGAGCCGGAGACAATCACCACCCTCTGCTCAATGATCCTCGCTGCTCCAAGCCATCTAGGTGGCGGCAACCACCAAGAGTAACAAGCGAAACCCACAGTGAAACACGAACAACAACTGCCTCTAGATGCAAACACTCAAGCAATGCACTTAGATTCTCTCCCAATCTCACAAAGATGATGAATCAATGATGGAGATGAGTGGGAGGGCTTTGTCTAAGCTCACAAGGTTGCTATGTCAATGCAAATGGCCAAGAGAGTGAGCTTGAACCAGCCATGGAGCTTAAATAGAAGCCCCTACAAAATAGAGCCATTGTACCCCTTCACTGGCTGAACGCGGGGTGACCGGATGCTCTGGTCTGATCGACCGGACTCAGGACCCAGCGTCCTGGTCGCTCGATGTCAGCCACATGTCACACTACGTTCAACAAGAGTCATCTAATCTCAATGGTCATCTATTGACCGGACGCGTCAGTTAGAAAGTGATCGGATGCTGGACCTCAGCGTCCGGTCATTTCTAGTAAGGTTCCAAACACAAATTTTCACGACCGGACGCGTCCGGTCATGCCCGACTCGACTCACCCAGCGTTCGGTCACTCAACTGTCTCCTCTGTGCACCTCACGTCAGCGTATGTCAGCACTGACCAGACGCACTATAACACCCCAGGTGTTTGTCACCAGTTAAGCAATGGGTTTGAGCTCAAACATGACATGTCGAGTGGTAATGAAGGTGTCAAGATCAAATCTACATGATGGAGCTCCAACTTAAACTTGGGCCATGCACATTTGCTTATATATGGACCCTTGTTAAGATTATGCAAGAGTAATGTTAAACATGCTTATTCCATGTACATTACATCCCCATGCATCCATCTAGACCCGTGGAAAAGTTTCATAAAGTTTGGAATCAAAGAGTCACATGAAATGATAAGTCATATCTTTGCATGAATTACTTTATCAAGTAGATGGAAACCTATGATGTCAACCAAACCTTGCAACCTTGCTCCAACAACTCTAATTGAACTCTACAACAAAAGTTATGAAGGGTTCGTGTTGAGCAAAGATGGAGAAAATATCCGAAAATCATGGAAACCCTAGATTCTTTAGCAAAAAGGGCTTTGCGTTGACCGAGAAATAAAGTTGACTTCTGGACCTGATATGAGGTTTGACCAAAAATGAAAGTTGAATAAAAGTTTGATTATAACAAACTTTGTTAAAATACCAAGCCATGATTCGGTTTCAAAATGGATCAAAACAAGGCGCAAAGTCTAATAGAAAAGCTGAAATCAGCCCGACAGTGTTTGCAGTCCGGAATTCACTGACATCGACATTGACATCCCGCGTACTCCAAATTTTGCTAAGCAACTTGAGTTGGTCCAAAAATAAAAGTTGAAGGTTATATTATGGAGAAGAGCATACAAAAAGTTGCACTGAGTTTGACCGAGTTTTGACCTCCGAAAGCGAATTTCTGTGACCGTTATCAATGTGTTGACACTAGCAGTTTGTAGCTTAATTACCTACTAATCCATAGCTCAAATGACTTGGCACCCTTAACAAGAAATGTAGAGCTGACCAAGGTGAGCAAACTTCAGTTTTGGGTCCATTGCTAAATTCAGCCTGGAAGTAGCCCAAATTGACTCCCCACGTCGACCATACCGTCGCCCGCCACGTGCTCGGTAGAATGCCTCAAGGGGCGACGCGTGCCCCGTGCGTGGCCGCCATGCACAGAGCGTGCCCACCATTGCTGCCGCATGGTATGCCCCTGTCGCGTCGCTACGCCCTCCTGGAGTGAAAGCCGAGCGGCCCTCGCCTCCTCTCTCGCCTTCTCGTCGCCCCTCTCGCTCCGACCGCGCGCCTGCTCGCGTGCCAGAGCGCGGCCGCCATGGCCGTCGCGGCCAAACTCCCTTGCGCCACTGTTCCTTCTCCTACAGCCCTCCAGCATAGCCACCGTGAATGCCTATGGCTCCGCGACCGACTCCCCAAGCCCTAGGCCGAGCCGTGACCACCATGTGCTCGCCGTCGACGAAGCTGCCGCTGCCGGCAACGCTGGCCTGGCGATGCTCTATTGCTACGCCGCTACTGCCTGCTGCTTGGCCGGCCAGGGCCAGGCGCGGCCACGGTGGTCCACGGCCAAGCCCCAGCACGCCCCTCTGTGGCCGCCGACGCCCCTCCAGCCAGCCGAGTTGGCCGCTGGCCGGCAACAGAGCTGTGCTCTGCGTTCGTTCCGTGTGTTAGAGAAAGAAGGACCTCAGCGCCAGAATTTGATGAAAGGGAGGGGTGTAACTGCAAGGATATAGACTTGAGTGAATAGTGCCAAAAGGATCCTTTTGTTCGTGTTTAATTTGTGTTTTCCGCAGGGACCCCGATGCAAGATTTCAATTTCCTTTTCTCTGGTTTTTACAGATTTGAATGCTCCACTTGGAAAATTTGTAGTAATTTGTAGAAAACTCGTAAAATAGTAAATGAAGACTTTTTGGAATCCTTGAGAAATTATCTATGCACTAGATCTATAATATCACATGTTTTAGTTTAAAGGTTTAGCTGTAAAAATAGATTTATGCAGTTAGGTTTTTAATGCTAGTTGTATTTGTCTTTTTCATAACTGTAGTTCGTTTGCTCAAATAAATGTGAAATTTTTATGGAGTGCTCATAAGGTGATTGTTGTTGTATGGTAAAAATTTCAGAAGTGTAGGATTTATATTTTAAGAGTTATAAAAATAACAAATTACCTGTATTGCCTTACCACTATTCTGAATAGGTCTGCAAGATTAAATTAATTGGCTTAGTTAAGTTATGAATCATGACTTTATGATAATACATGAGTTGTAGTAATTTTATTAAGCTTTTCAAAAAGCTAAATATCATGATTTTTGGTTAAGTAGATCTTGAGTTATACTTGCTTAAATATCAGTGGCTGTTTCTGCCCAAACTCTGACAGGGTTACCTTGTTGGTATTGTGGAGCCTTCTTAATAGTAGAATTAGCTTTAGGTGTTTACAACAAAGTTGTTTATAATTTGATAATATTTCTAAAAAGTCTAGAACCACATTTATTGGACATGTATAACTCCATTTATAGCTGTTTAAAGTGGCATGTCAGTTTCTGTCTATGTTTTGGACAGAGATGCAATTATTGAATTAATTGACCCTTCTAACTGTAGAATCATCCTAATATGAGAATAAGAAAGTTGTAGGTAACTTACTAATCTTTTAAAAAAGTTATGGTTCATATTTGTTGGAGGTCTAGAACTCCAGTTATGCTTCTCTGAAGTTCCTACAAGTTTTCTGTACCACTGTTGTTGGGTTGCATTTGCAGTTTTGCTTGTGCAATTATTTTCGTGGTGTAAATGATGTTTGCTATGGTTGTAGTGAATACAAAAGTTGTAGAAAATTTCATGATCTTGCTTGTGTTCAAATTGTAAGGTCATAGACCAGATAGTGTAGGAGTTACATGACTTTTAAGTCTTCAATCAGGTTTTAATTGTATTCTGAGCAGATCTGAAAGATGCTAGTGTTTGGTCTAGTTAGGATTTAAATGAGCTTTTGGTGATAATAACAAAGTTGTAGATAATTCATGTATCTAGCTAGCTGTTAAAATTTGGTGGTATTTGGTTTTGTGGTTTGTGAGTTATGCCCGTTTAAAGTTGGGTTACAGAATTGATTGCTCTCTGTCAATTGTGGACCTAGTTTCTGTAAATGGGTATATTTGACTTAGTTAACTTGAGAATCATGCTAAGATGATTAAAAATTAATGGTATACAATTTCTTAAGCTTTCCAAAATGTCTTCTTGTAATGTCATTTGGACTTGTGTAACTCCAGTTATAGCTAAATCTTGTAGCTGCTGTTTGCATGTCCAGAAATTGACAGATTCCAATTATAGTTGTTTGCTTGTATACTGCTAAGTGTGGCTCATACCTTTGGTGATGGTTGAGTTAGAGTACCTGAGATGTTGGGAAAACTTGTGTCATGCTTGGTGTTGTCATCTTCTTTGCTATCGTGGGATGATAAATTGTGCGATATTTAAAGTAGGCAATGCGAAGTGCTTGTGCATGTTAATGTAACCTTGTGCTTGTCTTACTTACTGCCTGCGATGCATTGTCTATTGCACTTCCATGTATTCATACACTTGCATATTGCATCGTCATCTAGGTACGCTAGATGCACCACGTGAAGGATGCTGATGTTGGAGCCAAACCCGAAGATTTGGTTTGGTGGATCTATCCCGAAGATGGAAGGACTAAGCAAGTGCTAGGACCTGAGATGTCACCAGGACGGTGCAAGCTAACTTGAACTGACTTGTGTCAGGATCCCAGGCAAGCCCCGGAGCATATTAAGCCTCCTAATTTCTGAAATGCAGTTAAAGTATTATTGTTACATATATATTGTTGCATTAAGTTTAGGTGTTGGATGCAAACACTTGCTGCATTGGTTATCCAATCCTTGTCCAGATATTGATACCCTGAATCCTATGTAGCTCAGGCTCGTGTAGTGCTTAGCCCTGCTTAAACGCAGTAGAAGTCAGGTGATTTCCTGTCACCTGCGAGATATAGGAATATACATATGGCACGGTTGACTATATTTGCTATCATGGAAAAGAACCTGTCTTAATTTGAAATGAAGATCGGGCGGAGGCTTGCCGGTTTGTAGTGACTCCGTCTGTATCGCTTAAGGACTGAATCTTAGGAGCCTTTCCTGTTCATGTTGAACGCATGCCTCTCTCTTAGTTGGCTGGGTCTGGAGACCGACCACGAAGCCGAGTAGCTCACCTCAGGCCGGGAGTTGATAAGTATAAAGTATGCCTCGGAAGGGAGCCGTAGGCGTGAGTCCAAGGGCAGGTGATTTAAAAGTCCTGATCGTCCTGGTAGAAGGGTAATCCCTGAGAGTGCTGGCGCTGATCGAACCCACGAATTTGGTTCCTGAGTTGTACCAAAGGTGACCCACGGCTACCCTTGCAAAGTATGCCAGGGTGAGAGTTAGGAATACCCCCTCAGCTGAGTTGTAATTCGATTCGAGTCGCCGTCTCTCCCGGTTAGTGAGAACTTGACGGGCTTATCTCCAAAGTAGATACACTAAATAACATAATGGTTCAGGAATGATGATATGATGATGACAGCCTTATTATACCTGCTATGGTTAATATTGTTTGCTCCTAGTAAGTGAGTGCTCTAGTACAGGTGCTAATCTAGTGGACAGGTAAATGATGATAAACTTGATGCGAAGTTTAAATTGGTCACTATATTCATAAGCTCTTTTATGCAACTGTGTCAAGCTAGCCCACCTCATAAGCCTTGCATGACCCTTGGTGTCCTTTATTTCTGGTTTTGACGGGTAAGTCTAACTGAGTACCTTCTCGTACTCAGGGTTTATCCCACCATGTTGCAGGTGAAGTTCTTGGCCTATGAAGATGGTGGCTAACCGCCGGTGGCTCGGTGATTCTATAGTTACTTCTCATCTATATGCTTTTGTCGGATGATGTCACTTATGCTAGCAATGTATTTGGAACATATATTAATGTAGTCTTTTGAAAGCTATGTTGTTTCACTAATCGATTTTGAAACCCAAACTTGTACTTTTAATTGTGAACCCATTTGTAATATTATTTCCGCTGCAACCCTGTGTATGTGATGTGTATTTGCTTAATCACATGATCTTGGTTGTGATGTTGATTTACCGAGGTCTTTCGGGACACTCGGCGGACTACCAGGTTTATATGAGTGAAAGTATGCGCGTGTCAACGTGTTAGCGAGGACAGCCGTACTTGATCTTGTATAAATTGGGCAGGTTCTGTTAGCAGCTGGCATCAGAGCAAGATTAAGCATAATACTATCATGTACATTGTTTTAAAAACAAAGTTTTGGTTTTAAAAAGCCTATTTTAACTAAAACTTTAGCTACAGGCAAATTTGTCAAAAACTAATTTGCAAAACTATGCTAGCGACATCCTCCTTTATGCCCAGTTAAGGACTATTAGGTGGCTATCTAAGTACTAACATGGGGGTTTTTACTTTCGTCGTCCATACTGGCGTGCTATTGTATGGATGCCATTCACTTGAATGGTAATGTATGGATCAATTGCCTCTACGCCCAGGTAAAAGGTAAGTGGGAGTTGTGAGAGCATGACCGTCCAACTGTCGGTCTAGGGTAGAGTTAGCTTTAGGTTACTAGGAATATTTACATGTTACATACATGTATATATGAAGGTACTTAATTGCGGGTATATTTGTAGGGTAGCTATGGATACCGAAGTATATATATCTGGGGATGTATATATGGAGAGTATCTTAGTTTACTGCTTTCATTGTGTGCTTATTTATCTCTTGTGGGGATGGGCTGCAATGAATTTGCCTACAGGTACGCTAACCACGAATGCGTAGATTGAATGTAGCTAATGACTAGCTATATATCGAGAGAGTACTGTGTTATGTCACCGACATAGAACGTGATTGCCACCTTAGGCTGGCAATTTCGTGAGGACGAATAGGACGAGCATGCATCATGATTGTGCTTGTGCATAAATATGCTTCCCTCACCTTGTTCTAATGCTAAGTAACTTGTGATCAATGTGATGTCACTATTTTCTCTGTGTGAAGCTAGCCAAAATGCCTTGTCCCATGCTGCTTGAATAGCTATGCTTGAAGTTAGTGTGTGATTAGCTTTGCCTCATATGTTGGCTTCCAAAGGAAATAGATGACGAGTTAATAGTTAACAAAAAGTTCACCCCTTTGAAAACTAAATTGCTAAAAGTAAGTAAAACTTGTTTTGTAGAGATATCCACCTACTCAGTAAAAAGGGAAATAAAAGATAACAATACCTTATCACCATGTTCGCATGTTTGTGTGTAGTGGTGTTGTTGTAGGTGACTACTTGTTAGGTGCGAGCTTTGTGCTTCGTAATAGCCAATTAAGCTAATTGGATTGAGGCGTTTCCAAATGCTCGCTTAAGACCATGATGTAGGCATGGATGCTCATTATCTAGGTAGTGCCGTAGTTGTCACCCTTTTGTCCTCGGTAAGCATATGAGTGTGGAAGAGCGCTATCCTAGAGCAGTGTCCAAGTTTTGGTAATCTCAGGGTTGTCGTCTACAATTAAGTTCTCTCTTAGGAACCTGAGCCTATACACGTGGTTGTCCCGCTCCTGTGTGGGAGGACCCTGCTCAAAAATCCTTGTTAGATCTTATTGCTCCTTCTTTTACAGATGATCTGGTGCAATGCTAATCGCTATCTATCCTAGCTTTGGAACCTTTTCCTCACAGATCATGTCATTGCTTTATCAACTCAATCCCTAGTTAGTGCAATGGCTCTGTCCCTCGAATCTCGTGTATTTTGTCTCCAACTTCTTCAAGTCTCTGGATGTTTATCAGTCTTGATCTCCTGTTGCTGCTCGACAGGACCAAATCTCATGTTAATCTTTATCTGGTAATCACTTTGGTGGACATGAGGCGTATATGGAAATTAAGCAAGAGTCTCCTGCTTAGTTGCCTTCGGCAATTAGGCTATGTTCTTTTGCGCTGTGTTTTGATCTTCTGATCGCCTCCTTGTTGATTCCTAACCTTGTGACTATCCTTGTTTGCTATCCCTCTTTGCACAATGCTTGTTCTTACAATCTAATTGGTGCCACTAGAAGTTTCACTTTGGTTGTATGTTCAGTAATGGTGCCACGATTAGCGATCTATGGTGCCACGACAGAACCTAGGGCCTCCTTGTGGGCGGCCGATGCATGATTGTGCTGCTGGGTGTGCACTGGTATCGAGGTTTCTAGTCATGATCCATTGCCGAACTGCACCGATGTGTTATTTTCACGTGAGCTCTTCCTTGATTATCTCTCCATATCTTATCGAAGATCCCTATATTAGACTGAAAGTAGTAGAGCTTCCTTTTGAAGTCACAAAAAGGATAACCTTTGAAGAACTGGTCACCGACATAAACATTAACAGACTACAAGAAGTGGTAGACAAGTGACTCCACTTGGTTGTCCTAGTATTGACGTCCATCACCTAGTGAACAACTTAGGTCATCACTGTTGGATTAGAAAGGCACACAACAATTAATGTTGGACAAGTTGTTAGTCAGATAAGAATCGAACGTCACATTATGATTATGACCTGGCTATCCAAGTCTTGATTATTATGTGCATGTTGATCGCACGATCGAGATCAACAATCTCTAGTGTGAACTCTTGTCTGCTGACTTCGATGGCGATCCATCTGTTATGAGTCAATCACAACTATTGTTGGCAAGAGTGCAGATTTAGAACTTTTAGTGTTGAGAGACAACTGATTAGTTACTAGTCGGAAGCTTAACCTCCAGCTAGGTGACAACTTTCTGCTAATTACGAAGGCTATGTCTCGTAGAGCAATGTTAAGCAATGTAGCAGCAAGCTGTTTAGCAATGCAGCTACTGCTTTGTTTTCCAAAACCTATGCTATCAAGTCAATTCTATCTTGGACAATCACACAGATAGTACAAGACGTTATATCGGATATGTAGGAGCTAGCGAAAGCACATCCCTAGTTTCGATCAGCATCATTGTGCCCTAGGTACCACAAACGGGTTTGTTCAAGGCTCTATTGGACATAGTGCCAGAGAATATTTAGAAACGGTTCCTTCTCTATATAGGGATGCCCTCCATGTGGAGTAATGCTTCGCACCCTGTGAAAATAGCCCACAAGTCCAATGCTTGTGCATCGTCAAGTTGGTGTCTAGATCAACGGCGGAAATTGTTACCTAAGAAATAGGTCAGGAAGACTATAGCCTCCATCTTCAGCTAGAGAAAGGCTGTTGCTGCTATGAGAAAGATTATAAAGTGCAAAACACACACCTCAATGTGTGAAGCAAAGAAAAGAAAGAACACGAAATCTGTCCAGATTTTGTGGCACTAAATCGGTTATCTTCAAGCCGGCGATTAGTGACTCAAACGAAGTTGGATTTACTCCAAACTTGGTGATCTCATTCCTTGCTTAGGACCCTTCAATGTCTTAAGTTAGTTTGAGTATTGGTTGAGTAAAACATCGGATTTGAGAGACATCTTGTCGGCTCGGTTTGCTGCCATTTCAGAACAGAGCAGTTTTGGTAGATGAATTGTTTGGATGGTCAAACGGTGTTCGGTTGAGTTGAATTTTGGTGAGTAGTTAGAAGACCCATTGATCTACATGCCCACCAAAATTTGTGCATATTGGAGCAGTAGTTTATGAGATATGAATAGAAAACAAAAGGGTACAGAATCTGCAATTTCGCTGTGACTGCGATCATCCTTTGCATTAGACGGTTGTGTTTGTAATTCATACCGAGAAATTACAACTTGTAGGTGTATTGCTGTTAGACCACCCTCCGTACCCTTGAGAAGATTAATTGCACCCCTATGTGCCTTGCTTTTTGCCCTCTTAGATCAGCAATGCGTGAGCAGTCAAGGTGTTCTAGAAGTCAAATTGTGCCTTGCAATTCGGATGTAATTGGAAAGGTGTCAAACCATAGATTTTTGGATGATGGTTTTTGAGATATTGATTGGCCGAAGAATGGAAGCCTCGACGTCAAATATAGTTTAAGAAAGCTGGTTTTGCTACGATGCAAGTAAACCCAACTTGCTGTGCAACTGCACCACGAAGGCAAATTGTACTTAACCTGCTTGGTAGTGAACTAGTCCCTAGTTTTGTGATTACTTGCAACTTATGTTGCCCTCCAAGCCTCACCAACATCCTTCTGCATCAATGGTTCTCCAATGCTGACATGCCTTTGGTGTCTTCCATGTGTTTTACCCAATAGGTTGCATCAGATTCAACCCAGATCACTGTTGCAACTTGGATCCAAAGGCTCCCTAAGGAATGATCATCGAGAACGTTGAGCCGACTAGAGTCAGCTATTGCATTTACCACTCACTCGACTAGACTCAGATAATACAGTGTTGTTATCAGAGAAAGAGCACTGCACACATGGAACATTATGTAGCTTTCCATCAGTTGACATATGAGTGATTGCACCGCTACAAATAGTTTGGATATTGGTTAACTAGCTTCTCATACCCTCAAAGGATGTTTACCCCATTTATGATCACATCCTTTATGAGAAGTTGTGCTCAAGCCACTTTAGTAGAGAACTGCTTTTCAGATCTTAGGAGCCAATATAACACCGTTGCATGGAATATCCGTCAACCGACTGCAATCTAGTGCAAAGCCCATAAGTTCTGTGCTTTATCCACTAAAGAAGTAGATGTTACAAGTATTTAGTCTACGCTTGTATCACTCTTCGTACATCGAGGACGAAGTATGTAGGACAGTGCTATCTTGGATTCCTTCCAATGTAACAATGCTTTATGGACGCCAACGAAGGAAAGTCTTCAGACAACATCTTACGACAAAGAGCAAGTATCAGAAAGTGTTGTGACCAAATTAGCCTTTCTGATACTCCTGAAGTTAAGTAGCCTAATGCTATCACTGATGTTGGAAACTGGATGACATGTTTCTCTTCCCTTAAAAGTCTTTCGCACCGAATCTCGGGACGCGATTCCTTTAAGGGGGGAGGGCTGTAACACCCCAGGTGTTTGTCACCAGTTAAGCAATGGGTTTGAGCTCAAACATGACATGTCGAGTGGTAATGAAGGTGTCAAGATCAAATCTACATGATGGAGCTCCAACTTAAACTTGGGCCATGCACATTTGCTTATATATGGACCCTTGTTAAGATTATGCAAGAGTAATGTTAAACATGCTTATTCCATGTACATTACATCCCCATGCATCCATCTAGACCCGTGGAAAAGTTTCATGAAGTTTGGAATCAAAGAGTCACATGAAATGATAAGTCATATCTTTGCAGTGAATTACTTTATCAAGTAGATGGAAACCTATGAATGTCAACCAAACCTTGCAACCTTGCTCCAACAACTCTAATTGAACTCTACAACAAAAGTTATGAAGGGTTCAGTGTTGAGCAAAGATGGAGAAAATATCCGAAAATCATGGAAACCCTAGATTCTTTAGCAAAAAGGGCTTTGCGTTGACCGAGAAATAAAGTTGACTTCTGGACCTGATATGAGGTTTGACCAAAAATGAAAGTTGAATAAAAGTTTGATTATAACAAACTTTGTTAAAAGACCAAGCCATGATTCAGTTTCAAAATGGATCAAAACAAGGCGCAAAGTCTAATAGAAAAGCTGAAATCAGCCCGACAGTGTTTGCAGTCCGGAATTCACTGACATCGACATTGACATCCCGCGTTCTCCAAATTTTGCTAAGCAACTTGAGTTGGTCCAAAAATAAAAGTTGAAGGTTATATTATGGAGAAGAGCATACAAAAAGTTGCACTGAGTTTGACCGAGTTTTGACCTCCGAAAGCGAATTTCCGTGACCGTTATCAATGTGTTGACACTAGCAGTTTGTAGCTTAATTACCTACTAATCCATAGCTCAAATGACTTGGCACCCTTAATAACAAATGTAGAGCTGACCAAGGTGAGCAAACTTTGTTTTGGGCCCATTGCTAAATTCAGCCTGGAAGCAGCCCAAATTGACTCCCCACGTCGACCATACTGTCGCCCACCACGTGCTCGGTAGAATGCCTCAAGGGGCGACGCGTGCCCCATGCGTGGCCGCCATGCACAGAGCATGCCTGCCATTGCTGCCATGTGGTATGCCCCTGTCTCGTCACTGCTGCCCTCCTGGAGTGAAAGCCGAGCGGCCCTCGCCTCCTCTCTCGCCTTCCCGTCGCCCCTCTCTGCTCCGACCGCGCGCCTGCTCGCGTGCCAGAGCGCGGCCGCCATGGCCGTCGTGGCTGAACTCCCTTGTGCCGCTGTTCCTTCTCCTACAGCCCTCTAGCGTCGCCACCAGTGAATGCCTATGGCTCCGCGACCGACTCCCCAAGCCCTAGGCCGAGCCGTGAGCACCGTGTCGCCGTCAACGAAGCTGCCGCTGCCGGCAACACTGGCCTGGCGATGCTCTATTGCTATGCCACTGCTGCCTGCTGCTTTGGCCGGCTAGGGCCAGGCACGGCCATGGCGGTCCACGGCCAAGCCCCAGCACGCCCCTCTGTGGCCGCCGACGCCCCTCCAGCTGGCCGAGTTGGCCGTTAGGCCGGCAACAGAGCTGTGCTCTGCGTTCGTTCCGTGTGTTAGAGAAAGAAGGACCTCGCGCCAGAATTTGATGAAAGGGAGGGGTGTAACTGCAAGGATATAGACTTGAGTGAATAGTGCCGAAAAGGATCCTTTTGTTCAGTGTTTAATTTGTGTTTTCCGCAGGGACCCCGATGCAAGATTTCAATTTCCTTTTCTCTGGTTTTTACAGATTTGAATGCTCCACTTGGAAAATTTGTAGTAATTTTTAGAAAACTCATAAAATAGTAAATGAAGACTTTTTGGAATCCTTGTGAAATTATCTATGCACTAGATCTATAATGTCACATGTTTTAGTTTAAAGGTTTAGCTGTAAAAATAGATTTATGCAGTTAGGTTTTTAATGCTAGTTGTATTTGTCTTTTTCATAACTGTAGTTTGTTTGCTCAAATAAATGTGAAATTTTTATGGAGTGCTCATAAGGTGATTGTTGTTGTCTGGTAAAAATTTCAGAAGCGTAGGATTTATATTTTAAGAGTTATAAAAATAACAAATTACCTATATTGCCTTACCAATATTCTAAATAGGTCTGCAAGATTAAATTAATTGGCTTAGTTAAGTTATGAATCATGACTTTATGATAATACATGAGTTGTCATAATTTTATTAAGCTTTTCAAAAAGCTAAATATCATGATTTTTGGTTAAGTAGATCTTGAGTTATACTTGCTTAAATATCAGTGGCTGTTTCTGCCCAAACTCTGATAGGGTTACCTTGTTGGTATTGTGGAGCCTTCTTAATAGTAGAATTAGCTTTAGGTGTTTACAAAAATGTTGTTTAGAATTTTATAAGATTTCTAAAAAGTCTAGAACCACATTTATTGGACATGTATAACTCCATTTATATCTGTTTAAAGTGGCATGTCAGTTTCTGTCTATGTTTTGGACAGAGATGCAATTATTGAATTAATTGACCCTTCTAACTGTAGAATCATCCTAATATGAGAATAAGAAAGTTGTAGGTAACTTACTAAGATTTTCAAAAAGTTATGGTTCATGTTTGTTGGAGGTCTAGAACTCCAGTTATGCTTCTCTGAAGTTCCTATCAGTTTTCTGTACCACTGATGTTGGGTTGCATTTGTAGTTTTGCTTGTGCAATTATTTTCGTGGTGTAAATGATGTTTGCTATGGTTGTAGTGAATACAAAAGTTGTAGAAAATTTCATGATATTGCTTGTGTTCAAATTGTAAGGTCATAGACCAGATAGTGTAGGAGTTACATGACTTTTAAGTCTTCTATCAGGTTTTGATTGTATTCTGAGCAGATCTGAAAGATGCTAGTGTTTGATCTAGTTAGATTTTAAATGAGCTTTTGGTGATAATAACAAAGTTGTAGATAATTCATGTATCTAGCTGTTGTTACAATTTGGTGGTATTTGGTTTTGTGGTTTGTGAGTTATGCCTGTTTAAAGTTGGGTTACAGAATTGATTGCTCTCTGTCAATTGTGGACCAGTTTCTGTAAATGGGTATATTTGACTTAGTTAACTTGAGAATCATGCTAAGATGATTAAAAATTAATGGTAGACAATTTCATAAGATTTCCAAAATGTCTTCTTGTAAGTCATTTGGACTTGTGTAACTCCAGTTATAGCTAAATCTTGTAGCTGCTGTTTGCATGTCCAGAAATTGACAGATTCCAATTATAGTTGTTTGCTTGTATATTGCTAAGTGTGGCTCATACCTTTGGTGATGGTTGAGTTAGGGTACCTGAGATCTTGGGAAAACTTGTGTCATGCTTGGTGTTGTCGTCTTCTTTGCTATCGTGGGATGATAAATTGTGCGATATTTAAAGTAGGCAATGCGAAGTGCTTGTGCATGTTAATGTAACCTTGTGCTTGTCTTACTTACTGCCTGCGATGCATTGTCTATTGCACTTCCATGTATTCATACACTTGCATATTGCATCTCATCTAGGTACGCTAGATGCACCATGTGAAGGATGCGATGTTGGAGCCAAACCCAAAGATTTGGTTTGGTGGATCTATCCCGAAGATGGAAGGACTAAGCAAGTGCTAGGACCTGAGATGTCACCAGGACGGTGCAAGCTAACTGAACTGACTTGTGTCGGATCCCAGGCAAGCCCTGGAGCATATTAAGCCTCCTAATTTCCAAAATGCAGTTAAAGTATTATTGTTACATATATATATTGTTGCATTAAGTTTAGGTGTTGGATGCAAACACTTGCTGTATTGGTTATCCAATCCTTGTCCAGATATTGATACCCTGAATCCTATGTAGCTCAGGCTCGTGTAGTGCTTAGCCCTGCTTAAACGCGGTAGAAGTCAGGTGATTTCCTGTCACCTACGAGATATAGGAATATACAAATGGCACGGTTGGCTATATTTGCTATCGTGGAAAAGAACCTGTCTTAATTTGAAATGAAGACCGGGCGGAGGCTTGCCGGTTTGTAGTGACTCCGTCTGTGTCGCTTAAGGACTGAATCTTGGAGCCTTTCCTGTTCATGTTGAACACATGCCTCTCTCTTAGTTGGCTATGTCTAGAGACCGAGCATGAAGCCGAGTAGCTCACCTCAGGCCAGGAGTCGATAAGTATAAAGTACGCCTCGGAAGGGAGCCGTAGGCGTGAGTCTAAGGGCAGGTGATTTAAAAGTCCTGATCGTCCTGGCAGAAGGGTAATCCCTAAGAGTGCTGGCACTGATCGAACCTGTGAATTTGGTTCCTGAGTTGTACCAAAGGTGACCCACGGCTACCCTTGCAAAGTATGCCAGGGTGAGAGTTAGGAATACCCCCTTAGCTGAGTTGTAATTCGATTCGAGTCGCCGTCTCTTCCGATTAGTGAGAACTTGACGGGCTTATCTCCAAAGTAGATACACTAAATAACATAATGGTTCAGGAATGATGATATGATGATGACTGCCTTATTATACCTGTTGTGGTTAATATTGTTTGCTCCTAATAAGTGAGTGCTCTAGTACAGGTGCTAATCTAGTGGACAGGTAAATGATGATAAACTTGATGCGAAGTTTAAATTGGTCACTATATTCATAAGCTCTTTTATGCAACTGTGTCAAGCTAGCCCACCTCATAAGCCTTGCATGACCCTTGGTATCCTTTATTTCTGGTTTTGATGGGTAAGTCTAGCTGAGTACCTTCTCATACTCAGGGTTTATCCCACCATGTTGCAGGTGAAGTTCTTGGCCTATGAAGATGGTGGCTAACCACCGGTGGCTCGGTGATTCTATAGTTACTTCTCATCTATATGCTTTTGTCGGATGATGTCACTTATGCTAGCAATGTATTTGGAACATATATTAATGTAATCTTTTGAAAGCTATGTTGTTTCACTAATCGATTTTGAAACCCAAACTTGTACTTTTAATTGTGAACCCATTTGTAATATTATTTCTGCTGCAACCCTATGTATGTGATGTGTATTTGCTTAATCACGCGATCTTGGTTGTGATGTTGATTTACCGAGGTCTTTCGGGACACTCAGTGGACTACCGGGTTTATATGAGTGAAAGTATGCACGTGTTAACGTGTTAGCGGGGACAGCCGTACTTGATCTTGTATAAATTGGGCGGTTCTGTTACACGCACCCTGCTAGCATCCGGTCATAGAGCGACCCAGCATCTGGTCATTTGATCGATGCTAGTGTCTTTGCTGTTACACCTGACCAGACATGCCAGTCAAACCGAGGCCAGCGTCTAATCACTCCCAGTGACCTCCGTCTTTTCTGTCTAGGGCACCGGTGGCACCGTCGGATTGTCCGCACTCTACGGGTGGACACTCCGCCGGTGAAGTTTCTTACCCTTGCTCCCAAACTTCACCACCCTTGATCAAATGTGCCAACCACCAAGTGTATCACCTTGTGCACATGTGTTAGCATATTTTCACAAACATTTTCAAGGGTGTTAGTACTCCACTAGATCCTAAATGCACATGCAATGAGTTAGAGCATCTACTGGCACTTTGATAACCACATTCCAATACGAGTTTCACCCCTCTTAATAGTATGGCTATCAATCCTAAATGTGATCACACTCTCTAAGTGTCTTGATCACCAAAACAAAATAGCTCCTATGGTTTATACCTTTGACTTGAGCTTTTTGTTTTTCTCTTTCTTCTTTCCAAGTCCAAGCACTTGATAATCACCATGGTATCATCATCATCATGCTATGATCTTCATTTGTTTCATCACTTGAAGTATGCTACCTATCTCATGATCATTTGATAAACTAGGTTAGCACTTGGGGTTTCATCAATTCACCAAAACCAAACTAGAGCTTTCAACTGGCCTCTTCTTCGGCAACATGGAGGGCAGCTTGAGAGACCCCGAGATGGATCTCAAGCTAGCCATTTTCTCGAGTTGCCTCAGAATAACAGTTTTGGGCCACCCTCCACTCTTGGAGGAAACGCCAGGCATCGTCGCCATTGTAGGAGTCGAAAGAATCCGACGACGATGCCGATGTAGAAGATGCAGCATCAGAGGGCTTGCTGGCCCTAGGAATAGGATGAAGACTATCGATGCGGGACCCACGGAATACCCCGCAAGGAAGGGAGAAGAACTAGCCTGACTAGGATTCTTCCCCTATAATCTTAGTAGTAGTATTATCCTGTAATCCTACTAGGAACTCTCATTGTAAACCAACTAGGACTCTAGCCTCCTGACTATATAAAGGAGGGTAGGGCTCCTGGAGTCTAGAGTTCAAGACAACAATTGTACAACACAACACTTTACAATCAATCCAACGAAAAGGCTAACGCTGACTGGACGTAGGGCTATTACTCGATCAAAGATCGAGGGTCCAAACCAGGATAAATCGACTGTCTCTTGCATTTACCGTCAAGTTCCGCATACGCTAAAGCCCGAACATACTATCCTAGGTAACCCCATGGTAGGCTATCGGTGGTTAAACATCGACAGCTGGCGTGCTAGGTAGGGGCTTTTGGTGATTTTGCATCCGAGAGCTCGATGGACCTCGATAACATGATCTTCTCGAAGGGATCAATCTTCATCTTTGTTTCATGGATCTGCAAGGTAGGCGACGACGGCAAGCTCCAAGGCTGTCTCCTCGAAGATTTGGATCATCATCAGGACTTTTTCATTTCAACGACAACAACAGATCAGCTTGTCGAAAGATTCACGTAGCTTGTAATTTCCGATCCAACTTGGATTTTGCAACTTCACGCATCCGATTCGAACTCAAGTTCCGCTTCCGAGACTAAGTCTTATCTGAGTTCTTTTGGAAAACCGAGTTCTTTTCTGAAAAAGCTCCAGAACATGACATCAACCTATTAAGAATACTACTTGAAATACACTTAGAATACTTCAAAGAAGTCGGGTCCTCTTCCGTTCGGACTCCACAACATGGCGATGTCTAATCAGACATGGCCCGAAGGATTCCTCGATCCGGTGCTCAAAATGCCACTGAAGGGAGCCCAGGAAGGTCTTGTTCTAACTATAACTTCTCAAGACTGCATCGTTCACTGGCCAGGTACCAATCCTGAGGATGACGACACCCAACTAGTCAACGATATGACAACAAAAACTCTACCCTACCAAGGAGATTCGATCTATGACCTTGAAATATCTACTGAAGTTATCAACAGCTCTAGTAGTACGGAAATCAACGACGATGACAGAACAACTCACGCTAGAGAAGTATTCATGATTCACCATCCTCGATCACCATTGATCCCCCTAGAAGTACCTGACGTGAGGTCTTCAGATGAATCTGAATCCAACATATCACCATTTATCTAGGGGCATGATGGTGAGATTGAGAGTTAGAGGCAAGCAAGAGAAAGAAAGAACAAATTGAAACAAGGATGTCAACGCCGTGCTAAGTAGCGAAAGGAAACTTGGATCAAATATGAATCAGACCTAGCTGAGTAAAATAGAAGAAAATTAGAATGAAAGGTTGAAGAAGGACGAGCAGCAAATACACCCTACGATAAGATCCGAGAAGCACTAGAAGAACTCAGGGCAACCTCATATCCCAATGAAAAACAAGAACAACTCCGAGATTTTCTTTGATCAACAGTCCTTCAAACGCACGACGGAAGGGCAACATCTCATGAACAGGAAGATCAAAATCAAAGGAAGTCTGCTTTCAAAAGACTTGGACCAAGTGGAAGTCACAACGGAGAGAGCTGAAGAAATCACAGTCAAAACAACCGAGTCGAGCAACCAAGAAAGACCAGAAGCAAGGCACCTACTCAGATAGTCACACAGAGCTACTCTCACCAAGACGACAGTTGGCAAGAAGGGGGCATAGAATCAGAATATACGGAAGCCAGAACGCACGATAGATTCCCATGTTTTGCGAACAGACTTGCTTCAATACGACTACCTCACAAGTTCAAGCCATCCAACCACTCCAAGTATGATGGCAAGACCAAACCAAAGCAATGGCTCAGGATTTACGCATAATCGATTGAATTGGCCGGAGGAGACGATGACATCAAAACCTTGTTCTTTCCCATGGCCCTAGAAACCATGCCACTCCAATGGTTTGACAAATTGAATCCAGGATCAATCAGAAATTGGGAAGACTTGCAAAGAGCTTTTTGTGAAAACTTCACGGGAATTATTACACATCCAATCACCCACGTAGAGTTAAAAGGACTCAAGCAGAAAGGAGGTGAAAGTCTCAGAAATTACTATCGACGATGTGGCGAACTACGAGCTCAAGTACATGACATCACATAACGAGAAGTAATCGAAGCCTTTTCTCACAGAATCATGGCTAGGTGGCAATTTCAAGACTTCTGCAAAGAAAATCCAAGAAACAATGAAGAATTTAGAAGAACAGTGGAAAAATGATTACTGTAGAGGAGAAGACACGAGAAAGATTCCTGGATAGAAACAACAGAGACAACCTGGACAGGCAAATTCCTCGAAACAGCAGACATCAGGAGAGAAAGCATGGTCCAGACAACACAGTAGCAATGGCTGACAAATCAAAGAAATTTACCAAGCCCAGAAGATATGACGACATTGAGAACATACGTTGCCCCTTGCACCCCAACGGAAAGCACACCATCGGAAATTGCTACACCTTCAATGAAAGATACACTAGAAAAGATAGCAAGGGAAACAATAAAGAAAACAATCAGAAAAAAGGAGACAACCTTGAAGACAAGGGATTCCAAAAATCTAGGGGAACAGTGGCAATAATCTTTGCTGGGGTTCTAGATTCTAGAACAAACATAAAAAAAAACTAGCATTACGAACCATCATGGTAGCAGAACCTGCTACACCAAGATATCTCAGTTGGTCAGAGTATCCAATCCAATTTTCAAGAGAAGACCAATAGACCAGCATAGGAAACATAGGCCATTACCCACTGGTTCTAGATCCAACCATCGCCGGTATGACCATCACAAAAGTACTAATCGACGGAGGAGCCGGACTCAACATTATTTTTTTAAAAACTCTAAGGAAGATGGGACTACAACTCGCCGGGATGATCACACCAACAAGCACACCTTTTTATGGCATAGTACCTGGCAAGGCATCAATGCCACTTGGACAAATCACTCTATTGGTTACCTTTAGAACTCCCTCAAACTACCATATAGAGTTCATCAAGTTTGAAGTCGCAGACTTTGATTCATCATATCACGCAATCCTCGGGCGCCCGGCACTAGCAAAATTCATGGCAATACTGCATTATCCGTACCTATTGCTTAAGATGCCAGGGCCTAACGGTGTTCTTTCTCTTTGGAGTGATTTAAAGCATGCATTTGACTGTGATGTTCAGGCCATTCAAATTGCAGCAAGAGCACAAGCAAACAATGGAAGAAAAGAAATAGCCATTATTACCGCAGAAATAAGTCAAGAAGAACTAGAGATATCGGCTGAAAAGCCAAGCATCCTAGCACCACCAAAAGAAGTCGACGTCAAGCAAATCGACCTGGGCACTGGTGATCCCTCAAAAATGGCAATCATCAGTGCACACCTATCAGCAAAACAGGAACTCATGCTCACCAACTTTCTTTAGGACAACAAAGATATCTTCGCTTGGAAGCCAGCCGACATGCCAGGGGTCCCAAGAGAGTTGGCTGAGCACAGAATTGATATCAATGAAGGCTCCAAGCCTATGAAACAACAACTATGACGATTCTCTCTCGACAAGAAGGCAACAATTAAAAAGGAAATTACAAAACTAATGGTAGCCGGATTCATTAGAGAAATCCTTCATCTAGATTGGCTAGCAAACCCAGTTCTAGTACAAAAAAAGAATATAGATGAATGGCGCATGTGTGTCGACTACACAGATCTCAACAAACACTACCCGAAAGATCCGTTCGGGCTACCACGCATTGATTAGATAGTCGATTCAACAGCAGGATCTGCCCTATTATCCTTTCTAGACTGTTATTCCGGATATCACCAGATCGCATTAAAAGAACAGGACCAAAGCAAGACATCTTTCATCACTCCATTCGGCACCTACTACTACAAGACCATGTCGTTTGGACTCAAGAATGCTGGAGCCACTTACCAAAGAGCTATCCAAACATGCCTTGGAGATCAGATCGGTGAAAACGTAGAAGCATACATGGATGACGTGGTTGTAAAAACAAAGAACCTGGATGCACTGATTGAAGACTTAAAACAAACCTTCGAGAATCTGAAAAGATGGAGGTGGAAATTGAACCCAAACAAGTGTGTATTCGGAGTTCCTTCAGGACAACTACTCGGATTCTTGGTCAGCCATCGTGGAATTGAAGCAAGCGCCAAGCAAATTTGAGCAATAACAGAGATGGGCCCTCCTCGAAGCGTCAAAGATGTACAAAAACTAACAGGATGCATGGCGGCACTCAATCATTTCATTTCAAGACTCGGCGAAAAAGGGTTACCTTTCTTTAAATTGCTAAAGAAGACAGACAAGTTCGAGTGGACAGAAGAAGCCAATGAAGCTTTAAAGAAACTTAAGGCATACCTCACATCCTCACCAGTCCTAACACCTCCAAAGAAAGACGAAGACATGATGCTATACATTGTGGCAACTTCTACTGTAGTCAGCATGGCAATAGTAGTGGAAAGAGAAGAAGAAGGGTGCGTGTATAAAGTACAACACCCAGTATACTACATCAGCAAAGTACTGTCAGAATCAAAAATCCGGTACCCGCATGTGCAAAAACTACTATACGCCCTACTGATCACTTCACGCAAGCTTCGTCACTATTTTGAAAGCCACAAGATTACCGTGGTGACAGATTTCCCACTAGGAGACATCTTACACAACAAAGACACAACAGGGCACATATCCAAGTGGGCAGTTGAACTCAGTGCTCTCAACATCAATTTCACCCTGCGGAAAGCAATTAAATTCCAAGCCCTTGCTGATTTTGTTGTCGAATGGACAGAAATTCAACAACCTGTGTCAAGCACCATCCTTGATCATTAGAAGATGTATTTTGATGGATCACTCAAGCTAGGCGGAGCCGCTGCAGGCGTCCTCCTAATTTCTTCGGACGGAAAACAACTTAAGTATGTCCTTCAGATATTATGGCAAGCTACCAACAATGAAGCAGAATACGAAGCTCTCATCCATAGGCTATGAGTGGCAATTACCCTCAGAATTAAGCGATTACTCATATACGGTGATTTGGCAGTAGTCATCAACCAAGTCAACAAAGATTAGGATTGCACCAAAGAAAACATGGGTGCTTACTGTGCTGAAATCCAAAAACTCGAAAAACATTTCCAAGGATTAGAAATTCTACATGTCCTGCGAGATTCCAACATTGCAGCGGATGTCCTCACCAAGCTCGGATCAGACAGGGCAAAGGTCCCACTAGGAGTATTCATAGAGGAGCTATCAGCTCCCTCTATCAAACAACCCGGTGAGATAACCCCTAAAATCTCAGCCAAAGACAACCAGATCTTGGTAATCACCACTTTATGGACCCAGGTTTTTATTGATTACATGAAAGAGAATAAGTTGCTAGCAGAAAAATAGGAAGCCACATGAGTTATCCACAGAAGCAAGAATTACATCCTAGTAGGAGACAAGCTCTACAGAAGAGCCGCATCATCAAGAGTACTCCTAAAATGCATCTCATTTGAAGAAGGCAAACAAATTCTAGATGAAATACACTCAGGTTGCTGTGGAAATCACGCCGCTTCAAGAACACTAGTCGGCAAAGCATTTTGCACTGGTTTCTACTGGCCAACCACTTTGAAAGACACAGAAGAACTCATTAGAAGATGCAAAAGTTTTTAGATGTTCGCAAGACAGGCTCATGTGCCAGCCCACAACCTCATCTGCATACCACCTGCTTGGCCCTTCTCCTGCTGGGGGCTGGATCAAGTAGGACCTCTTAAGAAAGCAAAAGGAGGATTCGAGTATATCTTTGTAGCAATTGACAAGTTCACCAAGTGGATCGAATACAAACCACTCGCAAAATACAGTGCAGCCAAAGCAGTCGAGTTCATCCAAGACATTATGCACCGCTTCGGCATGCCCAATCGAATCATCACATATTTGGGTTCTCCCTTCACAGCTACAGAATTCAAAAGTTGGGCATAGGATTGTGGCTTCAACATAGATTATGCATCATTCGCACATCCAGAAGCCAATGGACAGGTAGAAAGGGCTAATGGACTCATACTAGCTAGATTGAAACCAAGACTATATGAAGAACTAGTAGACTATGGATCAAAATGGATTGAAGAATTACCCAAGGTTGTATGGGGGCTACGGACTCAAATAAGCAGAGCCACCGGATACTCACCTTTCTTCCTAGTGTATGGATCAGAAGTCGTACTACCCGCAAACTTGATCTAGACGTCACTAAGGATAGAGCAATATGACGAAGGAGAAGCAGAACACACCTGAAGATTAGAACTCGATAGTACAGAAGAAGTCAGAGTAAATGCTACCCTACAATCAGCAAGATACCTCCAAGAACTAAGGCGCCACTATAGCAAAAATACCCAGTCTCGATCATTACAAGTCGGAGACCTAGTACTAAGAAGAATATAAAAAACCGACGGACGCCACAAACTACTCAGTCCATGGGAAGGTCCTTTTATCATCACAAAAGCCATTGAACCAGGCACATACAAGCTCATAACTGAAGACGGAAAAGAAGTCAACAATACATGACACATCAGTCAGCTATGAAGATTCTACGCATAAAAACAACTCAAGGGAAAATATGTATATAAGACACAAGAGATCAACGTTCATGATCAACAAAGATAGCGCTCACCAAAAACATATGTATCATTGTGACATATCAATATTCATGATCAATAAAGATGATTCTTTCTCGACAAACATATGTCTCATCATGATTTCCTCTGAGTTGTTTCTTAAAAGCAAAATGGCTAAAAAGACACCTGAGCATCCCGGCCGAGAGCAAAATAGCTGAAAAGATGCTTGAGCCCGCCGATGAGGGTAGCTAACAAGCTAACACCCAAAATAAAATGCAAAATGGCTGAAAAGACGCCTGAGCATCCTGGCCAAGAGCAAAATAGCTGAAAAGACGCTTGAGCCCGCCGATGAGGGTAGCTAACAAGCTAAAACCCAAAATAAAATGCAAAATGGCTGAAAAGACACCCAAGCATCCTGGCCGAGAGCAAAATAGCTAAAAAAGCGCTTAAGCCTGCCGATGA
Source organism: Miscanthus floridulus (assembly GCF_019320115.1). NCBI lineage: Eukaryota > Viridiplantae > Streptophyta > Magnoliopsida > Poales > Poaceae > Miscanthus > Miscanthus floridulus. The sequence goes on along the minus strand of NC_089594.1, from coordinate 44,903,153 downwards.
GGGTAGCTAACAAGCTAAAACTCAAAATAAAATGCAAAATGGCTGAAAAGATGCCTGAGCATCCCGACCGAGAGCAAAATAGCTGAAAAGACGCTTGAGCCCGCCGATGAGGGTAGCTAACAAGCTAAAACCTAAAATAAAAAGCAAAATGGCTGAAAAGACGCCTGAGCATCCCGGCCGAGAGCAAAATAGCTGAAAAGACGCTTGAGCTCGCCGATGAGGGTAGCTAACAAGCTAACACTCGAAATAAAAAGCAAAATGGCTGAAAATATGCCTGAGCATCCCGACCGAAGCAAAATAGCTGAAAAGATGCTTGAGCCCACCGATGAGGGTAGCTAACAAGCTAACACCTGAAACAAAAAAGCAAAACAGCTGAAACTAAGCCTGAGCATAGACCACAGCAATTTCAAGACAAGACCCTCCAACTACTTGTTCCAAATAGCAAGAGGCTCAGGGGCTACACTGGAGATACCCAAGAACGCAAAGATCTACATATAATGAGTTGTTTACATGGCACAAAAGAAGGCCAGACAAGCACTCAACAGATCAAGAAAGGTTATCAACACAAAGATCTACGAGTTGTTTACATGGCACAAAAGAAGACTAGACAAGCACTCAACAGATCAAGAAAGGTTGTCAACACAAAGATCTATATATAACGAGTTGTTTACATGGGCAGAAAAGTACTCGACAAATCAAGAAAATTTGTCAAGATAGCGTGCAGAATTGTTTACAGGGCAAAGACGAAAGCAAGACAAAGTACTCAGCAAGTCTAGTAACTCTGACCAATTGGAAAAATCATCCAAGGAATAAGCAAGGCATCCAAGCAAAGAAGACATCAACAAAAAATCTTCATTCAAAATGAAGTATAATGTCATATTACAAGGCATGGGCATAAAGGTCAAATACATCAAGCCTCATCATTAGGAGAAGAGATAACAATATTAAGATTATCTACTATTCTACTAGCTAAGTCTTCAACCTCAGGCTCCATCCTCTCAACGGCATCAATGTATTCTTGACTGTCAGCTTCCTCTACTATCTTGGACAAAGGAGCCGCTAGAGCAAGAACTCGGACCTAGGCTAGGACATTCTTGGTACACAGTTGGGCGCACCTCTTCATGAACTCTTGGAAACGAGTCAGAATTCAAGGAATCAACTGAGCCCAAGATTGCCCATCATCCACTAGAGTTCGGAGAATGTCGGCTACTAAATGAAAGGATTTCCACAAAGCTTTCTAGTTTTCAGTAGCCGTGGCCAACTTGCTAGACAAGTCTTCAATAGTTTTTTGGGCCTGCACAAGATCTCTATTAGCTCCACGCCTAATCAACTTAGCAAGCGCAAGTTCCTCCTCAGCATGAGTAATTACCTCCTCAGCCTTGTTATGACTCGTACGAACAAGAGTCTTCATTTCATCAACGCCCTCTGAGAGTTTTTGCTTTTCAACCCAGAGAGCTGGAATAGGCAACAAACATAAGTCAGCAGAAAGGAGAGTTTGAATGTAGAAGGAAACAAAAAGAACCCTGTTGGTGTTTCATACAAGCATCGGCAAGTAAATTTATAGTAATGCGCGTTAGGCTTGGATGGTGCGCTAAAGGACACAAGATTTATACTGGTTCGGGCCGAATGTCCCTACGTCTAGTTTGTTGCTGCTCGTGTTATTAGCACTGTGAATGGTTCGTAGTAGGGGGTACAAACGATCGAGAGAGGGACTGGTCCCAAGTCTCTGATGGAAGGGTTGAAAGGAGGCCAAGAGCTTGGTTGCAGCTTGACTGTGTGTGTGGGTGTCTTGTGTTGTTTTGTCAAAGATCAGTCAAAAGTCCATCCTTTTGATGGAGGAAGCGCCTCCCCTTTTATAGATGAAGGGGCTGGCTTTACAAGGGTGAGGGCTTTAGGAAGCGTACTCTACGTCTTGTGGTTCACATCTCCCCGGCCTCGTCCTTCATTCTAATGAGTGCGAAGGAAGATAAGCGCCTACAATACTGTTGATGCCTCTATAGAATGTCAGGTTAGTTATAGAATGCTGCCCTGTGCAGGGTATGGGTTGCGCATGGTGGTTTGACTTATGAGCCTCCCCAGCCTTGCTCCGCACGCCTTCTGGTTCCTATGAGTCTTTGTTGGAGGGATGCGGGGTCGGGGTCCAGAGTAACGCCGTGGTCAAGGTCTTCTGACTTGGTGGACCTGAGGGGTCGGGAAGCGGGCGCCGCTCCCTTGGGTACATAGCGTGGTGACAGAATATCCGTCGTTCATGGAGATAGCAAATCCATTTCTGGAGCATAGTGGTTGTCGTATATCTTCGTCAGGTTCTATGTCCTAGGGTTGAAGGTGGCGCCTACAACTCTACAGGGTTAGGAGTACGCACCTGTAATACCTTTTGGGCTCTGCGGCGCCTAGAAGGGTCTAAAGCACCTGTCCCATTATTCCCTGGTAGTACTTTTCTTGCTAGGGTGCAGGGTATGGTCCTTGGAGCCATGGTTGACCCGAACATCTTGTCTTGCCCTATACCCATCATCTTGAGGGAATAGGGAGAAGTTGTCAGGTAAGATGAAACCAGTATTAGATATCGAGCAGGGCGAGGCTTGTTCCTTGCTGTCGGGCGAAACGGAGACCAATCCCTATCTCTTGGGCAAGACCGACCCTGCCCCTCCGGGGTCAGGCGAGGCGGAATCTATTCCTCAGCCCTCGGGCGAGACCGAACCTGCCCAAAAGGCATCGAGCGAGATGGAGACTTGCCCTGATCCCTTGGGCGAGGCAGAGCTATCTTCAAAGGCGTCGGGCGAGGCAGAGTCTATCCCTCGGCCCTCGGGCAAGACGGAGCCTGCCCCAAAGGCGTCGGGTGAGACAAAGACTAGCCCTAAGCCCTCGGGCGAGGCAGAGCTATCTCAAAAGGCGTCGGGCGAGGCGGAACCAAACTCCTATCATTCGAACAAGGGACATAACGGTGCCCTTATGCGTCCAGAAGTTTTTAATGTTTGGTGGTTATTGGTTCCACCTTCTGGGGTACCCCGGTATTAGGTCCCCGATAGTAGCCCCCGAGCCTCTAGGTGATTCGAGTAGAACCGCCTGGAGGGTGTTTTTTGATTTTGTCGAAGTTACTTTGCCAGAGGGTGCGCGCGAGCGCACCCGATGGGTGTAGCCCCCGAGCCCTCGGGTGATTCGAGTAGAGTCGCCCAGGGGGTTGTATCGGACCCTTTGCGGGTAAGGTTGAAGGACTTAGTTTTTTGTTAGATGGATATTTTTTGAGGGGGTCGTGGTATCCCGTTCGCGGGGATCTCATTCAGGGCTGACCTAGCCAGGGCTCGACCATGGATCGAGACCTCAGTAATGCTTGCGCCCTTGATTTTGGATCATTCATGGACCCATCCCTAGTTGGGCCGGTCACCGAGCTTTTGGGCCTTAGGTGGGCCAAAGAGAGAAAAAATCTTCATGACCTATGTTTCCCAGATGGGTAGAGAGTCCGGATTCGCCTGGGGAAGGCGAACCATCCACCATGATGTTTTGGTGGTAGGGGATAGGGACTGCAGGCGCATGTCCCGTGCCATGACACGGCGGGGTGCATGGCAGGCCCGGAGATCGAGGCGGACGGTTGCCCTTCTTGCGTCCGTCACCCCTATAAAACCACAGGTTTTGCCCCCATGGTTCCGTATTTTGCTCCCTTGTCTTTGCGTCTCGAAACACCCGTTGCCAATCACCCCAGCCTCCTGCGCCTGCGCCGCCACCGTCAGCTGGCTTGCATCCATGTTGCAGCCGTCGTCAAGCTTGCGCCTGCCCCGTAGCCGCCGTCAAGCTCGCGCCCACCTTTCTCCCCAATTGCTTTGATGGAGTTGTGGGGTAGATCTAGCATCACCCCACGGCATTTGGAGGGCCTCATCCACCGTGGCCTTCTTTGCCCACTGTCCGCCGTCTAGGAGTGGCTGCTACCTGGCGATGAGGGTGAGCCGATGCTGCTCGAAGGGTATGTCGTTTCTTTCGCCATCTTCCATGAGCGGGGATTTGTGGTACCCATGCATAGATTCCTTCGGGTGCTGCTGGATTATTATGAGGTGGAGCTACAGCATCTAACTCCCAACAAGGTTCAACATATGGCGACGTTTGTTGCCCTGTGCAAGGGTTTCCTGGGGATCAATCCCCATTTTGATCTGTGGCGGTATTTCTTTACCATTAGTTTGTCGAAGAGGAAGATTGGGGGGAAAGATGTGAATGCGCTAATGGGATGTGCCAGCATTCATCTGTGCCATACCCGGTCGAGGGGTTACCCATACATGTGTCTGGCGACATCCAACAAGGGATGACACTCGCAGTGGTTTTATGTTAGGGATGATGTGAGTGCCATCCTACCGAGGTACACTAGACGCCTTATCGAAGAGGCTCCGGAGTCATGGAGCTGGGGCGTCCAGTCTAAAGACAAGAAACACCTCTCTGACCTTCTTTCCGCCCTCCAAGCCCTAAAGGATCAGGGCATAAAGGGGACGGGGATTATCGGCGCCTATCATGCGAGGAGGGTGGCGCCGCTGATGGCGCGCGTGCTTCCCCTGCATTGGATGATGCCCGGAATGTCGTTCAAGGGGACGGTGCTTGTTGACGAGGTGCTCCCTTTTTCAGAAGTGGCGCAACGCATTAAGGAGGTGATAGAGCCGACAAAGGATTCCAAAGGCAGCGTCCTTGACATTATGTATCCGGTGCCCGGACATCCCCCAATGCGGCCAGAACCTAGGTTCTTTGAATTCGTAAGCCCTCTTCTCCCGTGCTCTTTTCTTTTTCCTAAATCTCCTTTTTTAATACTTGGTTTTGTGACGTTGGGACCAGCCGAGGGGGCTAGTCTTCAAAGATAGTCTGGTTCCGCTACTGAAGGACAAGGCCATGGCGGCGGTGAATCGACTCATGGCCGAGCGGGACAATAAAGCAAGGGAGCAGATGAAGAAGGTGAAACAACTGAAGCAGGAGGCACGGGATCGGGGAGAGGACGTGAGCAGTGAGGATGACAACGATGATGATGACGATGATGATGAGGTAGCCGTCGACGTGGATTGGGATGTCCTGGAGGATGAGGACACGCTGACAAGTGGCCACCTGTCCGTGCAGGGGCCCTTCCCGTTCCACATGGAGGGAAGTGAATCGGTGAGGTCGGTGGAGGCCGGTGAGTCCGTCGCTTTGCACGGCGTGCTGGCCAAGGACCGGTGGATGGAGGAAAGCGAGCCTGCCACTACTAACCCTGAGGTGATGGTGGAGGGGAGTGGCTCTAGTGCCACGCCCCACAAGACGGGGGAGGGGAGTGGCTCTAGTGTTGTGCCCCATGAGACGATGGAGGGGAGCGGCTCTGGTGCCGCGCCCCATGAGACGATGGAGGGGAGCGGCTCTGGTGCCATGCCCCACAAGGTGAGCCCCCCTACCCTAGAGTAGGGGGCAGGCTCAAAATGGTCCTGCCTAGATGAGTCAGGGTAGGGATCTGGGGATCCGTCCCCAAAATGCTTCCGCCGGCCGAGGACGTCAATGTAAGCTACTGATTGCCCTATTTTCATCCTTTTTCCATTTCTATTTTGACCTAATGGCTATTACCTTTGTGTAGGTTCTTGCAGATGGGTCACCCCCTGGGGCTGGCACCCAAGAAGAGCCTCGCCATTCAAGTGGGACAGATGGCGTCGCCTGGTGTCACCCCTATTTTGGGCAGGAGTGGTGCCGACATTGGAGCCATGTTGGCTGACCTGACGGTGTCTGTGGTGGCACCCATGCCCACGGAGGTTACCGAGCAGGCAGCTTCCTCCATGGCGGATGTGGTACAGCTAGCCGAGCACCGCATACCGCCGATGGAGGTGGTCGTGACCACGCCAAGCCAGGATAAGCCAGGCACAACCGTGGTGGCGCTCGAGGGCATAGTGCAATCCGTACCACCGGGGGCCTAGGTGGATCCGCCCGTGGCGCTCGAAGTGGCCCAGATGGAGGAGGGTCCAGTCGGAGGGTCCTCGAGTGCGGCGGTGGTGCCACATAGGGTTAGGAGGGAGCCACCCCCAGCCCCTTTGTCGGGAGGAAGCCGCTCCCCCACACGAGGGGAGCCGCCGCTCCAGTGGATGGCCGCCTAGGACCCGACGTCGGCTCTTTTCTCGCTCGATGATCATTCCAAGAGCATGGAGCGGGAGGGTCTTGACGTCGGAATCTCGACCATGCTGGATGCCCTAGACGAGGCCAGAGGAGCCCTATGTGAAATCGTTGTTCCTACTACCCAGGTATTCGCTTGGTTTTCTTCTTTCTTCGCATGTTTTTATGTTTTCGCATTTTTGATACCAGTCTTCTTCCTCTTTAGATTCTTGTTGCTCGTAGACAGAATAAATCCCACTTCCTCCACGAGCAGAAGGCGGAGTGGGATCACCTTTCCGAGGAGGCCTGGCTGCGAGCAGACATGGCCGCACAGCTTGCTGCCGCCCAAGAGCGGGAGGCCCAGGCGTGTCAGGATGCGGAGGAGGCCCACAGGATGCTTGAGGATTTGTCGGCGAGGTCCAAGCTGGATGGGGAAGAGATTGCCAAGCTCCAAAAGGAGCAAGACGAGCTGCTGCAGAGGAATGCCGCGGCTAATGAGAAGGCCGGCGAGGTCCTAAAGGAGCTAGAGATGGAGCGGGACCTCCGGTAGAAGGCCAAGAGTAGGGCCACAGCCCTTCAGCAGAAGGTGGACGAGGACATCAAGGTGGTCCGCTCTCTCCGGGCGGATCTCGGTGACGTGGTGAGCCGAAGGTTGAGCGCCAAAAACATCTTCGTCAAGTTGGAAAAAGAGCTTGCCCATGCATGAAGGGCCCTTTAGGTTGAGAGCGATGAGCACGATCTTCTGCAAGCTATGATCGGGGTGGTCCTTGATGCCCTGAAGGTGGTGGAGCCGGTGGAGACCAGCTCGCTCGTGGCTTGTGCCATAGGTATCATGGCTCGGGTGGGTCAGCTTGAGGAGAGTGCTTTTCACGCTGGGATCACCTAGGCCTTCACCGTCGCCCATGCTCATTATGAGAAGGAAATCAACCTAAAGGTGATGAGCGAAGGTTTCCTGTCCACCTATGAGGATGATGAGCTAGAGGAAATGGAGAAGATGGTTGCTCCCCTTGCGAAAAACCTGGCTAATAATCTGAAAGAGATGGTTCTCCCTTCGCGGGCGTAGTTAGTCGAATAATTTTGAGAATAACTTATATGTAATATGTGAACAAGTGTCGGTATTTTCGAGTCTAGACACAGTTTCGTGATTTTGCTTTGTAATTTCGTTTTGTTTGATTTTTGCGATCTTACCAATCTGTTCCCCCGAATCTTGCCACTGGTCTTGATGCGAGGAGATTGTTTCGAAAGAAAGAAGGGAGGTAGCCATACCTTAACCAGCCCCTGAGTAAGGTCCGACCCCCTGCATTTGCTGGGGTCAGGGGTTACTAGAGACCAGAACGTTCAGATGGAATCCCATTCCGTGGTTTTTGTGACGGGTTTGGGAAGTCCTTGGATGGCATTGCGATATTCCTCGCCCTGCCTTCCAATAGAAATCCCCAAACAGGGACTCTATGGGCTCGGCAAGGTAGGGCCTTCAAACCTGTGTCCCTGTATTGATCGGCTCGAGCCCTCGGGCCTTGTCAGGGTCTGATAGGGGTTGGCCGTAATTTGCGTGTTACCCCGTCCTCGATTTTCGCAATCAGAGGGGCTGAGTAAACGACACTTTCCTCGATAGCTTGAGTATCGCGCTCAACGAGCTCACTAACGGGTATGTTCGTGTGGAATCCGGGTCCATCATTTGCTGATGGGGTCGGTAGAGCCCTCTGGTGGCACTCCACAACTTCTTAACCCACCTCCCGATAGATGCCCAAGCCGTTTGATAGGCTCAGGCGGCCCGATGGCCTCTCCTTGATGGAGATTCTGTGGGTTTGGCTCGGGGTTAGAATCGAACGAGAAAAGGTTGAGACGTCCCTGTCCGCTTCTGAGCGGGGTCGGGCAGGGCCATTGGGGCTTGTCTCAGTTATTTCTCCCTGGCTCTGTTCAGCACGAGGTGGCCTTGAGCCCTTCGTGGGCCGACCTTCAAACCTCGGCCTGCTGCCGCCTATATCGAATGAGGTGACGGCCGTTTCGTGATGCGACATGAAGCATTGGGATGTTTTGCATATGTATAATATAATCGAAATGAAGGCGGGGTCAGTAACGTTACCTTGGTGGTATGAGTGATAGAAAGCTCCTACCAGATGTGTCCATGCGGGGTTTGGGCCCTGATGTTTGCGATGAGGTTGGAGTAACCTGCATAAGAATCGCTATTCTTTGTTTTTTGTATCTCGGTGGCGGTCCAAGCCGTTTAATTAACTTGGGCAACCTGACAGCTTCTCCTTTGGGGGAGATTCTGTAGGCAGACCCCTCTGAACCCTTCTTGAGAAGACAGACGTCAAAGCTGGAAACGCGAGGGGCGTTGAGCATGATTTTTCTGGTGAACAGAAACACTGTAGCTACCAAGGCGTAGGGTCTGCTAGTTCGTCCAGTTTTACTCAAAGTTTTATGCCCGTATTTCGCGCCCTTAGTTTCAAGCGTACAGGGGGGTCGGGTGAGGAGGATGTCTAGACTGGTAGACATCCTCAGCAGCCCCTGAGTGATGTTCGTGTCCCCGCCGTTTGATGGGGTCAGAAGCTCGAGAATGAATTTTAACGCGTAAAGTAAGAAGGCAGAGATGCTTATCTTTCTTTGGATGTTTGTTCATCGTCTCTTATGGGCCGAATGACCAGCCTAGGAGATCCGTTGGGGCTCCACTTCACAGAGGTCCTATCGTCGGATTGTCCCATGGTCCTGCATGGGGAGGCAAAGGGTTGTCTGCCTATGTGGGTGCCTTAATTGCCACGTCCGGAGCGGGTCAGTGGTGGGCCATACCTAGGCAGTGTCCAGTTTGACTAGGGGGGATGCCTCGTCGACCGGGGCGTGTCCTGTTAGTTCTGGCGTGTCCCCTCAGGTATCTATCAGCATTAATTTTGTATTTAAGGAGGGGAAGAGAGAGGGTTTTTCGTCCAACCTTTTGCCTTTCCTTAGTTACAGCGCCTCCTCTTTAAATAGGGAGGGGAGGGGACTTCTCATCCCACCTCCTCTTCTGCCTCTGAGCTGCTATCTCTCCTTCTTCTTCCTTTCCGCCGAATGCGTCCGTGCATCGCAGTGGTTCCTGAGTGAGGAAGAGTAATGCTAGAGAGAGAGAAAACTCACAAATTCGCTCATGAATCTAGAGCATGATGTCAAGCCGCAGGTTATCCAACATAGATGAGATGGTGCGTGCCGCCCTTGCTGAGGAGTCGCTGCTACCGATGGAGAAGAGGCGCTGGTGGGCACCGTACGTCGTCGACTGCGCCGTCGTTCATTGTGCTCCTCCTTTGGCGGGAGGCGTTTCTTGCCCTTACGCCATTGTCAGGGTTGTGGCTGGTGATGATGGCGTAGTCCCCGGATGCCCTAGCAAAGTCATCGCTGTTGGGGTTGCGGCTGATGATGATGGCGTAGTCCCTGGACGTCCTGGCGGAGGCATTGCAGATGACGGTGCCTTCGAGGATCCCGTGAAGCGGCGGGATATCACCGATGGAGAGCGTGGCGCGGCGACCGTAGTAGACGAGCTGGCCCATGTACACGCCCTAGGCATCATCGATGGAGAGCGTGGCATGACGACCGCAGTAGACGAGCTGGCCCATGTACACGCCCCGGGCGTCACCGATGGAGAGCATGGCACGGCGACCGCAGCAGTACTTGTAGTAAAGCTAAGCAGAGACTGTAATTGAATAACTTTGTGGGGAAGCCCCCGAGTAAACAGTTCTCTGAATTTACAAGTATATTATTCCTTTTTGTAATGAAATCACTTTGTAAGTGGCGAATTTGTGCAAAAAATGAACAAATTTACATCTTTTGCTTATGGCAAGCAATTTTTTTATCTTTCTCTTTTTTGTAGAAACGATTTTAGTGCCTTCCGACCCTTCTCATGGTCTAAGTCATAAGAAACTAGGAATGTGGGCGAACTAATTCTGATTGAGCTGGTGAGCAAAGAGGTTGTAGCCGCTGGGGCATGGGTGTCCCGCAGTCCTACCAGTTGTATTCAGAATTGGTTCCCAAAATCTTAGCCCTTAGGACTCATTTATGAGACAAATGGAAAACTTAGAGAATGTTTGTAAATATAACACAGGAGGTTTTTGCAAGCGTAATACTTGTATTACATATGTCACATGTTATGTCACATGCCAGCCCCCGAGTGAGGTCTGACCCCTCACGATTTGTAGAGGTTGGAAGTCACTAAGGATCGGGGTTTTGTTATGACAAAAACTAATAAGGAAGAGTATATGCTTATTTTAAGGGTAAAAATGACGTAGCTGCTCAATGTTCTAGGCGTTGGTGAAGACCTCGCCGTTGATGGTTTTCAACCTGTAGGCGCCCGGGTGAAGTACTTCTGCGATGACGTAGGGCCCTTCCCAGGGCAGGGAGAGTTTGTGGCGGTCCTTGTTGCTCTACACAAGGCGGAGGACGAGGTCCCCGACATTGAAGGCTCAACCCTATACCCGTCGGCTGTGGTACCGTCACAATGCTTGCTGGTACTTAGCTGAACAGAGGAGGGTGATGTCGCGGGCTTCATCTAGCTGGTCCATGGCGTCTTGGTGAGATGCTTTGGCCCCCTGTTCGTCGTATGCTCTAATTCTTGGTGCTCCATAGTCGAGGTCCATTGGGAGAACGGCCTCGGAACCATAGACCATGAAGAAAGGTGTGTAGCTGGTGGCCCGACAAGGAGTTGTCCTTAGGCTCCAGAGCACGGCCGAGAGCTCAGTGAGCCAACGCGTGCCAAACTTGTTCAATCGGTTGAAAATTCTAGGTTTGAGGCCTTGAAGGAGCATGCCATTTGCGTGCTCGACCTACCCGTTCGTCCGGGGGTGTGCGACGGCTGCCCAATCGATTCGGATGTGTTGTTCATCACAGAATCGAACGAATTTCCTACTGGTGAACTGCGTGCCATTGTCTGTGATGATGGAGTTTGGTACTCCAAAGCGATGGATGATGTTGAGGAAGAACATCACAGCTTGCTCGGATTTGATCGTGGATATTGGTCGAGCTTCAATCCATTTTGTAAACTTGTCTATGGTGACAAGCATGTGGGTGAAGCCCCCGGGCGCCTTTTTGAGTGGCCCAACCAGGTCGAGCCCCTAGACCACGAAGGGCCATGTGATGGGGATCATCTAGAGAGCCTGGGCCGGGAGGTGAGTTTGCTGAGCGTAGTACTGGCACCCTTCGTAGGTGCGTACAATTTGCTCGGCATCGGCTACTATGGTGGGCTAGAAGAAACCTTGTCGGAATGCATTCCCAACCAAGGTTCTTGGTGCGGTATGATGACCGCAGACTCCATCGTGGATGTCACCCAGCAGGAGTTTTCCCTGTTCACCAGGGATACAGAGTTGCTGAATCCCAATGTGACTCTGTTTATAGAGTTCGCCCTCTACAAGAACGAAGGACTTGGCGCGTCGTGCGAGCCGTCGGGTTTCTGTCTTGTCTGCCGGTAGTATGTTGTGGAGGAGGTAGTCGAGGTAAAGCATTCTCCAGTCATCGGGAGGGTCAGACTCCACTGCTGGGTCCTCTTCAAGCTCCATGACCTCGGGGTCGGGCGAAGCAGTTGGCGAATCGGCCCCTGGGGTCGGACTAGATGGGCCATCGTCAGCTCGTTCTGACCCCACGTAGCGTACCGAGGGTTTGTGTTGATCACTGGCAAAGACACCTGTCAGGACTGGCTCTCGGTCGGACGCTGCCTTTGCAAGCGTGTCGGCTGCTTTGTTGAGGCACCTTGGGATGTGATTGAGTTCGAGGCCATCGAATTTGTCCTCCAGCCATTGGACTTCTTGACAGTATGCCTCCATCTTGGCGTCATGGCAGCATGACTCTTTCATGACCTGGATGACGACCAGCTAAGAGTCACCCCTGACATTGAGGTGTTGGATGCCTAGCTCGATGGCGATTCGTAGGCCGTTGACGAGCGCTTCGTATTCTGTAGTATTGTTTAATGAGGGGAAATGGAGCCGAACCATGTACCTCATGTGGACCCCGAGGGGAGATACAAAAACTAGTCCTACTCCAACGCCCTTCTTCATCAGCGATCCGTCGAAGTACATTGTCTAGTACTCTTGATCGACGGCTAGTGGTGGCATCTGGACCTCGGTCCACTCCGCGATGAAGTCAGACTGTACCTAAGATTTGATCGCTGTTCGGGGGGCATAAGAAATGCCCTGATCCATCAGCTCGAGTGCCCACTTTGCGGTTCTTCCCATAGCGTCATGGCTATGGACGACCTTGCTGAGGGGGAATGACATCACTACTATCATGGGGTGTGACTCAAAGTAGTGGCATAGCTTCCTTTTGGTGATGAGGATGGTGTAGAGGAGTTTCTGGATTTGGGAGTAGCGGGTTTTGGAGTCGGATGACACCTTGCTGATGAAATATATAGGGCGCTACACCTTGAAGGCATGCCCTTCTTCCTCTTGCTCTACTATTAAGGCGGAGCTAACCACTTGGGTGGTGGCCGATATATACAGCAGGAGGGATTCTCCATTGGATGGAGGCACTAGGACTGGAGGTTTAGTTAAAAATCATTTAACCATGGCAAGCGCTTCCTGAGCCTCGGCTGTCCACTCGAAGCGGTTAGATTTCTTCAGGAGTCGATCAAGGGGGAGTCCTCATTCGCCGAGGCATGAAATGAATCGGCTAAGGGCGGCGAGGCACCCTATGATCCGCTGAACCCCCTTTATCTTTTGGATCGGGCCCATCCTTGTGATGGCTAATATTTTCTCTGGGTTGGCTTCGATGCCACGCTCGGAGACAATGAAGCTAAGTAGCATGCCCCTCGGGACCCCGAAAACACATTTTTTGGGATTGAGTTTGATGCCATTTGCCCGAAGTTTCGCAAAGGTTTGTTCAAGGTCAGCGACAAGGTGGTCAGCTCGCTTGGATTTGACTATGATGTCATCGACATAGGCCTCAACGGTTCGCCCGATGAGGTCTCCGAAGCAATTGAGCATACAGCGCTGGTACGTTGCCCCAGCATTCTTCAGACCGAACGGCATTGAAATGTAGCAAAACGATCCAAAGAGGGTGATAAAAGATGTCATGAGCTGGTCGAACTCTTTCATCGCGATTTGGTGGTAGCCAGAGTATGCATCAAGGAAGCAGAGGGTTTCGCACCCTGAGGTGGAATTGACTATTTGGTCTATTCGTGGCAAAGGAAATGGATCCTTTGGACATGCTTTGTTGAGGCCAGTGTAATCGACACACATTCTCCATTTCCCGTTCTTTTTTCACACAAGAATGGGATTTGCTAACCATTCTGGGTGGTATACTTCCTTAATGAATTCTGCCGCCAGTAGTTTGGCTATCTCTTCGCCGATGGCCCTACGTTTCTCCTTGTCGAAGCAGCGTAGGCGTTGCTTCACTAGCTTGGAGCCCGGGTGAATTTTTAAGGTATGCTCGGCGACCTCCCTCGGGATGCCTGGCATATTCGAGGGTTTCCACGCAAAGATGTCTTTGTTATCACGGAGGAAGTCGACGAGCGCGCTTTCCTATTTGGAGGAGAGCGCGGTCCCGATACGGACTTTTTTGCCCTCGGAGTTGCTGGGGTCCAGGAGGACCTCCTTGGGTCCTTCTGCTGATTTGAACGATCCAGACGACCTCTTCGTGTCGGGCGCCCCTTCAATGACCTCCTCCCTAAGTGTGGTGAGCTCTTCGGAGGCGATGACTGCGGATGCGTATCCACAGCATTCAACTTTACACTCGTAAGCACGCTGGAAGGAGGTGCCGATGGTGATGACCCCGTGAGGGCCCGACATCTTTAGCTTAAGGTACATATAATTGGGAACGGCCATGAACTTCACGTAGCATGGTTGTCCTAGGATGGTGTGGAAAGTCCCCAGGAACCCCACTACATCGAAGGTGAGGGTTTCAGTCCGGTAATTGGACCGATCCCCAAAAGTGACAGGCAGGTCGATCTGCCCCAGTGGCACGGCTTGCCTACCAGGCATGATGCCATGGAACGGCGCTTGGATGGGATGGAGGTTCGTTCGGTCGACGCCCATCTCGTCAAGTGTCTTGGCGTACATGATGTTGAGGCTGCTGCCTCTGTCCATCAGTACTTTCGTGAGCCGCTTTGGACCGACGATCAGATCGACGACAAGCGGGTACCTTCCCGAGTGTGGGACGGCATCCGGATGGTCGGTCTGGTCGAAGGTTATGGCGGATTCTAACCATCGGAGGAAGGTAGGTGTGACCGGTCCGGCCGTGTAGAGCTCGCGGCGCGTGACCTTCTGACGGCGCTTGGAGTCGTAGGCCATTGATCCTCCGAAGATCATGAGGGCACCGGTCGGCGTTGGGAAGGCGTCATCCTTCTCCTCTACATCGTCTGTGGTGCGAATAGGTTCCTTCCCCTGCTCCCCTTTGTTAAGGCCCCCGGCCAAGTATTTGCGCAAGAGGCCGCAATCCTTGTATAGATGCTTGGCCAGGAAGGCGTGGTTTGGGCATGGCCCCTCGAGCATTTTCTCAAAGTGGTTCAGAGTGCCCTCCGCAGGCTTCTAGCCACCTTTGCGGTCGGCAGTGGTCATGAGTGAGTTGTCGCGCCGTTGCTTCTTATTTTTCCTTTTGGCGGGATGGTTGGAGGTGTCTTCGCCGACGTCCTCGTCCTGCCTCATCTTTCTGTCGGAGCGATCAAAGATGGCTCCGACCACCTCCTCTCCAGAGGCGTGACTAGTGGCGATGTCCAGGAGTTCCTTGGTAGTCCATGGGCCCCTGCATCCTAACTTGTAGACTAGGGATTCATAGGTTGTCCCGGATAGAAAGGCTCCTATCACGTCGGCATCGGCGACGTTAGGGAGCTCGTTGCACTATCGAGAGAAGCGCCGGATGTACCTACAAAGGGTTTCATCGGCCTTCTAGTGGCAGTTCTTGAGGTCCCATGGGTTTTTAGGGCATTTGTACATGCCCTAGAAGTTGCCCACGAAGATCTCCGTCAGATCCGCCCAACTCTGAATAGCATTGGATGATAGGTGCTCCAGCCATGCTCGCACCGAATCAGCCAAGAACAGCGGGAGATTGCGAATAATGAAATCGTCATCACTCGCACCACCGGCCTGACATGCAAGCCGATAGTCTTTGAGCCAAAGCCCGGGATTTGTTTCGCTAGAATATTTAGGGATGTTGGTAGGCGGTCAATACCTTAGGGGGAACGCAGCGTTGAGGATGTGTCGGCCGAAGGCCTGAGGGCCTGGCAGGCCGAGGCTCGGGCTTTGGACCTCGTTGCTGTCGTAACATCTGCCATGTCGGGGATGGTAGCCGTGGCGTGCTGCTTCTCCATTGTCACCATGGGCGTGTATCTGAGCGTCGATGCTACTGCGTACGTCGTGGCCATGGTCGAGGCGTTGATGCACTAGGATAGCAGAGGGCTGCCTGCCGCCTGGTGGTGTTTGGTGGATGGACACATCCTTGGTGGGATGCACTAAGGGCATGCGTTGGCTGGTGTCGGGTTTGCGTCATTGGGACAACGAACTTTCCACCTGCTGCGCCACCACATGCTCGAGCAACGTGCGAATTTCTCAGTGGGCGCGGCGATCCTCGGACGTCGTGGCCTCCGAAAGGCCATGCAGTAAGGCGGTTGCTACGGCGATGTTCTGGCTGGCTCGGGCAAAGTGAGGAAGGGTCCCATCATCGGTGAGGATCCTTTGGTGTACGGTGTGGGCCGTGGCGTGCGCACCCCCTATCTTTGCGGCGTTCAATCTCGCGATTGATGTCCGCGTACTCCCGGACAAGCCCTTGCCTGGCCTCATCGATCTCTTGCTGATGGGCCCTCAGCTGCTCCATCCTTAGGCAAGATGGGGTTGTTGTCTCTTCCCCGGATTTGCCGTCCAGGTTGTTTGTAGGGGTGACCTCTTCCTCGGAGACACTTTCGACATGACCCTTGGGGGTCTACATCATGAAGTATTCCCGGGAAGGGTGGTGGCTCCCCCTACTGGAATCTGAGCTAGAGAACAATCCTGGCTCCTCGTTGAGGAGCCTGTAGAGGGTCTCCGTATCATGTTCAATCACCCCCATGAACTCGATGTCCGTGGGTGACCGAACCACACGTAGTGCTAGAAGGTGGACATCGGTCGCTGCAGTAGTTGCGGAGACCAAACGGAAACGCTATCGGGGTGCTCCGTATGGGACCTTCTAGATGTAGAGTGATGTTGTGCGAGGCATCCCTTGATGACTGGGGTCCAAGGGAGTTGCCCGGTAGGCCCTCAAGCCTAAGACGGCTGAGGTCGATGGAAGGGAGAGACTGTGCGGCCATGTGGAGTCAGCGCTAGTTCTCCTCCTAGTGTGACAATAAAGTCTAGGTCACCGAAACACACAGTGTGCACCCGGCGCCCAGCTGATTGCATGGGTGGCCATTCAAGGCCTGATTTGAAACGTGCAAGGCCCCTACCTGGCGCGCCAACTGTCGGTGTTTCGTACAAGCACCGGCAAGTAAATTTATAGTAATGCACGTTAGCCTCGGATGGTGCGCTAAAGGACATAAGATTTATACTGGTTCGGGCCGAATGTCCCTACGTCCAGTTTGTTGCTGCTCGTGTTATTAGCACCGTGAACGGTTCGTAGTAGGGGGTATAAATGATCGAGAGAGGGACTGGTCCCAAGTCTCTGATGGAAGGGTTGAAAGGACGCCAAGAGCTTGGTCGCAGCTTGACTATGTGTGTGAGTGTCTTGTGTTGTTTCATCAAAGATCGGTGAAAAGTCCATCCCTTTGCTGGAGGAAGCACCTCCCCTTTTATAGATGAAGGGGCTGGCTTTACAAGGGTGAGGGCTTTAGGAAGCGTACTCTACGTCTTGTGGTTCACGTCTCCCCGGCCTCGTCCTTCATTCTGATGAGTGCGAAGGAAGATAAGCGCCTACAATACTATCGATGCCTCTGTATAATGTCAGGTTGGTTACAGAATGCTGCCCCGTGCAGGGTATGGGTTGCAGCATGGTGGTTTGACTTATGAGCCTCCCCAGCCTTGCTCCGCACGCCTTCTGGTTCCTATGAGTCTTTGTTGGAGGGACGCGGGGTCGAGGTCCGGAGTAACGCCATGGTCAAGGTCTTCTGACTTGGTGGACCTGAGGGGTCAGGAAGCGGGCGCCGCGTGGTGATGGAATATCTGTCATTCATGGAGATAGCAAATCCTTTTCTAGAGCATAGCGGTTGTCATATATCTTCATCGGGTTCCATGTCCTAGGGCTGAAGGCGGTGCCTACAACTCTACAGGGCAAGGAGTACGCACTTGTAATACCTTTCGGGCTCTACAGCGCCTGGAAGGGTCTAAAGCACCTGTCCCGTCGTTCCCTAGTAGTACTTTTCCTGCCAGGGTGCAGGGTATGGTCCTTGGAGCCATGGTTGACCTGAACGTCTTGTCTTGCCCTATACCCATCATCTTGAGGGAATGGGGAGAAGTTGTTAGGTAAGATGAAACCAGTATTAGATATCGAGCAGGGCGAGGCTCGTTCCTTGCCATCGGGCAAAACAGAGACCAATCCCTATCTCTTGGGCGAGACCGACCCTGCCCCTCTGGGGTCGGGCGAGGCGAAATCTATTCCTTAGCCCTCGAGTGAGACCGAACCCGCCCAAAAGGCATTGGGTGAGACGGAGACTAGCCCTAAGCCCTTGGGCGAGGCAGAGCTATCTTCAAAGGTGTTGGGCGAGGCAGAGTCTATCCCTCGGCCCTCGGGCGAGACCGAGCCTACCCTAAAGGCGTCGGGTGAGACGGAGACTAGCCCTGAGCCCTCAGGCGAGGCAGAGCTATCTCAAAAGGCGCCGAGCGAGGTGGAACCAAACTCCTGTCATTCGAACAAGGGACATAACGGCGCCCTTATGCGTCCAGAAGTTTTTAACGTTCGGTGGTTATTGGTTCCACCTTCTGGGGTACCCTAGTATTAGGTCCCCGACAAACCCGCAATACCGTTGCACTCCTTCATGGCCTCCAAGTTCTTCATGGCCTCTGAATTCTTTTGAGCCTCCTAGAAATCAGGATCCCTCTGCTTCTCGGTCTCAACAACCAAGACACGAAGAGATTTTTCCTCCTCCTGATGCATTTGACACTCAGCCTCCATCTCGGCCCGGAGGAGGTCAAGATTAGCTTTCAGGGCGCTCACTTCGGAAGATAACTTTTTCTCATTTTCAGTTGAGAAAAAGAAGCCAGTATGATCATGAGAGAAGGACTGAGCAAAAAGAGACAAAGAAAAACAAGGCATAAGGACAGAAGAAAAGCGAACATCCAAAGAAGGAACGGCGAAAAAACTTACCTGGAGCTTTTCTCCAAAAGAAGTCGCAAGGGTCGATAAGCTTCCCTAGGCAGCAGTTAACTCCGATAGTCGATGAGTGGCATCAAACTGCTGCACCACATCATCAGCAAAAGGTGGACCACCGGAGGCAAGAGAAGGAGAAGGAGAAGCCAGCCGAGGTGAAGAAGGCATGACCAGAGCAATCTCCTAGGAAGCCAAGGCCAATCCCTCAGAAGGACCCGCCTCAATGGCCACGGTCACCTCCGGGGCAACCAAGTTAGCAGCGGCATCATCGCCAAAAAGCTTCATCACCCCCACAGCCACTTCACCAATAGTGCGCTGTGAGTCCTAAGGCTCAGTACTCGGTGGCACAACAGAGGGCTAGCAAGAAGTCAACGGAGGGATGAGGGAAGACAAAGGCCTACAAGTTGATAAAAAAACTCACCAATGAGAACAAGAGAAAAGAAGAACAGAAGCAAAGAGATGAAACCAAAATCCACTCACCCTGCTATCTTCTTCTTCGTAAAACAAAAAGAAGACCTCGTAGGAGGAACCACGACAGCAAAAACATCTCCGCCACTCGGCGGTAGGAGCGGTATAGTCGGTACCGAAGCCCCGGAAGGACATGGTACTAGAGCTACGGAAGAACCCAGCTCCGGAGCCATAGAAGAACCTAGAGTAGGAGCCTCAGAAGAACTGGTACCCGATGACCGCTTACTACAAAAAGATCAAGACCAAAGTTAAAACAAAGAGGAGGGATTCAAGTGCAGGGAAATAAGAAAACAACTCACTGCTGCATAAGGGGCACATCATCATCCTCTTCTTCCTCAGTCTCGACCAAGGCCACCATAGCGCGAGCCAAAAAAAGAACAAAAGAACTTGGTTCAAGACAATAACAAAAAGACAAAGGGATAGAGTGTATTAATATGCTCACCTAAGAGCATGCTAGCTACAACTAGAGTACCTGGACGAGTACTTGGCCAGTGAGACTTCTTGGAAGCAGGTAAACTAGATGAAGAACCATCCACTCGCCCCCTCTTCGAGACACTACGAGGACCTCGAGGGAGTGGATGAGGAACACATTCTTCATATACATCAACAACTCCAGAAGAAACTCTAGGAAACATGATAGTGATTGGGAACTTACTGGTTACAGAAGCCCTAGCAAGGTTCTCCCCAGTATTCACCATGGCAAGGAGGTCATCAAGAGGGATCGGGTCAACAAAGTTGCGCCCCAATTCCTACGGAAAGAATAAAACAACAAGACAAGGAAAATTAAGCTAAAATGGATACAGCAAAAGAAATAACAGAAAGTACCCACACGAAGAGAAAACAACTTATAGCTAGAGGCGGGTTGTTGGCAGGGAACTCGGAGACAGTAAGCGAGACAACGCTTGCTCCTTTCAGCATCTTCTAGAGACACTCAAGAACCTCCTCGTCGGTCAACTCAAGGGTAGGGACCATTCGCGAAGGATCCTCGGCCCTAGAGTACTCGAAGCCAAGGTGCTCTCGCTCCTTTAGAGGCTAAACACAGCGACGAAGAAAGCTTGAGACAATACCAAAGCTGGTCAAGCCCTACTGTTTCAGAATACTTATCCTATCAAGAAATGGCTAGATTGCCTGAACCTCAGCCGTCGTCACAGGATTCTTATCCCATCGGTCATTAACCAAGGGACTAGATCCAGAGTGAACAACAAAAAAAGGAATCAGATTGGTGGCATAAAACCAGTCGGCACGCCAATCCCTTACAGAATCAACCAGGTCATAGTCAAAGAACTTGCTCTTAAGACCCTGGTGAAATTGAATCCCGCAGCCACCAAGAACACTGGTGTCTTCACGGTGGGGTTGGGGTTTCAGACAAAAGAAGTAATGAAAGAGAGAAAGAGAAGGGGGAATTCCAAGGAAAGTTTCACAAAGATGAACAAAGACAGAAAGGTGAAGGACTGCATTAGGAGCAAGATGATTAAGGCAAATCCCAAAATAGTTGAGAAATTGATGAAGAAAGGCGGAGGCAGGAAGGCAAAGTCCAGCACGAATGAAGGAGACAAAAAGAATGATCTCACCAGGACCTAGAGTAGGGACCCAATGCTCGCCTAGAATTCTCCATTCATTAATGGCCTTGCTCTAGATCAAACCATCGCTGACAAGTTCCCGAAGCTGATCTTCGGTCATCGTCGGAGCCGGCCAAGACTTCTGGGCAGCCCTCATGGCCATGAACTCCTAGTTCTCAATCAAGGAAAGTGATGATTCCTCATCCATGAAGGTTGCCTAGGACTTGCTCACGGCCTTCTTCTTACCCATATACTAACAGAGGCAAAAAGCAACTAGGGGAAGAGAAAGCTTGGACGGCAGCGCTAAGATGGCGACGGCAATGGTGACGGTGGATTTCTGAGAGCTAGGGTTTCAAGGGAAGAGATGGGTAGTAAAGAAAAAGAAAATGAAAGGTCTTTAAATAGATTTTATAGTGATAAAAATGGCCCACCAGGCCTATTCAAGCACGGTGTGAGAACGCAACGGTCCATTTACTGACACAGCTAAAATGACAGAGGGCACAAATCCACACAACGGTACAATTCAACGGGCAGATTTTAGACTTATCCATCCAACACTACAGCGGAGTTATCAGATTACTGCAAAAACAACCCATCAACCATGAAGAAAAGAAGGGCTACCTCACAAGGAACATAAGAACTCAGTTCTTACGGAAAGAACTCGGGAATCTCATGAACAACCAGGACTATAGTAGAAAAATAAATGACAACTCAGAAGACAAGATTCTTTCCATTACAAGTGACTTCAAAAATAGAAGATTACAAATCTTACAAGACCCAACGAACTCGGTACCATGAAAAGCAAAGTAGCAAAGAGGAACCCGGACACGGCTAGGCTCTAGAACGACTACGTGTCCCAAATTGCTACTCGGAAGGACAAATCGCCATTGGCTACACTGTTTTGTTCAAAGGACGAACGCAGTGCATCCAAGGCAGAAATCAACAGCACGACGGGACAACATGGAGCAGAGAAGGTAGACAGGCATCTGTCTACCCAAGACCGATGTGATGCTAGATATGGTGTTGATCTGCACTGGATAGTCTCAGGACAGGCGACGAGGATCAACCCAGAACTGCCAGATGAAGGAACGAAGCCCACATCACAAGACTTCCTCCAACTACCACCACGTATATCCTGGTACAATGCTGCTGCAGGATTAGCCTACCTCTAATCCCTATCACAAGACTTCCTCCAGCTACGACAAGACACACAGGAACTACAAAACACGCCCGGGGGCTGCTCTACTTCACAAACTACCATGTTCATGACCACAAAGGTTTCAATAGAATGTTCAATGAATGAAAACAAGCACTCTGGGAGGGTATTTATAGATCGAAGGAGCGGTGCAGATGGACTAGGAGTACCAACGAAACAAGCCTAACAAAGGACATAGTGAAAAGACAGGGCTCAATAATGGAAGACTCAGGCGAGAGGGAACAGTACTCGAAGACGAGCATATTCGGAAGAATATACCAACACAGTACAACTTGTGAACAAAAGGCATTTACACTCAACCACCACCATACAACTACATCTGACAATAGTAGACTACCAGAGAATACGCCAAGACTCTACATCCAAGTTCTTCCTAAACAAAACAATCCAAATATATGCTCAGGGGCTGCAAAAGGAGAGGTATACAGTTTTATCGAACAACTCAGATTCAAGACCCTCCAACTTTTTGTTCCAAATAGCAAGAGGCTCGGGGGCTACAATCAGTGAATGCACTTTTTTCTTCAAAAAGCGCACGTCACTTAGAACACTTCTTCAAGACAGATGACTTCAAGGCCACAAGATAAAAAGAACCCAGACATAGCTATATCTGAGCTCTTTTCGACAAAAAGAACTCGAACACAGCTAAATTAGAGCTCTTTTCAACAAGGAAGCTGGGGAACCTTTCAATGAAGAATCAGGAAGATTTCAAGAAAAGACCCTCAAGCTCCTTGTGCCAAACAGCAAGAGGCTCGGGGGCTACATCCAAATGGGGGTACTTTTTTTCTTCAAAAAGGTACACACCATGCGAAGATCTCACGAAGCGCTACACGGTTTCGCTCAAGAAAGTACTCAAACGACGCTTGTTCCTACTCGACAAGACTTGAAGGAACAAGACGAGGCTTTCAGAACTCAACCATGAAGTGCTCGGGGGCTTGTCGGTGCGGGACCCATGGGATACCTCGCAAGGAAGGGAGAAGAACTAGCCTAACTAGGATTCTTCCCCTATAATCTTAGTAGTAGTATTATCTTGCAATCCTACTAGGAACTCTCATTGTAAACCGACTAGGACTCTAGCCTCCTGACTATATAAAGGAGGGTAGGGCTCCTAGAGTCTAGAGTTCAAGACAACAATTGTACAACACAACACTTTACAATCAATCCAACGAAAAGGCTAACGCTGATATAGCACCTGGTTTTAAAGGCAAAACCAGATACACACTATATATGAGCCCAGGAAGTCAAATCTCACATATAGCCACAAATCAGGGTAATATCAAAAGACAATACTTATTACATAACGTATTATTAAAAGGAAAATAACCTCAGAGTATAAGACAGTGGAAAGTTGACTCCGATCTTCTGGCGAAGACTCCAAATCCACAGGGACGACTGACTGGTTGACCACAAGCCTAACTCCTCCAAACCAGCAATCTGGTACCCATCCGGGATTTTTATCCAATGTATAGAAAATAAAGCAAGTGTAAGTACATGTCGTACTTAACAATTATATCATGGGGTTCATGAGGCTCAAAAAGGCTGATACTGGTTTACTGCGATCAGCTTTAATAGATCATCTTTTTAGCAATTGGCTGGCAACAAGTTTATCCATAAGCCCATAAACTCATGATCAAGTAAACATGAATAATGTATAGCATAAACAATCAATTATTAGCATTATCATTATCCATTAGTGATCATCTCTATTCCATAAGGGTCCAAGGTCGCTCGTGTCCGTGAGCACGGCTGTTATAACAGTTTTACACTCTGCAGAGGTTGTACACGTTCACTGTGAGTCGTGATTTACCCTTTCGCCCGAGGTGATCAGCCTCTTGACCCACTACCAAGGAAGGTCGACAGGGTTCACTATGAAGCCTTTCAAAGGTTCGTCTAACAAGTTAGGGCCGCTAAGGTTTACCCATCAATAAGCATGAACCCCCCCTCCAAGTAGTGACTAGCAAGTGCACCTACTTGGCAGACCGAGATCATACCCGTTGGAGCCCCTCTTGCGCCATAAAGGTAACCACTAACAAGCTAGAAAAGGTCCTCATACTGAGCTAAAGCCAGAGCCATATGGCCCTCACAGCTGTACTGTAAGTCCCGGATGATCACTTACAGATAAGTCCTTAGGGAGAGGAATCTGAAGCATATAAACACTTCAGCCCCCTGGTTCCATGTTACTAAAAAGTCATATTTTAATGTTTATTGCATATACCATTAGTCAAGTTACAAGATCATGGTTTTGATTAAGCACTAGCAAAAACTATTCCATGCAATATCCCAAAGGTATCAAGGTGCAAGATATCAAATATCTAGGATATCCTTAATGGTAACAAGGTAGACACATGCAATATGAATTTAGTGATTAAATATGAATAGGTAACAAGGATGGTCCCATGCTATACTTGCCTTACACACCGATCCTTCGGTAAGCTTTATTCTTTGATATCTTTCTTCTTCTTCTGGATCACCACGTGTATCTCACCGACTGGACGTAATTCATAGAACACCACACAAACATCCATACACATACATGCATAGCATACAATTGCATCTATATTAGAATAGTACACCAATCATAGAAAAATAAGTGAAAGAGATTGAAACAT
This sequence comes from Miscanthus floridulus, assembly GCF_019320115.1. NCBI lineage: Eukaryota > Viridiplantae > Streptophyta > Magnoliopsida > Poales > Poaceae > Miscanthus > Miscanthus floridulus. The sequence continues at coordinate 44,879,013 of NC_089594.1, read as the reverse complement.
GGTTCTACACATCGTTACGAACACACAGTCGCGAGAAGCACTCTAATCGGAGCTATGGTTGAAAAACTACAACTACCGAGAGATTTACCTAATACGTGAAAAAGTAAACTATAGGCTTCATTTATGTTAACTATATGAATTCATATACAAAAGATATTTATAAATAATATAGATTATATTAAGTCAACTTTAGATTTGAATTATAAAACAAAAGTAAAACAAATCATATTTTATGTATAAAACCCAATTGCTTAATCAGTAATCAAGATATGATTTAAACTATGATTTTTATGAATAGTAATGTAGTAAACATCATTACTAATACGTAGATCTCGTCGTTACGAAACAAATGCAACTTGTACGGACTATTTCGGAGTTGAAATGAACAAGTTATGATTTAAACAAGTTTTACTTTAATTAAATAATAGATTAAATCTACTCATGAATTTCAAGTGTTGAAAACATGCCTAACAGTTGTATAATCATGTAGAAAATGTAAACACGGTCCTAACGCAACTCGAACGGATCAAATCGGACTTCAAACGCAAAAGTTACGCATAAAATAAGATCCAGTGGCATTTCTGTAATTAACTTGAACTCAAATTTGAATTAAAACAATTAAAAATCTGAATTTAAATGTACTTTGGACTGGGCACACTAATTCTAGAAAATACAGGGGTCTAACCGAATAAAAACAGGGCGGATTTGTAATTATTTTGAACTGCTTTGGATCGCGGGTTATTTTCTTGAAAACGCGGGGGCTTAACTGCGAAACGGGCGTGGTTGACTCGGGGGTTGACCGCGTCGGCAGACCGGGCTGACGCGTGGCGGCCGGGGATTGGTGCGGTCCACCACGTGGCTCTGTGGACCGGCTGACACGGCCATGGTGCACCGGTTCCACGGGTCCTGGTGGACCGGTTATGATCCCCGAAGGGGTTTCTAATCTAGTCCGCACGTTCCAGATCCGACGGCGCAGGCAAGATGGAAACAGCGGGTCACCGGGGAAGACACACTGGACGGCGGCGCCATGGCCGGTGGCGTGCCGCGCTGTGGGTACGGCGTTCTAGGCCGTCATTGAGCAACGGAGAGCACTGAGGAGGGAGAATCTCACCGTGAGTTCCACGGAGGTGGTCGCGGCGTCCGAGAGGGCCTCGAGGGGGTCGTTCGTCGTCGTCGGCGGCTGGAGAGAGAGGGAGGGCGCGGGTGAGGTCGAATCCAATCAAGTTGAGACCAAAACGCAGAATCTAAGTTACCTACGGATGCGTCGGGTCACGGAGAAGCTCACGGGCGCTTCGGCGTCGTTGATACGGCACCAGAGCAGCGGGACTACGGCGGCGGTGGTGAGCTTCGTGCGGCGAATGGAGAAGGGGGAGAAAGAGGGGTGCGGCTCGGCTTTATAGGCCGGGGGCTGTGGCGTAGAAGGAAAGGGAGCAGAGGCGCGGGTAGGATTCGGTCGCCTGCCTTGCGGGAGAGATGGCGGCGGTGGCTTGCCGTTCGGGCGCAGCGCCATTACCGGGGCAAGGAAAGGAAAGGGGTGCGGGGAAGAAGGAAAGGGGACGGTGGCGGCTGACAGGTGGGGCCGGCAGCGCGGTGAGGGAGAAGAAAACGCGTGCGGGCGTGCGCTGACGAGCGGGGCCAGCTAACGGGTGGGGTCAAGGCGCAGTGAGAGGAAAGGGGAGACAGCATGTGCGGCGGGCGTAGGCGCGCTGAGCAGGCCGACGCGCCGAGTAGCGGGCCAGTGCGGTACCAGGCTGGCGCGCTTGTGCGAGACAGGCCGAAGCAAGGGGAGTGCGGCTGGGCCAGGCGAGCAGCGGCCCGAGGCCAGGAAATCGGGAAGGAGGGGAGGGAATGCTGGGCCGAAGGGGAAAAGAAGGGTGGGCCTTCGGGCCAAATGAGAGAGGTTTTCATCTTCTTCTTTTTTTCAAAATCCTTTTCTATTTCTAAATTCTTTTTCCTTTCTTAATTCAAAACTATTTCAAATAAAAAAAACAATCAAGCATAAATATAATTTAAAATATACTTTCTAATTCCAACCAAGGTTTGAGTATGTTTTTTCAAAAATAACTTTTTAAGTTCTTACATTTCCCAAATCCTTTTCTTTTTCTAATCTTCCAATTCTAAGCTAAATTCAAATCCAATTCAAGTATGGTTTCAAAAATACTTTCCCATTTAATAAAAATGGACAATTCTATTAGGCTTTCCAAGATAAACTTTACAACTTTTGAAATACTTTTATTTTCTAAATTTCTTTCCTTTCTTTTCTTTTATTTCAAAGCCATCTTCAAACTCTTTTCAAAAACATTTTAACCATTTTGACTTTTAAACTAAAGCCACTCAACCAATAAAATTAAATGCAATAGCATGTATGCATCAAACACATTGCTACCTTATGATGGATTTTAAATTAATGAAACTTTTTATTTTTCTATATTTCATGTGCACAAAAATTCCAACTTAAATCATTTTAACTCTATTTCAAAAGAGGCAAATTTTTAGGGTGTTACAATTCTACCCCCCTTAAGATGAATCTCGTCCCGAGATTCGTAAAAGGCTAGGTACAAAGAAGGGAGACAGATCCAGGAATAGAACTCAGATAAACTTTCCAACATTTCAACTTGCATTGTAAACCAGCTTAACAAGTTACATCTGTCCCATCTGCAAAGCTTAAGAACAAAAAGATTTGACTGCACGAACTACCCCTTTAAGTCAAGGGATACAACTGTCTTGAATACAGAAATCTTAAACTCAAGGGCATAACTAACTTCATATGACACCCCCATCTTGACTTCTAACGTAGTTGTGTTACACCTCAAAGAGATGAGGAAAATCCATCTTCAATTGATTCTCATTTTCCCAAGTTGCATCTTCCTCTGATTGGTTATTCCATTGAACTTTACACACATTAAGCACTTCTCCCTTAAGAGTTCCCTGGGCTCTTTCTAAGATTCTAACTGGATAATCACCATCTATCGGATGGAGCTCCTCCAAGGGTGTTTGTTCCTCTACACCATCATCTAGAAACTCACAGTCAACTTTACTATCCTCAGTATTCACACCTTCTATTAGATCATTTCCATTGTCATATTCCTCAGGTGCAGGTTGAAAACCCTCATACTCAATTCTTTCTCCTGACGGTGTGGTTAGAAGCACCGAATGCTGGGCATACTTGATGACTCCTTTACATGCAGACATCCATCCCATTCCAAGAATAACATCAACGTCCACTAACTCTAACACAATAAGGTTTGCTTCAAATTTTATCCCCTTTATGTCAAGACTAACTCTTGGGCATATGCGGTTTGCCTTCATTTCTCCTCCTAGGGGACTTAACAATCACTGGTTTCCTCATTGGTAGCATAGTTATCTTATGTTCTTTTACGTATGCACTAGAGATAAACGAATGTGATGCACTGGGGTCAAACATCACCATAGCATTGGCTGAACCTACTACAATCCATCCATAAACGACCTCCTTAGCTCCATGAATGGTAGTCATATTCACATTATTCAATCTTCCAAGGATGTAATTCCGTTTTAACTTATTTCCATGCACCTGCTTCCCATGGACATTCTGTTCTGGCTCTTGAGAGCTAACCTGTTGCACTTTATCATTGGGTTGCTGATACTGATTCTGATCTATACTCACAAGTAGGTTCATAGGATGTGACTGATGTTCTGGTTGCGTAGCAAACCGAGGTTGAGTGTTCCTTAGCTGGCATTGAAGATCACGTTTTCTCTTCTTCTCTTCCATCGATTGAGTCTGCATCATCAAAGCTTGCTCTTTAGTTGGGGGACTTGACAGCGATGGGTTAGAAGTGGGAACATTCCTTCCAACATCTTGTGAAGCATTTCTCCTGGTAGAGGCCATCTGTTTCCAACATATGTGCATTAGGATTTAGTCATTCATAGCATTCTTTATTGTAGTTTCAAGAGATAACAAGTTAGGATTGATAGTATGAAAGACTAGAGAAAACCCCAACCATCGGAATATCCAATTCTTCCACATGATACACTAGAATGCAAGAAAACTTCATCTTGCAAACCCTTCAACTTGGCTACCCCCCTTAAGATGAGTTAAAGTAGGGGACACCAAAGTATAGCTTGCATCGTCTTGTGATTGAAGTCTACTATTGTTCCAAAATTTTCTCATGATTTCTTTTTATCGTCCAAAATCAGAGATATGAACCGATAAAGATAGGCTGCTCCAAAGATAGGATATGTAAAAATAGAAGAAAACCATAACCCAACTATTTATTTCATTAATCCTTATACCTTAGGCCTATAAACTAAATGAAATTGTGGGAACACCCAACAAGATCATTGCAATCATTACAAAGATGCAAAACAAGCATAAACATAATGACAATTCAACAAAGCACCTAAATATGCACAACTCAATCATTGACTCAACTTGCGATACTATCGTTTTTATTACATAAGGGGCACAAACTCCTATTTCTTAACTAAGGATCTTGGGTAGTCTAGCATAACTTCTTCAGTTCATCAATTTCACCAAGTACTTCTTTCAAGGTTGGTTATCACTGACACTTTCTGGTGGCAGTCCGGTAGTGATCTGACTCTGGCTACTTTCATGGTGTACTTGTTGATTCTTCTGTGGGCAAGATTTAACATAATGTTCTTCCTGCTGGCAATGATGACACCTTCTCTTAGCTAGGTCTTTTGTGATGTCATACTCTATGGAATTGTTATTTGGTGTTTTGTCAGCTTTCTGACTCTGAAGATTCACCTTGGTTTGACTGATCTGTTTTCTAGCTTGCTTGGTCTTTCGAGGTTGAAACTCCTTATAGGTGATAGTCCACCCATCTATGCATACCTCATGTGAAGTAGTTTTAGCTTGAGAAGCTTCTAACTCTTTATAGTTTAGATTCATCTGACTAGGGATCAGAGCTAGATGTGACGAATCCAAATGTTGATTGCTTCCCAATACTTGCTCTGTTGAGACCTCCATTCTCTTCTTATCCATATTAGCTTCACAACTCGGGTTCACCTTAACTTCCCTTCTTATTAGACTTGTCCTTGAAAACAGGGAAAACCAAAATGTTTATAGCACTAACATTGGATCCTAACCTCTAAGAGTACTTGCTATGAACACCCTCATTATTTAATACTTTGAGTTCTCTCTTACATCCTTGAGTACCACCACGCTTCCGCTGCGCAAACTAGAATGTAGGACACTTCATCTTCTTCCAAGCTTCTACGACTTGTCTCTTTACTGGTCCCTTTGGTATGTTGGTTTGACCTTGTAACAAGCACTAGTTGAAACTCCTATGTTGAGTTATTCCTTCTAGCACTTGTTGTTGCATAGCTACAGGCTTCTCCTTGTCGAATGCAGTCACAGATAATGTAGCTTGATTCTCCTAATTTCTGATGCTAGTGGTTTCTTTATTATGACCCATCTATTTAGATGAAAAGAGAGGATTCAGGATAGAGACAAGGTTTTCATAACAGAACAGAGATGGAAGTGAGCATAACTTTTTGCAAATAACAAGGTTAGAGGGAAAGCAAGAAGTAAGCAGAGATGAAGGCATGCTAATACGTCCAGTTCTAACTAGGCTTGCGTCCTACAGTCAGCATTGCTCTGATACCACTTTGTAGCACCCTGGTTTTAAAGGCAAAACCTAGATACACACTATATATGAGCCCAGGAAGTCAAATCTCACATATAGCCACAAATCAGGGTAATATCAAAAGACAATACTTATTACATAACGTATTATTAAAAGGAAAATAACCTCAGAGTATAAGACAGCTGGAAAGTTGACTCCGATCTTCTGGCGAAGACTCCAAATCCACAGGGACGACTGACTGGTTGACCACAAGCCTAACTCCTCCAAACCAGCAATCTGGTACCCATCCGGGATTTTTATCCAATGTATAGAAAATAAAGCAAGTGTAAGTACATGTCGTACTTAACAATTATATCATGGGGTTCATGAGGCTCAAAAGGCTGACACTGGTTTACTGCGATCAGCTTTAATAGATCATCTTTTTAGCAATTGGCTGGCAACAAGTTTATCCATAAGCCCATAAACTCATGATCAAGTAAACATGAATAATGTATAGCATAAACAATTCAATTATTAGCATCATCATTATCCATTAGTGATCATCTCTATTCCATAAGGGTCCAAGGTCGCTCGTGTCCGTGAGCACGGCTGTTATAACAGTTTTACACTCTGCAGAGGTTGTACACGTTCACTGTGAGTCGTGATTTACCCTTTCGCCCGAGGTGATCAGCCTCTTGACCCACTACCAAGGAAGGTCGACAGGGTTCACTATGAAGCCTTTCAAAGGTTCGTCTAACAAGTTAGGGCCGCTAAGGTTTACCCATCAATAAGCATGAACCCCCCTCCAAGTAGTGACTAGCAAGTGCACCTACTTGGCAGACCGAGATCATACCCGTTGGAGCCCCTCTTGCGCCAGTAAAGGTAACCACTAACAAGCTAGAAAAGGTCCTCATACTGAGCTAAAGCCAGAGCCATATGGCCCTCACAGCTGTACTGTAAGTCCCGGATGATCACTTACAGATAAGTCCTTAGGGAGAGGAATCTGAAGCATATAAACACTTCAGCCCCCTGGTTCCATGTTACTAAAAAGTCATATTTTAATGTTTATTGCATATATCCATTAGTCAAGTTACAAGATCATGGTTTTGATTAAGCACTAGCAAAAACTATTCCATGCAATATCCCAAAGGTATCAAGGTGACAAGATATCAAATATCTAGGATATCCTTAATGGTAACAAGGTAGACACATGCAATATGAATTAAGTGATTATATATGAATAGGTAACAAGGATGGTCCCATGCTATACTTGCCTTACACACCGATCCTTCGGTAAGCTTTATTCTTTGATGTCTTTCTTCTTCTTCTGGATCACCACGTGTATCTCACCGACTGGACGTAATTCGTAGAACACCACACAAACATCCATACACATACATGCATAGCATACAGTTGCATCTATATTAGAACAGTACACCAATCATAGAAAAATAAGTGAAAGAGATTGAATACATGATTCTACGCATCGTTACGAACACACAGTCGCGAGAAGCACTCTAATCGAAGCTACTGGTTGAAAAACTACAACTACCGAGAGATTTACCTAATACGTGAAAAAGTAAACTATAGGCTTCATTTATGTTAACTATATGAATTCATATACAAAAGATATTTTATAAATAATATAGGATTGATATTAAGTCAATCTTAGATTTATATTATAAAACAAAAGTAAAACAAATCATATTTTATGTATAAAACCCAATTGCTTAATCAGTAATCAAGATATGATTTAAACTATGATTTTTATGAATAGTAATGTAGTAAACATCATTACTAATACGTAGATCTCGTCGTTACGAAACAAATGCAACTTGTACGGACTATTTCGGAGTTGAAATGAACAAGTTATGATTTAAACAAGTTTTACTTTAATTAAATAATAAATTAAATCTACTCATGAATTTCAAGTGTTGAAAACATGCCTAACAGTTGTATAATCATGTAGAAAACGTAAACACGGTCCTAACGCAACTCGAACGGATCAAATCGGACTTCAAACGCAAAAGTTACGCATAAAATAAGATCCAGTGGCATTTCTGTAATTAACTTGAACTCAAATTTGAATTAAAACAATTAAAAATCTGAATTTAAATGTACTTTGGACTGGGCACACTAATTCTGGAAAATACAGGGGTCTAACCGAATAAAAACAGGGCGGATTTGTAATTATTTTGAACTGCTTTGGATCGCGGGTTATTTTCTTGAAAATGCGGGGGCTTAACTGTGAAACGGGCGCGGTTGACTCGGGGGTTGACCGCGTCGGTAGACCGGGCTGACGCGTGGCGGCCGGGGATTGGTGCGGTCCACCACGTGGCTCTGTGGACCGGCTGACACGGCCACGGTGCACCGGTTCCACGGGTCCTGGTGGACCGGTTATGATCCCCGAAGGGGTTTCTAATCTAGTCCGCACGTTCCAGATCCGACGGCGCAGGCAAGATGGAAACAGCGGGTCACCGGGGAAGACACGCTGGACGGTGGCGCCATGGCCGGCGGCGAGCCGCGCTTGCGGGTACGGCGTTCTAGGCCGTCATTGAGCAACGGAGAGCACCAGGAGGCGGAGAATCTCACCATGAGTTCCACGGAGGTGGTCGCGGTGTCCGGGAGGGCCTCGAGGGGGTCGTTCGTCGTCGTCGGCGGCTGGAGAGAGAGGGAGGGCGCGGGTGAGGTCGAATCCAATCAAGTCGAGACCAAAACGCAGAATCTAAGTTACCTACGGATGCGTCGGGTCACGGAGAAGCTCACGGGCGCTTCGGCGTCGTTGATACGGCACCAGAGCAGCGGGACTACGGCGGTGGTGGTGAGCTTCGTGCGGCGAATGGAGAAGGGGGAGAAAGAGGGGTGCGGCTCGGCTTTATAGGCCGGGGGCTGTGGCGTAGAAGGAAAGGGAGCAGAGGCGCGGGCAGGATTCGGTCGCCTGCCTTGCGGGAGAGATGGCGGTGGTGGCTTGCCGTTCGGGCACAGCGCCATTACCGGGGCAAGGAAAGGAAAGGGGTGCGGGGAAGAAGGAAAGGGGACGGTGGCGGCTGACGGGTGGGGCCGGCAGCGCGGTGAGGGAGAAGAAAATGCGTGCGGGCGTGCGCTGACGAGCGGGGCCAGCTGACGGGTGGGGTCAAGGTGCAGTGAGAGGAAAGGGGAGACAGCACGTGCGGCGGGCATAGGCGCGCTGAGCAGGCCGACGCGCCGAGTAGTAGCGGGCCAGTGCGGTACCAGGCTGGCGCGCTTGTGTGAGACAGGCCGAAGCAAGGGGAGTGCGGCTGGGCCAGGCGAGCAGCGGCCCGAGGCCAGGAAATCGGGAAGGAGGGGAGGGAATGCTGGGCCGAAGGGGAAAAGAAGGGTGGGCCTTCGGGCCAAATGAGAGAGAGGTTTTCATCTTCTTCTTTTTTTCAAAATCCTTTTCTATTTCTAAATTCTTTTTCCTTTCTTAATTCAAAACTATTTCAAATAAAAAAAACAATCAAGCATAAATATAATTTAAAATATACTTTCTAATTCCAACCAAGGTTTGAGTATGTTTTTTCAAAAATAACTTTTTAAGTTCTTACATTTCCCAAATCCTTTTCTTTTTCTAATCTTCCAATTCTAAGCTAAATTCAAATCCAATTCAAGTATGGTTTCAAAAATACTTTCCCATTTAATAAAAATGGACAATTCTATTAGGCTTTCCAAGATAAACTTTACAACTTTTGAAATACTTTTATTTTCTAAATTTCTTTCCTTTCTTTTCTTTTATTTCAAAGCCATCTTCAAACTCTTTTCAAAAACATTTTAACCATTTTGACTTTTAAACTAAAGCCACTCAACCAATAAAATTAAATGCAATAGCATGTATGCATCAAACACATTGCTACCTTATGATGGATTTTAAATTAATGAAACTTTTTATTTTTCTATATTTCATGTGCACAAAAATTCCAACTTAAATCATTTTAACTCTATTTCAAAAGAGGCAAATTTTTAGGGTGTTACAGCTGACTGGACGTAGGGCTATTACTCGATCAAAGATCAAGGGTTTGAACCAGGATAAATCGACTGTCTCTTGCGTTTACTATCGAGTTCCGCATACGCTGAAGCCCGAATATACTGTCCCGGGTAACCCCGTGGTAGGCTATCAGTGGTTAAACATTGACAAAGACTATCATTCAAAATGAATCTATAGACAAATTAGAGTAGTTCATCATCATGAACAGAAGATATCGATCTCATCTCATGCGTCGCAGGCTCTGGTTCACCGACATAGCTTCCTCCAGAATCTCCTCCGCCACACGTTTGCTGCGGTTGTCCTTGCCGTCCATGGAGTTTGTTTGGGTCTACAAGAAGAGGGGAGAAAACCGCTATAGAATTTGCAAGGGTGGAGAAGTGCAAAGGAACATGAACGGTTGCAAGTGTAGATGTGTTTGAGGCCAAAGCCCTTGGCTGGTATTTGAAGCCACAGAGCGAAGAGGTGGACACCTCGGGACATGCAAAAGATGATTGCAATTAATAGAAGGCGAAGCGCCACCTCACTAATGCCAAAGAGAATACAGTGTTTGATGACTAAGGACAGAAGACTGAGGGGTTCTCTTAATAAAGGTTGTATTTCAGACTTAATTAGATCGAGGATTGAGATCTAGAATTGGCTATTTTCAAATTGGCCCTTTAGCCGAAACAAGAAATAAAATGAGGCAACAGAAAGTATGGTTATCATTGATTCTACACAAGATGCATGTTAATATACAAGATTACGAGTCTAGAACATCCTGGATTGCTTTCAGTACACCTAGCCGGATAGCATCAAATTTTGCAATTTGTTGCTTGTCTTCTTTGGCTGATCCAGGAATATCCTCAAGGCTGCTACGGATGACCCTACCTTCTCTGACCTTGGCCAGCAGTTCTTATTGCTTTCATTTGATGGCATCAGGTATTTGATCCATGGTGGACTTATGATGATCAATGGCAACCTTCACATTTTCCAGCTCCTTCTCAAGTTCTACACGCTTGATTTCTAGTTGAGACAACTTTGGGTCGATCCTGAGGGAGGAGTTCTTCAAATCATCAATCAACTATGTCAGCTCTTTAGCCTCTTGCCTATTGGAGTTCCCCTTGGCCAATAAGGTTTCATGGTTGGATAGGTTCCTCTAGGCCTTTTTCACCTTTGAGGCTTGATCTTCAATAATGGATAAAGATGACAAGACTCTAGAAAGAACTGGGGATGGATTATCCTTAATAGCCAAGAAGACTCTTTGCATTGAATCAGTATCTTGGACCAAATCGGCTATATTCTTCTCAAACATTGGTAGAACATCCCTTAGCCGATTTTTGGTCTCTTCTAACAAAGCTTCCTTAGAAGAGGTGGCTAATAAGTTGATCTCGTCTTCATCCAGATACTCCTCAAGATTAAAGGAGTAGCTCAGAGCTTGTGGTAGAACCACCTAATCTAATGCCTCAGAGGAGTGCTTGTCTTCCATTAGACACTAAGCACTCAAGGGAGAACACCAAATTACGTGGTCCTGTCGACACACCCTAGGGGAGAACTAAAAAATCCACATTTTTCCATTAGGATCACAAATGAGAGAGTAAAGCTTACAACATTTAACCATTTCTTATATCACTTTTAATACAACATCAGAGTATAATATGTATTGCTATAACAGCATAATGTAATCATATTATCAGAGTTATGAACAATTTAATTGAACAACGGAATATAAACATGTGATCAAAATTATAGCAGAAATAATTATCTAATCATGACATGATGAATCATTGATATGTAAACTATGATAATAGATTATAAAACTTTCATTTATTAAAACATTTAGTGAGAGTTATAAATAAAGACTATGATCATAGCGTAAAGGTAATCCTCTCTTAGCCCACTAGGAGGAATCCACACAAAAAGGTCAGTTTTAGCATCCACCTGTCACCTACAATAGGGGAAAATAAAACCCTGAGTACTCAATTGTACTCAGCAAGAATTACCCGATAAGAGGAAAGAAAAGACTCCAAGGATATGCAAGGCTATCTGGCTTGTGGGTTTATTGCAACTGCAGGAAGCATTACTAAATGTGCGTCCTTATATTCAATTTTTATTAGCAGTGCATTAGTTCATTAACTAACCATTCTATGTAAGCACCTATACTACTTTCAAGCAGGCGGTGAGCAATCAGATCTCCTTTTTCCATCCTTCATCTTTCAGTTCATACTATGGTGCTAGAGTTAAGACAAGTCATACCGAAACTCCAGTGATTCACGAATCAATGCCCCCAGCAGGGTACCCTAAAAACACATGCCCCGCTTGTACCCCGGGCACAAGCAGGACCAACCCACTACCCTCCTGTCATGGGGTCTAGGTCCCCATCCAAACTAGGACTCCAAGCCCCACCCCTGAGTCCCAGACTCAGTACGGTGCAAGGACCTCCTAACCCAAAAACCACCATGACAGTCGGTCCAAAAAGAGCCGAAACCCATGACAAGAGAGTAACAAGTCTTCCAAGCGCCCATACCCAAGTATGTGCTTAGGATAATAAGTCTGTGACTTGCCTAGCGTCTTATGCAACAGCCGATCCTTAACTAACGCAGACAGGGAAAGCAGTGTAACCAAGATATGCCCCATGGCCATAGGAGACTACCTCTTACACCCGCCAATACCCAAACCATATCCCTGCCCGGTCACCATTTTCCTTTCCACCATTTATATTTTTCCAAGTGATAATAATATAGTAATATATTTCCTATCTCTCGCGAGTGACACGCAATCACTCGACTTCTATCGGATTCCTATAGCATAGCAATCTACATGATCCTATCATACTATTAAGACTCATAGGATAAAGATATATATGCAAGTGGGGTTCATTCAACTCCTTAAAACTTAATGCACAAATATAATTTAAAGTGCAGAAAAGTAGGGGTTATGCACCAGGGCTTGCCTGGGTAAGATTTAACCAAAAGTTAGTATTTGCATCTTCAGATCATCCACCATCATCAGAATAGAAAGCCCATTGCATCATCTCCTGGAGAGAATACCATTACACCATCTTTAGATTCCCACTCATCCTTCACTTGATCCGTTGATCCATCATCGTAGCTATATGATATGCAATGCAAGACATAATTAATCAACTGCAACCATGACTTGTAAAATATGATTTATTCCTCTCAAGTTAACGAGCTAGTTCTAATGATGAACGTACTAAGCTATGTATCAATATTGTTGAATAAGGCGTTATTTCCCAACAATATTTTAGTTATACAAACCCAAGTTGTTTCTTTATTTCATTCTATCGATTTACTCATTATTCGAACTAGGGCATCATTATCTATCTAGTAAACTAATTATTTTGGAGCTACAAAAATTACAGTGAGTAGCTAATAATATTAGTAATTTATTGTAAAATTTTCAAAGTCAGCACTATCACCGATTTATCATGGAAATTCTTACAAGTTCACATTTTAATGATATTAAACATGTTGAAATAATTAGAGAAATCCTAAAAACATTTTAAAACTAGATGAACCAAATACGCTAATAGATAGACCATGATTTTGGTAACTCAACAAAACTAGTCTGGTATTTTTATGATTTTTCTATGATTTACTATGAATTTTATAAGTTTATTTACGAAGCTAAATTAACAATTGCTTTTAAAAACTAAAAGGGCCAGCGGCCAGGTCTGGCCCAACGGTCCACAAGCATGCGCATGGCCCAACGTAGCACGCCGCGGCCTAGAGGTGCGCGCGTGGCCTACCGACTAGGCGTGGCCCAGTGGCGGCCGAACGGCACGGACGGCCCAAGCGGGCGCAGGAGCAGGCCGGCCCAGTAGGGAAGGCCCAAGGCACAAGAGCAGCACATGGCCGGCCCAATGCACGGGCGGGCACGTGCGACCATAGGTCGTGGCCCATGGTACAGCGAGCATGGCCCGGTGCAGCATAGGCGGTGGCCTAGCAAAATGGCCCACGCGCGACCTGCCCAATCTGGCCTAGCGATTTTGCAAAAAAGCCCTCAGTGTTCTACCTATTTGGTATGCTACTATTCATATGAGTCACTGACTTAGCATTAAGAACCCTGGAAAGATTCTATTCTCACCATCTCACCTTTTCTTTCATCCTCAAGAGCAGAGCACCTACAGGGGAGCACCGGCCGGTGGCGGGAGTGGCGCATCCAGGCATGGTGGCTGCACGACGGCAGCACTCATGCATAGGGGAAGGAGTACGCGGCCGGGCAATGGCGGCCACGGCATAGCAACCTCCACGACACCGGCGGCATGGCGTGCTCACGCGCACAGTGGCAGCTGTGGAAGTGGACCATGGTAGGGCCACTATGGGACCATGGTCTGGTGTGGGGACACAGCGTGGGACTCGACGTACCAGCGCGTGCGACGACCAGTCATGGGAGCAGCCATAGAGCCAGTAGGAGGTCGCCCAGAGCAATGGGTTTAGCGTGGGTGCCGAGGGGCGCGGCGCGTGCTCGTGAGGGAGGTAGGGCGACAGCGAGCAAGGCATCGTGGAGTAGCAGGGCTACGCTATGGGCACAAGAGGGCAGAGAGCAGGGAAGGCGGCATGGTGGAGCATCACGATGGGGATGTTGTGCGGGATAGCACGGGGAGGAAGAGGAGGGGGCGCCAGTGCATGGGGAAATGGAAGGAGCCACGGCGGGCCTAGCTGAGAGGGAGAAGAGCGGCTACGTGGGGGAAACACAACGCGAGGCGTCGTGGTTGGCGAGGCAGCTCGGGCCTAAGGCACGGCGATGGTGACATCATCGGAGAGAGGGAGAGCGGCCGAAGGCTGGGAAAACAAGCACGCGAGGGGAAAAATGATGAGCCATGTGCAGTGCGTCACCAACTTCAAAGGTGCGATGTGGGGGGGAGATAGGAAAGGATGGCGCAGCATGGCCGTTAGTTGTCCGCTTGCGCGTGCATAGAACATGAAAGGATAGCAGAGGCAGACAACACTCGGCCATGTAGCATGGGCTGCAGCAAGGGTAGGTGGTGACGGGTCGGCATGACCACTGTGGTTGCTTGGCTTGGCAGATGCAGGCTGAGGCAATCAAGGCAGAGAGAGAAGCAAAAGCAAATGTCAGGGAGCATGGATGTGGATGGATGAGGAGACTTTGCAATGTAGAGAAATGCAGAGCCACGATGAGAATGAGACAGTGATCAATAGCAATGCTTGGCGAGTACGTTGCACACCATGCTAGGAAAAATAAGTGAAACTGCTTAACGTCTGTAACGTGTTTCACACCAACCACGTAAATTTATGAAGCGGCCAGATGGGTAGCTGTTGTGGGTATGTTACCAACATATCATAGCGACTAAAACGAGTCTATACTTAAACATGTCACTAGACCAAGGCTATATATATATTGTTCTATTTATTAATGGGTTTTATTTTATTTATAAAAGTTGCTTTTCCCGCTTAGTCTAATAGAACAAACTGTTCGCTATCTATTGGCTAGAATTGTCGTTCGATTCCTAAATATCTTTACGCACTGAGTAATTTGACTTGGGCGTTTATTTGAGTCCACAAAACTAAGTCACACAGGATTCCCTTATCACATCAAGTATGTTTTAAATAAAAAATTTGAGAAACCCATTTCAAATTTTTTTTCTTAGGCCTAAATCTCAGTGCTAAACGAGCTCGTAACACCAGAGGTGTTCCAACCAACCCCCCTTAAAAAGAATCTTGTCTCGAGATTTGAAGCAAGAACCAGAAGAGGGGAAACATGATTACATTACGTAGATCAGGGATTACACGAAAGGTTACATGACTTCAAATGCTACACCACACAGGGATTTAGGGATACATGGTCAAGAGCAACCTAATACAACTGAGACTTAATCTAGAAGGCGAGATAGA
Source organism: Miscanthus floridulus (assembly GCF_019320115.1). Lineage (NCBI taxonomy): Eukaryota > Viridiplantae > Streptophyta > Magnoliopsida > Poales > Poaceae > Miscanthus > Miscanthus floridulus. The sequence continues at coordinate 44,863,588 of NC_089594.1, read as the reverse complement.
CAAGGACAATGGAGAAACAACAAGAAGATGATTATCCAAATCATGGCATAGGTCCAACAGATCCAAAAACAGTCGACTGAGAAGTCAAACATCATGAACCTTATGATCGACTACCCAAAGGGAACTTGAACATCTTCAACGAACTAGATCCTTTCTTCATCTCAGATTACACCATCACCTCAGACTGATGAACCTAGCTCCATAATGGCGACTGGATTTCATAGCTCTACTCCGAGTGCGAGGGGTCTGGGGATGAAGAAGAAGAGCAAGGACCAAGGGTATCTTATAGTGGTGAACGGAGGTGGGCGCAACACACTGTAAGTGGAGGCGGCGTGAATGGGATACACAGATGAGTCATGCTATGGGGATAAACACGGCCATGGTGCGCTCCCTACGTGAGTAGGCAGAGGATAAGGGAGAGGAGAGGAGAGGGGGTCCGCTCAACAAGGCAGGCATGCGGCGACCGGGTGCCCAAGAGAAGAAAAAGGAGAGGGAAGGGGTGTTCGGTATGAGGAACAAGGCATGGGGGTCGAGAGCCAACCGTATACCAGAGAAAAAGGAAAAGCGCACAGTGCACATGGACGACGAGTGTGGCATGAGACTACGGCCATGCGAGAACAGGGATCTAATGGGCCCAACACAGATGGCATCCATAGGGCACGTAGCAAAACAATCCGATAGGCGTAGCATGGTCAACTAAACACAAGACTTGGGACATGATGTCCACGCCAGCTTTTACAATTACTCCCAACTACCCATGGCTACCTTCCTTACTACTCTTCTTTTTCTTTCCCTTCCTTGACCACAATATGTACCAACCATTGTATGAACTGAGATCACGACATACACGCTTCCTCCAAAACCAAGAGAACACTATTTCATCAACCCAGTTGTGGATTTCCCGTTTGAACACCTGAATATTTCGAAGGAGAATATTTGTAGCAAAAGTGGTATGGCGGTGTAACTTGGTAAAGGTACTTAGTCAACAACCTTGATACCAGCGCATGCTGAGTAGCGTCACCATGTGGCAGCTGTGCTATAGGGAGCCCTCAGCCTCGTTGTGGCACCATAAGCTTTTAACTAGGCAACTATTACCAACTTATACACCATGAAGGCGGTGGGGTCATAGACCATAGAGTAAGGGGAGTATTGCAAGGGAAGATTCAAACAACAAGGGTTCCCTTCACAACAAGGGATAAGGAATTCAAATCCAACGGTGGATTTGATTTATAAGAGATTCAAGTGTTCCGCTGGGACATCTATAATTAGTCGATACAGTGTCCTATGTCCTCTAATCATGACTAGTTTGTTGATATCAGAATGGTAACTTCTCTTGTAACCCAATTAACATCGCCCTTGAAAATTTAAGGCACATCTAATGGGACTTAAAGTAGATGGACGCAACAAACACAGTGAAATAAACAAAATGCATATTCTAGCGGTCTTATACGGGTACAACGTATAGGCATTCAGTCTCCCATTCACGGCACATCATTCACCTTCCCTACTGGCAGGACAATCTCGACAACTATGGATGAAGAACAATGGCAAGAGTACAACATCGGAGGATAGCAACAAAAAGCACTACTACTACAGGTACAGCATCCTAGGGAAACTAATCTATTCTAGGGCCACACATGTTCATTCCTGGGCTCGATGGATTCTTCTACCACCCTAGCTATGGATCAACCTCTTCTCTTGGCAATGGCTGAGTGAGAGGAACCAAGGGCTCTAGTTTTGACACTTCCGAGGGTGGAGGTGCTGGTGGCACTGCAACATCGGTTCTCCTTCTTTTAGGCGAGTGGACAAGGATCCCCTCCAAGATCAAGGGATCCTACCATTCCGCAACCAGCATCCTCCGCTTGGCCCTAGTGGCAAGATAGGCCTCACCCAGTTGATGAACATGCCGGTCTTTAGCCTCCTTTAGGGCTTTCGACATAGCTATCTCCCAACTCTTAGCGGTTGCCGCACTGGCATGCGCTTCGACGAGCTACACCTAGAGCCTTTGGGTGATGATCTCAGCTTCCTTGGCTCGATGGAGACACTTCCTCATCTTAGAGGCTTGCCAGTCATACTGCTCATCCAGAGCGAGCAGGTACGTGGTCAAGTGCACCATGGTTGGACTGTCCTCTTGCGCATCCCACCCTTGCAAAGCCTCCATGCGAGCCCTCCATGCCTGCCGATTCTTGTCCAAAGGTGTAAAGAACCTCATGGGGGTATGAGCAATGGGCTCCTCATAGATCTGGTAGAGGTACCTGCAAGGCTTTGTGGGCCACAACCTGTTAGGTGTTGACAAAGTGAAACCCGGTTGCGGTCACACTCTAGGCTTTAATGAGGTCAGGGAACTCTTCACTCTTTCTAATGTAGATAGTAACCTCACACCGTTCAGTGCCATGCTCCTCATACTCATGGCCCTCATACTCGAGATGATCTCTAACTCTGAGCCTTTGTAGGGTGGCATGCAGAATTCTAGGAAAACCCTCAACATTTAGGCAGTAACTACTAACCTAGGATCCTACCATTCCTAGCGGTGGTTGTGAGGAAGGACTGAGCGAAAAGCTTGCTCAAAGGAAAAGCTAAGTGAGCTAAAGTGCGCCGAGTGGTGGTACCGATGGCTAAGCCAGGCTCTGCTTATAAAGGCAGAGTGGCAGTGGTCCTAGCATGGTCCACCAGGGTTCCTACACGGGTCACTATGAATGAGTCGACCAAATCCTTCGTATGCTCGAGGCGAGCAACGTGCGATGCCATTACTAACTAGTACGACTATAGGGCAAGGGTCCGATAAGAGCGCAGGAAAGGGGTACGGGGAGGCATGGGTCACGACAGGCGTGAACCACAGGCGAACACAAAACACGAAGCCATAGTATGGAAATATCTCCAGACAGGAACGAATTAGTAGTGCACAATATGACACACGTGACACCTATGAATGGCGTATCTACAAATGATACAACCACTACAATGCACAAATAGGATATGCATGAATGCACATCCTATACATCCTTCCACTATTGCCAACATATAGGGCAACCATTCTTAGATTTTTGGCACATCGTTCTCTCCCTGTAGCTAGTCGATACTATCGGACTATGCTCAGGGTCAGTGTATCTGCAGAAAACTTGATTAAGCCTATCTAAGTCAGCAGAGTGCCATCTATCCTAGATACTTAACCATAGTAATAGGGCTACTTATATAACTTCACATAAAGACGTCTTAACTTTTTGAAAAAATTGGTTGTCAAATTTTATTTTAGAAAAGGTTTTCGAAGCTTTATTTCCTCATTTATGCTCTGATACCACTTGTGGTAGAACCGCCTAATCTAATGCCTCCCAAGAGTGCTTGTCTTCCATTAGACACTAAGCACTCAAGGGAGAACACCAAATTACGTGGTCCCTGTCGGGCACACCCCAAGGGAGAACTAAAAAATCCACTATTTTTCCATCAGGATAAAAAATGAGAGAATAAAGCTTACAACATTTAACCATTTCTTATATCACTTTTAATATAGCATCAGAGTATAATATGTATTGTTATAACAATGGAATGTAATCATATTAGCAGAGTTATGAATAATTTAATTGAACAGCGGAATATGAACATGTGATCAAAATTACAGCGGAAATAATTATCTAATCATGACATGATGAATCATTGATATGTAAACTATGATAATAGATTATAAAACTTTTCTTTATAAAAACATTTAGTGAGAGTTATAAATAAAGACTATGATCACAGCATAAAGGTAATCCTCTCTGAGCCCACCAGGAGGAATCCACACAAAAAGGTCAACTTTAGCATCCACCTATCACCTGCAACAGGGGGGAATAAAACCCTGAGTACTCAATTATACTCAGCAAGACTTACCCGATAGGAGGAAAGAAAAGACTCCAAAAATATGCAAGGCTATCTGGCTTGTGGGTTTATTGCATCTGCAGGAAGCATTACTAAATGTGCGTCCTTATATTCGATTTTTATTAGTAGTGCATTAGTTCATTAACTAACCATTCTATGTAAGCACATGTACTACTTTCAAGTAGGTGGTGAGCAATCAGATTTCCTTTTTCCATCCTTCATCTTTCAGTCCTTACTACGATGCTAGAGTTCAGACAAGTCATATCAGAATGCCGACGATTCACAAATCAATGCCCCCAGTTGGGTACCCTAAAAACCCATGCCCCACTTGTACCCCAAGCACAAGTAGAACCAACCCACTACCCTCCTGTCATGGGGTCTAGGTGATGAGGACATCACTCCTTCAGATATACCAGCTGATCCTCCAACCGTCATGCAAGGTCCAATGACCCGGGCTCGAAAGCGACAACTCAATTTAGAGGTGAGCTCGTTCTTAAGCGATACTTTTCACACTTTTGAGAATAGACTACTACCTAATGATGTTATCTTGATTAGGAACATTGGAGAGGATCATGAAGGGCTTAGAGGAAGTGGTGGAGGTGATGATGACTAGCAAGGACGTCCAACACAAGCCGGAGGCCCAGTCTAACAAGAATTCGAGTCTGCCTCGGCCTCCAGGACCTAGTCTGCCTTAAACTGGTCACCCAGGATGCATCCGGACTCCGTTTTCGATGATCCACTATATGGATGGAAAGATAATTTGATAAGGAAGCCAATCCAAGTTGTTCACATAAAAATCTATTCGGAATCAATGGGAATTAGTCGAAACAAGTTAGCATCCAGAATCTGCCAGGGTGCTGCGACACCGTCTTTTGGTCCGTTGGACCATGTATCGAGTTTGGGTCCATTAGGGGCATGTCCAGGGGTCTTGCACGACCCTAGAGTCTTCATAAACAGCCTGCCGCCCCTTCATTAGAGTTTAGGTTTTGCTTAGATTAATCTGTTAAGAACAGTTTCGCCGTTCATCGGTTTGTGAGACCCCAACTTCAGTGAGTTTAATCATTCATCTGCAATTTGGTTGCGTTCTTTCTTGTTCTTGCTTGTGTTCTTCGTTGCGCAGGCAGGGATTAGCCTTCTTGGCGAGGTCAACTTGGTCCGTGACTTGGTTGATAACCAGAGGAGCTGTGGTGCTAAGATTGCAGGGTTCGATCTTTCGATCTGAAGCCGGATTGGTGTGTCACTCTCCGCCACAATGATAGTTACCATCACCTGACGAAAGATTGGGATCCCTATCTCCATTAAGTGGTAATCAGAGCTAAGGTATACTATCAGGTTCACTTTTATTCCCTAGTTTGAGTGTTTCGCATTCGTCCCATAGTCCAGTGCCATACTCGTTTTTCCTATCCTAGAACCTTCCGCGCCATAGCCTTTGCATATTTCAGTTTTAGAGTCCATCGTGTTGAGTTTGTGTCCTGGTCGAGGTCTTGTTGCTAGTTAGGTCGTGTTAGAGTCTAGTTCGTGTGTTTTTCTCCATCAGTTTCCATCAAATCTTGGCTGTTGTGACCAATTTTGCACACATTGTTCCCGTTTTGTCCTCTAATTTGGAGCCAATTCTTAAAACTGGTCTAGTTTTCGCATACGAACTCCATTTTCGACTGTTCTATATATGCAAATCGAATCAAAAAAAATTTCGGGTCCATCCATCCCCTGCTATGCTAGGGTTCGAAATTTTTAGATTGGTCAAAAAGTGGTCACAAGATCCTCGTTTCGTGGTCACAAGGTTTTTGTCGATTTTGATCCAGTTTTCTAAAAATTCCACAGGCGACGTCTTTCACTTGTTGGAGCTCATATTTTCTATGGTTACTTATTTTGTGCTCCTAAGTAAAGGAAAAATATCAATAAAATAAAATAAAAAAGTCGAAATTTCCCAAAAAAACAACGACAGCCCAAAAAATAGAAAAAAAGAGAGGGGCAAAAGAGGAACAATATTTAGAGGAGCACATAGAGAAGACCAAAGTGAGCTATGTTAGCGTATGTTGTCTGGTTCCTTGTTTGTGTTGCTGTTTCCATCCACCATACTTGTTTTTCTCATATCTATCACCTTGCTATCCACCATACTTTTGTCACACACCTGGTACTTGCAACACTTTAGACCAGCAACGAGAACAAGTACTTTGGACTATAATTCAGCATTACTTTCTGTTACTGACTTGTGTGCCAGATATACATATTACTCTTTATTTGCCTTCCAAGCTCCACAAACTCTTCAGATCGGTATAGACAAAGGGCCTTGCAATCTCGGTACCACTGCCTCATAGGTATCATGAACCAGCCGCCGGTTGTACCGCCCACTGCTTGTGTTGGTAAGAACTTTGTAAGAGCTTGGTAAGACGCTTCCACTTGCTATGAAAAGTGACACCACTACAACCACTGTAGTCATTTGGTAGGGATAACTTTTACCTATTTGTTCCTGTTTTTGTGTTTTCAATGGCAGGAGGTGAACAGACTGCAGATAACAATCCTAAGGGTTTCAACTGAGTGTGTCAGTAAAGGGCAACTACAAGCTGTTGTAGAGGATGCCCAAAAAAGGATGAATGAGGCCGTCAGGAAGGCCATCACTGACGCACTCATTGAGCTCAACATTGGCAATAGCATGAAGAGATTGGACAAGCAAATTTCCATGCTAACCGACAAGGTTACTGAGTTGGAAACCTTTGTGGTGGGCAACAACGACGTCTCTGGCAGCAACACCGAATGGTCAAGACACAGTGTATGATGCCAACAGGAACATAGGTCGAACAGCTATCTGACAAGAGAGATTACGACAACATCTTCACCGCAACACGACTGGTATGGGTGGTGTCCACCACCACCACCGTCAAGGTAATAATCACCGTGTGCCCGATAATCCTTATGCTAAAATTAAGTTCACAATACCATCTTTTTTGGGTCATTATGATGCTGAGGGATATCTTGATTGGGAGATGACAGTAGAACAAAAGTTTAGTGCCCACCTTGTACCTGAGCAGCATAGAGTTAGATAAGCTACTAGTGAGTTTAAGGATTTTGCCATTATTTGGTGGAATGGGCTAGTTGCACAGGATGCTTTACCTGGTACATGGGAAGAACTTAAGGTAGCTATGCGTGATCGTTTTGTTCCTCCTTCTTATCATAGAGACTTGCGTAAGAACTTGATGCGTTTAGAACAAGGAGATAAATCTGTACAGGATTACTATGGTGAGCTCCAAAAGGGATTGATGTGCTGTAGTGTTGTGGAGGGAAACGAAGATGCCATTTGTCATTTTTATTCAGGTTTGAGGCGTGAGATTCAGGACATTGTTGATTATAAAGAATTTAACATTATCAACCAGTTGTTTCAGTTTGCTATGCTTGCAGAAAAGGAATTGCAGGGGCAGTGAACAACAGGGCAAGAGCAAGGTCAGCACTAGCACATACACGCCACGCTCGGCACCATCTTTGGGGCTGACCAAGCCAACCACTTTTTCGAATGCCTCCACCAGCGAGCAAGCAACCAATAGCCTCTGGAGTTTCCGCTACACCTAAGACACCTCCCGCACTGACCTTCAGATTCAGGTAAAAATTCTTTACAGGTGCCTACCAAGAGTTCCTCATCCATTGCATCGATAGGGACGCACTTCGGGTATTCGGTGCCACCGCTGCCATGGCATTGGCCATGTGTAGAAGGACTGCCCAAGTCAGCGGGCATATATTGCTATAGAAGATGGTTACATTAGCACCTCTGACATTGAGGATGAAGAAGACCAAGATGCAGATGAGGAGGACGGCAAAGTCCTTGGTGATGAGGCCACGGCATCCTATAGGAGCATCATTGTACAGTGGGTGCTCAGCTCACAAGTCCAGCAACCTGAGAAGCTACAACGCCATAACTTGTTATAGATTTTCTTCGTCATCAGCAACCGTCGAGCATGTGTAATTATTGATGGAGGTAGCTACAACAATTTGGTGAGTTCTGATTTGGTCAAGAAGCTTGGCTTGACCACACGCCCACACCCACGTCCATACCATATTCAGTGGCTAAATGATTCTAGTAAAGCAAAGGTAACACAAACTTGTAGAGTTTCATTTTCCATTGGTCCTTATGCTGATTCTGTTGATTGTGATGTGGTACCTATGCAAGCTTGTTCACTTTTGTTGGGTCATCCTTGGGAACATGATAATGATGCTACACACCATGGTAGAAGTAATAAATACACTTTTGTGCATAAAGGAAAGAAAATTACTTTGGTACCTTTGACCCCTGCTCAAATTGTACAAGCTGATAGAGAATGCGCTGCTAGTTTGAATGATGTTCAATCTGAAAATCAGCAAGTTGCTAATTCTATTTTCCCACCTAAAAAGGATAAGTCTACATCTATTTCTAAGGCTGAGGGGATTAAATTGAAGGGTGGTGTTATGCTTGCAACAAAATGTGACTTTTCTGAAATTTTTGATGATGATATTTGCTATGCTTTGGTATGCAAATGAGCTATGTTTTCGCTTGATGATATTGTTAGCTCGGTACCTCCTGCTATCACTAACCTTTTGCAGGAGTATGAGGACATTTTTCCAGCTGAGATACCCTCGGGGCTGCCACCTATGAGAGGGATAGAGCATCAAATCGATTTAATTCTAGGAGCAACCTTGCCCAACTGTGCCGCTTATCGAACCAATCCTGAGGAGACTAAGGAAATTCATCAACAAGTCCAAGACCTTTTGGACCATGGGTATGTACGTGAAAGCCTTAGTCCTTGTGCCATTCGTGTACTTTTGGTTCCTAAGAAAGATGGAAGTTGGCGTATGTGTGTTGATTGTAGAGCCATCAATAATATTACTATTCGATATCGTCATCCTATTCCTAGGCTAGACGACATGCTAGATGAGTTGTGTGGTTCTATAATTTTCACTAAGATTGACTTGCGAAGTGTCTACCACCAAATTAGAATGAAACTTGGAGATGAATGGAAAACTATGTTTAAAACCAAATTCGGGTTGTATGATTGGTTAGTAATGCCTTTTGGTTTGACAAATGCACTTAGCACTTTCATGCACTTAATGAATGAGGTTTTAAGAGCTTTTATTGGACATTTTGTGGTAGTTTACTTTGATGATATATTGATTTACAGCAAGTCTTTTGATGAACATATGGATCACTTACGTGTTGTTTTTAATGCTTTACGTGATGCACGTTTGTAACCTTGAGAAGTGCATCTTTTGCACGGATCGAGTTTCTTTTCTTGGCTATGTTGTAACTCCACAGGGAATTGAGGTGGACAAGATGAAAATTGAAGCCATAAAGAGCTGGCCAGTTCCCCAAACCATCACACAGGTGAGGAGTTTTCTTGGTCTTGTAGGATTCTACCACCGCTTCATCAAAGATTTCAGCACCATTGCTGCCCCATTGCATGAGTTGACGAAGAAAGGAGTGGTGTTTCATTGGGGAGAGGCATAAGAGGAGTCCTTTGACACTTTGAAGGACAAGCTTACACATGCACCATTGCTGCAACTTCTAATTTTGGTAAGACTTTTGAGCTAGAATGTGATGCTAGTGGAGTTGGCATTGGTGGTATTTTGATGCAAGATGGTAAACCAGTTGCTTACTTTAGCAAAAAATTGCATGGTCCTGTTCTTAATTATTCCACGTATGATAAAAAATTGTATGCACTTGTTCGTTCTTTAGAGACATGGCATCATTATTTGTGGCCTAAAGAATTTGTTATTCATTCTGATCATGAATCGCTTAAGTATCTTCGCTCTCAAAATAATCTGAATCGTAGGCATGCTAAATGGGTTGAATTTATTGAATCTTTTCCTTATATTATCAAACACAAGAAAGGGAAGGATAATGTGATTGCTGATGCTTTGTCTAGAAGATATACATTGCTATCCCAACTTGATTGCCGGATTTTTGGTCTTCAATCCATTAAAGAACAATATGCGCTTGATCATGATTTTAAGGATGTGTTGCTTAATTGTAGAGAGGGACGCACATGGAATAAGTTTATGATCAGCGATGGGTTTTTGTTTAGAGCTAACCGCCTATGCATTCCAGTTGGTTCTGTTCGTCTTTTGTTGTTGTAGGAGGCACATGGAGGCGGATTGATGGGACATTTTGGTGCCAAGAAGATGGAGGAGGTGCTGTCCAAACACTTTTTTGGCCAAGGATGAGGCGAGATGTAGAGCAGTATGTGGCTCGGTGTGCCACATGTCAAAAAGCTAAGTCGCGGTTGAACCCACATGGTTTGTATATGCCTCTTCCTGTTCCTTCTATTCCTTGGGCAGATATATCTATGGATTTTGTGTTGGGATTGCCAAGGACTAAGAGGGGGAGGGATAGTATTTTTGTGGTGGTTGATCATTTTTCTAAGATGGCACATTTTATTCCTTGTCATAAGAGCGACGATGTTGTTCATATTGCTGACCTTTTCTTTCAAGAAATCGTTCGCTTGCATGGTATGCCTTCTACTATTATTTCAGATCGCGATGCAAAATTCTTGAGTCATTTTTGGTGCACATTGTGGAATAAATTGGGGACCAAGCTGCCGTTTTCTATAACATGTCATCCCCAAACTGATGGGCAAACTGAGATTGTGAATCAAACATTGTCCACCATGTTGAGAGCTATTTTGAAGCGTAATTTGAAGATGTGGGAAGAGTGTTTGCCGCATGTGGAGTTTGCATATAATAGGGCGGAACATTCCACCACCAAGGTAAGTCCTTTTCAGGTAGTGTATGGTTTTAACCCCCGTGCTCCTATTAATCTTTTGCCTTTACCTACCATTGAGAGAATACATAGTGATGCTAGAGAGCGTGCTGATTTTATTCATAAGTTGCATGAAACAACTAAAGCAAATATTGAAAGCATGAATGAAAAGTATAGAATTGCTGGTAGTAAAGGTAGAAAAGAGATTAAACTTGAACCGGGTGATTTGGTTTGGTTACATTTAAGAAAAGATAGATTTCCTAAGCTATGTAAGTCTAAATTAATGCCAAGAGCAGCTGGTCCTTATAAGATAATTGAGAAAATAAATGATAATGCCTACAAACTTGAATTGCCACCCGAGTTTGGGGTTAGTCCCACCTTTAACATTGCAGATTTGAAACCTTATTTGGGAGAAGAAGATGAGCTTGAGTCGAGGATAACTCCAATTCAAGAGGGGGAGGATGATGAGGACATCACTCCTTCAGATGTACCAGCTGATCCTCCAACCATCATGCAAGGTCCAATGACCCGGGCTCGAAAGCGACAACTCAATTTAGAGGTGAGCTCGTTCTTAAGCGATACTTTTCATACTTTTGAGAATAGACTACTACCTAATGATGTTATCTTGCTTAGGAACATTAGAGAGGATCATGAAGGGCTTAGAGGAAGTGGTGGAGGTGATGATGACCAGCAAGGATGTCCAACACAAGCCGGAGGCCCAGTCCAACAAGAATTCGAGTCTGCCTCGGCCTCTAGGATCAGTCTGCCTTAAACTGGTCACCTAGGACGCATTCGGACTCCGTTTTCGATGATCCACATATGGATGGAAAGATAATTTGATAAGGAAGCCAATCCAAGTGGTTTCACATCAAAATCTATTCAGAATCAATGAGGATTGTTGAAACAATTTAGCATCCAGAATCTACAGGGTGCTGCGACACCGTCTTTTGGTCCGTTGGACCATGTATCGAGTTTGGGCCCATTAGGGGCGCATCCAGGGGTCTTGCATGACCCTAGAGTCTTCATAAATAGCCGCTACCTCTTCATTAGAGTTTAGGTTTTGCTTAGATTAATCTGTTAAGAACAGTTTTGCCGTTCATCGATTTGTGAGACCCCAACTTCGTGAGTTTAATCATTCATCTGCAATTTGATTGCATTCTTTCTTGTTCTTGCTTGTGTTCTTCATTGCATATGCAGGGATTAGCCTTCTTGGCGAGGTCAACTTGGTCCGTGACTTGGTTGATAACTAGAGGGGCTGTGGTGCTAAGATTGCAGGGTTCGATCTTTTGATCTGAAGCCAGATCGGTGTGTCACTCTCTGCCACAATGATAGTTACCATCACCTGATGGAAGATTGGGATCCCCGTCTCCATTACTAGGTCCCCATCCAAACTAGGACTCCAAGCCCTTGCCCCTAAGTCCCGAACTAAGTGCAGTGCAAGGACCTCCTAACCCAAAAACCACCATGACAGTCGGTCCGAAAAGAGCCAGAACTCATGACAAGAGAGTAACAAGTCTTCCAAGCACCCATACCCAAGTATGTGCTCAGGATAATAAGTCTGTGACTTGCCTAGTGTCTTATGCAACGGCTGATCCTTAACCGACACAGACGGGGAAAGTAGTGTAATCAAGCTATGCCCCATGGCTGCATGACACAACCTCTTACACCCGCCAATACCCAAACCATATCCCTGCCCGGTCACCATTTTCCTTTCCACCATTTATATTTTTTCAAGTGATAATAATACAGTAATATATTTCCTATCTCTCACGAGTGATAGGCAATCACTCGACTTCTATCGGATTCCTGTAGCATAGCAATATACACAATCCAGTCATACTAGTAAGACTCATAGGATAAAGATATATATGCAAGTGGGTTTCATTCAACTCCTTAAAACTTAATGCACAAATATAATTTAAAGTGCAGAAAAGTAGGGGTTATGCACCGGGGCTTGCTTGGGTAAGATTTAACCAAAAGTTAGTATTTGCATCTTCAGATCATCCACCATCATCAGAATAGAAAGTCCATTGCATCATCTCCTGGAGAGAATACCATTACACCATCTTCAGATTCCCACTCATCCTTCACTTGATCCATTGATCCATCATCGTACCTATATGATATGCAATGCGATTGAATGCAAGACGTAATTAATCAACTACAACCATGACTCATAAAATACGATTTACGTCTCTCAAGTTAATGAGCTAGTTCTAACGCGAATGTACTAAGCTACGTATCCATGTTGTCAAATAAGGCATTATTTCCCAACAATATTTTTTTATACAAACCCAAGTTGTTTCTTTATTTCTTTCTATTGATTTACTCATTATTCAAACTAGGGCATCATTATCTATCTAGTAAACTAATTATTTTAGAGTTACAAAAATTACAGTGAGTAGCTAATAATATTAGTAATTTACTATAAAATTTTCAGAGTCAGCACTATCTCAGATTTATCACGAAAATTCCTACAAGTTCACATTTTAACGATATTAAGCATGTTGAAATAATTAGATAAATCCTAAAAACATTTTAAAACTAGATGAACCAAATATGCTAATAAATAGATCATGATTTTAGGAACTCAACAAAACTAGTTTGGCATTTTTATGATTTTTTTATGATTTACTATGAATTGTACAAGTTTATTTACAAAGCTAAATTAACAATTGCTTTTAAAAACTAAAAGGGCCAGCGGCCAGGTCGGCCCAACGGTCCGCAGGCATGCGCACGACCCAACGCGTCATGGCGGTGGCCAGCAGCGTGGCATGGCCCATAGGTGCGCGTGTCCTATCGAACAGGCACAGCCCAGCGGCGGCGGAAGGATAGCCCAAGCGGGCGCGTAGGAGCAGGCCGGCCCAGGAGGGAAGGCCCAAGGCACGAGAGCAGCACACGATCGACCCAATGCGTGGATGGGCACGCGCGACCACAGGTCATGGCCCATGATGCAGCGAGCGCAGCCTCGGCCTAGCGTAGGCGGCGGCCCAGCAAAACGGCCCATGCGCGGCCTGCCCAATCTGGCTTGGCAATTTTGCAAAAACACCCTCAGTCTTCTACCTATTTGGTATGCTACTATTCATATGAGTCACTGACTTAGCATTAAGAACCCTAGAAAGATTATATTCTCACCATCTCACCCTTTCTTTCATCCTCAAGAGTAGAGCACCTGCATAGGAGCACCGACCGGCGGTGGGAGCGACGCATCCAAGCATGGTGGCTGCGCAATGGCGGCGTGCATGTGCGGGGGAAGGAGTGCGTAGCCAGGCGGTGAGGGCCACGATGCAGCAAGCTCCACAGCATCGGTGGTGGTGGAAGTGAATGATGGCGAGGCCGCTGCAGGACCATAGTCTGGCATGCGGACGCAGCGTGGGACCTAGCGCACCTGTGCATGCAATGACCAGTGACGGGATTGGAGCAATGGGTTCAGTACGGGGGCCAAGGGGCATGGTGCGCGCTTGCGAGGGAGGTAGGGTGATGGCGGGCGAGGTGCCATGGAGCAGTAGGGCAGCGCTGCGGGCATGGGAGCGCAGAGAGTAGGGAAGGTGGTGTGGTGGCGCATCATGATTGGGACGTAGTGCAGGACAGCGCTGGGAGGAAGAGGAGGGGGCACTGGTGCATGGGGAAATGGAAGGAGCCACGGTGGGCCTAGGTGAGAGGGAGAAGAGCAGCTGCATGGGGAATGTAGCGCGAGGAATGGTGGTTGGCGAGGTGGCTTGGGCGTGAGGCATGGCGACAGCGACTGCATCCGAGAGAGGGAGAGCGGCCAAAGGCACGGAAAACAAGCACATGAGGGGAAAACAATGAGCCATGTGCAGTGTGTCACCAACTTCAAAGGCACGACATGGGGGGAAGACAGGAAAGGATGGCACAGCATGGTCATCAACTATGCGCCTATGCACGCACATAACATGAAAGGATAGCAGAGGCAGACAACGCTCAGCCATGTGGCATGGGCTACGACAGGGGTAGGTGGTGATGGGCCAGCATGACCACTGCGGTTGCTTGGGTTGACATATGCAAACAGAGGCAATCAAGGCAGAGAGAAGCAAAAGCAAAGCCCGAGGTGCATGGATGTGGATGGATGAGGAGACTTTGCAATGCAGAGAAATGCAGAGCCATGACGAGAATGAGATAGTGATCAATAGCAATGCTAGGCACCACGCTAGGAAAAATAAATGAAGCTACTAAGCTGCTGCGCTATCTCACGTTTGTAACATATTTCACACCAACCACATAAATTTATGAAGCGGCTAGAGGGCAGCTATCGTGGGTACGTTACCAACTTATCATAGGGACTAAAATGAGTCTATACTTAAACATGTCACTATACCAAGGCTATATATATCATTCTATTTATTAATGGATTTTATTTTATTTATTAAAGTTGCTTTTTTCGCTTAGTCTAATAGAACAAACCGTTCACTATCCATTGGCTAGAATTGCCGTTTGACATTCCTAAATATCTTTACGCACTGTGTAATTTGATTTGGGCTTTTATTTGAGTCCACAAAACTAAGTCACACAGGATTCCCTTATCACATCAAGCATGTTTTAAATAAAAAAAATTCAAGAAACCTGTTTCAAAAAAAATTCTTAGGCCTAAATCTCAATGCTAAATGAGCTCATAACACCAAAGGTGTTACAAAGATAGAAGATTAAGTGCCTATATATGAGAAAATCTTGGTTAGAAGGTTTGAATTAGTTTATAACAAAATGAATGGTGAAGAGGATACAGTACCTTTTCTGTGGTAGCCTCTGTCTGAAGAGGAGGAATAGCTGATGATGCACCAATAATGTCTGGTTGAATCGGCTCTGAACTTTCAACGTTGGTATCTACAATATCAAGGAAAATTTTTTAGTTCATGATAATTGCAGAAGGATAAAAGGGATATACGATTTTCTTACCATCAGTTGTATGCTGAACCGGGGGATCAGCAACATAAGTATCAACAACAGGGTCATTCTCAACATCAATAGTATCATTATCAATAGGTGGACTGCCAGACTCCTGCTCTTACATGGGCATCTCCTCAAAGAGTATCTGGCGTGATAAATGATCAGATGAAGGGTGAAAACTGGATAAAAATAAATAATTCAAGCAAAATACCTTGGCAGCATCAAGGGGTGAAATGGAAAGACTTGCATCTCCTGCTGTCTTGGAAGCATCGGTTATTTCAACTAAAATTGGCTCCTTTTGAGGATCAGTCGATGAAGGTTTAGTTGGTGCTAAATCAAATGCCTAGGACAACAGTTCTGCACCTAGGGCAGATTGAGATGCCATGGTTGATAACTATGAAAAAACAAGATTAGGAGTTGAATATCGGTTTGATAAGAAGATGGATTGTTTACCTGAGCTCGTCCTATGGAGTCTTTTTCTAGTAACAGCTTTCTAGGTTGCCCCTTGGACCATCTTGCGCTTTGAAGATTGATACATCACAATCATGGGGGCAGCATGGGTTTTCATCAATTTCTTCAATAAAGGTGCGGTTGATCCTATTCTTGACACTGGGCATGGTGGCTGATAATCTATAGGATATCCTTTCCTATCCAAGCTTGGGGGATCAAATTCAGTGTCCTAAAAGGGTCAGTTAGAATAGTTGGCAGGGGAATTCATCAAGTAATTTCTCTAAAAAGGGAATAAAAAGTTACCTCACTGTCAGAAGCGAATTTCCCATCTAGAGCTATGCACAAAGGATGGACCAACCCACAGAAGAGATGGGAGCGCCATTCTTGCCACCAGGAGTCAAAAAGAGTGGAAGAGAAGCTGACCCTGATCTAATCATGCAAGCAATGGGAAGGAAGGTCTGATCCGAATTGAAAGACTCTAGAGGCTTCCATCACCTCACTGATATCTTCTCTTGGCTTTAGTATGTTCTTGAAGAACAGTTGAGGGGGGAGTTGACCAAGACCAAACTGACGGCCTATGAAAGATGAATTGTAAAACTCATAAGTCAAAAGGTTGCCTAGAAGGAAGGAACATGTAGCCATCTTGCCATGGCCATGATGAAATTTAGTTGGAAGAACGCAAGGTTTGATAAAGGAATTGAAAATCGTAGCTGCCATTTCGTCTGAACAGCCTGATTCAAATCAAAATTTGAATGGGAGGACCAGCTCATTGTTCTCATCCTCATCATCGGGAAGCCAAGTCAAGATGTCTGCATCAAATCCTCTATAAAACTTTTTGAAGAGATGGCCAATATCGACATCAATTGTTATGGCCAATGTAGCTTCACCATAGCTCATGCACTGACGAGTTCTTCCTTCTTCACCTCTATATTCCTCATCAATGTTGGAGGAAGGAAAGCTTAGGTTTCTAAGATCAGGCCTTACAATCTTGTACATATATAGGTTTAGCCATAGCTATATCAACCACTAGGGGTCACTGATAGTATGCACTAGTTCATTCTTCAGCAACTGGGCGGCTACCTGGTGCATCAGATGGTAAGCAGCTCCTAACAGATACTTTCTATGGGGGATATCCTTGCCCACTGCTAGATGCTCTGCCATAAGTTTGTGATTGTAAGTTGGACCACAAGATGACTCACAGAAGATGAATCTTTCTAGACACATATTTAGAAAGGCCACATATTCTCTCTCGCTAACAGATGATTCGTCTCCGATATGGTTTAGAATGTAGCTTGCCCATCCTATGTAGTCCAATATCTTGGCTAATTTTTTGGAACCAACACTTAAATAATCATAAGGCTGTATTGATCCAGTTATCCTAAGGCCAGTCAACATGTAAACATCGGCCAGAGTAATGGTCATCGGACCGTGACCAAAAATGAAAGTGTTTAGGGCATTGGACCAGATATAAGATGCAAAAATCAGGAGTGAATCATTCCTCTCCATCCCAGACAATGAGAGTGTCAAACATTGATTCAAGTCATAGACCTCCCAATCTCTGACCTTTTTCTCGGATACCCTACGAAACTAGTCTCTCCATCCCTTAGGCATTTTAGGCCAGTTTCTGAAGAGAGTTTTGATATTCTAGGAGGACAAATCCACTATAGACCGTTTGAAGGGGATTTGGTTGGTTTCTTGATGGATAAAATCAAATGGATCAGGGTCACCCATTGGCCCAAGAAAATAAACATTAGAAGCAACAGTTGATGGAATCAAGATTTCGTTCCTCATTTCCTAGAAATTGGGTGAAATAAATTTGAGAAGAAAAGAAATACAGGGTAGCGGCCGGTACTTGGAAAGTGGAAATTTGGAAACATACCTCAGGGACGTGGTCGTTGGTCAGCATTGCAGCCGAAATAGTGTAACACCCTAAAAATTGCCTCTTTTGAAATAGAGCTAAAATGATTTATTTATGAATTTTGTGCACATGAAATATAGGAAAATAAAAATTTTCATTAATTTAAAATTCATCATAAGGTAGTAACATGTGTGAGCATACATGCTGTTGCATCTTATTCATTGCGATGGATGGTGTTGATCCAAAACTCCAAAGTAAATTGGAATGTTTTTGAAAAGAGTTTGAAAATGGCTTTAAAATAAAAGAAAGAAAAGAAAAGAAAATTAGGAAATAAAAGAATATAAAAAGTTGTATAAATTATTTTTGAAAACTTACTAAAATTTTCTCACTTTTATTGGAATTGAAGAGTATGTTCAAACTCTATTTGAATTTGCATTTGGTTTACATTTGAATGTGGATTGGAAAACTAAAAATAGAAAAGGAATTAGAAAAAGAAGAAAAACCCTCTCTCTCATTTTTGGCCCGAAGGCCCACTATTTTTTTTCCTGGCCCGCTCCTCCCTTCTCTTTTTCCATGCGCTCGGCCTGCTCTGCTGGCCCAGCTCGCGTGCCTCCCTCCTTCCGGCCTGCTCCGCTCGGCCCGCTGGCGGCCCAGCCGCACTCCTCCCGCATCGGCCCATCGCTCCGCGGCCTAGCTCCAGCGCGCCAGCCTGCTACCGCACCGGCCCGCTACTCGGCGCGTCGGCCTGCTCAGCGCGCCTACGCCCACCGCACGCGCTGTCTCTCCTTTTCTCTCGCTGCTTCGCTGGTCCCATGCGTCAGCCGCCGCACGTGTTTTCCTTCTCCCCGCTACGATGCTGGCCCCGCCCATCAGTCGTGTCTTCTTTCCTTTCTTCCCCGTTCCTTTCTTTCCTTTCCCGAGCGCCTCCTTCCTTTTCTCGCCGCCGCCGATGGCGCGCCCATGTAAGGCAAGCCGACCATGCCCGTTCGGCAAGCTGCCAATCAGCCCCGCTCCCCTTCCATCCACGCAGCACCCCAGGCCTATAAAGCCCCCAACCGAGCGCCTCCCTTTCTCCTTTCTCTATTCGTCTCTCCAGCCACCACTGCCGCCGTCGACCCCGCCTCCTCGGAGACTCCACGGACACCACGCTCCGCTCCAATCGACTCGCAGTAAGCTTCTCCTCCCCCCTGTGCTTCCAGTTAAATATATTGCCCACTAGAACGCCACATCCACAAGCCCCGAGCTGCCGGCCATGGCGCCACCGTGGGAAGCCGCCTCGGTTTGTTCTCGGTCCTCATTTTTGGTGCTCCATTGAGTTCGCAAGGACCTGCGCTTCACGTACGAGCTTTCGGCTTTGACCGAGGAAGTCCGGAACGCCCCCGACGCCCACCGCCGTGCCCGGCTCACCGCCAGCCATGGTGCCCTCGCCGGAGGCACTGTGCAGCGACGGGTAATCACCCGATCCCACCTGCGCCATCGGATCTATTTTTGAACGGCCAAGATTAAATCACTGGGTCGGATTAAATGACCGGTCCACCGTAGACCACGGACTCGGTCCACGGCGCCCTATCACCCGCGTCCACCACGCCATGTGGTGAACCGCACCACTCACGCAACGCCACGTGGCTGCACAGTCAGCAGCCATGAGTCAACCCCCAGTCAACCGTGCATGTTTTGTAGATGAGCCCCTCGAGTTTCAAGAAAATAACCCGCAGTCCGTAGCAGTTCAAAATAATTACAAATCTGCCCTGTTTTTATTCGATTAGACCCCTGTATTTTCCAAAATTAGTGTGCCCAGTCCAAAGTACATTTAAATTCAGATTTTTAATTGTTTTAATTCAAATTTGAGTTCAAATATTCACAGGAATGCCACTGGATCTTATTTTATGCGTAACTTTTACGTTTTAAGTCCGATTTGATCTGTTCAAGTTGTGTTAGGACCGTGTTTATGTTTTCTACATGATTATACAACTGTTAGGCATGTTTTCAACACATGAAATTCATGAGTAGATTTAATCTATTAATTAACCAAAGTAAAAATTATTTAAATCATAACTTGTTTATTTAAACTCTGAAATAGTCCATTCAAGTTGCGTTTGTTTCATAACGTCGAGATCTACGTATTAGTAATGATGTTTACTACATTACTATTTCATAAAAATCATAGTTTAAATCATATCTTGATTAATGATTATGTAACTGAGTTTTATACATAAAATATAAGTTGTATTACTTTTGTTTTATAATATAAATCTAAGATTTACTTAATTCAATCCATATCGTTTATAAAATATCTTTTGTATATGAATTCATAAAGTTAACATAAATGAAGCCTATAGTTTATTTTTCCACGTATAAGGCAAATCTCTCGGTAGTTGTAACTTTTGAATCATAGTTTCGATTAGCGTGCCTCTCGCGACTATGTATTCGTAGTGACGCGTAGGATCGTATATCAATCTCTTTTACTTATTTTTCTATGATTGGTGTACTATTCTGATATAGATACAACTGTATGCTATGCATGTATGTGTATGGATGTTTGTGTGGTGTTCTACGATTGTCCAGTCGGTGAGATACACGTGGTGATCCAGAAGAAGAAGAAAGACATCAAAGATTAAAGCTTACCGAAGGATCGGTGTGTAAGGCATGTATAGCATGGGACCATCCTTATTACCTATTTACATTTAAACACTTAATTCATATTGCATGTGTCTCCCTTGTTACCATTAAGGATATCCTAGATATTTGATATCTTGCACCTTGATACCTTTGGAATATTGCATGGAATAGTTTTTGCTAGTGCTTAATCCAAACCAGGATCTTGTAACTTGACTAATGATATATGCAATAAACATTAAAATATGACTTTTTAGTAACATGGAACCAGGGGGCTGAAGTGTTTATATGCTTCAGATTCCTCTCCCTAAGGACTCATCTGTAAGTGATCATCCGGGACTTACAGTACAGCTGTGAGGGCTATATGGCTCTAGCTTTAGCTCAGTATGAGGACCTTTTCTAGCTTGTTAGTGGTTACCTTTACGACGCAAGAGGGGCTCCAATGGGTATGATCTCGGTCTGCCAAGTAGGTGCACTTGCTAGTCACTACTTCGAGGGGGGGTTCATGCTTATTGATGGGTAAACCTTAGCGGCCCTAACTTGTTAGACGAACCTTTGAAAGGCTTCATAGTGAACCCTACCGACCTTCCTTGGTAGTGGGTCAAGAGGCTGATCACCTCGGGTGAAAGGGTAAATCATGACTCACAGTGAACGTGTACAACCTCTGTAGAGTGTAAAACTGTTATAACAGCCGTGCTCACGGACACGAGCGACCTTGGACCCTTATGGAATAGAGATGATCACTAATGGATGACGATGTTAATAATTGATTGTTTATGCTATACATTATTCATGTTTACTTGATCATGAGTTTATGGGCTTATGGATAAACTTGTTGCCAGCCAATTGCTAAAAAGATGATCTATTAAAGCTAATGGCAGTAAACTAGTGTCAGCCCTTTTGAGCCTCATGAACCCCATGATATAATTGTTAAGTACGACATGTACTTATGCTTGCTTTATTTTTCTATACATTGGATAAAAATCCCGGATGGGTACCAGATTGCTGGTTTGGAGGAGTTAGGCTTGTGGTCAACCAGTCAGTCGTCCCTGTGGATTCGGAGTCTTCACCAGAAGATTGGAGTCAACTTTCCGCTGTCTTATACTCTGAGGTTATTTTCCTTTTAATAATACGTTATGTAATAAGTATTGTCTTTTGATATTACCCTGATTTGTGGCTGTATGTGAGATTTGACTTCCTGGGCTCACATATAGTGTGTATCTGGTTTTGTCTTTAAAACCGGGTGCTACAAAGTGGTATCAGAGCAATGCTGACTGTAGGACACAAGCCTAGTTAAAACTAGACGTATTAGCATGCCTTCATCTCTGCTTACTTCTTGCTCTCTCTCTAAACTTGTTATTTGCGAAAAGTTATGCTCACTTCCGCCTCTGTTCTGTTATGAAAACCTTGTCTCTATCTCAAATCCTCTCTTTTCATCTAAATAGATGGGTCGTGATGAAGAAACCACTAGCATCAGAAATTAGGAGGATCAAGCTACATTATCCGTGATTGCATTTGACAAGAAGAAGCATGTAGCTATGCAACAACAAGTGCTAGAAGGAATAACTCAACATAGGAGTTTCAACAGTGCTTGTTACAAGGTCAAACCAACATACCAAAGGGACCAGTAAAGCGACAAGTCGTAGAAGCTTGGAAAAAGATGAAGTGTCCTACATTCTAGTTTGCGCAGCGGAAGCGTGGTGGTACTCAAGGATGTAAGAGAGAACTCAAAGTATTAAATAATGAGGGTGTTCATAGCAAGACTCTTAGAAGTCAGGATCCATGTTAGTGCTATAAACATTTTGGTTTTCCCTGTTTTCAAGACAAGTCTAATAAGAAGGAAGTTAAGGTGAACCTGAGTTGTGAAGCTAATATGGATAAGAAGAGAATGGAGGTCTCAACAGAGCAAGTATTGGGAAGCAATCAACATTTGGATTCGTCACATCTAGCTCTAATCCCTAGTCAAATGAATCTAAACTGTAAAGAGTTAGAAGCTTCTCAAGCTAAAACTACTTCACATGAGGTATGCATAGATGGGTGGACTATCACCTATAAGGAGTTTCAACCTCGAAAGACCAAGCAAGCTAGAAAACAGATCAGTCAAACCAAGGTGAATCTTTAGAGTCAGAAAGCTGACAAAACACCAAATAACAATTCCATAGAGTATGACATTACAAAAGACCTAGCTAAGAGAAGGTGTCATCATTGCCAATAGGAAGAACATTATGTTAAATCTTACCCACAGAAGAATCAACAAGTACACCATGAAAGTAGCCAGAGTCAAATCACTACTGGACTATTACCAGAAGGTGTCAGTGGTAACCAACCTAAAAGAAGTACTTGGTGAAATTGATGAAGGAAGAAGTTATGCTAGACTACCCAAGATCCTTAGTTAAGAAATAGGAGTTTGTGCCCCTTATGTAATAAAAATGATAGTATCGCAAGTTGAGTCAATGATTGAGTTGTGCATATTTAGGTGCTTTGTTGAATTGCCATTATGTTTATGCTTGTTTTGCATCTTTGTAATGATTGCAATGATCTTGTTGGGTGTTCCCACAATTTCATTTAGTTTATAGGCTTAAGGTATAAGGATTAATGAAATAAATAGTTGGTTTATCATTTTCTTCTATTTTACCTATCCTATCTTTGGAGCAGCCTGTCTCTATCGGTTCATATCTCTGATATTGGACGATAAAAAGAAATCATGAGGAAAATTTTGGACAACAGTAGACTTCAATCACAAGAAGATGCAAGCTATACTTTGGTGTCCTCTAGTTTATCTTTTCTTAAGGGGGGTAGCCAAGTTGAAGGGTTTGCAAGATAAAGTTTTCTTGCATTCTAATGTTCATGTGGAAGAATTGGATATCCTGATGGTTGGGGCTTTCTCTAGTCTTTCATACTATCAATCCTAACTTGTCATCTCTTGAAACTACAATAAGGAATGCTATGAATGACAAAATCCTAATGCACATATGTTGGAAACAAATGGCCTCTACCAGGAAAAAATGCTCCACAAGATGTTGGAAGGAATGTTCCCACTTCTAACCCATCGCTGTCAAGTCCCCCAACTAAAGAGCAAGCTTTGATGACGTAAAACATGATCTTTCATGCCAGCTAAGGAATACTCATCCTTGGATCGCTACGCAACCAAAATATCAGTCACCTCCTATGAATCTACTTGTGAGTACAGATCAGAATCAGTATCCGCAACCCGATGATAAAGTGCAATAGGTCAGCTCTCAAGAGCCAGAATAGAATGTCCATGGGAAGCAGGTGCATGGAAATAAGTTAAAACAAAATTACATCCTTGGAAGATTGAATAATGTGAATATGACTACCCTTCATGGAGCTAAGGAGGTCGTTTATGGATGGATTGCAGTAGGTTCAGCCAATGCTATGGTGATGTTTGACCCTAGTGCGTCACATTCGTTTATCTCCAGTGCATACATAAAAGAACATAAGATAACTGTGCTACCAATGAGGAAACCAGTGATAGTTAAGTCCCTAGGAGGAGAAATGAAGGCAAACCGCATATGCCCAAGAGTTAGTCTTGACATAAAGGAGATAAAATTTGAAGCAAACCTTATTGTGTTAGAGTTAGTGGACATTGATGTTATTCTTGGAATGGGATGGATGTCTGCATGTAAAGGAGTCATCAAGTATGCCCAGCATTCGGTGCTTCTAACCACACCGTTAGGAGAAAGAATTGAGTATGAGGGTTTTCAACCTGCACCTGAGGAATATGACAATGGAAATGATCTAATAGAAGGTGTGAATACTGAGGATAGTAAAGTGGACTGTGAGTTTCTAGATGATGGTGTAGAGGAACAAACACCCTTAGAGGAGCTCCATCTGACAGATGGTGATTATCTAGTTAGAATCTTAGAAAGAGCCCAGGGAACTCTTAAGGGAGAAGTGCTTAATGTGTGTAAAGTTCAATGGAATAATCAATCAGAGGAAGATGCAACTTGGGAAAATGAGAATCAATTGAAGATGGATTTTCCTCATCTCTTTGAGGTGTAACACAACTACGTTAGAAGTCAAGATGGGGGTGTCATATGAAGTTAGTTATGCCCTTGAGTTTGAGATTTCTGTATTCAAGACAGTTGTATCCCTTGACTTAAAGGGGTAGTCCGTGCAGCCAAATCTTTTGTTCTTAAGCTTTGCAGATGAGACAGATGTAAGTTGTTAAGCTGATTTACAATGCAAGTTGAAATGTTGGAAAGTTTATTTGAGTTCTATTCCTAGTTCTATCTCCCTTCCTTGTCCCTAGTTTTCTCGAATCTCGGGACGAGATTCATCTTAAGGGGGGTAGAATTGTAACACCCTAAAAATTGCCTCTTTTGAAATAGAGCTAAAATGATTTATTTATGAATTTGTGCACATGAAATATAGGAAAATAAAAATTTTCATTAATTTAAAATTCATCATAAGGTAGTAACATGTGTGAGCATACATGCTGTTGCATCTTATTCATTGTGATGGATGGTGTTGATCCAAAACTCCAAAGTAAATTGGAATGTTTTTGAAAAGAGTTTGAAAATGGCTTTAAAATAAAAGAAAGAAAAGAAAAGAAAATTAGGAAATAAAAGAATATAAAAAGTTGTATAAATTATTTTTGAAAACTTACTAAAATTTTCTCACTTTTATTGGAATTGAAGAGTATGTTCAAACTCTATTTGAATTTGCATTTGGTTTACATTTGAATGTGGATTGGAAAACTAAAAATAGAAAAGGAATTAGAAAAAGAAGAAAAACCCTCTCTCTCATTTTTGGCCCGAAGGCCCACTATTTTTTTTTTCCTGGCCCGCTCCTCCCTTCTCTTTTTCCACATGCTCGGCCTGCTCCGCTGGCCCAGCTCGCGTGCCTCCCTCCTTCCGGCCTGCTCCGCTCGGCCCGCTGGCGGCCTAGCCACACTCCTCCCGCATCGGCCCACCGCTCCGTGGCCTAGCTCCAGCGCGCCAGCCTGCTACCGCACCGGCCCGCTACTCGGCGCGTCGGCCTGCTCAGCGCGCCTACGCCCACCGCACGCGCTATCTCTCCTTTTCTCTCGCTGCTTCGCTGGTCCCGCGCGTCAGCCGCCGCACGCGTTTTCCTTCTCCCCGCTACGATGCTGGCCCCGCCCGTCAGTCGTGTCTTCTTTCCTTTCTTCCCCGTTCCTTTCTTTCCTTTCCCGAGCGCCTCCTTCCTTTTCTCGCCGCCGCCGATGGCGCGCCCGTGTAAGGCAAGCCGACCGCGCCCGTTCGGCAAGCTGCCAATCAGCCCCGCTCCCCTTCCATCCACGCAGCACCCTAGGCCTATAAAGCCCCCAACCGAGCGCCTCCCTTTCTCCTTTCTCCATTCATCTCTCTAGCCACCACTGCCGCCGTCGACCCCACCTCCTCAGAGACTCCCCAGACGCCGCGCTCCGCTCCAATCGACTCGCAGTAAGCTTCTCCTCCCCCTGTGCTTCCAGTTAAACATATTGCCCACTAGAACGCCGCATCCGCAAGCCCCAAGCTACCGGCCATGGCACCACCGTGGGAAGCCGCCTCGATTTGTTCTCGGTCCTCATTTTTGGCGCTCCATTGAGTTCGCAAGGACCTACGCTTCACGTACGAGCTTTCGGCTTCGACCGAGGAAGTCTGGAATGCCCCCGACGCCCGCCGTCGTGCCCGGCTCACCGCCGGCCATGGTGCCCTCGCTGGAGGCACTGTACAGCGATGGGTAATCACCCGATCCCACCTGCGCCATCGGATCTATTTTTGAACGGCCAAGATTAAATCACTAGGTCGGATTAAATGACCGGTCCACCGTAGACCACGGACTCGGTCCATGGCGCCCTGTCACCGCGTCCACCACGCCATGTGGTGAACCGCACCACTCACGCAGCGCCACGTGGCTGCACAGTCAGCAGCCACGAGTCAACCCCTAGTCAACCATGCACGTTTTGTAGATGAGCCCCTGGAGTTTCAAGAAAATAACCCGCAGTCCGTAGCAGTTCAAAATAATTACAAATCCGCCCTGTTTTTATTCGATTAGACCCCTGTATTTTCCAGAATTAGTGTGCCCAGTCCAAAGTACATTTAAATTCAGATTTTTAATTGTTTTAATTCAAATTTGAGTTCAAATATTCACAGGAATGCCACTGGATCTTATTTTATGCGTAACTTTTACGTTTTAAGTCCGATTTGATCCGTTCGAGTTGCGTTAGGACCGTGTTTACGTTTTCTACATGATTATACAACTGTTAGGCATGTTTTCAACACATGAAATTCATGAGTAGATTTAATCTATTAATTAACCAAAGTAAAATTTGTTTAAATCATAACTTGTTTATTTAAACTCCGAAATAGTCCGTTCAAGTTGTGTTTGTTTCATAACGTCGAGATCTACGTATTAGTAATGATGTTTACTACATTACTATTTCATAAAAATCATAGTTTAAATCATATCTTGATTAATGATTATGTAACTGAGTTTTATACATAAAATATAAGTTGTATTACTTTTGTTTTATAATATAAATCTAAGATTTACTTAATTCAATCCATATCGTTTATAAAATATCTTTTGTATATGAATTCATAAAGTTAACATAAATGAAGCCTATAGTTTATTTTTCCACGTATAAGGCAAATCTCTCGGTAGTTGTAACTTTTGAATCGTAGTTTCGATTAGCGTGCCTCTCATGACTATGTGTTCGTAGTGACGCATAGGATCGTATATCAATCTCTTTTACTTATTTTTCTATGATTGGTGTACTGTTCTGATATAGATACAACTGTATGCTATACATGTATGTGTATGGATGTTTGTGTGGTGTTCTATGATTGTCCAGTCGGTGAGATACACGTGGTGATCCAGAAGAAGAAGAAAGACATCAAAGATTAAAGCTTACCGAAGGATCGGTGTGTAAGGCAAGTATAGCATGGGACCATCCTTGTTACCTATTTACATTTAAACACTTAATTCATATTGCATGTGTCTCTCTTGTTACCATTAAGGATATCCTAGATATTTGATATCTTGCACCTTGATACCTTTGGAATATTGCATGGAATAGTTTTTGCTAGTGCTTAATCAAAACCATGATCTTGTAACTTGACTAATGATATATGCAATAAACATTAAAATATGACTTTTTAGTAACATGGAACCAGGGGGCTGAAGTGTTTATATGCTTCAGATTCCTCTCCCTAAGGACTCATCTGTAAGTGATCATCCGGGACTTACAGTACAGCTGTGAGGGCTATATGGCTCTAGCTTTAGCTCAGTATAAGGACCTTTTCTAGCTTGTTAGTGGTTACCTTTACGGCGCAAGAGGGGCTCCAACGGGTATGATCTCGGTCTGCCAAGTAGGTGCACTTGCTAGTCACTACTAGGAGGGGGGGTTCATGCTTATTGATGGGTAAACCTTAGCAGCCCTAACTTGTTAGACGAACCTTTGAAAGGCTTCATAGTGAACCCTACCGACCTTCCTTGGTAGTGGGTCAAGAGGCTGATCACCTCGGGCGAAAGGGTAAATCATGACTCATAGTGAACGTGTACAATCTTTGCAGAGTGTAAAACTGTTATAACAGCCGTGCTCACGGACACGAGCGACCTTAGACCCTTATGGAATAGAGATGATCACTAATGGATGACGATGTTAATAATTGATTATTTATGCTATACATTATTCATGTTTACTTGATCATGAGTTTATGGGCTTATGGATAAACTTGTTGCCACCCAATTGCTAAAAAGATGATCTATTAAAGCTAATCATAGTAAACTAGTGTCAGCCCTTTTGAGCCTCATGAACCCCATGATATAATTGTTAAGTACGACATGTACTTACGCTTGCTTTATTTTTCTATACATTGGATAAAAATCCCGGATGGGTACCAGATTGCTGGTTTGGAGGAGTTAGGCTTATGGTCAACCAGTCAGTCGTCCTTGTGGATTCGGAGTCTTCACCAGAAGATCGGAGTCAACTTTCTGCTGTCTTATACTCTGAGGTTATTTTCCTTTTAATAATACGTTATGTAATAAGTATTGTCTTTTGATATTACCCTGATTTGTGGCTGTATGTGAGATTTGACTTCCTGGGCTCACATATAGTGTGTATCTGGTTTTGTCTTTAAAACCGGGTGCTACAAATAGATTTGAATCTGACAAAGATCGCTTGAATAACGGTTTGATAGAATAGAGGATTTGCTAGGGTTTGAGGCCTTGGCAATGATGGCGTTGGCTATTAAGACTTGCTCGAGAAAGAAGGGAAAAGCAAACAGGCTGAGTAAGTTGGAAGGGATATTATTAGGATATTATATAAGTCTCGGGCCGGGAAGTAGGAGTTATGTACATATCTTAGAATAGAACGGTTGCGGCGTGGTAAACAGATAAACAAGAATTTTGGAATAAAATCATTTTATCCTAAAATTGGGGGGCATGTGTTTACACCAAAATTTGGGAGAAGAATGTAGGAACTCGATGACTTCCTAGATTGTGTCAGTCAAGGAATCGATTGCATGAGGATCGATATCAGCTGATTCAAATGCGGCACTAGATCGGCTCTCTTTGAATGACGTCAGCAGATAATGATGATGAGCTACGGTTGGCGTCAGGAAACTACATATCGAACTCTACAAAAGGGGAAAGATTAGGGTCCAAGTTATCTTAAGATAGAAATGTTTTCTTTTATACCAAAGAGGGTAATGAGTCATACTTGAATAGCATTCATATTTAGGCTCTAGGTATAAATATTGAACCCCGTCTATTGTAAAGGACACACAATCAATCAAATACAAGTTACTTACTTTTTCGGCTCTGGCCACCCCTTAGGAGTAGGAGTAGAGTAGATCTCGATGAGTTCTTCAGCGACTAGGGCTAGATCGGTCTGGGCGACCTCCGACTTGTCTCTAAGTACCATCATGGCTTATAGTTCTGTTCTTATGGCTACATCGATCCGGTCGACCTCCACTGTGACTCTAGTATAAGCTAGTTATCAACTCTTGTCTAGTTCAAGTATGATTGCATCGATCTGGTCAACCTCCACTACTCGAATTAGATTAAGGTCAAGTTATTGGATCTACCTAAGAGTGGCAACCTTTGGGTAGATTCATTAAGTTACCAATGTTGCTGATGTTCTTATCATCATTAGTTTGCAGCAACATCAACCTACCTGATCGAGATCGATCTAGATCGGCCTTATATCCTTTTAGTCTGTCGTTTGCTTTATTACAACCTGATACTTCTTACAATGAACGACGGGTTATATTTTATCAGTTGTTTTATTTCAATCTTGGTCACGCATAGTATGTGGTTAAGGCACACATGATCTTGGAGAGGTTTGCTAGTTAGTTAAATCTGGTCTACGGTTCACTATTATGGCCACAATGATCTGGTCGATCCCCACTGATAGCACTATAGATTGGAGGATGCTAGTTAGTAGATCTGTTCTTGATTAGGCGCGACCTTAACTGTTTGCTATGCCTACATTGGCTAAATAGCCAATCGCCTATGCGTTAATGCCTACAGCATGTTTACATGATTCTGTTGAACGTGAATAGATTTGTTTACTTTAAAGGTTTGATTTATTGTCTTTATCATGGCTGTAAAGATCTAGTTGAACCCTATAGTTAGAGATAGCAGGTTAGGTCTAATGAGTCCATAGGTATGTCCATGTGAAATAGTCAATTATTCACACAATGTAGTTCTCTTCACCTGAATCGGCTATTTTAGTCGATTCATCCGAGCCTTCACAAATAGCATATCTTTCAGAAAGCCTATTGAAGTATGGATGTTTTTACAGATTCTTTGGTTTTAGTTTGTTACTATTATCATAGCTGCCATCGATCTGGTCAAACCTCACTATTGGTAGTAACATATTAGATTCAGAGCATTTGTAGGTCCATTCGTATCAGATAGTCGATTCGTTCGTATGCTATATCCTTTATCATTAGATTCATTGGCTTAATGATTTATACTAGTAATATCCATCTAGCTAATGATCTCATTTACATATATGTGTATTGTACCTATCAACATAAAATTAATTGCTACCCACAAGCTTTATAGTCCATAATAGCTGATTTCTGTGCGTATCGGCTATCCAATCATTCTTCCCGTATGGCTACTCCCAAAGCGGCACACTTGGAAACATCTAGGCATAGACCATCATGTTCCATCTTAAATTACTGATAAACTTTCTCTCCTTATCAGTTGTAGGGTCAAATTGACTGGCATGTCTTGGGAGGAATACGTAGGATCAACTAACCCTATGTTGAAGCTAGGTGGATCTCAAGCTCCATCAAGCATACCCTTCCAGCATGCTGTGTGCCTGGCACTATTGACACATTTCGTGCTGACAAATACGCATTGCACCAGCTGCAAGGGCCCATAGGCATTTGGTGGAGTCATCATTGATCCACTTTGCCTAAGGATGCTCAGATTACCTGGAACCAGTTTAAGGCTGTATTTAGGGGATGTTATATGCCCCCAGATCTTATGAGCATGAAACATATAGAATTCATGAGGCTGACGTAGGGTACTAAGAGCCTAACTGAGTACCTACATGCCTTTAACAATTTGTCTAGGTATGCCATAGAGTTTGTGGATACTAATTGCAAAGAAGATTGCTAGTTTCAAGAGAGGGCTTAGTCCGAAGCTAATGAAGACCCTAGCTAATAGCAAATGTGCCACTTTCAATGAGTTTGTTAGTGATGCTCTAACTCAAGAGAATTAGAACAACATTTATTCAGCATCTAAGAGTCGTAAGAGCGCCTTTGAAGCCGGTGCATCTCAGTAGAGAGCTCTAGTGGTGGCAAGAACCCAATACCGCCCACCTGCTCCAAAATACTAGCCACCTTAGAAGAAGGCCCAGCCAAGCCAAGCAAATAAAGGGTATCGTCTGGCATACTCTATTGCTCTACCATCTAAGGGTGGTGTAGGACAATGTAGCTCGAAGGCTTCACCTAACAATCAACCATGTTTCAATTGCAACAAGATAGGTCATTGGGTGAGGGAGTGCCCTTACCCCAAGAAGAACAATCAAAAGTCAGCAACTGCAAATGCACGCCTGGGGTATGTGCATTATACCACCATGGAATAGATTCCCTCTGGCAAGGTTGTCACAACTGGTATGTTTCTTGTGAACCATCACCCTACAGTTGTTCTATTTGATTCTGGGGCTTCACATTCATTCATGAGTCCAACATTTGCATCCAAGTATGATCAGAAAATATTTGTAGTAGACAAAGGTGGTTATTGCATAAGTGCAGCTGAGAATAACATTTCTACCAATCATATAGTTAAAGATGTACTTATCCAAATAAGTGAATGAGAGTATGCTGCAAATTTAGTGATATTACCGGGATTGGGTATAGATGTGATCTTAGGTATGAATTGGATGAAGAACCATGGTGTCATTATCGATATATCGACTAGAACCATTATGTTGAGAGACCCTAGGAATAGTGATGCTTTTCTAGTACCCCTTTTTATGGAGTTTGATCTCCAAAACATGGCCAATGCTATCTAGCCTGTGGCCCTAACAGATATTCCTGTAGTATGTGAGTTTTCGAATGTCTTTCTAGATGGATTGCCTAGGTTACCACCAGACAGGGATATAGACTTCAAGATTGAGTTAATACCTGGTACAATGCCCATCTCCCGAAGACCTTATAGAATGCCGCCTAATGAGTTAGCAGAATTGAAGATCCAATTGCATGAGCTCTTAGAAAAGGGTCTCATTCGCCCTAGTTCGTCACCATGGGGTTGTCCGACCATATTTGTGAAAAAGAAGGATAAGTCTTTGAAGATGTGTGTGGACTATCGACCACTCAATGTTGTTACTATCAAGAACAAATATCCCTTGTCTCGCATTGATATCTGATTTGATCATCTAGTAAAAGCAAAAGTGTTCTATAACATTGATTTGAGGTTAGGTTATCACCAAATCAAGGTCAGGCCTAAGGACATACCTAAGATGGCTTTTTCCACTAGGTATGGCCTTTATGAGTATTTAGTCATGTCCTTTGGGTTGACTAATGCTCCTACCTATTTCATGTATTTGATGAACTCGGTATTCATGCCCTGAGCTTGTCAACTTTGTGGTCGTGTTTATCGATGATATCTTGATCTATTCTAAGAATGTAGAAGATCACACAGAGCACTTGAGAGTGGTGTTGTCTAGGCTGAGAGAGCATAAGTTATATGCTAAATTTAGTAATTGTGAATTCTAATTGAGGAAAGTACCTCCCCTAGGCCATGTTTTATCTAAAGATGGAATCTCGATGGACCATCCAAGGTGCAGGAGATTCTTGATTGGAAAGCCCCAACCTTCGTTCATGAGGTTCGGAGTTTCCTTGGCTTAGCAGGATATTACCGTTGGTTTATTTTGGATTTCTACAAAATTGCCAAGCCCATGACCAGGTTGCTTTAGAAGGATAAGAAATTTGTATGGACACCGGAGTGTGAGGTAGCTTTTCACACTTTATGAACTTTGCTAACTACTGCCCCTGTTTTAGCATAGCCTGACATTGAGAAACCTTTTTATGTGTTTTGCTGATGCATCGGGTACCGGTTTGGGGTGTGTTCTAATGCAGGAAGGCTGAGTCATTGCTTATGCCTCATGGCTACTAAGAAAGCATGAAGTCAATTATCCAACCCATGATTTAGAATTAGCTATAGTTGTCCACGCTCTAAAAATACGAAGACATTACCTGCTTGGTAATGTTTGCCATATTTACACCAATCACAAGAGCCTCAAGTACATCTTCACCCAACCAGAATTGAACATGAGCAACGAAGATGGTTGGAATTGATCAAGGATTACAACCTAGAAGTACATTATCATCCAGGAAAAGCCAATGTGGTTGCAGATGCCTTAACCCAGAAGTATCAGTGTAATCCTTTGTTGGAAGATGGTTTCCAATTATTGCATCCGACAGTCTTACACAATATCACTGTTAGTTGCTCTCTTGAGGCTAAAATCATTGAGCTCCAAAAGACCAATGTGGGTATATTCCATATCAAAAGAAAGATGAAAGAGGAAGAAACCAAACATTCTCGGCTAGATGAGAGGGGTGTGCTATGGTTTAATGATCAACTTGTAGTGCCGAAAGATAGAGAATTGAGAAACCAAATTCTAGAGGAAGCACACTCTTCCAATTTGTCCATTCACCCTAGGTAGCAGTAAAATGTACCAAGACCTAAAAACACGCTTCTAGTGGACAAAAATGAAGAAAGAAATTGCAGCATTTGTTGCTAGATGCGATAATTGCTATCGGGTCAAGGCCATCCATTTGTAGCCGGCTAGACTATTTCAGCCACTGTCTATCCCAAGCTGGAAGTGGGATGACATCAGTATGGATTTTATAGTTGGGCTTCCAACCACTGAAAAGGGTCATGATTCCATATGGGTAATTGTTGACCGCTTGACTAAATCTGCACATTTCATCCCTGTTAAGGAAAGGTATCGACCCCATCATTACATAGGATTGTACATTGCCCAAATCGTACGATTGCATGGTGTGCCTAAAAGCATTGTGTCAGATCGAGGACCGCAATTTGTTAATCATTTTTGGGAACATCTACATAAGCATCTTGGTACCCAATTGATCCATAGCTCTACTATCACCCTCAGATGGCTGGTCAGACTGAGCGAGTGAATCAAACTCTAGAGGATATGTTGAGAGCTTATGTGATTTCTTTCAATGGTTCATTGGAGAAATAGGCTACCTTTGGCCGAATTCTCCTACAACAATAGCTATCAAGAAAGCATTAAGATGGCTCCTTTTGAAGCATTGTATGGTCAAAATTTTGGACTCCTCTGAATTGGGTTGAGCCTGGTAAAAGAAGGTATTATGGGATTGACTTTGTCAAAGAAGCAGAAGAACAAGTTCAAATCATTCAATAATAGATTAAAGGTGCTCAATCGAGATAGAAGAGTTATGCAGATAAAAGGAGAAGTCCCATTGCATTTGAAGTTGGGGATTTTGTATATCTGAAGGTGTCTCCCATGAAGAAAGTGCAAAGGTTTGGTGTGAAGCGAAAGTTTGCACCTAGATATGTAGGCCCATACAAGATCATTGGATGAAGGGGACCAGTAGCTTACATGCTCCTAGTTTCCTCTAGAAATGAGAGCTATATTCGATGTTTTCCATGTCTCCCAACTCAAGAAATGTCTTTGTGTGCCCGAAGAAGCTATTGAACCCGCTAGTGTCAAGATCCAGTCAGATTTGACCTATGAAGAAAGACCTATTCGAGTGCTTGAGACAATGGAAAGAGTGACCCATAGCAAAGTCATTAAATTCTACAAGGTGGCATGGAATAACCATAGTGAGCAAGATGCTATGTGGTAGCGAGAGGATTATCTTTGTGAGGTGTATCCGGTTTTCTACAAGAGATGGATGGTTGTGTAAATCTCAGGATGAGATTTCTTTAAGGGGGGAAGGGCTATAACACCCTAGGTGTTAAGCATGCATTTGGCATTGGCATTGCATGAGCACAATCATCATTGATCATTCATGAGCATGAGCATCTCAAATTTTATCTCTATGATTGCTGATATCACATGTGTTTGTCACTAAATGCTTTACATATGCTAGGGTTTACATGTGACCAATGTATAAAATTCTTGTGGGACCTTAGGAGTACCTTTAACATGTCTAGAATGTCACATGGAACAACTTTGGTATTCATGACTTGGACCCAATTGGCCTCTAAGACATGGTTATAGTGTAAGCTATTATTTTTGGGTCCAGACCTAATTTGATGCTTAGCATCCTCAAAAATAGTCCACAAGTAGCCTTGAAATGCTATTGCCACACTTAGAAATTTTGGCTTGTGTTAACTGTAGTTTCAGTTTCAATGTACCCTACTTTGAAGCTTTGCAATTTGAAAACCATGGCGAATTAGAGGAAAGTTTCTAAATCAAAGTTGTAGATCTTGTGTAGCTCTACAATTCTTGTTAAAGAAGTTTTTGCAAAGGACAAATGGTTTAGGAGTAATGATTGTGTGAAGTCACTCTGTCAGTCACGTTCATCAGAGTCTGATGCCATTCAACTGCCGGTGTTAGTGGCCGACTGGTGGCAGGCCAGTGTCCGCACCCAATTTTGCATAACAAAACCAAGTGCTTCATATATGTGTGCCCTAGGATGTCCAAACACACATATAATCTCAAATTGCAATAATATCAAAGTAAAGTACTTTATTACATCGCATAATCTCATCACATAATTGTCACAAGTCATTCTCATCGGCAATATTATTACATAGAGTAGATAATTAAGCCCAATATGTCACAGGGACTCCAACTAGGGGACATCTTCCTAGTAGTCCTAGACATCCTCTGGAAACTCTTCATATGTATTATCTGTTACCCATCTAGGATTTTCATTGAATGTAAAACAAGTGTAAGCTCACCATGCTTAGCAAGTATATCAAAAGGGATCTATGAGGCTCAAAGGCTAGACACGGTTTGACTACAGTTAGCAATTTTAGTTGGTCAAGTTTTAGCCTCCTGAATCACTACTTTAGTGAATAAACCCAACCCAAGCTGGTAATATTAAATAATCAAGATTATATCAATTTCCCAACCATCCATAGTAACCACTAATCATGAAGGATCCTAGATCGCTCGTATCCATGAGCACGGCTGTAATAACAGGTTAAATATTTCTGTAGAAATTATACAACTTTATCCACTGAGCCATGATTCCCAATGCCAG
The DNA here is from genome assembly GCF_019320115.1 of Miscanthus floridulus. Lineage (NCBI taxonomy): Eukaryota > Viridiplantae > Streptophyta > Magnoliopsida > Poales > Poaceae > Miscanthus > Miscanthus floridulus. The sequence goes on along the minus strand of NC_089594.1, from coordinate 44,827,491 downwards.
GGGTTTGCAAAGCCCACATCACCTCTACCTAGGAAGTGTGGTAGGGTTTCACTACGTAACCCTTCGCTAGTTGCACTAACAAGTCAGTAGCTGCTAAGGTTTTAGCCATCTAGCCGTATGTGGCCCTCCTCTAGGAGTGGCACTCGTGGTCATGGCACGGTACACACCCTAGTAGGAAAAGAAACATACCAACTAGTGCCCCCCTCTTGCCCTTATGGAAAGCCTACAGACGAGCTAGTAAAATCTAGTTAACAGGTTAAAGTCAGAGCCATATGACACTTTGTAACACCCTAAAATTAGCTACTTTCTAAAAAGAGTGGAATGATTTCTGTTAATTGTTATGTGCTCATAAAAACATAGGGAAAAGGATTTTTTTTAAATTAAAATCCAACATAAGAGTAGCAACATGTTTGCGCATACATGCCATTGCATTGGTACTTTTGTGATGAGTGGTTTGGAAAATAAATTCAAATCTCAATCTTCAAAATATTATTTTCAATGTAGTGGCTTAAAAAGAATTTGAAAACTTGCAAAAACAAAAGTTAGATAAGATGCTTTGTTTTCAAAATCCAAAGGCTTGGAAAAGGTTTTAGGACACTGTTAGAACAATGCCTCTCTTTCCTAGAAATCTTTCCGACCTTTTTCGGGATTAAATTCCTATTTCTTGGAGCTTTGTCTTTTTCCTCGATCAATCCTAAAGTCTTTCCGGGAGCTAAAACCACTTTGGTTGTGTTCCTTATCCTTCCATCTATACCTAGAATTTTTCAGAGCTCAGAGATATTTTTTGAAGCCTAAATAGTAATTCTAGACTTTTCTAGAATTATTTTTATTCCAAAAATCAATGATTCCTAAAAATAATAAATTTACAACCCTTTTTCGCAGCCGCCGCTCCTATCTCCCTACATCTATCGCCGAAGTTCGGCACAACTAGGTTTTTGGCGAACTCTTCGATGAGCTTTTTTTGGCCAAACCATCACGTTTCGGCATCAACCACCACCACCACAAGGTAGATCTCGTCATTCTCTACACCAGTAGTATATCCCTTTTATCGAATCCATCATCGGTTGATCATTTCCCCATTGTTTCTTGTTTTCCGGTGAACGTTTCGGCGACCACCTCCATGGATGTTCATCTGTTCTTCTCTGGCCATCCCTGCAGCCTCCTCCCGTACCCAACCCCACCGACCCGTGTGGCCCCATGGCCTATGCACGTTGTGCTCTGGCCCCCTATCCTCCACGCACGAGCAGCAGGCATGGCCGCCGCCTGCTGCCTGCTCGGCCTAGCCAGCCGCCGCTGCTCCCTTGTTGTGCGCATGGCAGGCTACCAGCCGTGTGGCCGCGTACCACCGCCGGCCTGCCAGGTCCATTCGTCCCTGACCCATTGATTGTATTTATACTATCACTTACATCATTTTCGGGATATAAAGTCCAAATAGGTTTTACACTACGCTCTTTCTTAAGCAATGAATTAGGTTGATTAATGAAAATATTTACATGTTTTTCTACAATTAAAATAAGTTAAATGGATAGGTTTTATTTTCCATTGCACTAAAAATCCTTCGATAGTCATGTTTTCGTTGAATCGCATATAATGTGTCTTTTGCATTTGTGTGTTCATAGCGATACATCATTTTGCTTATTTTATTGATTAGTGTACTATTTTTAGGTTCTTGTGATGCTTGTATCAGTGGATTGCTATCATTAGAAGAGGAGCTCTGCAAGAATATCAAGAAGTTGGATAGCAAGCTTTTGGAAGGCAAGTGTAACATGAGTACCCTTGTTACCTAATAACCTTATATTCACATTTCATGTGCATGTGTCTAATTTGATGAACCCTTAAGGACTTTACCTAGAACTATTGTACCCTGTATTCCTTGATTACCTTTGGGTTTATGCATATGGGTAGTTGCTTAGTCTGCAATCACCAAACTATATAATGTTAATCTTGACTAATGGATTATGGAATCAATGTTAAAGTGATGCTTTTTAGCAATTGGATAGAAGGGGGCTAGAGCATTGGATTTTTTGGGTGCTCTAGTCTGCCCTCCGTAAGGACTGAATCTTAAAGCAGCAAACCAGGACTTACCGTATAGCCACAAGAACTACATGGCTCTGGTCTTAGCCTAGTATCTTGATCTGTTCTAGTTCGTCAGCAGCTTACCGAAAGGGCAAGACGGGGGCACTAGTTGGTATGTTTCTTTTCCTACCAGGGTGTGTACTATATCGTGACTATGAGTGCCACACCTGGAGGAGGGCTGTATATGGCTAGACAGCTAAAACCTTAGCGGCTGCTACTTATTAGAACGACTGGTGAAAAGCTTCATAGTGATCCCTGCCGACTTATCTTGGAAGTGAGTCAAGAGGCTGATCACCTCGAGCAAAGGGCAATAATGGCTCATGGTGAAAGTGTACAAACTCTACAAAGTATAAAACTAATGTATCAGCCGTGCTCACGGACACGAGCGGCCTAGGTCCTTTTCGAGATAGATGGTTCTATGGATGGTTTGGGATATGATCAACCATGATGTTAAATATACTTCCACCTTGGGAGCTTAAGCATAACCTAGCAACATAGGTTTACCAAATAAAATATGACAAACTAAAAGTGCTTACCATAGTTTAGCCAGTGTCTAGCCTTTTGAGCCTTGCATCCCCTCATGTTATACTTGTTGAGTATGGTGGGCTCGCACTTGCTTTACAATCAACAAAAATCCTCGGATGGGTACCAGATGGTGGATCAAGTGAAGAGTTTCTTGTGGAGTCCATGAGTACTAGGCGAGTGTTTCCCCCTAGTCAACTGTCCCTGTGGAGTATGGAGTCCCAAAGAGAAGATTAAGAATAGTTTCCACTATGCTTCTGTAATAGTTGTAAATCCTATTGTAATTATGTTCGATAATAATAAAGCATTGTTCTTGATATTCTCTATATTTGTCGCTATATGTGTCGTGTGGACATCCTGGGCACACATATAGTTAGCGCTTGGTATTCTTCGGTAAACCTGGTGCGATAGAATGATATCAGAGCAGCGTTGACTGTAGGACTGCAGGCCTAGTTAGCACTGGTCAGTTTGTAAAAACCTATTTTACTATAAAACTATTTCTCCACCTCCTCGACTCATTGAATTGAATATTTTCAATCCTTGTCCTATTGTCTCCTCTCCTTGATAGCTCGCTTCGAGCTATAGTTTCTTATCTCCTTGAGTTGTTATTCTTGATCTCTTGCAAAACTTTCTAGTCTCACCTCTATTCAAATTACCAAAGCCCTGATAAGAAAGTTTGCCCTTAAGAATGCCTACCAAGTAGCTAGAAGGAATGATTAGCAAAGAGCTTGTATTTCATGTTTGAGTGGTTTGTCCTAATGATCATGGTTGAGTTGGATCTTTGTAATGAGTGCAATGAATTTGTGGGTTATGCTCACAATTTCATTAAAGGTTTAAAGTATAAGGGATAAGGAAATAAATAGTTGGGTTCTTTTTCTCTTGTCTCCTCCTTTCGGTCTCTCGGAGCAGTCTGTCTTCTATGGCCTATGTCTCCAACCTCTGGGCAACCAAAAATTCTGAAAAAAATCTAGGCGAAAGTAGAATTCAAGATATTTCTTCTCCCACAAGAATAACCTTGATAGCTATTCTGGTTTGGGACATATAAAAATCACAAGACGATACATCTGTGCTGTCTGGAATCTGGAACAGTTCCTGTTGAGCAAAGTTTTTGACCAAGTTAACTGCAGAATATGAAGAATTGGTCTAAACAAAAGTTGTGGGGAATTTTATAAGATTTCCAACGGTTTAAGATTCAATTTTATTGGATAAACAGAACTTGATACATGGAAGTTTTTCTGTCCTGCTATTTTCTGTCTGTAGGAAGGATCATTTTTTTGTTATTCTTATCTATGTCCACGAGCTCTCTAGGGGGATGTCAGAGGATGATAATACACCTTGAAGACAGTTGCATGTTGGATGTTGGTGCCTGATGAGGACATCACTTCTTCAGAGGTACCCGCTGATCCTCCAACCGTCATGCAAGGTCCAATGACCCGGGCTCGAAAGCGACAACTCAATTTAGAGGTGAGCTCGTTCTTAAGCGATACTTTTCATACTTTTGAGAATAGACTACTACCTAATGATATTATCTTGCTTAGGAACATTGGAGAGGGTCATGAAGGACTTAGAGGAAGTGGTGGAGGTGATGATGACCAGCAAGGACGTCCAACACAAGCCGGAGGCCCAGTCCAACAAGAATTCGAGTCTGCCTCGGCCTCCAGGACCAGTCTGCCTTAAACTGGTCACCCAGGATGCATCCGGACTTTGTTTTTGATGATCCATATATGGATGGAAAGATAATTTGATAAGGAAGCCAATCCAAGTGGTTTCACATCAAAATCTGTTCGGAATCAACAGGAATCATTGAAACAATTCAGCGTCTAGAATCTGCCAGGGTGCTGCGACACCGTCTTTTGGTCCGTTGGACCATGTATCGAGTTCGGGCCCATTAGGGGCGCGTCCAGGGGTCTTGCATGACCCTAGAGTCTTCATAAACAGCCGCCTGCCCCTCCATTAGAGTTTGGGTTTTGCTTAGATTAATCTGTCAAGAACAGTTTCGTCGTTCATCGATTTGTGAGACCCCAACTTCGTGAGATAATCATTCATCTGCAATTTGGTTGCGTTCTTTCTTGTTCTTGCTTGTGTTCTTTGTTGCGCAGGCAGGGATTAGCCTTCTTGGCGAGGTCAACCTGGTCCGTGACTCGGTTGATAACCAGAGGAGCTGTGGTGCTAAGATTGCAGGGTTCAATCTTTCGATTTGAAGCCGGATCGGTGTGTCATTCTCCGCCACAACGATAGTTATCACCACCTGATGGAAGATCGGGATCCCCGTCTACATTAAGTGGTAATCAGAGCTTCAGGTATACTGTCAAGTTCGCATCTTACCCTTAGTTCGAGTGTTTTTGCTTTTATCCCATAGTCCAATGCCATATTTGTTTCCTATCCTATAACCATCCGCGCCATAGCCTTTCCATGATTCAGTTTCAGAGTCCGCTTTGTTGAGTTTGTGTCCTAGGTCAAAGTCTTGTTGCTGGTTTAGATTGTGTTCTTTTCTAGTTTGTGTTGATACCTCCACCCATCGCTATTTCGTATCACCATCGGTTTGCATCTTATGTCCACTAAATCCCTGATTCGAGCAGCTTCCTTAAAATAGTCATAACTTTTGCATCTAAACTCGAAACGGAAAAAATTTATATCTACGGAGAATGCCAGAAAATTTTAGATCTATTTCATCCCAGCGTTGTTTGGTTCGCAAAAATTAGATTTGCGAAATTCGATTAGGAAAATTGAGTTTCTGGGCCCACAAGTTTTGGTATGCTTTTTAGCACAGTCCTAATTTTCTATAGGCCATATCTTTTATTCAATTGAGATCAAATTTTTTGTGGTTTATTCTTGTGTGCTCCTTGCTGAGAAAAAAATATCAAAAGAGCAAAAGCAAGAAAAAAAAAGATTGGACAAAAAAATAAAAGAAAAAAATAGTAAAAGAGAATAGAAGATATCGACGAAAAGGAGAACATAAGGAACACTCAATAGCTCTATTATTTGTGGTATCTTTTGCCTTGTTCATATCCGTTGCTACCTTTAATCCTTGTTTCCTTTCATCCTTGTTTCCTCTCTTGTTTATCACAACTAGTGATAGAAACACATATAGGCTAGCAACTAGGACAAGTGCTCTGGACATTTATTCAATATTGCTGTCTGTCACTAACATGTGTGCCACATATATATATTTATTCTTTTTTGTGCCTCCCAAGCTCCACATATACTTTAGATTGGTACAGAAAAAGACCCTTGCAATCTTGGTGTCACACCCTCACAGGTATCACGAACCAGCCACCGGTTGTACCATCCACTGCTTTGCGTTGGTAAGAACCTTGTAAGAACTTGGTAAGACGTGTGAGAGTGTGATTCCACTTACCCATAAATAGTTGATAGGGGATTTATATTAATTTCTAACAATATCAAACAACGAGTTTTTGTTTAAGAGTGAATTGCAGGAAATCATGGACCAGAAGTTTGCAAGGATGGACCGAATAAAGAACAATGAGCCCTCACATATAGACTATAATCATCAAGGTACGAGAGGTAAATTGACCATACCATCCTTTTCGGGTCATTATGATGCTGAAGGATACCTTAATTGGGAGATAATGGTAGAACAAAAGTTTAGTGTCCACCTTGTACCTAAGCAATATAGAGTTCGACAAGCTACTAGTGAGTTTAAGGACTTTACCATTATTTGGTGGTATGGGCTAGTTGCAGAGGATGTTTTACCTGGTACATGGGAAGAACTTAAGATAGCTATGCATGATCGTTTTATTCCTCCTTCATATAAACATGAATGGCATAACAAATTGCAGTGCTTAGAGCAGGGCAATATGTTTGTCCAAGAATATTATATAGAATTTCAAAAGTGTGCAATACGTTGTGGGATAGTAGAGGACATGGAAGATACCATTGTTCATTTTTTGGTGGTTTGAGGCATGAAATACAAGATATTGTTTTCCATATAGAATTTTATACTCTCAAACGTTTGTTCCAGCTTGCTATGCTTGCAGAAAAAGAATTGCAGGAATGTCAGCAAAAGAACCATACCAACATTGGTGACAACCTCAACCAGATTTTAGCAAGGGTGGAACAACCATTTGCGAAGGTTGAGCCTGCGATAAAAAGGCGAGTGGTTACTTTCGCCACTACAACAACATCTTCACCACCACCACCTCCCACAGATACTTTGGAGTCTAGTAAAACTTTAAACCATGCTAAAAATGCACAAACTAATAGAGATAGAGCTGCTAATGAAAGGAAAGAATTGGATGTTAAATCTGAATTGCCTTTGTCAAAAAATAATTATTCTAATAATGCTAGTGATAAAGAATTGTATGCACTTGTTCGTTCTTTGGAGACGTGGCATCATTATTTGTGGCCTAAAGAATTTGTTATTCATTCTGATCATGAATCTCTTAAGTAGATTCGCTCTCAAAATAATCTGAATCGTAGGCATGCTAAATGGGTTGAATTTATTGAATCTTTTCCTTATATTATCAAACACAAGAAAGGGAAGGATAATGTGATTGCTGATGCTTTGTCTAGAAGATATACATTGCTGTCCCAACTTGATTGCTGGATTTTTGGTCTTCAATCCATTAAAGAACAATATGCGCTTGATCATGATTTTAAGGATGTGTTGCTTAATTGTAGAGAGGGACGCACATGGAATAAGTTTATGATCAACGATGGGTTTTTGTTTAGAGCTAACCGCCTATGCATTCTAGTTGGTTCCGTTCATCTTTTGTTGTTGCAGGAGGCACATGGAGGCGGATTGATGGGACATTTTGGTGCTAAGAAGACAGAGGAGGTGCTGTCCACATACTTTTTTTGGCCAAGGATGAGGCGAGATGTAGAGCAATATGTGGCTCGATGTGCCACATGTCAAAAAGCTAAGTCACGGTTGAACCCACATGGTTTGTATATGCCTCTTCCTGTTCCTTCTACTCCTTGGGCAGATATATCTATGGATTTTGTGTTGGGATTGCCAAGGACTAAGAGGGGGAGGGATAGTATTTTTGTGGTGGTTGATCTTTTTCTAAGATGGCACATTTTATTCCTTGTCATAAGAGCGATGATGTTGTTCATATTGCTGACCTTTTCTTTCAAGAAATCGTTTGCTTGCATGGTATGCCTTCTACTATTGTTTCAGATCGCGATGCAAAATTCTTGAGTCATTTTTGGCACACGTTGTGGAATAAATTGGGGACCAAGCTGCTGTTTTCTACAACATGTCATCCCCAAACTGATGGGTAAACTGAGGTTGTGAATCAAACATTGTCCACCATGTTGAGAGCCATTTTGAAGCGCAATTTGAAGATGTGGAAAGAGTGTTTGCCACATGTGGAGTTTGCATATAACAGAGCGGAACATTCCACCACCAAGGTAAGTCCTTTTCAGGTAGTGTATGGTTTTAACCCCCGTGCTCCTATTGATCTTTTGCCTTTACCTACCACTGAGAGAATACATAGTGATGCTAGAGAGCATGCTGATTTTATTCGTAAGTTGCATGAAACAACTAAAGCAAATATTAAAAGCATGAATGAAAAGTATAGAATTGCTGGTAGTAAAGGAAGAAAAGAGATTAAACTTGAACCGGGTGATTTGGTTTGGTTACATTTAAGAAAAGATAGATTTCCTAAGCTATGTAAGTCTAAATTAATGCCAAGAGCAGCTGGTCCTTATAAGATAATTGAGAAAATAAATGATAATGCCTACAAACTTGAATTGCCACCCGAGTTCGGGGTTAGTCCCACCTTTAACATTGCAGATTTGAAACCTTATTTGGGAGAAGAAGATGAACTTGAGTCGAGGACGACTCCAATTCAAGAGGGGGAGGATGATGAGGACATCACTTCTTCAGAGGTACCCGCTGATCCTCCAACCGTCATGCAAGGTCCAATGACCCGGGCTCGAAAGCGACAACTCAATTTAGAGGTGAGCTCGTTCTTAAGCGATACTTTTCATACTTTTGAGAATAGACTACTATCTAATGATGTTATCTTGCTTAGGAACATTGGAGAGGGTCATGAAGGACTTAGAGGAAGTGGTGGAGGTGATGATGACCAGCAAGGACATCCAACACAAGCCGGAGGCCCAGTCCAACAAGAATTCGAGTCTGCCTCGGCCTCCAGGACCAGTCTGCTTTAAACTGGTCACCCAGAACACATACGGACTCCGTTTTCAATGATCCATATATGGATGGAAAGCTAATTTGATAAGGAAGCCAATCCAAGTGGTTTCATGTCAAAAGCTGTTGGGAATCAACGGGAATCATCGAAACAATTCAGCGTCCAGAATCTGCCAGGGTGCTGCGACACCGTCTTTTTGTCCGTTGGACCATGTATCGAGTTCGGGCCCATTAGGGGCGTGTCCAGGGGTCTTGCACGACCCTAGAGTCTTTATAAACAACCGCTGCCCCTCCATTAAAGTTTGGGTTTTGCTTAGATTAATCTATCAAGAACAGTTTCGCTATTCATCGGTTTGTGAGACCCCAACTTCGTGAGATAATCATTGTTGACACCGTTTTTTTTGCACGTGTCAAAATGATTGGAGTGGACTAATCGGTAAGGGGAAAGTTACTGTATACTTGATAGCCGATGAAAGCCAGCTTGTAAAGATGGTTGCCGATAGCTGGTGATGGTCGATGGAGAGATTGATTTAGACTCGGGCGTTGGCGATGAGGTTGAAGGTGTCATTGTCGATGCCGATGAAGGGAGGCTTGAAGACTACTGCCGATGAAACAAGGAGTATGCCGATGAAGGAAGACTTGAGGACTACTGCCGATGAAACAGGGGGTATGCCGATGGGAAGGAGGACGGTGAGATTTCCATCATAATTGAGGCGGACAGGGAAATAGATAGGAGTTGATTTCCTTTTCTATATTTGTTAGAGTATGGTTCATGTAAGAGTCACGTGTTTCCTTAGATATGGGCTTGGTGTCCTAGTTGTGTTTGGTTGTGTCTCTTTAGATCAGGGTATAAATATGGAGTGAGAGGCAATGTAATTAGATATATCAATCAATATCAAAACCAATTTTTACTCCCATTTGCATCTACTTACTTTTCGGCGACTTCGTCAATTTGCATTATTTTCTCTTTATGAGTTCTCATTGATTCAGCGAGCTGCATCGCTTCAGTGCGACCTTCGGCGATCCTCGAGTTCCGCGTGAGTACCTCTTGGCCGTGACTTCCGGGCGTATCGCTGTTGTCAGGACCAAAGTGCTCGTATCTTCATCCTTGTCGATTAACAGGTCAAATCGACTAGCACGCCTTGGATATCGATTCGGGTATTAGCCCTTTGTGTTTGCAGATCCACTTTTGCATCAACACATCTTTTGGCATGCCCGGTGGGACAAACCAATCTGATCAATATGTTCAATTCTGAGATCGATGCGGGGAACATTATCGTGGTATCAGAAGAAGATCTTAAGGAAGAGCAGAGGCAGGCTATGGAAAAGGCCGTAGAAGAATACAGGTAGCTTTGTCTGAAATCGTTTAGCCTGAACAAGAGTGGACAAGTCATCCAGAAGCAAGATTTGTCGTTGCCTCGGCAGGTTACCTTTGACTCCAATCCTAGTAAACTTCAAGAGATGGTTAATTCTGCAGTAAATCATGCTTTGATTAATCATTCCAATGTGTTGTCCAATACTGTTCATAATGCTATGGTTCGAACTCTCAAAGAAGGACAAGCGTCACCGCATTATGTTGGGCCTGCCTATCATCAACCAGAGCCGACATCTGTCAATACTCCATCGGCTCCCTCGGCCGTTGTGGGTACAGAAGTTACTTCTTCTCCAGTATCGGCAGGCTTACCTAATATTCAATCTACACTGATACGATCAGATCCGGTACTACCAGGAGGACGAATTCAGCTTAGTACAGATCTATCGGCATCAGCTATGTCAGGCCCTGTGTCTTAGAATAGCCAGATTCCTACTAATTGGTGGGGATATGGTATGCCTCCGGAGTCATCTGCTTTCAATCCTGGATTACCTCAAGTGTTTGACGCAGTAGGAAAAGCTCCTATACCATCGGCTGTTTCGCCGATGGCCCAAGTGCCTCAATATGCCACAGCAACTACTGTGCAACCAACTCTAGGGGGTTTCCAGATGCCTTTGGTTCAAACGCCCAGTTCAAATCCATCGGCAAGCTTACTGCCGATGCAGCAGAAAGCCCCTGTTATGAGTCAAACTGGGGTTCAGTTTATGCCTCAAGCTGGTTATAATTATCCAACAATGTCAGCAAATTACCAGCCATCGGTAAGTTTTGTACCGATGGGTTCTAATAATGGTTGGTCAGGACAGTTACCTGTTCAACATACAGTTCAGCAAAATCAACAGATTGCAGGGATTCAATAGGGTTATATGCAAGCTGGTGTCCAGAATCAAGCATCGGTAGCACAGCCGATGAATCCTTTCCAATAGGTTAATGGACCACAAGTAACGGCGAATATGCCGATTGCTGGAGATCGTGGGCCACAAAGATATGTGGAGGGATATCAGCAGGCACTTCCTGTAGAAATTCAGCCAGTTCGTCATCAGGAGGCTGATGCTTTTTGGACCGATAGGATAGCAGAAATTATGAAGGATCAGTTTGGGATAAAGCCCAAGGTCAATACTTATTCTTATCGGACTCCATATCCTCCTGCATATGATTTAATTCCTCTCCCAAATCAGTACAAGGTACCAGATTTCACTAAATTCTCCAGGCAAGATGACACATCAACAATGGAACACGTCAATCACTTCATTATTCAATGTGGAGAGGCAGCTAGCAGAGATGAATTAAGAGTTCGATTATTTTCATCATCTTTGTCTGGATCGGCATTTACGTGGTTCATTTCATTACCACCAAATTCTATTATTACCTGGGCTGATCTAGAAAAACAATTTCATAAGTATTTCTTTGCTGGAATCCATGAAAAGAAGCTTACTGATTTAGTAAATTGAGATAGCGCAATGATGAATCGGTAGAGAGCTTTGTGCAAAGACTACGAGATGTAAAAAATAAGTGCTACAGTCTGGTGCTGGATGATCGGCAGCTTGCCGATCTAGCTTTCCAAGGGTTATTGCCACATCTTAAAGACAGATATGCCTCTCAGGAGTTTGAAAGCCTCAGTCATCTTGTGCAAAGGATCTCTGATCAAGATACTAGGGTTTTTGAACCTAAAAAGAATTGGAGTAAAAAGGTATCATTTGTTGAAGAAGTAGGAGATTCTGATTCTGATGAAGAACCAGTTATCGGCTTAGCTGAGTGGGTTAAGAATAAAAAGCCAATATCTTGTCCCTTTGGTCAAAAAGAGCCAGAAAAGTTTACCTTTGATATCACCAAGGCCGACAAAATATTTGATCTTCTGCTTCAAGAGGGCCAAATTAAGCTGTCACCTAATCATGTGATCCCATCAGCAGAAGAGTTGAAGAAGATCTTGTACTGCAAATGGCACAATGCAACTTCACACAGTACAAATGAGTGCAAGGTGTTCAAGCAACAGTTACAATCGGCTATTGAATCTGGGAGAATTAAGTTTGGTACTTCCAATGCCCAAAGGCTGATGAAAATCGATCAACACCCTTTTCCAGCAAATACGTTGGAGGCCAAAGGGAAGACCAAGGTATTGACGTCCGAGGCTGCTGAGAAAAACGCATCAGTGGATCCCCAACATCGGATAACTACCGATGATGCAAAAAGTAAGGGTTTGCTGGGAGAAAGCAGTAGTTCCAAAAAACCTCCTCGACCTGGCATTGTGATTACTCATCGAAGGTAGCAGGAGGGTTGGCGTCAGCGTAATGATCGATATCAACAACAGCAAGAAGAAAGACATCGGGAAGAATGGCATCGGCATAAAGATCATTGGAGGTGCCCGTTTTTTATCCATTGCTGGGAAGAAGGTATTAAATTGCCAACTGTTGAAATTTGCCCTGAGTGCAATGGTTATTATGGGGTCAATCGGTCAGAAAGAAGATTTCAACCTGGCAATCAGGGTTTATTTATTAATGAGCCGATCAGAAGCAGAGCATCAGTGCATGATCGGCTGGGGGGCAGACTTAGTGTACATGAAAGGCTTGGTAAACACGCTGGATATTTTCCAAGGAATCAAGAGGAGCTTGAGGAAATGGCAAATGCAAGAGTTCCCGATGAGGAAATATTCTACAGGGACCCTAATATACGCCGTGTAGAATCGATTAGGACCTGTTATCAGCTGGTTTGGAAAACCAAGTTTCCTCGATGGTGCCCGGAGGGTCTAACAAAGACACAGAGAAGGAGGATGCAACGTGAGCGTCAGGAGGATTTATACCAAGAGGAAAATTCCTCCAATGAGAGGTCCAGTCATCAGCAGTGGCAGGAAAAACACAAAAAAAGGGTCCATCGGCAGATGTTAATATGGTATTCATGTTGCCGATGGAATTTTTGGCACTATCTGATAATGAGGAAGAAGTTGTTCTCTCTGATCAAGTAGCTCAGTTGACACTAGATCCAATGATGGCTGTTTTTGAGAAACCTTCCGATGACGAGAGACAGCATCTTAAGGCTTTGTTTGTGAAGGGCAGAATTGATGGGCAGCCTGTGTCTAAGGTACTTATTGATGGAGGGGCTGCGATTAATATTATGCCTTATGTGATGTATCAGAAACTCGGTAAGGGAGATCAAGACTTGACCAAAACCGATATGATGCTGAAAGATTTTGAAGGCAATGTGTCACCGGCTAAAGGGGCAGTATGTGTTGAATTGACCATCGGCAGCAAAACCTTGCCAACGACGTTCTTTGTTATTAACGGCAAGGGTGCATATAATCTGCTTCTAGGGAGGGATTGGATTCATGCTAATTGTTGTGTTCCTTCTACAATGCATCAATGCCTCGTACAGTGGATTGGGGATAAGATTGAGGTTGTCCCTGGTGATTCTTCTTATATCATCGCATCGGCAGAGTCAGATACTTATGAGCGAACTAAATGCATATCAGGAGAAGCTTGGGAAAAAGAGTTCCTTAGAGTTGCTGATTATGAAATTCCACTGATCCAAGCAGTCGGTTCTGAAGAAGAGTTTTAATGGATAGGTTTGCCGATGATGGAAAATTAGGTCAAGGGTTCACATTGGCAGATGATTTAGTAGAAGTAGATATCGGTGATGGCGATAGGCCAAGACCTACTTTTATTAGTGCTAAGTTAGATTCCAAGTGTAAGCAGCAAATAATTGATGTGTTAAAAGAGTATAAAGATTGTTTTGCTTGGGATTATACTGAGATGCCTGGGTTAGACCGATCGGTAGTTGAACATCGGTTACCTATCAAATCTGGATTTCGGCCACATCAGCAGCCAGTGCGCCGATGCAACCCTAATATACTTCCTGATATTAAGGCTGAAATAACTAAATTAATTGAGGCAAAGTTTATTCGGCAGTGTCGATATGTAGAGTGGATCTCTAATGTGGTTCCTGTTTATAAGAAGAATGGAAAGCTTCGTGTTTGTATTGATTTCAGGAATCTCAATAAAGCCACACCGATGGATGGCTATCCAATGCCGATTGCTGATTTGTTGATTGATGCTGCAGCCGGACATCAAATTATCAGCTTCATGGATGGTAATGCAGGCTACAATCAAATATTCATGGCTGAAGAAGATATTCCCAAGACTGCTTTCAGATGTCCAGGTCATGTGGGGTTGTTTGAGTGGATAGTTATGACGTTTGGTTTGAAAAATGCCGGCGCTACTTATCAGAGAGCTATGAACTTTATTTTTCATGAATACATCGGCACATTAGTAGAGATCTACATTGATGATGTGGTGATTAAGTCTGGAGATATCACAAAACATCTAGCCGATCTTTGAAAGATACTGGAGTGTACAAGGAAGCATGGATTGAAGATGAATCCTAATAAATGTGCATTTGATGTATCGGCAGGTCAATTCTTGGGTTTTATGGTGCATCAGCGAGGCATCGAAATCAGTAGGAAGTCTATTGATGCAATTAACAAGGTGGTTGCTCCTGCCAATAAGACTGAATTGCAATCTTTGATTGGTAAGATTAATTTCATTAGAAGATTCATATCTAATCTGTCGGGTAAGATCAAGGCTTTCAGTCCATTACTTAAATTGAAGGCCGATCAGGAATTTGTATGGGGAGTTGAGCAGCAGTTAGCCCTCGATGAAATTAAGAAATATTTAACAAATCCTTCAGTGCTAGTTCCACCTCAACACGGGAAGCCTTTCAGGTTGTATTTGTCAGCTGATGATACTGTTATTGGTTCAGCTCTTATTCAAGAATTTGAAGGGAAAGAACGTGTTATTTATTATCTGAGCAGAAGATTAGTGGATGCTGAGACAAGGTATTCGGCCGTCGAAAAATTATGTCTATGTTTATACTTTTCTTGTGTCAAATTGAGACATTATTTGTTATCTGCCGAATGTACGGTCATATGCAAAGACGACGTAGTCAAGTACATGCTGTCAATGCTGATATTAAGTGGTAGAATCGGCAAGTGGATTTTAGCATTATCAGAATTTGAACTACGTTGCGAATCGACCAAGGCAGTTAAGGGGCAAGTTATGGCTGATTTCGTTACTCAGCATTGTAATACAGTGGACTCTCTGGAGATTGCCCCTTGGACACTTTTCTTCGATGGTTCCACATGCGGTGAAGGAGCAGGTATCGGCATTGTGTTGATTTCACCTCAAGGAAGGAAGTATGAGTTTTCATTGCCGATTGTTGCTACATCGACAAACAATCAGGCTGAATACCAAGCCTTGATAAAAAGGGTTAGAATTACTGAAGGAGATACGTGCCGATGCTGTTGAAATCTTTGGTGATTCTATGCTAGTTATAAATCAATTGACTGGAATTTATGAATGCCGAAGTGAAGCTTTGATTTCGTATTATGAAAGATGTTTGCAATTGTTGAAAGGATTTAGAGATTTTTGTCTTGAACATATCTCTCGGTTGCATAATGAGGAAGCTAATCGACTAGCTCAGCATGCTTCAGGGTATCAGCCTATTCAGGAAGTGCTAACATCAGCAGTTGATACCGATGACTGGAGGAAGGAGGTTGTCGATTATTTAAAGGATCCATATAGAAAGGTTGAGAGACGTATAAGGTTCCAAGCTACTAAGTATGTGCTCCTCGATGATGAATTATATTATCGAACTATAGATGGAGTTTTACTTAGATGTGTTAGCAGTGATGAATCGAAAAGCTTGATGGGTGAAATTCATGAAGGAGTGTGTGGGGCGCATCAATCGGCTTTCAAGATGAAGTGGATGATCAGAAGGAATGGGTACTATTGGCCGACTATTCTTGAAGATTGTTTTAAATATTTTAAAGGATGTCAGGGGTGTCAAAAGTTTGGTAATATTCAAAGAGCGCCTGCATCGGCTATGAACCCTATAATCAAACCGTGGCCGTTCCGGGGATGGGCTATTGATCTCATTGGTCAGATTTATCCGCCATCGAGTAAAGGACATAAATTTATTCTGGTTGCTACCGATTATTTCACAAAATGGGTTGAGGCAATTCCTTTAAAAAAGGTGACATCGGTTAATATGATTGATTTTGTGAAAGAGCATATTGTCTACCGATTTGGTATTCCTCAGACTATCACTACCGATTAGGGCACTATGTTTATATCAGGAGAATTTGATGAGTTTGCTGTAGGTATGGGAATTAAAGTTTTAAATTCTTCTCCATATTATGCTCAAGCTAATGGTCAAGCTGAGGCTTCTAACAAAGGGATCATCAAACTCATTAAGCGCAAAATTGAAGAAAATCCTAGGAGGTGGCATATAGTATTAAATGAAGCCTTGTGGTCATATCGGATGTCATGTCATGGTGCAACCAAAGTGACGCCTTATCAGTTAGTATATGGACACGATGCAGTATTGCCTTGGGAAATTAAAATTAGCTCTAGGCGAATACATTCTCAAAATCAGCTGACAGCCGATGATTATAATACCCTTATGAAGGATGAGTTGGAAGATGTGGCGGGTCATCGGTTAAGGGCTTTAGTTAGCATCGAAGAAAATAAGAAAAGAGTAGCCAGATGGTATGACAAGAAGGTGAAGATAAAGGAGTTTGCCGATGGAGATCTGGTCTGGAAATTGGTTTTACCGATTGGGACTAAAAGTTCAAAGTTTGGAAAGTGGTCTCCTAATTGGGATGGTCCATATCGGATAAATCAGTCTGTTCCTGGTAATGCATATATTCTAGAAACCCTTGAAGGGGTTGTGTTTTCTATAGCATTAAATGGAAAATATTTAAAGAAATATTACCCTAGTATCTGGATGGATGCATAAAAGTATAAGTGCCGATAACAGTCCTATCGGCTAGAATTATGCAAGGATGTCAATGTCTCATAAAGTGCCAATACAATAAACAAGATTACAAGTTCAACAAGGATTGGATAGCTAATATCGCACGCAGGCAAATTTGCTCGGCTTCCTCCATTTCTTTGATATCGTCATCGGCAGTACCCTCCACAGGCTTGAGTTTTTTCTTCATGGCCAAAGCTTTGCGAGCCTGGATATCTCTTTCTTGCTGAAGGGCTTTGATGGCATTGGGTAGCTAGCTTTCTTTTTGTTGAGCATGAGTTAAGGCTGCATCGACTTCCTTCAATTCAGCCAATAGAGCCATCTTCCTTGCTGATAAATCCAAGATTTTCTGCTTAAGTTCAGCACCCGAAGTCTGCAAGTTGTCGATGCCCTTGTGCTTCTCATCGGCAATTTGTTTCAGTTGTAGCATCTCTTCTTTGAGTTGAGCCTGAGCTGCTCTATCGGCAATACGTTGAGCAGCCCGTTGATATTGTAGTTGGCGACTCTCTAAATGGGCTGCTGGGAAGAGTACTTCTTCAACATCGGCAGGGACCTAGCCACGGATTGTTTTGAAAATTGCCTTTGCGGGGTCTGAGTCATCTACCAGTTGGGCGGTATCCTACTATAGCAAGTTCAGGAGAGCTTCCAACCTGGATTTAGTTTCTGCCGATATTGTTCCCAGTGCAAGGGAAGAACTTGTTTCCTCTCCATCATCGTCAGAGACGTTAATAGTGAAGGAGAATAGGCTGTTTGGGGAGTCTTGTTCCTGAGGAAAAGGAAAGGAGGTTAGTTAAGGATAAGTATGAGTATTGTAAATTAGCTAGGTTAATCGGTTTACCTGTTTCAAGGCGATTTCCTGTGCTTGACTAGAGGAAGCAACCTGGAGTATGTCGTGTGGGGGATCGGTTGAGCTTGCCGATGGGATATACTCTGTGACTTCATCGGTGGTTGGCTCTTGAGGTATGATGACTGATGACATTGGGGCAGATGTAGGGATCGGCATGAACCTTTGTCGTTTTGGCTGTGCTTCAGCATCTGTTAAAGCTTTGCGCTTTGCTTGGGCATCGGCAACGATTGGCTAGAGGGCATCGGCACTTGTTGATTGTGAAGCTTGGACATCTGGTACGCTTGCCGATGTACCCAATTGTTGCTGCAAAACAAGTGTAAGGTATGATATTTAATAGATAAAATGTAAAGTTAAGAAGATACCTCTGAAGGTTCGTCAAAAGAAGTGGTGCTTGATATCGAAGGAATTGCCGATGACGATCCAGCAGCAGCTCTTACCCCCTGGTGATTAATGTTAATATAGTTTGTGATCGGCATGAGTAGAAATAAACAAGGTTGTTACCTTGAATGCCTTGACCAAGGTTGTAGCAGCAGCCGATGGAGTGGCCCTGGCTGTAGCCAATTTGGACTTGGAGGTGATGGTCTTGGTATGGATCTTCTGGTGAGTCAAAGCGGCTAAGGTGGGAGCATTGTAGCCGATCGGTGATATCGGGGAAACAGGCCGAAGATCGAAGGGTTTCCCACTTTTGCTCATAGTTGGTGCTGGGTTGTTAACCTATCACGAGAGAGTTAGTTACCGATATATGAAAGGAAAAAGCAGAAGGGAGCTAAAAGGAACTTACTGCGTCATCGGGAATGGCGTATTCAGGGTCGATCATGTGCCGATATGTGTGAACAGATGTTGCAAACAGTTGTTCCTTCCACTCTCGCCACCATTGCTTATATGACTCGGTGATGAAAGATACTGGCGTCCAGGTGGATATATCAACATCTATAGTATCGGCATCGGGGGAGAGTTGTACTACCTTGTTCCAATCTGTTTCGCAGGTAATTGTTTCCCTGGGTTTGATCACATCGGCAAAGCAAAGTTTGATTGGCAGTTGCCCAAAAGCCAATTGACGGGATACTACCGATGGGTTGTAAAATTCATACGTAATGCTGGTGTTTTTCCCGCTACCAAATGTATTTACTGGGATTACCCTGGGAGTAATGATGGCCATCATGAGTTCCTTATCCTGATTCAGAGTGTCATCGGCAAAGTTGAAAAGAAGGGGAATCTATTTTCTTTGTCAATATAAGGTACCCAGGCCCTATGATCACGAGAAAGACCATTGTAGAGGCTTTGGAAGAATCTGTCGATCTGGTCTTCATTGGCCTCTGTTCCAGGAAGGACAATTATGGCTTCACCAAAATTGAGGGGTGAGCGTGTTGCTGATTCATCATCCCCAAGCTCATGGTCTTTAGCAATTTCTCGTGGGAATTGTTGGGCAAAAAAGTCCCATTGCAGACGTTTGTGCATATGGGCATTCAGCCACATGTTGATAAACCACCACGGGCCTCCTAGGTTGCCGATGGGTTCGCCAAGCAAAAGTTTCTAAGACACTTGATGAAGAAGATGATAAGTGGAGCTCAGAAGGTATTGGCCAAGAGGAAACCTTACACCATTAGCCAAAAGTTCAGCTGCGGGGAGGAAGGCGTTGGTTGGTCCTACAGATCGACCACAGAAGATAAATTTTTCTAACCACATATTCAAGAATGTGGCATGTTCCCTCTGGTTAAGTGTCCCAGTCTTCTGGTATTCTTGAATGTATCCCGTCCAACCGCCGATGTTGCGGGTATTCACCCTATATTCAGATTTTCTACCATAAATGGAGCCTTCATCGGCAGTTGAAATATCCAAGCCAGTGAGCATGTGGACATCGGCAAGTGTAGGAGTAGCTGGGCCATGTCCAAACATAAAAGTGTTTGTTGTGTCTGACCAGAAGTAAGCAGCTGCAATCATCATCGATTCATTCTTCTACATATCGGCAATAGATAACCTAATGCATTGGTCTAACTTCCGTTCTGCCCAGTATACTTGCATCGATCTATTAACCCTCAAGTACCAATCTTTCCACCCTTTGGTGGTTTTGGGCCAAGATCGAAATGTGTCTTTCCATAAATTCAGAGAGAAATTTTGGGCTCTAAAGGGGATTCTATTAACCTCTGCATTAATCAGATCGGTTGGATCTAGGTTGCCCATTGGTCCTAGGCATTGGACATGCGGCTGATCGGTTGGAATAACTAATTTGTTGTGCAGTTCCTAAGTTTGAAGGATCCAGAGAACAAAAGAAAGAAATCACCAACTGTATGGATTTGCAAAAACTAGGGGAATCAAAGTAAAGGTAATGGAAGTGGAGCGAACCGCGGGGACGTCAAAGTTGATTGCCATTATCTTGAGGAAGATGAGGGCACGAGCCGGAGACTTGAGGTAACGCTAGAGAAGGGTTCTTGTTGGTTGAGGTCGTGCAGTGGTTCATCGGAGTCGCCGCCAGAAAGAGAAAATGTCAAAGATTGGAGTCTGAGGGTAGAAGACGAGTGATCCAGAGGAATCTATTTATAAGCCGCTTTGAGTAGGGGTATTTTGGACTTATCTCTATACCGCGCACATGTAGGTCGAAGTGGTTCAGATGGATATGGTAACTGTTCGCACGATAATCAGGGGATTATATAGATGGGTTGATGGCAAGTAATCATGACTTGGAAGAGATATCGGTACAGGATATTTTAATTCTGAAAATGACAGCATTATCATGTTAAGATCTTGCCGATGGGTTATTGTTTTGGTATCTTAACCATAATCAAGGCGAGAGTGGTTGGCGATTGTGCGATATTTACTGAAGTGCGTGAATCAGGATTAGATTTGATTGGATTTGATAACAGATCAGGTTTTGGCTTGGAGAATGAGTTACAGTAATCTGGAGTAAATTTCGAAGCATTAATGGTTTTATACTCCGAAATTGGGGGGCATGTGTTGACACCATTTTTTTGCACGTGTCAAAATGATCGGAGTGGACTAATCGGCAAGGGGAAAGTTACTGTATACTTGATAGCCGATGAAAGCCAGCTTGTAAAGATGGTTGCCAATAGCTGGTGATGGTCGATGGAGAGGTTGATTTAGACTCGGGCATTGCCGATGAGGTTGAAGGTGTCATTGTCGATGCCGATGAAGGGAGGCTTGAAGACTACTGCCGATGAAACAGGGAGTATGCCGATGAAGGAAGACTTGAGGACTACTGCCGATGAAACAAGGAGTATGCTGATGAAGGAAGACTTGAGGACTACTGCCGATGAAACAGGGGGTATGCCGATGGGAAGGAGGACGGTGAGATTTCCATCGTAATTGAGGCGGATAGGGAAATAGATAGGAGTTGATTTCCTTTTCTATATTTGTTAGAGTATGGTTCATGTAAGAGTCATGTGTTTCCTTAGTTATGGGCTTGGTGTCCTAGTTGTGTTTGGTTGTGTCTCTTTAGATCAGGGTATAAATATGGAGTGAGAGGCAATGTAATTAGATATATCAATCAATATCAAAACCAATTTTTACTCCCATTTGCATCTACTTACTTTTCGGCGACTTCGTCAATTTGCATTATTTTCTCTTTACGAGTTCTCATTGATTCGGCGAGCTGCATCGCTTCAGTGCGACCTTCGGTGATCCTCGAGTTCCGTGTGAGTACCTCTTGGCCGTGACTTCCGGGCGTATCGCTGTTGTCAGGACCAAAGTGCTCGTATCTTCATCCTTGTCGATTAACAGGTCAAATCGACTGGCACGCCTTGGATATCGATTCGGGTATTAGCCCTTTGTGTTTGCAGATCCACTTTTGCATCAACAATCATTCATCTGCAATTTGGTTGCGTTCTTTCTTGTTCTTGCTTGTGCAGGCAGGGATTAGCCTTTTTGGTGAGGTCAACCTGGTCTGTGACTCGGTTGATAACTAGAGGAGCTGTGGTGCTAAGATTGTAGGGTTCGATCTTTCGATCTGAAGCCGGATCAGTGTGTCATTCTCCGCCACAACGATAGTTATCACCACCTGACGGAAGATCGAGATCCCCATCTACATTAGTGCCCCTATCTCATCTCTTCTTAAGGGGGTAGCCAAGCTAAGAGTGTTGCGAGTTGGTGAACCACAAGGAGTTCGGATCTACGTCAAGATTGATCTTTGAGCTAGCCATGGTTGGGAGTTTGATCTTCACGTACCTAGGATCTAGACGTATACAATGAGTTGCAAGAATGCTCAAGACTAAGATTAATTCTAAAAAATAGTTTGGTTTTGATTTCTATTTAAAACCCTTTCCTTCAAATAAAATTTTCAAAAGATGTTGGAAAATGAATTAGCAACCTTTTGATTCAAAAACTTTGAAAAACCTCTTCAAAAGTTATTTTGAACTAAGTTCAAAAAGGGTTTAAGTTTGTTTTCTCATTTTCAAGAGTTGGTATTCGAAACTTAATTTCAAAAGTATTTCACTAAAGAATGAGATTTGATTGGAAAAGGGAGTTGCCAAAAAGCTATCTTTGAGACATTCAAAAGTTTTGATTTGAAGTTTGAAAGACTCTTTTGCCTTAAAACACATTCAAAAGAAAGTAATTTGATTTGAACTACTTCACTCAAGGTATGGTTTAAAAACAAAAAAAGAGTTTGAAAGTATTTTCTTTCTAAAACTTCAAAAGTTGAAAGTGAAATCAGATTTGAAAACCCACTTTGCTTTGAACTAAATTTCAAAAAGAGTAAAATGTATTCGTTTACTCTTCAAAGTTTTATTCTAAAACACTTTGAAAAATGGTTCAAAAGTGTTTTAAAAATGGGTTGTTTGGAAAAAAAACGATTGAAAACTATTTTTTTCAAATTTTATTTGAAAGGTGTTCAAAATGCTTTGAAGATATTTTACACAAGTTTGAAAATTTTGGTTCAAAAGTTTGCAACAATTTGCATTTGGAAACTAAGCACTTTTGGCTTTGAATTAGAATTAAGTTTGATTCAAAATAAAATTTGACAAGAAAAGGTTTGAGTTGATTTCAAAAGTGGATTTCTAAAAGAAGTCTTCCAAAATGGTTCAAAAGGGTTGAAAATTATTTGATTTGATTTGATCACCCAAAAGGCTTATTTTAAAAAGAATTTGAAAATGTAGATTAAATCTTTTGTTTGATTTCAAAAAAAATGGGAATTTAAAACTTACTCTTTTCATTCCTAAAGGAGCTTTGAAATTGATTTGGTTTGATTTTGAAAGTCCCAAAAGAGTTCATTCAAAATGATTTGAAAATAAAGTTCAAATGTTTCATTTGTTTTCTAAAATCTTGAAAATCCCTTGTTTGAAGTAGATTTCAAAAGAACCTAAGTTGATTTGTCTGCTCTTTATTTGAGATTTGATTGTAAAGTCAAATTTTCAAAAGAGTTTGAAAAACAAAGCTTAGTATGTTTTCCCAAGTTTCCAATGCTTTGAAAATGGTTGGGTTTGTTTCAAAACCTTAAAAACATTTATTCAAAAGAGTTTCAAAACATGGTTGAAATATTTTCTTGAGTTCTAAACATAAAACATATTTTGAAAGCTATTTCAAAAGGAGTTGAAAAAATTGCCCGGTTTTGATTTAATGTCTTCCTTTTGAAAAGTAAAATATTTCAAAATGCATAAAAAAGTGAACCATAGAATTCAAAGTTCTGATTCAAGCTAAGAAAGATCTTTTGGAAGCTTAACATGTGGATAATAAGATTCACTGGAATGAATTAAGAGAAGCAACAAGACCAGACTTGGAATAAGATGGAACAAGAATCTGCAAGAGTGGCCACGTGATGAGTTCTCATACAACACAAAGTGAGTATCAAGATGATGTCGCTCAAGGAAGTGAAGAAGATCTCAAGTTGAAGTATCCCTCTCTTCTTTGCTCTTCTTCTCTAAATCTCAGGGACAAGATTCATCTTAAGGGGGTAGAATTGTAACACCCTAAAATTAGCTACTTTGTAAAAAGAGTAAAATGATTTTTGTTAATTATTTTGTGCTCATAAAAACATAGGGAAAAGGAAATTTTCTTTAAATTAAAATCCAACATAAGGGTAGCAACATGGTT
Organism: Miscanthus floridulus; assembly: GCF_019320115.1. NCBI lineage: Eukaryota > Viridiplantae > Streptophyta > Magnoliopsida > Poales > Poaceae > Miscanthus > Miscanthus floridulus. The sequence goes on along the minus strand of NC_089594.1, from coordinate 44,803,716 downwards.
GCGCATACATGCCGTTGCATTAGTACTTTTCTGATGAGTGGTTTGAAAAATAAATTCAAATCTCAATCTTCAAAATATTATTTTCAAGTAGTGGCTTAAAAAGAATTTGAAAACTTGCAAAAATAAAAGTTAGATAAGATGCTTTGTTTTCAAAATCCAAAGGCATGGAAAAGGTTTTAAGACGCATTAGAACAATGCCTCTCTTTTCAGGAATCTTTCCGACCTTTTTCGGGATTAAATTCTTATTTCTTGGAGTTTTGTCTTTTTCCTCGATCAATCCAAAAGTCTTTTCGGGAGCTAAACCACTTTGGTTGTGTTCATTATCCTTCCATCTATACTCAGAAATTTTTCTAGAATTTTTTCAGAGATCGGAGATATTTTTCGGAGCCTAAATAGTAATTCCAGACTCCTCTGGAATTATTTTAATTCCGAAAATCAATGATTCCTAAAAATAATAAATATCTTGAATTTCCAAAATCTCCCAACCCTAGACCTATATATATGCCAGTGTTTGTATCGACGCGTTGATTCTAGAAGTACTACCTTTTTTCACAGCCACTGCTCCTATCTCCCTACATCTATCGCCGAAGTTCAGCACAGCTAGGTTTCCGGTGAACTTTTCAGCGATCTTTTCTGGCCAAACCATCATGTTCCGGCATCAACCACCACTGCCACAAGGTAGATCTCATTATTCTCTACACCATAGTGTATCCCTTTTATCAAATCCATCATCAGATGACTGTTCCCCATTGTTTCTTGTTTTCTTATGAACATTCTGGCGACCACCGCTACTGCCCTTGTTGTGCTACTGCCCTTGTTACGCACGTGGCGGGCTGCGAGCCGCGTGGCCGCATGCCGTCGTTGGCCTGCCAGGTCCATCCGTCCCTAGCCCCCCTCCCCTTGAGCAGCAGCAAGCAACCTCCCATGGCTGCCATGGCCACGTACGGATGGAGAAGAAGACCAAGATAGAATTTGTAGTTAATTACAGTATTGCCACTAGTTCGTTTAATCTCCATTGTTTCTTTGTTTTAATTCCGTTTTAAGTGGTTCGAGTCGCGTTAGATTCATGTCGTCAAGATCTACGCAGTAGCGCTATTAGTTTTCATATCCCATGTTTATGAATTTATCTTGATTAAAATATTAATTAGGTTTATAATTATTTAATCGCTGTTTAATTAAAATCAATTTAGGTTTTTTATCGAGCCATTCTCGTCATGTTACTTTTGTTCTGGCGGGTTCTATGCAGTGGCGTTAGTGGTTCTCATGTTACTCAAATGTGTTTTGGTAGCTAAAAAGTTAATTGTATTAATACTATCACTTACATCGTTTTCGGGATATAAAGTCCAAATAGGTTTTATACTACGCTCTTTCTTAAGCAATGAATCAGGTTGATTAATGAAAATATTTACATGTGTTTCTATAATTAAAATAAGTTAAATGGATAGGTTTTATTTTTCGTTGCACTAAAAATCCTTCGATAGTCGCGTTTTCGTTGAATCACATATAATGTGTCTTTTATGTTTGTGTGTTCATAGCGATACACTATTTTGCTTATTTTATTGATTGGTGTACTATTTTTAGGTTCTTATGATGCTTGTATCAGTGGATTGCTATCATTAGAAGAGGAGCTCTACAAGAATATCAAGAAGTTGGATAGCAAGCTTTTGGAAGGCGAGTGTAACATGAGTACCCTTGTTACCTAATAACCTTATATTCACATTTCATGTGCTTGTGTCTAATTTCATGAACCCATAAGGACTTTACCTAGAACTATTGTACCCTGTATTCCTTGATTACCTTTGGGTTTATCCATATGGGTAGTTGCTTAGTCTGCAATCACCAAACTATATAATGTTAATCTTGACTAATGGATTATGGAATCAATGTTAAAGTGATGCTTTTTAGCAACCTAGATAGAAGGGGGGCTAGAGCATTGGGTCTTTTTGGGTGCTGTAGTCTGCCCTCCATAAGGACTTAATCTTAAAGTGGCAAACCAGGACTTACTGTACAGCCACAAGAACTACATGGCTCTGGTCTTAGCCTTGTATCTTGATCTGTTCTTGTTCGTCAGTAGCTTACCGAAAGGGCAAGAGGGGGGCACTAGTTGGTATGTTTCTTTTTCCTGTCAGGGTGTGTACTATGCCATGACCATGAGTTCCACTCTTGGAGGAGGGCTGCATACGACTAAGTGACTAAAACCTTAGCGGCTGCTACTTATTAGAACAACTGGTGAAAAGCTTTGTAGTGTTCCCTGCCGACTTATCTTGGAAGCGAGTCAAGAGGCTGATCACCTCAGGAAAAGGGCAATCATGGCTCATGGTGAAAGTGTACAAACTCTTTAGAGTATAACTGATATATGAGACATGCTCATGGACACAAGCGGCCTAGATCCTTTTCGAGATAGATGGTTCTATGGATGGTTTGGGATATGGATCAACCTTGATGTTAAATATACTTCCATCTTGGGAGCTTAAGCATAACCTAGCAACACAGGTTTAATAAATAAAATATGACCAACTAAAAGTGCTTACCATAGTTCAGCCGTGTCTAGCCTTTTGAGTCTTGCATCCCCTCATGTTATACTTATTGAGTATGGTGTGCTCACACTTGCTTTACAATCAACAAAAATCCCGAATGGGTACCAAAGGGTGGATCAAGTGAAGAGTTTCTTGTGGAGTCCATGAGTACTAGGCGAGTGTTTCCCCTAGTCAACCATCCTTGTGGAGTATGGAGTCTCAAAGAGAAGATTAAGTATAGTTTTCGCTATGCTTCTGTAATAGTTGTAAATCCTGTTGTAATTATGTTTGATATATAATAAAGCATTGTTCTTGATATTCTCCATATTTGTTGCTATATGTGTCGTGTGGACATCCTAGGCACACATATAGTTAGCTCTTGGTATTCTTCAAAAAACCGGGTGTGACTCACTCGGGGTTGTACGAAACCTCCTAGGTGGTCGCTTTAGGATTAAGTCCTTATGGAGAGGCACTAGAGCACTTAACCCAGTACACTAGCCCTTATTTGTTGCTAGAAAGCTCCATTTTAACTATTGCATAATACCTTTAGTCATGTTTAACAATTATTTTATGTTGAGCGCTGCAGCATCTATCCAAAATGCATCTCAAACCATAAGTATCAAGGATATGTGGTACAAGTAGTAATCAAGGTAAAGTCCTTATAGGTACTTCAAATTTAAACATAAGCGTGTATATGAATTGTAGAGTTCATAGGTACAAGGGGCCTTTGCTACACTTGCCTTCTTCAAAGTCTCCCTCCTGGTACTACTGATCACCCAACTGGTCCTCAATAACCTCGAACTGATCACCCTCTAAACATGTTCCAATTCATCAATCAAGCATCCATTCCAATCATCACATGCATACAAAGATACTTCTATTAGAATAGTACACCAAATAGTAGAAACATAGACTGAAAAGCTTATAAAACTAATGTACGTACTACAAGTGGCATTCTTGTAACGCGAAAGTTATGCATGAAATAAGGTTCCAGTAGCATTCTTGTAAATAAAACAAACTTAAATTTGAATAAATCCATACTATAACGTGTTCTTGGACTGTGTGCACTATTACTTAGAAATATAGGGGTTAAATTGGAAGAAAATGGGACTAAAAGAAATACTTTTGAACTGATGTGTATCGCGGGTTGATTCCATGAAAACTGAGGGGCTAAATTGCAAAAACACACGGCTGACTACGGGTTGACCTATGTTGCCGCTGACTAGGCTCCATGCGGCGTGCTCTGGTTGGTCCGGTGCACTAGGTGTGTGTGGACACGTTGACGTGGGCGCTGTGCACCGCATCCATGGTCCACAGTGGATCGGTCATGCCCCTAAGGGGTATGTTCTAATCGCGACCGTTCAACCCTGATCAGACGGCAGAAAACAAAGGGAAAGTTCCCCACCACCTGCATAGTGGCGCCGGCGAGCCCGCCATGACCGGTAGTGAGTCGAACACCACGACAAGCGCTGGAATCACATTCTCGACCACCTCGTTCGAAACTAAAAGCACAGAAGCGAAGAACGGGATCTCGCGAACATAGTGGGGTATAGAACAGAGACATGGAGCATGTCGAGGTGATGGCCCCACTGGTGGCGCCATGGACGGTTTGATCCGAAGCTCACCGATACGGTGCTCCAGAGCGACATCCACAGAAAAGGAGGGTATGGGGAGGTAGAGTGGCTCACCGCGTTTCTGAGGAAGGTGTTTGCGGCGTTCAGGGAGGGCTCCGAGGGGTCTAGTCGATGGCGATGGTGAGCTAGAGAGAAAAACCATCACGGGTGAGTGTGATTCTGTGTGACTAGTTAGCAAAATGAAGAGAAGAAGACACCTACAGATGCGGTGAGGCACTGACGAAGCTGCTGGGTGCGTCAGTCGATGGTGTTTGAGCACCAATGTGGGTTGATTAGGGGGCGGCGATGTGTACATGAGCTCGGCAGAAGTAATGGGGAGGAAGGGGCTTAGTGGCAGGTCTTATAGGATAGATGGGCATGGTAGAAATGGGAAGCAACGTCACTCGCCCGCCATCACCAGTGGATTGGGCCTGCCATACTAGCTTCGCTGCCGTAGATGGTAGGCGTGGCTCCCCTGGCACTGGTGGGAAAGGAAGGGGAAGGAAGGCGTCTGACTGTGTAGGTCCTGGTTGCAAGAGAAAGAGGAGAGAGAGGGGATTCGGCAGCGCGCAAGCATAGGTGCGAAGCAGGTTTTCCGCCTAGGCCGAGCGGCGCCGAACTAGGCCACATTGCTGGGCTGTAGGGCGTGCACTGCACGTTTGTGCGATGGAGATCGGCGCTGGAGCAGGCCACCGAGCAAGCCACGCTACCAGGCCATGTGTGCGAAGGAAGAGAAAGGAAGGGAGGCGCAGGGCTGGGCCAGCTTAGGGGTTGGGCTGGAAAGGAAGGAGAGGGGTTTTCACAGAAAAATCCTTTTCCATTTCTAGTTTTCAAATCCAAGCCAAAATTCAAACTGAGTTTGAATTTTTAACTCCAAACAACTTAGCCGTACACTCAGCCAAAATCATGTACTTCAGCATGAATGCAATCAATCATGTTTCTAAGCCTTATAGTTAATTTTAATTAGCCAAAAATTATTATTTTACCTAGGCTATAATGCATCAAAAATTAAGTAAATGCTCAAATTTAATAACTAGATTATAAATAAATTTTTTTAGGGTGTTACAAACCTACCCCCTTAAGATGAATCTTGTCCTTGAGATTTAGATGATTGCAAAAGATTAGGATAGTCAGATTTTAGATCATCCTCTCTTTCCCAGGTTGCCTCATCCACCGAATGCCAATTCCATTGAACCTTACACATTCTTATAATCCTGCTCCTTGTGATCCTCTCAGCTATTTCCAAAATTCTCACTAGATATTCTTTGTATGACAGATCCTCTTAGATATCTAGTTCAGCCAAAGGTAACTACTCCTAAGGCACTCTCAAACACATTCTTATCCAAAGTTGTGATACATGGAAAACATCATGAACACCTGAGAGCTGTTTCGGTAATTCTAGCTGGTAAGCAACTTCTCCTCTCCTATTGATGATCTTGAAGGGTCCCACATACCTGAGTGATAACTTTCCCTTAGTATGGAACCTCTTAACTCCTCTCATAGGTGAAACTTTGAGATAAACAAAATCTCCAATCTCAAACACCAAATCCCTTCTTCTCGTGTCTATAGAGCTTTTCTGTTGGGACTGTGCGACCTTGAAGTTTTGCCTTATCGTTTGTACCTGTCTCTCTACCTATTGCAAAACTTCTAGTCCAAAGACTTGACTTTCCCCTGTTTGATTCCAAAATAGTGGTGTCCTGCACTTTCTACCATACAACACTTCAAATGGTGTCATCTTAAGACTTTTCTGGTAGCTATTATTATAAGAGAATTCAGCATAGGGCAAACTCTTATCCCAACTTGTCCCATACTATAAAGCACAAGCTCTCAACATATCATCTAAAATCTAATTTGTTCTCTCGGTTTGCCCATCTGTTTAAGGATGATAAGCTAAGCTAAAGTTCAACTTCATATCCAAGGACTCATGCAACTTCTGCCAAAAATGAGATGTCGACTGTGTACCCCTATCTGAAACAATCTTCTTCGGTACTCCATGTAAACATCCAATCCTTTCCATGTATAGCTCTACCAAATTCATACCAGGGTAAGTTGTCTTAACAGGAATGAAATGTGCTACTTTTGTCAAATGGTCTACAATTACCCAAATAGAATCATATACCCTCTGTGTATAGGGTAATCCCACTATGAAATTCATTCCAACAGTCTACCCATTTCCACTTGGGTATCTTCATAGGTTGTAGTAAACCTGCTAGCCTTTGATGCTCTGCCTTTACCCTTTGGCATGTATCACATATGGCCACATATTTAGCTACATCTCTTTTTAGTCCATACCACTAATATTTCTCTTTAAGATCAAGATACATTTTAGTACTCCCCTGGGTGTATAGAATGGGCCTGAGTCATGAGCTTCCCTCAAGATAGACTCTCTAATAGACTTCACTGCTGGCACACAAATCCTTTTACTAAACCATATTGTTCCTTGATCATCCATGTGGAAACCTAGGGCTTTACCAATCACTATACATTCAGCAATATCTTTGATTTTCTCATCATTTAACTATCCCTTATGAATCTCTCATTCTAAAGTAGGTTCTACCTCTAACTCCATAGTGTTAGCCACAATACCCAAACTCAGATGTTCGAACTCCTCACACAACTCTCTAAGTAATTGAGTTGTATAGGCCATGTTAACATAACTCTTCCTACTCAAAGCATCTGCTACAACGTTAGCTTTTCCCGGATGATAGTGTATCTCCAAATCATAATCCATGATTAACTCTAGCCATCTACGCTGCCTCAAATTTAGATCTAACTGAGTGAATATATACTTCAAACTCTTAGTGATCGGTATAAATCTCACACTTATGACCAATCAGGTAATGCCTCCAAATCTTGAGAGCATGTATCACAGCTGCTAACTCTAGATCATGAGTCGGATAATTTAACTCATGTTTTCTTAGTTGTCAAGATGCGCAAGCAACAACTCTACCCTCTTGAATAAGAACACAACTTAGACCTTGTCGTGAGGCTTCACAATAGATAGAGAAGCTTTTGGTAAGATTAGGTAAGACAAGCACTAGGGGCAGAAGTCCTCCTCTTTTTCAACTCCTCAAAACTATCCTGACATTGCTTAGACCATACAAATTTGGCATTCTTCTCTAACAGGGCAGTCATAGGTTTTGCTAACTTAGAGAATCCCTCGATGAATCTCCTATAGTACCCTAGCCATACCAAGGAAACTCTGAATCTCACTGACATCCTGAGGTGGCTTCCAACTCAACACATCTCTAACCTTCTTAGGATCTACTGCTACTCCTCCATTAGAGATTATGTGATCAAGGAAAGATACTTCTTTTAGCCAGAACTCACATTTACTAAACTTAGCATAGAGCTGATGTTCTCTAAGGTTTTGCAATACTAGCCTCAAATGTTCCTCATGTTCTTCCTCATTCTTAGAGTAGACTAATATATCATCAATAAACACAACAAAAAACTTATCAAGGTACTCCATGAATACTTTGTTCATCAAATACATGAAGTAAGTAGGTGCATTTGTTAGACCAAAAGACATGACTGTGAACTCATATAATCCGTATTGGGTCACAAAAGCGGTTTTGGGAATGTCCAGATGTCTTATTCTCAATTGATGGTATCCAGATCGGAGGTCTATCTTGGAAAATACACAAGCTCCCTTCAACTAGGGAAATAGGTCATCGATTCTAGGTAGTGGATACTTGTTCTTAATTGTGACCTCATTAAGTGATCTGTAATCTATGCACATTCTTTGTGTACCATCTTTCTTCTCTACAAACAATACTGCTGCACCCCTAAGTGAAGAACTAGGTTGGACATAACCCTTATCTAGCAGTTCCCTTATTTGTTTCTTAAGTTCCGCTAATTCATTCACTCCCATTCTATAAGGTCTCTTAGCTATGGGTGCAGTTCCAAGGTAAAAGTTCAATTATAAACTCAATATCTTGTTCAGGTGGCATACCTGGCAAGTCCTTAGGGAAGACATCTGGATACTCATTTACTATCTATATATCCTCTATGGTTGTGCCCTCCAATTGATTAACCCAATAGATCTCCAAGGCTGACTGTGTTGCTACATACTCAACTTTCTCTCTAGATGGAGTGGTTAGATTCATGAAACTATTCCCATAGTTTATAACTGCCTTTTGGGACCTCAACCAATCCATATCCAAGATAACATCATTTCCAGATGAGTCTATGACTACAAGGTTGGCTTGAAATTCTACCCCCTTATGATGAGACTAGCAGCTAAGCATATCTAATTTGCTTTCATTTCCCTTCCAGGTGAGTTTACTAACAGGGGTTTCTTCATAACACATACGGGAATACCATGCTTCTTTATGAAAGTATATGCTATGAAGGAATGCAAAGCACTAGAATAAAAAAGAACTGTAGCTAATTTTGAGTTGACCAGAAACGTACCGATCACCACATCAGGTGCCTCCTAAGCTGTCTCTACGGTCATATGATTGACCTTTCCATGGACATAGTTCTGCTGCATACTAGCCATCTTCTTAGGACATCTGTTGGAGTAATGTCCTGGTTCTCCATAGTTGAAGCATCTATTGTCATTGACTGCATTTGGCGCCTTTGGTGCACCATTCTTTGGTGGAGCATTGGGGACATTGCTCTTCACAGGAGCATTGTTAGTTTGCTGCTAGCACTAGACTAGTGCCTTATACTATTGCTGCTGCTATTGTGCACATTGTGGTTGATCAGACTAGACTGATCTTGATAGTGCTGCTGTGGGTAAGCTTGCTGAGGAGTAGTGTGGACACGAGTGTTACTCCCGGGTTGTTGCCCCTAGAATTTCCTCTTCTTGTCCTCCATTTGACGATGCTTGTTCTCTATAACCAAGGCCTTGTCCACTAGCTACTGGAAACTAGCAAAGGTATGGGGCAACAGTTGGTACTAGAGACCATCATTCAGACCTTCCATGAATAGCTCCTGCCTCTTCTCATCATCTTCCACTTAAGTAGGTGTGTACCATGATAATTGTATGAACTTGTCATGATACTCCACAACAGTCATGCTCCCCTACTTAAGAGCCAAGAATTCCTTCTTGATTTTCATCAACCCTAGTAGGCACATGATGAGAGCAGAAGACACTACGAAACTCTTGCCAAGTGATGGGATTAGCTTCATTATGGCCAAAATGGAAAGAGTCCCACCAGTCAAGTGCAGCACCTTGCAGCTATCTAGAAGCATACAAAACCTTCTCTTTGTCATCACACTATGCAATCTCAAGTTGCCTCTCAATTACATGCAGCCAGCCATCAGCTTGGAATGGGTCAGTGGAATGTTTGAAAACAGGCAGATGTCCCTTCAAGGATCTCTTCCCTCTTGCCCCTAACTTGAGGGGGTGCATTTCTATTCCCATTATTCTGCATGCTCTGAGCCATATGCTGAAGCAATTGAGTTTGCATCATCATCAGCTGCTCCATAGTGATAGGGGGCGGCGGCGGCAAGTCCTCGCCTCCCTAGTTGTTCCTCCTGGTGTTCACCATCTATAGATACATCATATAAGTCTCATATGTCTAGAATATATATAACCTTTAAGAGATAATGGCCTAATAAGAGTAGGTTTCACAAGATCAAAGACAAGATATATATATATATATATATATATATATGTGTGTGTGTGTGTGTGTGTGTGTGTGTGTGTGTGTGTGTGTATAGGGTATACAAGAAGATAATTATTATGAACTTTCCGGCGAGTTGGACAAACAATAGTGCAGTAAAATAAGCATATCTCACTCTCTGTTTATTATTTGAATGCGAATTTTACCTTTATGGAAAGCTTATGAAATTATATACAACTTTCATTTAGAACACATTCTCAGATTCTGACATTTAATCAGGCAAAAATAGACGACAAGCAGTACTGCTCCAGATTTCTGATAGCACAGAAACATCAAATTATAACAGCTGTATCTCACAATTCGTAATAGGTATTGAGGTGATTCTAGAGTCAAAAGAAATATGCAGAAGTCTACTTATCTCCATAAAATTTTCATGACCATTGGACTTCTAGAACATGAGATATGAACTGATAAAGGTGGACTGCTCAGAATGACACAGAATGGACAGCAAGATAAAAAGAAACCCAACTATTTATTCAAATCGTCCTTAAGCCTTAATCTTAAACTAAATGACTGCGGACATGCCCACAAATCATCACAATCATGACAAAAATCCAAATCAAACATTGTTCATCACGACAATCATCCAACCACTCAAGTGACAATTGTTCAACCATTGAAAATAAAGAAATTAAACACTCTCGCACATCTATGCGTGTTTATTACATATTTTTGGGAAATCCTCCTATGGGTCGATGTTGGTGCTGGTATTGGGGTCTCCATAGCCTCCTCTATTCCTTGTGGGCGATTCAGCAGGAATACCTGGTGCTTCCACATCAGGACCTCCTTGCTGCTGCTTCAATGTAGCATTCTCAAGAGCAAGCTGTAGGTATGCCTTCCCCATGACATCTAGCTCATCCAAGGCTTGATCCAAGTCGGTGTTGGTCTGGGCTAAGCTCATTAGGGTAGGCCTAACCCTATGGTTCTCCTCCCCAAGTGGTGTGGCGATGTTGTAGGTGGACTAGCCGCTTCCGACGGCGGGGAAGATAATGATCCTCCTCCCATTTGATGTCATTGAAGTGGCGGTCACGATTGACCACCAATGCCTGGCGAGCAGCATCCTAGATGGCGGCTGCATGTGTGAGCCTCGCAGTGATAGCAGAGTGGATGTAGCACACCCGACTCCCTTCACGGATGTACACCACTATCTCCTAGAAGCCGGTGTAGTTGGGGTGAGTCCAATGCTCCGTCCGGTACTGCATGGTGCACCTAGTGTGGTAGCGGCATACAAGGGAGAGAAACTTTGGGTGGTAGTAGGCATCGCCCTACAAATCATAGTGGATCTCCACAGTCCACCCCTTAGCCAGTAGTGCAGCATGGTAGTCATCACCATCATCTCCACCATCTCCTCCATCTCCGTCACCATCACCACAATCACCTCCACTGTCATCACCATCATCACCACCATCTCCATCACCACCATCATTAGAATTAGAGTTATTAGAATCATCACCATCATTAGGGTCACCAGCTCCATCCTAACCCCCTGTTCAGCTTCCTCCATGAGCTCCTCCTCAGATTCTTCTATCTCTATAGGCTCCTCATACATGGGCCCCTCTTCAGTCTCCTCATCCATAGGTTCATTTTCCATTATGTCCTCTAGAGGTTCCTCCATGGGCACCTCCATAGGCAGTTCCTCCTGGGGCTCCTCCACCATGTTCCTCAAAGCCTCAACTAGGTGTGGAGGAACACGCTTGCCAAGCATGAATCTGGTCCTCCTTGTTGGCATCACAGTGGTACGCTTGTGGGCTATCAGCTTAGTGCGGGCCATCTATAAAATTGAAAAGGTTGAGTATTAAAATAAGATAATTTTTGCAACAGATAATAGACAGAATATAAGCAAAAAAATTATAGTAAATTAAAGGTAGCAAAAAAGATAATGTGATCCTAAAAATGTCCATTTCTAACTAGGTTGATCATCCTATAGTCAATTATAGCTCTGATACTAATTTGTCACACCCAATTTTGCATAACAAAACCAAGTGCTCATATATGCGCCCAGGATGTCCAAACACACATATAATCTCAAATTGAAATAATATCAAAGTAAAGTACTTTATTACATCACATAATTGTCACAAGTCTTGCTCGTTGGCAATATTATTACATAGAGTAGATAATTAAGCCCAATATGCCACAGGGACTCCAACTGGGGACATCTTCCTAGTAGTCCTGAACATCATTTGGAAACTCTTCATATGTACTATCTGTTACCCATTCGGGATTTTCATTGAATGTAAAACAAGTGTAAGCTCACCATGCGTAGCAAGTATATCAAAGCGATCTATGAGGCTCAAAGGCTAGACACGGTTTGACTGTGGTTAGCAATTTTAGTTGGTCAAGTTTTAGCATCCTAAATCACTACTTTAGTGAATAAACCCAACCCAAGTGGTAATAGTGAATAATCAAGATTATATCAATTTCCCAACCATCCATAGTAATCACTAATCATGAAGGATCTAGATCGCTCGTATCCATGAGCATGGCTATTATAATAGGTTAAATATTTCTGTAGAAATTGTACAACTTTACCCACCGAGCCATGATTTCCAATGCCAAAGTTTGCAAAGCCCACATCACCTCTACCTAGGAAGTGTGGCAGGGATTCACTACGTAACCCTTCGCTAGTCGCACTAACAAGTCATAGCTGCTAAGGTTTTAGTCATCTAGCCATATGTGGCCCTCTAGGAGTGGCACTCGTGGTCACGGCATGGTACATACCCTAGCAGGAAAGGAAACATACCAACTAGTGCCCCCCTCTTGCCCATATGGAAAGCTATAGACGAGCTAGTACAATCTAGTTAATAGGTTAAAGTCAGAGCCATATGACACTTGGGGTTGTACAAAACCTCCTGGGTGGCTGCTTCAGCATTAAGTCCTTATGGAGAGGCACTAGAACTCTCAACCCAGTACTCTAGCCCCCTATTTGTTGCTAGAAAGCTCCATTTTAACATATTGCATAATACCTTTAGTCATGTTTAACAATTATTTTATGTTGAGCGCTGCAGCATCTATACACAATGCATCCCAAACCATAGGTATCAAGGATATGTGGTACAAGTAGTAATCTACGTAAAGTCCTCAAAGGTACTTCAAATTTAAGCACATGCATGTATATGAATTGTAGAGTTCATAGGTACATGGGGCCTTTGCTACACTTGTCATCTTTAAAGTCTCCCTCCTGGTACTACTGATCACCCAACTAGTCCTTAGTAACCTCAAACTAATCACCCTCAAAACATGTTCCAATTACATCAATCAAGCATCCATTCCAATCATCACATGCATACAAAAATACTTCTATTAGAACAATACACTAAACAGTAGAAACATAGACTGAAAAGCTTATAAAACTAATCTACGTACTGCTATGAACACATGAGCGAAAGAATCACTCAATTCGAACTTAAAATGCGAAAGTTATGCATGAAATAAGGTTCCAGTAGCATTCTTGTAAATAAAACAAACTTAAATTTGAATAAAACCATACTATAACGTTTTCTTGGACTGCGCACACTATTACTTAGAAATATAGGGGCCAAATTGGAAGAAAATAGGACTAAAAAGAAATACTTTTGAACTAATGTGTATCGTGGGTTGATTCCATGAAAACCAAGGGGCTAAATTGCAAAAACACATGGCTGACTACGGGTTGATCCACAGTGGCCGCTGACTGGGCGCCACGCGACATGCTCTAGTTAGTCCGTTGCACCAGGTGTGCATGGACGCACTAATGTGGGCATTGTGCACCGCGTTCGTGGTCCACAGTGGACCAGGTCATGCCCCGAAGGGGTACGTTCTAATCGCAACCGTTCAACGCTGATTAGATGGTAGGAAACAAATGAAAGGTTCCCCCCCACCTTCACAGTGGCGCTGGTGAGCCCACCACAATCTGGTGGCGAGCTGAACACCATGACGAGCACTGGAATGGCGTTCTCAACCACCTCTTTCGAAACTAAAAGCATGGAGCGAAGCATGGGATCTCATGAACTCAGTGGGGTATAGAATAGAGACGAGGAGCACGTCAAGGCGATGGCCCCACGGCGGTGCCATGGATAGCATGATCTGGAGCTCACCAATATAGTGCTCTAGAGTGACATCCACATAAAGGAGGGTATGGGGAGGTAGAGTGGCTCACCGTGAGTTCGAGGAAGGTGTTCACGGCATTCAGGAGGGCTCCAAGGGGTCCGATCAATGGCGATGGCGAGCTAGAGAGAGAAACCATCACGGGTGAGTGTGATTTTGTGCGACTGGTTACCAAAATGAAGAGAAGAAGACAACTATGGATGCGGTGAGGCATGGTGGAGCTCCTAGGTGCGTCATCGGTGGTGTTTGAGCACCGACGTGGGTGGATTATGGGGCAGCGGTGTGTATGTGAGCTCGGCAGTGGTAAATGGGGAGGAAGGGGCTCAGCGGTGGGTCTTTAGGCCAGATGGGCATGGTAGAAATTAGAAGCAGCGTCACCCGCCCACCATCACCGTGGATTGGGCCTGCCATACTGGCTCACCACCGTAGATGGTAGGCGCGGCTTCCTAGCGCAGCAGGAAAGGAAGGGGAAGGAAGGGGAAGAAAGGCGTCTAACGTGCGGGTCCCAGAGAAAGAGGAGGGAGAGGGGATTCAGGCAGCGCACAAGAGTGCATGCATAGCAGGTTTCCACCTAGGCCGAGCGGTGCCAAACTGGGCCACGTTGCTAGGCTACAGGTGCACGCGTGCGTGTTCATGCAATGGAGATCAGCGCTGGAGCAGGCCACCGAGCAGGCCGCGCTGCCAGGCCATGTGCACAAAGGAAGAGAAAGGAAGGGAGGCACAGGGCTAGGCCGGCTTGGGGTTGGGCTAGAAAGGAAGAAGGAGAGGGTTTTTTTCAAAGAAAAATCCTTTTCCATTTCTAGTTTTCAAATCCAAGCCAAAATTCAAATGAGTTTGAATTTTTAACTCCAAACAACTTAGCCCTACACTCAAACAAAATCATGTACTTCAACATGAATGCAATCAATCATGTTTCTAAGCCTTATAGTTAATTTTAATTAGCCAAAAAATATTATTTACCTAGGCTATAATGCATCAAAAATTAAGTAAATGCTCAAATTTAATAGCTAGATTATAAATGAATTTTTTAGGGTGTTACACCTTGGCGCATCGTGTGGCGGCTATACGTCGGTGCTGGCCTAGTTGGTTAGGCCAACATGGGGAGAAGAGGCGTGCACCTCTACTGCTTGCCCCATTTTGCTCTCGCACCTCGCTCTCTCGCCCACTGCTAGAACAAAGCGGAGCACCACGCCGCTGCGCCATCACCGTCGCTCTGCCGTGCCCACTCGCCACCATCGTAGCTTCGCCGCCAATAGCTCTGCCACCACCACCTCTACCTCCCCGAACCACTACTACCTCACATCACACCTTGGTAAGGCCCCATTTTGCCTTGCCGCCACCGCGCCATCACCAGAGCACCACCGCGCTCTTGGCTCACCGTGGCCACGCCATTCCACTGCACCTCCTATCCTCCTCTTCTCTAGGATGTAGCCGCTTTGTGGTCCATATGCTTAGGTAGGAACTAGGTTAGATGCTACTGTGTGGTCGAGCAAGAACACATCACCACTCCTGCCGTGGTCGCCATGGCCATGAGCTTGAGCTCACCATGGCTAGCCTGTCTCAGGGTCACTCTAGTCCCCTGCTCTTAGTCATCTCTGCATGGCCTTATGACCTAGATCTAGTAGGCTAGATGGAGACTCCCCTCTCGACATTAGCTAGCTGAAATGGAGAGCCCCACCATAGCCTATTGTGCATCGCCGCACGGCCATGCACGCGGCTAAGCTTTTCCACTATGCCACCATGGCCTAATCCTCGTCGTAGTGCTACGCTAGGTCATCAGGAAGGAGTAGCCATCCTCACCATCGAATGTCAGTGGTTGGAGATGGCTAGCACACCACTGCATAGCTTCACCAGTGCCGCCAACTGCCGCTTGGTGAGCCATCCCCAGTGAACCCTAGGTCACATATTCACCACCAACCGACACGGCTTGATGAGGGGAACACTGTTGGTGTCATCGTCATCGCCAGTTATCTCAGCCGCCTAGTGAGATAAGGCATGGCCAAAGCACCTCCCCTGCTCTAGTATCAGCTGATGCATGGGTCCTGCTGACCAAGCGGGCCCCAACTGTCAGCCTATGCATGTTTTGATTTTCTGATTTATTTTTTAGATTTGAATGTATGTTTCAAAAATTCATATCTCAAGCTAGGAGTGTCCAATTTTGGTGAACCAAATTTTGTTGGATTTCTCATGAAGTGTAGTATTTGATAAAAATATAAAATGCACCTTTTCTGATATTTTTCTAGGAGAATAAAATAGAGCTAGATAAATGCTTTTTAAATGGTTTCTATCTTGAAAAATGCATAACTTGAGCTTAGTATGTGCAAAAATTGTGATTCTAATTTTGTTGAGTTTGTATTGACATGCTATAGCTTGGAAAAATACTAAACTTGTAGTGGTCAAACTTTAGATATGGTCTTCTTATTTAATCCTAAATAATTATTAGTTTCTAGTGAGAATAAATGGGGCAAAAATACATAACTAATGATCATGAAAATTTTTACACAATGTTATGGTACTAGGATGAATGTAAGAAAAATATGAAATCTTTTGTTTGACACTTTTCAATAGGCTAAATTATTTTTTTCTAAAATAAACCTATGTAACTTGTCATTTTTGTATAGAGGGCTATACTTATCCAATTGGCATGAAATTTGCACTATAGGCTTTTGGGGTCATATGTATACTAATGTAATTTTCTAAGAATTTATGAAATAATGGAAATATTTATCTCATAAATCACCTTATTATATAAAGAAATTAAGGAAGGTATCCAAATACATTAGTTTGGCATAAACATAATGTTTTCTATGGTCCTTGTGATGTATATGATCTAGTCGATAATGGTAGTTGTGCTTGAGGTTGATTGGTTATAAGCGGCTACTTTATTATTGCTTTATAATTCTGCTAGATGGCTGTAGGAGTAGTTTCTGTTGTATTGATAAATTCATGATGATAATTACATTTCCTGTGAAACTTGTTATTAACAAAGTTGTAGATAACTTACTTATCTTACTTGTTTCAAATTTTCATGGTAATAGACTAAATGGTTTGGGAGTTATAGAAGTTAGAATTCTACTGTTAGATTTGCTTATCTTCTAGATAGATCTAGGATGATTGAATTATTTGACCTAGATAGCTATGAAATCTTCTTGTGATGACTAAATGAAAGTTGTAGGAAATTTTATAAGCTTTCTAGAAAGTCTAATATCACAGCATTTGGTTGAGAAAAACTCCTATTATGATCTAAACTTGTAGCTACTATGTTGTGGTCCAGAAATGGACTTAGTATGGATTCTTGAAATTTCTAGAGAAGAGATATGCACCTACTCAGTAAATAAGAATTCAACTTGGTTATCATCTAAGTAACTTGATATAATCATCAGCATAGAATCATGCACATTCTCATGTCATATCATTCACAATTCTTCTTATGCATTCATGATACTTACTTTATGCATATGCATGCAATAGGTGCAGCGGAAGAAATCATGTTGGTGGAACTCGAAGCTGATCCACAAGAGGAGAACCATGAAGCTTAGCACCAAGAAGCTCTAGGCAAAGGCGAGCCAGAAGTTGATCATCTCCTAGAGAGCCCTGACCACCAGCCGACCACGTTTGTGAAAGGTAAGCCCCGGAGCATTCTAACATCCTATGTGTTCTTATACCAACTTGAGTCCTTTTGTTTTATGTTAGTGTATTAAGTACTAGGAGTTGATTGGAACCACTTGCTGCATATACTTTCCTAGTCCTAGAAATATCTATCTTAAATCCTATGTAGGTCTAGGATCTACCTTTATGCTTAGCCATGCTTAGATCGGTAGAAGTCGGGTGATTTCCTGTCACCTACGAGCTATAGGTGGTGACTTTATCACGGTTGGCTATATTGTGCTATCATGGAACATAACCTAGTGATGTTGAATAATTGAAGACTGGGTGGAATCTTATATGTTAGGTGTGGTGACTTATGGTGATTCTGTCTGTGTCGTTTAAGGACCGGCCGTTGGAGGCCCTCTTGTCAGGTTGAACGCATGCCTCTCACATAGTTGGCTGGATAAGTCATTCTGACCACTGAAGCCGAGTAGCTCAACTTAGGCCAGGGAGATGAGCAGTTAAAGTGCGCACCCTAGAGGCAGTAAGGATGTGTGAAGAGCTAATGGCAGTGAGTCCAAGGGTAGGTTCGAGTCCCGAGCTTCCTGGCAGATTGGTAGTATCTTTGAGGGTACGACACTGGTCTTACCCTGAGATTTGGACCTAAGTTGTACCAAAGGTGACCTAATGCAACCCCGATGAGGGAAGTATGGGTGTGTGTTAGGACTAATTCCCTAGTTGGGTAGGAATCGATTCAAATCGCCATCTCTCTCAGATAGTGAGAACTTCACATGAGCCCCCTTCATCGTAGTAATTGATGAAAGTGTTGGTTATGTGGGTTATGAAAATGCTCAACTTGATATGGTTACTATTGTGATGATTTAATGGTACACAACATGTTTGGCATAGGATAGATGCTAATCTAGAATGGAATAGGAATAATAAACTTGTTATTCAAAAGTTAAAAGATACTAGATAAATATTGGCTTATAGGCAAAGGATGTCAACCAGCTCCACTTATAAGCCTTGCATGATCCATGGTGTCTCTTATTTTTGGTTTATGATGGGTAAGTCTAGCTGAGTACCTTCTCATACTCAGGGGTTTATTTCCCTATTGTTGCAGATAACGTGATGTACCATAGCTACTGTAAGCACTGTTGTGCTCCTGTAGTGGATGAGGAATAGGACCATGGGCATGGTCATTCTATATATCATCTCACCCTTCTACTTTTGTTGGAGATGACTGTGAAAACTGGCTATGTATCTAAACTACTATTGATGTCATTCAGAACTATGTTGCTTTTGCTACTGTTAAACTAATGTTGTAATAATTGTGTTGGAACTCCGATGTATGACAAACTATTTGTGAACTTGTTGTAACATGTTGAATCATGTATGATCTTGGCTTGTATGTTGGTTGATTCGAGATCCTTCGTGATACTTGATGGACTACCAGATTTATATAGGCTCAAGTGTGATGGTTTGACTACCTTGGTGGTTGCTATTGTACTTGTGCTCTTATAAATTAGATGGTTCTATTACAGGTAGCATCAGAGTAGGATTCAACACTAAACTATTCACATGTGTAATTAAAACATAGGTTTTTGTTTTATAAACTTAATTTCTATAACTGTATTAATAAGTTTAGAGTGTTGAAGATTGAACGTAAAACTATAGTGTGCCAGTGGTCATCTCCTTTATGTCCAGTTAAGGACTATTAGGTGGCTAATTAAGTACAAATATGGGGGTTTTTATTTTCATTGTTCATATGGCATGCTATTGTATGGATGCCATTCACTTGAGTGGTAATATATGGATCGAATGCCTCTACGCCCAGGTAAGAAGGTAAGTTGATAAGTGGCAGGACCACAAGATGTGAGCGTGCGGTTGGGGAGAGCTAGCTTTGATACAGCTATATATGCATGCTTGCATGTGTGTATGGTGTGTATTTAATTGTGGTTAATAAATTGTCATCGGGTAGCTTTGATATAGAAGTATATGTATGGGTATATATATGGAAGTATTTAGTTGCAACCTAGAGCTTAGATTTACATTTGGCATACATAATTATTGGGATGGGCTAAAATGAAATTCTTGTATAGGTACACTAACAGTGAAACGTGTAGCCCAATTAGTTACGTATATTTAGAGAACATATGTATGCCACCGTGTATGTCATTAGAATTTTAATTTTTTTTAAGATTCATGAGGACAGTACGGAACATGCATGCATCATATTCACTCATGCATTTACATTGTTGTACCCCTCCCTTACTTATAATTGTCAACCCCATTCATTAAATTTCTTCTCATGTATGATATCCTCTCACAAGAGTTGCACACTTTGCTACAGATGGCAGCACCAGGGGCCCCACCTCATAGTGACACATTCCTGGCTGTGTTTGGCACTCCTACCTTGTTGTGGAGGGTGCTAAACTCAGTTGGGTATGCTAAGCCACTCCGCTACTTCTAGAGGGAAGTGGCAGCTAAGGGACAGCTATGGTATGATGTACGGGTGACCATTGTAGCCTATGCAGATAATCCACAGTGGTAGGGTTGGAGTATTGAGTCAGATGGATAGTCTCCTTGGGAAGGTGCCCAAGTGGTAGCTTTAGAGGCACTAAGTGAGATATGTCAGGAGTTTGGTGATGAACTTATCAATGGTCCAGCTAGAACCTTTCCCTCGGGTGGATCCGTCGATGACCGCTTGAATGCAGTCGGGTGGTAATGCACTGGTGAGGGACCTGTGATGAGTGAGCAGAGAGCTCTAGTGCTGCTATGAGTGCTATGTTCATTGTCCTAAAGATGTTCTACTCTCAGCCAAGATAGCTACGTCAGTTCCATGCTAGAACTTCCAGCAAGCACAGGGCGCGTAATGCCAGCTACGAGGGCATGTGCGTAGGCATCGAAGGGTAGCTAGAGTGGCTCAACGAGAAGCCGATAATGCTATTATAGCTTTAGAATCTCGCCGGGTGTAGTTGGTGAATGTAGTGGTAGAAAGAGATATAGCTAGGGCTGAGTTACAGGACATCCGTGCTGAGAGGGACTGAGGTCATTCGCCTTGCTGAAACTAGAGAGGCAGCTAGAATCAAGACCTATGTTTTAGGCTGCTAGGCAGGCAATAGAGTTTGATCAGCAGAGAGTAGGAGCTCATACGCCAGATTGAGGAGCTTTAGCTTGGATGTTCATCATCTCAACAACATGGTGAACCCAATTCTTCCTTCATCTCTAGGAGTGGAAGAAGATCACAATGTGTTGATTGCTGAAGATGATGGCATGGAGGTGGATGCCTGAGGATGAGCCTGAGGAAGAGGTTGAGCCTTTTGAAGACGACCACGGTGATGGTGTAGTCCGACGTCGACAGCGACCACTCCTGAGGAGTATCTTAGCTAATAGTATCTAGCTTGATGTGTTAGCTCTCTATCTTCGATCTTTTATGTAATGAACTCATAATGTAGGTTTCAATCTCATAATGTACCCCTTTGATGTAATCTTGGAACCTTGCATGTTTAATCTATGTTGTTGAACCTTCATAAATGTCCAATTTGTGTGTGCTGACAAGTATTTGGCATGTACGATAATGCATTGCGCGATCACTAAGTAATATAATTGGTGATGTTGTGTTATAGAAATGAATTATTATGCCTTTATTTTATTGTATGAATGCTAAATTCTCTCCAGTAAATTCAAGTTTGGCATACTTAAATAATTCCTCTATAATTTTTCTGGCATCATCAATAATTACTTGTGGTTGCAATTCTACAGATGACGCTGCACTCATAGGGGAGCTGGTGGAGATGAGTTGGGTGGTAGTGCTGCTAGGGGCAATGGCAATGAGGACCTCCCACCACCACCACATCCCATGCCAGTGGAGATGATGGCCCAACTCATGGAGACCCAATGTTCCATGGGAGAAGTGTTGTGCGGTCTCACATAGAATGCTAGCCATGGACGAGGAAGGGACCAACACCAAGGACCAGAACCTAACCAGTTTAGCACTTTCAAGGACTTTCTTGACACCAAGCCTCCTACTTTTAAGGAAGTAGAAGAGCCATTGTAGGCAGATGAATGGCTGAATACAATGGAACTCAAGTTCCATCTCTTACGGCTCACTGAGCACTTGAAGACAGAATATGCATCGCACCAGCTGCAAGGGCCTACAGGCATTTGGTGGAGTCATCATCAATCCACTTTGCCTGAGGATGCTTAGATTACCTAGAACTAGTTTAAGATTGTATTTAGGAAACATTATATTCCCCTAGGTCTTATGAGCATGAAACATATAGAATTCATGAGGCTAACGCAGGGTACCAAGAGCCTAACAGAGTACCTACATGCCTTTAACAATTTGTCTAGGTATGCTACAGAGTTTGTGGATACTGATGTAAAGAAGATTGCTAGCTTCAAGAGAGGGCTTAGTCCGAAGCTAATGAAGACCCTAGCTAACAGCAAATGTGCCACTTTCAATGAGTTTGTTAGTGATGCTCTAACTCAAGAGAATCAGAACAACATTTATTCAACATCTAAGAGTCGTAAGAGGGCCTTTGAAGCCGATGCATCTCAGTAGAGAGCTCTAGTGGTGGCAAGAACCCAATACCACCCACCTGCTCCAAAATACTGCCCACCTTAGAAGAAGGCCTAGCCAAGCCAAGCAAATAAAGGGTATCGTCGGGCATACTCTATTGCTCTACTCGCCTAAGGGTGGTGTAGGACATGGCAGCTCGAAGGCTCCACCTAACAATCAACCATGTTTCAATTACAACAAGGACCGGTCATTGGGCGAGGGAGTGCCCTTACCCTAAGAAGAACAATAAGAAGTCAACAGCTGCAAATGCACACCCAAGGTATGTGCATTATACCACCATGGAATAGATTCCCTCTGGCAAGGTTGTCACAGCTAGTATGTTTCTTGTGAACCATCACCATGTAGTTGTTCTGTTTGATTCTAGGGCTTCACATTCATTCATGAGTCCAACATTTGCATCCAATCATGATCAGAAAATATTTGTAGTAGACAAAGGTGGTTATTGTATAAGTGCAGCCAGGGAATAACATTTCTACCAATCAGATAGCTAAAGATATACTTATCCAAATAAGTGAATGAGAGTATGCTGCAAATTTAGTGATATTACCAGGATTGGGTATAGATGTGATCTTGGGTATGAATTGGATGAAGAACCATGGTGTCCTTATCGATACATCGACTAGAACCATTATGTTGAGAGACCCTAGGAATAGCGATGTTTTTCTAGTACCCCTTCCTAGGGAGTTTGATCTCCAAAATGTGGCCAATGCTATCTAGCCTGTGGCCCTTGCTGATATTCCTATAGTATGTGAGTTTCTAGATGTCTTTCTAGATGAATTGCCTAGGTTACCACCCAACAGGGATATAGACTTCAAGATTGAGTTAATACCTAGGTACAGCGTCCATCTCCCAAAGACCTTATAGAATGCCGCCTAATGAGTTAGCAGAATTGAAGATCCAATTGCATGAGATCTTACAATAGGGTCTCATTTGCCCTAGTTCGTCACCATGAGGTTGTCCAGCCATATTTGTGAAAAAGAAGGACAAGTCTTTGTAGATGTGTGTGGACTATCGACCACTCAATGCTGTTACTATCAAGAATGAATATCCCTTGCCTCGCATTGATATCTTATTTGATCAACTAGTAAAAGCAAAAGTGTTCTCTAAGATTGATTTGAGGTCAGGTTATCACCTAAATCAATATCAGACCTGAGGACATACCTAAGATGGCTTTTTCCACTAGGTATGGCCTTTATGAGTATTTAGTCATGTCCTTTGGGAGGCCTGAGGACATATCGGTTTGGGGTGTGTTCTAATGCAGGAAGGCCTAGTCATTGCTTATGCCTCATGGCAACTAAGAAAGCATGAAGTCAATTATCCAACCCATGATTTAGAATTAGCAGTAGTTGTCCACGCTCTAAAAATTTGGAGACATTACCTGCTTGGCAATGTTTGCCATATCTACACCGATCGCAATATCCTCAAGTACATCTTCACCCAACTAGAATTGAACATGAGGTAGCGAAGATGGTTGGAATTGATCAAGGATTACAACCTAGAAGTACATTATCATCTAGGAAAAGCCAATGTGGTTGCAGATGCCTTAAGTCGAAAGTATCAGTGTAATCCTTTGTTGGAAGATGGTTTCAACTTATTGCATCCGACAGTCTTGCACAATATCACTATTAGTTGCTCTCTTGAGGCTAAAATCATTGAGCTCCAAAAGATCGATGTGGGTATATTCCATATCAAAAGAAAGATTAAAGAGGAAGAAACCAAACATTCTTGGCTAGATGAGAGGGGTGTGCTATGGTTTAAGGATCGACTTGTAGTGCCAAAAGATAGAGAATTGAGAAACCAAATTCTAGAGGAAGCACACTCTTCCAATTTTCCCATTCACCCTGGTAGCAGCAAAATGTACCAAGACCTGAAAACACGCTTCTGGTGGACAAAAATGAAGAAAGAAATTTCAGCATTTGTTGCTAGATGCCATAATTGCTATCGGGTCAAGGCCTTCCATTTGAAGCTGGCCTGGACTACTTCAGCCACTATCTATCCCAAGTTGGAAGTGGGATGACATCAGTATGGATTTTATAGTTGGGCTTCCAACCACTGAAAAGGGTCATCATTCCATATGGGTAATTGTTGACCGCTTGACTAAATCTGCACATTTCATCCCTATTAACGGAAAGGTATCGACCTCATCATTACGTAGGGTTGTACATTGCCTAAATCATATGATTGCATGGTGTGCCTAAAAGCATTGTGTCAAATCGAGGACCGTAGTTTGTTAATCATTTTTTGGGAACATCTGCATAAGCAGCTTGGTACCTAATTGATCTATAGCTCTACTTATCTCCCTCAGACAGGCTGGTTAGACTGAGCGAGCGAATTAGACTCTGGAGGATATGTTGAGAGCTTATGTGATTTCTTCCAAGGGTTCATGGGAGAAATGGCTACCTTTGGCTGAATTCTCCTACAATAATAGCTATCAAGAAAGCATTAAGATGGCTCCTTTTGAAGCTTAGTATGGTAAAAAATTTAGGACTCCTCTGAACTAGGTTGAGCCTGGTGAAAGAAGGTATTATGGGATTGACTTTGTCAAAGAAGTGAAAGAACAAGTTCGAATCATTCAACAACATATTGAAGCTGCTCAATCGAGATAGAAGAGTTATGCAGATAAAAGGAGAAGTACTATTGCATTTGAAGTTGGGGATTTTGTATATCTAAAGGTGTCTCCCATGAGGAAAGTGCAAAGGTTTGGTGTGAAGCGAAAGCTTGCACCTAGATATGTAGGCCCATACAAGATCATTGGATGAAGGGGACTAGTAGCCTACAAGCTCCTAGTTACCTCTAGAAATGAGAACTATATTCGATGTTTCCATGTCTCCCAACTCAAGAAATGTCTTCATGTGCTCGAAGAAGCTATTGAACCTGCTAGTGTCAAGATCTAGTCAAATTTGACCTATGAAGAAAGTCCTATTCGAGTGCTTGAGACAATGGAAAGATTGACCCATGGCAAAGTCATTAAATTCTACAAGGTGGTATGGAATAACCATAGTGAGCAAGACGCTTCGTGGGAGCGAGAGGATTATCTTCATGAGGTATATCTGGATTTCTACAAGAGATGGTTGGTTGTGCAAATCTAGGGACGAGATTTCTTTAAGGGGGGAAGGGATATAACACCATAGGTGTTAAGCATGCATTTGGCATTGGCATTGCATGAGCACAAGCATCATTGATCATTCATGAGCATGAGCATCTCAAATTTTATCTCTATGATTGCTTATATCACATGTGTTTGTCACTAAATGCTTTACATATGCTAGGGTTTACATTTGACCAATGTATAAATTGCTTGTGGGACCCTAGGAGTACCTTTAACATGTCTAGAATGTCACATGGAACAACTTTGGTACTCATGACATGGACCCAATTGGCCTCTAAGTCATGGTTATAGTGTAAGCAATCATTTTGAAGTTGCATGTTTGACCTAAGTTGAAACTATAGCATAGAATGTTTGCATGGCAGTGCACCCTTAAGAAAAGTTGTAGTACTTGACTAGAGTAACAAATTTTATTTTTGTGTCAAGACCTAATTCGGTGCTTAGCATGCTCAAAAATAGTCCACAAGTAGCCTTGAAATGTTGTTGCCACACTTAGAAAATTTGGCCCAGTGTTAACTGTAGTTTCAGTTTCAATGTACCCTAATTTGAAGCTTTGCAATTTAAAAACCATGGCAAATTAGAGGAAACTTTCTAAATCAAAGTTGTAGATCTCATGTAGCTCTACAATTCTTGTTAAATATTTTTTTGCAATGGACAAACGGTTTAGGAGTAACGATTGCATGAAGTCGCTTTGTTAGTCACGTTTGTCAGAGTCTGATGCCGTTCGACGCCGATGTTAGTGGATGACTAGGGGTAGGCTAGGCGCGCCGCATGGTAGCTGTACACTAGCATTGGCCTAGCCAGTGTGGGAGAAGAGGCGTGCGCCTCTACTACTCACCCCATTTCGCTCTCACACCTCGCTCTCTCTCGCCCACACTAGAGAAAAG
This sequence comes from Miscanthus floridulus, assembly GCF_019320115.1. NCBI lineage: Eukaryota > Viridiplantae > Streptophyta > Magnoliopsida > Poales > Poaceae > Miscanthus > Miscanthus floridulus. The sequence continues at coordinate 44,777,699 of NC_089594.1, read as the reverse complement.
CGGAGCACCACGCCGCCGTGCCATCACCGTCGCTCCGCCGTGCCTGCTCGCCACCATCGTAGCTCCACCACTTGATTCCTCGCACCAATAGCTCTACCACCTCCACCTCTACCTCCCCAAACCACTACTACCTCCCATCGTCCCTAGGTAAGGCCCCATTTTGCCTCGCCCCCACTGTGCCATCACCGGAGTGCCACCGCGCTCTCAGCTCACCATGGCCATGCCATTCCATCGCACCTCCTATCCTCGTCTTCTCTAGGTTGTAGCCACTTTGTGGTCCATATGCTTAGGTAGGAACTAGGTTAGACGCTACTACATGGTCAAGCGGGAACACACCGTCGTTCCCGCTGTGGCCGCCATGGCTATGAGCTTGAGCTCGTCTCGGGGTCACTCCAGTCCTCGCTCCTAGTCATCTCTACATGGCCTTGTGACCTAGATCTAGTAGGCTAGACAGGAGACTCCCCTCTCAGCGTCAGCTAGCCAGAACAGAGAGCCCCGCCACAGCGCACCATGCGCCGCCGCATGGCCATGCACGTGGTCGAGCTTTTCCACTATGCCACCATGGCCTAATCCTCATCGTAGTGCTGCGCTAGGTCACCAGAAAGGAGTAGCCATCCTCATCGATGCATGCTGTGGTCGGAGAAGGCTAGCACACCACTACACAGCTCCATCGTGCCACCATCGTCGCCGACGAGCCATCCCTGGTGAACCCTAGGTCGTGTATTCACCACCAACCGGCGTGGCTTGATGAGGGGAACACAGTTGGAGTCACCATCGTCACCTGGTGATCTCACCTGCCGATGAGAGAAGGCTGGCCGGAGCACCTCCCCTGCTCTAGTATCACCGACGTGTGGGTCCTACTGACCAGCGGGCCCCAACTGTCAGTCTATGTATGTTTTGATTTTTGATTTATTTTCTAGATTTGAATGTATGCTTCAAAAATTCATATCTCAAGCTAGGAGTGTCCAATTTTGGTGAACCAAATTTTGTTGGAATCCTCATGAAGTGTAGTATTTGATAAAAAATATGAAATGCACTTTTTCTAGTATTTTCTAGGAGAATAAAATGGAGCTAGATAAATGCTTTTTAAATGGTTTCTATCTTGAAAAATGCATAACTTGAGCTTGGTACATGCAAAAATTGTTATTCCAATTTTGTTGAGTTTGTATTGACATGCTCTATCTTGGAAAAATACTAAACTTGCAGTGGTCATACTTTGGATATGGTCTTCTTATTTAATCCTAAATAATTATTAGTTTTGAGAGAAAATAAATGGGGCAAAAATACATAATTCATGATCATGCAAATTTTTACACAGTGTTATCGTACCAGGATGAATGTAAGAAAAATATAAAATCTATTGTTTGACACTTTTCAATAGGGTAAATAATTTTTGCTAAAATAAACAAAAGCAACTTGTCATTTTTGTATAGAGGGCTATACTTATCCCATTAGGCATGAAATTTGCAGAGTAGGCTGCTGGGGTCATATGTATGCTACTGTAATTTTCTTAGAATTGATAAAACACTAGAAATATTTATCTCATAAATCACCTTATTACATAAAGAAAGTAATAAAGGTATCCAAATACATTAGTTTGGCATAAACATAATGTTTTTTGTGGTCCTTGTGTTGTATATGATCTGCTAATAATGGTAGCTGTGCTTGAGGTTGATTGATTATAAGCAATTACTTAATTATTGCTTTATAATTCTGCTAGATGGCTGCAGGAATAGTTTCTGTGGTATTGATAAATTCATGATGATAATTACATTTCCTGGGAAACTAGTTATTAACAAAGTTTTAGATAACTTACTTATCTTACTTGTGTCAAATTTTCATGGTAATATACTAAATGGTTTGGGAGTTGTAGCTGTTAGAAGTCTGCTATCAGATTTGCTTGTCTTTTGGACAGATCTAGATGATTGAATTGTTTAACCTAGATAGCTATTAAATCATCTTGTGATGACTAAATGAAAGTTGTAGGAAATTTTATAAGATTTCCAGAAAGTCTAAGATCATAGCATTTGGTTGAGAAAAACTCTAGTTATGATCTAAACTTGTAGATGCCATGTTGTGGTCCAGAAATGGACTTTGTATGGATTCTTGAAATTTCTAGAGAAGAGATATGCACCCACTTAGTAAATAAGAATTCAACTTAGTTATCATCTAAGTAACTTGATATAATCATCAACATAGAATCTTGCACAGTTCTCATGTCATATCATTCAGAATTCTTCTTATGCATTCATGATACTTACTTTATGCATATGCATGCAGTAGGTGTAGCGAAAGAAATCACGTTGGTGGGAATTGAAGCCGATCCACAAGAGGAGAACCAAGAAGCTCAGCACCAAGAAGCTCTAGGCGAAGGTGATCCTAAAGTTGATCACCTCCTAGAGTGCACTGACCACCAGCCGGCCATGTTTGTGAAAGGCAAGCCCCGAAGCATTCTAACATCCTATGTGTTCTTATACCAACTTGAGTCCTTTTGTTTATGTTAATGCATTAAGTGCTAGGAGTTGATTGGAACCACTTGCTGCATATACTTTCCTTATCCAAAAATATCTATCTTGAATCCTATGTACATCTAGGATTGACCTTTATGCTTAGCCATGCTTAGACCAGTAGAAGTCGGGTGATTTCCTGTCACCTGTGAGCTATAGGTGGTGACTTGATCACGGTTGGTATATTGTGCTATCGTGGAACATAACCTAGTGATGTTGAACAATTGGAGACCGGGTGGAATCTTATATGTTATCTATGGCGACTTATAGTGATTTCGTCTGTGTCGTTTAAGGACCGGCCGTTGGAGGCTCTCTTGTCATGTTCAACGCATGCCTCTCACATAGTTGGTCGGATAAGTCCTTCCGACCACAAAGCCGAGTAGCTCAACTCAGGCCGTGGACATGAGCAGTTAAAGTGCGTACCTTAGAGGCAATAAGGATGTGCAGAGACCAATGGTGTGAGTCCAAGGGCGGGTTCGAGTCCCGAGCTTCCTGGCAGGTTAGTAGAATCTTTGAGGGTGCAGCACTAGTCTTACCTATAATTTGACCTAAGTTGTACCAAAGGTGACCTGATATGACCCCGATGGGGGAAGTATGGGTGTGTTAGGAATAATTCCCTAGCTAGGGTAGGAATTGATTTGAATCACCATCTCTCCCGGATAATGAGAACTTGACATGAGCCCCCTTCGTCATAGTAATTGATGAAAGTGTTGGTTATGTGGGTTATGAAAATGTTCAACTTGATATGGTTACTATTGTGATGATTTAATGGTACACAACATGTTTGGTATAGGATAGATGCTAATCTAGAATGGAACAGGAATAATAAACTTGTTATTCAAAAGTTAAAAGATACTAGATAAATATTGGCTTGTAGGCAAAGGATGTCAACCAGCTCCACTTATAAGTCTTGCATGATCGTTGGTGTCTCTTATTTTTGGTTTATGATGGGTAAGTCAAGCTGAGTACCTTCTCATACTCAGGGTTTATTTCCCTATTCTTGCACATAACGTGATGTACCACGGCTACTATAAGCACTATTGTGCTCCTGCAGTGGATGAGGAATAGGACCATGGGCATGATCATTCTATATATCATCTCACCCTTCTGCTTTTGCTAGAGATGTCTATGAAAACTATTCAAATTTCTCACATTTTAAATTCAAATTCTTCAAACGACCTTAGATGGAGAAATGGTCAAAACCTAAAATTGTAAATATCGAAAAGTTAATAAAATTTTGTTGTTGACAACTTTTACATTTGAATTCATTTAGGATCACAATATTCATTTCAAAATCAGATGAACATAAAATGGGATGGATGAATATCCCAAATGGACACCAGTGTCTTGTGGGCGGAGTGGTTAGGGGACGATCGTGTGAAGCCTGAGGTCATGGGTTCGCATGCTGGCAGCCTAGTAGCAGGTGAAAAGTTGCGTGACTTGTGAGTTATATAGTTCATTCGATTCGAATGGATCCCTGATTAAATAAAATATTTTGCTATTTTTACTTGACGATTTTGGTTTTCATATTGCCACTTTCCCACTGCCGGAAACCAGCAGTGATAAGGGGTTTGGATCTGGCAGTGAAGAGTTGCTCTGGAGTAGTGAATTATCGTTTGTATAGAAACTTATATGAAAATTATGGGTTAAGAAAGATAGTTTCTACTAAATATTAATTCCTCTCTTTCTTTCTTGAAACTATTACCTCTAGAAACTATGTATTGGGACTACCCTTGCTAGGGCTACTTGTCAAAATATTTTGCATACACACCAAGACATAAGATTAGTTGGGCGTCAAGAGAATTTTCATGTACCAGATGACGCTGCATGTGTGGAGAAAAAATAGCACACAAGTTATAGGGGGGCCGTACTGCTTGTCTGGCAGTTGTGCGCAGGAGAATAGCGCATATCGGCTAGTAGCGAGAAAATTTACATGTGCATGCATGTGCAGCGGAGCCAGACGATTTTTTTAAGGATCCTAGACGGAAAAACGTTTCATGTAATTATTTGGAGGTGGAACCATAGTTTTTCCGAGACATAACCCAAGGGACATTTCTTAGAACATGCAGTAATTAATCTGCTCTTTGGTCTTAACGGTTTTTTGAGTTGCGCCAACTATCTTGAGACAAAAAGTATAATATATACAAAAATTTAACAAACATGTAATTTTGTAAAAGTACTTTTTAAGACTAATATAGTTGTCTTAGTGTAATTCAAACTAAATTCTTTAAATGTTATTAATAGCCAAAGTTCTAAATGTTTAATCTAAACCTTGTCCACAATGACAAGAATTATGGATGGGGGGAAGTATAATACTCGTATTAATCTTTTTCTTCTTCTTTTTCAGCTTTTTTGTCTGGAATCCTCGTTCAGTAAAACAGAGCAGTATTAAAGCAATTGCCTAGTCACCTCGTCTCCATTGGCTTCTAGCATCTGGTGGAGGAACTACAAATGGATACATACGAGTTTTGATACGACCATGAATATACACTTGAGCTGCATGGATACTCACCTCAGTGGGGTGATGTGCGTGCTTGGGCGTGCTATCCAGCGACAGGATCAATAAAAGCCTTGGGCTTGCATCAACGGGAATTAAGTAGTTGGAAAACCAATAAACCTTAGGATAAAAATCACCGTGTAACATTGTCTTCATGTTGGTTTGCATCCTCTATACACTAGCTTGTATTTACTTGTTCTTACTTGTGCTAGTGTTTAGTGTTCCTCTTATGTATAGCTAGCTAGCTTGTGTAGTTAATTAGTTGCTCTCATTGTGCTAGTTAGCTTTTGTAGCTAAGTAGCTTAGCTTAGTTTGTGTGGCTAAGTAGTTGTAGCTCTCTAGTTGTGCTTGTGTAGCCAGCTTGTGAGTAGTACTAGTGTTGCTTGTCCTTTGTGCTCTACTCACTAGTATGTGTAGGAGCTCCCATGTGCTTTCTTGACTAGTTGCATAGTTTGTGTGACCTTACTAACTAGAATTATTAGGTAAGCTCCCACTAGCTCGACACCTTAGTATAACTTATTTAGGACCTCTGTAAGGTGCTTGTGAACATAGATAGAAGGATGTAGTTGAGGCTAGACATATTAATTTAATTCCATATTTTTTTGGTTAGCTGTAGCAATTTGAAACCTCCTCTAGTCGGCTTCCTATTCCTAACAGAAGGTGAAGAGCAACTCTAGTAGAATCGCAGCTTGTTGGAGTGTCAAGTTGATTCACCGACTTAAGTCAAGTGCTCACGTTGGAGCCTACTTTGTGGGGGTAGTCCGAGCTTGCGAGCTTGAGAGTAGGGATGACAATCTTACCCGCGGGTTTCGCACCCAATGGGTGCAGAAAATAGGTAGACAAGCTCACTCAAGGGTATATGAGGGTTGGGTACTCGCAAAGGTGCAGGTGCAAAACTTCATCCATGAATACCCAATGGGCACCGACAATTTCAAAATACATATGCATATCTATTGTATATCATGCCCACTAGTCCATTCGATTTGGTGTAGCCCAATTCTTTTTTTATGTTGTTAGTATGATATATTTGGTCCACTATCTCATTGATCCATTGGCATAAAGCATTAACACTGGTTGATTGGTGAACCACAAGTCTAGTAATCCTCAGAAAAGTTATCATAACCGCTGTAATTTGTTACACATCCGGAATTTTTGTCCTAAATAATGAAAATAGGTAAATGCATCGTAGGCCCTAGAACTTGTCTTGGGGTGCCACTTAGGTCCACAAACTCTCAAATTGTACTTCTGGCACCCTAATGTTGTTTAAGTATGCCACTTAGGTCCATAACTCATCGGAACAAGGTTTTGGCCGACGTGGCATGGACAACGTGGCGCTGACTGTGTCCAAGCGCACGTGAGCCGCGCGTGAGCCTGATTTGGGGTGTGCAAATAAGCAGAGAGGCCCCCCCAGTTCTTTTCATATCCTCCATTTCCCCTCCTCTTACTCTTCCCTTCTCTATCTCTGTCTCTATGCCTGAACTCCAAGCTGTTGCCGCTGCCGCCGCCTTGTTGATCTACTCCATGGTGCCACCAGGGAGTACATCATGCTCCAATAGGCACACAGGCGGCCTTCCCCTCATCCTGTGCACCGAATGCGGCGGTCGAATGGTGGTGAGGCATGTTTGCACGCAGCCATGGAGTGCAGGGAAGGTATTCTACTATTGCCTAGACCATAAGGTGAGTTATGGTTTGATGATTCAAATCTTTGGCACTTGGATTGTTGTGTCCTTGTTGCAATTGAGTTGGATTTGGTTATTTTGGCAGAGGGATGGCAGCGGGTGTCCATTTTTCTACTGGGAAGCAGATTACATCAAGCACATCTTAAAGATGCTGAAGGAAGGCAGCAATGGCACATGTGAAGCCTAGTCCTGAAGGAGAATCAAACCTACGTCCCTATGCTGGCCTGATGGACAATGCAGTGGCCAACAAAGCTCAAGGAAATCAAGGGAAGGACCAAGACGTAGTTCGTTTGCTGAATGTGATATGTGTTCTCTATGTGTGTATAGTGTTGGCACTTGTGTTAGTTGTGGTTGTTCAGTTGTGCAAATAAACTCAGTCACAACTGTGTAAGAGTACTCATTGTGTAATATGAACATCAGAAGCAATGGAAACCATCCTTTTTATCTCAATTTTCCATCTATTTCATAGTTCACCTGATAGCAGTAATAGCATCCATGTGCACATACACTGTTTTGGTCAGTGATTCATGTGATGATCTAAACAAAAGACTATTGCCACCATCTCAAACATTGTTTTGGGGCCATAATAAGCTTTACAAAAGATTGTACAGCACAATCTAAAGCCTTATGTTGGTGCTGAACAAAAGCATAGAAGTACTACACAAAAGCACAAAAGGACTTGTCATCTTCTACTGCTTGTCTGTAGACTTTGGAGATGAGGTCTTCTTCTTCTTAGGGTCTCCTCCCTTCTTCTGTTGACCTTTGGACTTGTCACCCTGCTTGGCACTTCTCTTAGATGCTGTTGACCTCCCTAGCTTTGATGCAGTTGTAGGTGGCAGTGGTCTTGTGGTTGGCATGTTTGTTCCAATGAATGTAGAGGCTAGCATGGGTTCTTGTTGCCTCACCATGCTGCTGGTCTATGAAGACTAAGAAAACAAGTGTTTGTTAAATGTGACAATAGTAGTTGTTGCCTCATCATGCTGCTAGTCTGTGAAGACTAAGAAAACAAGTGTTTGTTAAATGTGATAATCATAGTTGTTAAAGCATAGTGTCGTACCTCTTCTTCTAGCTGTGAAAGCATAGTGTTTGTTAACTGTGACAGTAGTGGTGTGTTGGTTTCTAGAAAATGAATGGCAACCTACAAGCATAGACAGTTAGTTGTGCAAGCATAGTGTAAAATTGGTGTACTGTGAGTAAAATATTTGGTCAGTCCATACTACCACTGTAATCACTGGTTCTTCATCTAAGTTGTCATCCATTTGCTGTGTAGGGTCCTCTTCCTATGGTTCTTCCATAGTTTTCCTCATAGGCTACAGTTTAGGGCCTTATTCCTAACTTCCTTAACTAACACCTGCTCTATTGTGGCCTTGATCCCCATAGTAGCTACAAGTCATTTGCATTCCATGCTTTAACATTTTTGTCCCACTAGTTCCTTCTAATTCCACTAGTTCTTTTCTTCTATTCTTAGGAGGTCTGCCCACCTTCTTTTTGTACAGAGGAGGAAGCACAACAGGAAGTCCTTGGACCTTCTCCCAAATGGACTTGTCAGCACAGTGGATAGATCTTGGGACGATATGCAATCAGAAATCTTGCTGAAGTATAGCAGTCATGGACCATTGTTTTAGTGGCTATCCTTTCATGCCTTAGGCAAGAAATGGCATGTGAACAAGGTATACCAGTGAGATCCCACCTTCTACAGTCACATTATTTTAGCCCAATGTTAACTACTAACTAATACCCCCTATCCTACACCTGAAATATACCATGTCCAGAAGGTGCTGCAAAACAAGTGTTGGCAGACTCTTAATTCTTCTGAACTTTCTTCCTAATCTTCAGGTAGATTGGTCCCTGCCACACTTGTTCAACCCCTTTCTCCTTGCTATAGTACCTACTCATCAGTTGGCCCTTGATGTGCTCCAACATACTGAGAATTGGCATTTCTCTAGCATCCAAGATATAGTTGCTGAAAACCTCACATCTATTGTTCAAAAGTATGTCACACTTGTTGTAATTGCTAAAAAATGCCCTCACCCAAGTGTTTGGAGCCATCCTTTCTAGCCACTCATATGCCTTCTGGTTTAGTGCCCTCATTTGTCCCATGTTTCTATTCCATTGATCCATAGTGGTGGACCTAGCACATTTCCAAAGTTATATCTTCAGGTTGTCACCTTTGAAGTGCTACTGGAAGTTGTTGTACAAATGTCTAACATAGAATCTATGCTTAGCTTCAGGGAAAACTTTGCTGCATGCTGGAATGAGGCCCTACACATAGTGAAAAAATGAATTAGGTATAGAACATTAGGTAAATAACAATAAGATTTACTATAACAATAATGAATCATCAAGTTCTCACCTTTTGTTTGTTATCATAAGTGTCCATGGATATGTGTTTTCAATGCCAAGGTCTACCTTCAAAGTTTGTAAGAACCATTTCCAAGTTGCTAGTGACTCAACTTCAATAATTGCTAGAGCTATTGGATAAATACAATCATTAGGATCAATACCTACAGCTGTCAGCATTTTCCCCCCATATTTGGTTTTCAAGTGACATCCATCCAAACATATTAAAGGTCTACAACCCTCAAGGAAGCCCCTCTTGCAAGCATCAAGTGACATATAAAGTGAGGTAAAAAGATTACCATTAAGGTTCAGATACAATGTGCTGCCTGGATTGGTCCTTCTTAGCTCTTGAGCATAGTGCCCACAACAGCTTATATTGCTCTGCTTCATCACCCATTACCCTTTTCATTGCTATTCTTCTAGCTCTCGCAAGCTTTGTCCTAGCTGGTGTTCAGATTCCACACTTTTTGCACTATTCTATCAAAATTCCCTAGTGTCATCTTATTAGCTCTGAAAGATTCCAAGTACTTATCAGCAAGCCAATTAGATGCGCACCTCTTTAATACCCATTTCTTATGGCAGTTGTGCTCACCACAAAAAGTCTTTATCATCATTCCATGAGCCCTCCTATCATCGGAAGCATACAAATTCCAAGGACATCCTTTCTCACATATGGCTCGTAGCCTCTTCTTCTCATTCCTTGGCATCTTAATATCCACCCTATGCTTCATACTATATTCTATAATAGCCTTCCTTAGCAACTCTATAGACTCAAAGATCATTCCTACTTTGAACACTGGATTGACCAAGTCTTCATGCTTGAATGACTTGAAATTGAATGTGACATTGTTTTCATCATCAGAGTTTGGAACCATTAACCCTTCATCATCAGTTGAGAAATCCTCATCACCTCTGCCCAACACAACTTGAGCTCTCTTTCCCTTGGGTACCTTCTTTCCCTTGGCAACTCCTTGATCAACCACTTGGTCATCAACATTATCCATGAATAGATCATCATCTTCATTAGCCAGATCATAATCACTATCTTCAAAATCTGAGTCATCTTCACTAGAACTATACTGCACATCATCTTCATAAGTTGCATCCACATCATTGGGAATATTGTTCATGTTCCTAGTTCTGCACTCCCACTCTACAGGAGCTCATAACCTTGGGCAGTGAACTTATTGGGTTTGCCACAATGTCATCCCAATCCAAGCCAGCTAGAGAGTCATCATGATCAGCATACAGAACAAATGTCCTCACTCTACCTACTAGAGAGGCCATCACCAAGGTTTCCGAGTCACTAAAAATCAATCTAATGTCATCTGAAAATGTCTTTCCTAGGTAAAAGCTAGTACATCTTCAAATTTGGGTTCTTTGGGTAGTGAAGCATGTGTAAGGAAAATGGACCCTAGGCCCATTTACTTTGGATTTTGGTGTTTGATGACCAACAAGACTAAATTGGACTAATGAATTTGCAAGTGATTGTTTTATAGTTCAATAGGGTGCAAGACATGACTTGGACGAAGGCGATGTGATGATCCAATGATCAACACCTTAAGCAAGACCCTAGAAGCACAAGAAAAGACTCAAGATATTAAGCAAAGTCAAAGCATGAAGATAGGAACCAAGACAAACTGCAAGATCACTAAGATACTGAGCTCACAGAGGTGACCGGATGTTGGATCGAAACGCTGGAAGGTGATCGACCGGATGCTCCGATCAGTGACTCGACTACAGCAGGCATCAGTAGCAGCGACCTGGACTACTGAACAAGTAAAATTACCAGACACACCGATGGCACTGTTCATCATCCCGACAACACATTCAGCATTGACCGGACGCTAGGCGGCAAATCGACTAGACACTAGGACAACATCGTCCGATCGAGTATAGAATGGTTCTAGAGTGGTGAAATTGCAATCGAACATGTCCGGTGGCATGTGACCGGACGCTAGCAGCGTCCGATTAGTTGATCGCGGCTCTAACTATCGGGATGACTGGAACGCGTCCGGTCAGGATGTGATCAACGTCGGTTCAGTAGCAGAAAAGCGGGATTTCATCCTCAACAGCTACTTTCTCAGTGGGGCTTATAAATAGAACCCCCAACCAGGCCATTTGAAGTGTGTGGAGCTAATGAAACATATCAAGTGTGTTGATACACCATTTTAATGATCTTCACTTGCATAGTGCTTAGTGATTCATTAGGTGATTAGCGTAGGTGCTTTGCGAAGTGCTTAGGTTGATTAGACCACCGCTTATGCACATGCTCTAGGTTTAGGCCTAGTGTTTAGTGAGGTTTCCATACCTCTTACCACTCGGTGCTTGCGCGCACCATTGTTGTACATTGGAGGGGCTTGTAGTCTTGCAAGATCACACCTGACCATGGTTGTGGTGTGGCCGCCACCGTGTACTAGAGGGAACAAGGTCCGCTGGCATTTCGGCTAGAAGCTTGATAGTGAAGATGGCTGGGAGCATCCGGGAGAGGCTTGCCAGAAGGCACAGTTAGGAGACCCACTTGCATGTGGGGAAGGCCCAAGGCTATCCACAGAGTTATCCGATAGGGAGCTTGGCCCTTGCGAGGGATTCCTTATGAGGGGCTCCAATGAGGACTAGGGGGAAGCTTGCGTGCTTCTCGATACCTCGGTAAAAATACCAGAGTCAGTCGATGGGAGTTTGCATATCTCTACCTTGCTCTTTAGCTTCTGCATTTACATTGATTGTATTACTCCTTTTGTGGTAAAGATAGCAACACACTAGCAAAACCATAGGTGCATATTTAGATAGTTTATCTTTTGTATAGGTTTTGCTAAGGTTAGTAAAAGAGGCCTTAATTTAGAAGTAGATTTTTAAGTTGCCTAATTCACCCCCCCCCCCTCTTAGGTGTCATGGTCCACTACAAGTGGTATCAAAGCCAGGTTGTCTCAATTTGGACTTTTGGCTTCACCGCCGTTGAGTCAACGCTTTTTAGAGTGGTTGGGATGGATATCCTCTAGGCCTCCGCACTTTGACGGCACTAACTTCCCCTATTATAAAGCTAGAATGGCTTGCCACCTTGAGGTGGTTGATTTGGGTGTTTGGAGAGTCACTTGTGATGGGATGAAACCCATTAAGAATCTCGATAAACCCACTGAAGAGTGAAGAAAAGGAAATTCATTTCAATGCTAGAGCTAAAAGTTGGTTGTTTGAATCATTTAGTATGGATGTGTTTAACCAAGTGTTCACTTTAAATATGGCACATGAAATTTGGTTAAAACTTCAAGAGCTCCATGATGGCACATCTAATGTCCGTGAGCAAAAACATTGTCTAGCTTAACAAAATTATGATTTCTTTACAATGAATGATGATGAGTTTGTTCGTGATATGTATTCTCATTTGAATCTAATTATCAATGAGCTCCATTCAATAGGATTAACAAATCTAGATGATGCGGACATCATGAGGAAGATCATCTCCATGCTACCACAAAAGAAATATGCAAGCATCATCACCATCCTTCACAACATGGAGAACTTGAGCACCATGACCCCAGGAATAGTCATTGGCAAGATAGTGGCATTAGAAATGTCACGTAAGATGGGTCAAGACGAAGCCTCTTCATCGAGCAAAGGCAAAGCTCATCCTCTAGTGAGAGTGATAGTGATGATGAAATGCCTTCTTATGATGAAATTGTGCAAGAAAATCTTAATTGTGCTAAAGTTTGCACTAGTCAACAAAAGAAGCTCAAAAAATTAAAAGAAAATCTTGATAGTTCACAAGAAGCATACAAAATTTTTCTTGAACAATATGAAAACTTTGCTAATCTCAATGTTGAACTATCTACTAAAATTGAGCAACTTGAGGCTAGTGCAACAACAAATGCATGCATAATCAATGATCAGCAACTTGTAAAGAAAAATGAAAAATTAAAAGAAAAGTTAGCTAGCTCACAAGATGCTTATAAAAGTTTGCTTGCTAAAATGGAAACTATGTGCAAACATTGTGATGAGCTAACTAATAAGGTTGCTAATCTTGAAGCTATTAGTACAACCCCCACCAAGGCATCTAAAAAGAAAAGTTCTATCTTTAACATGTCTAAAAAGGATGCCTCTACTTCTTGTAATGATTTATGTTTAGACTCATCTTTGTGCAACCAAATTTGTGTTGAGAAAGTTGTTGTAGATACATGCACACAAGAGGTTGTAAAAGAGAATGAGCAACTCAAGCAAGAAGTAGCTCGCCTCACCAAGGACTTGACTCAAGTGAAAGGCAAGGCGAAGCAAGCCCAACTTCATCAAGATAACACCATCAAGGGAGTGAAGAAGCTTGATGAAGGACAAACCATGGTTTGCTATGTGTGCCACAAGGAAGGTCACAAGTCCTATGAGTGCAAGGTGAAGAATAGGGGAGGAGCAAAGAAGAAAGAGAAGAAGCAAACAAGAAAGCTCTCCAACACGTACATCAACAAGGTGGACAAGAAGGTCTCCACACCATACTTGTTAAAGAAGAAGAAAAATGACAAGGTGGTGGCCATCAAGGTGAACAAGCAAGACATCAATGGGGTCAAACGCTTTTGGGTGCCAAAGGAAATCATTTCCAACATGAAGAGCACCAAGAATGTTTGGATCCCAAAAGGGAAGTGAGAGGTCCAATGGACTTCGGGGAATTTGGAGACTTGGCAAAGTATGGATGCATTTCATGGGGTGCATCATGATGGACAAAATCATTGCCAAGTGGGTTAGTCAATACTATAGACCCAAATTCCCCTTCCCATGTTAGGTAACTAGATTCAATTTGCTTCAAGTGGTACTAGATTTAATCTCCTACAAGTGGCATCTTTAAGCATCTAGTTACTCTTCATGCCTAGATTTGCATTTGCATGCTTATATCTTTTGTCATGCATACACTAGGTATATCTTATGGTAGGCTTGCTCGGTTTCATTCTTATTCCTTGGAGCAATCCTACATGGTCTAAAATTGTTTAGTAGCACGACACATAGTTTGTCTTTCGATTGTTCATCTAATATGTGTCAAAGTCCAAATTGTAGATAATTTCTCCCAAATATTGCCTTCGAAAATGACTCTCACATTCATGTGATGTCATCTTTCAAATGGTATTTTTTATTCTAAAATCAATGTGCATGTTTCCTACAAGTATTCCATACTTGTGTGCACAAATTTAGGGGGAGGTTACTCTACAAGTTGGATGCTTTGAGACTAACAACTTTTCAAGATTATCATGTGTGTAGTAGTCTCATTGCAAGGAAAATGGAGTCCCCAGAATTAAGCATCATACTTCAAATATCCACCACCTTTTGCAAGTGGTAGAAATCAAATTGGTTTCCACATGTGGTATTTCTAAACTGATATCATCATGTTGATTTTATTTTGATATTTATATGCTTTCTCCATGCATTATATAGATTAAATTCCCTTGAGCAATAATTTGCCAATTATGCATATGCTTTGCCTTCTACCATATGTATGCATATATTTAGGGGGAGCTTAATCTATATAATGTGAGAGTCAAATTTTGTGACCTATTCCACTCTACACACAAAGGATCACAAAGTTTGACCCTCCCTTGTGCTACTAATGTCTTCCTTTTCGGTGTTTGATTCCAAAGGGGGAGAATTTAGAGGACCAAAAGCAAGCATTATTTTGTAGAACCAAAAGCTAGATCATTAATAATTTACATGTGGTAATGGTCTACAAGTGGTAATGGTCCGAGAAAGGGAGGATAGTGGATTATGGATTAGTCTATGTAATAGGAAAATTTGTAGGACGCAAGGCTTAAATCCATAATGCCACATGGGGACATTTGCAATGGCAAGATAAGTTTTTATGTGGTATCCTTTAGTTTTACAAGTAGTATCTTTTAGCATCATATAATCTTGCCCCTTGCATTGCATCCTAGCAAGTAGGTAGTTTTCAAATTTCAAAATTCTATTATTTGCTTGCTTTGGTCGTGTTGTCATCAATCACCAAAAAGGGAGAGATTGTAAGAAAAGTTGACCCTAGGCCCATTTACTTTGGATTTTGGTGTTTGATGACCAACACAACCAAATTGGACTAATGAATTTGCAAGTGATTGTTTTATAGTTCAATAGGGTGCAAGACATGACTTGGACAAAGGCGACATGATGATCCGATGATCAACACCTTAAGCAAGACCCTAGAAGCACAAGAGAAGACTCAAGATATCAAGCAATGTCCAAGCATGAAGATAGGAACCAAGATAGACGCAAGATCACGAAGATACGAGCTCAAAGAGGTGACCGGATGCTGGACCGGACACTAGAAGGTGATCGACCGGACGCTTCGATCAGTGACTCGACTATAGCAGGCAGTCAGCAGCAGTGACCGGACGCTGAACAAGTAAAATGACCAGATGCACCTGATGGCACTAGTTCATCATCCCGACAACACATTCGACATTGACTGGATGCTGGCGGCAAATCGACCGGACCCAAAATAATAGCGTCCGATCGAGTACAAAAAGGTTCCAGAGCGGTGAAATTGCGATTAGGACGTGTCTGGTGGCATGTGATAGGATGTTGGCAGCGTTCGATCAGTTGATCGCGGCTCTAACAGTCGGGATGACCGGACTGCATCCAGTCGGGACGTGATCAGCATCCGGTCTAGTAGCAGAAAAGCGGGATTTCATCTCCCAATGGCTACTTTCTTAGTGGGGCTTATAAATAGACCCCCAATCGGCCATTTGAATTGTGTGGAGTTGAGGAAACATATCAAGGGTGTTGATACACCATTTTAGTGATCTCCACTTGCATAGTGCTTAGTGATTCATTAGGTGATTAGCATAGGTGCTTTGTGAAGTGCTTAGGTACATAAGTACATCTTGTACTTAACAAATATAACATGGGGTTCACGAGGCTCAAAAAGGCTTAGACATAGGTTTATAGCGTTAAGCATTCTAATGAGTCAAATTTTAGCATTAGTAGCAATGCCCCTATTAATCACATGAAACTGATAACATGACTAATGAGATAGCATTTAAAAACATCGGTGATCATTTTTCATTATTCCATAAGGAGTCCAGGCCGCTTGTGTTCATGAGCACGACTGATATACTAATTTTACACTTTGTAGAGGTTGTACACTTTCACCATGAGCCATGATTTACCCTTTTGCCCGAGGTAGTTAGTCTCTTGACCCACTTCCAAGGAAGGTCGACAGGGTTCACTATGAAGTCTTTCAAAGGTTTGTCAAACAATTTAGGGCCGCTAGGTTTCCAATCGGCAAGTAGATATAGAGCCCCCCTTTAGAAAGGCACACTCACACAGAAGTACTCTTAGGAACAGAGGCCGCAATATACCCATGTGCAAGCCCCTTTTGCGCCCTTTCAGGTAATCACTAATAAGCTAGAAAAGGTCCTCATACTTGACTAAAGCCAGAGCCATATGGCACTCATGGTTGTACTGTAAGTCCCAGGTGATCACATAAAGACAAGTCCTTAGGGAGGACAAGAGCATCATGTATAAAGCCAAATTTAATGCTCTCACACTTTAATTCTCGTTGCTAAAAAGCATCCTTTTTTTTCATTGCATATTCCATTAATCAAGTTATAGTTCATGATCATAATTAATTAAGCACTAGCATAAGCTACCCATATGCAAAATTTCCCAAGATGTCAAGGAATCAGGATAACAAAATAACTAGGATAAATTTCTATGGTATCACGGTAGACACATGCATATGATTAAATGTTATTAAGGTGAATAGGAAAACAAGGATGATCATATGCTATACTTGTCTTGCTCAAAGTTTTCCTGCTGGTCATGGTTGTCAAAGTATTGCTCCTAATCTTTGAAGTACTGCTCACCGTCTATACTCGATTGATACAGCAACATACAAGCACCACAAGCAATCATGCACGAAGCAAGCAAGAACTACAATTAGAATAGTACACCAATAGTGGAAAAGCAAGTTTAAAAGTTTTTAAAACTATTCTACATGTCGCTACAAACACATAGATGTGAGAATCACAAAAATCGGATTTAAAATGGAGAAGATATGATGATTTAAAGCTTTGGATGCAGAATCAGTAAAAACTGCATACTAATTTTGAATTAAAATAATTAAAAACTTATTTTATAACTTGAGACAGGGATGACGGGTAGGATTAGGAGGAAGGACTAGGGGGTCTTGAGCAAAACGACCACGGTGAACCGGTAAGAAGCAATCTAGGGCCGCTAGATCTGTGATAGATCGGCCGAGATTAGAAAGGGAGGGAAAGAGAGAGGGTGACCAGACGGTACAATACATCAGTGTGGCGGCATGGCCTAGGCATGGTGGAGCATCACTGGCACAAGCTTGGACTCAATCTAGAGGGTGCTCACCGCATATCCAAAAGTGGTGTTCTCGTCGTCGATTTCGGTACAAAGAGGGGAGATTGAGCGGCGGAGGCAAGCAGCTCGGCTTGGAGCTCCAGCGAGGTCGGCGGATGGTAGAGCAGCCACCAAATCAGTGAGAGAAGAAGCATAGTGGATGCAAGCTTGTCCTTGCAAATCCAACTCAGGTTGATTTGAGGACGGAGACGAGCTGCACTAGAAGATTGATGGCGGTGGTCGTGAGCTTGGTAATGGCGACCGGTCGTGATAGGTGGCGCTGCGGTGTGGGAGACTAGGCGAGGAGCAGCTGGGTAGTGGAGCCATGCTCATGTGGGATCTAGTGCCCCTTTTGTGTGTGTGAGGGAAGAGAGGGATGAGTGGTGGGGAAGCCTTGGCTACTCCATCAATGGCGGTCGGCTCGGTCTTGCGCATGCACACAAGAGCAGGTTGCAACATGCTGTGGCTTAGCGAGGATGATGCGGTGCCAGCAGGAGAGTTTGGTATGTCCACATAGGGTGCAAAGGATGCTAGGAGGGCTCAGACAGGGCTTGGTCATAGCTAGCGGTCATGTTCGAGTCAGGTGGATGGAGGTAGGGGACAAAGTCCCGTGCGACTGACAGTGTGGGGGCCGCTTGCCAATGGCTGAGAGAGAGAAGGAGAGGCAAGGTCCGCCTGGCAGTGAGGGAGAGAGAGGGAGAGAGCGCCCACGTGGGCTAGCTAGGCCTGGTGGCCTATGCGGGTGAAGGGTGAGAGTAGGCTAGGTTGGGTAGAGAAAAGGCCAGCAGGCCAAAATGAAGAGGGAAGGGGGAGAGAGTAAAAGAAATTCCCTTTTCTTTTTCTAAAACTATTTTTCAAAGGCATTTTCAAATAGAATTTTGAATCCTTTGAATTTTGATAAAAACACATAGGACAAAAACTCCAATGCACCAGCATCTATACAACAATATTTATCTAGCCTTATAGTTGATTTTAATATAATAAAAATTATTATATCCCTAGGTTTAAATGGGCACCAAAAATACATACCTAAATCAATTTAATTATATTTCAAAAGAGTGAAATTTTAGGTTGTTACAAACCTACCCCCTTAAGATGAATCTTGTCCTCGAGATTCGGATGATGAGGTCTCAAAGGGGTGGATATTCTGACTTCAAATCCTCCTCTTTTTCCTATGTGGCCTCATCCTCTGAATTTTAGTTCCACTGTACTTTGCACATTTTGATGACCTGACTTCTAGTGACCTTTTTGGCTATCTCCAATATCCTAATCGGATACTCCTCATAGCTAAGGTTCTCTTTCACACTAAGTTCTTCCAAAGGTATTTGCTCCTCAGGTACATGTAAACACTTTATCAATTGTGACACATGGAAAACATCATGTACACCTAACAAACTCTCTAGGAAGTTCCAATTGATAAGCCACTTCACCTCTTCTCTCAAGAACCTTAAATGGACCAATGTACCTTGTTGCTAATTTCCCTTTCACATTAAACCTCTCGATGCCTTTCATTGGTGATACTTTAAGATACACATAATCTCCCACTTGAAACACCAAATCTCTTCTCCATGTATTGGCATAACTCTTTTAGTCAGGACTGAGCCACTCTTAATTTTTCTCTGATCATCCTCACTTGTTCTTCAACATCTCTGAGAACATTAGGTCCTAAAACTTGACTCTCACCAGTATGATTCTAGAACAAAGGTGTCCTGCACTTGCGTCCATATAGAGCCTCAAAAGGTGCCATCTTAAGACTTTTCTAGTGACTATTGTTGTAAGAGAATTCGGCATAAGGCAAACTCTTGTCCCAACTTGTACCATATTGCGGTGCATAGGCTCTCGACATATCTTCTAAAATTTGGTTGGTCCTTTTAGTTTGTCCATCGGTCTAGTGGATGATAAGTTGAACTAAAGTTTAACTTAGTTCCCAAAGACTCATGTACTCTCTGCTAGAAGTGTGATGTAAATTGTGTACCTCTATCAGATATGATCTTCTTAAGAATACCATGTAGACACACTATCCTTTCCATGTACAACTCTACCAGCCTTAGTCCAGAATAAGTGGTCTTGATAGGTAAGAAATGAGCAACCTTTGTCAAGCGATCCACTATTACCCATATTGAGTCATAACCACTTTGAGTGCGTGGCAAACCAACTATCAAGTCCATACCAACTTCTTCCCACTTCCATTCAGGGTATCTTCATCGGCTGTAGCAAACCTATAGGTCTTTGATGCTCAGCTTTGACCCTCTGATAGGTGTCACACAATGCAACATACTCCACCACATCTCTCTTTAATCCATACCACCAATACTTATTTTTAAGATCCAAGTACATCTTAGTACTTCTAGGGTGTATAGAATAAGCTAACTCATGAGCTTCTCATAGAATTGCATCTCTGATGGTCTTTATCTTGGGCACGCAGATCCTCTTCCCATACCATAGAGTTCCATTCTCATCCATGCGAAAACCCATTGACTTTCCAATTACTAGCTTATCTGCCATCTCCTTTAGCTTCTCATCCTCCAATTGTCCCTTGCGAATCTCTTGCTCCAGGGTAGGCTCCACTTCAAGTTCCATAACATAAGTGACAAAGCTCAAGTTCAGTCTATCAAACTCCTCACATAGCTCCTAAGACATAGGTGATGCCTAGATCCTATTGGCATAACTCTTCCTACTAAGAGCATTTGCCACGACGTTTGCCTTTCTCGGATGATAATTGTTGGAAAATATTAATGCACATAGAATAATCCGCAAGCGCACGAATATTATACCAATGTAGCACTTCACTTGAAGTACCAAGTTTTATATCGATCTCGAGGAAACATATGTGAGAATAACTAAATCTAACTTAACCCAACTTCACAATCAAGGCTAGATATTTGGAGCATAGAGGAGATTGAGGTCTTCTAGTTCTAACTTAGGTAAGATTTGTCTTCTATTATTCAATTCTGCAGATATTACTAAAGAAAACACAGGCAGAATTTGTTTCCTATAGCAACAAGGTCCTACTAGGCCCATTAACGAGAGGTGGCACTACAAAGGATTCAATAAGGCTATAAGAGTCACCCTAGCGAGCTACCACCAATCTAGAAAGTAGGGTACATCCACGAGTAGCCGAGTCTAAGCACCATGCTTACACTATGAATACTACTTTAACCCAAGAGCTACAAGGATTAAAGTGCTAAAAAAGAGTCACAAACCTAAAGAACAATATGAACAAAAT
This sequence comes from Miscanthus floridulus, assembly GCF_019320115.1. Classification (NCBI taxonomy): domain Eukaryota; kingdom Viridiplantae; phylum Streptophyta; class Magnoliopsida; order Poales; family Poaceae; genus Miscanthus; species Miscanthus floridulus. Next base: position 44,757,119 of record NC_089594.1, on the reverse strand, counting down.
GCTTACTTGAATAAGAAGTCGATTACTAAAGAAATCTTAGAAGCAAGCTCAAGAAGAACTTGATTCTGCTAGGGTACAAGCAGTAGAGAGAGCACCGATAGGCCGACACTTCCTCCAAACTCTTCCCTCTCACTCTATCTCTCTATCTCTAATACGAGACTAGATCCTATCGAGGACTAATCTTCTCGTTGATTGCTAGCTCTGATCCTGGTGGAAATATGGATTAGGGTTTCTGGCCCTCAGGCTCTTAGGATCAAATGCCTCAATATGGCTTGGAGGGGGGTACATGTAGGTATATATAGGGGCCTTCAAGCATCCTAGACCTTCAGATCAAACCAATTTAAAAGAATGGCATAGATGTGACCCTTGAGGTGGTGGAGAACCAACATAGCAACGCGGAGGCTGACATCGAGGCCCACTAACTGGCTGGCCTGACAGTGGGACCGGGTGATCCCACATGTTAGTGTCACATGCTATGCTTTGGTGGAGTACCTCCTGGAGTCTTCTAGAGTCTTCTCTCATTGGTTATGCTGTTGAATTACGTGATTTTCTTTGACAAATAGGTCCTCCTTGGTGGTTTTCAGATTAAATCCTTCTGAAAACACAGATTCACCAAAACTCATGAAATTTGTCAGTTAAAACCCCTAAGTCTACATTGGTGATCCATTTTAGTCATTTATGCAAAGTATATTAATAGTTTGTCGTTGACATTAACTGCCATCAACAATAATGCACTTTCAAGTCATAGTCCTTAATCAACTCCAACCATCGACGCTGTCTCAAGTTTAGATCTGACTGAGTGAAAATGTACTTCAAGCTCTTTTGGTCCATATAGATGTCACTCTTATGACCAATAAGATAGTGCCTCCAAATCTTCAAAGCATGAACCACTATAGCTACCTCCAAGTCATAGGTGGGATAGTTCAACTCATGTTTCCGCAGCTATCTTGATGCATAAGCAACTACTCTTTCTTCTTGCATAAGAACACAACCTAGACCTTGGCGAGACACATCACAATTGATGGAGAACTTCTTGCTCAAATCTGGCAATGTCAACACTAGAGCTGTAGTTAATCTGTTCTTCAACTCATCAAAACTAGCTTGACACATTTTAGACCACACAAACTTGGCATTCTTCTCAAGCAATGCAGTCATAGGCTTGGCAAGCTTAGAAAATCCTTCAATGAACCTCCTATAGTATCTAGCTAACCCAAGAAAGTTGTGAATCTCGCTAATATATGTTGGTGGCTTCCAACTCAACACATCATTTACCTTGCTTGGATCCACTATTATTCCACCATTAGAGACAACATGGCCAAGAAAAGGAACTGTTGGCACAAAAACATGGCGATGTGATCAACACACAGCAAGTTAGAGGATCTAAGTGGAACGAGACCAAAGATCTGCTTGGCTTCAACACAGAACCAGACAATTCAGAAAACCCAACGATGTGCCAGTCAATTTGACCTACAATTGACAAGGGGAGAAAATCTTATCAGTAACTTAAGGTGGAACATGTCGGTGTTGCACCAGACATTCCCAAATGTATGGCTAGATAGCCGATTCAATGAGGCTATCGACTAAATAGTCGATATCCGGCGTATCCATGAAATGAAGATCTTTAAATCAAGGATTATGGGCTAATATTAAGTGATAATGATATGAATCAAAATAACTGATGCTCTTGGATCATAGCAGATTTATGATGACTGATTAATCTAGATAGAAACAAGTACAATACACCTAAATACAAAATCAGAAGATCTTTCCTTAAAATTCCAATATATATGACCAAATGGTCGATTGATGCCATCGATCAATTAGAGAATTGATAATCAGCAAAGAAGCGATATAAGAAAACATCATCGGCTAAATAGAACATGGTTAGTATAAAACGTTGAGCCAATAAGTTTGATGAAAAGAGTATAACACGCTAATAATTGACTTGTTTACCATAAATGAATCCAAAAACAATCTGAATCTAATCTATTATCATCAATAGTGAGGTTCGACCTGGATCGATGCAGCTATGATAATGATAACAAACTAAAGCCAAAGAATCTATAAAACCATCTATATGTCAATAGATTCATGAAAACATACTATATGTGTGAGAGCATAGACAATCGGCTAAAATAGCCGATGTAGGCATAGCAAATAAATAGAGTACATATCTCGATTATGAACAAAACCACTAATCAATAATTTCTAATCTAAAGTCTTACCAGTGAGGTTTGACCAGATTGATATAGCTATGGTAGTTTCATTAGATTAGATCTCATTAACTAGTGAGTTTATTCAAGATTAAAATATGTATTTGGATGCATACTACGTTTGATTGGAATAGAGATAAAACAACTGATCTAGTGGAATTAAGCCATCAATTATAAGATTTAAAGCATGACCTAGATCAGAGGACAACCAATTAAGATGATATGATGCTGATCTATCTCTATCTCAATCAGGTGATTTGTTATAATTAATAAAACATTAATTATAACAAGATCGATAACTAGTGAATCAACCAAAAATAGTAATGAAAATCTTACTAATCTTAGTAGATTCCTTAACTGGTGATATTGTATGAAACAACAAGTTATTTAACATAAGATCGATAACTTTGATCTATATTATGATTCGTAAGAGATCAATCAGTTGATGTAGCCTTACAAACTATGATACAGATTGATAACTAACTTATATTATGGCTCATAAAAGATCAATCAACTGATGCAGCTTTACAAGCACAATACAAGTCGTGACTGGTACTCACAAGCAAGCTGGAGGTCAATCAGTCGATGCTGCCCTGTTTGCTGAAGAACTCACTGAGATCTACAATACTCCTACTCCTAATGCGATGGCGAAAGCTGAAAAGATTGTATTGATTGAGTGTTCATCCTCTTATACAATAACCAAGGTCTAATATTTATTCCCAAAACCCAAATATGAATCCTACTCAAATATGACTCATTATAATTCTTGGAATAAAAGAAAACTTCCTGACTTAATAATAACTTGGATCCTAATTTTCCTTATTTGTAGAATCTGACACATCTTCCTGGCACAATTCAAGCATAGCCCACTGATGCCGTCCGCTGATGTCATCTATAAAATAGCCGATTCTGACATCGCATCTAAATCGACTGATACCAATTCACATCTAATTGATTCCTTGATAACACAATCCTGGAAGCTTCGAGTTCTCGCATTCTTCTTCTCAAATTTTGGTATAAACACATGCCCCCAATTTAGGGATAAGAATGACTGCTCACCGTGTTGCAACTGCTCATTCCAAAATATACGCATGACTCTTGATTTCTCAGACCAAATTCTATATAATACCCTAACAGTGTCATTTCCAACTTGTTCGGCCTGCTTACTTTCTCCTTTTCTCTTAAGCAAGCTTCAATAGTCAAAACTACCACCACCAAAGCCTTAACCCTAGCTAATCTTCTGCTCTGCTAAACTGCTACTCAAGCCACCTTTCTACAACCTTCCTTAGATTCAGATCCATTTTGGCTACAATGGCGACCAGTAATCACATTCCTGAGGTATGCCTTTAGATTTCTATCTTTTAAGTATTAGCCTCTACTTTATATTTTCCTTTCTTCTTAAATTCATCCCAACTAGTTTCTAGGAAATGTGGAACAAAATTTTGATTCCATCAGCTCTTGTTCCTAATACCTATTATCTTGGACCTATGGGCGATCCTGATCCATCTGATTTTATCAACCAAGAAACCAACCTGAATCCCCTTCAAATAATCTATAATAGATTTATCTTCCTAGAACACCAAAACTCCTTTTAGAAACTGGCCTAAAATGCCTAAATTATGGAGAGATTGGTTCCATAGGGTATCAGAAAAGAAAGCTAGAGATTGGAAAATTTCTGATTTAAACCAAAGCTTGACACTCTCACTGTCTGGAATGGAGAGAAATGAATTCACTTCTGATCTCCGCATCTTATTTTGGTCCAACACTTTGAATGCTTTAGTTTTTGGTCATGGCCTAATGACCATTACTTTGGCCTGACATCTACATGTTAACCGGCCTTAGAATAATAGGATCAATGCAATCTTATGATTTCTTAAGTGCTGGATCCAAGAAATTAGCCAAAATATCTGACTACACATAATGGACAAGTTACATTTTGAATCATATTAGGGGATGGATCGACTGTTGATGATAGAGAACATGTAGCTTTCTTGAATATGTGGCTAGAAAAATTCATCTTTTGTGGGCCTCCTATGGTCCAACCTATAATTATAAATACTTGACAGAGCGTTTAGCAACCGATAATGAAATCCCCCTTGGAAAATATCTGTTGGGATCTGCTTATCATCTGATGCACCAAGTAGCTGTCCAATTGCTGAAAAATGAACCAGTGTATACCATTAGTGGGCCTTGGTGGTTGATACAATTATGGCTGAATCTGTACATGCATAAGATTATAAGACCCAATCTTAGGAATCTGAGCTTCCCTTCTTCCAACTTTGCTAAAGATTATAAAGGAAAAGAAGGAAGAACTCGACAGTGTATGAATTATGGTGAAGCTGCATCAGCCATAACAATTGTTGTTGATGTATGCTACCCTTTCAAGAAATTTTATAGAGGGTTTGATGCAAACATCTTGGCATGGCTGTGTTATGATGAAGTTGAAGATAATGAGCTAGTTCTGCTAGTTAAATTTTAGTTTGAATCAGGCTATTCAGATGAAACAACTGCTAGCAATTTTTAGTTGCTTCATCAAACCCTGCGTGCTGCCTGCCGAATTTCACCATGGTCGTGGCAAAATGGCTACTAGTGCCTTTCTCCTAGATAATCTCCCAACTTATGAATTCAATAACCCCTCTTTTGTGGCCCATCAATTCGGCCTTGGTCAACTACCCCCTCGGCTATTCTTTAGGAATACTCTAAAGCCAAGAGAAGGTATTAGTGGAATAATGGAAGCTTCTAGAGTTTTTCAATTGGGGTGAGATCTTCCTTCTTTTTGTCTACATGAATGGACAAGAGCCACCTTCTCCTCAAACCTGTTTGACTCCTGGTGGCAAGAATGGCACTCTCACCTCTTGTATAACTCAATTCATCCTAACCGTTTAGCCCTAGGCGATGACTTTGCTTCTGATATTGATGTAACTCACCACTTTCCTTTTTTAAGGATTATCAAGTTCTCCTATTAGTTCATCTAACATATTTTTTGCAGGATACCAAATTTTTGCCCCAAGTGTGGACAGGAAAGGGCATCCCATAGACTATTATCCACCATGTCCAGCCTCAAGAATGGGGTCAACTGCACCCACTCTAAAAAAGTTGATGAAAACCCCAGCTGCCCTAACAATACTCACATATCAGTCTTCAAAATGCAAGGCAACCCAAGGTGTAACTCAGAAACTACCACTAGGAAGAGACTTTGCAGAACAAAATCATTAATTGCTCAGGTAAATTAACTTATCTTCCTTCTTAAGATGATATTCAACTTCTAACTCAATTCCTTTCTTGCATTCATCGACTATTGAATCTCAATCTGCTTGGGGTGCCGAACTGCTGTCCCAGTCACTTAAATCAGCATCTGCTAATCTCTCATCGGCTAATCCTCCTAAGGAGCCAATTACAATTGAAGCAACTGATGTCCGTGATAGATCCCAGATGATAGAAGATGAGGACCTCTCTACTTTACCACCTAATATTACTATGGTATCTCCTCAAACCTTCAATCTTATGCAGTCCTCACTCTTCTCTGATCCTTTTTTTATCAGACACCACCTAGGAAAACATCTCCACAAGAGCAAATATCTAACAACTCACTAGTTGAAGAGGACCCTATCGACAATGATACTCAAACTATCAATTCTCTAGCTCGATAAGCAATCGATGGTAAGAAATTCATATGCTCATTTTATCCTTCTATAGCAATTATAAACTAAAAAGCTTCTTGATGCCTATAGACACTAGCATTGAAAGCTTAGAGCCGATTCAACCAGATGTTGAAAAGGATGTTGACACATCATCGACTATTCTTTCTCCTTAGCCAGGGTCTATTTCAAAAAAGGGACTGTCTCCCTCTCACCATCCATCTCATTATCAACTCATTTGCTATTTCTAATAAGACTCCTTAACTCCCTAGCTTTGAGCTATTCTTACAACTTTGAGGAGTATATAGATGAAAATGAGATAAGCTCATCAGCCATTTCTTCTCAAGAAATCATATCAGATGAGACCAAAAATTGACTAAAAGACATGCTACCAATGCTCGAGAGGAACATAGCCAATTTGGTCTAGGATGCAGATCCAATGAGAAGAATCTTCTTAGCCATTAAGGATGATCTGCCCCCAAATCTTGTTGAAGCCTTGATACCTCTATCCAACATCGAAGATCAAGCTCCCAAGGTGAAAAAGGATCAAAGAAACCTGACTGACCGTGAAGCTTTGATGGATAAGAACTCTAACAAGCAGGAAGCCAAAGAATTAGCATAATTGATTGACAATCCAAAGAATTCTTCTTCCAAAATTGAACCAGAACTGACTCAGCTGAGAAATAGGCGTGCTGAGCTCGAACTGGAACTGAAAAGTGTGAAAGCCACCATTGACTATCATGAGTCTAACTTGACTCAGATATCTAATGCCATCAAATAGAAGAAACATGAGATGCTGACCAAGCTTAAGGAAGGCAAAGCTATTCGCAGTAGTCTTGAGAGCATTCCCGGATCAGCCAAAGACAAACAACAAATTGTAGAAGTTAATGCTATTCGGCTGAAAGCACTAAGAGCAATTCATGATGCTCTTAACTTGTAATTTATGGTCTAGCATATGTAGTACATATTCTATGTAAACCTAATGATAACTATACTCTTCCTATTGGTCTACTGCACTTCTTAGTTTGGCTAAAATAGCTGATTTAAATTAGTCGATTCCCAATTCTGACTTTACATTGGCATAACTGAATCTAAAAATGGCCCTTATTGCAAAAACCCTTCAAATTCCTTCTCAGTCATCAATGCCTCATTTCCCTCATTATTAGCGAAGCGGCGCTTCCCCTTCCATTAATTGGGGTTGCTTTCACATGTTCCAAAATATCTACCATCTCGCTTTCATAGCTATAAATACCAGCCAAGGGCATCGGCCTCAAACACATCTGTATCTAAAACTATTTCTCATTCTCTCACAGTCTTTCTACCTTCAAGAACCCTATAGCAGGTTTCTTCTTCCCCTCTCAAGATCCAAACCAAAACCCATGGTTGGCGAAGACAACTGCGATAAGCGTGCGACGGCGAAGGTCCTAGAGGAGAACATGCCGATGAGCCAGCGCCTCCACCTCATGAGGTAAGATCAAATGCCTTCTATTCATGATAATGAATCATCTTCAAACTTGTTTATAGGTTTGTCCTGAATGACAGACTCCAACCTCTTCCTCCCTAGGGCCGATGGGCCCTCCAATGCTGCACCTACCACCGCCCCCACACTAGGACTCATCGTCGGACTCCTCCGACATGTACACCAGCAACAATGCTCAGGCGCTTCCTCCAGGAGTGGAGGGCTGCCAAGGACTGTTATTCTGAGGCAACTTAGGAAAACAGTTAGCTGAGATCCATCTCGAGGCCTCCTAAGCCACCCTCCTCGCTATAGAGGAGGAAGCCAATGCCACTCGAGTGAGGTTCGCTGAGTCCAACGCCATGGTGGTGGGTAAGCCTAGTTCCAAGAAAAACCTCATTCTTATCTTCACTGCCCCTTTCTTGACAATCTTCTTGCCTCTTTGATTGCTAGCCCTGATGGTACAGTTGGAAAACCTCCAACTGGCGGTGAACGCAACTACGGTGGCCATCAATGCCCAGGGCCCTCTGCTCATCAACTATCTACATGACATCTTGGCACACGCATAGGAGATTGCCCTCCATGGCATTCTTCATGGCACTAGTGGTGGCTCTAGGCTACGGCGCAAGTCTAGACCGGGCACGACCCCCGCACCATGGAGCCGTAACTTCCCAATGGCCGATGATCTCGACATGCACAAGGAGCTAATTGAGGACTTCGACAAAGCCATGGCGACCATTATGGATATCACACCAGCCCAAGATGTTGTGAACAAGGTGTTTGATTAGTTTGTACTAGGAGCAAACGATGAATGAATAAAGTTTTTGCCTTTTCCTTATGAATTCATCTCTGAAATTGCCATAATATGAATCATGATTGTCCTTGTGTGTGTTTTTGCTCTATAGGTGATACATATCGTATTGGCTTTTACCCCTTCTGTTTAATTTTTTTTGAACTAAAGGCGATACCCTCCTGGTATCGGCTATTAGAGCCGATGACTAAATAAATCAACTATCAAGTATTAATCCAAACGTTAGGATAATACTTCTTTAGAAATTTTCATTGATTGCTCTATCAAACTCCTCTTCCCCTTCTAGCGTTTCCAAAATATAAGCATTGTCAAGCGCACAATGTTTAATCCGATAAGGACCTTCCCAATTAGGCAACCATTTGCCAAACCTGTTGTCTTTAGATCCAATCGACAATCTTACTTTCCAAACTAACTCTCCTTCACAAAATTGTTTTTCTTGAACTTTTTATTATAATGCCTTACAACCCTTAATTTATTGGTCTCAAATATTCAAGAGCGCGCAGCCAATGACAACATAAGTCCTCCAAATCATCCATCATAAGGTTTTTATAGACTTTGTCTATCAAATCATTTTGCAATCTAACACATCTTGATCCAATCTGAATCTCCTAAGGAAGAATTGCATTATGCCCATATACTAACTCATAAGGTGATGATTTAATCGATCCATGGCAAGCCATCCTATATGCCCACAATGCTTCATTAAGTGTCAGGTACCACTTCCTTGGTTGCTCTTCAAATTTCTTCTTAATCAACTTAATCAAAATTTGATTAGATGCCTCTGCCTGGCCATTAGCTTGAGCATAATAAGGAGAAGAATTTATTAATTTAATTCCCATACTGGCAGCAAAATCTCTGAATTCTCCTTATGTGAACATTGTCCTTGATCAGTAGTAATGGTTTGAGGAATCCCAAAACGATAAACAATATGCTCCCTGACAAAATCAACCATATTCTTTAAAGTTATTATTTTCAAAGGAATCGCCTCAACCCACTTGATTAAATAATCTGTTGCTACCAATATAAATGTGTGCCCTCTACTTGAAGGTGGAAAAATCTAGCTAATTAAATCAATTCCCCTAGCCTTGAAATGGGCATGGCTTAATTATTGGGTTCATAGCTGATGCAGGTGATTTCTGAACATTACCAAAATGCTGACAATCCTGACAACCCTTGTAATATTCAAAGTAATCTTCTAATATTGTTGGACAAAAATATCCAGACATGCGAATAACTCATTTCATTTTATAAGCCGATTGATGAGCTTTGCATATTCCTTCATGTACTTTTCCCATCCATACTCTTGCTTCTTCTTGACTTAAACATTTAAGCAAAACTCCATCGACTATTTTGTAATACAACTGATCATCTAACAAAACATACTTAGTCGATTTATATCTCAAATTTCTAGTAACCTTCTGTGATGGATTCTTGAGGTAATCAACTATTTCAACTCTCCAATCATTAGTCCAAGGTCTCACTACTTAAGATTTCTTGGAACACTGGATAGCCTGATGCATTCTAAGCTAACCGATTGACCTCTTGATTCTGTGCTCTTGGAATATGCTGAAGAGAAGTAAGGGGAAACTTCTCAAGTAACTTTCGACATTCATCATGGTATCCCTTCATAATATCATCTTTACATTCATATAGGCTGATCAACTGATTAATAACTAGTTGTGAATCTCCAAATATTTCAATTGACTCGTCCTTTACTTCATGAAGAAGTTGAAGTCCCTTAAGAATAGCTTCATATTCTGCTTGATTATTGGTGGTCATTGGTTTGGTTTGAAAGGCAAATTCAAAACTTGCCCCTGAGGTGAAATAATAACAATACCAATAACACCACCTTGCTTGCACGATGATCCATCAAAGAACAATGTCCAAGGCATAGGTTCCACATAGTCGATGCTTGGTTTTTGGTGTTGAGTAATAAAATCGGCCATCACTTGCCCTTTGACTGCTTTAGCTGATTCATACCTCAAGTCAAATTCTGATAATGCAAGAATCCACTTTCTCATTCTCCAATTTAATATTGGCATTGACAACATGTGTTTGATCACATCGGCTTTAGACACAATTGTACACTCAGTCGATAATAAATAATGTCACAATTTAGTGCAGGAGAAATATAAGCATAAGCATAACTTTTCAATAGGAGAATATCTTGTTTTTGGATGCAAAGGTCTTCTACTTAAATAGAAAACAACCCGTTCCTTTCCTTCAAACTCTTGCATCAAGGCCAATCCAATCGTTTGGCTATTGGCCGACACATACAACCTAAAAGGCTTACCTTGCTGAGGAGGAACCAGCACAGGTGGAGATTTCATATACTCTTTTATCTCCTCAAATGTTTTTTGTTGCACATCGCCCCATTTAAATTCTTGATCATTTTCCACTTCAACAAAGGAGAAAACGACAGAACCCTTTCTGACATATTTGAAATAAACCTTCTAATAAAATTAATGTTACCAAGTAGAGATTGTAATCTATTTTATTAGTTGGAGGTACTACCTCATCAATTGCTTTCATACATTTTTGACCAATCTCAATTCCTCTCTCGTGGACCATAAAACCCAAAAATTGTCCAGCTGACACTCCAAAGGCACGCTTATTAGGATTAATCTTTAAACCATAGGTTCTATGCACTCCAAAGTCTCCCGTAGATCAACCAGATGTTCTTTGTACCCTTTGGATTTCACCACCACATCATCAATATAAATTTCAACAATCCTACCGATCAACTTATGAAAAATATAATTCATTACCCTCTAATAAGTTGCACTCCAAAGTCTCCCACAGATCAACCAGATGTTCTTTGTACCCTTTGGATTTCACCACCACATCATCAATATAAATTTCAACAATCCTACCGATCAACTTATGAAAAATATAATTCATTACCCTCTAATAAGTTGCACCAGCATTCGTCAATCCAAAAGTCATCACAATCCATTCAAATAAGTTGATTGCGCCGGGCACCTAAAGGTTATTTTTGCTATGTCTTCTTCAGTCATAAAAAATTGATTATAACCTGCATTACCATCCATAAAACTAATTACCTTATGCCCCGCTGCTGCATCTACCAACATATCATCTATTGGCATTGGATAACCATCCATCGGTGTAGCCTTGTTCAAATCTCTGAAATCAATACAGACTCTCAACTTCCCATTTTTCTTATATACAAGAACTACACTTGATATCCACTCTGCATATCGGCAAAGGTCGAATAAATTTTGCTTCTAGTAGTATTATAGTCTCTTTCTTAATATCATCAAGAACATTTAGATTAAATCTCCTTAGAGCTTGTTTAAATGGATTATATCCAGGTTTGATTGGCAACCGATGTTCAACAATTGATCGATCTAAGCCAGTCATTTCATAATATTCCCAAGCAAAATAATCTTTAAATTTCTTTAACAAATCTATCAATTCTAGTTTATACTCAGGATCCAATTTAGCACTTACATACGTCGGCCTAGGCCTATCTCCAATACCAATATCTATTTCTTCTAACTCATCGGCCGATGTAAAGCCATGTCCTAGTTTACCCTCTATCCCATCTACTGGATTATCCATTAAAATAAACTTTCAGAGCCGACTACTCGGATCGACTGTTGGCCTTCATCGTTGATTCTAATGAAGCCTCCTTCCCATCGCTTGCCAAAAAACACTCAAAATCTTCTTGTTCCTAATACATTGGATCAGTTGTTGCTATACTCACAGAATCATTAGCATGAACTAGCTCAACATTGTCTCCATGCCACTGAATCAAGCATTGATGCATAGTTGATGATACACAACAATTGGCATGAATCCAATCACGACCAAGGAGTAAACTGTATGAACCATTTCCATCAATGACAAAGAATATAGTGAGCAAAGTCTTGCTTCCAATTGTCAATTCAATATTTACTGCCCCCTGATTTTGGATGCATTACCCCCAAAATCCTTAAGCATCATGTTAGTCTCAATCAGATGTTCTGGTCCTTTACCAAGCTTGCAAAAAGTAGTATAAGACATTAGATTAACAGAGGCACCTCCATCAACCAACATTTTACTCATCGGCTTCCCATCGACAAAACCTTTCACATATAAAGCCTTCAAATGCCGATGCTTAACTGGTTTATCAAATATAGCTTGTTGTATCAATGTCAACTGGGCTGCCATCTCTTGATACTCTGATTCATCAAAATCCAAATAGACTTCTTGATCTACTAGAGCTTTAAATTTAGATGGTAAAAGAAAAGTCATTTGAATATTAGCCGATGGTTGACCCTTATCGGCTGTTTGTTTAGCACGCCATACTTGCGGTTTACCTGATTTGTGAGCCTGTTCTAATTCTCTGCTCCTTAGGCATTGTACTCTACTCTTATGACTTCTTGTTAAACCTACTAGACACCACTGTCCTTCTTGCCAAACATACTCATCATCATCTTCTTCTTCATAATCGGCCTAAATCTGATCAACAACTCGCTTTCTAAGCCGATCATGAATGCTTCTATTTTTTAAGCATTGGTCCACATCATTATGTTGATATTCAATTCGATCATGGATAGATTGACGGTTGACTTGAGATTGCCTAAACTCCCAATATTGTTTGCTATATTTTGGACAATTATTTCTAGTAGCCAATCTCAAACCTTTATTCCAACAATGTCTGAAGAAAAGGCAATTCCAATGTGATTTAGCTTGTTCTCTTTCATATCTCTCTTCTTCTTGTTGACATTGATATTCCTTCTCTTCTAACCAGACTAATAATCTTTCTCCTTCTGTCATTGCCATTTATTCAATAGAACTCAAGATGTAACATGTGGTCTCATCGCACCATCTCTCGATGTTTCTCCCTAGCTCATATTGGCTCTTTTGTTGGTCACTGGTGCCTTTTAATTTCTCTATATTCATCAGCCGATATTTGCATCTCTGGATCAACTATTCTAGTTTCTCTTGCCCTAGCTGATGTCAAAACTTTAGTTTTCCCTTTAAACAACTTAGCATCAACCATGTTCTGATCCTTTGAGAAAGGATTATCATCAACTTTATTTTCCAAGCTATATCAAATTTAAGCTTCCCTTGTTGAATAGCCCTCTGAATATGCTATCGAAAAATCCTACAATCATTAGTAGTATGAGAAGTAGTGTTATGGTACATGCAGAACTTCTTATTCTTCAACTGATCAGGAGGTAATATAACATGATTGGCAGGCAATTTAATTTGTCCCTTCTCAAGCAATAAATTAAAAAGTTTGTCTGCTTTTGTAACATCAAAATCATAACTTTCTTCAACATCTTTTCCCCAAGGATTTGGAACCATTACTATCTTTTTACCCCAATTCCATTTAGCTATGGCAATTTCCTCTTCTTCTTCTTCATCATCGACTAAATATGGATTATAAGCTTCAGCGATTGCAGCATTCTTCTAGAATCAGGTATCTCTGCGCATATTCTGGAATTAGCTATTAAGTGCTACTACCTATTGAGACAATTGACCTAAATTGTCAAATTCTTGCCCATGTAGCTTTTCTCTCTATGTTGGCAACATTCCTTGAACGGCCAATGCAGCTAGCTTATAATCAGTCAAATTCAATGAAAAGCATAAGTTTTTTGTTTCTCAAAACCTTTGAAGGAACTCAGCACCCGATTCATTAGCTCTTTGCTTTATAGTTGTCAAATCTATGATCTTTCTTTTCTCTATCCCCGTGTAGAAATATGTATGAAATTTCTTTTCTAGATCACTCCAATTGGTTATAGAATTAACCACTAGTGATGAAAACCAAGTGAATGCTGGTCCTAACAGGGACAAAGAGAAGAAACGAACTCGATGCTCTTCTTCAACAGAGGCTTCACCCAACTAAGTAAGAAATCGACTGACATGTTCTATTGTACTTGGGCTATCTTGACCCATGAACTTAGCAAATTCTAGAAGCATGTAGTTCGTAGGAAGGGCCACCAAATCATACCACTCTGGATATGGATGTTTGTACGAAAAGGTCTACCCTTTTGGTTTTAAACCAAACTGAATTTTCATCATTTCGGTTGCTCTGAGCAACAATTCATCAGCATTTGAGTTTGGATTTCTTGGCAATTGCTGACCCATCTGCAGATTGAAATTCTAAGTGCCTTGATATCCTAGATTCAGAATCATAGTTGAGGGTATTATAATCTAAACCATAATGATATCCTTGTGGAATATCTATCTATCAGGCCCCTTGCTGATTTACTATTTGAAATCTCTAATTGAAAACATTAGGATATGTATCTCTCTAAATCCTTTGAACCGATGGTGCTATTTTTTGAGCCAACGGTGGTATTTGGCCTGATGTACTAAAATTAACCATCTGATTCTAAACTTGTCCTGTCAGCTATTGCACATGCTGCACTGATGATCTAGGATTATATTGTATTTGATTAGTAGTAGCACCCTGAATTTGCTTAGATGAATTCTGAATTGCCTAGGCATCATCACTCTTAGCTAGTGCTGCTTCTTGATGGCCAGTACCGGCTTGATTAGTCCCCTGAGTCGATGGATGTGGAATATTGTAATAAGCTGGTCCAACCTGATCAAGTGGAAATCCATGAAACACCTCCTTCATGGTATTGTGCAATGTATTCAAGAAAGTTGTATTATGATTCAACATTGCATCATGAACAAATTTGTTGACAGCTTCAATGACATCTTTATCCTCATCAGGTAAGTCTTCATAAGGTACCATAAGAATGTCCTTGTTGTTGTGAACCGCCATGATGATTATGGTCCCACTAGGCGTGCCAAAAAGTGTATTGACACAAAAATGTGGCGATATGATCAACACACAGCAAGCCAGAGGATCTGAGTGGAACAAGACTAGGGATCTGCTTCGCTTCAACACAGAACCAATCGATTCTAAAAACCCAATGATGTGCCAGTCAATTTGACCTGCAATTGACAAGGAGAGAAAATATTATTAGTAACTTAAGGTAGAACATGTCGGTGTTGCACCAGACCATTCCAAATGTACGCCTAGATAGCCGATTCAATGAGGCTATCAACTAAATAGTCGATATCCGACGTATCCATGAAATGAAGATCTTTAAATCAAGGATTATGGGCTAATATTAAGTGATAATGATATGAATCAAAATAACTGATGCTCATGGATCATAGCAGATTTATGATGATCGATTAATCTAGACAGAAACAAGTACAATACACCTAAATACAAAATCAGAAGATCTTTCCTTAAAATTCCAATATATATGACCAAATGGTCGATTGATGTCATCGATCGATTAGAGAATTGATAATTAGCAAAGAAGCGATATAAGAAAACATCATCGGCCAAATAGAACATGGTTAGTACAAAACATTGAGCCGATAAGTTTGATGAAAAGAGTATAACACGTGAACAATCGACTGTTTACCATAAATGAATCTATAAACAACCTGAATCTAATATATTATCATCAACAGTGAGGTTTGACCGGATCAATGCAGCTATGATAATGATAACAAACTAAAGCCAAAGAATCTATAAAACCATCTATATGTCAACAGGTTCATGAAAACATGCTATATGTGTGAGAGCATAGGCAATTGGCTAAACTAGCTGATGTAGGCATAGAAAATAAACAAAGTATATATCTCAATCATGAATAAGACCACTAATCGATAATTTCTAATCCAAAGTCTTACTAGTGAGGTTCGACCGGATCGATGCAGCTATGGTAGTGTCATTAGATTAGATCTCATTAACTAGTGAGTTTATTCAAGATTAAAACGTGTCTTTGGATGCATACTATGTTTGATTGGAATAGAGATAAAATAGCCAATCTAGCGGAATTAAGCCATCAATTATAAGATTTAAAGCATGACCAAATCAGAGGACGACCAATTAAGATGATATGATGTCGATCTATCTCTATCTCAATCAGGTGATTTGTTATAATTAATAAAACATTAATTATAACAAGATTGATAACTATTGAGTCAACCAAAAACAGCAAGGAAAATCTTACTAATCTTAGTAGATTCGATAAGTGGTGATATTGTATTAAACAACAAGTCATTTAACACAAGATCGATAACTTTGATCTATATTATGATTCATAAGAGATCAATCAGCTGATACAGCCTTGCAAACTATGATACAGATCGATAACTAACTTATATTATGGCTCATAAAAGATCAATTAGTTGTTGCAGCTTTACAAGCACAATACAAGTCATGACGGTACTCACAAGAAAGCTAGAGGTCGATCAGTCGATGTAGCCCTATTTGTTGAAGAACTCACCGAGATCTATAGTACTCCTACTCCTAATGCAATGGCAAAAGTTGGAAAGATTGTTTTGATTGAGTGTTCATCCTCTTGTACAATAACCTAGGGTCTCATATTTATACCCAGAACCCAAATATGAATCCTACTCAAATACAACTCATTAGAATTCTTGGAATAAAAGAAAACTTCCTAACTTAATAATAACTTGGACCCTAATTTTCCTTATTTGTAGAGTCTGACACAAATTCCTTGTGCCATTCAGGCATGCCCATTAACGCCGTCTGCTGACGTCATCTATAAAATAGCCGATTCTGACATCGCATCTAAATCGACTGATACCGATTCACATCAATCGATTCCTTGATAACACAATCCTAGAAGCTTTGAGTTCTCGTATTCTTCTTCCCAAATTTTGGTGTAAACAGAAACTTCCTTCAACCAAAACTCACACTTGTTTTGCTTGGCATACAACTTGTGTTCCATGAGCTTTTGTAAAACCAACCTTAGATATTCAACATGCTCTTCCTCATTCCTAGAGAAAACCAATATGTCATCGATAGATACCACAATGAACTTGTCAAGATATTCCATGAACACCTTGTTCATCAAATACATGAAGTAGGTAGGTGCATTAGTCAACCCAAAAGACATCACTGTGTACTCATACAACCCATACCTCATAGTAAATGTTGTCTTGTTGGGTATATCAGTAGACCGAATCTTCAGTTAATGATAACCAGAAGCAAAGATCAATCTTAGAGAACACACAAGCACTGTCTCAACTGATCAAATAAAGCATCAATCTTAGGCAATGGGTACATGTTCTTGATGGTAACCTCATTAAGTGATTGATACTCAATAGACATCCTCTAAGTACCATCCTTCTTGTCAATAAAAATATCAGGTGCCCCCCAAGGTGAAGAACTAGGGCGAATGAAACCCTTCTCCTACAACTCCTTTAATTGTTTCTTAAGTTCTTCTAATTCATTTACCCCCATTCTATATGGTCGCTTAGCTATAGGTGCAGTTCTAGGTAAAAGCTTAGTAATGAATTCAATGTCATGATCGGGTGGCATACATGGCAAGTCATTGGGGAACACATCTGGGAAATCATCCACTACTTGATCTTCTTTCCTAGCACCACCACCCAGCTGATTCACTATAGCTGTCTGCTGCTCTTGCACTACAACTTCAACATTAATTCTATCTCCCTTTGGTGTAGTTAGAGCTACTACTTTATGTTTGCACTGAACAACTGCTTGATGTCGCATCATTCAGTCCATACCCAAGATAAGATCAATCCCAGCTATTCTCAACACAATGGGATTTACCTTGAATTCTACCCCCTTAAAGAAAGATGAACTATAGGGCAAAAGTAAGAAGCTTGCATTCCTCCCCTAGTTGAGTTGACTAAGATAGGATTCTTGAGAGCACAGAGGGGTATACTATGTTGCCTAATGAACATTTGTGAAATGAAAAAATGTGAAGCACTAGAATCAAACAAAATTGTTATAGGTGTGGAGTTGATGGTAAATGTACCAAGCATAACCTCTAGCACCTCTCGTGCGATCTCTGCAGACACATGATTCACTCTTCTAGTGTTAGGAGGTGGCTATGGAAATTTCCCCTTGTGGTTGTTGTTCTGATTCTGAGGAGCCTATTGATTATGCTTCCTGGGACAATGATTTGCATAATGTCCAACCTCACCACATAGATATCACACATTGGGGTTATTGGGCTGCACTATTCTTCATGGGAGCATTGTTGGCATTCCCCTGACGTGATGCCTAATTGCCCATCTGCTGCTGGGGGCAGCTGGTTGCCATTATGCTGCTGGTACTAAGGATGTTGCTGGTTGGGGTTGTGGTTCCACTGATTGGACTGTCCCTGGTACCTCTGCTACTAGCCTTGTTGTGGATTGGTGTGTTGACTAGTGCCACTTCTAGAGGCCTATCCCTAAAGCATCCTCTTCTTGGCTTCCATCTATTTGCACTTGTTATCAATCACAATAGCACGATTCACTAGAGCTTAGAAATTGGCATAGGTGTTGGACATAAGCTACAATTGAAGACCATCATATAGACCCTTGAGAAAAAAGTGTTTCTTATTATCATCGTCTGCCACCTCATTAGGAGTGTAACGCGACAACTAAGCAAACTTGTCACGATACTCATTCACAGACATTGACCCTTGCTTCAGGGCCCTTAACACCTCCTGCTTGAGCTCTATCAATCCTTCAGGAAGGTGATATGATCTGAAATCGTTTGTGAATTCCTTCTAGGTGACAGCAGGAGCATTGCTGGGATGCCCATACTAGTATGACTCCCACCAGTCTTGGGCTGCCCCCTGTAGCTGTCCCGGCGCATATAGCACCTTCTCCATGTCATTGCACTTGCACTATATTCAGCTGCTTCTCCACTGCCCTTTGCCAGTCATCCGCCTCCAACGGATTAGTGGCATGAGTGAACACTAGAGGATGGCCTTTCATAAACTCACCACGCTTGTCCCTAACTTGTACAGGCAGGGGGGGGTCTTCCGGCGGGCTGATTCTGGATGTGTTGCATCATTAGTTTGCATTAGGTGTGCTTGCATTGCCATAAGCGGTTCCATGGTCATTGGTGGCGGCGGCGGTGGTGGATTCATAGGAGCACCTCTGCCATGGCCCCTGCCTCTGCCCCTAGCGGCCATCTGGTTTCCAAAACAATGTTCAAGATTTTAGAGATATCCAAGTTAAAGATCACTTATATAGGATATAGAGTGAAGCTGAAAGTTCTCTAGGTGGGTTCCGACAACAGCAGTGCAAAGAAACAGCCATATCTCTAGATCCAGGTATCAAAAAGAGACGTTCTTTATATGTGTGGAAAGCTTATGAAATTAGCTACAACTTTCTTATAAATGACTTTGTGAGATTCTGTCGTTAAATTAAAGTTAAACAGCAAAACTTAAATTCTGTTCAGAGAATCTATCAGCTAAAAACTTCAACTTGCAACAGCTATATTTCACAAACTAGAACAGGTATGAGGGTGATTCCAGCGGCATGTGAAAGGTTAAGAAGTCTAATTTCATCCCTAAAATTTTTAGAACCTTTGCACATCCAGATTTGGAGATATATCAGGATCAACATGAACTGCTCAGAAAAACAGCACACCGCTAAGATGAGAAAAAACACCCCAACTATCTATTCATTATTCCTTATGCCTTAACAGTATATCTAAATGAAATTGTAGGAATAATCTATAAAATCATTGAAATCATTCAAAGATCCAAATCAAGCAAGATCATAATGACAATACAACAAGGCATTAAAGGTGCACAATTCAACCATTGACTCAACTTGCGATACTACCTTCTCTTAATATTAAGGGTAAAGATCCTAAAGGTTCTCTCCTAAAGACGCAAGAAGGTGGTAAGAGAAGATTATAGAAGCATATCAAGGCAAGGAGTGAAGGTGAGAATAAGGCTTAAAACAAGAAACAAGGTGGAGACAAATAGCAGGGGTAAGGATATGGTATAGAAGAAAATATCAAGGTTTATAGAACAAGGATTTGTGTGGCAACTTCTAAATCTTAAAACTGACCAGTTTCTACTAGGCTTGCGTCCTGCAATCAACCTAGCTCCGATACCAATTTGTCACACCCGATTTTAAGGACAAAATTGAATGTAGAATCCTATGTGTGTCCAGGAATCAGTCACGCACATAATATGACAAATTAATTGTATCAAGCTCAGAGTTTATTACATATCAAATAATAATCCATACAAAGGAACAAACATTATCAAAGTAGCAGAAATGAAAATTCTAAACTTCAGGTGAAGCCTCCAAACTCCACAGGGATGGTTGAGTGGTGAACCACAAGTCTAGTAATCCTCAGAAAGGTATCATAACCGTCGTAATCTATTACCCATCCGGGGGTTTTGTCCAAATAATGAAAATAAACAAGCATATGTACATCTTGTACTTAACAAATATAACATGGGGTTCATGAAGCTAAAAAAGGGCTGAGACACAGGTTTACAGCAGTTAAGCATTTGAATGAGTCAAATTTTAGCATTAGTAGCAACAAGTTTAGCAATGCCCCAATTAATCACATGAAACTGATAAAATGAATAATGAGACAGCATTGAAAAACATTGATGAGCATTTGTCATTATTCCATAAGGAGTCTAGGCCGCTCGTGTCCATGAGCACTGCTGATATACCAGTTTTACACTCTGCAGATGTTGTACACTTTCACCATGAGCCGTGATTTACCCTTACGCCCGAGGTAGCTAGTCTCTTAACCCACTTCTAAGGAAGGTCAGCAGGGTTCACTATGAAGTCTTTCAAAGGTTCATATAACAATTTAGGGCCCCTAGGTTTCCAAAAGGCAAGTAAATATAGAGCCCCCCTTTAGAAAGGCACACTCACATAGAAGTACTCTTAGGAACAGAGGCCGCACTATACCCATCGTGGCAAGCCCCTTTTGCGCCCTTTCAGGTAACCACTAATAAGGTAGAAAAGGTCCTCATACTTGACTAAAGCTAGAGCCATATATCACTCATGATTGTACTAGTAAGTCCTAGGGTGATCACATAAAGATAAGTCCTTAGGGAGGACAAGAGCATCTTGTATAAAGCCAAATTTAAATGCTCTCACCCTTTAATTCTCGTTGCTAAAAACATCTTTTATTTTTCGTTGCATATTCCATTAATCAAGTTATAGTTCATGATCATAATTAATTGAGCACTAGCATAAGCTACCCATATGCAAAATTTCCCAAGGTGTCAAGGAATCAGGATATCAAAATAACTAGGATAAATTTCTATGGGTATCAAGCTAGACACATGCATATGATTAAATGTTATTAAGATGAATAGGACAACAAGGATGATCCCATGCTATACTTGCCTTGCTCAAAGTTTTCCTACTAGTCCTGGTCATAAAAGTATTGCTCTTGATCTTTGAAGTTCTGCTCACCGTCTATACTCGATTGATACATTAACATACAAGCACCATAGGCAATCATGCAAGAAGCAAGCAAAAACTACAATTAGAACTGTACACCAATAGTGGAAAAGCAAGTAGAAAAGCATGTAAAACTATTCTACACATCGCTACGAACACATAGACTCAAGAATCACTAAAATCAGATTTAAAATGGAGAAGATATGATGATTTAGAGCTCTTGATGGCATAACCGTAAATACTACTGAACTAATTTTGAATTAAAATAATTAAAAACATATTTTATAACTGAGACAGGGAAGACAGGTGGGATTAGGAGGAAAGATAGGGGGTCTTTAGCAAAATGACCATAGTGAACCGATAAGAAGCAATATGGGCCGCTAGATCTATGATAGATGGACCGAGATTAGAAAGGGAGGGAAAGAGAGAGAGGGTGACCAGGCCGGTATAGTAGACCGATGTGGTTCCATGGCCTAGGAATGGTGGAGCATCACCAGCATGAGCTCGGACTCGAGCTATAGGGCATGGCAGATGGCGAGAAGGGGCGAAAATGATGGAGGTGCTCACCACATATCCAAAAGCGGTGTTCTCGTTGTCGATTTCAGCACGGATAGGGGAGATTGGGCGGCAGGAGGCAAGTAGCTAGGCTTGGAGGTCCAGTGAGGTTAGTGGATGGTGGAGGAGCCACCAAATCAGTGAGAGAAGAAGCATGGTGGATGTGGCTTGTCCTTGTGAATCCAACTCGGGTTGATTTGAGGACAGAGACGGGCTGCACTAGAAGATTGATGGTGGTGACCGTGAGCTTGGTAATGGCGAGTGGTGGCGATAAGTGGCACTGTGGTGTGGGAGACTAGGCAAGGAGTAGCTAGGTAGTGGATCCATGCTCATGTAGGATCTAGCGCCCTTTTTGTGTGTGAGGGAAGAGAGGGATGAGCGGTGGGGAAGCCTTGGCTACTCCATCAATGGCGGCCGGCTCGATCTTGTGCATGCACATGAGAGTGGGTCGCAACATGCTATGGCATGGTGAGGATGATGCAGTGCTGACAGGAGAGGTGGTATGTCCGCGTAGGGTGCGAAGGACGCGGGAAGGCTCAGACAG
Organism: Miscanthus floridulus; assembly: GCF_019320115.1. NCBI lineage: Eukaryota > Viridiplantae > Streptophyta > Magnoliopsida > Poales > Poaceae > Miscanthus > Miscanthus floridulus. Next base: position 44,734,699 of record NC_089594.1, on the reverse strand, counting down.
GGCTCAGGTCATAGCTAGCGGTGGCGTTTGGGTCAGGCGAACGGAGGTAGGGGATGAAGTCCTGTGTAGCTGACATGTGTGGGCCACTTGCTAGCGGCTAAGAGAGAGAAGGATAGACAGAATCCGCCTAGAAGTGAGGGAGAGGAGAGAGCGCCCACATGGGCTGGCTAGGCCTGGTGGCCTACGCGGGTGAAGGGCGGGAGCAGGCCGGGTTGGGTAGAGAAAAGGCCAGCAGGCCCAAATGAAGAGGGAAGGGGGAGAGAGTAAAAGAAATTCCCTTTTCTTTTTCTTGAACTATTTTTAAAGGCATTTTCAAATAGAATTTTGAATCCTTTGAGTTTTGATAAAAAAACACATAGGACAAAAACTCCAATGCACCAGCATGTATGCAACAACATTTATCTAGCCTTATAGTTGATTTTAATATAATAAAAATTGTTATATCCCTAGGTTTAAATGTGCACCAAAAATACATACCTAAAATCAATTTAATTATATTTCAAAAGAGTGAAATTTTATGGTGTTACAAACCTACCCCCTTAAGATGAATCTCGTCCTCGAGATTTGGATGATGAGGTCTCAAAGAGTTGTGGATATTCTGACTTCAAATCCTCCTCTCCTTCCAATGTGGCCTCATCCTATGAATATCGGTTCCACTGTACTTTGCACATTTTGATGACTGGACTTCAAGTTACCTTTTTGGCTGTCTCTAATATCCTAATCGGATACTCCTGATAGGTAAGGTTCTCTTTCACACTAAGTTCTTCTAAAGGTATTTGTGCATGGCAATAGATTGGTGCAGACGTGGGGTGAGGTCATGGAATGATCTTGATAACTACTACACCCTTCTTACTAGCCTCACCCAACTCGGCAACCCAGAGGCTTGCTTTCTCACTAGGATACCAACGGCATTCATGGATAACCACAACCGCCGGCCATGCCTCAACGATCTCTCCCGTGCTGCTGATGGCGGGCACAATGTGGTGGCCTATCTGGTCACCATATTGCTCTATAGGTGCAATGGCGATGCTAGTGACGATGACACTATGTGGCGGTACATAAGTGTAGCACCCTAAAATTTGCTCCTTTTGAAATAGATGTAAATTGAGTTATTTTTGAAATATTTGTGCTCATGAAACATAGGAAAATAATATTTTTCTTTAAACTAAAATTTATCATAAGGTGTAGAAACATGTCTGAGCATTCATGCTGTTGCATTTGCTTTATCAACATGAGTGGTTTTGACCAAAATTCAAAATGAATTCAAATGTTTTTTATATGAGTTTGAAAAGTGCTTTGAAATAAAAGAAAAGAAAATAAAAAGAATAAAACCCTCCCTCCACCCCTTCTGGCCTGATGGCCCAGCTGACCCAGTCCTTACTCCTTTCCTCTCTCCCATTCCACAGGCCTAGCACACCCTCATCTCGTGCGGCCCTAAGCAACAGGCTGTCCCAATCAGTCTGAAACCCAAGCGGGCGCTCCCTCTCCCTTATCTATTTCACTGACATCCTGCCCCCACACCTTGAGCTACTCATGCCTAGGACCCTTAGGTCAGGGTCATCCCGTACCCTGAGCCGTGCCTGCACTGGACTCCACCGGGAAGGAAATACCACACCGCCACCAAATCCTCCGTGATTTTGATGTGCACTCCATGCTACGCCCTAAGTCGAGGCCCCCATAAATAGCAGCCCCTACTCTTGCTGCTTTCCCTAAACCCTAGTGCAAGCTCTACCCTTGCCTCGAGCCATAGCACCGCCGCAACCCTAATCTGCCACCGCCGAGCTCGCCTCGTTGCTCTGCTGCTTCGTCATCATATGGAGCACCCTGTCGAGCTTCTTCATGAGGTAAGGATGTTGTGAGTACTACCTCTGCCCTCTTCTTCTCTCTCTATCGCCGGCGCGAGCTCACCAGAGCATCACCAAGCACCTCAACCCGCTCATTTGAGCCCTGCGCCAACGCTGCTCGCCCGCTGCTGCACCCAAACCCTAAATCGAGTCCGTCGTCGTCTGCTCCTTCTTTTTGTGCCAATCCCGAGCTGAACCGAGGTCTCTAAGGCCATTTTCATGTGCGCCAATGAGCTTCTTCACCGCCGGTCATGGCCGACCGCCGTGCCAGTCACTGTTCTGACCGGTAGCTTCCCCCTCCTCTCTCCCCGATCTAATCTAGATCGTCCAGTCTCAATTCGACGGCCTAGATTCACCCATGCCCCTTCGTTAGGCACTTTTGCTAAAGAGTACCTCCATTTTCCAGTAATTTTGCCTGTTGTCCTCTGTTTTGATTTAATTCCAAATTTATTTATTTTAATTAAAAAAATAGGTCGATTTATTTACAAATTTGCCACTGATTTTGTTTTGCTTATAAAAACTTTGTTTTAACTCCATTTTGATCCGTTCAAGTTGTGTTAGATTCATAACGAAGTAATCTACATGTTAGTAATGATATTTACCATGTAAATTGATCTATAATTTCATATTTTAAATCCTAACCTAGATAATGATTATGCAACCAGATTTATAAGTAGAATATGATTAATTTTACTTTGGTTTTCTAGTTCAGATATAAATTGGCTTAATACAACCTAGATATTTCTCTAAAGTATCTTCTACACATTTTATATAATTAAAATAAATGAAGCCAATAGTTTTCTTTTCCTCATATAAAGTAAATCTTTCGGTAGACGTTTCTTGTTCACCGTAACTACGATTAGAGTGCTTTTCGCATCTGTGTGTTCATAGCAATACGTAGATTAGTTTTCAAACTTTTTTATTGCTTGGTGTACTGTTCTAATTTAGTTCTATTGTTTGCTTCATGTATGATTGCTTGGATGCTTGTGTGGTATTCTATGATCATGTCCAGTCGGTGAGCTTTACATGGTGATCAAGGAGTTCCTTTGAAGCTTTGGACTAGGAGAAGGATCAGAGTTTAAGGAAAGTATAGCATGGGATCATCCTTGTTACCTTATTCACCTTTAATCACATAATTCATACTATATATGTCTACCTTGATTACCACTATGGACTTCTTAGCAATTGTACTTATACCTTGTCACCTATGGGTTTATGCATTGGGTAGTATGATGATAGTGCTCAACTAAAGCCATGATCTTGTAACTTGACTAATGGAATACACAATAAACACTAAAATATGACTTTTTAGCAACATTGGATAAAGGGGGCTGGAGTGTTTGGCTATTTTACAGATGCTCTAGATTCCTTTCCCTAAGGACTTATCTGTAAGTGGTCATCAGGACTTACAGTACAACTGTGAGGGCCACATGGCTCTGGCTTTAGTCAATTATGTGGACCTTTTTCTAGCTTGTTAGTGGTTACCTGAAAGGGCACAAAAGGGGCTTGACACAATGGGTATAGAACATCCTCTATTCCTTTGTGTATAGCTGAGAAGGAATTATGCCATTCGAAAGGGGGTTTCAACATCTTCTTGCCAAGAGAATCCTAGTGGCTCTAACTTGTTTGTAACAGAACCGACCAATTTATAAGAGCACAAGTACGAAAGCAATCACCGGAGTGATCAAACTGTCATACTTGAACCCATATAAACCCGGTAGTCAACTGAAACCATGAAGGATTTCAAACCAACTTGCATACAACCAAGATCACAGTAATTCAACATAACAAGCCACATGTTACATCCATTTCACAAGTAGTTCACAAGTACCTCATACATCAGAGTACACATAGTTATTACAAAACAAGTTCACAAATAGCGGAAGCAAAGTAGTTTGAGACCATCACACACACTTAGTTCAATTACAAGCCAGTTCCATAGTCATATCTAGCAAAAGCAGTAAGATAAGATAACATAGATGATCATGCCCATGATCTAGTCTTCATCCCCCATAGGGTGGAGACAATACTTGCAGTAGCCGTTATAGAGCACGTTGTCTGCAACAAGGGAGAAGAAACCCTGAGTACGAGAATGTACTCAGCTAGACTTACCCGTCGTAAACCAGAAATAACTGACACCAAGGAGTATGCAAGGCTTTATCGGTGGATCTTGCTTGACAACCATTTTGCATAAAAGCTTAGTGATATAAGAGCATAATTTAATTATGAGTAAGTAGCAAGTTATCAATATTAACCTGTCAACTAGATTAGCACCTATACTAGAGCAAGCACTGATTAACTCCAAACATTAGTAACCATATCCGGTATAATGTTGTATCATCATCATCATTGATTTAACCATCAAGTTCCATTAAGTGCATCTATGTTGCCGCTGCTTAGTCAAGTTCTCACTATCCGGGAGAGACGGCGATTCAAATCGATTCCTATCCAGCTGGAGGGGTATTCCTAACACAAACCCAGGCATACCACGTAAAGGCATCCTTAGGTCACCTTTAGTACATCTCAGGAATCACGACTCTGAGCAGCGCCGTGCCCTCAGGGAGTCCACTCAGCCAGGTGGTCAATCTCACCTTGGACTTACGCCAATAGCTACTCGCACATCCTTACTACCGCCAGGGTGCGCACTTTCACTTCTTGGTCTTCTGGCCTAAGTTGAGCTACTCGGCTTCGCGGTCGGAACAAGTTATCCGGCCAACTAAGTGATAGGCATGCGTTCAACATGACATGAGGACCTACAATGAATCGGTCCTTAACCAACACAGACGGGGATAGCTCCACACCCAAGACCTCCTTGTCTTGTTGCTTCTCTATCGACATCCCGCCCGGTCACAATTCATTATTAACACATGGTTATTTTCCACGATAGCAAATATAGCCAACCATGACCAGACACTCTCCTAACTTGTAGGTGATAGGAAATCACCTGACTTTTACCAGTCTAAGCAAGACTAAGCTTTGAGTCGCTCCTAGACTTAAATAGGATTCAAGGTACGTTTACTGGACAAGGAATAGATAAATATATGCAACAAGTGTTTGCGTCCAGTTCCTATCACTTAATGCATCACAAATAAAAGATACTCAAAGTAACCATTTTCAAAACATAGGAGACTTAGAATGCTCCGGGGCTTGCCTTTCAGAAAAGATGAAGGTTGGTGATCGGGACACTCAAGAACTTCTTCGTCGGCTCCTTCTTCGGGGGCCTACACCTCCTGCTCCTGAGCTTGCTGCTGCTCCTCCGGAAGTACTTGCTCGAATTCCAAAAGTGTGACTCCCTCTAGAACACCTATTGCATGCATATGCATAGTATAAGAATCATGCATGCACAAGAGATGGAAGATGATGATGAAATGTACAGCCATGTATAGATGGACGCATGAAAGACATGATGATACAAGATTTAACATCTATTTTACTGAGTATGTGCATATCTCTTTTAGAACACAAGAACTACACACTCACCAAGATCTAACAACCTAAGATAAAGTTGTTCATCTTCAGTAAGAGGTATAGCACCTGCAACTAACAAGTTATTTTAGTTAGCCTAGCATCTAACTCATCATACCGACTCATCAAACAAACAAGCTATTCACTAAAATCACAGAGTCAAGGCTGCAAACAGCAGTAACTAGTTTTATCTATAACTAGAGTTGTACTAATCCAAAAGACACGTAACAAGACAATCTGGAAAGCTTATAAAATTGTCTACAATTCATTATTAATCACCTCAGCATGATTCCCAAGTTTAGTAGGTTGAATTTACATAAACACTGAATCAGGTCTAAACAAGACAGAGAGCAGACAAAATTGTGATCCAACTTTGAACGACTGTAACTCCTAAACTACTAGGACAATTGCCACCAAATTTTAACATGAGATAGATACATAAGTTAGCTACAACTTTTGTATTCACCACTTTCCCAGCAACCCAAATTATCATGGTGAACGTTTAAAAGTTCCCAGAACTGTCCAGAAAGACACAATGCAAGAAAATAATTATTAACTCATATTGTAAACATACAAATGACAAAACCAACTTTACTAACTCATCATACATATTGAAAGAACACCAGAAAACATAAAGTCCATTCCTAAATAAATTATTTTCGTGCCTTCAATAATTTATTTAGAGACTTAGGTTAAATAATAAACATATGTACAAAGGGTAAAGAAAATTCCACAAAAATTACAGTAGCTTATACATGTCTCCAATAGGCTACTACATAAATTTCACATCATTTGAATAAGTATCACATCCTACACAAAAAGGACATGGCATAAAGGTTTAAAATGACATAAATAGGAAACCCTAGTGAAAAGTGTCAAGCAACAGATTTTATATTTTTCTTATGTTCATCATGACACCATAACACTGTACAAAAAGTTTCATGCTCACTAGATACATATTTTTACCATGAAAAATAGCACAAGAATCTCCTAATTATGAAAGGGAAATTAATAACTCAAAAACTATCCATGCAATGACTCTCAAATTTTTACCAGAGCTTATACTCATCAAGAATAGCTCACCATACAAATTTCATAATTTTTGGAGCACTGCAACTCTAGATATGAGTTAACCAAGTTTGCATTCATTTAAAAAAATATTTTAAGTTCTAATTTAATTCTCCTAGAAACTTCACTACAAGTGCTCATGTTATATTTTTCCTAAATACTACACTTAACCAAGATCCTAACAAAATTTGAACCACCCAATTTGGATCTACCAAACTAGAGATATAATTTTTATAAAACAACATCAAAATCAGAAATATTGAACTAGCTTTCTGGATCTGGGCCACTGACATTCGGGACCCATGAAACAGAAGGACCCACACGTCAGCGATCGAAAAACAGGGCAAGGCAGGAATCGGCGTGGGATCAACGCCATCTCGTCGGCGATGACTTCTCCAGCGGACCCGAGGGCACCGACGTGTTCCACGTGATGAGCCGTACCTATCTATGCCCTTCCCGCAACCACTACCAAGCTCTAGCTACGACGGCGTCGACAATGGTGGACTATGGCGAGGTTTTGATGGTGCTCCGGTGAAGTCCGGCTATGTAGGCGTGGCTAAGCTCGGTACGAGCTTCTAGGGCTCATGGGGAAGCTAATGGAAGGAACAACGGTAAGCGAGAGGGCTCCGGTGATAGACGTCCACGATGAGCTTCAACACCGGCGAACCTCGGCCATGGCGGCGGTGGAAATGGCCAATTGGCCCTCACCTAGGCTTGCTTGACGTTGCGAATGGGTGGATACGGTGGCATGCAGCAACACAGAGCTCTGACTAGCTGAAGGCGGCAAAGACATAGTGGCGAGGGAGATAGGCGACGACGACTCACTCGGCGGCAATGGTGGAGGCGCGACGCTCGGCTCTGAGTGAACTAGCGAGGCGAGGAGGCGTGGGCAAAGCAAATAAGTGAGCCGTCGGGCGCATGGCATCGTCGTGGCAGCAACAGCCTGACCAGCGAGGGCAGCGCCGGTGTACGGCCACCACTTGGCCATCACAGCCTGATGGTGTCGGCCAGCTGGCCCGCCTGAACCTGTCCATTAGAGAACGCCGAGACCGACTGACGGCGAGTTTTCCAAGCTTCCAAATTCAAAAACGGTGGTGAGTTAGCAGAACTTCCTTGAATAAAAGTTGTAGAGCTACGATAGGGCTACAACATTGATTTAGAAATGATCAGCTAATTCGCAAAGGATCATGAGTTAAATCACTCCAAAGTCAGCCATTGCAAACTGGAAACGCAGTAAACACTTAGAAAATTTCCTAAGTGTAGAATCAGCCCCCAAATCTGACTTGTGGGCCATGTTTGGGACTATTCCACACATTTTCATGACTTGACCTCTAAACAAAATTTGTTCCATATAAAATTTGCTACAACTTTGCTTTAGGTTGCTCAGACATGCAAACATTCTAAGGCACTATTCTAGTTTAGTCAAACACAAGCATTCAAGAGGAGCATCTAGTCAAATTAAACCCTAAAAGCATAATTAGGCAAAGTCATTAACATGAACAATGTTCCTAATGACATTCTAAGTGTAGCTAAGGTATTTTAGTTACCCACATTCATCACTTGCACTCAATCACACATGATCATAAAGCATACATACAATGAAACTTAAAAGACAATAGCATGTTTCACATGTTTCATAGCAATGTTTCATATAGAAATGCTTATGCTATGTAATGGAAGTGCAATTATGTGAGCCTAACACCTAGGGTGTTACACTGTTAGACGAACCTTTGAAAGGCTTCATAGTGTACCCTGCCTACTCACCTTGGAAGTGTTATGGGATTCATGACCCTAGGCAAATGGAAATCATGACTCACAGTGAAAGTGTACAACCTTTGCAAAGTGTAAAACTGGTATATCAGCCAGTGCTCATGGACACGAGCAGCCTTGGAACTCTTATGGAATATATGATCATTAATGGTGAATTTTTTATGCTATTCATTATTCATGTTTACCTAATCATGTGTTTACATGGGCTTGTGATAAACTTGTTGCTACTCAAATGCTAAAATTGTGACAACTAAAAGGTAATCGTAGTTAAACCAGTGTCAACATTTTGAGCCTCATGAACCCCATGTTATATTTGTTGAGTATGACATGTAGTTACGCTTACTTTTACATTTTACTTGGATAAAATCCCGGATGGGTACCAGATTGCTAGATTCTAGAGTAGTTAGGTTTGTAATCAACCAGTTAGTTGTCCCTGTGGAGTGTAGTCTTCACCTAAAGATTGGAGAGTCTTTCCACTGCTTTATGTTTAAGGTTATATTCTCTGTTCTAATATGTTATATTTTATAAGTGATTGTCTTTTGATATTACCCCATTTGTAGCTATATGTTAGATTTGAATTCTTGGGCTCACATATGGTGTGCACCTAGTTTTGTTCTTAAAGCTGGGTGTTACAAAGTGGTATCAGAGCAATGCTGACTCTAGGATGTAGACTTAGATAGAACTAGCCATATTAGTATGCTTACATCATTGTTCCCTTCTTGCTTTCTCTCTAACCTTGTTATTTCCCAAAAGTTAAGGTCACATTAGTCTCTATTTTATTATATTTTTTTGTCTCAAATCTAAACTTTTTCTCAATAGATGGTTTGTAATGAGAAGAACACCCGCATTAGCTATAGAGGACCATGCTTTACTAGAGGAAATCATCCCCTAGGTGTGGGGTGGACCAAGTAATTCTATTTCAAGCGTGGGGATGACACGGCCTACTTCCACTCCCTACTCATGACGGTGCTTGTATGCTACTACTCCGACTTGTATCCCATTGTGCAATATCATTGCACAGAGCACCGACACCCCCATGAAGCTACATACTAGAAAACAGACTTGTTTATCACTACTTAGGATGAAGCTAGGAAGGCCCATAGGGTGGAAACCAGATACTAGGACTGCTGAAAAATCAAACTAAGTTTGTATGGTCAACAGAATGTGAGAAAGCCTTTCAGACATTGAAGAAATTGCTGACAACTGCACCAGTATTAGCACAACCTGATATCGAGAGGCCATTTGATATCTATTGTGATGCGTCTGGAATTGGTATTGGTTGTGTTCTGATGCAAGAAGGCAGAGTCATAGCATACGCTTCCAGACAACTCAAGAAGCATGAAGAACATTATCCCACCCATGATCTTGAATTAGGTGCTGTTGTCCATTCACTCAAGATTTGGTGGCATTATTTATTGGGCAATATATGTCATATCTATACAGATCACAAAAGTTTGAAATACATCTTCACTCAGTCAGAGTTGAATATGAGGCAAAGAAGATGGTTGAAACTTATTAAAGTTAATGATTTAGAAGTGCACTATCATCTGGGCAAGGCTAATGTGGTTGCCGATGCCCTGAGTCGCAAGGGTCATTATCATTGCCTAATTGTAGAACCTATGCAGCGAACATTGTGTCAAGAGATGGAGCATCTGGATTTACAAATCATAGAACAAGGTTCTCTGTCCAATATTGTAGTTGAGTCCACTATCAAAGATCAGATCATTGCTGCTCAACAGAAAAGTAAGGGCATAGCCCATATTAAGGATAAAGTTAGATCTGGGAGACCAACATGTTTCAAGATCGATGAATCAGATGTCGTATGGTTCAAGGATAGATTGGTAGTACCCAAGAATCCAGAGCTGCAAAAGTAGATTCTAGATGAAGCTCATTCTACAAGATACTCCATTCATCCGGGTAGCAACAAAATGTATCATGATCTGAGAAAGAGATATTGGTGGACCAAAATGAAAATAGAAATAGCTCAATATGTAGCCAAGTGTGATATTTGTCAGAAAGTCAAAGCTGGTTCATATGAAGACTGCAGGTCCATTACATTCGTTGCTAGTTCCATCTTGGAAGTGGGAAGATATCTGTATGGACTTCATCGTAGGATTGCCCAGGACATCTGCAGGCTACAATTCAATATGGGTTATTGTTGATCGTCTAACCAAGATAGCTCATTTCTTACCAGTTAGAGATAAATATCGAGCAGAGCAGTATGCAAAGCTTTATATTGATAGAATCTTTAGTCTGCATGGGGCACCCAAGACCATTATCTCTGATAGAGGGTCATTGTTCATATCCAAGTTTTGGAAAAGTCTACATGAGTCTTTAGGAACTAAACTTATTCGTAGTTCTGCTTATCATCCGCAAATAGATGGACAGACTGAAAGGGTAAATCAAATTCTTGAAGATATGTTGAGAGCATGTGTCCTTTCCTTTGGTGCTAAATGGGATGAATGCCTTCCCTTAGCTGAATTCTCGTATAACAATAGCCATCAAGAGAGCATTAAAATGGCACCATTCGAAGCACTGTATGGCCGTAGGTGCCAAACACCTTTAAATTGGTCAGAAGCTGGAGAACGTTGGTTCTTTGGACCGGATGTGGTCAAGGAAGCTGAAGAGAAAGTTAAACTCATACAAGCCAATATGAAGGTAGCTCAATCCCGACAGAAAAGCTATGCTGATAAGAGGAGACGACCGCTAGAATTCAAAGTGGGAGATTATGTCTACCTCAAGGTATCACCGATGAAAGGAGTTCATCAGTTTTGGGATTCGGGGAAAGTTGGTGCCCCATTATGTTGGTCCTTTTCAGATCCAACAATGATGTGGACCAGTTGCCCATCGCGTCAAGCTACCAGATCACATGTCAGTGGTGCATGATATCTTTCATGTATCTCAGTTAAAGAAGTGTCTTCAAGTACCTGACCAAGAGATCGACTTTGGTGATGTAGAACTAGAACCTAATTTGACTTATGCCGAGTACCCCATTGGAGTCTTAGATCAGAAAGATCGAGTCACTCGCAGACGTACAATCAAGTTCTACAAAGTACAATGGAATCAACACACTGAAGATGAAGCTACTTGGGAGTCCGAGGATTTCTTAGAAGAGAACTTTCCTGACTTCTTCGCTTCTATCTAGTTGCAATACCTTGTCTATATTGTAACTTGTCTTGTTGTTAACAGAATGGAAAACCCCCTCACTAGCCTTTTGAATAAAGTTATGATGTGTTAGCTTGACACATTTCCTTTTCCATTACTTAGCCTTAAGTTTTAAATCTCGGGACGAGATTTCTTTAAGGGGGAAGGGTTGTAACACCTCTGGTGTTTTGACCTAGCACTAAAATTTGACATGTCATCATATGCATTGCAAAGCATTCATATAGTATAAAGTTTTGAATGCATTCACTAAATAAGGTTTATTTCATAATGTTGTTATTTCATGTGATGTGATTCAAAATCCTAAATAAAGATCATTTCTACAAGGGTCAAAATTCATGTGATCATGTGAGGTCATGTGTCATTTGACTCAAATAACCCTAATGGGCCATGTTACTAGTCAAAAATCAAAATTTAAGTAAAAGGAAGACAAATCAAATTTGAATTCAAATTCAAATTATAAAAGTCCTTTTTGCCCCTTTTGACTAATTCAAAATCCATGTGGAATTTGGGGTTAAGGCAAAAAGCAAAGTTGGAGATTATTTTATGTAGATCAACTTTGGTATTCAAAGTTTTTCAAGTTTACATATAAAATTTGGAGTAATTTTGAAATGATTCAAATGCTCAAATGCACCCCAAATTCAAATTTCAAAATGGAGGCAGAATTTGAAAATATTCCTAGAAGCAAAGTTGTAGGGTTTGAAAATTTAAACAACTTTCATTTTTGGAGATTTTCAACTTCTTTAGAAAATTTGAGAGTAATTTGAAAAATGGACTCTGTGGCAGTTCTGTAAATAGTTCAAAAATCAAAATCCACCTCTTTGCTTGCCGCCGGCGCCACGCGGATGTCGCCGCCGATCAGATTTCGCCGCTTCCTCATGCCTTGACACGCAGCTGGTGCCATGGTGGGTCCATCCGTGCGCTGTCGTCACCGGGCAGTCCCTTCCTGGCTATAAATAGCAACAGTCACCGCCGTCGTCCCCGTTTTTCTCCTCTGCTCTGCTCCGCCGCCACCTAGCTCCGCCGCTCGCCATAGCCATTGTCAAGTAGTCTCCATCGTGCCCAGCTATGCCAACGCGATCGCCTCAGTCTTGCGCTTCTCTATGACTTGCTCACGCTACTTGAGTTGGTCGGAGTCGCCCGGCGCAATAGCTTCTTCCCTGAGCCCGGCCGGAGCTCCGCCACCATCGCCTCGACGTGGCCAGGCCATTCCAGACCGTCTCCGCCTTCACCAAGCCCACCAACATGACCATGGTGAGCTACTAAACGTGATGTTCACTTCACTTTTGACTCTACCGCATTCTTGCCGGGGTTACGCCGTGAGCCGACGTGCTCGAGCCGCCATGGCCGACGTGGAGTCTTCTCCGGTGTACCTTCTGCCATTCCAAGGACGGGGATGGGTTCGTAGGAGTGTAGATCATTTGGGTGAGGTCTGCCTCGCCGGAGCATCACCGTCGGCGCATTTTGGGGCCAGCCAGTGAGGGCAGCACCGCTGTGAGCTGTATGAGTCGCTAACGGGTGGGGTTAGCCGGTCAGTGAGAAGGAAGGAGAAGAATAGTGAAATTTTGTATTTTCTGATTTTGAATAGTGCTAAATCTTTGGAAATTTGTAGAAAAATAATCATAGCTCCAAAAATTCTGAAATTTGTGTGTAGCCTCTGTACATGCTATAGTTTGGTTTAAAAATTTGAAACTTGAAGTTTCAATATATTTTTAATGTTCAAATATTCAGTCCATTAATTAATAAATGCAATTTCCATGATTTTTGTAGGCCACTGAATAATTCCAAAAATTATGAAATTTGTTTTGGTACACTAATTTGTCATGGGGAAGCTTACATAAAATTTTTAGGTCGTTTGGAACAAGTTCATTTTTGGGCTTAATTCCAAATTAATTCAAAAATAAATAAAGACAAACCCTAAGTGTTTGATTAGTGTTGGATCTTGTTTTGGTCATGTTTTGTGACTAGTAGGGTTTCAAGATCCATTTGGTCAAGTCACATGTGTGGTTCTTGATGGTAGGATTGCAAGTTGGTTTTGTTGGCTTGCAACTGTACCATGAAGGAAAATCAGTATTCGGGGTGTTTTTACATTGCATGTACCTATGAAAGCATCATGTTTATATTATCATCATGTTAAAGCATATGTTATCGTTTCGTGTAGAACCCGAGAGTGAAATGATTCTAGTTGAGCAAGTTCTGGAAGAATCCCCGGTTGTCAAGGGATTCGGTAATCGTGATACTGATCCGGAACCTGAGATCGTCAATGAAGGCAAGCCCCAGGTTTATGCATTAAACCCTTACCTTGTTTACTTTGAAAAGTTTATCACCTATGTTACTTATTGCATTAAGTTGATTAATTCAAATGTTACCTACTTGATGCATTGCCTTCCTTGTTAATTGTTTACCATCCTTGAAGATGTTTTCATTTACAAAGGCGTAGAATGCTTAGTATGCTTTATGGTAGGCTTTCAAAGTAAAAGTTTTGATACAATCAAAGATGGCATACTGGCCAAAGAATGAAAGAAGATAGAATGAACTAGAGACTAGTCGGGTGACTTATCTTGAATTTTGGGTAATGTTGCCGACTATGTCGCTTAAAGGCCACTCATTGTGGATCTTTTGAACGAGACACTTTGTAGTACTCGTCACATACTCCGGTAAGCCTACTTCGGCTAATCCGGTACTAAGACGAATGCCCATGCACTAGGAGTGGAGAGATGGCAGGAGTAGTGTGTACCCTCATGGCTAGAATGTGGCCGGATTTGATGTGTGCTGTGCTCTCGGGTGGCGTGGAGATGGCTTAGTATAGGAGGATCCAGTAGCGAGGTTGATATATGCAAGATTAAGTTCTACATATGTCGTGTGATAAGGAATCCCCAGCTAGGACTTGAATCAATTTGAATTGCCGGTGCTCCATGGATATGGAGACTCGATTCATTACAGAAGCAATGCAGGACTGGTGAATTACTAAAATATGAGAAAAGAATGGAATGAGAAGGAATGGAATATGAGAAATGTACATTTAGTTGAAGTAATGAACTAAAAGAGCTTAGGGGTAAAACTTGAAAATAGAATGAAGAATAGTAAGCTTTTGGCAAAGAACTTTTGAATTTTGCTACATCCTTACCTTGTCCCAAACCCTGCATCTCTAAAAATCTTACACCCCTTTACGTTGGGTTAGTCTTGTTGAGTACCTTTGTACTCAGGGTTTGTTAACCCTTGTTGCAGGTGAGTTGGCATGCGCAGGCTTGTTTTGGTCCCTGCTGCATGACTGTGTTTGAAGTCAATGACTGATGAGGAGTGATGAATGGCCTTTGGACAAGGCACTAGTTTGTATGATAAATAATGTTAATGTAATATTATCCCGCTACTATGGTTGTATGACACTTATGGTATTGTAAGTTTGAAAACAACTAGGTTTGTAACTATGTTAACTTAAGACTTCCGCTATCTTTTACTCTGGTATATATATTTGAATAAACTATTGTAATCTGCAATGTCTGTGATTAGGGATCCTATTTGAAAAGAGAATCGTGGATGATTCAGGTCTCCTGAGGACACCCGACAGACCCGTTGAGTTGTTGGGAACTCGTGTACGCTATCCAAGGTCTGTTAAGACAATGATAGGTGCATGTGGGCCCGATTCCTTAGGAGGTTCTGCCACTAGTCAAGTCTTGCTGAGCTCGTTCAGCTATGTGTTCAGTTTCACCCTCTACCCCATAACCATGTGCTCGTGCTTCACCTTTTACATGTGAAGGGGAAGACACATGTTATAGAGAGAAAGAAGGAAAAAAGTAAGGGAGAAGAAGGCCTCTAGGGCAAGTCATCGTCCACTGTCCTCAAATGCCTTCTTCGTGTATCCCTAATACTGATACCCGATAGTAGCCCCCGAGCCTAGTGGAGGAGTAGGATACTCCTTCGTACGCTTTTTTGGATGGAGGGACTTCTAGGGCTTCAATCTTCTGCTTCCTGTAGGATGCCTTGGTGGGTTATGGTTCCCTTCTAGTTGCGATCGGATTCCTTGGGAACATGTAGCTATGGGATTCGAGGGCCAAAAAAGATTTCTCTTGATTTCGATCCCTCCCTTGGATCCTATCAATCCGCCATCATCTTGCAACCACATATTCGGTCTCCTTATGAGTCTAACTTCCCTCGAGCCCCCATGGGTAGTGGGGGTCTAGTCAAGGGGTCAGCTCATCTTGTGATCGTCCTCCCTCAAGCATTTTTTTGATAAAACAGAGGGCTAAGCCGTGCCATGTTTTCCTTGATGGATGAATCATGGTGCTCGGTGAGCTGTTAATGGGCTAGTCCAAGTGGGGCCCTGGCTTCCCATTTGTGGGGGTTTGACATGGGTCAAGTGGTGATCGACTCCAGATTCTTGGTGGATAATCCATATAGTTCTTGGGTCTATTTGACTAGTCCCAAGGGCTCGTTGCCTTTCTTTGAGAAAAACCCATGGACTAGGAACCGACCAAGACTTAAACATGGACTGGGATGCCCGTAGCGCTCGTGCACCTAAGTACTGGCCACTAATGGGCCCATCCCTTTCCACCCCTCACTCTAAAGGCACCCTAGAGCAGTTGTGAACTCATCAATGGGCCAACCTTCAAACTCCTAGGCCTGAATGGGCTGTGGGAGCATTTTTAGCTCCGTATCTCTCCTTACCTGTAGCGGTTCTTAGCCCACCGAATGGAGCAAACCGTCATCTGATGTGTCGTTCAAGGGAGCGGCCAGAGGTGGCATGTGCACATTTCTCGAAGAGGTGATGTGATGTGGCACAGTGAGCGCGTAAATCTAGGTGGATGGTTCACCTCTCGCCTCACCCCGCCTTATAAATAGTAGCCTCCTTCTTCACATTTCGGCACACTAAACCACAACCTTGCCTTTTCCACCTTTCTGCCACCATCGTTTGGATCTGCTACCCATGCTAATCCATCGCAACCGCCCTAGATCCGTACCCTTTCACTTTTCCACCATCACCTTCACCTTCCATGGAGTCATGGTACTGCTTTGATGTCACGCATGCATGCATGGAGGGCCTCATCAAGTGTGGTCTTCTTCATAGGAGGACCGATGCGATGGAGTGGCTGGTTCCTAGCAGCGAGGATGTGCCGATGCCGCCCGATGGTTACATCATCTCCTTTGCGCCCTTCCACGAGCATGGGTTCACAATCCCCCCTCATTCATTCTTCTAGGGGCTACCGCACCACTACTAGATCGAGCTATAGCACCTCAACCCCAATGGGATCTAGCATGTCGTGGCCTTCATCATGATGTGTGAGGGATACCTAGGGATCGAACCCCACTTCAAACTATGGAGCTACTTCTTCTCCGTCTCCCTGCTTAAGAAGAAGGATAGAGGCAATGAGATCCTAGTGCTGATTGGATGCACGGGCATCCACCTCTAGGGGGCAGTGGGCGATTGAGTACATGCCCTGCTAGCTATCTAGATCCAACAAGGGGTGGCACGCATAGTAGTCCAATGCCATGTTCCTAGTCTCAGGACATCCCATGATGCAGCCAAACACGGGCTTCATCAAACTACCGATGGGGTTGGGCTTTCAGGACTCCATCATGTCCTAGCTAGAGTAGGTGGCCGTGAGGGTGGCGAACCATGCCATGGATGAGTAGAGGAAGAAGGATAAGGACAACAAGGAGGTGAGGTGGTGATGTGAACCCGCTAGGGTTTGTTTCCGATCTTTCGATGAGAGGTGTGGGATAACTCGATTGATGGGTGGAGACGATGTTCATGGCCCGACTACAGCCTTCCAAGCTACGCCTTAGCAACCGATACACCACCTCCAATGGCTGCCGTGATCTTGTGGAGCGCGTCACCCGACCACTAGGGCACTAGTCCTTCAAGCAATCGAAGAACTAGCAAGAACAAGTATAGCAAGTACTGAATTACTAGATGTAGATGAAAGTTTCAAACTCAATCTCAATTAAGGTGGGGTTCCGAAGACAAGAAGATGGGCGGCTGATCCAGCACGCGTGCTTACAAGCAAGTAGCGAGAGCTAAACTTGATCTAAACAAAACCCGACTATTCTTGGTAGGCGGCTAAGGAGTATATGAAGGTGGAAGGACGACCAGGGGGCTGTTGGGTCATTCTCCAACCCTAGGACGCGTCCCTAATGGACCCAACTTGATACACGGCCCATTGGACCAAACTAAGGTGACGCAGCACCTTTGGTCAGACAAGCTCTCAGTAGTAATTTAGTCATTGCGGCGGCCTCAAAACAGATATGGACTTGATTCTAGATCCATATGAAAATAGAATTCATAAGGATTCCATGAAGTATTTGAACGCCCCAATCCGAGTCCGTATGCGACCGTGGTGACCATCACAAGTTGGAGCTGTCCTGGAGTCCGAATTCAGCCTCCACGAATCCTTGTTCCTTTCGGTCCTCTCCTTGGTTCCTAACCAAAACAAGAGTGCACACATCTCCATGGTCTAAATATGATGGACAGGAACTCAAGAGTGAACTTACTTGATGATTAATGTGATGAGCACGGGTGCGAATAGTAGGACCAGAAACTGGTACTCATGTCGGCGTGGATGTATCATTGGTGTTGATGTCCTCATCATCCTCCCCTTCTTGCATTTGAGGCGTCCTCGACTCAAACTCGTCTTCTTCTCCCAAATATGGCTTCAAATCTGTAATGTTAAATGTGGGACTAACCCCAAATTCTACAGCCAGATCGAGTTTATATGCATTATCATTAATTTTCTCTGACACTTTAAATGGTCCATCAGCCCTAGGCATCAATTTAGACTTTCTAAAATCAGGAAACCTATCCTTTCTCAAGTGCAACCAAACTAAATCTCCAGGTTCAAATATTAGTTCCTTTCTACCTTTATCACTAGCAATCTTATATTTAGCATTCATATGCTCTATGTTTTCTTTAGTTGTTTCATGCAGTTTTAACATCAATTCAGCACGCTTAGTAGCATCAAAATTTAGTTTTTCAGAAGATGGCAAAGGCATCAAATCAATAGGAGCACGAGGCAAGAAACCATAGACAATCTGAAATGGGCACATCTTTGTAGTAGAATGCAGTGAACGATTATAAGCAAATTCAATATGAGGCAAACAATCTTCCCACATCTTAATGTTCTTCTTTAAAACAGCCCTTAACATAGTAGACAAAGTTCTATTGACAACTTCAGTTTGACCATCGGTTTGGGGATGACATGTAGTAGAAAACAAAAGCTTAGTCCCTAGTTTTCGCCATAAAGTCTTCCAAAAATGACTAAGAAATTTAGCATCATGATCAGAAATAATTGTGTTGGGCACACCATGCAAACGAACAATTTCTCGAAAGAACAAATCAGCAATATGAGTAGCATCATCCATTTTATGACAGGGTATGAAATGTGCCATCTTAGAAAATCTATCAACAACCACAAACATACTATCACGTCCCTTCCTAGTCCTTGGCAAACCCAACACAAAATCCATAGAAATATCTTCCCAAGGGGCACTAGGAACAGGTAGAGGCAAATACAAACCATGTGGATTTAACCATGACTTAGCCTTTTGACATGTCGTGCAACGAGCAACAAACCTCTCCACATCTCTTCTCATCTTTGGCCAAAAGAAATGACCAGCAAGTATGTCCTCCATTTTCTTAGCTCCAAAATGCCCCATCAAGCCACCTCCATGCGCTTCCTACAGCAACAACAAACGAATAGAGCTAGCTGGAATGCATAGCTTGTTAGCTCTAAACACAAACCCATCACTAAAGATGAATTTGTTCCAACCTTTCCCATCTTTACAATGCAGCAACACATCTTTAAAATCAGCATCATTAACGTATTGGCCCTTAATGGTTTCTAATCCAAAGATTTTGTAATCAAGTTGATTCAGCAAGGTATATCTCCTAGACAAAGCATTAGCAATAATATTCTCTTTCCCTTTCTTGTGCTTAATAACATAAGGAAAAGATTCAATAAATTCAACCCACTTAGCATGTCTACGGTTCAATTTCCCTTGACTACAAATATGCTTCAAAGACTCATGATCAGAATGAATAACAAACTCTTTGGGCCACAAGTAATGCTGCCATGTTTCTAATGTGTGAACAAGAGCATACAATTCCTTATCATATGTAGAATAATTTAGAACAGGCCCACTCAATTTTTCACTAAAATACGCAACAGGTTTGCCTTCTTGTAACAAAACACCACCTAGTCCAATTCCGCTAGCATCACATTCAAGCTCAAAAGTCTGATTAAAATCAGGAAGTTGGAGGAGAGGTGCATGTGTCAACTTATCTTTTAACATATTGAAGGAGTTCTCTTGTACTTTGCCCCAACTAAAAGGCACTCCCTTCTTTGTAAGCTCATTCAAAGGTGCAGCAATGGTACTAAAGTTCTTCACAAATCGGTGATAGAAACCAGCAAGTCCTAGGAAACTCCGCACTTGTGTGATAGTCTTTGGTACAAGCCATCCCTGTATAGCTTCTACCTTGGCTTGATCAACCTCAATTCCCTATGGAGTCACAACATAGCCAAGAAAAGACACTCGATCGGTGCAAAAGGTGCACTTCTCAAGGTTACCAAATAAACGTGCATCTCGTAAAGCATTAAAAATAGCATGTAAGTGATCAAGATGTTCATCCATAGATTTGTTGTAAATCAATATATCATCAAAGTAGACTACAACAAATTTTCCAATGAAAGCACTGCAGAACCTCATTCATTAACCTCATGAAGGTACTAGGTGCATTAGTTAACCCAAAAGGCATGACTAACCACTCATATAAACCAAATTTAGTTTTGAAAGCAGTTTTCCATTCATCTCCCAATTTCATACGAATCTGGTGGTACCCACTTCGCAAATCAACTTTGGAAAACACATTAGCACCACTCAGTTCATCAAGCATATCATCTAATCATGGAATAGGGTGTCGATATCGAATGGAGATATTATTAATAGCTCTACAATCAACACACATACGCCATGTTCCATCTTTCTTAGGCACTAAAATGATAGGAACAGCACAAGGACTAAGGGACTCACGCACATAACCTTTGTCGAGTAGTTCTTGCACTTGTCGTTGAATTTCCTTCGTTTCTTCTAGATTAGTCATGTATGGCGCACGGTTTGGCAAAGATGCACTAGGAATAAGATCAATTTGGTGCTCAATCCCTTGTATTGGTGGCAGCCCCGCTAGTATCTCACTTGGAAAAACATCCGAAAACTCCTACAAAATGTTAGCAACAGCAGGGGGCAAAGAATGCTGCATATCGTGAACTAAAATCAAAGCACCCTTGCATACCAAAGCATAGGCAACAGAAGTGGAAGCAACCAATTCATTAATATCAGATTTAGTAGCAAGCAAGCAATGTCCTTTCAATCTTATCTCATCTTTGTTACTACTAACAGATTTGACATTTTTATTGATCTCAGATTTAGTTTTCTTAGCTTTAGCAACATCATCACGCACAATAGCTTCAGGAGACATAGGAAGCAAAACAATTTTCTTATCATGGTGTATGAGATAATACATATTTGATCTACCATGATGCATACAATCTGTATCAAATTGCCATGGTCTACCTAGCAGAATATGACAAGCTTCCATAGGCACAACATCATAGTCAACAACATCATGATATGATCCAATAGCAAAATGAATTTGTACCAATCTTGTTACCTTAACCTTACCACTATTGTTGAGCCATCTAATGTGATATGGATGTGGGTGCGGTTTGGTTGTAAGTGCAAGCTTCTCTACCATATCGCTGCTAGCTAAGTTGTTGCAGCTACCTCCATCAATTATCAAACGGCACGAACGCTCTTTAATGACACACTTTTATTTGGAACAGTGTATGCCGCTGATTTTGCTCTACCTTCTCCATTTGTGCGCTAAGCACATGCTACACAATGAGGCTCTCATAATGATCTGCATCCTCTGCTCCAATCTGCTCTTCTGGTTGTTCCTCACTTCCTACATGGTCAGCAGCAAGCAAAGCAAGTGTATCTTCATCAAAATCACTAGCACAGGAATACTCACCATCATCTTTGATGACCATAACACGCTTGCTTGGATAGTCATGCATCACATGTCCATATCCTTTGCACTGGTGACACTGAACGTCTCTTGTTCTACCTGTAGATGCCATGGATGAAGCACTCGCAGCAGGCTTTTGGGTCGTCTTTGCCACTGAATTTGCGGAAGTAGCACGAGGTTTGTCGCTGGATGTTGGCATAGGAGCACGTGTAGTTGGAGTAGTAGTCGTGCGGGGCTGCCATGAATTAGTTTTCCCTGTAGAAATATTATTCTTGGCACTGGCACGTCGCCCCTGCACTTCCCTTTCAGCTTTACAAGCAAGATGAAACAAACGGGTTACATTAGTGTATTCTTTATAATCAAGGATGTCCCGGATTTCACGATTTAACCCACCCAAAAATCTTGCCATAGCAGGTTCCTCATCCTCATCTAAATTACAACGCAACATACCCATTTGCAATTCTTGATAATATTCTTCTACACTTTTAGCACCCTATCTCAGTTGTTGCAATTTATTTAACAAATCACATGCATAGTAAGAAGGAACAAATCTAGCCCTCATGATTCGTTTCAAAGCATTCCAAGTTTGTGGTATGTTATTAGGATTTTTCTTGCCATATTCTATCCACCAAACAGTAGCAAAATCAGTAAACTCACTAGTAGCGGCCCTAACACGTGTATTCTCAGGAAATTCATGACATGCAAACTTTTGATCAACAGCAATTTCCCAAGTAAGTATGCATCAGGATCATATTTACCATCAAAAGGAGGTATCTTAAATTTTATCTTACTGAAAGCATCATTATTATTGGGTACCTCACGTCGACGGTGACCACCCATACCTCTACGATTGTGGCATAGGCGACAGCCGGTCACAGAGTGTCATGAGCATCATGTTCAGTATCAGTAGTGTAATCATCATCATAATTATCTTCGCGTCGCTCTTCATCCTTGTTGTCTTCATTATGCTGCTCTTTGTCTTTCGTGTGGAAGTCATCAAAACTGCTTCAGAAGAGCAGCAAGGCTTCTGTCCATATGGGTAACAGATGCCTCCAATCCTGTAAGCTTGGTGGTGGAGAAAGTTGGGTGGCCTCCAGTTGCCCGATCTTGTCATTGGTCACCTGTAAATCTTGATCATGTCCTTCTATATGCTGCTGCACTTGCCTTGTAAAATGTTGAATGATGCCCTTGGTGCGAGGAGATTGTGGCCTCTTGTTAACATCCTCTGATCCTGACATGGTTTAAAAGACAAGGGCAACAAGAAAACAGGTGAAGAAATAAAAGCCCTACAGCTATTAGGATGTAGCTACTGCAAGGCGCTCACTCTCAACCTGTTACAAAAGCTCTTACCAATTCTTACCTTGCTCAACAGGAGGGAACAACAACCAACAAGTCTGCAACCGTGGAATGAAGTGTATCGGTGCCGCAACAACAACACCTATCAAGCTGTAGTCGAAATATGTGGAGCTATAGGTGGGCTGAAGCAAGGAAGTACTAGCACCACGTTAGTCACAAAAGCAAGCTGAATAATCGTTCAACGGTGGTACTATGCTGGTCCTAGCCTAGACCGTGCTAGAGACACGAGCCTAGCCACAAATGAGGTCACAACACACCACCGGAAACAATGGAGAAACACAACGAACAACCCCCCTTTTTTTCTTTTTTTTTCCTTTTTTTCTTTTCTTTTTCTTTTCTTTCTTTTCTTTTTTTTTTTCTTTTTTTTCTTTTTTTTTTCTAGGGATCCTCAAAACTGATTATATAAACAAAAAGACTTCATAGGAGTCACACACCTCACAAACTTTTTCCGAAGGATAGGGGTCATGGAGTGTTTGAGTATAAGTAGGACTACTATTGCACAAAGATGTACTCAGATTCGGACTCACAATAGCAGCCAGGTAGCTGTCAATTCAGACTAAAAACCGATTCCAACTCGAACTCAACACCACGTGGGATTCGGTCTCCAACTCAGATTCCTACTCGGTCTTGAACACAAGGATGTATTCGGATTCAGCCAACAGAAGGTTTATATGTTAGCACACGACTGTGACTAGAACGTGACAAGAACTCAAAACTCTAAAGGACAAAAACTAAGACTAGCAACTTGACACAACCGATGTAGCCGATGACTCAACAAGCCCTAACTAAGCAGTGCTAGCAAAGGCTCAAAGGGTTTATAGGATCGCGGTAAAACTAATCTACTATATATTTTTTTTGGCTTTTCTAGACTATAGGAAAAATTAGAACAGCGAAGGATTGGAAGACTCTCACCGATAAACCTTGCTCTGATACCAACTGATGTGAACCCGCTAGGGTTTGTTTCTGATCTTTTGATGAGAGGTGTGGGATAACTCGATTGATGGGTGGAGACGACGTTCACGGCTTGACTACAGCCTTCCAAGCTGCACCTTAGCAACCGATACACCACCTCTAATGGCTGCCATGATCTTGTGGAGCGCGTCACCCGACCACTAGGGCACTCGTCCTACAAGCAATCAAAAAACTAGCAAGAACAAATATAGCAAGTACTGAATTACTAGATGTAGATGAAAGTTTCAAACTCAATCTCAATTAAGGTGGTGTTCCGAAGACAAGAAGACGGGCGGCTGATCCAACACACGTGCTTACAAGCAAGTAGCGAGAGCTAAACTTGATCTAAATAAAACCCGACTATTCTTGGTGGTGGCTAAGGAGTATATGAAGGTGGAAGGACGACTAGGGGGTGTTGGGTCATTCTCCAACCCTAGGACGCATCCCTAATGGACCCAACTTGATACACGGCCCATTGGACCAAACTAAGGTGACGCAGCACCTTTGGACAGACAAGCTCTTAGTAGTAATTCAGTCATTGCAGCCACCTCAAAACAGATATGGACTTGATTCCAGATCCATATGAAAATAGACTTCATAAGGATTCCATGAAGTATTTGAACGCCCCTAATCCGAGTCCGTATGCGACCATGGTGACCATCACAAGTTGGAGCTGTCCTGGAGTCCGAATTCAGCCTCCACGAATCCTTGTTCCTTTCGGTCCTCTCCCTGGTTCCTAACCAAAACAAGAGTGCATGCATCTCCATGGTCTAAATATGATGGACAGGAACTCAAGAGTGAACTTACTTGATGATTAATGTGATGAGCACGAGCGCGAGTAATAGGACCAGAAACTGGTACTCGTGTCGGCGTGGATGTATCGTTGGTGTTGATGTCCTCATCACGTGGTAGGCGAAGCAGCGGGCAAGGCTAAATTGAGGAAAGCAGCAGCAGGGTTCGGAGGAGGAAGAGGAAGAAGAAGAAGAACGTGATGGTTTTGGTTCGCCCGTTCAATGGGACGATGTTGATAGAATATCATCGGTAGTCCTCCAAGGGGTATCCCACGAAGGTAGATTGATCGGCAGAGATGTGTGTAATTGAGAACAAGAAGGCAACAGAGACACAAGAGTTAGATAGGTTTGGGCCATCGACATGACGTAATACCCTACTCCTGTGGTCTATTGGATTGTATTGGCTATCGTATGATATTGCATGCGTTTGGAGGGGGTCCCTACCTGCCTTATATAGTCCGAGGGGTAGGGTTATAAGTCAGTTAGATCTAGGAGATAACCAAAAAGTAATAACAAATTACATGAATCATGGGATCATACATATCCTAACAGATCTCACAGTATCTTTAGGATATCTTCTCGGTGTCTTGTGAGACACGCCGAGCAGCGCCATGCCCCGCAAGGCTTTGTCTTGTCGGCTGGGCCACCCCTGGATGCACAGCCCATGTGGTCTGCCATGGGTGTCTGGGGTCATACCCCCCACAGCTAGTTCCCAAGTGCCTTGTATCCGAGGTCGTACCCCCCACAGCTAGTTCCCAAGCACCTTGTATCCATTGTGCAACGTTGTCTTGAGCTTGTCCGAGGAGGTGCGAACAAAGCTAAGCAGTCAGACTCATGGTCCAACCACCGTGATGAGTTGTCGAGCAGTTGTGAACCATCACCAAACAGTTGTGAACCATTGCCGAGCAGTGTGAACAATCGCCGAGCAGTTGTGAACCATCGCCGAGTAGTGTGAACCATCACCGAGTAGTGTATCCCAAGTAAGGCTTCCCATAAGGATGTAAGGAGCTCAAGTCCAAAATCAAAATTTTCCGCACCAACTTAGAGTTCGACCATGAGAAAGGAAGATAGTCTTCTTCAACTTCAGGAGGCTGGAGTCTTCTAGATTAAAGCAAACACACTCACCGCAAGGTGAAGTGTGCCCACTTAGTCCCTAAACCTGACAGTAGGTGATGTAGTCATGTGGTGCTAGGGTCCAAAGTAGAAGAAAAGCAAAAGACCAGCTGAGCAGGCAGCCAGTCCCTGGGCGTAGCCCCAAGATGAGTAAAGCACATTCACAGCAAGGTGAAGTGTGCCCACTTAGCCCCCGAGCCTAATAGTAGGTGACATTGTGATGTGGTGCCAGGGTCAAAAGCAATAGTCAATAGAAGAAAGTTCCCAGTGTGGTGAGGAACCAAGTCATATTGATGGTGTAGTCCCCAAGCCACAAGTCGAAATCTTAGAGAATACAAATCATGGAGAAAAAAATGGAGTAACGGCTGTACAGTAGGAGTTACTGAGCCTTAATGGATTACGGAGAAGTCAGCGAACATTCGGTGAGCAGTAACCAATTGCGGCAAAAAATGGGCGATACGGGCTGCCGTTGCACAAAAGCCCAGGTAACGGCCCACCACGCCATTTCGAAGAATTTAGAGAGGCGCAAATCGTGGAATGGCTTCCCAAAAACCCTCGAATGTGAAAGGTGGGGGAGTGCTTTATAACTGTGCCGCCGCACTCCGTGCTCCCACCTTTGCCACTTTGCTACTTTGTCTTCCTCCTCGGCCCTCACACTTCTAGATTCATACGCGCTTCTGCCGCCAATCCCAAACTAGATCTAAGCGATGGTGCCGAAGAGGGGAGTTGGAAACCCGAAGAAGGTGGCTACCAAAGCCAGCCATGACAATGAGTGGGTGCCATCACTCATGGGGGAGGCGGAGATCAACAGCATGGTGGAGGCGGCCATTCTTCTAGACGTGTCACTGCTGGATGGTGGCCGGCCAATGGTTAGCCCTACCCAATGCCTCATACCGATGAAGCTGTAGTATTTGAAGATTACTTCTGGCGTGGGTTAGAATTTCCTATTCATCCTTTCTTGAGGGATCTTTTGGAGTTCTAGAGAGTTAGCCTGTGTAATGTCCACCCAAACATCATCTTGCACATCTCTATCTTTATCCATTTTTGTGATGCATACCTCAGAGTTCTTCCCCACTTCAACCTCTTTCGTCACCTGTTCTACCTAAAGAAGAAGGGTGGCGGCGGTTCTAGGGTGGTCGACAGTGTGTATCTATAACTCCACGATGGGATGGCAGGCGAATACATCACTGTACCACTGAACACTTCACTAAAGGGGTGGAATGCTAGGTGGTCCTACATGAAGCAGAGCCATCCTACCATCCGCTACGACATCAACCAAGTCCTAGAAAACCAAAGGAGCTGGTCGGAGAAGCCGAGCAGTGGTGATACAGATTAGGTGAAGGAGATCCTTGGCCTAATAAAGGGTGTGAAGATGAATGGTGGACTAGTGGCGGCGAGGTTCATAGAGCACTGCATCCAGCCCTGTAAGGAGAGGGCCCACGTGCACTTTAATTTCAAGGGGGACACCGACAACACCTAGGAAAAGATGGAGAGGTTGTCGAAGGATGATGTGATAGGCTAGGCAGTTGAACTATTCACTCCCAACGCGCCATTCAGCGTGCAAGGTCAGACGAGAGCCTCCAACTACATAAACCTGCCTCCTTAGGTAAACATCTCAATTGTTTGTTCCTGATCCTTTTTTATCCTATACCATTGTCGAGCAGTGAACTAATTAACTTGTGGAAAGATCCATTCATAGGAATGAGCGGTGTACTTCTCGGGCGTGCCGAGGAGCAATTGGCCGAAAGCAGTGGACGCCCGACCAACACCTGAGCCTAAGGAGGGTGCCGTCAATGCCTCATCGGAGTCTAGAGGCATGGACATTGGTCAGATGGAGAGTCCCCCCCGGTGTCAGAGAAAGTCCAAGTGAAGAGGGCAACAGTAGATGAGCTATCCCAGAAGAAGAGGAAGACGGTAGGTGTAGCTCCCCACAAGCCGAGTGGCATCTCGCTTGGCGGTGACCAGACCACTCGAACGTAGAGTGTGGTGTTGTCTGAGTGGTCGGATGACGATGGGCCCTAGTGGCTCCACCACCGAGCACTAAAGCTTCTCCACACAACACACGCGTGGAGGTGCAATCAAAGGGAGGGGAGGGAGTCACCGAGAAATAGGCGAAGGAAGTCCCCGAGCATTAGGTGGAGAGGCCGACGGCGAGGGCCACGAGACCTCTAGCCTAGAGCATGCGGGTTGATCCTAGAGCCATGCCTAGGGGCTTGGGAAGGCAATGATGTTTCAGAGCGGTGTACTTGGAGTTCGACATGTAAGTTTTTTTCCTTGGATTTAGCTTGATGTCGGTTCCTTATAGTTGCGGCGATTGATGAGCTAATCTAATGCAGAGCGAGGCATATGGGGAACTGAATCCGTGCATCCAAACTAGAGAATAGCCAAGGGCTGGTTGTGGCATGGAGGCAATGCTGGCAGACCCGGTCCTAGATGAGCCAGCGGTGGTGCTTGGTGGTGCTTGACGGCGGCCCATGGAGGAATCAATCGCCACTGCTAATGGACTTGATGGTGGAGAATGGTTAGCGCTGATGGCGGATGAGCCAGCGGTGGTGCTTGGGGCAATGGCGGGAGGCACTGGGTCTTTGGAGGTGGAAGCTAGAGTTGCCAACACCACATCAGAGTTTGGAGCAGAGAAGCTAGTTGTGCCAGAGGAGCAGATGGTGCTCGCTAAGGCATCGGAGGGCATAGTCAGACATGCTGTGTGGCCACCGGGCCTCCTCGTGGTGCCACCAGCTATGGAGGAGGATGAAGTGGAAGAGATTGAGCATGAGGAAGCTCGACCTCAAGCTATCCGGATCCTCCGCAAGTGGGGTGATGAAGTTGTGTTGGTGGAAGAGGAGGACACCACTAGGGAAGTCAGGAGGCTAGAGTCCACCCTTTCCATGGCGATGAAGCAGATCAAGGTTAGTGTTGCATCGGCAATGTCTGTCTATGTCATCGGAGATTGGAGTTCTTCATAATCTTGTTGCATTTGTAGGGCACAACATGAACTACCAAACAACGACGACAGCTAATCAAGAGGATGGAGCCCCTCGCCGAGGAGAATGAAAAACTAAAGGAGGCAGTGAAGCTTATGGAGAGAAACATCTAGAGGGCCCAGCGTGAGCGGGATCTTGCCGAATCTAACGCATGGGACCTAGAATACCAAAAGGGGGCCTTATCCAAGCAGCTAGTGACCATGTTCGAGCAGTTGCATGGTAGCTTCGAGCAGCTAAGAAGCCTCTCCAAGGAGAAAAAAGGTATTGTGAATTGATGAACTTGTTCTATTTTGCCGAACAGCTTTAATGTTGCTGACGATCGTCACTTTTGTAGAGCAAGATGTGGAGATTGGCCAGTTGCATCAGGTCATCAGTCCACTCCAAGAGGAGGAGAAGAATGTGTCTGGGCAAGCTGAGAAACTAGCCGAGGAGCTAAAAGGTGAGTAGTTCATGGTTGGAGTTGTTGCTTAAGTGACTTAATCGCTTGATGGATCTTCTCGGTGCTTGTAGAATATCATTGAAGGACCAAGGCCTAGTTTGACATGCTAGAGTTGGAGGCACAAACCCAAAGGCAAAAGCTCGATGCTGTGGTGGCTAGAGTCAGGCCGGTGCTTGACTGCATCGACATGGAGGTAGCTCCTTAGTCTGATGATAGGCCGCCTCATCCGGACACCATCATCGATAGGTGCAAGGCAGCATGGGAGAACTTCAAAAGCTTCAACCATGATGCCACTATCTCTGCCATGACCCATGCCCTGGCAGTAGTCTGGTCCCATTACCCTACCATCGATCTATGAGCGATAGGGGCCAGATTTGCCAGAGGGACTGGTGCGATGAAGCAGTAGGAGCTTGAAGATGAGGTGGAGGACACAGCAAAGAGGCTGGCCGGAGATGTCAACCTGTTCAGCGAGGTGGATGGGGAGGGCCAAACATAATGACCTGCTCGGAGAGTGATCTGTAATAGCTAGAGAGGATGGTTAAAATGCATGAGGGTGTAGACAATCATTTATGTATGTGTATAAATGTTGTAAAGTGACATGTGCATGTTTATGCAGTTTGCCAATATTTCAGTGAAAATCATTGTAGTGTTAACCCTAATGTGATTATACATAGTATAAGTAGCGTCCGAGCACTTAGTTCGTAACTGAGTTCTTGGCCTTGGCTTGCCCATATTCCATAACGTCGAGCGTGGAGCCCATGCACGTGTAGGAGGAACAGACATGACCAAGGAACCATAGCCAACCACCCATAACGCAGAGCGTGGAGCCCTAGCATGTGTAGGGAGAGATCGAAGACTGGGTTTTCTCCAAAGAACACAGAGCGAAATGTATGCTACTCAGTGGTTGGCAAAATATCTTGGAGATATGGAGAAACATGGCGGAGCATTTATGGAGATCATGTATTGGAGTTTGCTAAGGAGTAGCTTAGAGCTGGCGACTGCAAATGGAGATTAAACCATAATGGAGATATAATGGAGACAAATTGTGGCGACAAAAACTTCATTCATTATGGAGTGGAGAGTACATATCTAGAGCGTTTCAAGGATAGAAACGTATAAGCCGATGTGCCATGAATTGGGGATATTGACTCCGTCCAAGTCACATAGCTGGTAAGACCCTGGTCGGGTAACCTTTTTGACCACATAAGGCCCTTCCTAGGGGGGAGGAGAGCTTGTGCATCCCTTTGGTTTTCTATTTTCTACGAAGAATGAGGTCGCCAACAGCAAATGAATGACCTTTGATGTTGCGGTTGTAGTATCTTCACAAGCCTTCTAGGTATTTGGCTATGCAGATGCAAGTGATCAGGTGTTTTTCTTCAGCCCTGTCAACATCCTTTATTCGAACAGCTGTGGCTTGCTCTTCATTATAATGTTCCACCCTAGGTGATCGGAAGGCAATGTCTACTGGTAGTATGGCTTCTAAGCCGTAGACCAAGAAATATGGAGACACACTAGTGCTGCGACTAGCTTGAATGCATAGTCCCCTAGACCACAGCTGGGAGCTCTTTGAACCATCTGCCCAGATGCTTTTCCTCTTTCTGATATAGCCTCTTTTTGAGGGCATCAAGGATCATGCCATTCGCCCATTCGACCTAGCCATTGGCTCTAGGATGGGCAACGGAGATGTATTTGATGGAGATGCATCAGTCTTCATAGAAGTCCCAAAAATGATGACCAATGAATGTAGTTTCGAGGTCGGTGATAATGTTGTTCGGGAGACCGAATCTATGGATGATGTCTTCGAGAAGCTCGACTACTTTCTTTGCAGTTGCCGAAACAAGCGGTTTGTATTTGATCCACTTGGAGAACTTGTCGATGGTGACATACACGTATCAGAAACCACCTAGCATAGGCTTGAAAGGCCGAATCATGTCCCATCCCTAGCATGTGAAAGGCTAGGAAGCTAGGACGGTCTACAGTTCTTATGCTGGTATGTGTATCTGCTTGGCAAAAAACTAGCATCCTTTACAACATCGGATGAGGTCTTCTGCGTCGGTGATGGCCATGGGCCAGTAAAAACCATCTCGGAAAGCTTTGTCAATCAGGTTTCTTGAGGCTACGTGATTGCCATAGGAACTAGAGTGAATTTCAAGACGTAGTTTCACTCCCTCTTCTTGGGTGATGCATTTCTGTAGTATCCCTTCCTTAGCACTTTTCCTCATCAAGTTCTCATCTACCAACATATAATGCTTACTTTGATGGATTAGGCATTCAGTTTCAGTCTTGTTAGTGGGTAGGTCGGCGCTGGTGAGGTACTTGATGAACTATTGCCGCTAGTTGGCGGCCGGCAAAGGTATTGTAAGTACCAACTGCTCGGCGGGTGGGATTTCTTGAACTTCCTTCTCTTCCTTAATAGATGGCGTGAAAAGGTATTGAACAAAGACCCTAGGTAGAATCACGATGTGAGAAGAGCCTATCTTAGATAGATTGTTGGTGAGCTGATTTTGATCTTGTACCACATGGTGGCACTTGATACCATAGAATTTCCCTTTGAGGTTCCTGATTTCGGCATAGTATGCATCCATCCTCTCACTGGAATAGGACCAATCTTTATTGAGTTGGTTGATGACCAGCGTGGAGTCTCCATATACCATGAGGTGTTGACGCTGAGCTCGATGGCTATGCAGAGTCCATGGAGACATGCTTCATATTCAGCGGCACTGTTGGAGGCTGGAAAATGAATTCGGAGAACATATCGGAGCTTGTCTTTGGTCAGCATAATGAATAAAATGCCAGCACTAGCACCATTGATGTTGATGGTGCTGTCGAAGTACATCACCCAATGCTTGGGGCAAGTAGCGAGGATGGGCTCTTTGATTTTGATCCACTCGGTGACGAAGTCAGCGAGCGCCTATGACTTGATGGTAGGCCTGCTTCTGAATTCAATGGAGTAAGTGCTAAGCTCAATAGCCCACTTGATGATGCATCCATTGGCCTCTTTGTTGAGGAGGATGTCCCCCATAGGGAACTCAGTGACCATGGCGATCTTGTAATACTCGAAGTAATGGCGGAGCTTGCGTGACGTGATCAGAAAAGCATATAGCAGTTTCTGAACTTGAGGATAATGAGTTTTGGGCTCATTAAGGACCTCGCTGATGAAGTAGACTAGACGTTGCACCTTATAGGCGTGTCCAGCCTCTTAGTGTTCAACAATGATAGTTGTGCTAACAACGCGAGAAGTGGCAGCGATATAGATCAATAGAGTTTTGTCTGGTCAAGGCGCTGTCATGATCGGAGGCTTCGTGAGAAACAACTTGAGCTGCTCAAAAGCTGTATCTGCCTCCTTCGACTAGGAGGAGCACTTGGTGGCCTTGAGGAGTTTGAAGAACGGTAGTCCCTTTTCGCCAAGGCGTGATGTAAAGCGGCTGAGAGCAGCCATGTAGCTTGTAAGCTTCTGTATGTCCTTTACGTAGGTTGGTCGTTTCATGTTGGTGATGGCAGATACCTTGTTGGGGTTGGGCTCGATGCCACAGGTGCTGACGATGTAGCCTAGGAGTATGCCAGATGGAACTCCATGGCCTTGAAGGGTTCAACTTCCATCTACATCGTTTCAGGTTGGCTAATGTTTCTTCAAGGTCGGCGATGGGGTTGGCGGCGGTCTTGGACTTGACGACCACATCGTCGATGTAGGCATCAATATTGCGGCCTATCTATTGATCGAGGCACATCTAGATAGCCCTTTGGTAGGTCACCCTGGTGTTCTTTAGTCCAAAGGACATGGTGGTATAGAAATATGCACCAAAAGACATGATGAACGATGTTTTGATCTGGTCGTCCTCTTTTAGGGATATCTGGTGATAGCTAGAGTAACAGTCGAGGAAAGAGAGCAGTTCATAGTCGATGGTGGAGTCTACAACCTCTTCTATCTGAGGCAGACTGAAGGGGTCCTTAGGGTAGTGTTTGTTGAGATCAGTGTAATCAATGCACATTCTCCATTCTTTATTCTTTTTTGAATGAGAACAGGGTTTGCTAACCACTTAGGATGATACACTTCTTTAATAAATCCGGCAGCTAGGAGCCATTTTATTTCTACCCTAATAGCCTCCATTCTTGTCTAGCATGAATCATCAGAGTTTCTGCTTGATCTGTTTGGTGGTCGGTGGGACATTCAAGGAGTGCTCAATCTTCTCCCATGGTACCCCCGGCATGTCTGCAGGTTTCCAAGCAAACATGTCGACATTGGCACATAGGAAGGAGATGAACGCGCTTTCCTATTTGGGGTCAAGGTGAGCCCTAATCTTGTCAGTCTTGGAGGGATCATTGAGGCTGAGGCCGACCTCCTTGGTTTCCTTGGACTTGGCAGAGACATATGGAGGCTCTAGTGCTAGGATCTCTAGGTCATCGGCGGGCACCATCTTGGCATCGATGACCATGCTAGCCTTTTGGATGGAGAGGTTGGTGGCTTCGGCGAGGGCAAGACTCTCTATCTCGTAGGTGTAGGCAATGGAGAGGTTGGCCCATAGGGTTAGGACTCCTGTAGGCGAAGGCATCTTCAACACCAAATAGGTATAGTGCGGTATGGCCATGAACTTGGCTAGAGCTGACTGACCAAGTATGGCATGGTAGGTGGTGTTGAAATCGGCGATATAGAAGTTGATGTGCTCGACACGGTAGTTACTAGCCATGTTGAACTATACTAGGAGGGTGATCTCTCCAAGCAATTTGGATGCCCTACCAGGTATCACACCCTAGAAGGAGGAGTCGGAGGGTGCGAGGTCTCCTATCCCGAGGCCTAGCTCCTTTAGGCCTCCGGCGAAGAGGAGGTTCAGGGCGCTTCCACCATCGATGAGTACTTTCCCAAAAAGAACTTTCCTAATGGTTGCATCAAGAACAAGGTGGAAACACCCTATGTAAGGGATGACCGTCCACTGGTCAGTCCTACTGAAGGTGATGGGGACCTTGGACTAGGGGCGATAGCTGGGGTTGGCGACGGCGTCTTCTGCGCTGACGGTGAGCACCCAACGGGCGGTGAGCTTCTGATCTCTTCTGCTCTTAGCGGTAGCAAGGCCCCCAAAGATGGTGGAGACCACTTTGTTGTGATCCTGGAAGGCGTTGTTGTTGCCCCTAGGTGGTCAGCGGCCTCCAAGCTCTATCATTGTTGTCACCGTCTGGCATTTTTAGCCTGGAATTCCTTAGCCAAACCAAGGAAGTCCTTCATCTTATGATTGCTATTTTTGTGGAGAGGGCATGGGCCTTCAAGAATCTTCTTGTACATGCTCATCATAGTTGCGCTTGGTGTGAGGTTCATCAACATTGGCGACGATGTGGTCTGGTCAGCGATGGTGATATTGATCCGGATTTGGACCCTTCTGGCCAGTCACAGCCACTATCACGATGGTGACTGTGATCGTCGTAGTGGTGGTCGCTGTAGCATCGGTCATCGGGTTGCTCATTGCTGTGGCGAGTTGGGCGATGAGTTCCCGCATCCTCGTTAAAACATATTTTGACCTCTTCGGCGTTGGCGTACTGATCGGCGGTCGTAATCATCTTGTCAATCCCATTAGGTGACTTGCGATTGAACTTGGAGCAGAGGTCATGGTGATGGAGTCCTCGGACAAAGGCGGTGATGACCACAACTTCCATGATGTTAGGAATAGAATTCCTCATCTCAGAGAAGCATCTAATGTAGCTATGGAGGAGCTCAGATGGCTTCTGGTAGATGTGGTTCAGATCATGCTTGGTGCCCAGTCGAGTACATGTAGCCATGTAGTTGTCGGTGAAGACCTTCTTTAGCTATTCCTAGGATCCGATGGAGTCCAGGGTGAGGCTTGTGTTGACACAGAATTTCGTCCCGTGCCGAGGACACACAAGCAAGCTGGAAGGGTCCACTCAATGGAGCTGGATTTCCACCTAGCTTTAGCGTAGGGATGGTCGATCCTACACACTCCTCTCAAGACATGCCAGTCAATTTGACCCTGCAATTGACAAGGAAAGAAAGTTTAATAGTAATTTAGGGCAGAACATGTCGGTGTTGCTAGACAGTCCTGAAGGTGCGGCTCTGAGAGCCAATATGAAAGGAGATCGACTAAATAGTCGATTCTAGCATATTCATAAGAATGAATCAGTTAAAGCTCATGGGGTTGTGTAAGAAGAATTGGTTATTGTTCAGGATGAATATCATTATTTAGATAAATATCGGTCAATGGCAATAAGATGTCAACAGTAATTAGTTCATGCTAAGCCAATGACTGCAAGTAATCGAACCTCTTTTCGTGTAAAAGAAAGAGCTCATCATCATTGAACCATTTAATAAAGATAAATCTAATGAACATATTAGATCTCATCTATCGCTATGACCAGTGGGGCATGAGGCTAGAATCATGTAGGCCATAGAAACAACAATAGACTTGACTGACCCTAACTTATTACTAATATCAGTGGGCATTAGGCAAAATCATGCAGGCCGTAATACAATAATAAGATCATGGGGCTAACACATCTTTCAACCTATCCCTACTTAAATGATCTCGTGATGTGAACTGTTCATGAAAGCGCTCGATATCGGCTAAAACAACTGATTTAGGCATAGTGCACAGTTAAGGTCATGCCCTCTCAGGAATAGATCTACCAAATAATGATCCCCACTCCACAGTGCTAACAGTGGGGTGTGAGGCAGAATCACACAGGCCGTGATAACGGGCCATGGAATGGTTTTCGCTAGCCAATAGATCTCCTCAAGATCAGACATGCCTTAACCGCACGCTATGCACGGC
The DNA here is from genome assembly GCF_019320115.1 of Miscanthus floridulus. NCBI lineage: Eukaryota > Viridiplantae > Streptophyta > Magnoliopsida > Poales > Poaceae > Miscanthus > Miscanthus floridulus. The sequence goes on along the minus strand of NC_089594.1, from coordinate 44,698,968 downwards.
CAAGATTGATATAAAACAGCCGATAAAACATAACTCATCATTTAAAGTGTAGATTAAATCAATTTACATTAACAAACAATGGGTTAAACAAGATATAAGGCTGGTCTAGATCAATCCCAATCGGGCGAAGTGATATTGCTATAATTAAATAAATAATGGAAGCAATAAGCAATATCGGTAACTTGATGAATCTATCCGAAGGAATGCCACCCTTAGATAGAGCCGATAACTTGACCTAAATCTAGTTCGAGCAATGGAGGTCGACCAGATCGATGCAGCCTTACTTGAACTAGACAAGAATCGATAACTAACTTATACCGAAGTCGTAGTGGAGGTCGACCAGGATCGATGTAGCCATACGAACAGAGGTATAAGCCATGACGGTACTTACAGACAAGTAGTAGGAGGTCGACCGGATTGATGCAGCCATACTTACTTAAGAACTCACCAAGATCTACTCTACGCCTACTCCTAAGGGGTGGCCAGAGCTGAAAAAAGTAAATAACTTGTATTGGATTGATTGTGTGTTTTTTACAATAGCTGGGGTCTGATATTTATACCTGGAGCCTAAACATGAATCCTACTCGAGCAAGATATGTTACAAACTTTGGCATAGAAGAAAACATCCCTAATTTAAGATAACTTGGACCCTAATCTTTCCTTTTTGTAGAGTTTGATATGCAATTCCCTAGTGCTAACCACAGCTCATTATCGCTATATGATGACAGTCATCCAAAGAGATCTGATTCTAGAGTCATATCTAAATCAGCTGATGTCGATCCTCATGCAATCAATTTCTTGATGGGCACAATTTTGGAAGCCTTCGAATTCCCACATTCTGCTCTTCAAATTTTGGTGTAAACACATGCCCCAATTTTGGGATAAAAGTGATTTTATTCCAAAATTCCTTTTTATCCGTTTACCACTGCCACAACCGTTTTGCTCTGAGATATACGCGTGAGTCCGGACTTTCTAGGCCAAGTCTTATATAATGTCCCAATAGTACCTCTTCCATTTCACTCAGCCCATTTCCCCTTTTTCTTTTTCCTTGGGCAAACTTTAACAGCCGATGTCCGTCATCGCCAAGGCCTCAAACCCTAGCAATTCCTCTATTCTATCAAGCCAGTCATCCAAGCTGATTCTTCATCAGATTCAAACCTATTTCAGGCTGCAATGGCGACCATCGACCACATTCCTGAGGTATGCCTCCAAGTTTTATTCTCCAAGCATCAGTCATCACCTTGTATTTCTTTTCTTCTCAAGCTCATTTCACCCGATTCCTAGGAGATGAGGAATGAAATCCTGATCCCATCAGCTGTGGCTTCTAATATCTATTTTCTTGGGCCTATGGGTGACCTTGATCCATCTAATTTCATCCATCAAGAAACCAATCAAATCCCCTTCTAATAGTCTATAGTAGATTTATCTTCCTGGAACACTAAGACTCCTTTTAGAAATTAGCCCAAAATGCCCAAGGGATGGAGGGACTGGTTTCATAGGGTGTCCAAGAGAAAAGGTGGAGATGAGGAGCTTTATGATCTAAATCAATGCCTAACCCTCTCACTGTCTAGGATTGAGAGGAATGATTCACTCCTGATTTCTGTGTCTTATTTCTAGGTCCAATGCCCTGAATGCCTTTGTGTTTGGTCATGGTCCAATGGCCATCACTCTGGTCGATGTTTACATGTTGACCCTAATGTAGACTAGGCCCGATCTTCCTGAAAGGTATGATAGAGTCGATTGGTGGAGACTCGATGTTCATGATCTAGGCTTCGAACCAAGACTGATTCAGACCCCCGCTACTGTTACACCACTGCTCCATTGGTTATCAACCACGCAAACGCGATTGACCTCACCGAGCAAGCTTTCCTGCAAGCGAATCAAGAACACAAGCAACAACGGGATGAATGCAATCTAAAATTGTAAATAAATATGAGGCTTATGATAATAAGAAGGAGTTCAAGTCTTTATTCGAAAGGACTAATCACCACTAGGTGCAACAAGATCAAGTACTAGGGCCCTAGGTTCATAGCAAGCAGCCTTGGCGACACAGTTACAGCAAAACGATGTCTATTTCACGAGAAAATCAAGAACTAAACAAAACTCAAACCCTAAGGAGAGCGATGGCTGCTATTTATAGAATCTTGGGCGTCACCCCCCTAGACGCTCCCCCTAATGGGCCCAAACACAATACACGGTCCAACGGACCAAAAGATGGTGCCGTAGCACCCTGGTAGATTCTAGATGCTGAATTGTTTCGATAATTCCTGTTGATTCCGAAGGTAGTTTGGCATGAGGACCACTTAGGATTGGCTTACTTATCAAATTAGCTTTCCAACCATATATGGATCATCGAAAACGGAGTTCAGGATGCATCCTAGGGTGACCAGTTTAAGGCAAACTGCTCCTAGAACCCGAGATGGGCTCCAACTTCAGTTGGACTGGGCCTCCACCATAAGAAAGATGAATTGGACGCCCATGTTGGTCCTCCTCCTCTCCTTGGCTTGTATGTGATGAAGAAGTGATGTCCTCATCATCCTCCCTTTCTTGAATTGAAGTCATCCTCGACTGAAGTAGATCATCTCCTCCATTGGATGATAGCAACGATGGCTCCGGAAGAAGACATTCATCTTGGCGCCCAATCCTTCGCAAAGGCGGTTGCCATGGTGGCTTCCCTACTGGGATTTCATCCTCCTCCTGCAAAAGATTAGTACCAACAAGAGGCATAGCACTAGAAGCAGGACCAAGTGGACATATAGGCGATGTACAAGTTAAAGCATAACAAGGTTTATCATGGTCAGCAAGAACAGATTTAAGAGCAAATAAAACTTCTTTCATGTTACTTGATGGTTCATTTGTTGGTTTGCTAAAGTCCTTATCATGGCCTTTCTTTTTCTTTTTAGCAAGTTCCTTTTTATATTGCACAATTTCAGCAGGAGTTAAAAGAAGTAAAGCAATGGTCTTTCCCTTAAATATAAAAGTATATCTATTTTGCCTACCATGATGTAGAACATTATTATCATATTGCCAAGGGAGGCCTAACAAAAGTGAACAAGCTTGCATAGGCACGACATCAAAATCAACATAATCATGGTATGATCCGATAGAAAAATGCACATGAGCAGATTGTGTTACCTTTGCCTTACCACTATTGTTGAACCACTAAACATGGTATGAATGTGGAAGAGCACGTGTTGATAAACCAAGGTCTTGACAAGCTCAGAACTTACCAAGTTATTGCTGCTCCCTCCATCAATTATAGCACGAACACGGAAATTATTGACAATGAGGAACATTTGAAACAAATTGTGGCAGTTGTAGCTTGTCTACTGGCTCAACTTGTGTACTCAAAACACGCTGAACAAGGATTGATTTGTAGTTTGCAGTGCATGTCACACTATCAATTACCTCATCAGGATCTTCAGCACTATCCGCAAATTTATCTGCATAAAGATCAGTTGCAAGTGCAAATTCATTCTCTTGATCAATAGCACTAGCATACCCACCATCATCAGTAGCAATATATGCGCAGTTTGCTAGGGCATTCTTTAGCAATATGTTCCATGCCCTTGTAGTGGTGACAAACAATTTTAGAAGAGCTGCTAGAGGAAGGTGTAGCAGATCCACTAGAAGAAGGTGTGATAGAAGAACTCTTCTTTATAGGGCACTGGTGGTGTCTACACATCAGAAAATTTACTCACCTCGGTTGGACGTGAAGGAGTGGATGGAGTCGTGGAACGCCTAGGTTGTCGTCCCTGTACTTCCCTTTCAACTTTAAGAGCATAATGATATAATTGGGAAAATCTAGTCCATTCTTTATAGTCAAGACCATCATATATTTCATGACTGCAAACCTCAAAAAAATCTAGAACACTTATGCCATTTCATCCTCTTGTATGTTACTACGTGCTAGACCAGTTAAAAGCTCCTGATAATATTCCTCAATAGTCTTACAACCTTGATTTAAACATTGCAGTTTTAATCACAGATCACGCTGATAGTATGGAGGAACAAATCTCAATTTCATTCATCGTTTAAGTACAATCTAGGTTTGAGGTATTTGAGCATTAGCATTAGCATTAACATTATTGCAAATATCATTCCACCATAAAAGAGCAAAACTAGTAAACTCACTAGTAGCAAGTCTAACTCTATATTCTTCAGGGACTTGATGGGAGCTAAATTTTTTATCTACAACCATCTCCCAATCTAAATATGCTTTAGGATCAGCAAAACTAGAAAAAGGAGGTATCTTAAACTTGGTTTTAGAGAAAGGATCATTATTACCTTGGTTATTACCTCCCATACCGTGTCGGTTAAAGTTCAACCGATTACGGTTACGTGCATCCTCAGCATGTCATTGAGCTTCGGCTTCAGCCTCCATGTCGCCATCATCCTCCTTAGAGAGATCATCATCATCATCTTTAGGACATGGTCCAGGATGTCGTTGTTCAACATCTTCAATCCTCTTGGCTAAGTTGGTGATTTGTTGAAGGATCTCATTGAACTTGTCATCAAGAACGGCACGAAGCTCATTCTTAGAAACACAGTCATTGAAATCTAGTAGGTGTGTCCTCCGTTTCCTTTGCCGCTACCTTCCGCTTTTCCTGACATGGTTAGTAGAAAGAAGAAGACAACACAAATAGTATTATCCCTACCAACTACTTAGGTTGTGGACAAGGAAAAACAAGGCACTTAACTCTCAAGCGTCTTACCACGGTCTTACAAGTGTTCTTACCAAAGCAACAGGTGGTGCAATCGGTCGATGACTGTGATACCTGTTGTAGCTTGAGTGTAACATTTGCAAGGCGAACCTATACTTGGTTAGAAGAAAGTGGAGCTTGGATAGGCATAATATAGTAGCAAGGAATAGCAAAATTCACAACTGAATAGCAAAGCTGAATAAGTTTCCCAAGTACTTATCTTAGTTGCTGGCCTACTCACGTTCCAAGTACCAGATATATCAAGTGATGTGAATAGCAGGAATATGATTAGGAACAAGGCAGAAATTAGCACATGCAAACATAGCTCAAATGACGCTCTCTATGTGCTCCTCTAGATATTGTTCCACTTTTACCCCTCTTTTTTCTCTATTTTTGGGCCTGTCGTTGTTTTTTTTGGGATTCTTTGACTTTTTCTTTTTATTTTTTTGATATTTTTTCTTCACTTAGGAGCACAAAAGAAGTAACCATAGAAAATATGAGTTTAACAAGTGAAAGGCGTGGCCTGTGGAAATTTCAGAAGACATGCTCAAAATCGACAAAAAGCTTGTGACCACGAAAAGAGGATCTTGTGACCAGTTTTTGACCAAAATAAAAATCTTTGACCCCAGCAACGCCAGGGATGGATGGATCCAAAAAAAATTTCTAATCGATTTTGATATATGGAACGTCAAAATCCGAGTTCGTATGCGAAAACTAGACTAGTTTTACGAACTGACTCCTGAATTAGAGGACAAAACAAGAACAATGCGCCAAAATTGGTCACAGGCAGCAAGGATTTGATAGAAATAGTGAAGACAAGTATAACAAATTAGATGGCATGGACTAAGGTTTGATAGATAAAGGAAACACAACAAGACTTGAAGGTGTTCACGGATTATGATGAAAAACAAAGGGAAAAACACAAACTGGACTCAAAATCGATCTAAAACCAGCAACCAGAGCTTGACCTAGGGCACAAACTCAACCACGCAACACAGAGACAAAATTGCATGGTACAATGAGGCTATAGGACAAGGAATATGTGGTGGTGTATATTTTTTTTGTTTTTTGAGGACTATAGGTAATGCAAAAATAATAACAATCTAAAGGGAAAAACAAAGTTATACCTAATGGGCAACAAGGTCTCTAATACACTTGATGTAGACTAGGCCTGATCTTCCGAAAGGTATGATAGAGTTGATTGGTGGAGACTCGATGTTCATGATCTAGGCTTCAAACCAAGACTAATTTAGACCCCCGTAACCGTTACACCACTGCTCCGTTGGTTATCAACCAATGCGAACGCGATTGACCTCGCCGAGAAGGCTTTCCTGCAAGCGAATCAAGAACACAAGCAAGAACAGGTTGAACGCAATCTGAAATTGCAAATAAATATGAGGCTTATGATAATAAGGAGTTCAAGTCTTTATTTGAAAGGACTAATCGCCATAGGCGAACAAGATCAAGAACTAGGGCATTGGTTCACAGCAAGCAGCCTTGGCAGCACAGTTGCAGCAAAACGATGTATATTTCATGAGGAAATCAAGAACTAAACAAAACCCAAACCCTAAGGAGAGCGATGGCTGCTATTTATAGAGTCTTAGGCGTCACCCCCTGTACGCGCCCCCTAATGGGCCCAAACACAATACACGGTCCAATGGACCAAAAGGCGGTGTCGTAGCACCCTGGCAGATTCTGAACGCTGACTTGTTTCAACGATTCTTGTTGATTGCGAAGGTATTTTGATGTGAGACCACTTGGATTGGCTTCCTTATTAAATTATCTTTCCATCCATATGTGGATCATCAAAAACAGAGTCCATATGTGTCCTGGGTGACTAGTCTAAGTCAGACTGGTCCTGGAACCATAGATGGGCTCCAACTTTAGTTAGACTAGGCCTCCACCATGAGAAAGATGAATTGTACGCCCATGCTGGTCCTCCTCCTCTCCTTGGCTTGTATGTAATGAAGAAGTGATGTCCTCATTAGACCAGCCTTAGAATTACTGGATCAATGTAGCCTTATGAGTACTTGAGTGTTGGCTCCAAGAAATTAGCCAAAATAGCAGACTGTACAGGATGGGCTAGTTACATTCTGAACCATGTTGGAGACGAATCAACCGTCAGTGAGAGGGAACATGTAGCTTTTTTGAATATGTGGCTAGAGAGATTCGTCTTCTGTGGGACGTCTTGTGGTTCGACTTACAACCATAAGCTTATGGCAGAGCATCTAGCAGTAGGCAAGGAAATCCCCCTTGGAAAGTATCTACTAGGGCCTGCTTATCATCTGATGTATTAGGTAACTATCCAATTACTGAAAAATGAACCAATGCATACTATCGGTGGCCCTTGGTGGTTGATATAGTTATGGTTGAACCTGTCTATGCACAAGATTGTAAGATCTAATCTCATAAACCTTAGCTTTCCTTCCTCCAATTTTGATGAGGAATATAAGGGCGAAGAAGGAAGAACCCACCAGTGCTCGAGCTACGGCGAGGCTGCATAGGCCATAGTAATTGATGTCAATGTTGGCCATCTCTTCAAAAAAATTTACAGAGGGTTTGACGCAAAAGTCTTGACTTGGCTGCCATACGATGAGGATGAAAACAATGAGTTAATCTTTCCATTCAAATTTCAATTTGAATCAGGCTATTCGGATGAGATGGCGGTTGCAATCTTCAATTCCTTTATCAAGCCATGCGTCCTTCTAGCCAAATTCTGCCATGGCCATGGCAAAATGGCTATAGGTTCCTTCATCCCAGGCAACCTCCCTACTTATGAGTTTTACAACCCTTCATTTGTGGCTTGCCAGTTTGGCCTTAGTCAATTGCCTCCTCAACTATTCTTCAAGAACATACTGAAGCCACAGGAAGACACTAGTGAGGTGATGGATGCTTCCAGGGTCTTTCAACTAGGGTCAGATCTTCCTTCCCTTTGCTTGCATGACTAGATTAGGGCTATTTTATCTTACACTCTTTTTGACTCCTAGTGGCAAGAATGGCATTCCCACCTCTTCTGTGGGCTGGTTCACCCTTGGTGCATAGCTCTGGACAGGGAATTTGCTTCTGATAGCGAGGTAACTTTTTATTCCCTCTTCAGAGAAATTACTTGGTGAATTCTTCTGCTAACTATTTTAACCAACCATTTTTAGGATGCTAAATTTGATCCCCTGAGCTTGGATAAGAAGGGGCGTCCTATAGATTACCAACCATGGTGTCTAGTTTCAAGAATGGGATCGGCTGCACCTTCACTTAAGAAGTTGATGAAAACTCACTGCTGCCACCACTATAGTGATATATCAATCTTCAAAGCATAAGGTAGCTCAAGGGACAACCTAGAAAACTACTACTTGGGAAGAGACTCCATAGAACGAGACCATCAGCTGCTCAGGTGAACAATTTATCTCCTTCTCAAAATGATATTGCCATTGCTGATTTTGTTCCTTCATAGTTATCGAGCATTGTGTCCCAACCTGCTCTAGGTGCAGAACTGCTATCCTAGGCATTCAACTCAACATCAACTGAACCTCCATCAGCTGATCCATGAAAGGAGCTGATTTCGGTTGACATAACCGACACTTCCACAACATCAGAAAATGTGAGTTTTATCCTTGATGCTTGTTGGGGTATTTTTCTTTAACTTCTTGATTTATTTAGTCCTTTACCCTTCATCTGACTACTTAATGTGCCTAGATACTTCCTAAAGAAACACATGTGCAAGATCGGGAGCCTGACAGTCCACTTAATGATCCTATCAGTGTTGAAGGTGGTCTTGTTGCCATCGACACTCAAACTATCAATTCCCTAGTTCGGCAAACAACTGATGGTAAGGAAGTTATTTGCTAAATTTATCTTTCTACAACAAACATGAACTAAAAATCTTCTGATGTTTGTAGATGCCAATGTTGAGAGTCCAGATCTGATTCAACCAAACATCACCGATGCATCATCAGTTGTTCCTTCTCTTCAGATAGAAACCTCAGAGAAGGTGCGGATATCTTCTTAACCATCCATTCTATTATGAACTAACTCAAACCTCCTAATTGAGATTTCCTTACATAGGCACTCAATCTCCTAGCTCTGAGCTATTCCTTTAATCTTGGAGAATATTTAGATAAAGATGAAGTCAGTTCGTCAGCCACCTCTTTTAAGGAAGCTTTGTTAGAAGAGACCAGAAATCGGCTAAGAGATGTATTACCAATGCTTTAGAAGAATATAGACGATTTGGTCCAAGACACTAATTCAATGTAGAGAGTCCTTTTGGCCATCAAGAGCAATCCATCCCCAGCTTTCTCTGGAATCTTATCATCTTTGTCTATCTTTGAAGTTCAGGCCCTGAAGGTGGAAAAGGCTTAGAGGAATCTAGTCCGATCATGAAACTTTACTAGCCAAGAGGAACTTTAACAAGCAAGAGGCAAAAGAGCTGACATAGTTGATTGATGATCTAAAGAATTCCTCCCTCAGGACTGATCTAGAATTGTCCCAACTAGAAATCAAGCGTGCAGAACTCTAGAGGGAGCTAGGAAAACGTGAAGGCTGCCATTGACCATCGCATGTCCACCCTGGCCCAAATACCTGATGCCACCAAATAGAAGAAGCAAGAACTGTAGGCCAAAGTTAGAGAAGGTAGGGTCATCCACAGCGGCCTTGAGGACATTCCTGGATCAGCCGAAGAAGATAAGCAATAGATTGCAGAAGCTGATGCTATTCGACTAGAAGTACTAAATGCAATCTAGGATGTTCTAGCCTTGTAATATGTATGCTAACCCATGCCTTGTGTAGAATCGATTACACTCTCTATCGCCTAATTGTACCTCCTATTTTGACTAAAGGGTTGATTTGAAGCAGTCGATCCCAGACTTCTAATCTGAATCCAATTAATTATGAAAACACGTCCTTCATTAAGCGAACCCCTCGATCTTCTATCCTTAATTACCTAGCACCGCATTCTCTTCGGCATTGGTGAAGTGGCACTTCACCTTCTATTAATTGCGGTTGCCTTCTACGCGTCCCAAGGCATCCGCCTCTTTGCTCCGTGGCTTCAAATATCGGTCGAGTGCTCCGGCCTTGAACACATCTGCACTTGCAACCGTTCCGGTTCCTTTGCTTTTCTCCACCTGCCAAAACCCTGTAGCAGATTTTCTTTCTCCCTTCCATAGATCCAATCATTCTTCATGGCCAACGAGGACAACCGAGGCAAGCAGCGTGGCAGAGAAGATCCTAGGAGGAGAACATGCCGATGAACCAGCGTCTCTAACGTATGAGGTGAGATTGACATCTCCTATTTATGATGATGAACTATTCTAACTCGCCTATAGGTTTGTTGTGAATGATAGTCTTCGTCCTCTCAGCTAGGGCCAGTGAGCCCTCTAACACTGCATCTTCTACGCCGACCTCATCATCGGATTCTTCTGACTCCTATAATGGCGATGACTGCTCGGTGTTTTCTTCATGAGTGGAGGATGGCCCATAATCATTATGCCAAGGCGACTTGGGAGAATGGCCAACTCAAGATCTGCCTTAGGATCTCTCAGGCTGCCCTTCATGCGTCCAAGGAGGAGGCCAGCGCCATTCGAGCATGACTAGCCGAATCTGACGCCGTGGTGGTAGGTAAGATAAGTTCCATGAATGCTTCCATTCTGATTTCCACTGCCTTTATCTGATGATTTCTCTGTTCCTGTGATTGCTAGCCCTAATGGTGCAGCTGGAGTCTCTCCAACTGGCGGCAAATGTGGCCACAGATGTCGTCAATGCTCAGGGTTCCCACATCAACGCTCGTCTCCAAGACATCCCGGCTCGCATTCAGGAGATTGCCCTCCATGGTGTTCATCATGGTGTGTCGGTGGCATTAACCATGGTGCAAGTCTAGACTAGGTACGAGCTCCATGCCATGGAGACCGGTTTCCCAATGGGTGATGGCCCTGAGGAACATGAGGACCTGATGGAAGAATTCAGTCATAGCGGCGGAGGCCATCGTGGACATTACATCCACTCAGGATGTGGTGAACAAGTTCTTCGATTAGATTGTACTTAGGGCAAACAAATGAATGAAATCTTTTGCTCCTCTATGAACGTGTCTTAGTGTCATGCCCCTATGTATGTCATGAATGTTCTTGTTTTATTCTTGCTCTAGAGGCGATACCTATCGTATCGGCTTTTATGCCTTTGAAGATTTTCATCTTAGATTTTCAGTTTTTGAACTAGAAGCGATACCTTTCTAGGTATTGGCTATTAGAGCCGACGACTAAACAAATTGGCTATCAAGTGTTAATCAAATGCTAGGATAATATCCCTTTAAATACTTTGTCGCAGAACTTTTCATACAAAAGGTTAAGCAATTTGATCAGCCTAGGTTAAGCATCCCATCAAGCAAAATAGAACTCCTTTAAGAAATCCATCAACTTTGAATCGCACTTACGATTCCACTTAGCATTCACATATGTCGACCTAAACCCATCTCTAGGACTAATGCTTATTTTTCCTTAATCCAATGGATGACGTGAAGCCGTGACTTTTTACTAAAACAAACTCTCAGAGCCGATTGCTTGCATTGGCTGTTGGCTTTCATTGTTGATTTTAATGAAGCCTCCTTCCCATAACTTGCTAGAAAAGCACTTGAAGTCTCCTAGTTCCCAGAAGACTGGATCGGCTATTGCAATTCTCATAGACTCATCAGCGCGAACTAGTTCGACATCATCTCCATGCCATTGAATCAAACACTGATGCATGGTCGATGGTACACAATAGTTCGCATGAATCCAATCATGACCAAGGAGTAAACTATACGACCCTTTTCCATCAATGATGAAGAATGTGGTGAGCAGAGTCTTACTTCCGATTGTCAATTCGACATTTATTGCCCCTAGGTCTTAGACGCATTACCCCCAAAGTCTTTAAGCATCATGTTGGTCTCAATAAGATCTCCTGGTCCCTTGCCAAGCTTACAAAAGTTGTGTAAGACATGAGATTGATAGAAGCACCTCCATCCACCAACATCTTGTTCATCGGCTTCCCATCAACCAAACCTTTAGCTGCTGATGCTTGCCTTGGTTTATCAAATATTGCTTGCTATATAACCATAAACTTGGTAACTATCTCCTCATACTTCGATTCACCGAAATCTGAATAAACTTGATCTGCCGGAGCTCTGAATTTTGATGGCAATAGAAAAGCCATTTGGATATTAGCCGATGGTTGCTTTCCATCGGCTGTTTGCTTATTACGCCATACTTGAGGTTTACCAGATGCCTGAGCCTGTTCCAACTCTTTATTCCTTAGGTGTTGCACCCTTCTCTTCTGGCTTCTTGTTCAAACCTCCTAGGCACTATTGGCCTTCTTGCAAAACATATTTTCTCTCATTGCCTTCTTCTTCATAATCAACCTAGTCTTGGTCAACAACTCTTTTTCCTAGCCGATTATGAACACTTTTATTTTTTAAGCGCCTGATCCATGTTATTATGATGATATGCATCTTGAGCATGGATAGACCGGTGGTTGGTTTGAGATTGCCTAAACTCCCAATATTGATTGTTGCATTTTGGATAGTCATGTCTAGTAGGCAACTTCAAACCTCCATTCTAGCAATGTCTAAAGAAAGGACAATTCTAATGTGATTCGGCTTGTGTCCTTTCATACCTCTCTTTTTCGAGTTGACGCTGATATTCTTGATCCTTTAACCAACACTGATAATCCTTTTCCTTCTGCCGCTGCCACTTATTCAATAGGATCCGAGAAGTAACTCACGGCTTTGTCGCCCCATCTTTTGACATTTCTCCCTGCTCATATTGGCTCTTTTGCTTATCGTGACGTCTTTTAATTTCTCTTTATTCGTCAGCCGATATTTGCATCTTGGGATCGACTGTTCTAGCTTCTCTTGATTTGGTTGATGTTAGGACCTTAGTTTTTCCTTTGAGCAGCCTAGCATCAACCATGTTTTGATCTCCTGAGAAAGGATTATCATCAACTTTCATTTTTTGAGCCATATCAAATTTGAGCCTCCCTTGCTAAATAGCCCTCTGTATATGCTATTGGAAAGTTCTGCATTCATTAGTGGAATGAGAAATAGCATTATGGAACTTGTAGAACTTCTTATTCTTCAATTGATCAGGGGGCAATATAACATGATTATCGAGCAACTTGATCTGCACCTTCTCAAGCAAGAAGTCTAAGAGCTTATCTGATTTTGTGACATCAAAGTCATAGCTCTCCTCGACTCCTTTTCCCCATGGATTTGGCATCATTATTGTCTTTTTGCCCTAATTCCACTCAGCCATAGCAACCTCTTCTTCTTCATCTTCATAGCCATCATCGACCGAGTATGGATTATAAGCTTCGGCCATTGTGGTACTCTTCTAAAATCGGGTATCTCTACGCATACTCTAGAACTAGCTATTGAGCACCGCCACTCATTGAGCCAATTGACCTAAGTTATCAAATTCTTGTCGCAGCAGTTTCTCTTTCCACATTGGCAGCATTCCTTGAATGGCTAAAGCAGCTAGTTGATAATCAGCCAAATTTAAGGAGAAGCATAAGTTCCTAGTTTCTCGGAACCTCTAAATAAACTCAATGCCCGATTCATTAGTCTTCTACCTTATAGTTGTTAGATCGGTAATCTTCTTTTCTCCAGTCCCAGTATAAAAATAGGTATGAAACTTCTTCTCTAGGTCAGCCTAATTGGTAATGGAATTGACTAGCAACGATCAAAACCAAGTGAAGGCTGGCTCTGATAGGGACAAGGAGAAGAAACAAACTTGATGGGCATCCTCAACTGATGTCTCACCCAACTAGGTAAGATACCGACTGACATGTTCTATCATGCTTGTACTATCTTGGCCAGTGAACTTGGCAAACTCTAGGAGTTGTAATTTAGTGGGAAGAGCAACCAAATCATACCATTCTGGATATGGGCATTTGTACGAGAAGGTTAGCCCTTTTGGCTTTAGACCGAATTGGTTCTTCATCATCTTGGTCACCTTTAGCAACAATTCGTCAGCTTGCGGATTTGGATTTCTCTGCACCTGCTAACCCATCTAGTGGATTGAAATCTCATGTGCCTTGATACTCTAGATTTAGAATCATGTGAAGGGTGTTATAATCTATGCCATAATGATACCCTTGTAGAATCTCTATCTGTTGGGTCCTTTGCTGGCTTGCTGCATGAAGTCTCTGATTGTAGACATGAGTATCTATATCTCTATGGATCCTTTGAATTGATGGTGCTATTTTTTGAGCCGATGACGGTATATGGCCTGATGTGCCAAAATTGATCACCTGGTTCTGACCTTGCCCCACTAGCTATTGCACATGCTGTACTAATGGTCTAGAATTATACTGTATCTAATTCATAGTAGTACCTTGAGCTTGTTCAGATGAACCCTGAACTACCTAGACATCACCACTATTAGTTGGTGCTGCTTCTTGATGGCTGGTACCAACTTGATTAGTCCCTTGGGTCAATGGATCTAGAATATTGTAATAAGCTGGCCCAACTTGACCAACTAGAAACCCATGAATTACTTCTTTCATGGCGTTGTGGAACGTGTCCAAGAAAGCTTCATTATGGCTTGATATGGCATCATAAATATATTTGTCTACAACTTCCATAAAGAAACGCCTGGCTTTAGCTTTAGCTGTATCTGTATGCCCGTGCAATAGAACTCTTGGTAGTGGAAATTTCTGAACAATTGTGTTGTCACGTGTTTTGGTGGACAACAAACATTTGCTCTAAAATTCATCTGTAGCTTTGCCGATGACATCTTTATCTCCATTAGGTAGATCTTCATAATATACCATAAGGATGTCATTGTTGTTGTGAACCACCATGATGATTGTGGGGTCCCACCGGGTGTGCCAGAAACATGTGTCAAGATGGAATTTCATCCCATGCTAAGGACACACGAGCAAGCCGGAAGGGTCTGCTCGATGGAGCTAGAGATCCTCCTAGCTTCAGCGAAGGGATGGTTGATCCTGCACACTCCTCCCAAGACATGCCAGTCAATTTGACCCTACAATTGACAAAGAAAGAAAGTTTATCAGTAATTCAGGGCAGAACATGTCGGTGTTGCCAGACAGTCCCGAATGTGCAACTCTGAGAGCCGATATGAAAGGAGATTGACTAAATAGTCGATTCCAGCATATTCATCAGAATGAATCAGTTAAAGCTCATGGGGTTGTGTAAGAATAATCGGTTATTGTTTAAAATGAATATCATTATTTAGACAAATATTGGTCAATGGCAATAAGATGTCAACAGTAATTAGTTCATGCTAAGCCAATGACTGCAAGTAACCTAACCTCTTTTTATGTAAAAGAAATAGCTCATCATCATTCAACCATTTAATAAAGATAAATCTAATGAACATATTAGATCTCATCTATCGCTATGACCAGTGGGGCATGAGGCAGAATCATGCAGGCCATAGAAACAACAATAGACTTGATGACCCTAACTTATTACTAATATCAGTGGGGCATGAGGCAGAATCATGCAGGTCATAATACAATAATAAGATCATGGGGCTAACACATCTTTCAACCTATCCCTACTTCAACGATCTCATGATGTGAACTGTTTGTAAAAGCGCTCGATATCGACTAAAACAGCCAATTCAGGCATAACGCACAGTTAAGGTCATGCCCTCTCAGGAATAGATCTACCAAATAACGATCCCCACTCCACGGTGCTAATAGTGGGGTGTGAGGCAGAATCATATAGGCCATGATAACAGGCCATGGAATGGTTTTCGCTAACCAATAGATCTCCTCAAGATCAGACATGCCTTAACTGCACACTATGCATGACCAGGATTGATATAAAACAGCTGATAAAACATAACTCATCATTTATAGTGCAGATGAAATCAGTTTAGACTAACAAATGATGGGTTAAATAAAATATAAGGCCGATCTAGATCAATCCCAATCGGGCGAAGTGATATTGCTGTAATTAAATAAATAATGGAAGCAATAAGCAATATCGGTAACTTAATGAATCTTTCTGAAGGAACACCACCCTTAGATAGAGCCGATAACTTGACCTTCATCTAGTTCGAGCAGTGGAGGTTGACCGGATTGATGCAGCCTTATTTGAACTAGACAAGAATCGATAACTAACTTATACCGGAGTCATAGTGGAGATCGACCGGATCGATGTAGTCATACGAACAGAGGTATAAGCCATGACGGTACTTACAAACAAGCAGTGGAGGTCGACCGGATCGATGTAGCCATACTTGCTAAAGAACTCGCCAAGATCTACTCTACTCCTCCTAAGGGGTGGCTGGAGCCAAAAAAAGTAAATAACTTGTATTGGATTGATTGTGTGTTTTTTACAATCGCGGGGGTCTGATATTTATACCCGAAGCCTAAACATCAATCCTACTTGAGCACAACTTGTTACAAACTTTGGCATAGAAGAAAACATCCCTAATTTAAGATAACTTGGACCCTAATCTTTCCCTTTATGTAGAGTTCGATATGCAATTCCCTGGTGTCAACCACAACTCATTATCGCTATCTACTGACGTCATCCAAAGAGATTCGATTCTAGAGTCGTATCTGAATCAGCTGATGTCGATCCTCATGCAATTGATTCCTTGATGGGCACAATTTTGGAAGCCTTTGAATTCCCACATTCTGCTCTCCAAATTTTGGTGTAAACAGCTTGTGAACCAGTTCATCATAGTTGGCGTGAGCATGATAGGGAGATAGTCTGCCATGATGCTGGTATCTCCCCCGGCAGCGTGCATAGCTGTGGCATAAGCTTGTAGCCGTTGTGTGGGGTTCATCCATCTCTCATAGGGCTCGACCCAGTGATTTTGAAACCATGGGGCCACTAGAGTGTTTAGAGTGCCCTCATGAATGCTCGAGGTCCTTTGGGATCATCGTCGTCATGATCTATGATGTTGCCAACGTTGAGCGGATGGAGAGCTAAGTCTGGATTATGGAACTCTTGCTCATACTCTTAACGGTGACATACTTCTTCGTGGTGAGAGAAACGGCGCTTGTCGATGACATTGCGTGTTTCAGAGATTATTGATGTGCGCTCAGACATCCTAGTCGACTTCCTGGTTGTATTGGCAAGGGTGGTCGACGCTGGTGCCCCTAGCTCCCCCTAGAGAGGTTGTCCATCATCGCGGTGCTAGTCGGCAAAATGACTTTAGTTGGGACAGCAATTAGATCTCAACGTGGCGGATCGGTGAATCGAGCTCATAGAGTAGGAAGGTTTCTGATCCTAATAGATCTCGTTGACCTGGCAGTGTGCCGCTTTAAGCATGGCGGCGACATTGGTGACCTCCGGTGTCTACGGGAGCCAGGCGAGCTCATTGGTGGCCATGACCAAGTTGGTGCTTGGGGTCTTGTAGATGTCGTGGCCATCAACACGGACAAATTCATCGTTGAGTTTGCATTGGAGTGGGTGTGGCCTTCCTTGCGAGTCAAGCTGGTCATTGCGAGCAGCCTCAGCTAGCATAAGGGCAGCCTCATTTGCTTGGGGCTATGCATGGTTGATGTTCCTATTGACGTGAGCGGCGTGATCCTCCTCGGTTTCCCCATCCTATGGGGGGCTATCAACGCTGACATTGAAAATTCTACCTCCATGGAAGGGAGGTAAAGGAGGTTGTTCGACGATGGTTTCGGCGACAGTCTCTGTAGAGCCCTAGGACTTGGAGTCTGGATTTTCCTCCAAGATGGTTTGGAGGGATGCTTTGGGGCATCGGCCGATGTGTAGCATGTTGATAGTCGATGAAAGCTGGTCAGTGATCTGGTTGGCGCGAGGATGGACTTCTCCAACCTAGTCGACGAATTTGCCCCTTAGGGCATCTTGGTAGTTGGCGGCGATGCTGATGAGCTAGAAGGGTAGGGCCATAACCCTTGGTGTTTCCTGATTAGCCTCCAATAGATCTGAATCGGAGGGTGGTCAGCGCTGAACCAGAGTGGTCAAAACCGATTCCATGATGGAGAGGCAATCGATGAGCTTGTGGCCAACCCGATTGATGGATGCGATCAGATCATCGTTGTTGATTTGCCTCCTTGGGTAGTGGGGGAGCGGGTGGCGAATTATCGATGAAGATGACCTTGGAGGTGGTTCTGACATCGGATCTATAGTCGCAGGTGTTGGGGTGATTGGTGTAGTATCGATCTGCACCGGCTCGATGAGCTCTCTGACTCTGTTAGCATTGATGATCCTGGAGATCGATCCAACCTTGAAGATCTAGCCAGGCTGTGGGAGGGACGAAGAGCTTGCAAAATGTACCATCTTGTTCGATATGGAAACAACATGCACACCCCTACCGGGTGCACCAACTATCGATAGGATATCGTCGTTAGTCCTCCGAGGGGTATCCCACGAAGGTAGATTGATTGACAAAGATGCATGTAATCGAGAACAAGAAGGCAATAGAGACATAAGAGTTAGACAGGTTCGGGACATAGATAGGTTCAGGACATCGGCGTGACGTAATTCCCTATTCCTATGGTCTATTGGATTGTATTAGCTATCATATGATATTGCATGAGTTTGGATGGGGTCCCTGCTCGCCTTATATAGTCTAGGGGGTAGGGTTACAAGTTAGTTAGATCTAGGAGATAATTGGAAAGTAATAACAGATTACAGGAATCATGGGATCATACGTATCCTAACAGATCTCGTAGTATCTTTAGGATATCTTCCTGGTGTCTTGCAGGACACGCCGAGCAGCATCGTGCCCCACAAGGCTTCATCTTGTGGGATGGGCCGCCTCTAGGGGCACTAGTCCATGTGGTCTATCATGGGTATCCGGGGTTGTACCCCCCATAGATGAGTTGGGCGGTAGGGACGGTTTTGGGTCTCACGTCTAATAGGACGAGCTATGCGATGGGGATGAGGATCCATCTCTGTTGCAGGTGGGGCCTTTCCCATGGCATGCCCCTAGGAAAGGAGGGGGAGGACCCACCCCTAGCAATGGTGGAATCAAGCTGCCCCGCCCTAGTCCGGACCTCCCACGATGCCCCCGGAGTCGGTTGGAACAAGCCACCCTGTTCCATCCGGACCCTCCGAATATAGGGAGGGCTCGAAGCAGGAATGTGCCAACAAGGAGCAACTAGGGTCGGGCAAGCTGGCCCCAAAACATCATCGTCCGATGGCGTTAGGGTGAGTCAAGAGTTTTTTCATTCTTTTGTTCTAACGAACTTTTGCCGTAATCTAACCATTATGTCTTTTGCAGCGTCAGAGGACATGGGACTCTCCTGAGGCTTACACCGAAGAAGAGCCTCCTCTGGCAAATGCGCTAGGAGCCTACTGGCGCCATGCCAGAAGCAAGCAGGAGTGGTGTTGGGGTAGCCACGGCGTCGATCGGGGAGGGGCAACCGATGGCTGCGTCCATAGGAAGGTGCGTCCGTGGTGCCCCTGGCAGGCCTAGCCATCATCCGTGTGGGTGGCCATGCCTGCGGTGGGGCAGACTGAAGAGGGCACACCCAAGGCATCCTTAGCAGATGTGGTGATGGGGTAGGCCTCCGCATCCATGTCACTCGCCCCATCTACCATCAAAGGGTCCACTCTAGAGGAGTTGCTGCTGTAAGAGGGGATGGCATCGCTGGAGATCAGCACAGAGCTATCCCAGGTCTTTGGTTCAAGTGGTTGCCCTCGATGACATAGCAGAGGAGAGGGAATGGGGGAGCGTCCACATGGTGGTTGGGACCGCGGTTCGTGCCCTAACCGCCATGTTGAGCTCGCTGCACGACAGTGTCACCTTGATTGTCCACGTATGATATGACCGTGCTTTCAACCCTCATTTTCCCTTTCCATGCCTCTAAGTCTTGTCCTCTCCGTAGTCCTTTATAGTCTGCAACTAGGAGAAGTCCCAATTCCTCACCGAGGAGGCACGACGGAGCGAAGGGCTAGCCGCACAGCTCGATGCCACCCTATTAGGAGGTGGCTGAGGTTGCCACCAGCCGCCCGAGAGCTGGCCGACCTCCAAGTCCTAGGAGAAGGATGCTCATGATGATGCTTGCGAGGATAGGGAGAAGCTCATGGCCCTGATCGAGAGGGTGCACACAGATGCCGTGGAGGCCAAGCGGCTACGGAAGGAGCAGGATGATTTGCTTTGGGATGTAGAGGGGTTCTGCACAGAGCGTGACTTAGCTCACCAGGAGCGCACCAATGCCCTTCAGTGGATCGACCTCCTCAAGGGTGAGCTTGAGGGGAAGATATACCTAAAGGTTGTGGTCGAGGGCGTGTCCTCCAGACTCACCGTGGAGGTCAGTCAACACAAGGAAGAGGTCCAACGCTTGGAGGCTGAGGTGACCTGGTAGCATGATGAGCTATGTAGGCTTTGGCTGGATGTGGATAGTAAGCCTCTAGTTTCCCTTGTTGTCTTTCTCCCTAGAATCCATGGTTGGCCTTTTGACATGGTCAGGATGTGACTTGGACAAGTCTTGATGACAAGCTTGGGGCGGAGGTGATGAAGGGTCATGGCCTAGAGAAGGAGCTCGATGAGGTGAAGGCCTCCCTCCTAGAGGAGAGTGACAAGCATGATGCCCTATGCGTCGTTGTCCAGCTGGTCTTTGAGACCTCAAACTGGCCTCGGAGGCAAAGATGAGCTCATACACGGTTCGCACCATTTGGATTACAGATCGAGCACGCGAGATCGCGAGGGAGGTGCTTTGCTTTGGCATTCACCGATCATTCGCAATCGCTCATTCTCACTATGAGAACATTGATCTAGCGACGATGAGCCAAGGCTTCATGCCTGTCTACACCAACTCTGAGCTAGAGGACATCAAGAAGGAGGTGGCCCCTCTATCATAGGACTTATCTACAAAGATAGAGGATGAGTTCATCCCCTTGAGAAATTAGTTAGTCAGATAGGCCAGGCGGCGAACTTGTAATAAGTGGACAAGTTCTTAACTTTTGTTATGGCCAAACAGACTTTTGGCTCTTCTCCCCTTTTTGTATAAAAAAGGTTAATGCATTTAGACCCTTTTAGTTGTTAAGACTGTAAAG
This sequence comes from Miscanthus floridulus, assembly GCF_019320115.1. Classification (NCBI taxonomy): domain Eukaryota; kingdom Viridiplantae; phylum Streptophyta; class Magnoliopsida; order Poales; family Poaceae; genus Miscanthus; species Miscanthus floridulus. Next base: position 44,678,289 of record NC_089594.1, on the reverse strand, counting down.
CTCGAGGTGTGGGCAAAAAACTCTGATCGCTCTAGTGAGCAAAAATGTCGTAGCTGCTAGGGCATAGGTTTCTTGCAGTCCAACTAGTTTTACTCAGCGTTTGTTTCCACTATCCTTGCTTCTAGATCTTAACATAAGAGAGGGTCAGGCATAGAGAATGTTTTAGGTAGATATACTCTTATCAACCCCCGAGTGAGGCCCAACACCTTGCCGTTGCTAGGTTCAGGTGTCACTAAAGATCGAAGAGATGATAGCGAAACCGATAAGAGAAAGCATTTTTCATTTCAGAAACGTCATTCTTAATTTCCATAAGTACGTGCATAGATTAAGGGTAAAAGCGACATAGCTACTCGATGTTCTAGGCATTGATGAAGACATCACCGTTGATGGTCTTGAGCTTGTAGGTGTCTGATCATAGCACCTCCACGACGACGTACGGTCCCTCCCATGGCGGAGAGTGCTTGTGGTAGTTTTTGTTGCTCTAGACAAGGTGGAGCACTAGGTCCCTGATGTTGAAGGCCCGACCCCACACCCGATGGCTGTGGTACTGGTGCAACACTTATTGGTACTTGGCCAAGCGGAGGAGGGCAACGTTGTGCGCTTCGTTGAGCTGATCCATGGCAACCTCGAGGGAGGCCTCGGCTCCCTGCTCGTCAGTATGCCCTGACTATCGGTGCTCCATAGTCAAGGTCAATCAGGAGGATAGCCTCAGAACCATAGACCATGAAGAAGGGTATGTAGCCAATGGCCTGGCTAGGGGGTCATCCTTAGGCTCTAGAGCACCGCACAGGAGCTCTATGACCCATCGTCCACCAAACTTGTTCAACCGGTTGAAGATCCTAGGCTTGAGGCCTTGAAGGACCATGTCGTTCGCTGCGCTCAACTTGCCCGTTCATGCAGGGGTGCGCCACGGTGGCCCAATCGACACGGATATGGTATTCATCATAGAATTGGAGGAACTTTTTCTTGGTGAACTGTGTGCCATTGTCTATGATAATGGAGTTCGAGGCTTCAAAGCGATGGACGATGTCATGGAAGAACAGCATGGCTTGCTCGGACTTGATCATGGAGATCGGTGGAGCCTCTATCCACTTTGTAAACTTGTCTATGGTGATGATCAAGTGCGTATAGCCCCTAGGCGCTCTCTTGAGACCATGAATGGCCACATGATGGGGACCGTTTGGAGTGCTTGGGCTGGCAGGTGGGTCTGTCGAGCAGTAGTACTGACACCCTTCGTAGGTGCGCACAATCTAGTTCAGCGTCAGCTACTATGGTCGTCCAATAGAAGCCTTGTTGGAACGTATTCCTGACTAGGGTCCTAGGTGCGGCATGGTGCCCATAGACCCCACCATAGATATCTCTCAGCAACTGCTTCCCTTGTTTGATTGGGATGTAGTGCTGCAGGATCTCAGTGTGGCTTCGCTTATAGATCTCGCCCTCAATAGTGACAAAGGACTTGGCACGATGTGCAAGCCGCCGAGCCTCTATTTTGTCCATCGGTAGTGCCCCACGAAGGAGGTAGTCAAGGTAAGGCTTCCTATAGTCGGCTAGAGGGTCAGGCTTTGTCGCTAGATCTTCATCAAGCTCCATGACTTTGGGGTCGAAAGGAGCCGATAGCCTGGTTAGCCTCGAGCCTAGGGTCTATTCTGGCTCCTCGTAGCGGACCTATTTACACCAAAATTTGGAAGAAGGATTGCAGGGACTCAGAAGCTCCCAAGATCATGTCATCAAGGAATAGATTGCGTGATGGACAATATTAGCAGATTCAAATGCAACACTGGAATCGCCTTTCTTCAGATAGCGCCAGCAAATAACAACAAAAGCTATGATCGGCGTCGGGAAAAACATGTTGGACTCTACAAAAAGGGAAAGATTAGGGTCCAAGTTATCTTAAATTAGAAATGTTTTCTCTTAGGCCAAAATTGTGATGAGTTGTGCTTAAGTAGGATTCATGTGTAGGTTCTAGGTATAAATATTGGACCCTCGGCTATTGTAAAGGACACACAATCAATCAAATACAAGTTACTTTTTTTGGCTCTAGCCACCCCTTAGGAGTAGGAGTAGAGTAGATCTCGGCGAGTTCTTCAGCGAGTTGGGCTCCATTGGTCCTGACCGACCTCCAGCTTGTAAAGGACACACAATCAATCAAATAGCTTCTAGAAAGTCTAGGATCACCCTTGTTGGATGCTTAGATCTCTAGTTATGGATAAAACAAGTGACTATTATGCTGTTGTCTAGATTTCTATACATGTGCTAGGTGATTGCTTTAGCTTGCTCTTGTTTTGAATAAACATATTGGTTAGTTCTTGATCAATGCATGTGTTCAATATCTAAACTTAAGTTCACTTGTGTGCCATGTCTAATATGCTTGCTATCCCTCTATAATAGGTTGTGTGATGTTTAGATAAATAACTCTAGGTGCCTATGTCTTGCATGATCTTATGTTTGCCATGAATGCTATTATGTGATGCATCTCATATTACCATTCTTCATATTCATGCACTTGAACCTTGCATATCATCTAGGTATGCTAGATGCACCAGGTGAAGGACGTGATGTTGGATCGAAACCCAAAGACAGTGTATGGTGGACCTGTCCCAAAGATGGAAGGATTGGACAAGTGCTAGGATGGGAGATACTCACCAAGCGAGTGTCATCTAACAAACACTGACTTAGTGTTGGATCACAGGCAAGCACCAAAGCATTCTAAGTCTCCCATTGTTTTACAAAATACTACTTGAGTCCTTTATGATTGATGCATTAGGTTATAAGAGTTGATTGGAACTACTTGGTGCATATAATTTCTTTGTCTAGAAATATACCTTTAACCCTATGTAGTTCCAGGATCGAATATATACTTAGCCATGCTTAGATCGGTGGAAGTCGGGTGATTTCCTGTCACCTACGAGATATAGGTGGATACCGAAGCACGGTTGGCTATATTGCTATCGTGGAAAAGAACCATGGGGTAATGTAAATGGAGACCGGGCGGGATGTCAATAGAGAAGCAACAAGACATGGAGATCTTGGGTGTGGATCTATCCCCATCTGTGTCGATTAAGGACCATACCGTTGTTGGACCTTTTGACAAGATTGAACACATGCCTCTCACTTAGCTAGCCGGATAACTTGTTCCGATCGCAAAGCTGAGTAGCTCAACTCATGTCAGGCCCCGCTCTGTAAGAGTGTGCACTCTAGATGGTAGTAAGGATGTGTGGGGAGCCAGACATGAGCCCAAGGGTAGGTTGGGTCTAAATGTCCTGGCAGTTGGTTGTCCCTGATTGTGCGACATTGGGCGAACCCGCAAAATGTGGACCTGAGTTGTACCAAATGTGACCCGACGCGACCCCGACGGGGGAAGTGTGGGTTTGTGTTAGGAACAAATTCTCAGGTGGTTGAAATCGATTTGAATCGCCATCTCTCCTAGATAGTGCGAAACTTGGCTAGCTCCAACATCGTAGTAATTGTATTATGGAATGTGATGGTTCGGATAAACATGGAATTACTACACCTGCTATGGTTACTATTGTATGCTATTAAAAGATATACCACATGTTTGGCATAGGATAGTTGCTAATCTAGAGATGGATAGTTATAATAAACTTGATGATGGAATTATAATTGTATAACCGAGTTAATTGCTTTTTATGCAAAATGTTGTCAAGCTACCTCCACTTATAAAGCCTTGCATAATCCTTGGAGTTAATTTATTTCTGGTTTATGACGGGTAAGTCTAGCTGAGTACATTCGAGTACTCAAGGTTTATCCCACCATGTTGTAGGTGAAGTTTCGGCCTACCAAAGATGGTGGCTAATCACCGGTGGTCTCGGTGACTTTATATTTATTCTCATATATATGCTTTTATGAGAGGATGTCATGTATGCTAGCAATGTATTTGGAACTTATATTAATGTAAGCATTTCAAAGCTATGTTGTTTTAACTAATCGGTTTTGAAACCCAAACTTGTACTATTATTTGTGAACTCATTTGTAATATTATTTCCACTGCAACTCGGTGTATGTGATGTGTATTTGCTTAATCATGTGATCTTGGTTGTGATGTTGATTTACCAAGGTCCTTGGTGACACTTGGCGGACTACCGGGTTTATATAAGTGAAAGTATGCACATGTCAACGTGTTAGTGGAGACAGCTGTACTTGATCTTGTATAAATTGGGCGGTTCTATCATAGGTGCAACGAATAAGGAATAGAGATTTGGAAGAGGCTTAGGCATCCAGTAAACCTCAAGTATGGCGTGCTAAGAAAACAGTCAATAGAAAGCAACCATTGGCTAATATTCAAATGGCTTTTCTGTTGCCATCAGAGTTCAGAGCTCTGGCAGATCAAGAAGTTTATTCGGATTTCGATGAATCGGAGTATGAAGAGATAGTTGCCAAGTTGATAGTTATATAGCAGGCTATATTTGATAAACCAGTCAAGCATCGGCACTTAAAGGCTTTATATGTAAAAGGTTTGGTTGATGGGAAGCCGATGAACAAGATGTTGGTGGACGGAGGTGCTTCTGTCAATCTCATGCCTTACACCACTTTTCGTAAACTTGGTAAGGGACCAGAAGATTTGATTGAGACTGACATGATGTTTAAGGACTTTGGGGCTAATGCATCTAAGACTTGGGGGGGGCAATGAATGTCGAACTGACAATCGAGAGTAAGACTCTGCTCACCATATTCTTCATCATCGATGTAAAAGGGTCATACAATTTGCTCCTTGGTCATGATTGGATGTAACACTCCAGAGTCCAAATGGCTCAGATCCACTCTGCATGTTGAGCGAACCACAACTACCACCATCCCACTTACGCTTTTGTCCTCGCTTCGTGTAAAAGGATTAACTCGGGGATGGTGGGATGGACTTTAGAAGCCTTATATGTTGGTCTATCCCACCTTAAACAACCAAGGTGGAACTAAACTCTCCACAATATCTCATTAACTTGCATATGGGCCACTATGGGCCAAATTCCAAACTAGGCCGGATGTCACATACACCCCTCTCAAAGGAACCGACGTCCTCGTCGACCCAACACACCCACAACTGGGCAAACGATGACCAGGAACATTCCCTCTTAGCACACGCAACCGTGCGTCCAGTGCCGGCACATGTGCCCTATCAGGCACCTTTGCAGGGCCTACATGCGCAAAGAACCCCATGTCTGCGCCCCTGACCCGCACACACCTATGGCCGTGAAGGTCGGCTCCGATACCATTTGTAATGCCCTAGAGTCCAAATGGCTTAGATCCACTCTACACACTGAGCAAACCACACCTACCACCATCGCACTTATGCTTTCATCCTCGCTTCATGTAAAAGGATTAACCTAGGGATGGTGGGATGGACTCTAGAAGCCCTATATGTTGGTCTATCCCACCTTTAACAACCAAGGTGGAACTAAACTCTCCACAATATCTCATTAACTTGCATATGGGCCACTATGGGCCAAATTCCAAACTGAGCTAGATGTCACATTGGATTCATGCAAACTATTGTGTACCATCAACCATGCATCAGTGTTTGATTCAATGACATGGAGATGATGTCGAGCTGGTTCACGCTGACGAGTCTATGAGTATCGCAACAGCCGATTCGGTCTTTTGGGAACTAGGAGACTTCGAATGCTTTTCTAGCAAGATATGGGAAGGAGGCTTCATTAGAGTCAATAATGAAAGCCAATAGCCGATCCAAGCAGTCGGATTTGAAAATTTGTCTTAATGGTTAATCCAATAGATGGTACATATGGCAAACTAGGACATGGCTTCACGTCAGCCGATGAATTAGAAGAAGTAGATATTGGTTCTGGAGATAGACCCAGGCCAACGTATGTAAGTGCTAGGTTGGATCCTGAGTATAAGCGAGAGTTAGTTGATTTATTAAAGGAATTTAAAGACTGTTTTGCTTGGGAATACTATGAGATGCCTGGTCTAGACCGATCAATTGTTGAACATTGGTTGCCAATCAAACTTGGATATTCGCCATTTAAACAAGCTCCAAGAAGATTCAACCTGAATGTGCTTGATGATATAAAAAGGAGACTGAAAGGTTACTAGAGGCAAAGTTTATCTGACCATGCCGATATGTAGAGTGGATATCGAATGTCGTCCCTGTGTATAAGAAGAATGGAAAATTAAGAGTTTGCATTGATTTCAGGGATCTGAACAAAGCCATACCCATGGATGGTTATCCAATGCCGATAGATGATATGTTAGTTGATGCAGTAGTCGGGCACAAGGTTATTAGCTTCATGGATGGCAATGCAGGATATAACCAAATTTTCATGGCTGAGGAAGACATAGCAAAGACTGCTTTTAGGTGCCCCGATGCAATTGGTTTATTCGAGTGGGTTGTGATGCCTTTGGTCTAAAGAATGCCGGTGCAACTTATCAAAGGGTGATGAATTATATTTTTCATAAGTTGATCAGCAGGATTGTTGAAATCTACATTGATGATGTGATGATAAAATCCAAAGAGTACAAAGAGCATCTAGCTAATCTACGGGAGACTCTAGAATGCACAAGAAAACTTAGTCTAAAGATGAATCCTAATAAGTGTGATTTTGGAGTGTCAGCTAGACAATTCTTGGGTTTTATGGTCCATGAGAGAGGAATCAAAGTTGGTCAAAAAAGCATAAAAGCAATTTATGAGGCAGTTCCTCCGACTACTAAAATAGAGTTACAATCTTTGCTTGGTAAGATTAATTTCATCAGAAGATTCATTTCAAATTTGTCGGAATGGGTTCTGCTATTTTCTCCCTTGTTGAAGTTGAAAAAAGATAAAAATCTAAGTGGGGTAACATACAACAAAAGGCGTTTGAAGAGATAAAAGAATATATAAAATGTCCACCTATGTAGGTCCCCCCTCAGCAAGGTAAGCCTTTTAAGTTGTACATATCGGCTGATGACAAGACAATTAGATCGGCCTTGATGCAAGAGTTTGAAGGAAAAGAACGAGTTGTGTTCTATCTGAGTAGAAGACTCCTAGATCTAGAGACAAGATATTCTTCCACCGAAAAGTTATGCCTGTGCTTATACTTCTCCTACACTAAGTTGCGACACTACCTATTATCGGTCGAATGTAGGGTTGTTTCCAAGGCTGATGTGATTAAGCACATGTTAGCAATGCCAATACTAAATGGGAGAGTGGGAAAGTGGATTCTCGCGTTATCGGAATTTGACTTGAAGTATGAATCGGCTAAAGCAGTCAAAGGACAAATAATGGCCAATTTTGTCACCCAGCATCATAAGCCAAGCATTGATTATGTAGAACCAATGCCTTGGACATTATTCTTTGATGGATCATCATGCAAGCAAGGTGGTGGCATTGGTATTGTTATTATTTCACCCAGGGGGCAAGTTTTGAGTTTGCTCTCCCAACTGAACCAATGATTACCCACAACCAAGCAGAATATGAAGCTATTCTTAAGGGACTTCAACTTCTTCATGAAGTAAAGGCTAAGACAATTGAAGTATTTGGAGATTCATAGTTAATTATTAATCAGTTGATCGGCCTATATGAGTGCAAAGAAGATGCTTTGAAAGGATAGTATGATGAGTGCCAAAAGTTGCTCAAAGAAATTCTTCATGTCTCTTTCCAACATATTTCGAGAGCACAAAACCAAGAGGCTAATCATCTAGCTCAAAGTGTGTTAGGATATTGAGTGTTTTGAGAAGTCCTAAATAGTGCAACCTCAAATGATGATTGGAGAGTTGAAATAGCCGATTACCTTAGAAATCCATCATAGAAAGTTGCCAAAAAGCTAAGATATAAGTCGACTAAGTATGTTTTACTGGATGATCAACTATATTACAAAATAGTCGATGGAGTATTGCTCAAATGCCTAAATCGAGACGAAGCTAAGGTGTTGATGGGCAAGGTGCATGAAGGGATATGTGGAGCTCATCAATTGGCTTATAAGATGAAGTGGATTATTCGTAGAACTAGATATTTCTAGCCAACAATATTGGAAGACTGTTTTGAATATTACAAGGGGTGCCAGGACTGTCAATGTTTTAGTAATGTCTAGAAATTGCCTGCATCGACCATGAATCCAATAATCAAGCCATGGTCGTTTTGAGGTTGGGGAATTGATTTAATTGGTCAGATTTTTCCGCCCTCAAACAAAGGACATAAGTTCATATTGGTAGCAATAGATTACTTCACTAAATGGGTTGAGGCAATTCATTTGAAGACAGTAACCTCAAAGAACATGGTTGATTTTATCAAGGAGCACGTTGTGTATCATTTTGGGATTCCTCAAACTATAACTACCGATCAGGGAATAATGTTCACATCAGAGGAGTTCAAAGATTTTGCTGCCATTATGGGAATCAAGCTACTAAACTCCTCTCCTTACTATGCTTAGGCTAATGGCCAGGCAGAGGCATCCAATCAGATTATGATTAAACTGATCAAGAAAAAGATCAAGGAACAGCCAAGGAAGTGACATTCAATGCTTAATGAGGCACTATGTGCATATAGGATGGCCTATCATGGATTAATTAAAACATCGCCTTATGAACTTGTGTATTGCCATAATGCAGTTCTTCCTTGGGAAGTTCAGACTAGATCAAGGTGTGTTACATTGCAAAATGATTTGTCAGCCGAAGTCTACAAGAATCTTATGATAGATAACTTAGAGGACTTGAGTTGCCTTCGGCTGTGTGCTCTTGAAAATATCGAAGCCAATAAACTGAGGGTTGCAAAATATTACAATAAAAAGTTCAAGATTAAGCAATTTTTTGAAGAAGACTTGGTCTGGAAAGTGAAATTGCTGATCACGTCAAAGGATAGTAAGTTCGACAAATGGTCTCCTAATTGGGAAGGACCTTATCGGATCAAACATTGGGTGCCTAGTAATGCTTATATTTTGGAAACACTAAAATGAGATGAAGAATTTGGCAGAGCAATCAATGGGAAATATCTAAAGAAATATTACCCTAGCCTCTAGATTAATACTTGACAGCCGATTTGTTCGGTCGTCGGCTCTAATAGCTGATACCAGAAAGGTATCACCTCTAGTGCAAAAATAAACCCGAAGGGATAAAAAGCCAGTATGATGTGTATCGCCTATAGAAGCAAAGCAAACACGGACAAAGTGATGCACATAAGTGCAAAGCAAAGGAAGATCACTGAAGACGGAGAAATTGTTTGCTAAATATCACCTATTACAAACTATGGGCCAAAAAACACTTTGGTTACTATATCATCGGCGTGGGAAATAAAGGCTACAGAGTTGGTGGCGCTAGAGAAATCCTCAACCAGGCGCTCATGATCCCTAGGGTGAGCCGTGGCTGGAAAACCGTGTGAAAGAAATCGAAGTTCGTGGCCCAAACGGGCTTGTGCAGCAGCCAACGCCTTGGCAGCACCATGACGAATGCCATGCAAAGCAACCTCCCTAGCATGGTTTGGGATGTCGTGCAGGTGAACCGCTAGGACAACACCTCTAGCATTGATGAACCCCACCGTGTACTCCGTAGCCAAGCGGAGGCTTTCTAGTTGAGTGGACAAATCTAAAAAGATTCAAAGGGAAATGATTAGAATCTTGAAGATGAAATTGATAAGAAGCAAAAGTTATGATAGATATCTCACCCACGATTCTAGCCTCGGCCTTGACCAACCTATCCTCCACCGAATCGACCTCGGGAGGCGGTCGACATTGGACCATAGCCAGAACTGATTCTACAAGGGAAAGACAGTCGGCGAGATTATGGCCATGCTTGTCGATGGAGGTGAGTAGGTCATCATTGTCGATCTACCTCCTTGGATAGCAGGGAAGCTCGTGATGAGCTGTTGATGAAGAGAACCTCAATGGCTAAACGGAGTCAGCCCTATGCCCTGAAGTAGTGAGAGCAGCATGGGTTGCACCCTCCTAGTGATGAAGGCACTGGCGTGATAATGTAGATCCATTGAGGGCCTCCTCAGTAGACCTCTTGTTGTTCTCCATGATCTTAAACCTATAGGAAAGTAGAAATCGCACTAAAAACGCAAAAAGGTTTGAGACGAAACAGGATATTTTTTGATCCACAGCTGTGGCCCATATATATAGCCCGGGAAGGTGAGAAGATAGATTTTGCCAGGGGTGTGAAATTGAAGTCGGATACATAAATGGATTGACACTCTAGAGATTCAAGGGATGGATAACAAAGAGATAATTGATTCGTACTTATTGCTTCCCATCATTACAAAATATCATGGGAGGGATGCGAAAGATTTACATTGACCAGCGATCAACCCACCAAGGCTTCTTTGGATTGAAGGGACTCTGGATCCCCATAAGGCCGAAGGTCATCATAAACCGAGTCACATTGGCCCATTGATAAAATTATGTCAGAGAAGGGGAAAACTACCTGCCTAACAGATGGCCAGCTAATTTCTCGGTGACTGGGAAACTGTGGGAAAGAAGCTTGTGGCTTTCCCGATGGGCATTTGATGGAGCAAACAAGGGGAAGGTGTCCACACATTTTAGCCCTTACAAACACTAGAATAGCTCTGCGAGCATGGAGAGAAGACTCAGGTGATATCACAAGAATTCTTCTAACCGCAGTAGCTGATCCTCTTGCTTGACAAGGCGCTAAGATGAGCGACACAATCACCCTATGCACAAGAATCCTTCTAACCACTCAAGATCTTCATGGCAATCAGATAGACCACAGAGGGTCTGGTGGAGTTAGAGGCACTTGAGGAAGCAGATGGAAGAGAAACATGGCTAAATTATTGAGTTGCTCTTGCCAGAGTCGGATAGACTTTTTATAGTTGGCCTAGAAAGATGAATCCAAGCACTCGTGAAACAATGATGCTCTCCTAAAAGTTTTGAAGCATGGGCTCATGAGCTAACATAGACAATGACAAATAGTAGACCCTAGATCAAGATTCTCTACCTGTGACTATGGACCTATCAGGGGTATAAACGTGATAATTTTGGAATAAAATTACTTTTATCCCAAAATTGGGGGCATGTGTTTACACCAAAATTTGGAAGAAGGATTGCAGGGACTCGGAACCTCCCAAGATCATGTCATCAAGGAATAGATTGCATGAAGGACGGTATCAGCTAATTCAAATGCAACACTAGAATCAGCTTTCTTCAGATAGCGCCAGTAGATAACGACAAAAGCTACGATCGGCGTCGGGAAAACATGTTGGACTCTACAAAAAGGGAAGATTAGGGTCCAAGTTATCTTAAATTAGGAATGTTTTCTCTTAGGCCAAAATTGTGATGAGTCATGCTTAAGTAGGATTCATGCGTAGGTTCAGAGTATAAATATTGGACCCTGGCTATTGTAAAGGACACACAATCAATCAAATACATGTTACTTACTTTTTTCGGCTCCGACCACCCCTTAGGAGTAGGAGTAGAGTAGATCTCAGCGAGTTCTTCAGCGAGCAAGGCTACATTGGTTCGGCTGACCTTCGGCTTGTCTGTAAGTACCATCATGGCTTATACTTCTGTTCCTACGGCTGCATTGATCTAGTCGACCTCCACTACGACTCTGGTATAAGCTAGTTATCGACTCTTATTTAGTTCAAGTATGGCTGCATCGATCTGGTCGACCTCCACTACTCGAACTAGATTAAGGTCAAGTTATTGGCTCTATCTAAAGGTGGCGTCCTTCGGATAGATTCATTAAGTTACCGATATTGCTTATTGCTTTCATTATTTATTTAATTACAGCAATATCACTTCGCCCAATTGGGATTGATCTAGATTGGCCTTATATCCTGTTTAACCCATCATTTATTAATCTAAATTGATCTAATCTGCTCTTCATACGATGAGTTATGTTTTATCGGCTACTTTATGTCAATCTTGATCATGCATAGTATGTGTTTAAGGCATGTTTGGTCTTGAATAGATCTATTAGCTGATGAGAACCATTCCAAGGCCTGTTATCACGGCCTGTGTGATTCTACCTCACGCCCCACTATTAGCACCGTGGAGTGGGGATCATTATTTGGTAGATCTGTTCCTGATAGGACATGACTTTAAGTGTGCGCTATGCCTGAATTGGTTGTTTTAGCCGATATCGAGTGCTTTCACATATGCAGTTCACGTTACGAGACCATTGAAGTAAAGATAGATTGAAAGATGTGTTAGCCCCATGATCTTATTATTGTATTGTGGCCTGCATGATTCTGCCTCATGCCCCACTAATATTAGTAATAAGTTAGGGTCATCGAATTTATCACTGTTTCTACGGCCTGCATGATTCTACCTCATGCCCCACTGGTCATAACGATAGATGAGAACTAATATGTTCATTAGATTTGTCTCTATTAAATGGTTAAATGATGATGAGTTGCTTCTTTTATATAAAAAGGGATTCGGTTACTTGCAGTCATTGGCTTAGCATAAACTGATTATTGTTGACATCCTATTGCCATTGATTAATATTTGTCTAAATAACGAGATTAATCTAGAACGATAACTGATTTTTCTTCTACAACCCCATGAGCTTTAACTGATTTATTCTTATGAGTATGCTAGAATCGGCTATTTAGTCGATCTCCTTCCACATCGGCCCTCAGAGCCACATATTCGGGACTATCTGGCAACACCGGCATGTTCTGCCTTAAATTACTAATTAGCTTTCTCTCCTTGTCAATTGTAGGGTCAAATTGACTCGCACATCTCGAGAGGAGTGCGCATGATCAATAATCCCTGTGTTGAAGCGAGGCGGATCTCCAGCTCCATCGAGTGGACCCTTCTGGCTTGCTCGTGTGCCCCGGCATGGGATGAAATTTTGTGCCGATAGGACCAAGGGCTTGTACTGACCACTAGCGAAGATGCCCGTGGGCACCGGCTCTTAGCCAGATGCCATCTTTGTCAGTGCATCATCTGTTTTGTTGAGCCACCTCAGGATAAGATTGAGCTCAAGACCATCAAACTTGTCCTCCAGCCGGCGGACTTCTCAACATTACGCAACCATCTTGGTGTTGTGGTAGCTTGATTCCTTTATGACTAGGTTGATGACCAGCTGGGAGTCGCCCAAGATGTCAAGCCATTGGATGCCCAACTCAATGGTGATGCATAGGCCATTGATGAGTGCCTCATACTCGGCCACATTGTTGGAGGCAGGGAAATGGATGTGAACCATGTTCCTCATGCGTACCCCGAGGGGCAAAACAAAGGCCAGCCCCACGCCGATGCCTTTCTTCATTAGCGATCCATCAAAGTACACCATCTAGTACTCTTGGTCGATAGCTACTGGCGACATTTGGATCTCAGTCCATTCTACAATGAAATCGGCTAGCACTTGGGACTTGATGGCCATCCGAGGGGCATACAAAATGCCTTGACCCATTAGCTTGAGTGCCCACTTTGTGATTCTTCCTATGGCATCCTAGTTTTGGATGACCTCGCCGAGAGGGAAGGGTATCATGACCATCATCGGGTGCGACTCAAAGTAGTGACGCAACTTCCTCTTGACGATCAGGATGGCATATAGGAGTTTATCGATTTGGGGGTATCAAGTCTTGGAATCAGACAAGACCTCACTCATGAAGAACACGGGATGCTGTACTTTGAGGGCATGTACCTCTTCTTCCCGCTCTACCACAAGGGCGGCGCTGCCAACTTGCATGGTGGCCGTAATGTAGAGCATAAGCGGCCCCCATCGGTCGGGGGGACCAGGATTGGAGCCTTTGTTAGGAGCAGCTTGACCTTGTCAAGTGCCTCCTGGGCCTCGGGCATCCATTTGAAATGGTTGGCTTTCTTCAAAAGCCGATAGAGGGGGAGACCTTGTTCGTCGAGGTGTGAGATAAAGTGACTGGGCATGGTGAGGCACCCTATAACTCAATGTACCCCCTTTATGTTCTGCATCGGGCCCCTCCTCGTGATGGTAGAGATCTTCTTCAGGTTGGCTTTGATGCCATGCTCAGAGGCGATAAAACCCAGCAGCATACCCTTTGGGACCCTAAAAACACATTTCTTAGGGTTGAGTTTGATGCCGTTTGCTCAGAGTTTCACAAAGGTCTGCTCTAGCTAGGCTATGACCTGGTCAACCCATTTGGACTTGACCACGATGTCATCTATGTAGGCCTCAATGGTTTCCTCGATGAGGTCACCGAAACACTTGAGCATACAACAGCATTATGACGTAGCAGAATGATCCAAACGGGGTGATGAAAGACATCATGAGCTAGTCGGACTCTTTCATTGTGATTTGATGGTACCTGGAGTATGCATCAAGGAAGCAAGGGGTTTTGAACCCTAAGGTCGAGTCAACTACTTGGTCTATGCATGGCAAAGGAAATGGATCCTTTGGACATGCTTTGTTGAGACCCATGTTGTCAACACACATTCTCCATTTCCCACTCTTTTTTCTTACAAGAACAGGATTGTCTAACCACTCAGGGTGATACACCTCCTTGATGAATTCGGTTGCCAAAAGCTACGCAATCTCCTCACTAATGGCCCTGCATTTCTCCTCATCAAAGCAACACAGGTGCTCTTTCACCGGCTTGGAGCCTGGCCTAATTTTCAAGGCATGCTCAGCTAGTTCTCTCGGAATGCCTAGCATGTCCAAGGGTCTCCATGCAAAGATGTCTCTATTGGCATAGAGGAAGTTGATGAGTACGCTTTCCTATTTGGAGGAAAGCATGGTAGGGTCTATGAGAACCTCCTTGGTGCCCTCCATGGGCTCGAAAGACCCGGCCAACCTCTTGGGGTCGGGTGCTTCTTCGACGATCTCCTCCCTGATGGCCGTGAGCTCTTTGGAGGCGACAATCGCCATGGCATGTTCACAGCACTTGACCTCGCACTCATAGGCACGTTGGAAGGAGGTGCTGATGGTGATGACCCCATGCGAAACCAGCATCTTCAACTATAGATAGGTGTAGTTGGGGACGGCCATGAACTTCGCATAGCGTGGACATCCTAGGATAGTGTGGTAGGTTCAATGGAACCTAGCCACCTCAAAGGTTAGGGTCTCCATCCTAAAATTGGTTAGATCCTCAAAGGTGATGGGTAGATCAATCTACCTAAGCGGCATGGCCTGCTTTCTAGGAATGATGTTGTGGAAAGGTGCCTCGGTTGACCAGATGCGTGATCGATCAATGCCCATGGCATCGAGCATCTCAGCATATATGATGTTGAGGCAGCTGCCTCCATCCATCAGCACCTTGGTGAGCCACTTCATGTTGACAATTGGGTCGACCATGAGCAGTTATCTTCCCAGCTGTAGGACGCTTTCTAGATGGTCAGTTTGATCAAAGGTGATGGCAAACTCTGACCAGCGGAGTAAGGAAGGCACAACCGGCTTGGCCGTATAGACCTCATAGCGTGCAAGCTTCTAGCGGCCCTTCAAGTCATAGGCCACCGACCCTCTGAAGATCATGAGGCAGCCATCCAGCATAAAAAAGCCACCATCCTTCCCTTCGGCATTGTCTACCACCGGCTTGGGCTTCTTCCTATGTTCCCCCTTATTGGAGCCACCAAACAGGAACCGCTTCATGAGGACACAGTCTTTATATAGGTGTTTGATGGGGAAGGCATAGTTCAGGCATGGCCCTTCGAGTAGCTTCTCAAAGTGGTCTAGGGTACCCTTGGTGGGCTTTTGACCCCCTTGCGGTCAGCAGCGGCCATGAGCGAGCCCTCGCGCCGCTGCTTGTTCTTCTTCTTGTTGGGGCAGCTAGAGGCGCCTTTGCTGGCATCCTCATCCCGCTTCGCCTTGCCCTTGGGGTGGTCAAAAATTGCTCCGACCGCCTCCTCGCCCAAGGCATGGCTGGTGGCAATGTCGAGGAGCTCCTTGGTGGTTCAAAGGCCCTTGCATCCGAGCTTGTGAACTAGAGACTCATAGGTGGTCCTAGATAGGATGGCTCCTATAATGTTGGTGTTGGCGATGTTGGGTAGCTCATTGCACTACTGAGAGAAGCGCTGGATGTACTCACGAAGAGTTTCCCTAGACTTCTATCGATAGTTTTTGAGATCCCATGGGTTTTTAGGACGCGCATAGGTGCCCTAGAAGTTTCCCATGAAAATCTCCTTTAGGTCCGCCCAACCTTGAATCTAGTTAGGCGGAAGGTGCTCCAACCATGTTCATGCCAAATCAGCCAGGAACAATGGAAGGTTGCAAATAATGAAACTATCATTATCCGCTCCACCAGGTTTGCAAGCAAGCCGGTAATCCTCGAGGCATAGTACCATAGTGGGAAGGTTACATTGAGGATGTGTTGGCCGAAGGCCTAAGGTCCCAGTAGGTCAGGGCTTGTGCTCCGATCCTCGCCACTATCGTAGCATCCACCATGATGAGGGTGATAGCCATGGATGCCTTCCTCTCTCTTGCCACTTCATCCATGCATACGGGCATCTAGGATGTTACATGCATCATGGTGGAGGCCAAGATGCTCATGCACCGGGGCCATGGTGCGCCCCCTGTCGGCGCACGATGCCTGGTGGACAAACACATCCTTGACATGTCATCCTGAGGGCACGAGTTGACTGGCGTCATGCTCGCATCACCGAGATAGCGAGCTTTTCTGCTTGCTGCACCACCGTGTGCTCGAGCAGCATGTGGATCTCACGATGGGCCTAACGATCCTTGGGTGTTGTGGGCTCCGAGAGCCCTCAGAGCAAGGCCGTAGCGCAACAATGTTCTGGCTTGCCCGAGCAAAGTGTGGGAGGACTCCATAATCTTTGATGATCCTCTGGTTCATGTCACGGGCCATGGTGTGTGCATGCCCAGCTTCTCCATGGTGCTCCATCTCTTGCTCAAGCTCCGCGCACTCCTGCTCTACCTGGAGTCATGCATCCTCGAGTTCCCTATGCTGCGCTCTCAGTTGCTCCACCTACAGGCGAGGCAAGGCCACTACATCTCCCTCAACCTTGTTGTCAAGGTCATTTGGTGGGGTAGCCCCTCCCTTGTGGATGCTTTCGATGAATCCCTCGGGGGTACCTACCATAAAACATTCTTGCGAGGGGTGATGGCTTCCCCTGCTAGAGTCAAAGTTGGAGGGCAACTCTGAATTTCCTGTGAGAAGGTTGTGGAAAGATTCCACAATGTATTTGGTCATCCCCATGTACTCATCATTTGTAGGTGATGGGTGCATACACCGCGCCATGAGGTGGCTAATGGTCCTTGTGGCATTGCACATATTGAATAGGAACACTGTCAGGACGCTCCAAATGAGGTATTTCGAGGAAAGTGGTTCCCCTAGCAAGCTGCGTCATGACATTGGCAAACAAGAAGGTGAGGCAACGTAGGTCCTCCCGGGATGGTCAGGGTCCCAGGAAGGCAACGAGCTAGTGCTCTAGCCTCCCATAATCGTAGCTGAGGAGCTAGTCACTCCTGGGGACATAGGCCTCCGACGCATGCTACGACAGCTCCTCAAGCATCTTGACGATCGCATCGAGGACGGTGGAGTGGAGAGGCTGGACAGCGGTGGGAGCCTATGCCAACTCTCCCTCTGATGTGACAATGAAGTCTAGGCATTGAGGCTGGTAGAGTGGAGAAGCCCAACTGATGCCATGCCTAGCCATCTGACGCCTGATGTGGACGTCGAGACACACAAAAAGCCCCTACCTGGTGCAACAACTATCGGTGTTTTGGATCACCGGCTAGTAAATTTGTTTTGCCGCGTCTGGCCTAGATGGTGTACTCAGAGGACACAAGGATTTATACTGGTTTGGGTGGAATGTTCCTACATTTAGTCTACTACTGCTCTTGTTACTGGCACTAGTTTGTAGTAGGGGTTACAAATAGGCGAGAGAGGGAGAAGTTCCCATGTCTCTAGTGAAAAGATCGAATGGAGTCGAGTCTTGCTGAGGTCATTTAGTTGTGTGTTCATTTTGCCATTTGCCCCGCAACCATGTGCTCATGCTTCCCCTTTTATATGTGAAGGGGAAGGTGCAGCTTACAGAGAGAAAGAAAAAGAAAAGCGAGGGAGAAGAAGGCCTCTAGGGCCACCGGGTCCTTCTTCCCCTTCATGCGGGTCCCATCGATATTGTAGATGGTGATAGGGATAGCTCCACGTCAGGCTCCTATTCACCACTAGTGCCATGCCACAACGTCATGAGCTGGTCATGGCGTCCTATCCTGTCCCGGTAGATGGCATGACAAACCAATGTGTCGGTGAGCAGCCGTACAGGAGTAGGCAGCACAGCGATCTTGCACCTATCACTTTTGGCAATGTGAACCCCTAGGTGTGGCCTGACGTGGCTATGGGTCACATCGAGACATGCCTACTTCCTGTTTGGTGTTAGAAGTTTGACCCTGGGGTCATACCTTCTGACCCATAGTGGTTGGAGGCAGTATGGGTCCCCATCAGGCGAGATGGGGCCTACGCCCCAGGGGTTGGGCGGGACAGAGCCCATGCCCTTAGGGTCGGGCAACATGGCTCCCATTCCCTCAGGGTCGGGTGACACGGGGCCTGTGCCCGAGGGGTTGGGTGAGATAGAGCCCATGCCCTCTAGGTCGATCGAGACTAAAATACGTCCTTGATTATCTAGGCAAGTCATCGTCCACGGTCCTCAGATCCTTTCTTCAGGTATCCCTAATACTGATACCCGACAAAACTTAAGAGCTTCTTTTTCACCTTTGTTTCCAAGGTCCATGAGTCTACTGGAAGTTTATGTGTCCCATCAGGTTGAAGTTTAGAATGTAGCTCCGGCCTAACTTTTAATGCTTGCAAGTCCAAATGAGTTTTAAGTAAATCTTTCCCCTTTCCCTTTCCCTTTGCCTCCATTAAGGTGCCAAGTAGGCTTTCGGTCACGTTTTTAGTGATGTGCATCCCATCAAGTGCATGGCAAACATCCAAGAACTGCCAATAAGGTGGACCCCAGAATATCAATTTCTTTTTGAACATAGCAGACCTCGGTGCCTATTTGCTTCCTTTGCCCTTTCCAAGAACGACCTTTAGTTTCTTCACTTTTGTTAAGATCTCCTTTGTAGTTAGAGTTCGAGGAGCATGGAGATCCTCAATTTTGCCATAAAAGGATTTCTTGTTCCTACAGTATGGATGGTCCATGCTTAGGAACTGACGATGACCCCATATGCACATCTTGTTACTATTCTTCATCCATGTAGCATCTGTGTCCTCCATGCAAACCACACATCATTTGTATCCATCCATAACTTGTCTAGATAAGCAACCAAGGCCCGGTAGGTCACTGATTGTTATGAACAACAACATTTTCAGATAAAAGTGTTCTTTCTTGTACTCATCCCACACCTTCATCTTTGATGTCCACATTTCCATTAGCTCATCCACCACTGGTTGTAGGTAGACATCAATATTATTGCCAAGTTGTTGTTGCCCTTGGATCACTAATGACATCATAATGTAGGTGCGCTTCATACACAACCACGGTAGAAGGTTGTCTATGCATAGAATCATGGGCCAGGTGCTATGATTGGTGCTGACCATTATTGACACTTCTTGGCGTAGCTACTAGGTTTGTATCCCTAGCAACGGTGCCAAAAATGCTTGTTGACACTTCTTAGCATAGCTACTAGGTTTGTATCCCCAACAACTGCGCAAGAAGTGCTTGTTGGTATTTCTTAATGTCATCACTAATAATTAGCAATGCTACTAAGTAATAGCCTTGAAAGTTCCTAAACAATTTTAGATATTTACCCGCAAGCGCACGAAGCTATCATTGTAGCATTTCACCCAAAAGTATTCAGGATATTGTTATTTATATTTTCCCAAAGGAAGGAATTTGATTAAGGGTCTAGTATGGATATGAACTTGAATAATAATGCTTGCAAGTACACCAATGCTTATAATAGGTGTAAGAATAGTGATTTCAAGATAGTGGACACACACATGGCATTCTTCAAAGGATAAAATAGAAAAGAAAGAATAAAAGAATAATCCTAAGTTGAGCAGGCATTGGTCTAGTATAGTTATACAAATATTAGTTATTGATCATACAAATTACATAATTAGTTTTAGGGCTAAGTGTGAAGCAGGTCGGTAGGCCATCGAGTACTGGTCTGCCAGCAACCTCATGTGACAATTTAGATTCCTACACCCTAGTCGAACATGGGGGATTAAAAGGGACGGACAGGGCTGTCACCACCTACCGCCTATCCCTCAACCATGGAAAGGGACAATGCATTCACTTGTCTCTCCATACCCAAGCATCACGCTTACGTATACAGAAACTACCCAAATCTCCTGGGTCCCCAACCCTACGGATCGATAGGTAAAGAACTTGGGCACACCTGATGGCACGATGAACCGCCTCCTCAACTTTGCTCTAATTCCAATTATATAAGTTATATGAGTGTTTAAGATTAAAGTTGTATATGCTATTCTCATGACACACAAACTATACACTAGTTCATATATCAAGATAATAACATAACAACTATACTCTAGTTCATAAGTATGACTATAAATGTAATATGAGAGGATAACTTTGGAAGAGCTCATATTTCTATTCATACCCAAAGGTCTCTTCTTCCAAGGAGCCAAGCTCTCCAAGGTAGATTTGCCTTGCTCTAAAGCTGCTAAAAAGTAAAAGAGAACTAGAGAGAGTAAGGTATTGCTCAAGTGAAGTGTGTATAGAGAGGGGTGTACCCCTCTATTTATATAGTGCTCAAGGCGGTGCTACGAGCTATAATTGGCGTGAGGACCGGCTCCCGCCTCCATAGCATGGAAGCATGCCACCGCCTATTGAAGGAGGGGTTGAGCAGTGCTGGCAAGGGGTCAGGCGCCCCTAGGGTTTAGCCATCCCCTGACTGTGGCCTCTCACCACCGCCTTCTCCTGGTAGGCCGTGGGCTGAACCAGGATTGCTTCGCCTTGGGGTTTTGCCCTGGTTGAGTTGATTTGATGGGCGTCTCTCTTGTTTCTTTGCCCAAATTAGCATCAGAAAGCGCCTTTCAGTCAATTATTCCATGTATTTATGTTTGTGACCTGCAAAATAATATTCTCCAAATACATGTGGAACTTGGTTAATAGTAAATGCATATGTGTTTAAGATTGCTTATTTCTTCTCTTTTTGTGTCTTAAATGGCGGTCGGATTTGATCGGTAAAGACCGCCAACAAGCTCCCCCAAGCTTAACCTTTGCTCATCCCAAGCAAATAGCTAAGTTATTGGTTGTTGATCGGTAGTTGCTACAATAACAAATATAATTCACAAGTGCCATGCTTATAACAAAGTATTCTTCCATAATTTAAATAAGTTGGCATTCTATCCACCCTTTTAACTTAATCCATGTGGAGCTTATTGCTTTTCCAAGTCTTAGGTGGTTGCAAGACAGAATGGTTTTAACATAATTACCAATCATTCATTCTTTGATCAACCTTCTATCCAGAGGTTTTATGAGTTTTGCAAAATAGAATGTAAGTTCCTCAAATGATTCACTCAATCACTCAATGTGTATGATCTTCACCAAGGCATTTGATTGTTTTGTCTTTTTTTCATCCTATATCTCAAAGGCTTTGAGTGGAGTTTTAGGTAGGTATGAATGAGAGGCATACTTACATCACATATGTTGCTAAGTCAAAAACCGGATATTTTTCAAGATGTGCAAGTGTGTGGAATATTTTTCTAATCCTAATATTTTGGGTATTCCTTTGATCATGACTTTCTCCCTTTTGATAATTTCCTTAGAAGTTTGGGCTATCTCTTTTTTCTCTTTTTTCAATACTTTGGAACCTTCATGTGTTCCATTCTTTTTTCTTTTGCTATTTTGTGAGCTTCATGTGTCTCTTTTTTTAGCATAGCCTCATACTTATTCTTGGCATATGAAAACTTTGGAGAGAAAGACTCATGACAAATGAATGGAGTTTTTATTTTGTGTGGATGGAAAACATGTTTTTGCATAACTCTCAGTGTAAGAGTTAGCACTTTATTTGTGGGTGTACGTGAATCTTGATCATGGGTGCATGACTAGAATCTCTACAAGGGTCACAACAATTTAACAAAACTCAATGTGAATATAAGGAGCATATGACTAAGGTTTTGAATTTGAATCATGTCATATGGTCATGGTAGGAATTCATAATCATTGAGGAACTTTTAATTTTAGCATTTGTAAAATGAAAACTCCAGATGACAAGTTTCTCTTAGAATAATGTAGCATCCGGTTTTTAGAACAAAACCAAATACACACCATATGTGAGCCCAGGAAGTCAAATCTCACATATAGCTACAAATAAGGGTAATATCGAAAGACAATGCTCAATATATAACATAGTTAGTATAAAGAATATAACCTTAAATAGCAAACAACGGAAAGACAACTCCAATCTTTGGGTGGAGACTCCAATTCCATAGGGACAACTGACTGGTTGATCACAGGCCTAATTCCTCCAAACTCTAACAATCTGGTACCCATCCAGGATTTTTATCCAAATAATTGAAAAATAAAGCAAGCATAAGTACATGTCGTACTCAACAAATATATCATGGGGTTCATGAGGCTCAAAAGGCTGACACTAGTTTACTACGATTAGCTTTTAATGAGTAATGATTTTAGCAATTGAGTGGCAACAGTTTTATCACAAGCTAATAACGACATGATTAGGTAAACATGAATAATGAATAGCATAAACAGTAATCATTAGTGAGCATATTTATCATCAGTATCATTAGTGTTCATCATCTATTCCATAAGGGTCCAAGGCCGCTCGTGACCATGAGCACGACTGATATACCAGTTTTACACTCTGCAGAGGTTGTACACTTTCATTTGAGTCGTGATTTACCCTTTCAACCAAGGTGATCAGCCTCTTGACCCACTACCTAGGAAGGTCAGCAGGGTTCACTATGAAGCCTTTTAAAGGTTCATCTAACAAGTTAGGGCCGCTAAGGTTTCCCCATCAATAAGCATGAACCCCCCTCCAAGGAGTGACTAGCAAAATACCAAGAAACCAAAGTGCACCCTCTTGGTAGGCCGAGATCATACCTGTCGGAGCCCCTCTTGTGCCATAAAGGTAACCACTAACAAGCTAGAAAATGTCCTCATACTGAGCTAAAACCAGAGCCATGTAGCCCTCACAGCTATACTATAAGTCCTGTATGTTTGCTTATAGATAAGTCCTTAGGGATAGGAATCTAGAGCACCATAAAATAGCCCAATGCTCTAGCCCCCCTGATTCCATGTTGCTAAAAAGCATCTTTTAGTGTTTATTACATATACCATTAGTCAAGTTACAAGTTCATGGTTGTACTTGAGCACTAGCATCATACTACCCAATGCAATACCCCAAAGGTATCAAGGTACGATGTAACAAATACTAGGAAATCCTTAGTGGTAGTCAAGGTAGACACATGCAGTATGAATTAAATGATTAAAGGTGTATAGGACAGCAAGGAAGATCCCATGCTATACTTGCCTTATAACTCTGATCCTTCTTCTAGTCCAAACCTAAGGAACTCCTTGATCAACAGGTAAAGCTCACCGACTGGACATGATCATAAAGCACCACACAAGCATCTAAGCAATCATACACAAAGAAAACAATAGATCTAAATTAGAACAGTACACCAATGAAAAAGAATTTGAAATCAAATCTATGTGTTGCTACGATCACATAGACGCAAAGAGCACGCTAATCGGAGCTACGGTGAAAAAGATACATCTACCGATAGATTTTGCTTTATATGTGGAAAAGAAAACTATAGGCTTCATTTATTTTAACTATATAAATTCATATATAAATAATATAAATTGAATTAGGTCAAATTTTGATTTGAATTATAAAACTAAAGTAAAATAATTCATATTTTATTTAAATTAGAGTTTAAACCATGAAATTCTAGAAATAGTGACATGATAAACATTGTTACTAACGCAAAGATCTCATTGAAATGAATCTAGCACAACTTGAATAGGTCAAATCAGAGCTAAAACATAGAAGATATGATTTAAACAAGATTTCCTTTAATAAAATAATTGTCGGGTTCATAAACCCAGGATCCCTCATAGATCGGCTTTCCAACAAAGGCTCGGCCCAGCAGGCAACATTGCAAACAACACACAACTCATGGGCCAGCCCAAGTACCTAAATGATAGGCCATAAGGGCGATCCAATCACCAACCGGAAGGCCTGGCCAAGGAGGAACGGCGCCCGTTTCCAACTCTAGCCCACCTCTCCGACCGGAGCGCTCGCTTCGGTCTCCAACCCACCTCCAGATGGCCTCTCTAACTGAAAGGCCTGGCTAAAGCACTACTTCCGACTCTGACCTACGTCTCCGACTAGGATGCACCAAACCCCTGCTCACTACTCTTCTCCAACTAGCGCATTCAGAGCCGACTGGGATCAACCGACTGGGGACGCCCGCTCGGTAAAGACCAAGAAACGGACAGAGAAAGTAAGGTAGGGCGCATAGGTAAAATCATAATACTAGGGATCGTACCCTATACACCTATAGAAATAGTACTCTATGACCTCCCTAGCACGATAGAACTCCAAGCAGTGTTGTAGGCACCGACATTTTCCCCTACAGTATTGTGGACGCCATTAACTCCCATACGGTAAGGCTCCCCCACATGCCTCTTGGCATCGACAGTATTGTGGGTGCTGGCATTTACCATACCAGGCGAACATGGTAAAACCCCTAGCTTGCCTTCAGGTATCAACAGTGTGGCAGGCGCCGCCGTCTGCCATACCCAAAGAAGACAACACATCCTCCCACGTGCATCTAACATTCAACAGTGTTGTGGGCGCTTACCATCATTCTGTACCCACCGGCGTGGGCAACAAGGCTTAGTAGCATACATACTCTCTCTCTCACTTATAAGGCCATCCCCTTCATCTATAAAAGGGGATGCGCTCTCTCCCAATAAGTAGATTCATTAGATCGATCAATTCACTAGTCCACAACAACAGAACCTCCAGGTTCAAACCACGAGCACTCAAGCACTTAGCTCATAGCAGGGCTCCCATCACTCTTGGCCCTTCCAACCAGAGTCCGACCAGACCTCTTGTACCCCTCCATCTTTCTCCTTCTCGTTTGTAACCCCACTACAAACTTTGAGCACCTGGGCTCAAGAATAAAGTCACCGACCGACTCAAATTGGACATAGGGCACGTTGCCTGAACCAATATAAACTCTATGTCATTGAGTGCTAGGCCACCTCCGATCACAACATATGGCAAAACTACAAATATTTATGTGTTGGTCACTTTCTACACCGACAGTTGGTGCCGTCCGTGGGGAAGACATTGTACATTCAATACTTTTTGGTCATCGGATGACCCACTTTTCTGCCACCTTCACCATGCCGGGCTCAAGCGATACTACTCGCTTCGGCTCACTAGAGTTTCCCGCACTCCCACCAGTGGGGATGTGGGTTCCACCTGTCTTTGAGACGTCCCAAGCCTTCCTCTTTGGAAGCCTAGACTTCATCGCCGACCGGCTCGGCATACTACACCTCCGCGAGGAAGCACTCGTTTCGGCGCCCATCGGAGGGGCGCCCTCTATCGGCTCCAGGACGCACGACGACTTCAATGATGAGGCATCTATGCTTCATTCTGAGCAAACTCTATGCTCAAACCCTGCTATGAGTAATATGCATACTACTATTTACTCTCTATTTACTATCTCCCACCGATTATCTAGAGGGACTATATTGACCGCACCACGAACACCGTATGATTAGTTCCCCTACGGCCTCACATCCCTCATGAACACATGCACTCGAGGGCTCCGAAGGACGCTAGCACAATCCCCTCTCACATCTGAATTCGTGGGAATGGCGAGCAATGCTCCTACCACTTTCCACGAACTCCCAAATGACGAGGGTGAGAGCGATGGCTCCAGCATCGGTGACGTGGCACCTAGCCACCGTCCGTCCTAAGAGTACGCTATGGCGGACGCTTTGGGACAGCCGCCTATGGTTACAGAGTCTATGCATACTCAAACCCCTCTGGACCCGTGTGTGGGGGCCCTCACGTTTGCGCAAGAGCACGCCGAGGAACTATGACAACGGTAGCAGAACCAACCGCCACCTACCTCGGCACGCTCAGTGTGGCATGCTGCACCTCATGCACAAGACCCTATAGGTGGCATCCGAGGTCACGCCCGCCAGGTCCAACATGACATCATGAATGAGGGGAATGATCCCCCATAGTTCGCTCAGGCTACCTAGAACATCGCTGCTACGGCAATGCTTCTATGCGGCATTCCCAAGCCCATCGACCCCCAGGAGCGAGCGGTCTACCGGAACCTCCAGGTGCTGGTAAAAGCTGTCACTGTTCAATAGGCAGAAAGCTTCACCTCGCGACTTTGACACGCGCCCTCTCTCCCCATTGGGGGGGTGGGGACGCGCTAGACGGATTGCTCCATCCACTCACCACTATAGCTACCAAATATGGCTCAGGAGGCAGCGGCCGCACCGCAGGCTGACTTGGTGCCTGCTCTACACCGACTACCAGTACATGAACGACCTAGTCCACACCAAGACACTCGTAGCGTCATCGGCAACCGGCATCAGACCCAACATGATGATGATGTCCACTGAGCGGTGATGAGGGTAGGTGTAACACCTCGGGTGTTAGCCTTACATAACTTGACTTGCATAGCATGAGCATGATCATAAAATATTCATATATAAGCTTTGACACTTGAAACATTGGATTGCAACATCTGCAATGTTTGCTTATTATCGCATGTTTCTTAAACATATGCAACTTTTCTCGTTATTTCATGTCTCCATGTGTCTATGCATATGATCATGAGTGGACACATGTACTTGGTGGATGTGAGTCACGCAAACATGTAGCCACGCCTAGGGTAGCAAATAGAACCTTGTTCAGGGTTACATTTCATGAACCAACACTTAAGCTTCATGTGATTACACTAGCTAGCCCTATGAGTGACTACTACATGAAATGATTGAATGACCTTGCAAATGGCTTAAACATGTTTAGAGTATCGTTATGAACAACTTTGATATTCATGGTTAGGGGTAAATAGGTCATTAAGCCATGCCTTGATGTGTATCATCATTTAAATGTGACATGTTTGACCAAGTTTGAACTAGGTGTTAGAGACCTTGCATGGAGGAGATCACTAAAGCAAAGTTGTAGTATTTGACATAAGGAACAACTTTTATTTTTGGGTCATTGACTGATTTAGCTTCTAACATGCTTGAATTGGTCCCACAAAAATCAGAAGAATCAAGAATTCAACACTTGAGAAATTTTGCTAAGTCCTGGTTCACTGACGTGCTGACAGCCGACCTTTGGGACGATATAACTCGAGTTCAGTTGGGAATTGGCATGAGCTCTTTGAACAAGAATGGAAGCTGGTACATTGAGCTACAATTTTGGTTTAGACAGTGTGCGCTAATACTCCATGGATTAGCGGTTAAATGGATGGGGAAACACGCTGTCAAGCTTCTTCGCGGGCTCTGAACTTACTGAATCGGGTGATTCAGTGGCCGACCACCTTCAGGCCATGGCCACCGTGTGGAGGAGAAAAGGCCACGCGTCGCCTCTGCTCTGCCCAGCCAGGCCACGTTGGGCCAATACGCACCTTCTTCACCCCCGCACTCACCCGCATCACCCTGCGCTTCCCATTTCGCTTTTCTGGCTCCTCCTTCCTCGCTGCAGCAACAGCTGAGCTCGGCCCACGCCTTCGTCGTCGCCATAGCCGCACCAAGCCTTGCTGAGCCACCCATTTGTCACCATAGCAGCACCACCGTCTTCCCAGCAACTCCCTGCGTCGCCCCATTGCCGGTGTTCCAGCTTGGTAAGCCACCGCAACGCGCGCGAGCTCGCCGGAGCTCCGCCGCTAGCCCCGTCTCCGTGGCCACATCGCCACCGTCCACCCTAGGCCACAATAGGGCGCTAGATAGCTCCGATGTAGCTCGGTGATGCTTGGCGTAGCGTTCGATCGAGCCGCCATAGCCCCCACCAGCATAGCGCCATCGTCCAGTGCCGCCGCTCTGCCATGAGCACCACCGCTGTACATAGCCCCGACGAGAGGTTCCACCGAGTCGCTCACCCGGTGCGCTAGGTCAAGTAGGTCGCTCGGTGAAGACATCACCGCCGGTGGACTCGCCGTCGACGAGCCATGGTCGCGCGAGCTTGCTCAGCGCCGCCGGCTCTATTTTGGTTTCGCTGACCGGTGGGGTCAACTGACCAGTGGGTCCCGCGTGTCAGCGACTCCATGTTGTAAAGCCAGTTCATTTTGAATGCAGATTTCATATGTTTTGTAATTTTTGTATCTTCAATTTGGTAGCTTCAAAAATTGTGAAATAAACTTGTTAGTGTCCCTTAAGAAGTGTAGTA
Organism: Miscanthus floridulus; assembly: GCF_019320115.1. Classification (NCBI taxonomy): domain Eukaryota; kingdom Viridiplantae; phylum Streptophyta; class Magnoliopsida; order Poales; family Poaceae; genus Miscanthus; species Miscanthus floridulus. Next base: position 44,650,083 of record NC_089594.1, on the reverse strand, counting down.
TTTAGGAAAAATATGTTCTTGACATTTACAGTAGAAATTTTTGGAGATTTAAATAGGGATTTGAAATGTGCTTTTGAATGCATTCAAATTTGTTTATTTCATATCTAGAGTTCCTTTGCTCCAAAATTATGAAATTTTTGTGGTAAGCTTAGTCTAGCATATATGAGCTCTGGTAAAAATTTGAAGATGAGTGCATGTGTAGATTTGTAGTATAGATTTTTCTTTTATAATTAGGAGATCCTTGTGTAAATTTTTATAAATTATTTATGAATCCAAAATTTATGAAATTTTTGGAGGTAATCCTAGTAGTATATGGATGCTAAGAAAAATAGGAAATCTATTGCTTGACACATTTTCAATAGGGTTTTTCCATTTATGCTAATTTCAAGCCTTGCTGCCTTATCATTTTTGTATAGGGATGTTCTACTTGGTAAAATGACATGAAATTTTTATAGTAGTCCTTTGATAGCATTAGTAAGGCACTATAAATTTTTAAGAATTTATGAAGCACATCTGGTATATGTTTATTATTTAACCTAGATATCTAAATAAAATAATAAAGGCATTTAAATAAATAGTTTGGGCTTCACCATTATATTATCTTAAATGTAATTGGTATGCTTAAACTGTTGGTAGATTTTATGTTGTCAAATTTTGAATGATTACATGAAGTAGAAGTATTGTTACTTTGTATTGCAGATTGAATAGTTTCTAGATAGATTCTGGAGTTTGATGAGTTGCATGTTGAAAAGGATGTGTACTGTAAAAATGGTTAATAACAAAGTTGTAGAGAATTTGCTAAGCTTTCCAGAAAGTCCAGGATCACTGTATTTGGATTAGTAGAACTCCAGTTATGAGTAAAACAAGTAGCTACTGTTTTGTGGTATAATCGATGCATTGTGGAAGTAGATGATTAAATAATCGAGAAGAGATATGCACCTACTCAATAAACATGATGCACTTGTTAACATATATGCATTTGTAATACTTATGACATACTCATGCATCTAGGATCAGAGGAAGAGATCACGTTGCTGGAATTCGAAGAAGCAGAGGAAGGGAATCAGTAGGAGAATCCGCAAGCCGTAGCTCCCGAAGGCGTGGAGCAGAACCCTGAAGAGCTTCCGGAGTGTCCTGACCACCGCCCTACTTCCTTTCTGTGAGGCAAGCCCTGGAGCATTATAAGTCTCCCAGTAATTTGCAAATGTTTACTTACGTACTTATGATTGATGCATTAGGTTATAAGAGTTGAATGGAACCACTTGATGCATGTAAATTCCTTGTCCAGATATTAACCCTTTAACCGATATAGGTCCAAGATCGAATAAATGCTTAGCCATGCTTAGACCGGTAGAAGTCGGGTGATGTCCTGTCACCTACAAGATATAGGTGGACACCGGAGCACAGTTGGCTATATTTGCTATCATGGAACAGAACCATGGGGTAAAAGAAAATCAAGACCAGACGGGAAGTCGATAGAGAAGCAACAAGACATGGAGGTCTTGGGTGTGGATCTATCCCCGTCTGTGTCGATTAAGGACCATACCGTTGTTGGCGCTTCTGACAAGATTGAACGCATGCCTCTCACTTAGCTGGCTGGATAACTCGTTCCGACCGCGAAGCCAAGTAATTCAACTCAGGCCGGGAACCGTTCTGTTGTGCGCTCCTTCCGAGGAACGATCAGACTGAGCCCAAGGGCAGGCTTGGCCTGAGCATCCTGGCATCTGGTGTTCCAAATTGTGCGGCATGGTACAGACCCACGAAATGTGTACCTAAGTTGTACCAAAGGTGACCTAAGGCTATCGTGGCTGGTAGACCTAGGTTTGTGTTAGGAATAAATTCCTAGCTGGTTGAAATTGATTCGAATCGCCGTCTCTCCTGGATAGTGAGAAGCTTGGCTAGTCCCAACATCGTAGCAACTATGTTATGAAAGATGACGGTTCGAATGAATATGGAATTACAATACCTGCTATGGTTACTATTGTATGCTTCTAAAGGATATACCACATGTTTGGCATAGGATAGTTGCTAATCTAGAAATGGATAGTTATAATTAACCTGATAAAGAAATTGTAACTGTACCATGATTCAATTGCTTTTATGCAAAAATGTTGTCAAGTTACGTCCACTTATACAGCCTTGCATAATCCTTGGAGTCATTTTATTTTGGTTCATGACGGGTAAGTATAGCTGAGTACCTTCTCGTACTTAGGGTTTTATTTTCCATTGTTGTAGATGGCACTGTTTATCACAGGTTATTGCAAGAATTGCTTCTATCCCACCGTGGATGAGGAGTAAGCCTTGGGCAGGCTTCTTTATTAATTCCTATCCTTGCTTTTGTGGACCATGATCCGACTTGGCACTGTATCAAACTATGTTGGAAACTTTATGTTCGAACTTAATTGCTTCCTCTTTATTTATCAAACTCGGTTTGTAATAACTTTTATTCATACTCTGATGACGAAGTGTATCAGTGAACTTTATGTAATATGTGGCATGTATGTTGAATCCTATACGATCTTGGTTGTTGTAAATCGTTTATCGAGACCCGTCATGGTACTCGACGGACTACCGGGTTTATATGGGTTCAAGTATGACAGTGCGACCACTTGCGGGCTACCATTGTACTTGTACTCTTATAAATTGGTCGGTTCTGCGACAGCTGGCATCAGAGCAAGATTCAACGTTAATTGTCACAAGTGTATTTAAAACAAAAGTTTTTGTTTTCCAAAAACCCTTCTCTAGCAACTAATAGTTATATAATAGGTATTTGAAATCTAAAGTGTGCCAATGATCACTTTCCTTATGCCCAAATTAAGGACTATTAGGTGGCTACTTAAGTACTAACATGGGGGTTTCTACTTCGTCGTCCATACGGCGTGCTATAGTATGGATGCCATTCACTTGAGTGGTAATGTATGGATCAAATGCCTCTACGCCAAGGTAAGATGATGAGTGTATGACCGCAAGATGTGAGAGTGCGGTCGGGAAGAGTTAGCTTTGGTACGGCTATGTATGCATGCTTGCATGTGTATATGGTACGTATTTAATTGTGGGTTTAAATTATTGTCGGGTAGATTGATACGGAAGTATATGTATGGGTATACATATATGGAAGTATTTACAATTACATTCTGCATATTCATTATGGGTTTTAGGGCTGAAATGAAATCTTATGTAGGTACACTAACAACGAAACATATAGCTCGACTAGTTACAGCTATTTATGAGAGAACGTATGTATGCCACCGTGTCTACCGTTAGAAACAAATTTTTCCTAAGTTTGTGAGGACGTACGGAACGAGCATGCATCATGATAATTATCATTCACATAATTACATTGTTCCTCCCCTTATAAAATTCTTACTCGGTTATGTAACTCTTATCCATTATGGCATTGTCTCACCAAAGTGGTACATGTTAATGGTGCAGATGGCACGCACCAAGCAGACTGCTCGCAAGTCCACCGGAGGTAGAGCTCCCAGCCGTCAGCTTGCTCCACGTACCCGTCAATGTCACACGTTCCTTGGAGAGTTTGGGATGCCTACACTCTTGTGGCAGAGTGCTCAGCTATGTAGGCTATCCTGATAGAATGGAACCCCGCTACTTCTAGGAGAATGAGCAGTTGGGAGAAGGTCTCTTAGTTACTGTGGAGGCCATTGTTCATCCCTGAGGTGACGATTCTGAGTGGACAGGCTAGTGTTATGAGTCAACTGGCAGGACTGCTGAAGAAGCAGCTGGAAGGGCAGCCTTTGGGATCCTAAGGGATATCATGGATCGTTTTCCTCAGGAGCTGGCAGCTGCTTTGGTTGGAGTTTTTCCAAGGGGTAACCCCTCCACTGACTCATGGCAGCAGGCAAGAGGAAGATCTTTGGAGATTGGTGCAGCCAAAGGGCAGAACAGCGATAACCCTTCCATGAGCGCCATGTTCGCTAGTGATGAGAGTGTTAGATGGAGTAGAAGGTAGCCTCAGACATGTGTCTGGTGCTCTTGGTCATGCCCGCAAGGACCGACGTCAGCTTCAGAGGGAGCATGACGCCGAGATTGAGAGGCTCACTGAAGAGATGACTCGATTAACTCACCAAAGGAATGCAGGCCTGGACCAGGGAAGATGTTCTGAGAGCTCGACAGTTCGAGCTAGGGTAGCTAGCTGGCCAATGCGGAAGAATACAACGATAATCTACATGAAGAGGTTCATCTACTGAACAATCAGCTCCACCCTTATGTCCCACCTGGAGCCGCAGAGATGGATCTAGAAGGGGACGAGGAAGAAGAAGAAGTAGAGCCTAAAGAAGAAGTGGAGCCTGAGGAAGGAGATGATCCTACGTCTGACCTCGATAGTGATCATGATGAGGATTAGATCGCTTAGTACTTAGTGGAAGGTCTAATGTATCACCTTTATTCATGTAATGGACCTGTAGTTCGAATTTGGCATTAGTAACCCGACTATCATGTAATGTTGATTAATCGCATGTTTGGTTGAACATCAATGCAATTCCAGTCCTTATGTCGGTAATCACGATTTAATTTGCATGCGTTATGAGCGCGATAAGTGGTCAAATTGGGGATGTCATGTTGCGAGAATGAATTATTATGCCTCTGTTTTTATTGTGATTTTGAGAATTTTCTCCAGTAATTTCAGTTTGGCATGAGTACCTAATTCATCTGCAATCTCTTGACATCAACCAATAATCACTTATTATTGCAACATCACAGATGACACGCACCCGTGCTGGAGCTGGTGGCAGCTAGGATGGCAACCATGATGACTTGCCACCCCCACCGCCGCCGTCTGCTCAGGAGTTCTTTACCCAGTTCCTAGGGAGCCAAAGGACAATGGAGGAAGCTTTGCGCCTCATCATGCAAAACACTGCTCGTGGCCACCCACATCAACCAGGGGCCGAGCCAAATTAGCATAGTACATTCAAGGAGTTTCTAGACATGAAGCCTCCAATCTTCAAGGTGGCTGAGGAACCACTGTAGGCCGATGAGTGGCTGAATACCATTGAGCAGAAATTCTGTCTGCTGAGGGTCACGAAGCATCTGAAAGCAGAGTATGCTTCTCATCAATTGCAAGGACCAATAGGGATCTGGTGGACACATTTCCTGTCGTCTTTGCCTGCTAATGCGCGAGTTACCTAGGAATAGTTCAAGCTAGCTTTTAGGGGACACCATATTCCCCTGGGCCTGATGCGCATGAAAGCAGCCGAATTTATGAGGCTCACTCAAGGAACAAAGTCACTCACTGAATATATGCACGCATTCAACAACTTGTCTAGATATGCTCCAGGTTTTGTGGATACCGAGGAGAAAAAGATAGAGAGTTTCAAGCGAGGTCTGGGTACTAAACTAATGAAGACTATGGCAAATTCTAGGTGTGCCACGTACAATGAGTTTATTAGTGATGCCTTGACCCAAGAAAACCACAACAACATGCATGCAGTTGCTAAGGGTCGCAAGAGGGCATATGAGGCCAGTGCATCTGGATCTTTCCAGTCAAAAGTGCCTATCATAGCTAGGCCACAATTCCATCCACCTGCACCCAAGTTTAGGCCTCCACCACCGAAAGCTCAGAATAATAGGCCACAGAAACCATTTCGTAAGGCGTTCACTATTGCCTTACCAAAAGGAAATGGCAATCAGGACAGCTCCACCGGATTCAGAAGTAATCAACCATGTTTCAACTGCAACCAACTGGGTCATTGGTCCAAGGAATGCCCCCACCCCAAGAAGAATAGCAACCAGAAATCAGAGACAGGTGAATGCCAGGGCACAGTCAGGGACAAGTGCATTATACCGCTGTGGAGGAAGTGCCCGCCGGAGAAGTTGTCACGGCTGGTATGTTTCTCGTCAACAAGCATCCTGCTGTTGTTTTATTTGATTCGGGAGCTTCTCATTCATTTATGAGTCAAGCATTTGCATCTAGACATGATCAAGAAATAATTGAAGTAAGCAAAGGGGGTTTTAACATAAGTTCAGTAGGGGGAACTGTTACTACCAAAAGGATAGTAAAAAATGTACTCATCTCTATACAAGGGAGGGAGTACACAACAGATTTGATAATATTGCCCGGGTTATCAATAAGTGTAATCTTAGGCATGAATTGGATGAAGGATCATGGTGTTCTTATTGACACTAGCACCCGTACTATTATGTTGAGAGAACCCACGGGAGGGAATGCTTTTCTAGTACCACTCTCCCGCAATTTCAAACCCCAACATTTATCCTGTGCTATCCAAACCACCACAATATGTGATATCCCCATGGTTTGTGATTTTCTGGATGTATTTCCTGAGAAATTACCAAGGTCTACCCCCGAATAGGGATGTGGAATTTAAGATCGAGTTAGTGCCAGGTACGGCACCCATATCCAGAAGGCCCTATAGAATGCCACCCAATGAGTTAGCAGAACTTAAGGTTCAATTGCAAGATCTATTGGACAAGGGTCTTATCCAACCTAGCTCATCTCCATGGGGATGTCTAGCCTTGTTTGTAAAAAGAAGGACAAGTCACTGAGGATGTGTGTAGATTACAGACCACTCAATGCTGTGACCATCAAGAACAAATATCCATTGCCTCGCATCGACATCTTGTTCGATCAGCTAGCGAAGGCAAAGGTATTCTCCAAAATTGACTTGAGATCAGGTTACCATCAGATAAAGATCAGACTGGAGGATATACCTAAAACTGCTTTCTCTACTATGTACAGCTTATATGAGTATTTGGTTATGTCCTTCAGACTAACAAATGCTCTAGCCTACTTCATGTACCTGATGAACTCGGTATTCATGCCCGAAATTGACAAGTTCGTGGTCGTGTTTATCGATGACATATTGATTTATTCAGAAAATGAGTCAGATCATGAAGAGCATCTGAGGATTGTCCTATCTAGACTGAGGGAACATCAGCTATATGCCAAGTTTAGCAAATGTGAATTTTGGTTGAGCAAAGTACCTTTCTTAGGTCACATTTTATCAAAGGATGGAATCTCTGTAGACCCATCAAAAGTACAAGAGGTCATGGATTGGAAAGCCCCAACTTTGGTTCATGAAGTTCGGAGTTTTCTAGGGTTAGCAGGATATTATCGTTGTTTCATTCCAGATTTTTCAAAGATAGCTAAGCCTATGACTAGACTACTTCAGAAAGATGAGAAGTACAAATGGACACCAGAATGTGAAACAGCTTTTCACACCCTTAGAACTTTGTTGACTACAGCACCTGTGCTAGCACAACCAGACATTGAAAAACCTTTTGATGTATTTTGTGATGCATCGGGAATAGGTTTAGGATGTGTGCTTATGCAAGAAGGAAGAGTAATTGCATATGCTTCTCAGCAATTGAGAAAACATGAAGTCAACTACCCTACACATGATTTGGAACTTGCAGCCATTGTCCATGCATTAAAGATATGGAGACATTACTTGTTGGGCAATGTATGTCATATCTATACTGACCACAAAAGTCTCAAGTATATCTTTACCCAGCCAGAGCTGAACATGAGACAATGAAGATGGTTAGAATTGATTAAGGACTACAATTTAGAAGTGCATTACCATCCGGGTAAAGCTAATGTAGTAGCCGAATGCACTCAGTCAGAAGTCCCATTGCAACACTGTGGAAGCATTGTTAGAAGATGGATTCAACTTGTTACATCCTGCTGTACTACACAATATCACAATCAGTTGTTCACTTGAGGGCAAAATCATAGAGCTACAGCAGATAGATGTAGGAATAAGTCACATCAAGAGAAAAATGCAAGAGCAGGAAACCAAACATTTTAGATTGGACGAAAGAGGTGTATTATGGTTTGAGGACTGGCTAGTGGTACCAAAAGACCATGAGCTAAGGAATCAAATTTTAGAGGAAGCTCACTCGTCCAAATTGTCCATCCATCTGGGTAGTAGTAAAATGTATCAAGATTTGAAAACCCATTTTTGGTGGACAAAGATGAAGAAAGAGATCGCAGCCTATGTTGCTAGGTGTGATAACTGCAGTAGAGTAAAAGCTGTCCATATGAAAACTGTTGGATTACTTCAGCCATTGCCTATTCCAGGATGGAAATGGGAGGAAATTAGCATGGACTTTATCACGGGCCTTCCAATGATGCCACAAGGTCACGATTCAATCTGGGTTATTGTTGATTGTCTCACCAAGTCAGCACACTTTATACCCGTGAACACATGGTATATAGTTGGAAAATACGCTGAGATATATGTTTCCTAGATCGTGAGACTGCATGAAGTACCCAGGACTATAATCTCAGATCGAGGACCATAGTTCATAGCTCGTTTCTGGGAGCACTTACACCAGGCTTTGGGAACCAAGCTAATAAGAAGTTCAGCTTATCATCCGCAAACTTCAGGACAGACAGAGCGAGTGAACCAAATCCTAGAAGATTTACTTAGAGCTTGTGTTATATCTTCAAAAGGTTCATGGGAGAAATGGTTACCTTTAGCTGAATTCTCCTATAACAACAGTTATCAAGCAAGTATCAGAATGGCTCCATTTGAAGCCTTGTATGGCAGAAAATGTAGAACTCCATTGAACTAGGATTGAGCCCGGTGAAAGGAGATACTTTGGTATTGACTTTGTCAATGAAGCCGAAGAGCAAGTACGTATCATCCAACAACATATGAAGGCAGCGCAATCAAGACAAAAGAGTTATGCCGACAGAAGAAGAAGACCACTAACTTTTGAAGTGGGTGACTATGTATACTTGAGAGTATCACCCATGAAAGGTGTGAAAAGATTTGGGATGAAAAAGAAGCTTTCACCAAGATATGTAGGGCCATACAAAATTTTGGAACGCAAAGGGAATGTTGCATATAAGTTACAACTTCCACCAGAGATGAGTGCAATCTTTGATGTGTTCCATGTTTCCCAGTTGAAGAAATGTCTTCGAGTACCTGAAGAAGCTATTGCACCCACCAACGTGCAGCTTCAATCGGATTTGACCTATGAAGAAAAGCCAATTCGAGTATTAGAGGAGATGGAGAGAGTAACACGGAGTAAGATTATTAAGTTCTATAAGGTGGTGTGGAACAATCATAGTGAACAAGATGCTACGTGGGAAGAGAGAGGATTATTTACAAGAAGTTTATTCCGCCTTTTTCCAAGAATGGTAGGTCTTGCAAATCTCGGGATGAGATTTTTATAAGGGGGAGGGGCTGTAACACCTCGGGTGTTAGCCTTGCATAACTTGACTTGCATAGCATGAGCATGATCATAAAACATTCATATATAAGCTTTGACACTTGAAACATTGGATTGCAACATCTGTAATGTTTGCTTATTATCGCATGTTTCTTAAACATATGCAACTTTTCTCGTTATTTCATGTCTCCATGTGTCTATGCATATGATCATGAGTGGACACATGTACTTGGTGGATGTGAGTCATGCAAACATGTAGCCACACCTAGGGTAGCAAATAGAACCTTGTTCAGGGTTACATTTCATGAACCAACACTTAAGCTTCATGTGATTACACTAGCTAGCCCTATGAGTGACTACTACATGAAATGATTGAATGACCTTGCAAATGGCTTAAACATGTTTAGAGTATCGTTATGAACAACTTTGATATTCATGGTTAGGGGTAAATAGGTCATTAAGCCATGCCTTGATGTGTATCATCATTTAAATGTGACATGTTTGACCAAGTTTGAACTAGGTGTTAGAGACCTTGCATGGAGGAGATCACTAAAGCAAAGTTGTAGTATTTGACATAAGGAACAACTTTTATTTTTGGGTCATTGACTGATTTAGCTTCTAACATGCTTGAATTGGTCCCACAAAAATCAGAAGAATCAATAATTCAACACTTAAGAAATTTTGCTAAGTCCTGGTTCACTGACGTGCTGAAAGCCGACCTTTGGGATGATATAACTCGAGTTCGGTTGGGAATTGGCACGAGCTCTTTGAACAAGAATGGAAGCTGGTACATTGAGCTACAATTTTGGTTTAGACGGTGTGCACTAATACTCCATGGATTAGCGGTTAAATGGATGGGAAAACACGCTGTTAGGCTTCTTCGCGGGCTCTGAACTTACTGAATCGGGCGATTCAGTGGTCGACCACCTTCAGGCCATGGCCACCACATGGAGGAGAAAAGGCTACGCATCGCCTTTGCTCTGCCCAGCTAGGCCACGTCGGGCCAGTATGCGCCTTCTTCACCCCCGCACTTGCTCGCATCGCCCTGCGCTTCCCATTTCGCTTTTCTGGCTCCTCCTTCCTCGCCGCAGCGACAGCCGAGCTCGGCCCATGCCTTCGCCGTCGCCATAGCCACGACAAGCCTTGCTGAGCCACCCATTCATCACCACAGCAGCACCACCGTCTTCCCAGCAACTCCCTGCGTCGCCCCATTGCCGCTGTTCCAGCTTGGTAAGCCACCGCAACGCACGCGAGCTCGCCGGAGCTCCGCCGCTAGCCCCGTCTCCGTGGCCACGTCGCCACCGTCCACCTTAGGCCACAATAGGGCGCTAGATAGCTCCGCCGCAGCTTGGTGATGCTCGGTGTAGCATTCGATCGGGCCACCGTAGCCCCCACTGGCGTAGCGCCATCGTCCAGCGCCGCCGCTCCGCCATGAGCGCCACCGCTGTACATAGCCCGGACGAGAGGTTCCACTGAGTCGCTCACCCGGTGCGCTAGGTCAAGTAGGTCGCTCGATGAAGACGTAACCGCCGGCGGACTCGCCATCGATGAGCCATGGCCACGCGAGCTTGCTCAGTGCCGCCAGCTCTGTTTTGGTTTCGCTGACCGGTGGGGTCAACTGACCAGTGGGCCCCGCGTGTCAGCGACTCCATGTTGTAAAGCCAGTTCATTTTGAATGCAGATTTCATATGTTTTGTAATTTTTGTATCTTCAGTTTGGTAGCTTCAAAAATTGTGAAATAAACTTGTTAGTGTCCCTTAAGAAGTGTAGTATTTAGGAAAAATATGTTCTTGACATTTACAGTAGAAATTTTTGGAGATTTAAATAGGGATTTGAAATGTGCTTTTGAATGCATTCAAATTTGTTTATTTCATATCTAGAGTTCCTGTGCTCCAAAATTTATGAAATTTTTGTGGTAAGCTTGTATCAGCATATACGAGCTCTGGTAAAAATTTGAAGATGAGTGCATGTGTAGATTTGTAGTTATAGATTTTTCTTTTATAATTAGGAGATCCTTGTGTAAATTTTTATAAATTATTTAAGAATCCAAAATTTATGAAAATTTTTGGAGGTAATCCTAGTAGTATATGGATGCTAAGAAAAATAGGAAATCTGTTGCTTGCACACTTTTCAATAGGGTTTTTCCATTTATGCTAATTCAAGCCTTGCTGCCTTATCATTTTTGTATAGGATGTTCTACTTGGTAAAATGACATGAAATTTTTATAGTAGTCCTTTGATAGCATTAGTAAGGCACTGTAAATTTTTAAGAATTTATGAAGCACATCTGGTATATGCTTATTATTTAACCTAGATATCGAAGTAAAATAATAAAGGCATTTAAATAAATAGTTTGGGCTTCACCATTATATTATCTTAAATGTAATTGGTATGCTTAAACTGTTGGTAGATTTTATGTTGTCAAATTTTGAATGATTACATGAAGTAGAAGTATTGTTACTTTGTATTGCAGATTGAATAGTTTCCAGATAATTCTGGAGTTTGATGAGTTGCATGTTGAAAAGGATGTGTACTGTAAAAATGGTTAATATGAAAGTTGTAGAGAATTTGCTAAGCTTTCCAGAAAGTCTAGAATCACTATATTTGGATTAGTAGAACTCCAGTTATGAGTAAAACAAGTAGCTACTGTTTTGTGGTATAATCGATGCATTGTGGAAGTAGATGATTAAATAATCGAGAAGAGATATGCACCTACTCAATAAACATGATGCACTTGTTAACATATATGCATTCGTAATACTTATGCCATACTCATGCATCTAGGATCGGAGGAAGAGATCACGTTGCTGGAATTCAAAGAAGCAGAGGAAGGGAATCAGCAGGAGAATCCGCAAGCCACAGCTCCCGAAGGCGTGGAGCAGAACCCTAAGAGCTTCCGGAGTGTCCTGACCACCGCCCTACTTCCTTTCTGCGAGGCAAGCCCCGGAGCATTATAAGTCTCCCAGTAATTTGCAAATGTTTACTTACGTACTTATGATTGATGCATTAGGTTATAAGAGTTGAATGGAACCACTTGATGCATGTAAATTCCTTGTCCAGATATTAGCCCTTTACCTGGTATAGGTCCAGGATCGAATAAATGCTTAGCCATGCTTAGACCGGTAGAAGTCGGGTGATGTCCTGTCACCTGCAGATATAGGTGGACACCGGAGCACGGTTGGCTATATTTGCTATCGTGGAACAGAACCATGGGGTAAAAGAAATCGAGACCGGACAGGAAGTCGATAGAGAAGCAACAATACATGGAGGTCTTGGGTGTGGATCTATCCCCGTCTGTGTCGATTAAGGACCATACCATTGTTGGTGCTTCTGACAAGATTGAACGCATGCCTCTCACTTAGCTGGCCGGATAACTCGTTCCGACCGCGAAGCCGAGTAATTCAACTCAGGCCGAGGAACCATTCTGTTGTGCGCTCCTTCCGGGGAACGATCAGACTGAGCCCAAGGGCAGGCTTGGCCTAAGCATCCTGGCATCTGGTGTTCCAGATTGTGTGGCGCGGTATGGACCCACGAAATGTGTACCTGAGTTGTACCAAAGGTGACCTAAGGCTATCGTGGCTGGTAGACCTAGGTTTGTGTTAGGAATAAATTTCCAGCTGGTTGAAATCGATTCGAATTGTCGTCTCTCCCGGATAGTGAGAAGCTTGGCTAGTCCCAACATTGTAGCAACTGTGTTATGAAACATGATGGTTCAGATGAATATGGAATTACAATACCTGCTATGGTTACTATTGTATGCTTCTAAAGGATATACCACATGTTGGCATAGGATAGTTGCTAATCTAGAAATGGATAGTTATAATTAACCTGATAAAGAAATTGTAACTGTACCATGATTCAATTGCTTTTACATAAAAATGTTGTCAAGTTATGTCCACTTATACAGCCTTGCATAATCCTTGGAGTCATTTTATTTCTGGTTCATGATGGGTAAGTCTAGCTGAGTACCTTCTCGTACTCAGGGTTTTATTTTCCCATTGTTGCAGATGGCACTATGTATCACGATTATTGCAAGAATTGCTTCTATCCCGCCGTGGATGAGGAGTAAGCCTTGGGCAGGCTTCTTTATTAGTTCCTATCCTTGCTTTTGTGGACCATGATCCGACTTGGCACTGTATCAAACTATGTTGGAAACTTTATGTTCGAACTTAATTGCTTCCGCTTTATTTATCAAACTCGGTTTGTAATAACTTTTATTCGTACTCTGATGATGAAGTGTATCGGTGAACTTTATGTAATATGTGGCATGTATGTTGAATCCTGTACAATCTTGGTTGTTGTAAATCGTTTATCGAGACCCGTCGTGGTACTCGATGGACTACCGGGTTTATATGGGTTCAAGTATGACAGTGCGACCACTTGCGGGCTGCCACTGTACTTGTACTCTTATAAATTGGTCGGTTCTGCGACAGCAGGCGACATGGGTCCCAACCAAACCATTGAGGGGAATGGTGAAACATGCCCCAGGCATGGTCACCAGCCAGATGATCAGAGTCCTAGCCCTGAGGGCCCAGGACCACGAGCCTTTGACCGGTGTATCCAGAGAGCGTCGTTCCCACCGCGCTTCTAACCACCCACCAACATCACCAAGTACACCAGGGAGACAAACCCTAGTATTTGGCTTGAAGATTTCTGGCTCACCTACCGAGCCAGAGGGGTGGATGATGACTATTTTATCATTCAGTATCTCCCCATCTACGTGGGGAACATGTTCGGGCATGGCTTGAATTCCTCCCGAATGACAGCATCCATGACTGGGTGAACCTTAAGAGGGTCTTTGTCGGAAATTTCTAGGGGCATATGTCCGCCCTAGAAACTCCTAGGACCTCAAGAGCTACCAGTAGGAGCCCAGCGAGTCCCTATGGAATTACATCTGTAGGTTCTCCCAACGATGCAACTCCCTCCCTAATGTCATCGACATAGACATCATCAGCGCATTCCTCTCTGGGACAACCTACGAGTCCCTGATCCACAAGCTTGGCTACTTGAAGCCCCGTACCACCCGTGAGCTACTCAAAGTCGCCACTAACCATGCCTTTGGCGAGGAGGTAATCGGAGCAGTCTTCAATGGAGGCTAGGACAAAGGCAAGGCTAAGCACACAAACCAAGACGAGGCCCCCTCCACATAGAGGGGTAAGAACAAAAAGGATCGGTGCCAATTGGACAACACTATGTTGGTCGCCGTGGCTGATCGCACGGGTAAGCAGCCCCAATAGGGACTGCCTAATCACTTCAACAAGCTCATGGATAGCCCATGCGCCAACCACGCCTACCCTATCAAACACCTCTACAAGGACTGCGAGCTCCTCAAATGTTTCCTACGACAGGCCAGCAGGCCAAAAGAAGGAGATGGCAAAGAGGTGGCAGCAAAGAAAGGAGGCGCGGTGGGCGAGGAAGGAGACAACTTCCCCGACCCTGAGGAATGCATCATGATCTTCAGCGGATCTGATGCCATATGGTCCAAGCGCCAACACAAGGTGCGCTATAGGGAGGCATGCGTCGCCGAGACGGCCGTCCCCTCCTTCCTCAGCTAGTCAGAATCTTCGATCACCTTCGATCAGAGGGACCATCCCTCCCACGTCATGAGACCGGGACATTACCCACTCGTTGTTGACCCCATCATCCACAAGAAGCACCTCACTAAGGTGCTGATGGAAGGAGGCAGTGGCCTCAACATCCTCTATGTCGACACCCTCGATGCGATGCGCATCCCCCAGCTAGAACTCTGCCTAGTAGGCTCTCCCTTCCACGGGGTGATCCTAGGAGCACAGGCATACCTGCTCAGGTAGATCGACCTACCCATCACATTTGGCAACCGAGCCAACTTCCGCTTGGAGGTCCTCACCTTTGAAGTGGTGGACTTTCTAGGGTCTTACCACACCATCTTGGGGCGGCCATGCTATGCCAAATTTATGGCAATCCCCAACTACACCTACCTCAAGCTGAAGATGTCAGGACTAAACGGCGTCATCACCATGAGCAGTGCCTTTTTGCATGCCTTCACATGCGACTATGAGCATTTTGAGCTCACCACTGCGGTCGTCCACTCGTCTGAGCTTCCGTGGCTCAAAGAGTCATCTACCCCAACAGTCCTAACTGCAACAAACCAAACTCCTCGATGGCCTTCCGCTTGCTCGAGGAAACCAAGGTGATGGGAATTGACACCACCGGTCCAACCAAAATGGTGTGGATCAGGACCTAGCTCCTGGCCATATAGGAATGTAAGCTCGTCGATTTCCTGCATGCTAATCGTGATGTCTTTGCATGGAAGCCATCTGACATGCCGGGCATACCGCAGGATGTCGCCGAGCATGCGCTTTGCCTCATCCTGGGCTCAAAGCCCGCTAAGCAATGCCTGTGCCATTTTGACGATGAAAGGCGTAGGGCCATAGGCGAAGAAATCACCAAACTCCCGGTAGCCAGATTTATCATAGAGGTATTCCACTCTAACTGGCTTGCCAATCCCGTTCTTGTTAAAAAGAAGACCAGGAAATGGAGAATGTGCGTTGATTATACTGGCCTCAACAAAGCGTGTCCAAAGGATCACTTTCCTTTGCCACGCATAGACTAGATAGTTGACTCCACCTTGGGTTGTGAGATCCTCTCCTTTCTAGATGTCTACTCGGGCTATCACTAGATCATGATGAAAGAGTCCAATCAGCTTGCAACCTTGTTCATCACCCTGTATGGTTTGTACTGCTACGTAACCATGCCTTTTAGCCAAAAAAACGCTGGCACCACCTACCAAAGGTGCATGCAGCAATGCTTCACCGACCAAATTGACCCGCTTGATCAACCTGATCAAGCTAAGTAGCCAAGACCAATGATCGCCGTCTATGTTGATGACATAGTTATCAAAATGGCTCAAGCTTGCGACCTGATCACAAACTTGGCCGCAACATTCGTGAACCTCCGAAGGTTCAACATCAGCTTGAATCTCGAGAAATGTGTTTTTGGGGTTCCAAAGGGGAAGCTGGTAGGATACATTATGTCCAAGCATGGCATCGAGGCCAACCCTAAAACAATCATAGCCATTTCCAACATGGGCCCCATACGCAATGTCAAGGGCGTGCAAAGGCTTACCGACTGTCTGGCCGCTCTGAGCCAGTTCATCTCTCAGCTTGGCGAACGAGGGATGCCACTCTACAAGCTCCTCAAAAAGACGGATGCCTTCATCTGGACTGAGGAAGCTCAATAGGCTCTAGAGAGCCTCAAAGCATCCCTGATGTTGGCCCCAATCCTCGTTGCTCCTGAACAAGGAGAACCCCCCCTCCTCTACGTCGCGGCTAGCAACCATGTGGTAAGCGCTGCCCTAGGACACCACCTTAAGGTCCAGCGGTCTATATACTTCATCAAGGAGGTACTCACCAATCCCAAGGTCCGGTACCCCCAAGTGTAGAAGCTCCTATATGCCATGCTAATGGTGACCTAGAAGGTCCTGCACTACTTCACCGACCATGAAGTCACGGTCATCACTTCATACTCGCTCGGAGACATAGTCCGCAACCACGACACCATGGGATGGATCTCCAAGTGGGCACTCAAACTCATGGGCCACAACATCAGGTATATCCCCCGTACCACCATTAAGTCTCAAGCTCTTATGGATTTTGTTGCCGAATGTATGGAGGTCTAGCAGATGTCACACACGAGTACTAGACAATGTACTTCGATGGGTCCGTCATGGCACCCAGATCGGGGGCTAGAGTGGTTCTGATCTCCCTAGATGGGAGTAGGCTCTACTACACCATCTACCTCCACTTTTTAGCCTCAAACAATGCCGTGGAGTATGAGGCCCTCATCAACAGACTATGCATCACCATCGAACTTGGAGCTACATGGCTCTACGTTCATGGCGACTCAGAGCTGGTCATCAATCAGGTCATGAAGGAGTCCTCCTGCAAAAGCCCCCTCATGGCGACATACTACCAAGAGGTGCGTAAGCTCGAGGACAAATTCTAGGGAATTGAGATGCATCACATCCCCCAAAAGGACAACAATGCTGCCGATTTTCTCGCAAAATTGGCCACCAGGCGGGATCCGTCCCTGAGCGGGGTCTTCATCAATGATCTCCATGAGTGTCCGCCCATGTCCTAGAAGGTCTAATCTAGACACACCCCAATGCCAAGCCAGTGCTCGAGAGCTCCAACCCTAATGCCAAGCTGATGCTCAAGGGCTCCAACCCTAGTGCCTCTATGATGATGTCACCCACTGATGTCGCCGTATTGGCACTCGATCAAACTAACTGGTGAGCGTTGCTACTCGCCTACCTCCTCGAGGAGGTTCTTCTACCCAAAAGGACTAAAGCCCAATGAATCCCTCGATGCACCAAGACCTTCATCGCACTCAGTGATGAACTCTACAAATGGAGTCCATCGAGGGTGCTCATGAAGTGCATCCCCACCACCTAGGGGAAATAGCTCCTCCTCGAGGTCCATGCTGAGATCTACAGACATCATGTGGCCCCAAGGTCGCTAGTTGGAAAAGCCTTTTGCCAAAGTTTTTACTAGCCCACCACACTACGAGATACAGAGGAGGTCGTCCGTAGGTGTGAGGGATGACAATTCTATGCTCAGCAAACTCATTTGTCAGCACAGGAACTTCAAACCATCCCCATCACTAGCCATTCATGGTTTAGGGCCTCGATATGGTAGGACCCCTCAAAAAGGGCCTGGGTGGCTTCACTCACCTACTTGTAGCAGTCGACAAGTTCACCAAGTGGATAGAGACCAAGCCCATCACCAACATCTGCTCGGAAGAGGCGGTCAAATTCTTCCTCGACATCATCTACCGGTTCAGCGTTCCTAACTGTATCATCACTGACCACGAGACTAACTTCACCAGAAAGAAGTTCCTAGACTTAGTAATGGATAGGACATCAAGATCGACTAGGCCTCGGTCGAACACCCACGTACCAATGGTTAGGTCGAGCATGCCAATGGCATGGTCCTCTAAGGACTTAGGCCATGCATCTTCAATGGACTCAACAAGTATGTCGAACGATGGGTTGCAGAGGTCCTAGCTATCCTCCAGAACCTAAGAATGACCCCTGAACTGATCCATAGGGTTCACACCCTTCTTCCTGACCTACTGGAGCTAAAGCAGTACTACCCTCTAACATTGACCATGGCGCCCCAAGAGTGAAGGCTTTCAACCACGACCGAGCCATGGAGGCTTAGCAAGACATAGTCGACCTGCTCAAGGAGGTCCATGAGATGACCATCATCCACTTTGCTCACTACCAGCAAACTCTCTGCAGGTACCACAAAAGGAAGATCAGGGGGAAAATCCTTGAAGTCGGTGATCTCATACTCAAGAGGACCCTAGTCAACAAAAGAAAAACACAAACTCTCTCCACCATGGGAAGGACCCTATATGGTAACCAAAGTGATCCAACTGGGTGCCTACCGACTGGAGGACTGACAACGGCAACATTCTCACCAACACTTGGAACATTGAACAGCCACTGTCATTTTTCCCCTAAATTTGGTCTTATCGCTTTTTAGTCAAACACTTGCTCCTATAAAGCAGCCCTAGCCCGAACACTTTTCAGCCTGAGTCTCTCGGGGGCTCCATGAGGGTACAATACTAAATACTACCTCTCTTTTTTACTATCACATGGTAACAACCTTGTCCTCGAATGGAAGCGCATTCCATTCCTTTGATTACCCTTCATAACTTTGTAATTACTCCTAACCGAACGCACCCCGCCATGACCTATGGTTATGAGCAGTCGAGCCCCATGGGCCATGCCTAGGTTCTTAAAAGCTATAGCCTATGGAACTAACGGGTAGGTGCTGAAAAAGAAAGGACAAAAACAAAAGCTGTGCTATTATAAAAACAAGGAACATATAGTGATTCTATCACAAAAATAGAACTGATGTATTCATTGATACAAAAAACTGTTCACACGGGGACTCACCCACGAACTCAACTATTACATTTTCTAACTACTTCTACTCCAAATACTACTATGGCCGCTCGACGACATCGCCTAACACCAAAGGAGAGGCCACAGCACACGCCGCTAGACATAACCACCGCCACAAGGGCCCTGCCCTGGTTTCGCTCCCTCAACTTCAACGAGCGCAACGGGTACCTCAAGGGACCTACCTAGTTCTGCTCCCTAGACTTCGGTAAGTGTAACAGGTACCTCAAGGGCGTCACACCCATAGATGCTCAGCAGAAGAGCATGGAGCTCCTGACCTTCTCATGCAGTCTAGGTAGCTCCTGGGTAGGGACGTTGCCACCAAGGTATGGCCACCATGGCTGGAAGAGATCTCATCAAACTTTATGAACTAGCCAACCTAAGCAGCTATAGGCATGGAACCCTCCACTAGCTCGATCCTAGGCAACTTCCCCTCCAACTAAGGCTCGCCCGATGAAGATCCACCAAAAAGAATCCACACATAGATCCATCCCGAAAAGGCCTCATAGATGAATCCAGCGCGCTACCTCCTTCGGCGGAAGCTGCCCCTTCTCAGGCAAAGATAGCCAGCACTGCCTTGGGCAGCCTCTAGCTCGACATCATGCTCTAGGATTCACTGAAAGGATCTATAAGTCTCCCCCTCGCTTACCCTCTCTCTCACTTAGGAACCACCACTGGCACACAGGCACTCTCGGTGAGAAGAAAGAAGGAGGAGAGGCAATAGTTGGAGAACATGAAAAGGACTATGACGAAAAGCCCTCCCCCTCCCCCTATTTAAATAGGAAAAGCGACAACTTGAAGAAGGGCAAAGGATCAGAGCAAAAAACTCTCTCCCTTCCCCCATTCAATGTGGATGGGAAACAATGGGACGCATACTGACTGATGGAACAGATGCTTGGTCAGTCAGGACGTGGCCTACGAATGGCCCACCACTACCGCACACCAGGTGCAGGCACCAAAGCGCCACCACTCTATACTTGAAAAAAACCCAAACAACAAGATCTCCTCTAGGAGAGACCATCGGACTTCCTAAGTCGATCAAACAACTTAGGAAAATGCCGAGAGACAGGTAAGGAGCAAAGGGACGCCCCATGAAGGTCACACCAGCTCCATCACGAATGATGAGCATGGGTTCCAATTACACATCTCTGATTGGAGCTCTTCAAACCCCGTCACTCGAGTCATCAAGGTAACCTTACCAGCCCCCACTATTTCTTTATAATCCTTCATACATCCATACACGCATTCATTCCATATGCTCGTGCCCCCGGACGATTCGGGCCCTAAATTGCTTGGGGGCTTAGGATCTAAGGCATCACACATGTGGTGAAATACATCACAATGCTCCATGTTGTGTCACAAAGTGGCAGTTGCCTCATTCAAACATGAGCAATGACCGACCGAGGTTTGAAGGCTGACCCACAAAGGGCTCGAGGCCACCTCATGTCAAATAGAGCCAGGGGAGAAAACGTAGACAAGCCCCATGCAGCCCTCGCCCAGTTTGCCCCAAAGTAGATAGGGTCATCTCAACCTTCTCGTTCGATCCTAAACCTCTCGCCAAGCCCACAGAATCTCCATTGAGGGGAGGCCAGCAGGCCACCTGGTCGGTCTCTAGAACGACCCAGGCATCTGCTGGGTTGCAGGTAAAGGAGCGGTGGAATGTCACAAGAGGGCTATGCCGACCCCATCAAGAAACAGTGGACCTAGATTCTACTCGATCATACCCGTTAGCGAGCTCACCGAGCCCGTCACTCAAGCCTAAGCGATCAAGGCAAGCGACAAAGCTCAGCCCCTCTGGTTGTGAGAAACCGAGGATGGGGTAACGCACACAACTCAAACCAACCCCTACCAAAGCCTAATGGGGCTTGGGGGCTTAAGACACCCAAAACACCTGGGTCTGTGACCCCTAACTCACCCCATCCCTCAGCTATGCTTTGACTGCACACCAAATGCCTAGGTCTATGACCCCAAACTTGACCCATCCCTCGGCTATGCTTCGACTGCACACCAAATGCCTAGGTCTATGACCCTGAACTTGCCCCATCCCTCAGCTAGGCTTCGACTGCACACCAAACGCCTAGGTCTACGACCCCAAACTCGCCCCATCCCTTGGCTACACTTCGACTGCACACCAAACGCCTAGGTCTGTGACCCCAAACTCGCCCCATCAGGATCCATGACTCCGACTCGCCCGATCCCCCGACATGCACCAACGCTAGGATCCACGAGCTCTGTCTCGTCTGATCCCTAAACTAACTGCCTTGATCCCATGATATGCACCAGTGCCAGGATCTGTGAGCTCTGTCTCGTCCGATCCCTAAACTAAATGCCTCGATCCCATGGCGCGCACCAACGCTAGGATCCATGAGCTCCATCTCACCCGATCCCTAAAACTAATGGTCTTGGCTGTGCAACGACGCCTTGGTTGACTACTCCATCTCGACTAAAAAACACGCACACATGCCCACTGGCAAAACCCCCAGGCAATCCTGCTTGAATCACCTAGGGGCTCGGGGGCTACACCCTGTGGCTGCGCTCGCACGCACCCACTGACAAAATGAAACCTCCCCTACTGGCAACACACAGAAAACCCTAGACGATTCTACCCAAATCGCCCAGTGGCTCGAGGGCTACACCCGTAGGGGTGCTCGCGCGCACCCACCATCAAGACAAAAATCCCCTAGATGATTCTACCTGAATCACCCAGGGGCTTGGGGGCTCCTATCGGGTTCATAAACCCAGGGTCCCTCACAGACCAGCTTCCCAACAAAGGCCCAAGTACCTAAACGACATGCCAGAAGGGCGATCCAATCATCGACTGGAAGGCCTAGCCGAGGAGGAATGGTGCCTGTTTCCAACTCCGGCTCACCTCTCCGACTAGGAGCACTCGCTTCGGTCTCCAGCCTGCCTCCATACGGCCTCTCCCTGACCTGGAAGGCCTAACCAAAGCACTACTTCCAACTCCAACCCGTGTCTCTGACTGGGGATGAACCAAACCCCTGCTCACTGCTCTTCTCCAACTAGTACATTCAAAGCTAGCTGGGACCAACTGACCTGGGGATGCCTCCTCGGTAAAGACCAGGAAACGGACAGAGAAAGTAAGGCAGGGCGCACAAGTCAAACCTGCAATACCAAGGACCAGTACCCTATACACCTACAAAAATAGTACTCTACTGACCTCCCTGGCATGACAGAACTCCAAGCAGTGTTGCAGGCACTGACATTTTCCCCTACCATATTGTGGGTGCCTTTAACTCCCATACGGTAAGGCACCCCCACATGCCTCTTGGCATCGATAGTGTTATGGGCACCGGCATTTACCGTACCAGGAGAACATGGTAAAACCCCTTGCATGCCTCCAGGTATCAACAGTAGTGGCAGGCGCCGATGTCTGCCATACCCAAAGAAGACAACACAACCTCCCACAGTGCATCTGACATTCAATAGTATTGTGGGTGCACCTACCATCATCCTGTACCCATCGGTGTGGGCAACAAGGCTTAGTAGCATACGTACTCTCTCACTTGTAAGGCCATCCCCTTCATCTATAAAAGGGTATGCGCTCTTTCCCAACAAGTAGATTTATTAGATCGATCAGTTCACTAGTCCACAACAACAGAACCTCTAGGTTCAAACCACGAGCAACACTCAAACACTTAGCTCATAGCGAGGCTCCCAGTCACTCTCAGCCCTTCCGACTGGAGTCCTGACCGAACCTCTTGTACCCCTCATCTTTCTCCTTCTTGTTTGTAACCCCACTACAAACTTTCGAGCACCTGGTCTTAGGAATAAAGTCACCGACCAACTGAAACTGGACGTAGGGCACGTTGCATGAACTAGTATAAACCCTATGTCATTGAGTGCTAGGCCACCACCAATCACAACGTACGGCAAAACTATAAATATTTATGTGTTGGTCACTTTCTGCACCGACAATAATAGATCATAGAATTATGAATCCTAACGTAAGTTGAACAGGTCAAATCAGAGTTAAAACAGAGAAGATATGGCCTACAGAAGGTAGTGGCAAAACGGTAAATAGATGAAAACGTATTTTGAATCTAATCCGAAGGAAACTACGCTTTGAAAAGAAGAAATCATATTCTGGGTTTACGCTTTGAACCATGGGTTCTAATACTAAGAAAGGGATGGTCTCTTTAGAATAAAATCAGGGACATAGGTTAGAAAATAGAAAAAACACTGGGGCTCTTTAGCAAAAATACCGGTGAACCGGTATGTTCTTATCTGAGCCATAGATCTCAGATCGGACGGCTGTGGTTGGTTGGAGGGAGATGGTCACTGGGGCGGTCCTCTAGTGCGGTGGTGCCATGGCCGGTGGTGAGGGACCTCACCGGCGTAAACAATCTAGGGCCTACGGCCACAGTTCGATGAATCGAGAACATGGGAAGCAAGGGCAGAAGACGACGAACTCACCCTGGTAGTTTGCAGCGGCATGGAGTGGATGGAAGCAGGCGTGGCTCGATGGCTTGAACTTGGTGGCGACGACTCATGTAGAGGCAATGCGGCTTACTCTAAAGCTTTGTAGGGATGCGGTGTGGTGCGGGGTCACTATTTATGGGGCCAGTGGCATGGCTCACACGCCGAATTAGGTGGCGTCAGGGGCGGCTATGGACTCCTAGGTGGAGAGAGTCTAGGAAGAAGATGGTTCAAGGTAAGAGAAGGTGCTGACATGTGGGCCTGGTGCGTCAGTCGCAGAGAGAGAAAGAGGATACTATGGCACGGCTTCAGCCTAGGCTAGGGCACCGTAGGCCCATGCAGAAGAGGACGGGGGAGGGCACTGCTTGCTTAGGGCCTGCACGTAGGAACGGTTGGAGCAGACCGTGGGTTGGGAGGAAGGGAGCTGGGCCATCTGGCCAGAAGAGAAGGGAAAAAGATTTTCCATTTTCAAATCCTTTTCTATTTTGTGTTCAAAACCAAATTCGATTACGAACCAAATCAATTTCAAATAGAGTTTCAAATATACTTTTCAACTCAAATAAAAATGAGCAATTTTGGTAAGTTTTCAAAAATAAATTTTTACAACCTTTTAAATTCTTTTATTTTCCCTTTTTCTTTTCTTTTGTTTTAGAGCCTATTTTCAAATTCATTTTCAAAGACAATTCAAACCATTTTGAACTTTAATCAAAACCACTCAGCCAAATAAATCAAATGCACCGGCATGTATGCACAACCATGTTGCCACACCCTATGATGAGTTTTATTATAATGAAAAATATCCTTTTTCCTATATTTCATGAGCACAAGATACAAAATTAAATAAATTTATACCTTTTTTTAAAGAGCAAATTTTAGGGTATTACAATTCTACCCCCTTAAGATGAATCTCATCAGTCGAGATTCATGGAGAGGGTGACAAAAGAGATGCAGATTCTCCTCCTTTGGATTCTTCTTTACTTCCTCGTGTAGTTTCATCATGTAAATCCATCTTCTTGATAAGGATTCCGCCTTGCTTTGCATATGATAACCTTACTCCAAGTAACTTGGCAAACTGATTCCAAGATTCTAAAAGGTACTCCAAACAATTCTCATGTAACTCCAATCACTAGGCCACCTTTCCTTTTTAGTCCATAATATCAATTCTTCTTCTTAAAATATTCACCTTCCAACGAAACCTTATGAATCTCTTGGTTAGAAGGAGAATTCACCACCATTCTTCAAAACATTAATGATTTCGGTGAAGTTGCTCAAACCTGGAATATAATTCTTAGTCCTTGGTGCCACCTTGAACCTTCTTAGCACAATTATGCGTTGCTAAGGGCATCGGCCATGACTTTGCTCCTCGAAAGTGATAGCACTTTTCAAAGTCAACTAATTTCATTCCAGCAAGGATATCACAAGCTCAAAACCATCTTAGTGAAGATGTCCTGTAGATTCTTGTGATCCTCCTAAATGTCACTTTTATGCCCCAGAAGATAGCACTTCCATGCTCCACAATGGATAACTCCGCATAATATGTTGGGTAATCCAACTCATGCTTCCTTAGTTGACTTAATGAACAAGCCACTACTTTTCTTCTTGTACTTTGAACCAAGAAAGTGAAAAGGCTCCATTACCAACTTTAAAACATTAATGACTTTATATGCTCAAATCAAATTGCTCAACTCTCAAACACAATTCTAAGTCCACGTAGAACCAACTATAGATGTCTCATATCTCCTTCCCAAGGTGTTTGTTCCTCTACATTGACATCTAAAAACTCACAATCCACTTTACTATCCTCATAGAACACACTTTCCAATATGTCATTCTCATATTCCTTAGGTGCAGGTTGAATACCCTCATACTCGATTCTTTCTCCTGACGGTGTTGTTAGTAGCACCGAACGTTGAGCATGCTTAATTACTCCTTTACAAGCAGATAACCATCCCTTTCCAAGGATGACATCAATGTCCATTAACTCCAAAACTATAAGGTTTGCCTCAAATTCTTCCTTTTTACGTTAAGACTAACTTTTCGGCATATGCAGGTAATGGGAACGGGGATCCCGAATCTTCCATCAGGTGGTGGTAACTATCATTAGTGGCAGGAGAATGACACATCGATCTGGCTTCAGATCGAAAGATCGAACCCTGCAATCTTAGCACCACAGCTCCTCTGGTTATCAACCGAGTCTCAGGACCAGGTTGACCTCAGCCAAGAAGGCTAATCCTTGCCTACGCAACGAAGAACACAAGCAAGAACAAGAAAGAACACAACCTAAATTGCAGATGAATGATTAATCTCTACAAGTTGGGGTCTCACAAACCGATGAACGGCAAAACTATTCTTGACAGAATAATCTAAGCAAAACCCAAACCCTAATGGAGGGGTGGCGACTGTTTATGAAGACTCTAGGGTCGTGCAAGACCCCTGGATGCGCCCCTAATGGGCCCAAACACGATATATGGTCCAACAGACCAAAAGACGATGTTGCAGCACCCTGGCAGATTCTGGATGCTGACTTGTTTCAATGATTCCTGTTGATTCCGAAGAGCTTTTGATGTAAGACCACTTGGATTGGCTTCCTTATCAAATTATCTTTCCATCCATATGTGGATCGTCGAAAACAGAGTACAGATGCGTCCTAGGTGACCAGTTTTAGGCAGATTGGTCCTGGAGGCCGAGGCAGACTCGAAATCGTGTTGGACTGGGCCTCCGGTTCCTGTTGGACGTCCTTGTTGGTCATCTTTGCCTCCACCACGTCCTCTAAGTCCTTCATGACCCTCTCCAATGTTCCTAAGCAAGATAACATCATTAGATAGTAGTCTATTCTCAAAAGTATAAAAATGATCGCTTAAGAACGAGCTCACCTCTAAATTGAGTTGACGCATTCGAGCCCGAGTCGTTGGATCTTGCATGATGGTTGGAGGATCAGCGGGTACATCCGAAGGAGTGATCTCCTCATCATCCTCCCCCTCTTGAAATGGAGTTATCCTCGACTCAAGCTCATCTTCTTCTCCCAAATAAGGTTTCAAATCTGCAATGTTAAAGGTAGGACTAACCCCGAACTCGGGTGGCAACTCAAGTTTGTAGGCATTATCATTTATTTTCTCAATTATCTTATAAGGACCAGCTGCTCTTGGCATTAATTTAGACTTATGCAGCTTAGGAAATCTATCTTTTCTCAAATGTAACTAAACCAAATCACCCGGTTCAAGTTTAATCTCTTTTTTACCTTTACTACCAGCAATTCTATACTTTTCATTCATTCTTTCAATATTTGCTTTAGTTGTTTCGTGCAACTTACGAAAAAAAATCAGCACTGCTCTCTAGCATCACTATGTATTCTCTCAGTGGTAGGCAAAGGCAAAAGATCAATAGGAGCATGGGGGTTAAAACCATACACTACCTGAAAAGGACTTACCTAGGTGGTGGAATGTTCCGCCCTGTTATATGCAAACTCCACATGCAGCAAACACTCTTCCCACATCTTCAAATTACGCTTCAAAATTGCTCTCCACATGGTGGACAATGTTTGATTCACAACCTCAGTTTGCCCATCAAGTTTGGGGATGACATGTTGTAGAAAACAGCAGCTTGGTCCCCAATTTATTCCACAACGTGCGCCAAAAATGACTCAAGAATTTTGCGTCGTGATCTGAAACAATAGTAGAAGGCATACCATGCAAGCGAAATGATTTCTTGAAAGAAAAGGTCAGCAATATGAACAGCATCGTCGCTCTTATGACAAGGAATAAAATGTGCCAATTTAGAAAAATGATCAACCACCACAAAAATGTTATCCCTCCCCCTCTTAGTCCTTGGCAAACCCAACATAAAATCCATAGATATATCAGCCTAAGGAGTAGAAGAAACAGGAAGAGGCATATACAAACCATGTGGGTTCAACCACGAACTTAGCTTTTTGACATGTGGCACACCGAGCCACGTACCGCTCTACATCTCGCCTCATCCTCGGCCAAAAGAAGTGTGTGGACAGCACCTCCTCTGTCTTCTTGGCACCAAAATGTCCCATCAATCCGCCTCCTATGTGCCTCCTGCAACAACAAAAGATGAACGGAACCAACTGGAATGCATAGGCAGTTAGCTCTAAACAAAAACCCATCAATGATCATAAACTTATTCCATGTACGTCCCTCTCTAAAATTAAGCAACACATCCTTAAAACCAGGATCAAGCGCATATTGTTCTTTAATTGATTGAAGACCAAAAATCCGATAATCAAGTTGGGACAGCAATGTATATCTTCTAGACAAAGCATCAGCAATCACATTATCCTTCCCTTTCCTTGTGTTTGATAATATAAGGAAAAGATTCAATAAATTCAACCCATTTAGCATGCCTACGATTCAGATTATTTTGAGAGCGAAGATACTTAAGCGATTCATGATCAGAATGAATAACAAATTCTTTAGGCCACAAATAATGATGCCACATCTCTAAAGAACGAACAAGTGCATACAATTCCTTATCATACGTGGAATAATTAAGAACAAGGCCATGCAATTTTTCACTAAAGTAAGCAATGGGTTTACCATCTTGCATCAAAACACCTCCAATGCCAACTCCACTAGCATCACATTCTAGCTCAAAAGTCTTACCAAAGTTTGGAAGTTGCAGCAATGGTGCATGTGTAAGCTTGTCCTTCAAAGTGTCAAAGGACTCCTCGTGTGCCTTTTTCCAATGGAACACCACTCCTTTCTTCGTCAACTCAAGCAACGGGGCAGCAATGGTGCTAAAATCTTTGACGAAGTGGCGGTAGAATCCTGCAAGACCAAGAAACTCCTCACCTATGTGACGGTTTGGGGAACCAGGCCAGCTCTTTATGGCTTCAATTTTCATCTCGTCCACCTCAATTCCCTAGTGGAGTTACAATATAGCCAAGAAAAGAAACTCGATCTATGCAAACGATGCACTTCTCAAGGTTACCAAATAAACGTGCATCACGTAAAGCATTAAAAATAGCACGTAAGTGATCCATATGTTCATCAAAAGACTTGCTGTAAATCAATATATCATCAAAGTAAACTACCACAAAATGACCAATAAAAGCTCTTAAAACCTCATTCATTAAGCGCATGAAAGTGCTAGGTGCATTTGTCAAACCAAAAGGCATAACTAACCACTCATACATCCTGAATTTATTTTAAACGTAGTTTTCCATTCATCTCCAAGTTTCATTCTAATCTAGAGGTAGCCACTTCGCAAGTCAATCTTAGTGAAAATTATAGAACCACACAACTCATCAAGGCATGTTAATGGGAACGGGGATCCCGATCTTCTGTCAGGTGGTGGTAACTATCGTTGTGGCGGAGAATGACACACCGATCCGGCTTCAGATCGAAAGATCGAACCCTGCAATCTTAGCGCCACAGCTCGTCTGGTTATCAATCGAGTCTTGGACTAGGTTGACCTTGCCAAGAAGGCTAATCCCTAGCATGCACAACAAAGAACACAAGCAAGAACAAGAAAGAACACAACCAAATTGCAGATGAATGATTACTCTCACAAAGTTGGGTCTCACAAACCGATGAACGGTGAAACTAGTTCTTGACAGAATAATCTAAGCAAACCCAAACCCTAATGGAGGGGCGGCTGGCTGTTTATGAAGACTCTAGGGTCGTGCAAGACCCTTGGACGCGCCCCTAATGGGCCCAAACACGATACATGGTCCAACGGACCAAAAGACAGGTGTCGCAGCACCCTAGCAGATTCTGGATGCTGACTTGTTTCGATGATTCCCATTGATTCCAAAGAGATTTTTGATGTGAGACCACTTGGATTGGCTTCCTTATCAAATTATCTTTCCATCCATATGTGGATCGTCAAAAACAGAGTTCGTATACGTCCTGGGTGACCAGTTTAAGGCAGACTAGTCCTGGAGGCCGAGGCAGACTCGAAATCGTGTTGGACCGGGCCTCCGGTTCCTGTTGGACGTCCTTGCTGGTCATCTTCACCTCCACCATGTCCTCCAAGTCCTTCATGACCCTCTCCAATATTCCTAAGCAAGATAACATCATTAGGTAGTAGTCTATTTTCAAAAGTATAAAAAGAATCGCTTAAGAACGAGCTCACCTCTAAATTGAGTTGACGCATTCGAGCCCGGGTCATTGGACCTTGCATGACGGTTGGAGGATCAGCAGATACATCCAAAGGAATGATGTCCTCATCATACTCCCCCTCTTGAAATGGAGTTGTCCTCGACTCAAGCTCATCTTCTTCTCCCAAATAAGGTTTCAAATCTGCAATGTTAAAGGTGGGACTAACCCCGAACTCGGGTGGCAACTCAAGTTTGTAGGTATTATCATTTATTTTCTCAATTATCTTATAAGAACCAGCTGCTCTTGACATTAATTTAGACTTATGCAGCTCAAGAAATCTATCTTTTCTCAAATGTAACCAAACCAAATTACCTGGTTCAAGTTTAATCTCTTTTCTACCTTTACTACGAGCAATTCTATACTTTTCATTCATTCTTTCAATATTTGCTTTAGTTGTTTTAGTGCAACTTACGAATAAAATTAGTACGCTCTCTAGCATCACTATGTATTCTCTTAGTGGTAGGTAAAGGCAAAAGATCAATAGGAGCACGGGGGTTAAAACCATACACTACCTGAAAAGGACTTACCTTGGTGGTGGAATGTTCCACCCTGTTATATGCAAACTCCACATGCGGCAAACACTCTTCCCACATCTTCAAATTGCGCTTCAAAATTGCTCTCAACATGGTGGACAATGTTTGATTCACAACCTCAGTTTGCCCATCAGTTTGGAGATGACATGTTGTAGAAAACAGCAGCTTGGTCCCCAATTTATTCCACAACGTGCGCCAAAAATGACTCAAGAATTTTGCGTCACGATCTGAAACAATAGTAGAAGGCATACCATGCAAGCGAACGATTTCTTGAAAGAAAAGGTCAATAATATGAATAGTATCGTCGCTCTTATGACAAGGAATAAAATGTGCCATCTTAGAAAAACGATCAACCACCACAAAAATACTATCGCTCCCCCTCTTAATCCTTAGCAAACCCAACACAAAATCTATAGATATATTAGCCCAAGGAGTAGAAGGAACAGGAAGAGGCATATACAAACCATGTGGGTTCAACCGCGACTTAGCTTTTTAACATGTGGCACACTAAGCCACATATCGTTCTACATCTTGCCTCATCCTTGGCCAAAAGAAGTGTGTGGACAGCACCTCCTCCGTCTTCTTGGCACCAAAATGTCCCATCAATCCGCCTCCATGTGCCTCCTACAACAACAAAAGACGAATGGAACCAACTGGAATGCATAGGCGGTTAGCTCTAAACAAAAACACATCATTGATCATAAACTTATTCCATGCACTGTCCCTCTCTACAATTAAGCAACACATCCTTAAAATTAGGATCAAGCACATATTGTTCTTTTATTGATTGAAGACCAAAAATCCAACAATCAAGTTGGGACAGCAATGTATATCTTTTAGACAAAGCATCAGCAATCACATTATCCTTCCCTTTCTTGTGTTTGATAATATAAGGAAAAGATTCAATAAATTCAACCCATTTAGCATGCCTACGATTCAGATTATTTTGAGAATGAAGATACTTAAGCGATTCATGATCAGAATGAATAACAAATTCTTTAGGCCACAAATAATGACGCCACAGTCTCTAAAGAACGAACAAGTGCAAACAAGTCCTTATCATATGTGGAATAATTAAGAACAGGGCCATGCAATTTTTCACTAAAGTAAGCAATGGGTTTACCATCTTGCATCAAAACACCTCCAATGCCAACTCCACTAGCATCACATTCTAGCTCAAAAGTCTTACCAAAGTTTGGAAGTTGCAGCAATGGTGCGTGTGTAAGCTTGTCCTTCAAATTGTCAAAGGACTCTTCATGTGCCTTTCCCCAATGAAACACCACCCCTTTTTTCGTCAACTCATGCAATGGGGCAGCAATGGTGCTGAAATCTTTGACGAAGCGGTGGTAGAATCCTGCAAGACCAAGAAAACTCCTCACCTGTGTGACGGTTTGGGGAACCGGCCAGCTCTTTATGGCTTCAATTTTCATCTCGTCCACCTCAATTCCCTTGGAGTTACAACATAGCCAAGAAAAGAAACTCGATCCATGCAAAAGATGCACTTCTCAAGGTTACCAAATAAACGTGCATCACGTAAAGCATTAAAAACAGCACAGTAAGTGATCCATATGTTCATCAAAAGACTTGCTATAAATCAATATATCATCAAAGTAAACTACCACAAAATGACCAATAAAAGCTCTTAAAACCTCATTCATTAAGCGCATGAAAGTGCTAGGTGCATTTGTCAAACCAAAAGGCATAACTAACCACTCATACAACCCGAATTTGGTTTTAAACGTAGTTTTCCATTCATCTCCAAGTTTCATTCTAATCTGGTGGTAGCCACTTCGCAAGTCAATCTTAGTGAAAAATATAGAACCACACAACTCATTAAGCATGTCGTCTAGCCTAGGAATAGGATGACGATACCAAATAGTAATATTATTGATGGCTCTACAATCAACACACATACGCCAAGTTCCATCTTTCTTAGGAACCAAAAGTACAGGAACGGCACAAGAACTAAGGCTTTCATGTACATACTCCGGGTCCAAAAGGTCTTGGACTTGCCGCTGAATTTCCTTAGTCTCCCTAGGATTGGTTCGATAGGCAGCACGGTTGGGCAAGGTTGCTCCCAGAATCAAATCAATTTGATGCTCTATTCCTCTCATAGGTGGCAGCCCCGGAGGTATCTCAGATGGAAAAATGTCCTCATACTCCTGCAAAAGGTTAGTGATAGCAGGAGGCACCGAGTTAACAATATCATCAAGCGAAAACATAGCTCGTTTGCATACCAAAGCATAACAAATATCATCATTAGCAATTTCAGTAAAGTCACATTTTGTTGCAAGCATAACACCACCCTTCAATTTAATCCCCTCAGCCTTAGAAATAGATGTAGACTTATCCTTTTTAGGTGGGAAAATAGAATTAGCAACTTGCTGATTTTTAGATTGAACTTCATTCAAACTAGCAGTGCGTTCTCTATCAGCTTGTACAATTTGAGCAGGTGTCAAAGGTACCAAAGTAATTTTCTTTCCTTTATGCACAAAAGTGTATCTATTACTTCTACCATGGTGTGTAGCATCATTATCATGTTCCCAAGGATGATCTAATAAAAGTGAACAAGCTTGCATAGGTACCACATCACAATCAACAGAATCAGCATAAGAACCAATGGAAAATGAAACTCTACAAGTTTGTGTTACATTTGCTTTACCAGAATCATTCAGCCACTGAATATGGTATGGACGTGGGTGTGGGCGTGTGGTCAAGCCAAGCTTCTTGACCAAATCAGAACTCACCAAATTGTTGCAGCTACCTCCATCAATAATGACACGTGCGCGACGGTCGCTGATGATGAAGAAAACTAGAACAAGTTATGGCAGTTGTAGCTTCTTAGGTTGCTGGACTTGTGAGCTGAGCACCTACTAGTACAATGATGCTCCTATAGGCCACCGTGGCCTCGTCACCAAGTACTTCGCCATCCTCCTCATCTACATCTTGGTCTTCTTCATCCTCAATGTCAGAGGTGCTGATGTAACCATCTTCTGTAGCAATATATGCCCGCTGACTTGGGCAGTGCTTCTGCACATGGCCAATGCCATGGCAGCGGTGGCACTAAATGCTCGAAGTGCGTCCCATCGATGCAACGAATGAGGAACTCTTGGTAGGCACCTGCAAAGAATTTTTACCTAAATCTAAAGGTCGTATGGGAGGTGCCTTAGGTGTAGCAGGAAACTCCAGAGGCTGTCGGTCGCTTGCTCGCTAGTGGAGGCACCCAAAAGTGGTTGGCTTGGTCAGCCTCAAAGATGGTGCCGAGAATGGTGTGTATGTGGTGGTGCTGACCTTGCTCTTGCTCTGCTGTTCATGCCCCTGCAATTCCTTTTCTGCAAGCATAGCAAACTGAAACAACTGGTTGACAGTGTTAAATTCTTTATAATCAACAATGTCCTAAATCTCACTGCCTCAAACCCGAATAAAAATGACAAATGGCATCTTCGTTTCCCTCTACAACACTACAGCGCATCAATCCCTTTTGGAGCTCACCATAGTAATCCTGTATAGATTTATCTCCTTGTTCTAAACGCATCAATTTCTTATGCAAGTCTCTTATGATAAGAGGAGGAACAAAGCGATCATGCATAGCTACCTTAAGTTCTTCCCACGTACCAGGTAAAGCATCCTGTGCAGATAGCCCATTCCACCAAATAATGGCAAAATCCTTAAACTCACTAGTAGCTTGTCGAACTCTATGATGCTCAGGCACAAGGTGGGCACTAAACTTTTGTTCTACTGTCATCTCCCAATCAAGATATCCCTCAGCATCATAATGACCCAAAAAAGATGGTATTGTGAACTTAATCTTAGCATAAGGATCATCGGGTACACGAGTGATTATTACCTTGATGGTGGTGGACACCACCCATACCTGTCGTGTTGCGGCGAAGACGTCGTCGTAATCTTGCTTGTCGGAAGGCTGCTCGATCTATGTTTCCCATGGCATCATGCACCGTGTCTTCTGGCAAGAGACCATCGGTGTTGCTGCCGGAGATGTCATTGTTGTTGACCGCCACCAAGGTTTCCAACTCAGTAACCTTGTCGGTTAGCATGGAAATTCAGTTTGTCCAATCTCTCCATGCTGTTGCCAATGTTGAGTTCAATGAGTGCGTCAGTGATGGCCTTCCTAACGGCCTCATTCATCCTTTTTTGGGCATCCTCTACAACAGCTTGTAGTTGCTCTTGGCTGACACACTCGTTGAAACCCTTAGGATTGTTATCTCCAGTCTGATCACCTCCTGCCATTGTAAACACAAAAACAGGAACAAACGGTGAAAGTTATCCCTACCAAATGACTACGTGGTTGTAGTGGTGTCACTTTTCACTAGCAAGTGGAAGCGTCTTACCAAGCTCTTACAAAGTTCTTACCAACGCAAGTAGTGGGCGGTACAACCGACGGCTGGTTCGTGATACCTGTGAGGCCAGTGGTACCGAGATTGCAAAGCCCTTTTTCTGTACTAATCTGAAGAATTTGTGGAGCTTGGAAGGCAAACAAAGAGTAATATGTATATCTAGCACACAAGTCAGTAACAAAAAGTAATGCTGAATTATAGTCCAAAGTACTTGTTCTCATTGCTGGTCTAAAATGTTCCAAGTACCAGGCGTGTGACAAAAGTATGGTGGATAGAAAGGTGACAGGTGTGTGAAAAACAAGTATGGTGGATGGAAACAAGCAACACAAACAAGGAACCTAGACAGCACATGCTAACACAGCTCACTTTGGTCTTCTCTATATGCTCCTCTAGATATTGTTCCTCTTTGCCCCTCTCTTTTTTTCTATTTTTGGGTTGTCGTTGTTCTTTTGGGAAATTTTGACTTTTTATTTTATTTTTTTGATATTTTTCCTTTACTTAGGAGCACAAAAGAAGTAACCATAGAAAATATGAGCTAAAACAAGTGTAAGACGTGGCCTGTGGAATTTTAGAAAACTTGCTCAAAATCGACAAAAACCTTGTGACCACGAAAAGAGGATCTTGTGACCACTTTTTGACCAATTTAAAATTTTCGAACCCTAACAAGCTAGGGGATGGATGGATTCCAAGGATTTTTTTCTGATCGATTTTGATATATGGAACGTCGAAAATCGGAGTTCGTATGTCGAAAACTAGACAAGTTTTAAGAATTGGCTCCGAATTAGAGGACAAAATGGGAACAATGTGCGCAAAATTGGTCACAACAGCAAAGATTTGATGGAAACGATGGGGGGAAAACACACAAACTAGACTCTAACATGACCTAACCAGCAACAAGACCTTCACCCGGACACAAACTCAACACTGACGGACTCTGAAACTTAAATATGCAAAGGCTATGGCGCGGAAGGTTCTAGGACAGGAAAAACGAGTATAGCACTGGACTATGGGACGAATGCAAAACACTCAAACTAGGGAATAAATGTGAACATAATGGTATACCTTAGCTCTGATTACCACTTAATGGGAACGGGGATCCCGATCTTCCGTCAGGTGGTGGTAACTATCGTTGTGGCGGAGAATGACACACCGATCCGGCTTCAGATCGAAAGATCGAACCCTGCAATCTTAGCACCACTAGCTCCTCTGGTTATCAACCTAGTCTCGGACCAGGTTGACCTTGCCAAGAAGGCTAATCCCTGCCTATGCAATGAAGAACACAAGCAAGAACAAGAAAGAACACAACCAAATTGCAGATGAATGATTAATCTCACAGAAGTTGGGGTCTCACAAACCGATGAACGGCGAAACTATTCTTGACAGAATAATCTAAGCAAAACCCAAACCCTAATGATGGGGCGGGCTATTTATGAAGACTCTAGGGTCATGCAAGACCCCTGGACGTGCCCCTAATGGGCCCAAACACGATACATGGTCCAACGGACCAAAAGACGGTGTCGTAGCACCCTGGCAGATTCTGGACTGCTGACTTGTTTCGATGATTCCTGTTTATTACGAAGAGCTTTTGACATGAGTCCACTTGGATTGGCTTCCTTATCAAATTATCTTTCCATCCATATGTGGATCGTCAAAAACGGAGTCCGGATGTGTCCTGGATGACCAGTTTAAGGCAGACTGGTCCTGGAGGCCGAGGCAGACTCGAAATCATGTTGGACCGGGCCTCCGGTTCCTGTTGGACGTCCTTGCTGGTCATCTTCGCCTCCACCACATCCTCTAAGTCCTTCATGAGCCTCTCCAATATTCCTAAGCAAGATAACATCATTAGGTAGTAGTCTATTCTCAAATGTATAAAAAGAATCAGCTTAAGAACGAGCTCACCTCTAAATTGAGTTGACGCATTCGAGCCCGGGTCATTGGACCTTGCATGACGGTTGGAGGATCAGCGGGTACATCCAAGGAGTGATGTCCTCATCACATGTCATCTAGCCTAGGAATAGGATGACAATACCAAATAGTAATATTATTGATGGCTCTACAATCAACACACATACACAAAGTTCCATCTTTCTTAGGAACCAAAAGTACAGGAACGACACAAGGACTAAGGCTTTCACTGTACATACCCGTGGTCCAAAAGGTCTTGGACTTGCCGCTGAATTTCCTTAGTCTCCTCGGGATTGGTTCGATAGGCAGCACGGTTGGGCAAGGTTGCTCCTAGAATCAAATCAATTTGATGCTCTATTCCTCTCATAGGTGGCAGCCCCGGGGGTATCTCAGCTAGGAAAAATGTCCTCATACTCCTAGCAAAAGGTTAGTGATAGCAGGAGGCACCTGAGCTAACAATATCATCATGCGAAAACATAGCTCGTTTGCATACCAAAGCATAGCAAATATCATCATCAGAAATTTTAGCAAAGTCACATTTTGTTGCAAGCATAACACCACCCTTCAATTTAATCCCCTCAGCCTTAGAAATAGATATAGACTTATCCTTTTTAGGTGGGAAAATAGAATTAGCAACTTGCTGATTTTCAGATTGGACATCATTCAAACTAGCAGCGCGTTCTCTATCAGCTTGTACAATTTGAGCAGGGGTCAAAGGTACCAAAGTAATTTTCTTTCCTTTATGCACAAAAGTGTATTTATTACTTCTACCATAGTGTGTAGCATCATTGTCATATTCCCAAGGATGACACAATAAGAGTGAACAAGCTTGCATAGGTACCACATCACAATCAATAGAATCAGCATAATAACAAATAGAAAATGATACACTGCAAGTTTGTGTTACCTTTGCTTTACCTAAATCATTGAGCCACTGAATATGGTATGGATGTGGGTGTGGCCATGTGGTCAAGCCAAGCTTCTTGACCAAATTAGAACTCACCAAATTGTTGCAGCTACCTCCATCAATAATGACACGTGCGCGACGGTCGTTGATGACGAAGAAAATCTGGAACAAGTTATGGTGTTGTAGCTTCTCAGGTTGTTGGACTTGTGAGCTGAGCACCTGCTGTACAATGATGCTCCTATAGGCCGCCGTGGCCTCATCACCAAGGACTTCGCTGTCCTCCTCATCTACATCTTGGTCTTCTTCATCCTCAATGTCAGAGGTGCTGATGCAACCATCTTCTATAGCAATATAAGCCTGCTGACTTGGGTAGTCCTTCTACACATGGCCAATGCCATGGCAGCGGTGGCACTGAATGCCCAAAGTGCGTCCCGTCGATGCAATGGATGAGGAACTCTTTATAGGCACCTGTAAAGAATTTTTACCTGAATCTGAAGGTCATGTGGAAGGTGCCTTGGTGTAGCGAAAACTCCAGAGGTTGTTGGTCGCTTGCTCGCTGGTGGAGGCACCCAAAAAGTGGTTGGCTTGGTCAGCCCCTAAAGATGGTGCCGAGCATGGCATGTATGTGGTGGTGCTGACCTTGCTCTTGCTCTGCTGTTCACGCCCCAGCAATTCCTTTTCTGCAAGCATAGCAAACTGAAACAACTAGTTGATAGTGTTAAATTCTTTATAATCAACAATGTCCTGAATCTCATGCCTCAAACCCAAACAAAAATGACAAATGGCATCTTCGTTTCCCTCTACAACACTACAGCGCATCAATCCCTTTTGGAGCTCACCATAGTAATCCTGTATAGATTTATCTCCTTGTTCTAAACGCATCAATTTCTTACGCAAGTCTCTATGATAAGAAGGAGGAACAAAGCGATCACGCATAGCTACCTTAAGTTCTTCCCATGTACCAGGTAAAGCATCCTGTGCAGCTAGCCCATTCCACCAAATAATGGCAAAATCCTTAAACTCACTAGTAGCTTGACGAACTCTATGATGCTCAGGCACAAGGTGGGCACTAAACTTTTGTTCTACTGTCATCTCCCAATCAAGATATCCCTCAGCATCGTAATGACCCAAAAAAGATGGTATTGTGAACTTAATCTTAGCATAAGGATCATCAGGTACACGATGATTATTACCTTGATGGTGGTGGACACCACCCATACCTGTCGTGTTGCGGCGAAGTCATCGTCATAATCTTGCTTGTCGAAAGGCTGCTCGATCTATGTTTCCAGTGACATCATGCACCGTGTCTTGTGGCAAGAGACCATTGGTGTTGCTGCCGGAGATGTCATTATTGACCGCCACCAAGATTTTCAACTCAGTAACCTTGTCGGTTAGCGTGGAAATTCATTTGTCCAATCTCTCCATGCTGTTGCCAATGTTGAGTTCAATGAGTGCATCAGTGACGGCCTTCCTAACGGCCTCATTCATCCTTTTTTTGGCATCCTCAACAACAGCTTGTAGTTGCTCTTGGCTGACACACTCGTTGAAACCCTTAGGATTGTTATCTCCAGTCTATTCACCTCCTGCCATGGTAAACACAAAAATAGGAACAAATGGTGAAAGTTATCCCTACCAAATGACTACATGGTTGCAGTGGTGTCACTTTTCACAGCAAGTGGAAGCATCTTACCAAGCCCTTACAAAGTTCTTACCAACGCAAGCAGTGGGCGGTACAACCGATGGCTGGTTTGTGATACCTGTGAGGCAATGGTACCGAGATTGCAAAGCCCTTTTTCTATACTAATCTGAAGAATTTGTGGAGCTTGGAAGGCAAACAAAGAGTAATATGTATATCTGGCACACAAGTCAGTAACAGAAAGTAATGCTGAATTATAGTCCAAAGTACTTGTTCTCGTTGCTGGTCTAAAATGTTCTAAGTACGAAGCGTATGACAAAAGTATGGTGGATAGAAAGGTGACAGGTGTGTGAAAAACAAGTATGATGGATGGAAACAGCAACACAATCAAGGAACTGGACAACACACGCTAACACAGCTCACATTGGTCTTCTCTATATGCTCCTCTAGATATTGTTCCTCTTTTGCCCCTCTTTTTTTCTATTTTTGGGGTTGTCGTTGTTCTTTTGGGAAATTTTGACTTTTTATTTTATTTTTTTGATATTTTCCTTTA
Source organism: Miscanthus floridulus (assembly GCF_019320115.1). Taxonomy (NCBI): domain Eukaryota; kingdom Viridiplantae; phylum Streptophyta; class Magnoliopsida; order Poales; family Poaceae; genus Miscanthus; species Miscanthus floridulus. Next base: position 44,610,531 of record NC_089594.1, on the reverse strand, counting down.
CTTATGAGCACAAAAGAAGTAACCACAGAAAATATGAGCTCAAACAAGTGTAAGACGTGGCCTGTGGAATTTTCAGAAAACTTGCTCAAAATCAACAAAAACCTTGTGACCACGAAAAGTGGATCTTGTGACAACTTTTTGACTAATTTAAAATTTTTGAACCCTGACAATGCAGGGGATGGATGGATCCAAAAATTTTTCTAATCGATTTTGATATATGGAACGTCGAAATCGGAGTTCGTATGCAAAAACTAGACCAGTTTTAAGAATTGGCTCCGAATTAGAGGTCAAAACGGGAACAATGTGCAAAAAACTGGTCACAACAGCAAAGATTTGATGGAAACAATGGGGGAAAACACACGAACTGGACTCTAACATGACCTAACCAGCAACAAGACCTTGACTAGGACAAAAACTCAACACAACGGACTCTAAAACTGAAATATACAAAGGCTATGGCGTGGAAGGTTCTAGGACAGGAAAAACGAGTATGGCACTGGACTATGGGACGAATGTGAAACACTCAAACTAGGGAATAAATGTGAACCTAATGGTATACCTTAGCTCTAATTACCACTTAATGGGAACGGGGATCCCGATCTTCCGTCAGGTGGTGGTAACTATCGTTGTGGCGGAGAATGACACACCGATCCGGCTTCAGATCGAAAGATTGAACCCTGCAATCTTAGCACCATAGCTCCTTTGGTTATCAACCGAGTCTTGGACTAGGTTGACCTCGCGAAGAAGGCTAATCCATGCCTGTGCAACGAAGAACACAAGCAAGAACAAGAAAGAACACAACCAAATTGTAGATGAATGATTAATCTCTCAAAGTTGGGGTCTCACAAACTGATGAACGGCGAAACTATTCTTGACAGAATAATCTAAGTAAAACTCAAACCCTAATGGAGGGGCGGTGGCTATTTATGAAGACTCTAGGGTCATGCAAGACCCCTGGACATGCCCCTAATGGGCCCAAACACGATATATGGTCCAATGGACGAAAAGACGGTGTCGCAGCACCCTGGTAGATTTTGGATGCTGACTTATTTTGATGATTCCTGTTGATTCCAAAGAGCTTTTGACATAAGACCACTTGGATTAGCTTCCTTATCAAATTATATTTCCATCCATATGTGGATCGTCGAAAATGGAGTCCGAATGCGTCCTGGGTGACCAGTTTAAGACAGACTGGTCCTGGAGGCCAAGGCAGACTCGAAATCGTGTTGGACCGGGCCTCCGATTCCTGTTGGACGTCCTTGCTGGTCATCTTTGCCTCCACCACATCCTCTAAGTCCTTCATGACCCTCTCCAATGTTCCTAAGCAAGATAACATCATTAGGTTAGTCTATTCTCAAAAGTATAAAAAGGATTGCTTAAGAACGAGCTCACCTCTAAATTGAGTTGACGCATTCGAGCTCGGGTTATTGGACCTTGCATGACGGTTGGAGGATCAGCGGGTACATCCGAAGGAGTGATGTACGCATCATGCAGTTTGCCTTCTTTCCTCCTCCTAGAGAGATAACTATTAGAGGTTTCCTCATTGGAAGCATAGTTATCTTATGTTGTTCCTCATATTCCCTGGAGATGAATGAATGTGATGCATTGGGGCCAAACAACACCATAGCAGTGTCTGAGCTTACTGCAATCAAACCATAAACAACCTCCTTAGCTCCATGAGTGGTAATCAGATCCACATTGTTCAACCTGCCTTGAATGTAGTTTCACTTTAACTTATTGCCTTGCACCTGCTCCTTATGGACGTTTTGTTCTAGCTCCTGTTGTGGTTTATTCTGGCTTTGATTACTCTCCACAAACTTCTCAAGACAATCATTCTTATAGGGTTCAATCTCACCACAAACATAACCTTCCTTACTAGTAGAAATTTTTGTCATTATCAAGGTGATAGTGGGAGATGACAGACATGGCTCTTGAGAACCAAAATGCTACACTTCATCATTAGGTTGATGATACTGATCTTGATCATTACTTTCAAGCAGATTCATAGGGTGTGACTGATATTCTGGTTGTGTAGCAAAATGTAGACGAGTATTTCTTAACTAGTGTTGAAGGTCATGCTTCTCTTCTTCTCTTCCATCTCTCAACGCTTGTTCTCAATTAAAATTGCTCTATCCACCAATGTTTGATAGTCAGCATACACCACGATCATCAACTATAGTTGCAAACCATCATTCAGTCCTTTCAAAAACAATTTTGCTTTTTAGCATCACTATCCACCTCTTTTGGAGCATAGCATGACAATTGAGTGAACCGGTTATGATACTCACACACTGACATACAACCTTGCTTCAAGTTGAGGAACTCTTCTTGCTTAAGTTCTACCTCACCTAACGGGATATGGTAGGACCTAAAATTCTCCTTGAATTCCTACCAGGTGATAGCAGGAGCATTGTTGGGACGCCCATACTCAAATGACTCCCAACAATCTTGGGCAGTTCCTTGCAGTTGACCAGAAGCATAAAGCACCTTTTCATGGTCGTCGCACTGAGCTATGTCCAATTGTCGCTCCACAGCTCTAAGCCAGTCATCAGCTTCTAGTGGTTTACTTATATGAGAGAATGTCGGTGGGTGTCCCTTCATAAATTTACTATGCTTGTCAATAGGTGGCGCTTGATGTGGGTTGTTCAACACACTTTGAGCAATAGTCTGTAATAATTGAGTCTGCATCATCAAAGCTTGCTCTATAGATGGGGAATTGGATGGCGGTGGATTAGAATTGGCAGGATTGCTTCCAGCACCTTGTGAAGCACTTCTCCTAGTAGCAACCATCTATTTTCAACATGTATGAATTAGGACTTAGTCATTCATAGCATTCTTAAATGTAGCTTCAAGAGATGGCAAGATAGGATTGATAGTATGAGAGACAAGACAAGACCCCACCATAGAGATAATCGATGCTTCCAAATGAATAACTAGAACGTATGAAACTTCATCTTGCTAATTCTTCAACTTGGCTACCCCCCTTAAGAAAAGATCCAATAGGGTAGCTTGCACCTTATTCTAGAGGAGCAATTAGTATCAAGACATTCTGACATCCCAATGAGACTCTTGTGTATGGGCAAGAACAAGAAATCTGAAATTTCTTGCGAGAAAAAAACAGCAGTACAGTAAAACAGCTGTAACTCCCATTATGTTAATCCAATGAAGTTGTAGCTTATACCGTTGGAAGGCTTATCAAATCCCCCACAACTTCCTTATAGAACACTTTTCCAAATTCTGCAGTTTAGGTAGTCGAAAGCAGTGCACAACAAAAACTATTCCAGATTTTAGACAGCACATGTGTGTCGTCTTTTGATTGTCATAACTCCATAACCAAAATTAGATATCAATGTGATTCCTATGGTCACAGAAACATATCGAAGTCTACTATTGTCTAGAATTTTCTCATGATTTCTGATCGTCCAAACTCAGAGATATAAGCCAAAGAGTGCTGGCTGCTCCGAAAAGACAGGATAGAGGAAACACGAGAAAACCATAACCCAACTCTTTATTCCATTAATCATTATACCTTAGGCCTATAAGCTAAATGAAATTATGAGAACACCCAACAAGATCATTGCAGTCATTACAAAGATGCAAAACAATCATAAGCATAATGACAATTCAGCAAAGCAATAAAGGTGCACATCTCAATCACTGACTCAACTTGTGATACTATCGTTTTTATTACATAAAGGGCACAAATTCCTATTCCTTAACTAAGGTGTGACTGCGAAGGCATCTAGGGTAGCATCCCTTGTATGACAGTGAGGGCAACACATCTTCCACTTGGTTGATCTTGGGTAGTCTAGCATGACTTCTTCATTCGTCATTCTCAACAAATGCTTCTTTCGGGTTAGGTATCACTAACACTTTCTGGTAGCAACCTTGTAGCGATCTGACTCTAGCCACTTCCATGGTACAATTGTTGATTCTTCTATGGGCAAAGTTTAACATAATGTCCTTCCTACTAGCAATGATAACACTTTCTCTTAGCTGGATCCTTTGTGATGTCATACTCCATAGATGTCGGTGTTTCGAGTAAACACCAATGAGTAAATTTGTATTATTGCAAGTTCGGCCCAGATGGTGTGCTAAGAGGACACGAGGTTTATACTGGTTTGGGCAAAATGTCCCTATGTCCAGTTCGTTGCTGTTGCTCGTGTTACTAGCACTAAAAAGTTCATAGTAGGGGGTTACAAACTAGCAAGAGAGGGACAGGTCCCAAGTCTCTGTTAGAAGAATGAATGGGTCTGAGAGCTTGGTCACTGCTCAGCTATGTGCTTGAGGTTTGATGCTAGTGCTCTTGATCTGATGTGGTGCAGTGAACTGATCCCCCTTAGTGGGATGCCCTGCTTTCCCTTTTATAGGCCAAGGGAAAGCAGGGATTACAGCGAAAGGAACGAGGGAAAAAGAAAGAGAAAAAAGGCTCCTGAGGGTATGTCGTCCTCCTCTTCATGTGGGTCTAGTTGACCCTATAGATCATGGTGGTAGCGGCATCACACCAGGGTCCTGTTGGCCGATGCAGCATACGTGCGGGCATCATGCATCGTTCTTGTCTTCCATCCCATTTGAGTGGATGGACTGGTTAAAGGGTCCCCTGACAGAGGCCATATAGGGGGCTGGCGATACAGTGCTAGTCAACTGATGCTAGTTGACTGACGTTGGATGGTGGTCAGGTAGGGAGTTCGTAGCATAGTGTTGGCCAGTTGATGTGATGGGTGACGTGAGTCTTCTAGCATGGCCCGATGCAACCGCTAGTCACATCAGGACATGCCCAAGGCATGCTCTCGGGTGTGTGCCTCCATGCCATAGTGGTTGAAATGGTTCGGGTCCCACCCTAGGGCCACTGCTTTTGTTCGGTAGCAAATCTGACCCCTAGGGAATGGGTGAGGCAGAAATCTCACCCTAGGGGCTAGGCAAGACAGAATCTGACCCTCGGGGGTCAGACGAGGCAAAGCCCTTCCCGTGGGACCAAATGAGGCAGAGCCCTCTCCACGGGACCGAATGAGTCGGAGCCTGTGCCCTAGGGTCAGACGAGGCAGAAACCTCATCCTCAGAGTCGAAGCCCACGCCTCGGGGTCGGACAAGGTGGAGACATCATCCTCAGAGTCAGACAAGGCATGTCCCAGCCCTTAGGGGTCAGACGAGGCCATAGTTGCATCCTTAACCATCGGATGAGCTAATGTGATGTTCATTAATCCTTTGGCTCAGATACCCAAGTATAGATATCCAATAGTAGCCCCCGAGCCTTTGGAGGAGTGAGACACTTCCTGCAAAGGCTTTTTGCAATCTGCCATTTGAGGGCGCATGGGAGTATTGTTTGTTATTGTCGCTTGAAGGTTTCTGCAACTAGAGGTGACTTTGTCGTTTGTCTATGACCGCGTGTTTGGTCTCTTTGCGATGTCAAGCCCCCAAGCCCCCATGTGTAGCAAGGGTCCAGTCGGGGGGTTGGTTTGTCTTGTGATCATCGTCCCTCATGCGTCCATTCGCTAGAACAGAGGGGCTGAGTCATGCCGTGTTTTCCTCGCTAGATGGAGCACGGTGCTCGGTCAGTTGTTAATGAGCTTGTTCGAGTCGAACCCCGGCATCCCCTACATGGGGCCCGATTTGAGATTAGTTGGTGACTGACTCCAGATTCTTGGTGGCCGGTCCATATAGTTCTCGGATCCATTCGACCGGTCTGAGGGCTTGATGCCTTTCTTTGGGAAAAAACCATGGACCTTGCATCATCCAAGACTCAATATGAGGGTCGGGACACCCGTGATGCTTCGTGCGCCTTGGGTATTGGCCGCTAGCAGGCCCATCCTTAACTTCCCCTCACTCTAGGGTGTCCTAGAGCGGCTATGAACCCATTGGTGGGCCAGCCTTCAAACTCCTGGGTGTTAGTGGGTCGTGGGAGCGTTTTCAGCTTCGTAGTCCACTTACCTACAGTGGCTTGTAGACTTTGAAGTCAAACCATTGCCCGATGGATCCTTCAAGGGGAAGATTTGGATAGGCATGCGCTCGTCTCTCGAGGCATCGATGCAACTAATGTAGCATGGAACAATGAGGGCATGACCCCCGAAGGAAATGGATCTAGCGAGGCATGGGGCATGTCAATTTAGGCTGATGGTTTGCCCCTCGCCCATTCCACCCTTACCTTATAAACAGAGCCATTTCTCCTCAGCCTCTGTACGGGTAGCCACATCCTTGCCACTCTAGTCTTTCTACCTTTTGCCCTTGAGTTTCAGCCTTCGTTCCCCTGTTTTCTACTCTGCCATTGGCAAAGCCCTTGCTCTCCAGCCCTATGTCACCACCGGATCTTCTACATTGCCATCCCCGTTCCTCGATGGAGCTGTGGCCATGCTCTGATGTTCTCCATGCATGCATGGAGGGTCTAGTTAAGAAAGGCCTTCTCTATGTAAGGACAGCGACGATGGAGTGGATCGTACCTAGTGGTGAGGATGAGCCATCGCCGCCCGATGGCTACGTCATCTCCTTCGTCCCCTTCCATGAGCATGGGCTCATGACTCCTCCCCACCGATTCCTTCGAGGGCTACTGCACCACTATGGGCTTGAGCTACAGCCTCTGAATCCCAATGGGATTTAGAACATCTTGGCCTTCATCACGCTGTGTGAGGGGTATCTGGGGATTGAGCCCCACTTCGAGCTGTGGAAGTATTTCTTCACCGTCGAGCTATAGAAGAAGGAGAGGAAGAAGCCAAACCTAGCGGTGCCAATGGGATGTGCGAGCATCCATCTTCGAGGTAGTCGGTCATTGGAGTACATGTCCATCCCATTATCAAAGTCCAACAAGGGGTGGCATAGGCTCTGGTTCTACCTAAGGAACGATGACGCCATCCCCCTACTGATCTTCATCGGTCGCCTGATTGAGGAGATGCTAGATGCGTGGAGGTATGGGCCCATCGCAAAGGAGCAGAAGAGGTTCGGTGACCTTCTCAAAGCCATCATGACTCTAAAGGGCCGTGGTCTTCATGGGACCGATGTCATCGAAGCATACCATGTTAGGAGGATGGCACCGCTGATGGCGCATGCTCTTCTAATGTACAAGATGACACCAAATTCCATGCCTGAAGGGACGCTGATGGTCGCCGGTGAGGCCCTCAGTGTCAGCAAAATGGCACAACGCATCAAGGAGGTGATGGAGTGCCTAGTGGATCTATCGGTGGATCTTGCCCTGGTGTACCCAGTCTCTTGGCATCCTGTGATGTGGCCCAACATGGGTTTCATCGAACTAGTAAGCCTTCTTCGAGTTTCTTTCCTTGGTCGACCCTCCTCTATTCTTAGATTCTAAGAGCCAGGATTTGTAGCCTAGCCTCTTCACCCATGAGTCCAACCCCCCACTGCTAGAGGATGTGGCCAAGAGGGTAGCAAACCACACCACGACTGAGGCGGCGAAGGCGAAGAAGGAGCAAGCGATGCTTTAGCATGGAAAGCACCGGCAAGGCTTGGAGGAGAGCGACGATGATGAGGAGGAGGAAGGGGAGGAGGACGAGTCTAACCTCAACATCAAATGGGGTGCACTTGCGCATGAGGATGAGGAGGCCGACGTAGGGCAGGCCAACCTGACCCCGATTCCATAGCATGCCCTAGCACAAACCGAAGATGACGCACCTCCAAGATTGGTAAGGGTGGTAGCCATAGCTGGCCCCCTCTCCCGCATCGTTGTGGATACGCCTATGGGCATTGAGGGTGTCACATGCATCACAGTTGTGGCCAAGACGCTCCTGCACCGGAACCATGATGCATGGCCTACCACCGTATGGTGCCTGGTGGACTAATGCATCCTTGTTAGGTCACACTGAGGGAGTGCACTAGCTGGCATCAAGCTCCCATCGTTGAGACAGTGAGCTCTCAGCCTGCTGCGTAGCCGCACACTTTAGCAGCATGTGAATCTCATGGTTGGCCCATCGATCCTCAGGCGTCATAGGCACTAGAAGCCCCCTGAGCAAGGCTACCATAGCAATGATGTTCTAGCTTGCCCGGGTGAAGGGCGGGAGCGCTTGATCATCCTCAATGATCCTACGGTTCACATCACGGGCTATGGCATGTGCGCGCCCCCTGTCTCCATGGCGCTCAATCTTGTGATCGAGCTTCACGCGTTCCTACTCGAGCTGGAGTAACACTTCCTTAAGCTCTAGGTGCTAGGCCTTCAGCTACTCCACCCATAGGTGGGGTGGGGCTCCACATCCCCCTTGACCTCATCATTGAGGTTGTTCATTGGGGTAGCCTCCTCCTTGTGGATGCTTTTGACGTGTCCCTCGAGGGCACCTATCATGAAGTATTCCCAAGAGGGGTGATGGCTCCCCATGCTAGAGTCATATCCAGAGGGTGACTCTGGCTCCTCTACGAGGAGGTCATGGAAAGACTCCACGACATGTTCGATCACCCCAACAAACTCAAACTCATCATTCATGGGGGATGGAATCATGCATTACGCCATAAGGTGGCCAATGCTCTCTATGGCATTCCGGAGACCAAACGGGAGCACTACCAGGGCACTCTAGATGAGGTATTATGGGGAGAGGGGATCTCCCCTAGCGAGTTGTGCCATGACATTGGTGAACAAAAAGTGAGGTGGTGTAGGTCCTCCCAGGACGGTTGGGGTCCAAAGAAGACGCCGAGCTGATGCTCCAACCTCCCATAGTCGAAGTCAAGGACCTAGCCGCTCCTAGGGGCGCAGGCCTCTAATGCACGTAGCCATAGCTCCTCGAGTGCCTCGGTGATTGCATTGAGACTAGTGGAGTGGAGGGGTTGAACGATGATGGGTCCCTGGGACCCAGCTGATGTTGTGACTAGCCATTCGAGGCCTAGTATTGATGTCGAGATGCACAAAAGGCCCCAACCTGGTGCGTCAACTATCGATGTTTCAAGTAAACACCAATGAGTAAATTTGTATTATTGCACGTCTGGCCTAGATGGTGTGCTAAGAGGACATGAGGTTTATACTGGTTTGTGTAGAATGTCCCTACGTCTAGTTTCGTTGCTGCTACTCGTGTTACTAGCACTAAAAAGTTGTAGTAGGGGCTTATAAACTGGCAAGAGAGGGTTAGGTCCCAAGTCTCTATTGGAAGAACGAATGGGTCTAAGAGCATGGTCATTGCTTATCTATGTTCTTGAGGTTTGAGAGTAGTGCTCTTGATTTGATGTAGTGCGGTGAACCGATCCCCATTAGTGGGATGCCCTGCTTTCCCTTTTATAGGCCAAGGGAAAGTAGGGATTACAGTGGAAGGGAAGATGGAAAAAGAAAGATAAAAAAGGCTCCTAGGGGTGTGCCATCCTCCTCTTCATGTGGGTCCCACTAACCCTATAGATCGTGGTGGCAGTGGCGGCGCACCGGGGTCCTATTAGCCGATGCAGCATGCGTGCGGGCATCGTGCACCGTTCTTGTCTTCCATCCCATCTGAGCGAATGAAATGGTCAAAGGGTCCCCTAATAGAGGCCATACAGGGGGCTGGTGGTACAATGCCAGTCAACTGACACCGGTTGCTGATGTTGGATGGTGGTCCGATAGGGAGTTGGCAGCACAGTGCTAGCTTATTGACACGATGGGCGATGTGAGTCTTCTAGCATGGCCCAATGCGACCGCCAATCTCATCAGGACATGCCCAAGACATGCTCTCAAGCATGCACCTCCATGCCATAGTGGTTGAAATGGTTTGGGTCCCACCCTGGGGCCACTGCTTTTGTCCGGTAGCAAATCCGACCCCCAAGGAACGAGCGAGGCAGAAATCTCACCCTAGGGGCTGGGCAAGACGGAATTCGACCCTCGAGGGTCAGATGAGATAGAGCCCTCCCCATGGGATCGGACAAGTTGGAGGCCATGCCCTAGGGTCGGACAAGGCAGAAACCTTGTCCTTGGTGTCGAAGCTCACGCCATGGGGTCACACGAGGTGGAAACCTTATCCTCAGAGTCGGATGAGTCGTGGCCTGTCCCCTAAGGGTCGGACAAGGCTGCAGTTGTGTCCTTAACCATTTGATGAGCCGACATGATGCTCATTAATCGTTTGGCTCAGATACCCGGGTATAGATATCCGACAACAGAATTGTTGCTTAGTGTGTTATCAACTTGCTAACTCTGAAGGTTCATTTTTGTTTGATTGGACCGCTTTCTAGCTCGCTTGATCCTTTGGGGTTGAAACTCCTTATAGGTGATTGTCCACTCATATATGCATACCTCTTGTGGAAAGAGTGGAGTAATCTTAGCTTGAGAAACTTCTGACTCTTTAGGGTCTGAGTTTATTTGACCAGGGATTGGAGCTAGATGTGACAATGTAGTAGAACTCGAATGTTGATTGCTTCCCAATTCTAGCTTTGGTGAGACCGCCTTCCTCTTCTTATCCACATTAGCTTCACCAGTTGGGTCCACCTTGACTTCCCTCTTAGTTGACTTATTTTGAAGACAAGGAAAACCATAATGTTTACAACACTAACATGGATCCTAACTTCCAAGCATCTTACTATGAACACATTCATTGGACATCATCTTCTTCCAAGCTTCTGCCACTTGTCTCTTCATTGGTCCCTTTGGTATGTTGGTTTGACCTTGTGGTAAGCACTATTGAGAACTCCCATGTTGAGTCATTCCTTCTAATACTTGTTGTTGCATAGCTAAAAGCTTCTCCTTGTCGAATGCAATCAAGGACATCATAGCCTGGTTCTCCTGACCTTTGATGTTGGTGGTCTCCTCATTATAACCCATCTATTTAGACAAAGAGAGAGGATTTGGAATAGAGAAGGTTTTCATGACAGAACAGAGGCCGAAGTGAGCATAACTTTTAGTAAATAACAAGGTTAGGGGAGGAAGCAAGAACTAAACAAAGATGAAAGCATGCTAAATCGTCCAGTTCTAACTAGGCTTGTGTCCTATAGTTAGCATTGCTTTGATACTACTTTGTAGCACCCTAGTTTTAAAAACAAAACCAGATACACACCATATGTGAGCCCAGAAAGTCAATCTCACATATAGCTACAAATAAGGGTAATATCGAAAGACAATGCTCAATATATAATGTACTTAGTATAAAGAATATAACCTTAAACAGCAAACAGCGAAAAGATAACTCTGATCTTAGGTGGAGACTCCAATTCCATAGGGACAACTAACTGGTTGATCACAGGCCTAATTCCTCCAAACTCTAGCAATCTGGTACCCATCCAGGATTTTTATCCAAATAATTGAAAAATAAGCAAGCATAATTACATGTCATACTCAATAAATATATCATGGGGTTCATGAAGCTCAAAAGGCTAACACTAGTTTACTGTGATTAGCTTTTAATGAGTCATGATTTTTCAATTGAGTGGCTAAAAGCATCTAGGCCCCTAGTTGGGTTTCGGATGATTAATGACAACACGAGATTACTATGACTAACGTGTGTTTTGTAGAGGCAATTTGAAGTTAGGTCATGGTAATGGCAATTGATTGGGCAATCATGGTTGTCATGCCCCTGTCGATGGAAATCATTTTGGTTTTCAAAGGATGGACGACAAGGTTAAGGATGGACTAGTTCTAAGTGTCGTTTGGTGTTGAAGAGACACTTAGAGTAGTTTAGGACTTTGTTTTTCCTTTGGCCATACTATTAAGGGGGTATGGACTAGTAGCTTGACCTAGGTGAGTCTAGTGGGTTAGGTGTGGTGCACACTTGTCAAAATCTAGCACTAGGTAGCTCAGGAGTAGCCCTAAGATTCAATTGGAGTAAACTTCATTCACATAGGATTTCGAGTTGGAAGTGAATGTAGGGTCAAATGACTAGACCGACATTGGTCTGGTTGTGACCAGACGCTGGAGGGTGAGTCCGGTCAAGTTCATTTGATCAACTGAAGTCAGTCTGGTTGTGACCGACGCTGAGTGAAAAGTGACCGGAGTGCTGGGTAGCCTACGTCCGATCAACTCCAGAGAGGTTCTAGAGAGGGATTTTCCTTGATCGGATGTGTCCAGTTCAGTGCTGACCGGAACGCTAGGTCAGGATCCAGGTAACTGAACTGGACAGCTGAACAGCGAAGTGACCAGACTATGGGTGCCTAGCATCATGGTCAACATCAGTAAGGTTCCAAGAGAGTATTTTCTTGACCGGACGCAGTCCGGTCATGTGCTGGCCGGACGTAGGTCAGAGTCCGGTCAGAACTTAACATCTCTTTCTGACACAGTGGCAGGGATAACTAACCAGAGCGTTGGGTCACCCTGACCGGAGCATCGGGTCACCCTGACCAGAGCATCTATCACCCCACAAAGTGATGACTCAACCTCCAAACATTATGTTTTGAATGAGGAGTATAAATACTTACTCCACTCATTCAAGGGAGCTCTCTTGCCCATTTGTTTAGCTGAGAAACACCTTGAGAGTGCAAAGGAGACAAGAGCCAGTGAGGTGATTGAGATTTGAGAATCCAAGATTAAGGTCCTCATTTGTGCAAGGAGAGTAGACAGTGTGCATCCACCCTTCTTATTAGGCTTGTTGTGGTCAAGTGAGAGTTTGTGCTTGTTACTCTTGGTGATCGCCATCACCTAGATAGCTCGTGGTGATTGGGATTTGGTGATCATCTGGTGGAGCTTGTGGATACCCACTCAAGTTGTGAGCGGTTGTGGGATTCACCGCGATGGAGTGTCGAAGAATCAGCCCGTAGAGAGCACTTGATCCTTGCGCGGATCAAGGGGAGCTACACCCTTGCGCGGGTGCTCCAACAAGGACTAGTGGGGAGTGGTGACTCTCTGATACCTCGGCAAAACATCGCCGCGTTTCCTTTCCCTCTCTTTACTTTAAGCATTTACATTTGAGCAATTCATTTCATGTCTTTACATTCCTAGAATTGCATGCTAGAGTAGGATTAGGAACTTAGGGTGCAAAACTTTTGTGCGGTAGAACAATAGAATCACATTCTAGGCACAAGGGGTGAAGTGGGCTAAGTGTAGGACTTTAATTATTGCAAAGAATTTAGAATTAGCCCAATTCACCCCCTCTTGGGCATCTTGATCCTTTCAATTGGTATCGGAGCCTCGTGCTCGCTAAATTAGGCTTAACCGCCTAGAGAAAGATGTCCCACGGGGATGGACCTCCTCCTATCTTTGAGGGAGATGATTTTCCTTATTGGAAAATCCACATGGAGGCTTATTTAGAAGCTTTAGATGTTGGAATTCTTAGAGCCGCCTCACAAGGCTTCCCAAAACCTAAGGATCCCACACACCTTCAAGGCGATGAAGTTAATTACGAGAAATGGAATGCAAAGGCTAGAAACACCATCTTTAGAGGCCTTTGCAAAGATGTTTTTAACCATGTGCGGAACCACAAGGATGCCCATGCACTATGGTCGGACATTTGTGCGCTCCATGAGGGAACAAAGAGTGAGCATGAGGAACGCTATCATCTTGTTATGAAAAAGCTTAATTCATTTGAGATGCTTCCTAAAGAAAGTGCTAATGAGATGTATTCACGCTTGAATGTTCTTGTAGAGGAAGTCAATGGGCTTGGACTCACACAAATGCAACCATCCGATGTTGTAAGAAAAATCTTGAGTGTCCTCCCCATTGACAAATATGGGCATATTGTGACCGTGCTTCATCAAGGTGATCTTTCCACCGCTACACCAACTCAAATATTGGGAAAGATCAATGCACATGAGATGTATATGCACATCACACCACAAGATGGCTCTTCTTCCACCAAGAAGAAAGACTTGGCATTCAAGGCTAGCCAAGAGAAGAAGGGCAAAGCAAGAGTTGAACATGAGAGCTCAAGTGATGATGAAATTGATGATGCAAGTCTTGCTCTCATGGTGAGAAGAACCAGCCAAGATGCTTAAGAAGCTCAACAAGAACGGTGTCAAGTTTGATGGCAAGAAGAAGAAATTCTTCACTAGCAATAGAAGGAAGCCAATCTCGAGATGGATTGCTATAATTGTGGAGAACTTGGTCATCTAGCTCATCAATGCCCCAAGCCCAAGAAAGACAAGTACAAGAAGAAGTACAAGGGCAAGAAAGATGACTCAAGTGATGAAGATGATGATGAGAAGAAGAAAAACAAGCCATACAAGAAGAAGGATGGCAAGAAGAAGGATTTCCACAAGAAGAAGAAGAATGGCAAGGCATACATCGTTGGTGATTGGCTCACGGATATTGATTCATCAAGTTGCTCATCCGATGATGAAAGTGAGAACGAGAAGGTGGCCGCTATTGTAATTGACTCTTCACTATCTTCACCGACACCACCGCCGTCATCCTCTACACACCTATGCCTTATGGCCAAGGGTGAACGAAAGGTACAAAATGATGATGATAGTAGTGGTGATGATCATGCTAGCAATGATGATAGTGATAGTGATGATGAATTTGAATCACCTTCTTATGATGATCTTGTCAAGTTGCTAAATCAATATACTAAAATCATTAGAAAGACAAGAGCTAAAAATGAAAAGCTAGAACTTGAGAATGACTCACTCTTAGCTAAATATGACATAGCAGAAAAAGCTAGTGTTGAGCTTAGAGAAGAAAATAAAACTATGTCATCCAAACTCAAGGAGCTCAAATCATCTAAAAAGGAGCTTAAAGAAAAACATGATAAACTTGAGGGGATACATAATGAGCTCACCACTAGCTACAATATGCTAAAAGAAGAGTATACAAATCTCAAGGTTAATCATGATAATCTTGTTGTCTCTCATGAGTTATTATCCAATGAGCCACATGATGCTACTAACCATGTTGTTAAGATTGATATAGCTACATCATGTGATGACTTAATTGTTGAGAGCATTGAGCAAGGATCTAGTAGCAAAGGCAAGAAAGTGGTTGAGACCGACAACTATGATGAGTATGTCAAGCTCAAGCATGAGAATGAAAAGCTCAAGAAAGATCTTGAAAAGCTATCAACCACCAACACTATTGTGATAGAGAACCTTGATCATGATTGTGATATAGCTCTTGAGAATGAGAAGCTCAAAGAAGAGAACAAGAGACTCAAGATGGAGAAAAATCATGATGAACTTAAAGAAGAGAACAAGAAGCTCAAGTTGGAGAAAGAACATCTCAAGACCGGCTTGAGCAAGTTCACAAGAGGCCAATATCTCCAAAGTGAGCTACTCATGAACACCATCATGAAGATGGATAGAAGTGGTATTGGGTATTTGGCAAATCAAGAGAAGAAGGCTCAAGCTCAACATCAACAACAACACAAGTCAAAGCCAAAGCCAAAGAGGTGTTTTGAGTGTGGACAAGAAGGTCACTTTGCCCATGAGTGTCATACTCCACCACCACAACCCTTGCCCAAGCATGCTAGACCCTTTGCTTTCAATGCTCATTACATGCTTAGAAAGGATTCTAGTGGAAAAATGAAAGTCATGTTCTTAGGTCCTCCCAACAAGAATAGGCCTAAGAAAATTTGGGTTGCAAAGTCACTTGTTGAGAAAGTCAAGGGCCCTCATCAAGTTTGGGTCCCTAAGCAAGCTTGATCTCTTGTGTGTAGGTGAACTACAAGACCGGTGGAAGTCATTGGGTAATTGATAGTGGTTGCACTCAACATATGACCGGTGATCCTCGTATGTTCACCTCACTAGATGAAGAAGTAGATGGTCAAGAAAGGATAACATTTGGTGATAATTCAAAGGGCAAGGTTCAAGGATTGGGCAAAGTGGCAATATCAAATGATCATTCAATATCAAATGTCCTATATGTTGCTTCATTGAGCTTCAACTTGCTATCCGTTGGTCAATTGTGTGATCTTGGCTTTCAATGCTTGTTTACCGAGAAGGAAGTGGTTGTGTCTAAGAAAGATGATGATCAAGTCATATTCAAGGGATTTAGATACAACAACCTATATCTAGTGGATTTCACCTCCGAAGATGCCAACTTGAAGACATGCCTATTCACCAAAACATCACTTGGGTGGCTATGGCATAGAAGACTTGCTCATGTTGGGATGAGCTCACTCAAGAAGCTAATGAAGAATGAATTGGTGAGAGGTTTGAAGGATGTGAAATTTGAGAAGGACAAGCTTTGTAGTGCATGTCAAGCCAGGCAAGCAAGTTGCAAACACTCATCCTACAAAGCTTACATGTCAACAACAAGAGTGCTAGAGCTCCTTCACATGGATCTATTTGGACCAACAACTTACAAGAGTTGGGAGGAAATCTCTATTGTCTTGTGATTGTTGATGACTACTCTAGATATACTTGGGTGTTCTTCCTTCATGACAAGACCGAAGTTGCATCATGTTTCAAGAAGTTTGCCAAGAGAGCACAAAATGAATTTGAAGTGAAGCTCAAGAAGATAAGAAGTGACAATGGAAAAGAATTTGACAACACAAACATTGAAGCATATTGTGATGAAGTTGGAATCAAGCATGAGGTCTCCGCAACATATACTCCTCAACAAAATGGTGTAGTAGAGAGAAAGAACCGGACACTTATCACACTTGCAAGAACAATGCTTGATGAGTACAATACACCCGAAAGCTCTATGGGCGGAAGCTATCAACACCGCATGTTATGCATCCAACCGCCTATTTCTTCAAAAGTTTCTTGGCAAGACACCTTATGAGTTGCTCAATGGGAAGAAGCCGGACTGTATCATTTCTTCTGGTGTTTGGTTGCAAATGCTACATCTACAAGAAGCGGCAACACCTAGGGAAGTTTCAAAGACATTGTGATATTGGCTTTCTTGTTGGTTACTCATCAAAGTCCAAAGCATATCGAGTATTTAATCATGCCACCGGCTTGGTTGAAGAAACATATGATGTGGAATTTGATGAATCTAACGGCTCCCAAGGAGCACATGAGAATCTTGATGATGTAGGTGATGAACCATTGAGGGAGGCCATGAAGAACATTCAGGTTGGAGACATCAAGCCCAAAGATGATGAAGATGATGTACAAGTGATTGATCCACCTTCTTCATCAAATGTGCCACAAGATGGTGATAAAGATGGGAGAGTAGAAAATGAAGATACTCATGTCTCTCATGATCAAATGGTGGCACAAGCTCAAGATGTTGATGCTCCACAACCTCCCCCTCAAGTGGTTGATAGAAGAAATTCACCTCTACTACAAGCACATCCACAAGATCTCATCATAGGGAGTCCTTCAAAGGGTGTAATGACTCGCTCTCAAAAACTTGCTTCATTTATTGAACATCACTCTTTTGTCTCTTGTGTTGAACCTAAGAATGTAGAAGAAGCTCTTCAAGATTCGATTGGATAAATGCCATGCATGAAGAGTTGAACAACTTCACTCGCAATGAAGTTTGGACTCTTGAAGAGCGACCACAAGGTGCAAGAGTCATTGGAACAAAGTGGGTGTTCCGCAACAAGCAAGATGATCAAGGCATTGTTGTGAGGAACAAGGCAAGACTAGTTGCAAAGGGGTTCTCTCAAGTTGAAGGGTTGGATTTTGGAGAGACCTTTGCACCAGTTGCAAGACTTGAAGCCATTCGTATCCTCCTTGCATATGCATCGCATCATGAAATGAAATTATATCAAATGGATGTTAAAAGTGCATTTTTAAATGGCTTTCATAAATGAACTAGTCTATGTTGATCAACCTCCTAGGTTTGAAGACCCTAGATATCCTAATCATGTTATAGGTTGTCCAAGGCGCTATATGGGCTTAAGCAAGCCCCAAGAGCTTGGTATGAGCGCCTTCGGGATTTCCTCATTGAGAAGGGCTTCACCATTGGGAAGGTCGACACCACACTATTCACCAAGAAGCTTGATGGAGAGATCTTCATTTGTCAAGTATATGTTGATGATATCATATTTGGCTCATCAAATGAAGATTATTGCAAAGAGTTTGGTGAATTGATGTCGAAGGAGTTCGAGATGTCTATGATTGGAGAGCTTACATTCTTTCTTGGTTTTCAAGTCAAGCAAATGAGAGAAGGGATTTTCATCTCTCAAGAAAAGTATACCAAGGATCTTCTCAAGAGGTTCAATATGGATGAATGTAAGCCAATCAAGACACCAATGCCATCTAATGGACATCTCGACCTAGATGAGGGAGGTAAATCGGTTGATCAAACTCTCTACCGCTCTATGATTGGTAGCTTGTTATATTTGACCGCATCTAGGCCCGACATCATGTTTAGTGTGTGTATGTGTGCTAGATTTCAAGCTAATCCTAAGGAAGGCTCACATTGGTTGCCGTTAAAAGAATCCTTAGGTACCTTAAGCACACACCAAGCATTGGTCTTTGGTATCCCAAAGGAGCTAGATTCCAACTAGTTGGCTATTCGATTCGGATTATGCCGGTTGCAAAATTGATAGGAAAAGCACATCCGGAGGGTGCCATTTGCTTGGTAGATCACTAGTGTCTTGGTCCTCCAAGAAGCAAAATAGTGTGGCTTTGTCCACCGCCGAAGCGGAATACATTGCCGCGGGTGCTTGTTGTGCACAAATTCTTTACATGAAGCAAACTTTGCTAGACTATGGTGTAGTTCTAGAAAAGGTACCTCTTTTGTGTGACAATGAGAGTGCGGTAAAGCTTGCTAATAATCTAGGTTCAACACTCTCGCACCAAGCACATAGATATCCGCCATCACTTTCTTAGAGATCATGTTGCTAAAAATGATATATCACTAGAAGGTGTAAGGACCGAGGATCAATTGGCGGATATCTTCACTAAACCGCTAGATGAGGCTACATTTTGTCGGTTGAGGAATGAGCTCAATGTGCTTGATTTTAGTAACTTCACTAGAAAATGAGCTTGTGTTGTCCCTTGCATTGCATTGTAATATACAACATGTGTAATTTTTGGTAATGCACTTAGGGCTTGTCTAAGATGGTTAAGATAAACCACTAAAAAGCGTGTGAAGAAGCTTAACCTTGAATCAAACTTGACAAGCAACTAGAATTACTTTCAAGTATTGCATTGCATATGCATGTGTGTTGCTTTGTCATTTCTTTTCGGTTATCTTTTGATCACCCGCTGTGTTTGTCCACAAGTAGGGAGAGCATTTGAAGCTTCCATTGATCATAAACCCTGTATTGTGCGGACCACATGTTGCTCCTCGCCCCTTTTATTGCATATTTTCTTAAAAAGAATTATAGCCTAAGGCAAAATATTTGAAAAATTTGAGGGTTTGAGAGAGGTCACTCACATTAGTCCCAATTGGTGTTTATTTGGGTCTTATTGAAGTTGGGACTTGATTGGGAACAGGCAGCGTGAAAGAACATTGAAGATTCGCTAAGAAAGGGCAACGCTGCACCGACTCTGCTTCCAGCGTTCGGTCAGTTCACAGGCGGTGAATAGATGCAGCGCAGGAGTGACCGAATGCTAAAACAGTGCTCATCCTACATCCGGTGTGATGGTGACCCTGCATTCGTCAATCAAAGAAGATGAACTTAGGATCGATCGGACTCTGGCTACATCCAGTCAAGGGTAATCGGACATGTCCGATCATGACTTGAGGGATTTTGGACCTCTTTGTTGTCGACCAGACTCTAGGTGGCAGCGTCTGATCGTTGCCACCGGTGCATTTGGTCAGATGAATCCATGTGGATCTCACTTTCCTTTTCCTTGTCTATCATGGGGGCCACCATATATATTGCCATACAGTTTCACACTGCCTTGACCTAGCCCACACCCGCGTTGCTTCACATTGCCCCTCCCATGCCCGACATCCATGCCACCGTGCCATGTGTAGCCTTGCTCATGCCATCATGCCCTAGTCGTGGCTGCATCGTAGCACCCTCCGTGCCTCAGCCTTCACCTCGCCTACCGCATCACAGTGGCGCATGCGCCCACACCCATCTACACTGCACCTACACCTCCTACACCACGCGCCACTACCTCACCAGCATCCATGCCCACTATCGCGCTCCATGCTGTGCACCAGTGCTAGCTCTCACTGCCTCACCACGCCTGCATCGCCGCTTGCCCTAGCCACGCCTACATTGCATTGCTTGGCCACACATCACTTCATGCAGGAACCCTAACCCTAGGCATACGATTGCCGATCTGATGGTGCCCCATGATCCTCTCCTTTGCTCATCGGTCGCTGGATCATCAGGTAGCAAGCCATCACTTTCAATTTCATATCTACTGCTTACTTCTTAGCGTTTCACACCTCTAGATGAATATTGTAATTATTTATATATCCTATCTTTTCTATCGTGCAGCGAGTTGGTACTCTTGTGGTTGTCTTTGCAGTTGTCAGTAAACTCGGGCCAAGCCCACGAGTATGGATTGAGGCCAAGCCTCATGAGTGTCAGTTGGCATTGTCAGAGGCAGTAATTCTCTTCAACTACAGTAATGGCATGTTGCAAGAATGCTAGAGGTGGTCCCGGTGATAAGGATTTGAGGCCTTCGCCTCGCCTGACTGCTCAGGAGAAAGGAAAGTCGAAGAAGATTACAACAAAGAAGCATAAGTTTGGAGATGCTGAGATAGAGAGAACAACAGTAGTGGCAGCCGCCGTAGAGCGAGCGGAGAGAGGTGGATCTAGGGGTGGCGTTCACATTGTTGATCAATTGTCGCTAGCACAGAGGGCCACCGTCGAGAGGACTGAGACTCTTCATGGTAGTCCACCTAGGACTATCATGATAGGAGGATAGCGTGTCTCTTTAGAGGAGAATCAGCCTTAGGGGGAGACAGAGCAGCAGACATAGCCAGTGGAGCAGATAGAGGGTACTCAGCATACAAAGTAGACTAAGAAGATAGAGCAGGCAGCATAGCTATAGCTTTGACGCTCTAGTCGTACACGCACTTAGGTGTCACCGAGGCCTGAGACACAGAGGAGGGGCCCTCGTCCGCGTCCTAGACAATAGGGCCCACCTCCGATGGTTCACCTTGACTTAGGGCAACCACAGCCAATAGGTGCAGTAGCTTCGCTCGTGCAGTTTGAGGACTGGTTTCCGTCGAGCGGGATGAGCGTGCTTTAGAGGCACTTCTATACATACTGCAGGAGGATTTCTATAATGCTTATCTGAATAGTGGAGTTTGCCTTCAGATCTTAGAGAGTTGCTCCATAGAGCACTTGTTGTAGCTGTAGGTGAGAAGATCCGTCCTCACCTCTCATATCTACAGGGTTACACGGATCTTCTTGGATGGACTGGCCGCTATGTTCCATCATGGGTCCATGAGTTCTACTCTTCTCTTTGGATTGACCCAAGGCATAGATTTATACACTTTGCTTTCAGAGGTCATGACTACAAGCTCCAGAGGTCAAGGGTCAGAGAGATATCGCTGATTCTAGAGTCCCCTATTCACCTTCAAGAGGTATGTTATGGACAGACAGATCCTCTGAGACGCCCTCACGGTGGACTTGTGCCACCTATAGACATTGTTAGAGTGTGCTTCACAGAGCCATTAGGCGAGGGGTCGAGCAGGACACCACGTGATCTTACACCTATAGCTCGGCTTCTTGATGCTATTATGAGGACGTTGCTCCCAAGGATGGGTTACCGTGAGGGTTTGACTCGCATTCAGTTGTGGTTAGTGAATTCTCTGTTGTCTCATACAGTATTTGATATTAGGGATGTCATACTTTCAGAGATGGATGACACACTTGCAGAGGGTTTCAGAGGTCATCGTCAGCTACCTTATGCTCACTGGATCACTTTCTTGATTCACAAGGCTGTTACATAGAAGTCTTCTGAGATGATGGCAGAGTATACAGGTGCCACTACTGAGTTTTCACCATATAACATGACCCAGATGCTCCGCCATAGTAGTGCGAGGACACCTCGCTAGCCGAGCCATCGCCTAGAGGTCCTAGAGACAGCAACTCAGCAGGATGAGATCATCAGGGGCATTACAGTGATAGAGGAGGAGGAGCTGGATGCTCAGCAAGAGGGTGTGGTCGAGAGCGACCCAAGTGATAGCTCTGATGATGATTATCAGCCAATTCCACAAATGGCTCCTCGACCACACGATAGAGAGGCTAGTGGCTCTAGCTCTGCTCCACCACAGCCACCGCAGATAGATCCAGCACTTCTTGCAGTACTTGAGCGAATGAGATGGGATCAGGCACGCCAGACATAGGAGATAGCAGCTGCACTTGCATAGGTTTAGGCTCGACAGGACAAGTTCTAGAGGCAGTAGCATGCCATACAGCAGCAGCAGCTCATGATCCAGTAGCAATTACTTGACTTCACGTAGCCACACACTCTCTACTATCGGGAATGCTCCTCAGCAGTCTACACCTCAGATCGGCCAGCCTGCCATCACTTCAGTGACTCTAGTTGTATAGCCTAGTGGCTTCAGAGTTAGGGACAGCTAGCTAACTTAGTTTGCTTCACCTATAGAGTATGTGTCCTAGTGGTTTGCTTCACTAGTGATAGCTCAGGGTCCTCCACTTCACTGCCATTGTTACAGGCTTCAATCTGCCTCAGAGTTCCTCGGTGCTAGTGACTGACACCCTAGTCTCAAGGAGCCTTGGTGCTACTTTCAGTGAGCTTATAGGGCAAGCCTACACCGCTAGAGTTGCGAGTCCTTGTTCCTACCATAGTGCTCCTATTACCAAGACTATTGAGACGATCCCATCATTTGTTGCATTGTCTGAGCTAGTTACTTTAGTTGTTTTAGCGACAATAGCAGATGGAGCTCCACTTCCTATAGTGATACTTCTAGAGTCACCGGCCATGCTAGTTACTAAGCAGACCTAGACCGCTTCACCTTCACTTCCAGAGACAGAGGGTCAGACCGCTTAGAGCTCAGGGTCAGAGGATGCTGCTACTCAGTTCCAGATTTCTCATCGCACCTCAGCGCCCTACTCGTCTGCTCCTGTCCCACCATCTGACCCTTAGGTTTTGGTGCTTGACACAAAAGGGGGAGTGGGATCAAGTATGTTAGATCTTGGGGGAGCGGTACATCTAGGGGGAGCATGTGATTCATTACTTTTCGTTTCTTATGTGTGATACTCTATGCATTCATGTTTACTCTCATGTATTGCACTACATACATGTGATTGTGATACTTATGTGACATGTGTGCTCTCTACTTTGATTTATATATATGTCATGTCACTTGGTTATGCTCATTTGCTTTGCTTCCCATGTTTTACTCCGATTAAAATGAGCTTTACTTTTTGTACTCATGCTTAATTCATGTCTATTGAGTACACCATGTTGGCTTGGGTCATATAAGCATGTCTAACCCCTTTACTCTTATTGTCAAAATCTTATATGAACCAAGCATGTTGAAAACCTCACTAATATCTTCTGCATACTCGAGGTTGTGTTGTCATGAATCACCAAAAAGGGAGAGATTGAAAGCATCTAGGCCCCTAGTTTAGTTTAGTGATTAATGACAACACGAGATTACTATGACTAGCATGTGTTTTGCAGAGGCAATTTGAGTTAGGTCATAGTAATGGCAAATGATTGGGCAATCATGGTGTCATGCCCCTGACGATGGAAATCGTTTCGGTTTTTAAAGGATGGACGACAAGGTTAAGGACGGACTAGTTATAAGTGTCGTTTGGTGTTGAAGAGACACTTAGAGTAGTTTAGGACTTTATTTTTCATTTGGCTGTACTATTAAGGGGGGTATGGATTAGTAGCTTAACCTACATAACTCTAGTGGGTTAGGTGTGGTGCACACTTGTCAAATCTAGCACTAGGTAGCTCAGGAGTAGCCTTAAGATCAATTGGAGTAAACTTTATTCACATAGGATTTCGAGTTGGAAGTGAATGGAAGGTCAAATAACTGACCGGATGCTGGTCTGGTTGTGACCAAACACTAGAGGGTGAGTCCTGTCAATTCATTTGATCAACTGAAGTAGTTTGGTTACAACTAGACGTGGAGTCAAAACTGACCGAACGCTAGGTGCCTACGTCTAGTCAACTCCAGAGAGGTTCTAGAGAGGGATTTTCTTGACCGGACACGTCCAGTCAATGCTGACCAAACGCTGGTCTAGATCCGATAACTAACCGGACGCTGAACAGGGAACTGACCTAGACTATGGGTGTCAGTGTCCGATCAACATCAGTAAGGTTCCAGAGAGCATTTTTCTTGACCGGACACGTTCGGTCAGTGCTGACCGGACGCAAGTCAGAGTCCTGGTCAGAACTTAACGGCTCTTTCTGACACATTGGTGGGGATAACTAACCGAAGCATCCAGTGACTGTGACTGGATCCGGTCACCCCACAAAGTGATGACTCAGCCTCCAAACATTATGTTTTGAATGAGGGGGTATAAATACTTACTCCACTCATTCCAAGGGAGGTCTCTTGCCCATTTGTTCAGCTGAGAAACACCCTTGAGAGTGCAAAGGAGAGCAAGAGCCTAGTGAGGTGATTGAGATTTGAGAATCCAAGATTAGGTCCTCATTAGTGCAAGGAGAGTAGCAAGTGTGCATCCACCCTTCTCATTAGGCTTGTCAGTGTTCAAGTGAGAGTTTGTGCTTGTTACTCTTGGTGATCGCCATCACCTAGATGGCTCGGTGGTGATTGGGAGTTTGGTGATCATCCGGCGGAGCTTGTGGATGACCCAACTCAAGTTGTGAGCTAGTTGTGGGTGATTCACCATGACGAGAGTTCGAAGAATCAGCCCATAGAGAGCACTTGATCCTTGCGCGGATCAAGGGGGAGCTACACCCTTGCGTGGGTGCTCCAACAAGGACTAGTGGGGAGTGGCTGACTCTCTGATACCTTAGCAAAACATCACCGTGTTCTTTCCCTCTCTTACTTTAAGTGTTTACATTTGAGCAATTTATTTCATATCTTTACATTCCTAGAATTGTCATGCTAGAGTAGGATTGGAACTTAGGGTGCAAAACTTTTGTGCGGTATATCAATAGAATCACATTCTAGGCACAAGGGGTGAAGTGGGCTAAGTGTAGGACTTAATTATTGCAAAGAATTTAGAATTAGCCCAATTCACCCCCCCTCTTGGGCATCTTGATCCTTTCAGTGGCAACAGGTTTATCACAAGCCCATAACCACATGATCAGTTAAACATGAATAATGAATAGCATAAACAGTAATCATTAGTGAGCATCTTTATCATCAGTATCATCATTGTTCATTATCTTTTCCATAAGGGTCCAAGTCTACTCGTGACCATGAGCACGGCTGATATACCAGTTTTACACTCTACAGAGGTTGTAAACTTTCACTGTGAGCCATGATTTACCCTTTCACTCGAGGTGATCAACCTCTTGACCCACTACCTAGGAAGGTCGGCAGGGTTCACTATGAAGCCTTTCAAAGGTTCGTCTAACAAGTTAGGGCCGCTAAGGTTTCCCCATCAATAAGCATGAACCCCCCCTCTAAGGAGTGACTAACAAAATACCAAGAAACCAAAG
Source organism: Miscanthus floridulus (assembly GCF_019320115.1). Taxonomy (NCBI): domain Eukaryota; kingdom Viridiplantae; phylum Streptophyta; class Magnoliopsida; order Poales; family Poaceae; genus Miscanthus; species Miscanthus floridulus. Next base: position 44,585,295 of record NC_089594.1, on the reverse strand, counting down.
TGCACCCTCTTGGTAGGCCGAGATCATACCTATCCGAGCCCCTCTTGCACCATAAAGGCAACCACTAACAAGCTAGAAAAGGTCCTCATACTGAGCTAAAGCCAGAGCCATGTAGCCCTCATAGCTGTATTGTAAGTCCTAGATGTTCGCTTACAGATAAGTCCTTAGGGAGAGGAATCTAGAGCACCATAAAATAGCCCAATGCTCTAGCCCCCTGAATTCCATGTTGCTAAAAAGCATCTTTTAGTGTTTATTACATATACCATTAGTCAAGTTACAAGATCATGGTTGTAGTTGAGCACTAGCATCATACTATCCAATTCAATACCCCTAATGGTATCAAGGTACGAGGTAACAAAGTACTAGGAAATCCTTAGTGGTAGGTCAAGGTAGACACATGCATTATGAATTAAATGATTAAAGGTGTATAGGACAACAAGGAAGATCCCATGCTATACTTGCCTTATAAATCTGATCCTTCTTCTAGTCCAAACCTTCAAAGGAACTCCTTCTTGATCAACACGTAAAGCTCATCGACTAGACACTATCATAAAGCACCACACAAGCATTCATGCAATCATACACAAAGCAAACAATAGATCTAAATTAGAATAGTACACCAATGAAAAAGAATTTGAAATCAAATCTGCGTGTTGCTACGATCACACAGACACGAAGAGCACGCTAATCGGAACTACGTGAAAAAGATACATCTATTGATAGATTTTGCTTTATACATGGAAAAGAAAACTATAGGCTTCATTTATTTTAACTATATAAATTCATATATACAAGATATTTTATAAATAATATAAATTAAATTAAGTCAAATTTAGATTTGAATTATAAAACTAAAGTAAAACAATTCATATTTTATTTATAAAATCCAGTTGCATAATTATTATTCAAATTAGATTTTAAACCATGAAATTCTAGAAATAGTGACATGATAAACATTGTTACTAACACATGGATCTTGTTGCATTGAATCTAGCACAACTTGAGCAGGTCAAATTAGAGCTAAAACATAGAAGATATGATTTAAACAAGATTTCCTTTAATAAAATAATAGATTAAATCTAACCACAAATTTTAAAAGTTAAAAACATACTTACCAGTAGTATGAACATGTAGATTATGGAATTATGAACCTAACGCAAGTTGAAACGGATCAAATCGGAGTTAAAACAGAGAAGATATGGCCTACAGAAGGTAGTGCCAAAACTGTAAATAGATGAAAACGTATTTTGAGTCTAATCCGAAGGAAACTACGCTTTGAAAAGAAGAAATTACATTCCGGGATTACACTTTGAACCGCATTTTCTAATACTAAGAAAGGGAGGGTCTCTTTAGAATAAAAATTAGGGACGCGGGTTAGAAAATAGAAAAACGAAGGGGCTCTTTAGCAAAAATACCGCACGAACTGGTATGTGAAAGTGCATTTGTCCCCCTATGTGAGTTTTGGTGTATTGATGACATCCAAATTAGGGACTAAAGTGATCTTAATGAGATATGTCATAGCTATTAGTCCCATGAAAGATTCAAAGAGTTGATAAAGATGAGATGGTATCCCTCAAATCTAGAAGTTGTAAAGGAGGACGAACTCAAAACGCTCTCCAAAGATTTTATTTTTGTTTTTGAGTTTAGGATCCGCTGCACTATAAAAAGGGATACAAACTTAGTTGGTTTGAGAAAGATAGAGTGCTCAAGGATAAAAATAAAATCAAAAGAGAGACACTCTAGCACTCCACGAGCACATAGAATATTTTTCTATGACTGTCGGTGTCGGAAAGTCCCGACGTAAGCCAGAACTCCCGACCGTCGGAAGTCACTGACTCATGCCAAAAGTCTTGATGCCCAGTCACTTAGCCTGCATGGTGACTATGGGTGTCGGAAGTCCCGACAGTGAGTCAAAACTCCCAATAATCGGAAGTCCCGACCCAAGTCGAAAGGCCCGACACCTATGGTTCTGCTAGCCGGTTGTCTGCTCCCATCAGAAGTCCTTGACCCATGTCGAGAGTCCCAACACCTAAAGCGTTGTTGGTTGGTTGGCTGTCTGCACACACTAGAAGTCTCGACATACATCAGGGAGTCCCGATCGTCAGAAGTCCCAATGTTTGTCAGGAGTTCCAACATTGACTTGCACGTGTGGACTTCTGATCCTATGTGAACAGTGTTTTCTATTATGGTCGAAAGTCCCAAGATCTGCGTCGGAACTTCCAACATAGATTTGAACAGTTAGATTTCTACTTAGAGTATAAATAGCCCTCTCTTCACTTCTAACCATTATGGACTCATTCATAGCTCACCCAACTTCGTCCTAACAGCTCCCATGCAACAAAGGCATCCCTCTCCTCCCCCCTTTGCTCCAATCTTCGATTCCCCTAGGGTTTTGAGTGAAAAGAGAGTGGATTAAGTGAGAGAATCACTTTGTCAAGCCGGTTGGTTTTGCATCTATTACTCTTGGGGCTTTGCCCCTAGCTAGGCTAGGCGTTGTCCAAGAGCTTCCATCTTGTGGAAGAGCCTTGGGAAGCTTGTATCACCCTTGATTTCTTAGTGGAAAGCTCAAGTGTCCTTTGTGGTCGCTTTGAGAGAGGCAAGGAGTTGAAAGAGACTCCAACCTTTGTGGTCACCTCAACAACGAGGATGTAGGAGCTCCTTTGTGGGGTTGCCAAACCTTGGGATAAATCCTTGTGTCCTATGTGCTTGTTGTTATGATTGCTAGAGATTACTTGTATTTGTTTGTCTCTCTCTCTATCCCAAACTTTATTTTAGGGTTTGGACTCGATCTACGGTTTGGAGGCATTATGGTGTCAAGGGAGTGACCCAACATCTTCACCAAACCATGAGGAAGTGGGGTTGTAATATTATTCATCCGCAAAGTTAAATTTGGCACTGCTTTTGTAGTTCACGTAGGCAGTTGGGACTGCTGACGTTTGTGCCAGAACTTCTGACGACGTCGGGAGTTCCGACCCAAACGCTGGGACTTCCGACATTGACTGACAAATTTGAACTTAGCATTTGTAGTTAATTTTTAGATATGCCTATTCACCCCCATCTAGGCATTGTTAGATCCTTTCAATTGGTATCAGAGCAAGGTCTTCTTTTAGCGCTTCACCATGTAAGAAGAAACAATGTCGGAGTTCGACAAGATGTAAGCTGTTGCCGCCGAGATGGCTAAGAAAATAGCTGAAGAGTTGATGGCTGCTCAAGTCAAGCTCTTCCAAGATGAAATGAAGAAGATGCAAGATGAGATGAGCAAGATGAAGGAAGAATTGAGCAATAAGGTTGATGATGCAATAAGTGGCAAGAATGATACAACAAGTGACAAGAATGAAGCAAACAAAGATACCACTAGTGATATTGGAGCCGGTGAGCATGCTCATGGAAAGGGAATATATTCAAACATGAGCTTTGACTATGGACAACTTATTAATGGTTCACCTTTACATACTCCTTCCATCAACATTGGCAAGCCACCTCACTTTTATGGAACAAGATACACCAATTGGTCTTACAAGATGAAGATGCATCTCATTATCGCAAGACTTTGGGAAGTTGTGGATGTTAGTGTGATGATTCCTACCGATGAAGATAGAGAGATAACTTTGAAAGAAGTGCACAATCTCCATCAAAATGCACAAGCCATGGCATTACTTGTGTCAAGCCTAGCTCCGGATGAGTTTAGAAAAGTGAATGGAATGGAGAGCGCAAAACAAATTTGGGATATTTTGAAAGTATCATTTGAAGGAGATAGAAGTGTGAGAAAAGGCAATATTGAGTTACTTCATGGTGAGTTGGAAAGATTTGTGTTCTTGCAAAATGAAACAACCCAATCCATGTTTGATAGGCTTATGGCATTGGTCAACCGCATAAGAGCTCTTGGAAGCACCAAATGGGATGACAGCAAGGTTGCTAAAAAATGTTGAGAACCTATAGAGCCAAGAACAACATGCTAGCGTCCAGTGATCATGAAAAGGCCCAGTTATGATGAGATGACACCCCAAGAAGTTCTTTCAAAACTCAAGCATCATGAGTGTCTAGATGAAGATGCAATCAATGCTAATAATCAAAATCCTAATGCAATGGGATACAACAAGAGTGTAGCCCTTAAAGCAACTCAACAACATGAAGATCAAGGTTTAAGTCAATAGAAGAAGAAGAAAGTGAAGGATGATTCCTCAAGTGGAGAAGAAGATTTCGATGCGGAGGTTGCATTTGTGATTAGAAATATTAGAAAGTTTATGAAGAAGAAGAGCAACCGCAAGACTTATGGTGATGGAAAGAGAAGATTCAAAAAGAGGTTTTGCTATGGATGTGGTCAAACCGGTCACTTCATAGCCAATTGTCCAAATGAGAAGAAGAAGCACAAGCATGACAAGGATGAAGACAAAAAGAACAAAAACAAGAAGAAAGGTGAAGCTCATCTTGGGGAAGAATGGGAGTCTGATGATAGTGACTCAAGTGATGATGAGAATAAGAAGAAGAAGGGAGCCACAAACATCACCATCCACCACTCTTCTTCACCGACCATGATCTTCCTCGACTCAACTTCACAACCAAAACTCTTCCCCAACCTATCTTCACCACTGAAGCTCTTCTCCAACCTCATCGACAATGACTACTACACTCCAACTTGCCTCATAGCAAAAGGGGAGAAGGTACATGTTACACCCGATCCCTCTAGTGATGAGTATGATAGTTGCAATGAGAACATAGAAGAAATTGAAGCAACTATGATAAAGAAATTTGGTAAAAAGGCCTTCACTAAAATAAAAATGCTAATGAAGAAATTAGAGAAGAGGGATAGATGCTTAGAGTTGCAAGGAGATATAATTACTCAAGAGAGAGAGAAAAACCTTGCACTTGAAGCATCTATCGCCGAGGAAAAGATGAAGGTTGAGAAGTTAACCATAGAATTGTCTTTAGCCAATGACTCAATTGGGAAATTGACTAAGGAACATTCCTTGGTTGATGATCAAGTAGCTAGCCTCAAGAATGAGAAGAGTATAGCTCAAGAAAGCCTCACACACTTGGAAGAAAAATACCAAAATCTTGAGCTAAACTATAGTACTCTTTGGGCTTGCACTTCAACTTCTCTTAAGGCAACTGAAGACTCTAATGTCTCCACTAGTAATGGTTGCGAAAGATGCTATAAAATTGATGTGAATGCATATATAACTAACCTTGTTGAGTTAGAGAAGAAAGACAAGGAGACTCATAGGTTGAAGATGATCTTGAAGAATGGGTGCAAGTGTCAAGAGCAATCCAACAAGACTATATACAAGTCATCAAGGCACCCATCAATCAAGGAAGGCATTGGCTACAATAGGTATGATGGAAAGGCCAATGGAAGGAACATGATCAATGGTGTGCCTTGTGTGAAGTTCAACAAGGGCGTTGCTCTTGATGAGCTTATATTGAAGGCCAACAACAAGGTCTACATTCCAAAGATCCAACCTACAAGTGACAAGACAATCAAGATGAAGCAATCCGAGGCCTCCAAGCCACAAGCACCACTTCCATGGTGCTATGCTAGTGACTATATGTGTTGTTGGGGCAAGGATGGCAAGATTGTGGTTAAGTATGTTGGTGCCCAAAAGAGAAAGGAAATTATGAGGAGTGTTTGGGTGCCCAAGTTTTATGTGACTAACCCCGTAGGACCCAAATCTTTTTGGGTACCTAAAACAAAAGCTTAATTTATCTTTGTAGGAATATTCCTCTAGTGGAACAAGTTGGGTGTTGGATAGTGGATGCACCAATCATATGATTGAAGAGAAGGACATGTTCACATCATTCCAACCAAATCATGATCAAAGTGGGAATATTGTGTTTGGTGACAATGGAAAAGGAGAAGTCCTCGGTTTGGGCAAAATTGCTATATCAAATGATAATTCCATTTCAAATGTTTTACTTGTGAATTCATTGAGATACAATTTGTTGTCCATCTCACAACTTTGTGAGATGGGTTACAATTGTCTCTTTACGGATAAGGGTGTGGAAGTCTATAGAAGGGATGATTCCTCTATTGCATTTATGGGTCATTTAAAAGGGAAACTCTATCTAGTTGATTTCACATCAAATAGAGTAAATCCTGAGACTTATTTAATGGCAAAATCTAGCATGGGTTGGTTATGGCATCGCCGACTTGCCCATGTTGGGATGAGGAACTTGGCCAAACTTCAAAAAGGTGAACACATCCTTGGACTAACAAATGTTTCTTTTGAGAAAGATAGGATTTGTAGCGCTTGCCAAGTGGGAAAACAAGTTAGAGCTAAACATCCCATCAACAATGTTCTGACAATCGAAAGGCCATTGGAGTTGCTTCACATGGACATATTTGGACCTGTCGCTTATATAAGCATTGGTGGTAACAAATATGGTTTCGTTATCGCTGATGATTGTTCTCATTTCACTTGGGTATTCTTTTTGCATGAAAAGAGTGAAGTCCAAGGTATCTTTAAGAAGTTTGCAAGAAGAGCCCAAAATGAGTTTGATGTCAAAATCAAGAGAGTTAGAAGTGACAATGGGATGAAGTTCAAGAACACCAACATTGAAGAGTTTTTTGATGAAGAAGGAATCAAGCATGAGTTTTCGGTTCTATACACTCCACAACAAAATGGTGTTGTGGAGAGAAAGAACCGAATGCTCATAGAAGCCACAAGAGCAATGCTGGATGAATACAAGACTCCAACCATCTATTGGGCGGAAGCGTTCAACACTGGCATGCCATGCCATCAACCACTTATATCTTCATAGGAAATGGAGAAAAGACCACCTATGAACTTCTAACCAGTAAAAAGCCTAACGTGCACTACTTTAAGTTTTTGGATCCAAGTGTTTCATACTTAACAAGAAATCCAAAAGCTCTAAGGTTGCACCAAAGGTTGATGAAGGTTTCATGTTTGGTTATGGTACTAACGAACATGGATATCGTGTTTTCAATAAAACTACCGGTTTGATTGAAATCAGTGGTAGACGTGACTTTTGATGAAACCGACGGCTCTCAAAAGGAGCAAGTCAATGTTGAGATTGTAGGAAATGAAGAAGCTACACACAAAGCAATCAAGAAGCTTGCCATTGGTGAAGTAAAGCCCATCGAAGATGAAGATGAAGACCATGTTGTGCATGATGATCTTGATCCAACCATTCATCATGTTTCATCCAATGGAACATGGTGAAGCTTCTAGCAACAAGAAATAATCAAGATAGGGAGATCAAATGAAGCACAAGGTCATTCTCATGAAGATGGTGTCATCAATGAGCAAGCTCAACCTCAACTCAATAATGAAGAAAGAAGTGAAGTCAATCCTCCACAAGCTCATGGTTGTGATCCTCCAATCGATCATGACCATGATGATGACAATGATGGCCCCATCCAAAGATCAACTCAAGTGCCAAATCCTAGAGTGCATCAATCCATTCAACGGGATCATCCCATTGATAACATATTGGGGAGCATTCAACAAGGGGTAACTACACGTTCCCGTTTAGCAAGTTTTTGTGAACATTACTTGTTTGTTTCTCCTTTGGAACCTCGTAGGGTGGAAGAGGCACTCGATGAACCGGATTGGATGATAGTCATGCAAGAGGAGTTGAACAACTTCACTCGGAATGAAGTCTGGTCCTTGGTGGAAAGGCCCAAGCAAAATGTGATTGGAACCAAGTGGGTCTTCCGCAACAAGCAAGATGAGCATGGCATGGTAACAAGGAACAAGGCAAGGTTGGTAGGCTCAAGGATTCACTCAAATTGAAGGCTTGGATTTTGGGGAGACCTATGCACCAGTGGCTAGGCTACGATCAATTCGCATTCTACTTGCCTATGCCACTCATCATGATTTTAAGCTATATCAAATGGACGTGAAGAGTGCATTTCTCAATGGCCCCCCTATCCAAGTTGGTGTATGTAGAGCAACCACCGGGCTTTCAAGACCCCAAGTATCCAAACAACGTCTACAAGCTCGACAAGGCGCTCTATGGGCTCAAACAAGCCCCTAGAGTTTGGTATGATTGCTTGTAGAATTTCCTACTCCAACAAGGTTTTGAGATAGAAAAGGCCGATGCTACTTTGTTTACTCGCAAAGTCAATAATGATATCTTTGTTTGCCAAATATATGTCGATGACATAATATTTGGTAGTACTAATGTGGCCTTTTGTGAGGAATTTAGTAGGATTATGACAAATAGGTTTGAGATGTCCATGATGGGAGAGTTGAAGTTCTTCCTTGGATTTCAAATCAAGCAACTCAAGGATGGCACGTTCATAAGTCAAACCAAGTACACCAATAACATGTTGAAAAGTTTAATTGGACAAGGCCAAGCCCATCAAGACACCCATGCCAACCAATGGACATCTTGATCTTGATCAAGGAGGAAAGGACGTCGATCAAAAGGTATATCGCTCCATGATTGGATCCCTTCTTTACCTTTGTGCATCTAGGCCCGATATTATGCTTAGCGTGTGCATGTGTGCAAGATTTCAAGCTAATCCGAAAGAATGTCATTTGATGGCCATTAAGAGAATTTTTCGGTATTTAGTGCACACTCCTAATCTTGGTTTGTGGTATCCTAAGGTCTCCACTTTTGAGTTACTTGGCTATTCTAATTTGGATTATGCCGTTTGCAAAGCAAGCCGAAAGAGTACTACCGGGACTTGCCAATTTATTGGTCGATCCTTAGTGTCTTGGAGCTCTAAGAAGCAAAATTCTGTTGCTTTGTCCACCACCAAAGCCGAGTATGTGGCGGCCGGTGCATGCTGTGCCCAACTACTTTGGATGAAGCCAACCCTAAAGGACTTTGGATGTGAGTTAACCAAGATTCCACTTTTATGTGACAACGAGAGTGCCATTAAGTTGGCAAACAACCCTATAAACCACTCTCAAACAAAGCACATAGACATCCGGCATCATTTTTTGAGAGACCACGAAGCCAAAGGAGATATTGCCATTCACCATGTGAGCACCGAAAAGCAACTAGCTGATATCTTCACAAAGCCCCTAGATGAGTCAAGATTTTGTGCTTTAAGGAGTGAACTAAATATCATTGATTCTCGTAACATGGATTGATGCCTTGCACACACTTTGTTTGATCTAGTTAGGAGAAAAGAATTAAGAAAATAGTTTGTGACACTTTCAAAATCTATTTTATAATTTTCATGAGTGACTATTGCTTTGTGTTGATTGAATGAAATCTAGTCACTTGTGAAAATATTAGTGTCCATCATATTTTTGCCCCACATGGTGTAGTGAGTTCAAGTTTGAGGGTTTTTCAGTTTCCCTGCATCGAAAGTCCCGACATAGGTCGGAACTCCTGAGGATCGGAAGTGACGGCTCATGCCGAGACTCCTGACTGCCGGAAGTTCCAGCCCCTCTCCCGGGGAGTCCCGACATAGATCTAGGTTTTGACCACACCACGTCGTTTGACCATGTCATTTATACTTGGCCCGGTCCCTTTACTGCAGTTACTTTCTCTCCATCCCCGCACTCCTATCGCCCTCCCTCTCCTCACGCCACCCTCGCTCCTCCTCACGCCGCCACGTTGTGCCTTGCCCACCTACCCATGGCTCTAGGCCACCGAGAGTTCCAACCCCATCCCTTCTGGTTGCGCTGCCAGGAGTCCTACCGACACTTCCGCCCTCTCCGCCCCCTTCCACCACATGTGCTTCGATCTTCTTCCTCAGCTCAATGGTGGGAATTTCATTCGTGGTGGTGCTAGTGCTCATCGATTCATTCGTGGACTACGGATTTTGTCTTTCTCCATCCCCTTTCCTCGATTCAAGGTACTACTGTGGTGCCCTAACCCTAATGCAATGTACCTTGCAATTTGCCTCTATTCTTTCTCCCTCTCTACTCCTCTATCCTCCCTATATGAATGTGAGTCGTGATTTGAAGCCCCATGAATGGGATGATCACCATGTGCGTCGGAAGTCCCAGCAACCGTTGGAGGTTCCGACCATCGAAACTCCCGACGTTGGTCGGAACTCCTGGCTATCGGAACTCCTAGCCACGTTCGGGACTCCTGACTCGATGGTGAACACTCCATTGATGTTTCTTCACTTCACGATGTTCATTCACTTCTCAGTTGTCTTGTTTCTTAGTTTCCCTTCGTGTTTTCCGCAGCCATGGACGGTGGCAGTCCATCGTGTCACAAGGAGAAGAGGTCCAAGAAGAATCATGACCATGCTGCTGTCCCCAAGCCGTCTAGATGCACCAAAGCGGCATATCCCCATGCTGGTGCTGGTGGTCCCTGTGCTACTGCTGGTGGTTCCCGTGCTGCCCATCGCCATGATGATCAAGGCTCATATGATGCCGCTCCTAATCTTGCTCCAGCCTATATTGGGGATGTTTCGATTGTTGATGCAGAAGAAGAAGCTCTTGAGCATGCCGGCTACACCATTGCTGCTCCACCAATTCGCACCCCAACTCATGGCCCGGGCTTCATCATTGAGCTCATTCCCTTCCTAGGCATTTCGCCGATCATGCGGTAGCTCACCATGGCTCCTAATCCTACTGGTGGCTGGACTCCTCCTCTACTAGTTGACTACCATGACCGGGTTAGGGACATCAGGTCCATGAGGGGAAGAAACCTTTATGCTGAGGACGAGAAGGATCTCTGGCTTGAGTCTCACTTCTGGCACCTGTTCCATTATGACTTTTATGATTCCATCATCTATTTGAAGTTTTTGAAGAAGAGGTAGCCACCGGTCCTTCAAATGAAGTGCATTGATGCATACTCTCTTGGTAAGTACAAGGAGCCCGAGCTAGAGTAGATGGTTCATGATATACGCTCAATGGGGCTATCCTACTAGCTGGAATTCAGGAAGCATTGGAACAATGAGCTTATTTGTCAGTTTTATGCTTCCTACCATCATGAGCGAGACCCTACCGATGCTATTGACATTGTTCGTTAGACCACTGAAGGCAAGCACTATAAGGTGGTCTTCATTACTTTCTCTTGCCTTCTTGGTTTAAGTCTAGCCAACTGCACTGCACCTGAATTGACTGAGTATGAGGATGTGGCTTTGGAGGAGTACCAACATATGTATCTTGATGGACATACAGCTGATGGACATATAGTATATCTAAAGTCCTATTACTATGTCCTCAATCACATTCTAAGACAGATCTTGTATCCGAAGCGAGGTGACTCCATCTTCCTTCATGATGATTCTCAGAAGGTGCTTCAGCATTTTGGAGATGATTTTTAGAAATTTTCCATCAGCCGATACATTTGGAACAAGATATATGATGCTACTGAGGATCTAATGAAGCATCTTCCGTATGCCCCCTACATTATGCATGTGATTGAGCAAGTGTCCGGCATCTGGTTCCCTATAGACACTCACCACAATCTCCTAAAGATCTCTAACAAGACATCCATCACTGCTGCAAAAGAATTGAAGATGAAGGGTGATGCAGCCAAAGCCAAAGGCAAAGGTGTTTCATGTTCTCACTCTCATTGTGGTGCTTCACCACCTGCTGCTGCTGCTACTCGCTCTTCTAGTGCCAAGGCCCTTTCTTCTTCCTCCTCTGGTAAGAAGCCCAACAAGTTCAAGTTCCACATGGCATACTTGTTTGGACAATGTTGTGCTAGTGCTCAATGTGAGCATGATATGCAAGAGAGGCTCTATCGGTTGGAACAGCACGAAGGCATTGTGTCTTCTCCTCCACCGCTATTTGTGCCTCCCCAGTGATCCGTTAGCTTTATATGATGAGGCTTGTGTAGCATATGAAGATGATGCGGCTTCTCGCCCTCATGGTAAGGGCAAGGCTACTGAAGAGGATGAGGAATACATGGAGGAGGAGGATGATGAAGATGACAATGGTGATGATGATGGTGACCAAGTTGAGGATGATGACTACGAGGATGAGTAGTCAGTTTTTCATGTGGCCTACCCCTTTTGGCACTTGTTGACAAAGGGGGGGTGTTAGGCTTTGATATCTTGTAATAAGTTAGTCTTTTTGTTTTGAGACTGAAAAAAACCTTTAGCTTGTGTGAACTATTCCGTATGGTGGCAAGTATGTGATGGACAACTTTATAAATATTTTTGTGATGAATGATTGTAGGACAAGTAATGGTTATTTATCTACCGTATTCGCTTGTACTTGTCTATACTTGTGATGGTGGATATATTTTGGATGGCCATGTGTTGCTTCAAGTTTTTACATTGAAATCTTGGCCATCATATTCTCTTTTACTTGTTGTGTGAAATAACATGTCATATTGCATTTCTTTTCACGTATATATACTTGTTCACACACACTTGTTGCACCCCATGGATTGCCAAATTTAGGGGCAGCTTTTGTCTTGATGCATGCAAATCATGTATAGATGATTCTAATTGAAATTCAAATTCATGCATACATCAAGGGGGAGCTCTTCATAAATTTTGGGTTTCAAAAGCTTTAAATTCTTTCATTCTTATAAAAGCCTAAGTTGGTTGTCATCAATTAGAAAAAAGGGGGAGATTGAAAGTGCATTTGCCCTCTATGTGGGTTTTGGTGCATTGATGACATCCAAATTAGGGACTAATTTGATCTTAATGAGATATGTCGCAGCTATTAGTCCCATGAAAGATTCAAAGAGTTGATAAAGATGAAATGGTATCCCTCAAATCTTGAAGTTGTAAAGGAGGATGAACTCAAAATGCTCTCCAAAGGTTTATTTTTGTTTCTGAGTTTAGGATCCACCGCACTATAAAGATGGATGCAAACTTAGTTGGTCTGAGGAAGATAGTGTGCTCAAGCATAAAAATATAATCAAAAGAGAGACACTCTAGCACTCCACAAGCACATAGAATATTTTTCTATGACTGTCGGTGTCAAAAGTCCTGATGTAAGCTGAAACTCTAGACCATCGGAAGTCACGACTCATGCCGGAAGTCCTGACACCCAGTCACTTAGCCTGTGCGGTGACTGTGGGCGTCATAAGTCCCAATGAGAGTCGAAATTCCCAACAGTCGAAAGTCTTGAACCAAGTCAGAAGTCCCAACACCTGTAGTTCTGCTAGCCTGTTGTCTACGCCCATTAGAAGTCCTCACCCATGTTAGGAGTCCCGACACCTGAAGCTTTGCTGGTTGGTTGGCTGTCTACACATGCCAAAAGTCCCGACGTACGTCGAGGGTCCTGACCATCGGAAGTCCCAACGTTTGTTGGGAGTTTCAACATTGACTTCACATGTGGACTGCTAACCCTATGTAAACAGTGTTTTCTATTAGGGTCAGAAGTCCTGAGATCTGTGTTGGAACTTCTGACATAGATCTGAATGGTTAGATTTCTACTTAGAATATAAATAGCCCTTGTGGGGGTATTAACCCCTATACCCTTACGGCTAGGCTTGGGCCGGCCTGGATCAGAGGGTCCGGTCCACCAAAAGATGACGTGTGGCCCAGCTAACCTATTCGGAGTCCTGCGCAAGGAGTCAAGACAGATTTGGTGAGCGAGCAAGACCCTGGTCAGTTAGAATAGGAATCCTTATCTGACCACCTATGGCAATTGTAACTGGCTAGGATTAGTTTCTAGATCTATAACCCTACCCCCCGGACTATATAAGGTAGGCAGAGGACCCCTCTAAAAAACAACTCTCATTAACATACAACAATACAATCAGCTGCAGGACGTAGGTATTACGCCTTCTTGGCGGTCGAAACCTGGATAAAACCTCATGTCTGTCTTGCGTCACCATCTTGTTTGTGGCTTGCGTATCTGTCTGCTGACAATCTACTACCTTGGGCATACCCCTAGGTAGACTGCCAACCATATTTCATCGACAGTGGTGCGCCAGGTAGGGGGTGTGCATACTGCTCTCCAAGCGAACAAGATGGTCATCATCCCCGGCTCCATGGCTACACCGAATAGGTTCATGTTCACCGTCAGTCAGATCACCTAGACCACCGGCTCCGATGACTTCATCGCCATGACCACAGAGGAGGCGCGGATTCAATCTGTGTCGACCGCTGCTTCACCTGCATCGGCTATGGCTTCAACCACAGTGGATATGGCTCTGACCATGGTGGATACGGCTCTGACCACGGTGGATACGGCTCCGACCATGGTGGATCTGACTCCGACCGTGGTACATCTAGCTCCAACCACACCCGCATCATCTTCAGCCACATCGACAACCCGTCGTCCGCTTCCCCGCTACAAAGGGAAGCAGATTGACAACACCGACCTGCTCGACTCCATCGATCGGGTCGGCACCAAACTCGATGAAACCCTAGCTCTAGTAAGTTCAATTCAAAGTCAACCTAATGAGTAGGTAACCGCTCCCCATAACAGATCTACCCGACCAGCTCGGGTTAGTCGTCCTGCACGACTCGGTATAGATCTCATGGTCATATCTACTCCTAAAGGGCGCTCCGCTCATCGCTGGCCAGCTTTCATGATGGGTCTCTGGCTCTCCAAGTATGAAGCCTCAATGGAGAACTACCAGGCCTAGCCCTATGGCCTGCAAAACGCTACCTCCAACTACGCATATAATATACAACACCGCTCGGATCTATGTTTTATACATCGACCTCGGCCGAAGCCATGCAACTTTGTCAACATGATCTAGATTGAGGATTATCAAGAAGGATCCATCCATACAATCCAAGAGGGTGACTCTAGCTCCTCGTCTAGCATCGCATCTAATGCCTCTATCCACACCGAGCTCCAGCATCACAGCGATGAAGGCGTCGAATATGATCTAGATATCCCAGACCACGCCCCAGGGTTCCCACAATTCCCATCTTTCCCACCAAGGCAAGGGGATTTGATCAATGTTGTCAATAATGATGAACCACCAGTAGTCTGCGAAACAGAACAAGAAAGGATTGCACGCAAGGCACGCAATATTGACCGGTTTAATCGCCGACAAATCGAAGCTGAAGCAGAAGAGGAGGCACGACGCATAAGGGTCCAGCCACGTGACCTCAACAATGCCTTTGATAGGGTGGGGGACAAATAGGTCTTTAGGACTCCAAGCGCCAACATGGTTGTTGCTATGGCGACAATGCAATGGCTACCCAATACCCCGGAAACTGAGGCAGTTTGCGATGAAATACAAGCTTATCTGACGGCTGCTATGGCCTAGACCGCAGAGATTGTAAATCAAGCCTGGGCTCCATCCGTCTCAGTCGAGTCAAGCCACAGCCGCTAGTACTCAAGTCGCTCATAGCCACCCAACCAACTTGGCTCGCGCAACAACGACCCATCAAAAAACCATCAAGGCAGAAACGGTGGCCATGATGGTGGTCGGGATGACAACCGCCGTCGGGAGGACAACCGCCATGATGTCCAGGACGACAACCGACAAGACAACCGTGATAATTGCCGTGATAACCATGGTCGCAGGGCTAATCTAGATGGCAACCGAGATCACCGTGATGGCAATAACAATCTTCACCATTACCTCGGAGGACGTGATCTGTGCGATCGCATCAACCAGAGAGCCAACGATCGTGCATCCCATGAAAGCTATCGCCATATGGAATATGATACCGCCCACGGCCCGCCAGGTTTGAAGCAGTTTACTCCACACCTTCACCAAGTCATATGGCCCAAGAACTTCAAGCTCGAAAAACTTTAGAAGTACGACGGCAAGGAGAACCCCGAATTATGGGTCATGCACTATGAAACTGTGTGCAGATCAGCCATGGCTGACGAGCACATCATGTCTAACTACTTCCCAGTCGTTGTTGGCCATGTAGGTCACCAATGGCTGGTTAGCTTGCCAGCGAACTACTTTGATTCTTGGCAAGAGCTCAAGCAAGCCTTCATCGACAACTTCATTGCTACTTGCGAGCAAAACGGCAACAAATATGATCTATAGCGGATCTAAGATCAGAAGGATGAGCCACGGTGAGAGTACGTCCGGCGTTTCTCATAGATGCGCATCAAGGTCCCGTCAATCTCCAACAATGAGGCAATCGAGGCTTTCATCACTGGCCTATGCTTCCACGACACCCTAAGGGATAAGCTCCTCCGCAAGAGACCTAAATCAGTTACAGCGCTTCTGGCCACTGCTAAGAAATATGCGGATGCCGACGACGCTAAAAAGATAATTATTGAAGAAGCAGCAAGGGTTCCATGCTCTGACCACCACCCACACCGCGACGACTACCGCAGTAACCATGGTCAAAACGACAATTTTGACCGCCGCAACCAGCGCAACGACTCCCGCGATCACCGCGACCAGCATAATCAGCGGCGTAACCGCCGTGACGATTACAGGGGCAAGCGTGCTCGGGAAGACAACGGCGAGGTCAACACTGTTAAAAAAGGTGGCGGGCATCGTAACTATGAAGAAGACTACGCCAAAGCATTGAAAGGGCCTTGCCAGCTCCGTCCCAAGTCAAACCACACCATGGAGAATTGTCGTGTTCTCAAGTCTATCTACACACGTCAACAGGCTCCGGATACATTCGACAAGCCTAACAACATAGGGGAACAGCGCAATGAGGATAACGACGATGAAGACATAGATCCCCATCATAAGTACATTAAGCCAACCAATCGCGTGCACACCATCATTGGAGGCAAAGTGTCCATCGAGACCAAACGAGAACGCAAGCTGCTCGCCCGCGCTTGCTTGAACGTGGCCAACATCGACAGCCTCATCGCTGATCCATGGCTCCCTCCTTGGTCTCACTGTGAGATATCCTTTAGCAGAAAAGACCAATGGGCTGTAATACCTGAACCAGGACGTTTTCCCCTAGTCCTTGATCCTTGTATCAACAAAGTTTAATTCGATAGAGTGCTGATTGACGGGGGCAGCTCCATCAATATACTATTCAAGAATAGTCTACCGGCCCTGAAGATAACCCAGGTAGATCTCAAGCCATATGAGGCACAGTTCTAGGGTGTTCTCCCTGGACAGAGCTCTACACCTCTTAGGCAGATCACACTGCTTGTACAGTTTGGGACCCCAGACCACTTCCGCACCGACTACGTTAACTTCATGGTCGCTGACTTCGACGGCACCTACCATGCTATCCTTGGTCGACCATCGCTCACCAAGTTCATGGCCATACCTCATTATAGGTATCTGGTGCTCAAGATGCCTACCGAGAAAGGAGTTCTAACCCTTAGGGGTAATGTATATGCAACTTATACCTACAAAGACGACAGCTTTAAAATAATAGAGGCTCACGACCTCTCTATTCGCATGGCTAAGACCATGCTCGATGCCAAGAAGACCTCGGCCGACCACCTAGAGATCCCAGAGCTTGAGGCTCCACGCAAGAACATCAAGTCCAAGGAGCACAAGGTGATCCAGCTGGTCAACGGTGATCCCAGCAAAATGGCCCTTATCAGGGCCAACCTGGATCCCAAATAGGAAGACGTGCTCGTCAGGTTCTTGAGGAGCAATGTGGATGTGTTTGCATGGAAACCTACTGACATGCTTAGCATACCTCGGAACTTGAACGAGCACTCCTTGAATGTCAGTGGCAAGGCCAAACCTATCAAGCAGAAGCTATGATGGTTCGCTCGCGACAAAAAGGAGGTGATTAGGGTAGAAGTTACATGGCTTTTGGTAGCCGGATTTATCAAAGAAGTGTATCATCTGGAGTGGTTAGCTAACCTGGTTCTTGTACGCAAAAAGAATAATGAATGGAGAATGTGCATTGATTACACTGATCTCAACAAACACTGCCCTAAGGACCCCTTCAGCTTACCTCACATAGACGAGGTTGTAGATTCAACCGCCAGTTGTGAGCTGCTTTCCTTTCTCGATTGCTACTCTGGTTATCACCAGATCGCTCTAAAAAAGGACGACCAGATCAAGACATCTTTTATCATGCCTTTCGGTGCCTACTGCTACACGACCATGTCGTTCGAACTCAAGAATGCCAGGGCTACCTACCAACGCGCTATACAGGCCTGCCTCAAAGACGAGATAAAAGACGACCTCATCGAGGCTTATGTTGATGATGTAGTTGTCAAAACCAAGGAAGCACATACCCTTGTTGACAACCTGGAACACACCTTTGCAGCCCTTAACACATTCCAATGGAAATTAAACCCAAAGAAGTGCATCTTTGGTGTTCCTTCTGGCATACTACTTGGCAACGTCGTTAGTCACGACAGCATACGCCCTAACCCAGAGAAAGTCAAAGTTGTCTTGGACATGAAGTCGCCCAAAAAGGTGAAGGATGTTCAGAAGCTTACCGGATGCATGGCTGCTCTTAGCCGTTTCATATCAAGATTAGGCGAAAAGGGACTGCCGTTCCTTAAGCTGCTCAAAGCATCTGAGAAGTTTGAGTGGTCGGAGGAAGCAGACGCTGCCTTCAAATAGTTGAAACAATACCTTATGTCACCTTCGGTCCTCACTACTCCTAGAGAAGACAAAACACTCCTGCTTTACATTGCGGTGACTAATCGAGTGGTCTCCACTGCCATGGTGGTCGAGCACGATGAGCCTGGCCATGTCTACAAGGTACAACAACCAATCTATTTCATCAGTGAGGTGCTCAATGAATCCAAGACCAGGTACCCATAGATTCAGAAATTGATCTACGCCATACTGATAACATCCCAAAAGTTGAAACATTACTTCGACAGATATCATGTGGTGGTCATGACTGAGTACCCTCTACGAGACATCATTAGCAACAAGGATGCGAATGGGCGCATCATCAAATGGGCAATGGAGCTATGCCCCTTCTCCTTGGAATTTGCAAGCCGTACTACAATCAAGTCTCAGGCACTCGTCGATTTCATCGTCGAGTGGACAGACTTAAGCATGCCTACCTCTCAGGGGCTCGACGAGTATTGGAAGATGTACTTCGATGGTTCTCTCAACATCGATGGCGTAGGAGCAGGAGTCCTTTTTGTGTCACCATCCAAGGAGCAGCTCCGGTACGTCCTTAGGATTTATTTCCCAGCATCTAATAATGCCGCTAAATACGAAGCATGCCTACATGGTTTGTGCATTGTGGTCGAGCTCGGTGGTAAATGTCTCTATGTCTATGGAGACTCAGCTCTGGTCATCAACCAACTCAACAAGGACTGGGACATGACCAGCAAAAAGATGGATGCATACTGCAAATCGATAAGAAAGCTAGAAGGCAGGTTCTATGGCATCGAGTACACACACGTGGTCTAGGACAAAAATCAAGCAGCAAATGCGCTGTCAAAGATAGGATCATCCCAAGCCAAAGTCCCACATGGCGTATTCGTCCAAGACCTGCTCACGCCTTCCATCGTAGAGAAAGATTCCATGGTTGACAAGCCTCCAGACCAGCAATTGGTGGCTACGGTTCTGGCGTCGAGCACCACCGATCCATCTCCGACCACTCATGAGCCCGACTGGAGAGTACCTTTCATCAAGTACCTGACAAATGGCAGCGGTTACACTGATCGGACAGAAAATGAGCGTCTGATGCGTCATAGTAAGCAGTATCTGCTCGTCGATGGCAAGTTATGGCATAAGAACGCAAAGGAGGAAATCTTGATGAAGTGTATAACCCAAGAGGATGGTGAACATCTCCTAGACCAAATCCACTCTGGCTCCTGTGGCAACCACGTGGCCTCAAGAACGCTAGTCGGTAAGGCTTTCTGAGCAGGGTTCTATTAGCCATCAGCGGTAGCCGTTGTAGAGAAGCTAGTCTACCACTGTGAGGGTTATCAGTTCTTCGCCAAGAGAATCCACATACCAGCACATGAGATCTAGACAATACTAGCCTCTTGGCCCTTCGCATACTGGGGACTGGATATGATCGGGGCCTTCAAACCAGCTCTTGGGAAATTTACATGTGTCTTTGTGCTGATCGACAAATTTTCTAAGTGGATAGAGTACATGCCTTTGGTATAGGCATCCTCAAAAAAGGTTGTCACATTCCTCGACTAGGTCATCCACCGCTTCAGTATACCCAATAGCATCATCACTGATCTAGGTACTCAGTTCATTGGGAATGCTTTTTGGGACTTTTGTGATGAAAGGAGCATAGTAGTAAAATACGTCTTGGTGGCGCACCCTAGAGCTAATGGACAGGTCGAGCAGGCAAACGGTATGATTTTGGACACATTGAAGAAGAGGATGTACAGAGAAAATGACAAAGCTCCCAGAAGATGGCTCAAAGAGCTACCAACTGTGGTCTGGGGCCTCCGAACTCAGCCTAGTCATAACACTGGCGTCTCACCATACTTTATGGTTTACGGCATTGAGGCAGTCCTCCCAGCAGATATAGCTTTCAGATCAGCATGGGTAGAGAACTTTGATGAAGGCAAGGTCAATGAAGTACGGGAGCTAGAAGTGAATAGTGCAGAAGAGAAGCGGCTCGATTCTTGCGTACGTACAGCTAAATACCTTGTTGTTTTGCGTAGGTACTACAACAAGAACGTTAAAGAGCAATTCTTCATGGTCGGGGACCTGGTCCTGAAGTGGAAGACGAATTAGGCTGGTGTCCATAAACTTGCAACTCCATGGGAGGGCCCTTCATGATCAAGGAAGTCACACGACAAACGTCTTACAGGTTAGCTCACCAGGACGGTACGGACATACCAAATTCATGGCACATCGACAAGCTTAGGCGTTTCTATGCTTAACTATTGAGATATGTACTCCTCTTGTACTTTCGATTTAATTCAATAAAACTACTATGATTTCTCCGACCACTATGATTGTGTCACTTTGAATTTTACGGTTATTCTAACTTAGCCAGTCAAAGCCGACCACCATTCCTTCACGGGTTTTCGGAGCAAGCCCTGTCTCCGGTTCCTCTCAACGCGTGCATGGGATCCGCTCTTTACACTATGGGTGATTGGTAGGTCCCCCCTGGTTTGACTTGTTTGCATCTACGTGTGCACAGGTCACGCACCTCACACTCCGACCACATGCCAAATCAGGGCCATACAAACTTTTCAGGATGACGTGTCGAGTAAACTGGTACAACAAAATAGAATGCTAACATGTTCTCACTTAGTTACGCCAACACAAGTTTCAAGCTTAAATACATTTTATACAAAACAAATAAGCTTATAATGATATACAGTTACGTTATTACAAGCTTGCCTGAAGAGGTACAAGTTTATAATAACACAACTACATCCTTCTTCTACAGCTCTAGCCTATCCTGTTGGCTGGTCGGGGCACACGGCACCTGCTGCTTGCTACTTCCAACATCTTGCTCGAGTCTCAAGGACTCTTGTACTAGTCGAGCTGAAGAGGATGGCCCCGCCGATGCCTGGCTGGTCGAGACCGTAGGCTTCGCCGGTTGGCTCACAACTGATGGAGTTTCTAGCTAGCTTGTTGATGGCGTACCCTGTACAGGTGCTGTCCCACCTCCACATAGGTTAATGTTGCCAATTATCTTTAAAGACAGGTCTAGCTGGGTCATCCGAAGCTCCTCAGCCTTGTTTGGATTTACCTCCTTCAGGTACCTAGCCTCCAGGCACTTGAGATCGATCAGGGGGTAGTGGGCACGCACCATGCTTAGCACATGTGCACCTATGTACTCACCCGCCTCCTTCACAAACTCCTAGAACCATTCCCATGCCTTTTGGCATCTCTCGACCAGTCTGAGCTGCGGCGTCCTTGGCGCTTCCTCTGTAAGCGCTGGGTCGATAAGGTTGAGGACGGGCAAAATGCCAGTTGCCACTTCCTAGCACCGGTTCTTCCATATGTCTCGATCCTTAGTGATCTCTAGGCATCGTGCCTTCCAGCCATCATGATCTTTCATCATGGTTACCAGATGCTTCTTGGCATTGACTTTCAAAACTGCAAACCACACAAGATATTAAAATGTCATGCCACGACAAGATAACGCGGGCAACAGAATGAGCAAGGTGGTCTGGAACACTTACTTTTTAGTTCCTCCTTCATCTTGGTTGTGCGGTCCTAGAGTTGTGACTGGTCGTGCGCCAGTTTCTTGTTGTCCTCCTTCAGGCGATCACACTCTACGGCCATATGGCTATTCTCCTCTTGGAGATGGACTACTTCAGCTTCTAAGCCTGCACTACAGCTGTTACTACCAACAATGCAACAACACGTGTCATGCACTTGCTGTGATAAAGTGACAACTTACTTATTTTTTCCTGCTCTTTGTTACTGAGCTGGATGACCAGGTTCTGGTTCTATGCCTCTTGCTTTGTCCTCTCCTAGTCGGCGGCTTCAAGTTGGTGGCGCAAGCGTTCCACCTCGGCCGCTAGTTCTCTATTGCTTGCTGTGATCCCCTCAATCTGGTCGAAGCACTTCTTTCGGTACCTTGCGATCTTCATCAAGTCCTACATGTAAAAAAGCTAAGTCAAATAGTTTGACTAGATAGCAGGATCAAGTGGTCAAGCCAAACATACCTAGACTTCCATCACCAGACGTTTTGCCGCTCATTCAACTTTCATGGTTTCTTTGGCCTCTGGGATTTCCTCATGCATAACCCATTGGTCGTTCTGCCAGCGCGACACATATACATGTTGTCGCTTGTCCTAGGGATGGCCTAGGACCTCTTCTACTTTGTCCTCTTCAGCCTCTTATTCAGGTAGCGGCACTGGTCCAGAGTCTACAGCCTCTATGATCACTATGGCTTTCCCATGGGCCGTAGCATCGGCAAACGTGCTCTATGCCACCTCTAGCTGCTGCTCCATGGTTTGGTCTGTTACCCTTGGTGCTGACGTGTCCCCCTTAGTAGGGTTAGTGCTCGGAGCACCTGTACTTGGCTCAGCTCTCCCCTCGACCACCTGCTCGGAGGCTATTGTCTGGCCACTCGTCTGCTGAGGTTCTGGTGGACTTTCTACTATAGGTTCCTCCATAGCCGGCTGCTGGTCAGTTTTCTCTGGGATTGCTGGCGGAGCCATGCTGCACCCGGCTAGTTGGTCGGGATTTTCGGTAGATGCCGACCTAATATATCAGAGATAAGTTCAGAAGACAATAGTATTCAATATAAATTGTAAGCTTACATCAAGGTTACAAATACTTATAGCTTGGAAGCATGTAATGATGTGGCGAAGGTGCATCTCTTCGTCCATGCTTGCTCCACGTGCTCTACATGTGCCACCGGGTCTCTTTCCACGACCAGTGCCAGCACCGGGGCTTGATGCTTGACCCCTTTGCCGCTTGTCCTCTGCATTGCAGTGGTCGATGATGCGAGTCCCACTGGCACAGAGGAGCCACCCTGCTCCGTTGACTCTAGTTGTCTCCTCCTCTTTCGAGGGATGAGTCAAAAGATGTCTGCATCCTCTGTTTCATCATTTGTCAATGTAAAGATGGCCTGATGATGCTTGCTGGCCGCCGTCCGCTTACCAGCAGCCCTGGCTGTTGCCTTCTCCCCAACTCTAAGTATGGCCCAGTCAACGTCTTCGATCCTAGCGCTGGTCTGGGCGGTTGGGCCAGCAACTTGCGGCCAATCCACACCAGGGGGTGGAGACACAAACACTGCTACTCTATCATGACCATTAATCTGGGAAACACAAAGGCGATAACACACTAAGTTTCTATTACAACATAACACTATGGGTACAAGGCAGCATAATTTACCTTTGGGGGAGGCCGGGCCAGCTTGAAAGCGTGCTCGATGTCGCTTGACTTGACATAATTTGGATCAGCTAAGTTGAATAGCTCTCCAATCCTGGCTTTGACTTCTATCTTGTCAAGCACCTCTTGCCTGGTCCTTGTTGGGTCTGCGCTGCCTTGGTACTTATAGCCGAGATGTACCCTCCTCTGGCAAGGCTAGATCCTTCGGCTGATGAAGTTCCCGACCACGCTCGGACCATCTAGTTTCCTCCATGGGATCATCTCAAGAAGTTCTGAGATCTGTTCCAAGTGCTCAGGTTTCTCCGACCAGTTGTTCTTCTTCTCCGGAATGAACCCCACGTCGCACAATGTGATCGTGTTCGGCTCTTCGCGGATGTAGAACCACTTCTTGTACCAGTCGTCCAGCGATGTGTTCCAAGGGCAGTGCAAGTACTAGGCCTTCATCCCATCACGTAGATTGAGGTACACACCTCCAGCTATCTTCGAGCTGCCGCTTCCTTTCTTCCATAGATAGAAAAGATGGCGAAAGAGGTCGAAATGGGGCTGGAAGCCACCATATTCTTTGCAAAGATGGATGAAGCTAGAGACAAGAAGAATTGAGTTGGGATGCAGATAGCAAATCCCAATCTTGTAATACAAACAGAGCCCCTAAAGGAAAGGGTGCACTGGAACCCCAAAACCCCGCTTGAAGAAATCCTCGAAAACCACAATCTCACCTGGTTGTGGATCGGGGTAGCCTTCTCCTTCCGGCGTGCGCCATCCTGTGAGTGCCTTATTGTGGAGTACTCCCATGATGACAAGGTCTTTGATGGTCTGCTCGTTGCTCCTTGACTTCCACCACTCCTTCACCATGACTTTGGCTTTCTTCTGGGTGTCTCTCTTCGCCATGAATCTGCCCTTGCTATGGGGGTGGATACGATGGAGGGGTGATTGGTGATGATCTCAGAGGTATAGGGTTTGGCAAGAGGAAGAAGAAGGCTGCGGCGGCGAATGGTAATGGGGATCAGTAAAAAGTAACTTACTAGTTCTATATTATAAATAACCAAGAGTTCTGCTGTTTCATCTGCCCGAGATTCTTGGGAGACGTGCGCATGCGCCGCAGACGATTGTTTTCACAACCTCGAGATCTATGCCAATATATGTGCCCCTTCATTACTAGTGTACACGCCTCTTCATTCCTAGTGTGAGAGGGCCCACACTGACGCACCTCCTTGCAGGTGCCAAGCGACTGTTTGCTTGAAAGGACAAGAAGGTAGTATGACATGCTATACCTGTTTGCTTTTTTGACCAGACGTGTCAGATTGGACTTGATAGAGAAAGAAGATAAATAAATACACCAAATAATAGTGCAAGTGGTATTCGTTTCTTCGCTACATGCCTCGTGCTCAGGGATGGTCTAGACCACTAATGTGCTCAGGGACTGCTCCGACCACTGTCGTGCTCGGGGACTATTCTGACCACTGTCATGCTCAGGGACTGCTCTGACCACTACCGTGCTCAGGGACTACCTAGACCACTACCATGCTTGGGGACTGCCCAAACCACTACCGTGCTCAGGGACTGCCCAGACCACTACCATGCTCGGGGACTGCCCCGACCACTACCATGCTCGGGGACTGTTTCGAAGAATGCTTGGCAATTGCTCTCCTCGGCTACATGTGATTTGTACTCACATATAGTTGAGAGAAATTTATTTAGACCCTAGCACCACATGCCTGCGTCACCTACTACCAGGCTCGGGGACTAAGTGGGCACACTTCACCTTGCAGTGAATGTGTTTATTTAATCGACCCCTATGCTTTGACTGATTGTCAGGATTACTATCGTGCTCGGGAACTATCTCGACCACTGCTCGGAGACCGCTCTCCTCGGCTACATGTGATTTGTGCTTGCATACAGTTGAGAGACATTTATTTAGACCTTGCTACAAGGCTTATACTTTGTCTTCCAGTAAGCTCGGGGACTACATCGGTATGATGCACCTGCCGGTGCATCTCATATCGCTTGTATTATGATTGGATTTTCAACTTGAATGGGAATTCTTTTTAGACCCTAGCACCACGTGCCTGCATCACCTACTACTAGGCTCAGGGACTAAGTGGGAACACTTCACCTTGCGGTGAATGTGTTTATTTAATCGACCCCTATGCTCTGACTGTTGGCCATAACAACTACTGTACAAGGGTCAATTACATTTCTTTTCAGAAATACAAGTTGGCACACTTGATCAGGAAAGAAATCTTTTTCTTTTTTCTTTAAGAGCACCATGCATTCTTCGAACAATCAGGATTTTCGGCTATAATCATGGTCTACTGCTCTCTGTACTGATCAGAATGCTGGCGCATTTGATTTGTAAATGTTTCAATCAGTTGCAAATGACATGAAGATGGATTGCATTAGTCGAAGGAGATCAAACGGTGTGTCGCAGCATAATACATGGTGCTCAAGGACTAGCTATGGGGGTATTAACCCCTATACCCTTACGGCTAGGCTTGTGCTGGCCCGGATCAGAGGGTCTGGTCCACCAAAAGATGACGCGCGGCCCAGCTAACCTATTCAGAGTCCTGCGCAAGGAGTCAAGATAGATTTGGCGAGCGAGCAAGACCCTGGTCGGTTAGAATAGGAATTCTTATCCAGCCACCTATGGCAATTGTATCTGGCTAGGATTAGTTTCCAAATCTGTAACCCTACCCCCCAGACTATATAAGGCGGGCAGGGGACCCCTCTAAAAAACATCTCTCATTGACATACAACAATACAATCAGACGCAGGACATAGGTATTATGCCTTCTTGGCGGCCAAACCTAGATAAAACCTCATGTCTGTCTTGCATCACCGTCTTGTTTGTGGCTTGCGCATCTGTCTGCCGACAATCTACTACCTTGGGCATACCCCTAGGTAGACTGCCGACCATATTTTGTCAACACCCTCTCTTCACTTCTAACCGTTATGGACTCATTCACAGCTCACCCAACTTCGTACTAATAGCTCCCAAGCAACAAAGGCACCCCTCTCCTCCCCCCTTTGCTCCAATCTTTGATTCCCCTAGGGTTTTGAGTGAAAAGAGAGTGGATTAAGTGAGAGAATCACTTTGGCAAGCTTGAGCACTTGATTTCTTCATCAAGCTAGTTGGTTTTGCATCTATTACTCTTGGGGCTTTGCCCCTAGCTAGCTAAGCATTGCCCAAGAGCTTCCATCTTGTGGAAGAGCCTTGGGAAGTTTGTATCACCCTTGATTTCTTAGTGGAAAGCTCAAGTATCCTTTATGGTTGCTTTGAGAGAGGCAAGGAGTTGAAAGATACTCTGACCTTTGTGGTCACCTCAATAACGAGGATGTAGGAGCTTCTTTGTGGGGTTGCCGAACCTCAGGATAAATCCTTATGTCCCATGTGCTTGTTCTTGTGATTGCTGGAGATTACTTGTATTTGTTTGTCTCTCTCCTGAACTTCATTTTAGGGTTTGGACTCGATCTATGGTTTGGAGGCATTATGGCGTCAAGGGAGTGACCCAACATCTTCACCAAACCATGAGGAAGTGGGGTTGTAATATCATTCATCCATAAAGTTAAATTTGTCACTGCTTTTGTAGTTCACGTAGGCGTCGGGACTGCTAACATTTGTGCTGGAAATTCTAACGACGTCAGTAGTTCTACCTTAAACGCTGAGACTTCCAACATTGACTGACAAATTTGAACTTACCATTTGAAGTTAATTTTTAGATATGCCTATTCACCCCCCCCCTCTAGGCATTGTTAGATCCTTTTAGTATGTTCTAATCTTTGCCATAGATCTCCGATCGGATGGCTATGGTTGGTTGGAGGGAGATGGTCACTGAGGCGGTCCTCTGGTGTGGCGGCGCCATGGCCGGCGGTGAGTGTCGCACCCAATTTTGCATAGCAAAACCAAGTACTCATATATGTGCGCCCATGATGTCCAAACACACACATATATCACAAATTGCAATAGTATCAAAGTAAAGTACTTATTACATCGCATATCTCATCATAAAGTTAATACCAAGTTTGCTCAATGGCAATATTATTACAATCACAGCAGAATATCGAGCCCAAACTGCCATAGGGACTCCAACTGGTGAACGTCTCCCTAGTAGTCCTAGACATCCTTGGGAACTCTTCATATCCATTATCTGTTACCCATCTAGGGTTTTTATTGGATGTAAAGCAAGTGTAAGCTCGCCATGCTTAGCAAGTATATCAAAGGGATCTATGAGGCTCAAAAGGCTTGACACTATTTGACTGCGGTTCGCAATTTTAGTTAATCAAATTTTAGCACCCTAAATCACTACTTTAATCAACAGTCCTAATTCCCAAGTGATATTAAAGTATAGTCATGTTTATCTCAATTCCCAACCATCCACCATCCACAATAACCACTAATCTTTAAGGATCCAAACTGCTCGTATCCATGAGCACTGCTGTTATAACAGGTCAAATATTTCTGCAGAAATTGTACATCTTTACCCACCGAGCCGTGATTCCCAATGTCGGGGTTTGCAAGGCCCACTACACCTCTTCCTAGGAAGTGTGGCAAGGTTTCACTATGAAACCCTTAGCTAGTCGCACTAACAAGTCATAGCTATTAAGGAGTGGCACACATGGGCATCGCAGCACGGTGCACACATCCTAGCAGAAAAAGGAAAGATACCCTCTTACCCTCACTGGAAGCTATAGACAAGCTAGTACAATCTAGTTAACAAGTTAAAGTCAGAGCCATATGACACTCAGGGTTGTACGGAACCTCCCGGGTTGCCGCTTCAGGATTAAGTCCTTATGGAGAGGCACTAGAGTACTCAACCCCATACTCTAGCCCCCTATCTGTTGCTAAAAAGCTCCATTTTATCACATTGCATATAGCCTTTAGTCATGTTTAACAATTATTTTATGTTAAGCGCTGTAGCATCTATCCAATATGCCTACCCAAAAACCCTAGGTATCAAGGATATGTGGTACAAGTAATCATCTAAGTAAAGTCCTTAAAGGTATTTCAAATTAGACACATGCATGAATATGAATGGTAATAGTTCATAGGTAACAAGGGGCCTTTGGTACACTTGCCTTCTTCAAAGTTGTCATGGAAGTACTGCTGATCCTATTGTGGGTCCTCTATCACCTCAAATGGCTCACCCTCTAATCGTGTTCCAAATCACCAATCAAGCATCATTCTAATCATTACATGCATACAAGATAGACTTCTATTAGAACAGTACACCAAACAGTAAAAACATAAGTTGAAAAGGCTTATAAATCTATTCTACGTACTGCTACAAACACGTGAGCGAAAGAATCACTCAAATCGGACTTAAAACGCGAAAGTTATGCATGAAATAAGATATAATGGCATTTCTATAAATAAACTGAACCTATTTTTGAATTAAAACAATTAAAAATATGAATATACACGGTTATAGGACTACGGGTTGAATCTACAAAAATAGAAGGGCTTTAATGCAAAAAGGGCATGGCTTGACTGGATGTTGACCCTAGGTGCTGACTGGTTGACGCGTGCCACGCTAGGATTGGATCGGTGCACCACATGGCTCAGTGGACCCTACTAATGTGGCACTATGGCTGGGTCTATGGGTCCATGGTGGACCGGTTATGATCCAACCGATATGGTTGGATCTAGGTAGACCAGTACTGATCTGATGGCACAGGAGGTACAGGAGAGACCTACGCCACTGCACAGCACCGCCGGCAAGCATGCCATGGCCGACGGTGAGGCTACCATGGCGGCAAATGCCGGAATGGCGCTCTAGGTCTCCCCAATCGAAGCCAAACACACCCAATTGATCTACGAGATCCCACAAACATGATGGAGGAGCTACCGAGGCAAGGAAACGCGGTGGGGTGTTGGTTCTACGGTGGTGCCATGGCCGACGGGTCTGGAGGTCGCCAGTACCGTGTTCTCGGGCACGAAACTATGAATGGAAGGCACGGGAAGGATGGGGAGCTCACCATGAGTCTATAGGAAGCAAGCTCGGTGTTTGGGACATGCTCCAAAAGTGGGGTCCACGACAGCGATCATTTGGAGAGAGAGGGAGGGCGTGGGTGAGGATGAAACTGATCAAACCATGACCAAAACCTTAAATTGATGGTACCTACGGGCGTGGGGATTATGGCGGAGCTTCGAGTGGTGACGTCAACGGTGATTGAGGCACGAGTGAGGGAGAATTGCGGTGGCAGTGACTAGAAAGTGAGAGCAAAGGATGGGAGAGAGAAGAGGTGCGGCGCGGAGCTTTATAGGTCGGGCGGTGCATAGGAAAAGGAAGGGGAGCAAGGAGATTGGGTGGGATTGGTCGCCTGCCTTGCATGTAGGGCGGCGGTGGCTTTCCATGTCGGGCAGCACCATCAGCGGTGGTGGAGAAAGGAAAGCACTGGGGAAGAAGAAAGGAAAGAAGGGTGTGGCGCTGACAGGTGGGCCTACGTCGTAGCGAGGAAGAAAATGGCTTGCGACAGCTAGCATGGCTGGGCCAGCATGCAGTGAGAGGGAGAGAGCGGACGGGCGTGGTGTTGTGGGAAAAAGCCGAGCAGGCTAGGGTGTGAGCTAGGCCACGCGGTGCGATGCGGTGTGCGCGCGGGAGAAAGAGGGTGGCACGCGGAGCGGGCCGGTGCGGGAGGAAAAAGAGAAGGGAGGAAGGGGAGGTGTGGTTGGGTCGCCAGCGGGCCAGCGCAGGAAGGGGAGAAAAAGAAGGGCCTGGCTGATTCCTAGGGTTGGGCTAAAACTGGATGAAAGGGAGATTTTTCAAAAGCAAAACCTTTTCCAAAACTATTTTTCAATTCTAAGCCAAATTCAAATGGAATTTGAATTCAACTTCAAATCATCTAGCCCTACACTCAACCAAAAATAATATGCTTCGGCATGAATGCAACAAACATGTTTCTAAACCTTATAGTTACTTTTATTAACCAATGTTTATTATTTGGCCTATGTTAAAAATTCCTAGAAAATTTAATAAATGCTAAGAATTAATTGCTAATTTGTAGTAAAAATTTTTGGGTGTTACAAACCTACCTCCCTTAAGATGAATCTCGTCCTCAAGATTTGGATGGTTCAAAGAGATTGGGATAGTCAGTTCTCAGATCTTCCTCTCTTTCCCAAGTTGCCTCATCCATAGAGTGTCTGTTCCACTGAACCTTGCACATTGTTATTATCTTGCTCCTTGTGATTCTCTCCGCTGTTTCCAAGATTCTCATTGGATATTCTTTGTATGATAGATCCCCTTGGATATCTAGTTCTTCCAAAGGTAGTTGTTCCTCAGGTACTCTCAAACATTTCTTAAGTTGCGACACATGGAAGACATCATGAACACCTAAAGCTGCTCTGGTAATTCTAGCTGGTAGCAACTTCTCCTCTCTTGTTGATGACCTTGAATGGTCCCACATACCTAGGTGATAACTTTTCCTTGGTATGAAATCTCTTAACTCCTTTCATAGGTGAAACTTTGAGGTAAACAAAGTCACCAATTTCAAACACCAAATCTCTTCTTCTCGTGTCTGCATAGCTTTTCTGTCGAGACTGTGCAACCTTTAAGTTTTGCCTTATTGTTTGTACTTGTTTTTCTGCCAGTTGCAAAACATCTAGTCCAAAGACTTGACTTTCCCCCATTTGATTCCAAAACAATGGGGTTCTACACTTTCTACCATACAATGCCTCAAACGGTGCCATCTTAAGACTCTTTTGGTAGCTATTATTATAGGAGAATTTGGCATAGGGCAAACTCTTATCCCAACTTGTCCCATACTGCAGAGCACAAGCTCTTAGCATATCCTCTAAGATCTGATTTGTTCTCTTGGTCTGCCCATCTATCTGAGGATGGTAAGCTGAGCTAAAGTTCAACTTCATATCCATGGACTCATGCAATTTCTACCAAAAATGTGATGTGAACGGTGTACCCCTATCTGAAACAATCTTCTTTGGTACTCCATGTAAACATACAATCCTTTCCATGTATAACTCTACCAACTTGCAGCAACCAAAGTAGAACTGGTCATCTGCAATAGGTGGGAGATAAACCCTGAGTATGAGAAGGTACTCAGCTAGACTTACCTGTCAAAACCAGAAATAAAAGACACCAAGGATCATGCAGGGCTTTTCAGGTGGGCTAGCTTGACACAGTTGCATAAAAGAGCTTATGATTATAGTAACCAATTTAAACTTAGCATCAAGCTTATCATTATTTACCTGTGCACTAGATTAGCACCTGTACTAGAGCACTCACTTATTAGGAGCAAACAATATTAACCATAGCAGGTATAATAAGGCTGTCATCATCATATCATCAATTCTGAACCATTATGTTATTTAGTGTATCTACTTTGGAGATAAGCCCGTCAAATTCTCACTAACCGGGAGAGACGGCGACTCGAATCGAATTACAACTCAGCTGAGGGGGTATTCCTAACTCTCAACCTTGGCATACTTAGCATGGGTAGCCGTGAGTTACCTTTGGTACAACTCAGGAACCAAATTTATGGGTTCGATCAGCACCAGCGCTCTCAGGGATTACCCTTCTGCCAGGACGATCAGGACTTTTAAATCATCTGCCCTTGGACTCACGCCTACGGCTCCCTTCCGAGGCGTACTTTATACTTATCGACTCTTGGCCTGAGTTGAGCTACTCGGCTTCGCGGTCGGTCTCCAGACCCGGCCAACTAAGAGAGAGGCATGCGTTCAACATGAACAGGAAAGGCTCCAAGAATCAGTGCTTAAGCGACACAGACGGAGTCACTGCAAACCGGCAAGCCTCCGTCCGGTCTTCATTTCAAATTAAGACTGGTTCTTTTCCACGATAGCAAATATAGCCAACCGTGCCACATGTATCTTCCTATATCTCGTAGGTGATAGGAAATCACCTGACTTCTACCGTGTTTAAGCAGGGCTAAGCACTACACGAGCCTGAGCTACATAGGATTCAGGGTAACAATACCTGGACAAAGATTGGTAACCAATGCAGCAAGTGTTTGCATCCAACACCTAAACTTACTGCAACAATATATGTAATAATAATATTGTAACTGCATTTTGGAAATTAGGAGGCTTAATATGCTCCAGGGCTTGCCTTTCACAAAGTTGCAAGGACGGTGATCCGGGCACTCAACGGCGACCTCATCTGGCACTTCTCCTGAAAGCTGCTCCTCCTGAATCTCCGGTGTCGGCTGCTGCTGCTCGCTCGGTTCCTCGAATTCCAGCAGTGTTACTCCCTCCGGTACACCCTATTGCATGCCGATGCACTGAGATAAATATCATGGATGCATAAGGAATGACATGATGCTCATGATGAATGAATCATAGTAAGTGTTTATGAAAGCATCACTGGACACTCGTTTATCGAGTAAGACTAGCCCTATTCAATCACTTTTAAGCATGTATCTAACTTAACTTAAAGAACAAGATCAACTTACCTAACTTGCATAACCTAAGATAAAGATGCTCATCTTCAGTTAAGGACCTAACACCTAGGAACATTACCACAACTTAGAATAGTAACGGTATACATAATTTAACATTTAAAGTTTCATATGCATACAAGTATTCCCGTAACTCAATCACAACAAGAGTTATACAAATCCAAATGACTTGTATGAGGACATTCTGGAAAGCTTATGAAATTCTCTACAATCAATTGTGAACAGCAAAGCACGATTCTTTTGTTAACTAAATCAATTTCCAGTAAACCTAGAATCTGTTCTAGAATTAACAGGGTTACTAGCTTAATTATTTAATGATGATGCAAAAGCATTATTTGACCAAGCCAAGTTAACCAACATGTTTTGCATACTAGAGAAACACTAGAAAGTATAGTGCCAACTTATAAATAAATTATTTAATATCCTTTTTCCAATTTATTTAATTAATTAGGTGATTAAAGCAATATATAGTAAAACTGTTCATAAAAATCTACAAAAATTACAGTAGCTAACTCATGCTTCACATAGACTACCATAAAAATTTCAAAGCCATTGAGCAAGAAGAACTTGTTGTATCCCAAAATAACAAGTGGCATGTCCATTTTTAGCATAATTAGGAAACCCTAATGAAATGTGTCAAGCAATAGATTTCACATTTTTCCTAGCATCATTCTAGCATAAGAACCTTACTCACCAAATTTTACCTATACTGGATCTATAGAAAAATTATGAAAATTCACACAAGATCCACCCATTGATAAAAAGAAATTCTATAACTCAAAAACTATACATGCACTAGCTCTGAAATTTTAACCAGAGATTCTACTAAGCAATAATAGATTACCCACAAAATTTCATCATTTTTGGACCACAGAAACTCAAGATAAAATTCAAACAAGTTTGCATGTATCCAAAAACACATTTCAAAGTCCTATTTAATTTATCTAGAATTTCTAAAACATGTGCTCATATAATATTTTTATTAAATACTAGACATGATCAGGAACTTAACAAAATTGGAACCATAGCATTTGGATCTACCAACTAGGAGCTACACATTTTTGAATCTATACACCAATCTGTGAAATAATAAAAACAAAACAAATAAGAAAACAATCCACTGCTGTTGGGCCGGCCTGAAGGACACGGCGGCCCGCGAACATGTGCTGGCGCGGCCCAAAATGTGGCGCAGCCCAGGCTGGCTCCCGCCTCAGCCACGGCGACTGACGAGAGGGGCCCACGCGCCAGTGAGAGAAATAGGGGAGCGGAGGAAGACGACGGCGCAACTCGCCGCCGGTGGCTTCTCCGGTGAAGGCAAGGGTGCCTACGTGTTCGCCTCACCCTAGCGGACCTAGGGGAACCCTTATTCATAGCTACTGACGCAGCTAGAGGGGGTGGCGATGGCCACGGCGGCGCTCGGCCACGGCACGGCCGGCTCCGACGACGCTACGGCGTCGCAGCCCGATAGGGTGACCCTACGAGCTACGGCAGCATTCCTAGACCCTAGCGTGAGATAGAGGCAGGATGGCAAGGACGCGAGGAGAGCTGGCCGTGTGGAGCGCTAACTCCGGTGAGGTCCGACAAGGCGGTGGTGGGGAAAAACGGCAAATTCATCCTTACCAAGGCAAAATTGGCACGACGGTGGGGTGGAGGAGGTAGAGAAGACTACGGCGAGGCTCTGGGTGAGCTGGGCGATGTGTTTCAGGACGTGGGAGCTAGGCGAGGGCGAAGGTCTGGCTGGCAATGGCGGGCGGCTTCGGTGCTACGCGCTGTGGGAGGCGAGAGATGAGAAATGGAGCGGGCGACTCGGTCGGGCAGGCGCTGGGGTGCTTGACGCTGGCTGGCCGTGCCAGGGTATCCACGGCGCATGGCCTACGCGCTCAGGCGATCGGCGATGGGTGGCGCCATGTGGCATCAGTCTTTCTGAAATCGGTCGGCCATGTTCACTGAACATTTTCTAAAAACGCTGATTCAGTGTTGATGACCATGACTGACAGCGCCATTTCATCGTGTCAACACGGCTCAACCAAAGATCCTTTGCAGAAACTGGTGTTCACAAAAAATGTAAAGGTACCATCCTAGCTACATTTTCTTTTCAAGGACCATGATCAAATTCGCCAAGGATCAGAAGTTAAATGAAGCCCAAGTTGGCCTGATCCAACTGAAAATGCAGTTTAAGACTTAGACAAATTTTTCAGTGAAATCAGCATGGACATCTGACTTGTGGGCCTTGTTTGAACATGTTCCACACATTTTCATGAGTTGGTCTTAAAACAACTTTTGTTCCTTAATAAATTAGCTACAACTTTTGTAAAGAGTGTAAAGCCATGCAAGGTTTCTAAGTTGGTCTTTTAAATCAGTCAAACCATGACACTCCAAGGGTCAATTCTAGTCAAACCTTCACTTGAGGGCATTTTGGTAATTTTGATCTACATGAACAATGTTCCAACAAGTAACCTAAGTGTAGTTAAGGTGTAATAGACCATGATCAACCACTTTACAAAATTGTTATACCACTTCTAAAGATCACATGTGATAAAGCAATTAAAACAAGCAATTCATTCATATGTTTCAATTCCATGTTTCACATGTTTCATGACCTTGTGGTTATTTTAGACTTGTCATATTACTACCATGTTGCCATGTTTCAAGGTATGAGAAACTCAGGTTGCATTCACATGTTACACCATTACTATTCACAACACTCAAGTATGAAACATACATAATTGAAAAATGTTGCATATGCATGTTTCAGTAACAAAGGCATGATGAGATAGATGATGCACATGTTTATGAGATGAAATGCAATTAGTAGAAGCCAAACACCTCGGGTGTTATAGCCCTCCCCTCTTAGAAAAATCTCATCCCGAGATTTGGAAAGCAGTACCATTTAGTATAGAAAGTTGGATGATTTTCTTTTAAATAATCTTCCCGCTCCCAAGTTGCATCCCGTTTGCTATGATTACTCCAAACTACCTTGTATAACTTAACCACTCGTGTACGAGTCACTCTTTCTTGAGTATCTAGAACTTGCACGGGCTTTTCCTCATAAGAAAGATCGGATTTCAAGTTGACTTTTCTTATCGTTATTCTTTCCTCAGGAATACGAAGACACTTCTTCAGCTGGGACACATGGAATACCGGGAATATAGCTCCCATCTCATGTGGTAGATCGAGCTTATATGCTACTCTTCCACTTTTCTCGATAATGCAGTAGGGTCCAACATATCGAGGCTCCAGCTTCCTTTTGATTCCAAAACATTTTACTCCTTTCATAGGGGATACCTTCAAATAAACATGATCACCTACTTCAAACTCAATAGGTTTTCTTCTCTTGTCAGCATAGCTCTTTTGTCTAGCCTGTGCGGCAGTCATATTCTTCTGTATAGTTCGGACTTGCTCTTCGGCTTCTTTTACAAAATCAATACCATAGAATCTTCTTTCCCCGGGTTCCACCCTAGTTCAAAGGAGTTCTACACTTGCGGCCATAAAGAGCTTCAAAAGGAGCCATTTTGATACTCTCTTGATAACTGTTGTTATAAGAGAATTCAGCGAGAGGTAACCAATCCTCCCAAGAGCCTTTGCAAGAGATAAGACAAGCTCTAAGCATGTCTTCAAGAATTTGATTAACACGCTCAGTCTGTCCTGATGTTTGCGAATGATAGGCAGAACTGCGGATTAGATGAGTGCCAAGATTCTGATGTAAGCACTCCCAAAAACGAGCCATGAATTGCTGGTCCTCTATCTGAAACAATGGATTTGGGTACACCATGGAGACGTACCACTTGTTGAAAATAAATCTCAGCATAATTGTGCGGGTGATAGGTAGACTTGACCGGAATAAAGTGAGCGGATTTAGTTAGACGATCTACGATAACCCAGATGGAATCACAACCCTTTTTGGTAGTGGGTAATCCAACAATAAAATCCATGCTAATTTCTTCCCACTTCCTAGCCAGGAATAGAGAGTGGCTGCAATAATCTAGGGCTTTATGTGAATAGCCTTGACTCTACAACAGTTATCACACCTTGCCACGTAAGCTGCGATTTCTTTCTTCATCTTGGTCCACCAATAATACAAGCTTGAGATCTTGATACATTTTACTGCTACCAGGATGGATGGACAATTTAGAAGAATGGGCTTCAGCCATAATTTGATTTCTAAGTTCTTTGTCTTTGGGTACCACAAGCCTATCATTAAACCAGAGAATTCCCTTGTCATCGACCCTAAAGTGCTTGGTTTCTTTCTCTTTCATCTTTCGCTTGATGTGAAACACACCCACATCAGTCTTCTGGAGTTCGATAATTCGACTTCTAAGAGAGCAATCCACAGTGATGTTGTGGAGCACTATAGGATGAAGGAGGTGTGCTAGATGAAAGTCTTCACTAACCAAGGAATTGCAATGGGCCTTTCTGCTTAAGGCATCAGCAACCACATTTGCCTTACCAGGGTGGTAGTGCACTTGAAGGTTGTAATCTTTGATTAATTCTAACCATCGTCGTTGACGCATGTTCAACTCGGGTTGAGTAAAGATATACTTGAGGCTTTTATGGTCAGTATAGATGTTGCACACATTACCCAGCAAGTAATGTCTCCAAATTTTCAGGGCATGAACAACCGCGGTTAGCTCTAAGTCATGGGTATGATAGTTGACTTCATGCTTTCGAAGCTGGCGCGAAGCATAAGCAATTACTCGGCCCTCCTGCATAAGAACACACCCCAAACCGGTGCCACATGCATCACAGTAGACATCAAAAGGCTTTTCGATGTCAGGTTGTGCCAATACCAGGAGCAGAGGTTAGTAAGGTCCACAAAGTGTGGAAAGCCTCTTCACACTTCAGAGTCCACACAAACTTCTCATCCTTTTGCAGTAGTCGAGTCATGGGCTTAGCGATTTTTGAGAAATCCGGAATAAAGCGACGATAATAGCCAGCCAATCCCAAGGAAACTTTGGACTTCTGTGACCGTAGTAGGTGCCTTCCACTCAAGGACTTCTTGCACCTTAGTAGGGTCAACCGAAATTCCATCACCAGATAACACATGACCTAGAAAAGGTATCTTGTTCAACTAGAATTCGCACTTGCTGAACTTAGCATAAAGCTGGTTGTCACGTAACCGAGTTAAAACAATTCTCAGATGTTCAGCATGCTCTTCTTCATTCTGAGAATATACCAGGATATCATCAATGAACACGATGACAAATTTGTCCAATTCTAGCATGAATACAGAATTCATCAGGTACATAAAGTGTGCCTAGAGCATTGGTCAACCCAAATGACATGACGAGGTATTCGAACAAGCCATAACGAGTAGAGAAAGATGTCTTTGGTATATCTTCAGGACTGAATTTTGATCTGATGGTAGCCAGACCTCAAATCGATCTTGGAGAATACCTTAGCTTTGGAGAGCTGATCAAACTAGAATATTGATGCGAGGAAGAGGGTATTTGTTCTTGATAGTCACAGCATTAAGGGGGCGATAATCCACGCACATGCGTAGAGACTCGTCCTTCTTCTTCACAAATATAGCTGGACAACCCCAAGGAGAAGAACTAGGCCGAATCAAACCTTTCTTCAATAGCTCACTCAACTGACTCTTCAGCTCAGCCAACTCATTAGGGCGGCATTCTATATGGCCTTCGAGAAATAGGAGCCGTACCCGGAATGAGTTCTATCTTGAATTCTACATCACGGTCCGGAGGTAATCTAGGCAAGTCATCAGGGAAGACATCTGGAAACTCACAGACAACTAGGTAGATCCTCAATGGCTTTGGCTAGGGTAGCATTGGCCGTATTGTGGATAGAGATATCACGAGGTAACTGCACTAGAAAACCCTTCTTATCCACAGGATCCCTCAACATTACCACATAGGTTGAGGTATCGATCAACACTCCATTCCCGCTCATCCACTTCATTCCTAGGATTATATCAATTCCTACCCCCGGTAGAACTACAAGATCCGTACGGAACTCTCGATCCCCAATCTCAATCTTTACATCTTTAACTACTTGGTTAGTCAGGATATTATTTCCAGCAGCACTAATACAATAACCACCCTTGACAATTGTAATCACATTCATATTATGCTCAGATGCAAAAGTAGAACTCATAAAGGAGTGCGAAGCACCCGAATCAAAGAGCACAACTGCAGGGTGATCATTAACAAGGAACTTACCAGCGGTGACCACTTCACCAATAGGAATTTCCTCCACTGTAGTGTAGTGAACACGCCCCTGACGGACGTTTCCTTGAGCATTCTTGGGAGGATAGGGACACTTATTAGCCCAATGACCAGGCTGGTTACAGTTCCAGCATGGCCTATTTGCTGGTGGTGCATTGGAGCTGCCCTGCCCAGAGGTATTCTTTGGCAAGGAAATTGTGTACCCCTTGTGGAAACCAGTTTTAGCTTGATTCTTTTTCTGAGGTGGGCGGTACTCGGACATTAGCATTGGGTGGACTGGTACTGGGTCTTGGATACCATTGGAGCCTTAGACTAAGAAGCACCAGCCTCAAAGTTTCTTTTACGATTCTTAGAAGCAGCATAAATCTTGTCATTGTTTTCCTGAGTTAGGGTGTCACTGATAAACTCATTGAAGGTGACACACTTGCAGTTGCCCATTGACTTCATTAGTTTAGGGGAAAGTCCCCTCTTGAAGCTAGCTATTCTCTTGGCATTAGTATCGATGAACTCGGGAGCATACCTCGCCAGGTTGTTGAATGCCTGGAGGTATTCATTAAGACTCTTGTTGCCTTGGGTTAGCTTCATAAACTCGGTATGCTTAATGGCCATGAGACCTAGGAGGGATAAAGTGTCCCCTGAAGGCTGCCTAGAACTGGTTCCAAATGATCTCAACATTAGCAGGGAAGGTGGTCCTATGATGGGTCCACCAGATGCCTGCAGGGCCTTGGAGCTGGTGTCCTGCATACGAAGCCTTCATTCCTTCAGTCAAACGGAGCAATCCAAACCTTTGCTCTATCATGCTCAACCATTCATCAGCTTGTAATGGTTCTTCTGCCTCACGAAAGATAGGAGGCTTTGTGTCCATGAAGTCCTTAAAGCTGCTGTACTAGTTCGGCTCGGGTCCCTAGCGGACATGCCGATCCTCACGGTTAGCCATCTGGCTGCATAGCCTCAGCTAGCATGCGCTGACTTTCCACGACCAGTCTGCATTAGCTCAGCTGGTGTGGGCGGTGGAGGAGGTGGTTGTTCCTCATCTCCCATGCTATGACCGCGATGAAGGTTATAAGCCATCTGCAAAAGGTATAGCCAATGAGCACTGACGATGTGGAAACTTTTGTAGATGAATTGTATAATTATGCCAAACTGATTCCATCAGGAGAGAATGCATTTATATAATCAACAGAGGCACAATCATTCATCACAATCACACAACTCATCAAGCGCATCAATTGACACATAAATGAGATGAACTTAACCAACAATCGAGATCCATAGACCACAAAGACGAATTTCATCAAAAGCTCACATACGTGGAGCATAATACGTCCGATAGGTTACGTCCCTAGCCATAGTGGTTCCAAACTTACATCAAGGGTAACATAGGGTTCGATATTACATCCCAATGATTAACTTGATACAAAGCTACTCGTTCATGCATGAGGATCAACAAAAGACTAGCTCTAGCGCATTAGCTAAGTAGTAAGCTAAACTATGCATCATCCTCGGAGTCAGTGTCGAAGATCTCTCCTCCATCTTCATCACTAGCAGGCTCTAACTCCTCATCTTCCTCCTCATCAGGTGGGACGTCCTCGGGTCCATTGACCTCCATGTCATCATCACCTTCAGCCATGATGACACCAGAACCCATCTCATCCTCATCATCAGGTGGCAGGAGAGGGTGAAGTTGATTGTGTAATAGGTGAACCTCCTCATGGAGATGGTCATTGTACTCTTCAGCAACTGCCACTTGCTGCTCTAACTCCACCTGTCGTGCCCTCAACACATTCTCTTCGTGCCAGGCTTCATTCCGTTGGTTCATCACGTGAATCAACATACGTTCACAGTTGTGGTGAGCAACTAGTCAACCTCTGAACCTCAAGGGTCTCTTGGTCCCTTTCCTATGTTACTTGCTCCAAATGGTGCTGAGCCGCATTCCTCTCAGCGGTCACCCTGAGCCAGCTCTGTCCTCAGCCTTTCCACCTCAGTAGGCTCAGGATGGGGCTCACGAGGAGCTAAACGGTGACGAGGCGCCCTGCCTCCAGCAGACTTGTGCAGGAGTGAGTTTCGTGCACGCCATCTGTAGCAAAAAGTTGCAACGTAAGGGAAGAATCATTTAAGGGATACGAAATTTAATTAGTCGGGACAATCAAATTTTAAGGGAGGGAATAATGCAAGAAATGCCATGTATGCTTGAACATGATGCATGCACGATCCGTACGCCCTCACAAACCTAGAAAAATTTAAAGGCTAGCGAAATATACTGGTGGCATACATACGTTCTCTCGTATACGGTAGCTAGTCGATCTACAACGATACATTGTTAGTGTACCTACAGAAAATCTCATTTCAGCCCAATAATTTCCCAAAAAGCATAGAAAAGAAGCAGTAAACTAAATACTTTCATACATGCATCCCCTGATGCATATACTCTAGTATCACAGCTACCCGTCAGAGATACCCACATTTAAGTACTCTCATAGATACATGATTGAACATGTAAGTATGCGAGCAGCCACAACTACTCTCCCCTAGACCGATGGTTGGACGGTCATGCTCTCACAACTCTCCACTTACCAGAGCGTAGAGGTATTTGGATCCATACATTACCACCCAAGCGGATGGCATCCATACAATAGCATGCCATATGGACGACTGAAACAGAAACAAGCAGGAACCCCAAAGTTAGTACTTTAATAAGCCACCTAAGAGTCCTTATTTAGGCATAAGGGATATGACCACTGGCAATACTTAGTATTTAATTTAGGATTTTCACAAATACTTTTGTTTTAAATACACAAATGACATGTTTAGTGTCAAATCTTGCTCTGATGCCAGCTGTAACAGAACCTGACCAAATCATAAGAACGTAAGTACAAAAACAATCACCGAAGCGATCAAATTCCTGTACTTAAGCTCCCATAATCCTGGTAGTCTAGAAATCATGAAGGATTTCAACCAACTCTCGACATACAAACCAAGATCGTAGTGATTCAACACACACACATCATCCGTTACAACATTTCATAATAAGCATTCGGATACATCCATCAGAGTTTTAAATAGAATATTACAAACCAAGTTTGAGTGTGTGGAAGCAACATAGTTTGGTACAAAACATCATAGTTTTCAATTACATTGCCAAGTCTGAGTCATGTCCCACAAAAGCATTATCAGGTACGAGAACTAGTAGAAACCGTGCCCAATGGTCTAGTCTTCATCCCCAGCTGGGAGAAGGCAGTACTTGCAGCAACCAAAGTAGAACTGGTCATCTACAACAGGTGGGAGATAAACCCTGAGTACGAGAAGGTACTCAGCTAGACTTACCCGTCAAAACTAGAAATAAAAGACACCAAGGATCATGCAGGGCTTTTCAGGTGGGCTAGCTTGACACAGTTGCATAAAAGAGCTTATGATTATAGTAACCAATTTAAACTTAGCATCAAGCTTATCATTATTTACCTGTCCACTAGATTAGCACCTGTACTAGAGCACTCACTTATTAGGAGCAAACAATATTAACCATAGCAGGTATAATAAGGCTGTCATCATCATATCATCAATTCTGAACCATTATGTTATTTAGTGTATCTACTTTGGAGATAAGCCCGTCAAGTTCTCACTAACCGGGAGAGACGGTGACTCGAATCGAATTACAACTCAGCTGAGGGGGTATTCCTAACTCTCACCCTGGCATACTTAGCAAGGGTAGCCGTGGGTTACCTTTGGTACAACTCAGGAACCAAATTTCACGGGTTCGATCAGCGCCAGCGCTCTCAGGGATTACCCTTCTGCCAGGACGATCAGGACTTTTAAATCACCTGCCCTTGGACTCATGCCTATGGCTCCCTTCCAAGGCAGTACTTTATACTTATCGACTCCCGGCCTGAGTTGAGCTACTTGGCTTCGTGGTCGGTCTCTAGACCGGCCAACTAAGAGAGAGGCATGCGTTCAACATGAACAGGAAAGGCTCCTAAGAATCAGTCCTTAAGCGACATAGACGGAGTCACTGCAAACCGGCAAGCCTCCGTCCAGTCTTCATTTCAAATTAAGACTGGTTCTTTTCTACGATAGCAAATATAGCCAACCGTGCCACATGTATCTTCCTATATCTCGCAGGTGATAGGAAATCACCTGACTTCTACCATGTTTAAGCAGGGCTAAGCACTACACGAGCCTGAGCTACATAGGATTCAGGGTAACAATATCTGGACAAGGATTGGTAACCAATGCAGCAAGTGTTTGCATCCAACACCTAAACTTAATGCAACAATATATGTAATAATAATACTGTAACTGCATTTCGGAAATTAGGAGGCTTAATATGCTCTGGGCTTGCCTTTCACAAAGTTGCAAGGACGGTGATCCGGGCACTCAACGGCGACCTCGTCTGGCACTTCTCCTGAAAGCTGCTCCTCCTGAATCTCCAGGTGTCGGCTGCTGCTGCTCGCTCGGTTCCTCGAATTCAGCAGTGTTACTCCCTCCGGTACACCTATTGCATGCCGATGCACGAGATAAATATCATGGATGCATAAGGAATGACATGATGCTCATGATGAATGAATCACAGTAAGTGTTTACGAAAGCATCACTGGACACTCGTTTACCGAGTAAGACTAGCCCTATTCAATCACTTTTAAGCATGTATCTAACTTAACTTAAAGAACAAGATCAACTTACCTAACTTGCATAACCTAAGATAAAGATGCTCATCTTCAGTTAAGGGCCTAACACCTAGGAACATTACCACAACTTAGAAATAGTAACGGTATACATAATTTAACATTTAAAGTTTCATATGCATACAAGTATTCCCGTAATTCAATCACAACAAGAGTTATACAAATCCAAATGACTTGTATGAGGACATTCTGGAAAGCTTATGAAATTCTCTACAATCAATTAGTGAACAGCAAAGCATGATTCTTTTGTTAACCAAATCAATTTCTAGTAAACCTAGAATCTATTCCAGAATTAACAGGGTTACTAGCTTAATTATTTAATGATGATGCAAAAGCATAATTTGACCAAGCCAAGTTAACCAACATGTTTTGCATACTAGAGAAACACTAGAAAGTATAGTGCCAACTTCTAAATAAATTATTTAATATCTTTTTCCAATTTATTTAATTAATTAGGTGATTAAAGCAATATATAGTAAAACTATTCATAAAAATCTACAAAAATTACAGTAGCTAACTCATGCTTCACATAGACTACCATAAAAATTTCAAAGCCATTGAGCAAGAAGAACTTGCTGTATCCCAAAATAACAAGTGGCATGTCCATTTTTAGCATAATTAGGAAACCCTAATGAAAAGTGTCAAGCAATAGATTTCACATTTTTCCTAGCATCATTCTAGCATAAGAACCTTACTCACCAAATTTTACCTATACTGGATCTATAGAAAAATTATGAAAATTCACACAAGATCCACCCATTGATAAAAAGAAATTCTATAACTCAAAAACTATACATGCACTAGCTCTAAAATTTTAACTAGAGATTCTACTAAGCAATAATAGATTACCCACAAAATTTCATCATTTTTGGACCACAGAAACTCAAGATAAAATTCAAACAAGTTTGCATGTATCCAAAAACACATTTCAAAGTCCTATTTAATTTATCTAGAATTTCTAAAACATGTGCTCATATAATATTTTTATTAAATACTAGACATGACCAAGGAACTTAACAAAATTGGAACCATAGCATTTGGATCTACCAACTAGGAGCTACACATTTTTGAATCTATACACCAATCTGTGAAATAATAAAAACAAAACAAATAAGAAAACAATCCACTGCTGTTGGGCCGGCCCGAA
The DNA here is from genome assembly GCF_019320115.1 of Miscanthus floridulus. Lineage (NCBI taxonomy): Eukaryota > Viridiplantae > Streptophyta > Magnoliopsida > Poales > Poaceae > Miscanthus > Miscanthus floridulus. The sequence continues at coordinate 44,540,410 of NC_089594.1, read as the reverse complement.
GGACATGGCGGCCCACGAACACACGCTGGTGCGGCCCAAAACACGGCACAACCTAGGCTTGCTCCCGCCTCAGCCGCGGCGACTGACGAGAGGGGCCCGCGCGCCAGTGAGAGAAACAGGGGAGCGGAGGAAGACGACGGCGCAACTCACCACCGGTGGCTTCTCCGACGAAGGCAAGGGTGCCTACATGTTTGCCTCACCCTAGCGGACCTAGGGGAACCCTTATTCGTAGCTACTGACATAGCTAGAGGGGGTGGCGATGGCCACGGCGGCGCTCGGCCATGGCACGGCTGGCTCCGACGATGCTGCGGCGTCGCAGCCCGATAGGGTGACCCTATGAGCTATGGCAGCATTCCTAGACCCTAGCGCGAGACAGAGGTAGGATGGCAAGGACGCGAGGAGAGCTGGCCGCGTGGAGCGCTAACTCCAGTGAGGTCTGACAAGGCGGTGGTGGGGAAAACGGTGAATTGATCCTTACCAAGGTGAAATTGGCACGACGGTGGGGTGGAGGAGGTAGAGAAGACTACGGCGAGACTCTGGGTGAGCTGGGCGACGCGTTTTTGCCAGGACGTGGGAGCTAGGCGAGGGCAAAGGTCCAGCTGGCAATGGCGGGCGGCTTCGGTGCTGCGCGCTGTGGGAGGCGAGAGATGAGAAATGGAGCGGGCGACTCGGTCGGGCAGGCGCTGGGGTGCTTCATGACGTGGCTGGCCGTGCCAGGGCGTCCACGGCACGTGGCCTGTGCGCTCAGGCGATCGGCGATGGGTGGCGCCATGTGGCATCGTCTTTCTGAACCGGTCGGCCATGTTCACTGAATGTTTTATGAAAACACGATTCAGTGTTGATGACCATGACTGACAGCGCCATTTCATCGTGTCAACACGGCTCAACCAAAGATCCTTTGCAGAAATGGTGTTCACAAAAAATGTAAAGGTACCATCTAGCTACATTTTCTTTTCAAGGACCATGATCAAATTCGCCAAGGATCAGAAGTTAAATGAAGCCCAAGTTGGCCTGATCCAACTGAAAATGCAGTTTAAGACTTAGACAAATTTTTCAGTGAAATCAGCATGGACATCTGACTTGTGGGCCTTGTTTGAACATGTTCCACACATTTTCATGAGTTGGTCATAAACAACTTTTGTTCCTTAATAAATTAGCTACAACTTTTGTAAAGAGTGTAAAGCCATGCAAGGTTTCTAAGTTGGTCTTTTAAATCAGTCAAACCATGACACTCCAAGGGTCAATTCTAGTCAAACCTTCACTTGAGGGCATTTTGGTAATTTTGATCTACATGAACAATGTTCCAACAAGTAACCTAAGTGTAGTTAAGGTGTAATAGACCATGATCAACCACTTTACAAAATTGTTATACCACTTCTAAAGATCACCTGTGATAAAGCAATTAAAACAAGCAATTCATTCATATGTTTCAATTCCATGTTTCACATGTTTCATGACCTTGTGGTTATTTTAGACTTGTCATATTACTACCATGTTGCCATGTTTCAAGGTATGAGAAACTCAAGTTGCATTCACATGTTACACCATTACTATTCACAACACTCAAGTATGAAACATACACAATTGGAAAATGTTGCATATGCATGTTTCAGTAACAAAGGCATGATGAGATAGATGATGCACATGTTTATGAGATGAAATGCAATTAGTAGAAGCCAAACACCTCGGGTGTTACAACCAGTATCTCTCTTTAAGATCAAGATACATTTTAGTACTCCCCAGGTGTATGGAATAGGCTAAGTCATGAGCTTCCCTCAAAATAGACTCCCTAATAGATTTCACTTCTGGCACACAAATCATTTTGCCAAACCATATTGTCCCTTGATCATCCATGTGGAATCCTAGAGGCTTTACCAATCACTATACATTCCGCAATATCCTTGATCCTCTCATCATTCAGCTGTCCCTTATGAATCTCTTGTTCTAGAGTAGGTTCTACCTCTAACTCCATGGTGTTAGCCATAATACCCAAATTCAGGTATTTGAACTCCTCACACAACTCTTTAGGTAGTTGAGTTGTATAGGCCATGTTCACATAACTCCTGCTACTCAAGGCGTTTGCTACAACATTAGCCTTTCCCGGGTGATAGTGTATATCCAAATTATAATCCTTGATAAACTCTAGCCATCTGCGCTGCCTTAGATTTAGATTTGACTGTGTGAATATGTACTTCAAACTCTTATGGTTCGTATAAATCTCACACTTATGACCAATCAGGTAATGCCTCCAAATCTTGAGAGCATGTACCACAGCTGCTAACTCCAGATCATGAGTCAGATAATTTAACTCATGTTTCCTCAGTTGTCTATATGCATAGGCAACAACTCTACCCTCTTGCATAAGAACGCCGCCTAGACCTTGCCGTGAGGCATCACGATAGATAGAGAATCTTTTGGTGAGATCAGGTAAGATAAGCACTAGGGCAGAAGTCAATCTCTTCTTCAACTCCTCAAAATTGTCCTAACATTGCTTAGTCCATGCAAATTTAGCATTCTTTTCTAACAAAGCAGTCATGAGCTTGGCTAATTTAGAGAATCCCTCGATGAACCTCCTATAGTACCCAGCCATACCTAGAAAACTCTGAATCTCACTAACATCCTTAGGTGGCTTCCAACTCAACACATCTCTAACCTTCTTAGGATCTACTACTACTCCTCCATTAGAGATTATGTGACCAAGGAAAGATACTTCTTTTAGCCAGAACTCATATTTGCTAAACTTAGCATAAAGCTGATGTTCTCTAAGCTTCTGCAACACCAACCTCAAATGTTCTTCATGTTCTTCTTCATTCTTAGAGTACACTAATATGTCATCAATGAACATGATGACAAACTTGTCAAGGTACTCCATGAACACTTTATTCATCAGATACATGAAGTAAGCAGGTGCATTTGTTAGACCAAAGGACATGACTATAAACTCATACAGTCCATATCGGGTCACAAAAGTAGTTTTGGGGATGTCAGCATGTCTTATCCTCAACTGATGGTATCCAGATCGAAGGTCGATCTTGGAAAACACACAAGCCCCTTTCAACTGGTCAAATAGGTCATCAATTCTAGGTAGTGGGTACTTGTTCTTAATTGTGACCTCATTAAGTGATCTGTAATCTATGCACATTCTCTGTGTACCATCTTTCTTCTCTACAAACAGTATTGGTGCACCCCAAGGTGAAGAACTAGGTTGAACATAACCCTTATCTAACAATTCCCTTAATTGTTTCTTAGGTTCTGCTAATTCATTTACTCCCATTCTATAGGGTCTCTTAGCTATGGGTGCAGTTCTAGGTAAAAGTTTAATTATAATCTCAATGTCTCGTTCAGGTGACATACCTAGCAATTCCTTCAGGGAAGACATCTGGGTACTCGTTTACTATCCTTATATCCTCTAAGGTTGTGCCCTCCAACTGATTAACCCAGAAGATTTCTATAGCTGACTGTGTTGCCACATACTCAACTTCCTCTCTGGATGGAGTGGTAAGATTCATAGAACTATTGCCACAATTAATAACTGCCTTCTGCAATCTTAACCAATCCATACCCAAGATGACATCAATACCAGATGAGTCTATGACTACAAGGTTTGCTTGAAATTCTACCCCCTTATGCTGAGACTAGCAGCTAAGCATATCTACTTTACTTTCATTACCCCTCCAGGTGAGCTTACTAACATGTGTTTCTTCATAACACTTACTGGAATACCATGCTTCTTTATGAATGTATATGCTATGAAGGAATGCGAAGCACCAGAATCAAAAAGTACTGTAGTTGAGTTTGAGTTGACCAAAAACATACCGATCACCACATCTGGTGCCTCCTTGGGCTGTATCAGTAGTTACATGATTCACCTTCCCCCAAACATAATTTTGCTGCATGTTAGCCGTCCTCTTGAGGCATCTATTGGAGTAATGTCCTGGCTCTCCATAATTGAAGCATTTATTATCATTAACTGCATTTGGCACTTTTAGGTGCGCCATTCTTCTATGGAGCATTGGGGGCATTGTTGGACTGCTACTGGCACTGAGCTGGTGCCTTGTACTGCTGCTGCTACTGCTGTGCATGCTGGGGTTGCTGGTTGTGATTGACTAGGACCTGACTAGGCCTTGATAGCGTTGCTGAGGTTGAGCTTGTTGAGGATTGGCATAGGAAATGAGAGTTGCTCCCGGATTGCTGTCCTTGAAACTTCCTCTTTTTGTCCTCCATCTGGCGATGCTTGTTCTCGATCTCCAAAGCCTTATCCACCTAGCTGCTAGAAGCTAGCAAAAGTATGAGACAACAACTGGTACTAGAGACCATCATTTAGGCCCTCCATAAACAACTCCTGCCTATTCTCATCCTCATCTACCTCAATTGGTGCATACCAGTGACAATTGTATGAACTTGTCACGATATTCAGCAACAGTCATGCTCCCCTGCTTGAGAGCCAAGAACTCCTTCTTTAGCTTCATCAGTCCCATAGGCACATGGTGAGAGTGGAAGGCACTGCGGAACTCGGCCCAAGTGATGGGATTAGCTTTGGTACAGTCGAAGCAGAATGAGTCCCACCAATCCAGTGCAGCTCCTTGCAACTATCTAGAAGCATATAGAACCTTCTCCTTATCATCACACTAGGCAATCTCCAGTTGCCTCTCAATGGCACGTAGCCAGTCGTCAGCCTAGAGTGGGTTGGTAGAGTGCTTGAATATAGGTGGGTGTCCTTTCAAAAACTCTCCCTCTTATCTCTAACATGAGGGGGTGCATTCCCATTCCCTTGCCCCATGTTCTGCATGTTCTGGGCCATCTACTGAAGCAACTGTATCTGCATCATCATTAGCTGCTCCATGGTGACTGGAGGAGGTGGTGGCAGGTCCTTGCCTCCCTTGGTTGTTCCTCCTGGTGTTCACCATCTGTAGATGCATCATATAAGTCTCACATGTCCAAGCATATAACTCTAAAAAGATAATGGTGTAACAAGAGTAGGTGTCACAAGATCAAGACAAGAGATATATGTAGGGTATACAAGAAGATAATTGTTCTGATCTTTTCCGACGAGTTGGACAACAGCAGTGCGGTAAAACGAGCATATCTCACTCTCTGTTTAACATTGGATTGCGTATTTTACCTTTCTCGAAAGCTTATGAAATTCTCTACAACTCTCATTTAGAACACTTTTTCAGATTCTGATGTTTACTTAGTCAAATATAGACGACAAGCAATACTGTTCCAGAATTCTGACAGCACAGAAACCTCAACTTACAACAGCTGTATCTCACAATTTATAATAGGTATTGAGGTGATTCTAGAGACAAAAGAAAGATGTTGAAGTCTACTTATCTCCATAAGATTTTCATGACCATTGGACAGCTAGAACATGAGATATGAACTGATAAAGATGGACTGCTCAGAATGATACAGAATAGGACAGCATGATAAAACGAAACCCAACTATTTATTCATAATATCCTTAAACCTTAACCTTAACTAAATGACCGTGGACATGCCCACAAGTCATCACAATCATATCAAAGATCCAAATCAAGCATTGTTCATAATGATAAACATCCAACCATGCAAGTAACACTTGTTCTACCATTAAAAGAAAGAACTAAACACTCTCTCGCGCATCTACGCGTGTTTATTACATATTTTTAAGACTTCCTACTATGGGTATGGGTCGACATTGGTGCTGGTGTTGGGGTCTCCAAACTCTCCTCTGTTCCTCGGGGGCAACTAAGCAGGTACACCTGGCGCTTCCACAACTAGACCTCCTTGCTGTTGCTTCAGTGTAGCGTTCTCATGGGCAAGCTGTAGATATGCCTTCCCCATGACATCGAGCTCGTCCAGGACCTGATCCAAGTCAGTGTTGGTCTCAGCCAAGCACAACTGGGTAGGCCTCAGCCTCAGGTTCGCCTCTCCAAGTGGTGTAGCAATGTTGCATGTAGACTGGTCGCTCCGACGGTGGGGAAGATATCAGTCGTCCTCCCAGGCGATGTCGTCGAAGTGGCGGTCGTGGTTGACCACCAATGCCTGTCGAGCTGCATCCCTAATGACGGCTGCATGTGTGAGTCATGTAGTGATGGTGTGGTGGATGTAGCGCACCTAAGTCCCCTCGCGGATGTGCACTTCTGTCTCCCAGAAGCCGGTGTAGTCGGGGTGGGTCCAATGCTTCATCCTGTACTGAATAGTGCCTCCAGCGTGGTAGCGATGTACAAGTGCGAGGAGCTTGGGGTGGTAGTAGGCATCACCCTCCAAGTCATAGTGGATCTCCGTGGTCCACCCCTGAGCCAACAATGCATTGTGATCATCATCATCCCCATTTCCACCGTCTCCTCCATCATCACCACCATCACCATCTCCACCATCATCACCTCCATCAGAATCAGAGTCATCTCCACCATTGGGGTCACCAGCTCCCTCCTGGCCACCTTGTTCATTCTCCTCCATAGGATCCTCCTCAGACTCCTCTATCTCAATGGGCTCCTCAAACATGGGCCCCTCTTCTATTTCTTAATCCATTGGATCTTCCAGCACGTCCTCTAGAGGTTCCCCCATGGGCACCTCCACAGGTGGTTCCTCTTCTAGGTTCCTCAGAGTTTCCACCAGATGTGTCGGGACATGCTTGCCCAATGTGAACCTGGTCCTCCTGGTGGGCATCACGATGGTCCTCTTGCATGGGGTCTGCTTGGTGTGGGCCATCTATAAGAATGAAAAGGTTGAGTATTAGAATAAAGTAATTTTTGGCAACAAATAAAGAACATAATATAGGCAAAAAATTTATAGAAATTAAAGGTAGTAAAATAAATATAATGTGATCCTAGAAACATCCATTTCTAACTAGGTTGATCGTCCTACAATCAGTTATAGCTCCGATACTAATTTGTCGCACCTAATTTGACATAGCAAAACCAAGTACTCATATATGTGCGCTCAGGATGTCCAAACACACACATATATCACAAATTGCAATAGTATCAAAGTAAAGTACTTATTACATCACATATCTCATCATAAAGTTAATACAAAGTTTGCTCAATGGCAATATTATTACAATCACAGCGGAATATCTAGCCCAAACTGCCACAGGGACTCCAACTGATGAACATCTCCCTAGTAGTCTTAGACATCCTCCGGGAGCTCTTCATATCCATTATCTGTTACCCATCTAGGTTTTTTATTGGATGTAAAGCAAGTGTAAGCTCACCATGCTTAGCAAGTATATCAAAGGGATCTATGAGGCTCAAAAGGCTTGACACTGTTTGACTGCGGTTTGCAATTTTAGTTGATCAAATTTTAGCATCTTGAATCACTACTTTAATGAACAGTCCCAATTCCCAAGTGATATTAAAGTATAGTCATGTTTATCTCAATTCCAAACCATCCGCCATCCACAATAACCACTAATCTTGAAGGATCCAGACCGCTCGTATCCGTGAGCACGACTGTTATAACAAGTCAAATATTTCTATAGAAATTGTACATCTTTAACCACCAAGCCCGTGATTCCCAATGCTAGGGTTTGCAAGGCCCACTACACCTCTTCCCAGGAAGTGTGGTAGGGTTTCACTATGAAACACTTAGCTAGTCGCACTAACAAGTCATAGCTATTAAGGAGTGGCACACGTGGGCATCGCAGCACGGTGCACACGTCCTAGCAGAAAAAGGAAAGATACCCTCTTACCCTTACTGGAAGCTACAGATGAGCTAGTACAATCTAGTTAACAGGTTAAAGTCAGAGCCATATGACACTCAGGGTTGTACGGAACCACCTAGTGTAACACCCCTGGAGTTTAGCTTCCACATTTGCACTGCATTTCATGAACATGAGCATCATGCATCCCTTCGTGAACTTATATCACATGAAACATGATTTCGAAACATTGCAACATGTTGTATATTTCATGTGTATTGTCTCTTTTATGAAATGTAAAGTGTGCAACACTTGAGTGCAACATGTGCCACTCACTTAGTGAAACAAGATTAGTTAATACTATGCAACAAGATCATGAAACATGTGAAACATGACTATGAAACATTTGCAACATTTCTTGTGTTTTCATTGTTTCAATACATGTGATGCTTGATTCTTGTGTGACCAATGTGTGGTGTGGTTAATAATCATCCTAAGTAACTTAGTTACACCTAGAATGTCATTAGGAACAATGTTCATGTGGATCATTTTGCCTAATTAGGTTTCCAAGTCATGGTTGACCAATTTGGACCCCTAGAGCTCCTGAGTTTGACTGTTTAAAAAGTGCAACTTAGAGTCTATGCATGCTTGAGCAACCTAAAGCAAAGTTGTAGAGAATTATATGTGGAACAAAAGTTCTTTTATGACCATCTCATGAAAATGTGCACAACATGTTCAAAAATGGCCCACAAGTTAGGATTGAAAGCTGTTTCAACAATTGAAAAATTTTCTAAGTGTTATACTGGATTTCAGTTTCATGAACTAGACTTTGGCTTGATTTTACTCTGTATTTGTTGAGAATTAGTCCTTGGCACTTAAATACAAATTGAAGATGGAAGTACGGGCTACAACTTTCATGTTCATTGTTTCCTCTAATATGTCACGGTTTAGGAGTTAATCGGTGTCAAAGTTCGCCTGTCAGTCGGACTCAATGAACGCTGAAACGCGAGCTTCAGACCGGTCATGGCCGACCGACAACAGAAATCAGCCGACGCATGTGGACACCCATCGCCGGCTGTCTGACCGCACAGCCACGTGCCGTGGCTGGCCTGACGCCGCTGCCGATGTCCCCCATTTGAAGTCGCGCGCCTGCCTGACCTGCTCGCCATCCATTTTTCCTTTTCTCGCTCTCTCGCGGCCGAGCACAGCACTGCTAGCGCCACCGCGAGCTCCGCCTCCATCTAGCTCCCTTGCCTCACCACCATTGTCCGATTGATCACGGCCATAGCTGCACCACCATCACCTCTACGATCTCCACCTCTTCACGCTCGTGTTGCCCCATTAGGTGAGCCACATTTTGCGATGCGCTCGAGCGGGAGGCCGACCAGAGCGCCGCCGCTCGCACGGCCGTCATGGCCCCATCTCCCTGTTCCCTCTCTCGCTGAGCTCTCTACCATCCTAGTACCCTCCTAGCTTGCTGGTGCTCGGGTAGGAGTAATGTTAGATGCTACCATGTGTGCATGCCGGAACGGCCGGTCGCTCTCGCCATGGCTGCCATGGCTGCATACACGAGCTCACCGTCGCTGGCCATGCCTGGCTCGTCTCTGTTCTAGCTAGCACAAGCATGAGCTTCCCTGTTAGCTATAGTTTCTAACCTCTAGATGTAGTTCGGTTATTCGCGGTATTCACGCCGGGCCGCTGACCTCGTCGGCATACCCAGAGTGCCGCCGCTGGCCGGCGCACATGGCCAGGCACCTGCACTGCACCTCGGAACCCTAGTTTGCCTAGGAAGCTTCACCGTGGTCTTGCAAAGCTCGTACCAAGCTCAAGCGGGACAATGGCGGGCCGCCGTCATCGGAGCGCCGCCGTACCTTGCGCACCGCCGCTGCTCTCGCCGCCGGCAAGGCTAGGGCTAGGAATAGGTCGTGTTCTTGGTACCAGTCGGTGCGGGTTACTTAGGGGAGCACGTTGGTACACTTGGTTTCATCGGAGGAGCCACCGCCAGCGAGCCTCACCATGTGCCACGCCGTCGCGTGCGCCTCCTCTGTTTCCGTCTCGCTGACGGGTGGGGTCGGCTGACACCGGGACCCGCACGTCAGTGGCTATGCTGTCTTAGGGCTAGTTCAAAAATGCTGATTTGATATTTTTATATCTCCTATTTTGTAGATCCAAATTGGATGGTTCCAATTTTGTTAGACTCACAGTTAGGTCTAGTATTTAAGAAAAATATGTCTTGAACACATTGTGTAGAAATTGTGGATGAATTAAATAGGAACTTGAAAAGTGTTTTTGAATGTATGCAAACTTGTTTAAATCATATCTTGAGTTTCTGTGATCCAAAAATTATGAAATTTTGTGGGTAAGCTAGTCTTGTATAGTAGAAGCTCTGGTTAAAATTTGAGAGTCATTGCATGTGTAGTTTTTTAGTTATAGAATTTCCATTTATCTTTGGTAAATACTTGCGTGAATTTTTGTAAATTATCTATGAATCCTATGGCCATGAAACTTGGTAGGTAGTATCTTGGTACCTTATAGATGCTAGGAAAAATATGAAATCTGTTGCTTGACACTTTTCATTAAGGTTTCCTAATTATGCCATTTTAAGCCATTCTGCCTTACCATTTTTGTGTAGGTTGTTATACTTACTCAAATGATGTGAATTTTTTATGGTAGTCTACTTAGGGCATGTAGTGTCTACTGTAATTTTTGTAGATTTAATGGTGTAGTTTTCATATATGTTTACTATTTCCTCTAATTAATTAAATAAATTAAGAAAGGTATTAAAAGAAATGTTTTGGTGATGAACACCCTACTTTTTGGTGTTCTTGTGATATGTGTGATATGTCAGTAAAGTTGGTTTTCTCCAATTAAGTGTTTATATCATAAGTTAATAATTAATTGTTTGCATTATGTCCCTCTGGACAGATCTGGGGACTTTGGAAAGTTTCCCATGATATTTTAGTTTTCTGTGAATGGGACGAATACAAAAGTTGTAGATAATTTATGTATCTAGCTCCTATCAAAATTTGAGTTCATTTGGCCTAGTGGTTTAGAAACTACAGCTGTTTAAAGTTAGGTTCCAGTTTTGCTTACTCTCTGCCTTGTGAGGACAGAGTTCTGTTGATTTATGAATTCGAACTAGCAAAGGTTTGAATCATGCTTCGAGGTCTGAAAATGAATTGCATACAATTTCATAAGCTTTCCAGATTGTCTTGTTGCATGTCATTTGGAATTATAAATCTCCAGTTATGGCTAGTTTACTGCACTGCTACATAGTATTCATTTTGCTGAGATACAATTGCTTGAGTGTATGTGGTTGCAATGTTCTCGTTGATTGTTTAGGGGTTAGCCTAACTTGAGAATATGCTTAGGTGCAGGTGCTAGGTCATTAACTGAAGATGAGCAATTATACATTAGGTTGTATAAACTTGGTAAGTAAAGTGATTTGTATAGGGCTTAAGTTGGAATATGCAAACTACAGCGAACATATGCATTCCCCGAGCATCCCCGACATTCGTTCATGTGCATCCATGATATTTATCTTGCACATTCATGCAATAGGTGTGCCAGAGGGAGTGATGTTGCTGGAGTTCGAGGGAGCCAACCAGGAGGAGGAACCCGAGGTGCAGGAAGCCGACGAAGCAGTCGCCGCGGAGGAATTGCCCGAGTGCCATGACCACCAGCCTTCCTTGTTCCTGAAAGGCAAGCCCCGGAGCATATTAAGCCTCCCATGTTTTACAAATACATTGAGTATCTTTTATTGTTGATGATGCATTAAGTATAGGAATTGGTTGGAACCAATTGCTGCATTATATATCCTTCCTTGTCCAGATATCGCACTGGAATCCTATTTAAGTTCAGGAATAGGTTAAATGCTTAGCCATGCTTAGTGCGGTAGAAGTCAGGTGATTTCCTGTCACCTGCGAGCTTTAGGATGAGGTGGATCACGGTTGGCTATATTTGCTATTGTGGAAAAGAACCATGTGAATAATGAATTAAGACCGGGCGGGGTCTTGTGTAGGTTTGAACATAGTGACTCCGTCTGAGTCGTTTAAGGACCGATACGCTGTACGTCCTCATGTCATGTTGAACGCAGCCTAACACTTAGCTGGCCGGATAAGTCATTCCGACCGCGAAGCCTAGTAGCTTGACTCAGGCCGGGGACGCGAGCAGTGGCGACATTCTGGAGGTAGTAAGGATGTGCGGAGAGCCATTGGCATAAGTCCAAGGTGGGTTAGAGTCCCGAACAACCTTGGCAGAGTGGTTCTCTGAGAATGTCGATCTGTTCGGACTCGCAACTCCTGAATCATACTAAAGGTGACTTGTTGCGACCCTAACGGGGGAAGCAGGGTTTGTGTTTAGGAATACCCCTCCAGCTGGATAGGAATCGATTCGAATCGCCGTCTCTCCCGGATAGTGAGAACTTGACTGAGCAGCGGCAACGTAGATTCAATTAATTTAACAATATGGTTAAATGGATGATGATAAGGTTGCCACAATGAATACCTGATATGGTTATTAATGTTTGCACCCTAATAAAATGATTGCTTAGTATAGGTGCTAATATAGATGACAGGTTAATGGCTAAAAAGTTACTGCTAGTTCAGGTTAAGAGTTGATCATTATTACTTATGCTTTTCTGCAAAAAGAAAGTGTCAGCCAGCTCCACTACATTAAGCTATGCATAATCCTTGGTGTCATTTGTTTGGTTTTTGACGGGTAAGTCTAGCTGAGTACATTCCCGTACTCAGGGTTTATTCCCTCTTGTTGCAGATGACCTTCTATATCAGGGATTCTACAAGTATTGTCTCCACCCGGTGGGTGATGAAGACTAGATCATGGGCATGATCTCTTTTCTCTTATCTGAATGCTTTTGTGGTCTGTGATCAGCAAACCAGTATGTGTATTTGAACTCGGTGTGTGAGTTAAACTATTTGCTTCCGCATGTTTACAAGACTTGTTTTGTAATAACGATGACTCTGTGATGGTGTAATCTATTTGCGAATGTCTGCAAAATGTTGTAATGTACGATATGTTATGTTGAATTACTGTGATCTTGGTTGTATGCAAGTTGGTTTGAAATCCTTCAAGATTTTGGTTGACTACCGGGTTTATATGGGCTCAAGTTCGAGAATTTGATCGTTCCGGCGATTGTTTTTGTACTTGTGCTCTTATAAATTGGTCGGTTCTATGACAGCTGGTATCAGAGCTAGATTCAACATTAAACATGTCTTACGGCTATTTAAAACAAAAGCTTTTGTTGTAAAAATGGTTTTCAAACTTATAATTATATATATAAGTGTTCAAAAATCAAAATTTTTATGGTATACTGGTGATCACATCCCTTATAGCCCACTTAAGGACTTCTAGGTGGCTTATATATAATTACTAACTTGGGGGAATTGATTGTCTTTATTTCGTCGTCCATGCGGCGTGATATTGCATGGATGTCATTCGTTTGAATGGTAATGTATGGATCAATTGCCTCTACGCAAAGGTAAGAGTGAGTTGTGAGAGCATGACCGTCCAACCGTCGGTCTAGGGGAGAGCTAGTTGTGGTTACTGGAGTATTTACATGTTGCATACATGTATATATGAAAGTACTTAATTGTGGGTACATTTGTCGGGTAGTTTGGATGCCGAAGTATATATATCGGGGGATGTATATATGGAAAGTATCTTAGTACTGCTTGTGTAATTAGCATTATATCTTGTTGGGTTGGGCTGCAATGAAGTTGTTCTGCAGGTACGCTAACAACGCACCGTGTAGATTGACTAGTTACCGCTAATTGAGAGAACATATGTATGCCACCGTATATTCCGCTAAAGCTTAAATTTTCTTAGGTTTCTGAGGACGTACGGAACGAGCATGCATCATATTCACTCATGACATTCATATTGCATTACTCCCTCCCTTATAATTGCTTATCCCAAGTATAAAGCGCAATCTCTTAGCAAAAAGTTGAGGAGATTCGTGGTATTGCAAATTATCGTCTGCAACAGTGGGGTCAAACCTCACTATTGAGAGAGATGAGGCTGCACAAGAATTGGATCGTGTGACCCATCACTAAGATGCTTCTTTAGAGTTAGAAGAAGAGGAATACCCAGAAGAAGTCCAAGGTGTCTCCGATGTGGACAGTGATCACTTCGACGAGTAGTTCGTTAGCAAGTCTCACTAGTTAAGCTTTTGCAGTCATACTTGTAATGTACTTTAATTCGCTCCCTTCGGGATGCGTAACGTTATGGTGAAGTTTAAAACTTGTCATGTTGGAATGCACTGCATATGGCGCTAGTAATCTACTTGATGATGTGGTGATTGGAGAATGAATTATTGCCTCTGTTTATTGTATGAAGTTTTCATTCTCGTCAGTAAATACAGTTTGGCATGATTATATTGTTCCTCTCCAATGTGCTGACATCATCAATAATTACTGGTTGCGCATTGTGCAGATGCCTCGTACTCGTTCCACCAGTGCGAGTGATGATGATGATCTTCCACCACCACCACCCACACCAACGGAACTAATAGCAATGCTTGCAGAAGGACAGCGCACTATGGTCAAGGCCCTCCGTATGATTGCGAATCGTGATGGCCGTGGTCCACGCCAAGGACCGGATCCAAATCAATATAGTGATTTCAAGGATTTCCTTGACACAAAACCCCCAATCTTCAAGGAGGCTAAGAAGCCTCTACAAGCTGATGAGTGGTTGAATACTCTCGAGCAGAAGTTTCGTCTGCTCCGCTTGATGAGGTGCTAAAAACTGAGTACGCATCGCACCAACTTCATGGGCCTGCTGGCATCTGGTGGAGTCATCATCGGTCCACTATGCCTGCTAATGCCCAAATCACTTGGGATCAGTTCAAGTCTGCTTTCAGGGGAAATTACATTCCTCCTGGTCTTATGGCGATCAAACATATAGAGTTCATGAAGCTAACTTAGGGAAACAAGAGTCTGAACGAATACGTACAAGCTTTCAACAACCTTACAAGGTATGCCACCGAGTTTGTGGACATCGAGGCTAAGAAGATTGCTAGCTTCAAGCGGGGACTTAGCCCCAAACTGATGAAGACCATGGGAAATTGCAAGTGCGCTCATTTTAATGAGTTTGTGAGTGATGCTTTATCGCAAGAGAACAACAATGCTGTATATGCAGCTTCAAAAAGTCATAAGAGGGCCTATGAGGCGGGTGCCTCACAATCTAAGGCTCCTGTCGCACAAAGGACTCCATTTCGTCCTCCAGTGTCAGCCACCAAGTTTCACCCACCGCAAAAGAAGAATCCCGCTAAGACTAGGTTTCGCAAGGCATTTACAGTTGCTCTTCCCAAGGGCACTACTAGTCAGGGCAGTTCCAGGGCTCCACCAAGCAACATGCCGTGCTGGAACTGCAACAAGACAGGCCACTGGGCAAGGGAATGCCCTTACCCTAAGAAGAATAATTACCAGGGTGGCCGTCAGGGACAAGTGAACCACACTAATATTACTGAGATTCCTTCAGGAGAGGTAGTGATTGCCGGTAAGTTTCTGATTGACCAACACCCCGTAGTTGTACTATTTGATTCAGGTGCTTCGCATTCCTTCATTAGTCTATCATTTGCATCCAAGTTTATGCAGAAAACATATACTGTTGAGGGTGAGGGTTATTGTATAAGGGCTGCCAGTGGTATTATCCCAACCAAGCTGGTAGTTGGGGATGTACAATTTGTGATAGAGGGGCAAAGTTATCAGGTTGATCTGGTAATTTTACCGGGGCTAGGTATCGATGTGATATTGGGAATGAACTGGATGAGCCGTCATGGAGTGCTTATCGATACATCGACTAGGGTAGTTATGCTCAGAGATCCGAGCAACCAGGAGGGTTTTCTAGTGCAGTTACCTAGGGACATCAATCTTTCTTGCACGACCAATGCGGTGCAAGCAAAGTCTCTGGCAGATATCCCTGTCGTGTGTGACTTTCCGGATGTTTTCCCCGATGATTTGCCTGGATTGCCCCCAGATTGAGAAGTAGAATTCAAGATAGAGTTGCTTCCTGGTACAGCTCCCATCTCTAGAAGGCCATATAGAATGCCTCCCAATGAACTAGCTGAAGTTAAGACCCAGTTGAATGAACTGCTAAAGAAAGGCCTTATCCATCCTAGTTCATCTCCGTGGGGGTGCCCAGCCATCTTTGTGAAGAAGAAGGATCAATCTCTATGCATGTGTGTAGATTATAGACCCTTGAATGCAGTTATAATCAAGAATAAGTACCCTCTGCCACGCATAGATATCTTATTTGATCAGTTGTCTAAGGTAAAAGTCTTTTCCAAGATTGATTTGAGATCTGGGTATCATCAAATCAAAATTCGGCCTGAGGATGTCCCAAAAACCGCATTCTCTACAAGATATGGTCTATATGAGTACCTGGTTATGTCTTTTGGATTGACCAATGCCCCTACACATTTTATGTATCTGATGAATTCAGTGTTTATGCCTAAGTTGGACAAATTTGTGGTGGTATTTATAGATGATATCCTGGTCTATTCTGAGAATGAAGAAGATCATGTTGAACATTTGCGGGTGGTTCTTACTAGATTACGAGAACACCAGCTGTATGCAAAGTTCAGCAAATGTGAATTTTGGCTTCGTGAGGTACCTTTTCTTGGACACGTGTTGTCCGATGGTGGAATTATGGTTGATCCCACCAAGGTGCAAGAAGTATTGAACTGGAAGGCTCCCATCTCGGTGCACGAGGTTCGGAGTTTTCTGGGGTTGGCTGGCTATTATCATCGCTTCATCCCGGATTTCTCTAAAATAGCCAAGCCTATGACTCGATTGCTGCAAAAAGACATGAAGTTTGTCTGGACTCCTGAGTGTGATGTGGCTTTCCATACCCTGTGAACTCTTCTAACATCGGCTCCGGTTTTGGCGCAACCGGATATCGAGAAACCTTTTGATGTGTTCTATGATGCATCAGGTATTGGGTTAGGAGGTGTTCTTATGCAAGAGGGTAGAGTCATCGCTTATACCTCTCGCCAACTTCGAAAGCATGAAGTGAATTATCCAACGCATGACTTGGAACTCGCTGCAGTTGTTCATGCCTTGAAGGCCTAGAGACATTATCTACTTGGCAATGTGTGCAACATCTACACTGATCATAAAAGTCTCAAGTACATCTTCACTCAACCAGAGTTAAATATGCATTAGAGAAGATGGCTCGAGTTGATCAAGGATTATAACCTTCAAGTGCACTATCACCCTAGCAAGGCAAACGTCGTCGCGGATGCCTTAAGCAGAAAGTCTCATTGCCACTCGTTGATTGAGAGTGATGTCCATTTGTCAAAGCTCCTTCATCCTGTAGTCCTACACAACATCACTATCAGTTGTACTCTATAGAGTCGAATTATCGAGCTACAGAAGACAGATGTAGGTGTGTTTCACATCAAGCGAGAGATGAAAGAGCAAGGAACCAAACAATTTCGAGTAGATAAGGAAGGCGTGTTATGGTTCAAGGATAGGTTGGTAGTTCCTAAGGATAGAGAGCTTAGAAACCAAATCATATCCGAAGCTCATTCCTCTAAACTATCTATTCATCCTAGTAGTAGTAAAATGTATCATGATTTAAAGCCCTGATTTTGGTGGACCAAAATGAAGAAAGAGATAGCCGCTTATGTGGCTAGGTGTGACACTTGTTGTCGGGTCAAGGCGGTACACATGAAAGCTGGATTACTTCAGCCACTCTCTATTCCAGGTTGGAAATGGGAAGAGATAAGTATGGATTTTATAGTTGGACTCCCTACCACTCAGAGGAATTTTAACTCAATTTGGGTAATTGTGGACCGACTGACCAAGTCGGCACACTTCATTCCGGTCCGCATAGACTTTCGTCCAACCGACTATGCGGAGTTGTACTTCAACCAGATAGTCCGACTTCATGGGATCCCTCGTACTATTGTCTCGGATAGAGGACCACAGTTCACTGCTCGCTTTTGGGAGCACTTACACGGATTATTGGACTAAGCTCGTAAGAAGCTCTGCCTATCATCTGCAAACCAATGGGCAAACTGAACGAGTGAATCAAATCTTAGAAGATATGTTGAGAGCGTGTGTCATCTTGGCTAAGGGCTCATGGGAAAAATGGTTACCCCTAGCTGAATTCTCGTACAATAATAGTTATCAAGAGAGCATAAAGATGGCACCGTTTGAAGCTTTGTATGGCCAGAAGTGTAGAACCCCGTTGAACTAGGTAGAAGCTGGTGAAAGGAGATATTATGGAATTGATTTCGTTCAAGAAGCCAAAGAACAAGTCCATACTATCCAAACCCACATGGCCGCAGCTCAAGCTAGGCAGAAAAGTTATGCTGATTGACGTAGAAAACCTATTGAATTTGAGGTTGGAGACTTCGTTTATCTGAAAGTCTCACCTATGAAAGGTGTCCAACGCTTTGGTGTGAAGCGAAAGCTTGCGCCGAGATACGTTGGTCCATTTGAAATCATTGGACAAAGTGGTAAAGTGGCGTACAAGATTCAATTACCTCCTGAGATGAGTGCTATCTTCAATGTCTTTCATGTATCCCAATTGAAGAAATGTCTTCGCGTCCCTGAAGAGAGAGTTCCATTGGGGGATATCAAGTTAAAATCGGATTTGACCTTTGAAGAAAAGCCAGTTCGAGTGATTGACACTCGTGAGCGAGTGACTCGGAGTCAGGTAGTCAAGTTCTATAAAGTCATGTGGAGCAATCAGGGTAGTGAACGCGATGCAACATGGGAAAGGGAAGACTATTTGAGGGATGGTTATAAGGAATTCTATCAACAATGGTACGCTTTTCAAATCTCGGGATGAGATTTTTATAAGGGGGGAGGGTTGTAACACCCCTGGTGTTTAGCTTCCACATTTGCACTGCATTTCATGAACATGAGCATCAGCATCCCTTCATGAACTTATATCACATGAAACATGATTTTGAAACATTGCAACATGTTGTATATTTCATGTGTATTGTCTCTTTTATGAAATGTAAAGTGTGCAACACTTGAGTGCAACATGTGCCACTCACTTAGTGAAACAAGATTAGTTAATACTATGCAACAAGATCATGAAACATGTGAAACATGACTATGAAACATTTGCAACATTTCTTGTGTTTTCATTGTTTCAATACATGTGATGCTTGATTCTTGTGTGACCAATGTGTGGTGTGGTTAATAATCATCCTAAGTAACTTAGTTACACCTAGAATGTCATTAGGAACAATGTTCATGTGGATCATTTTGCCTAATTAGGTTTCCAAGTCATGGTTGACCAATTTGGACCCCTAGAGCTCCTGAGTTTGACTGTTTAAAAAGTGCAACTTAGAGTCTATGCATGCTTGAGCAACCTAAAGCAAAGTTGTAGAGAATTATATGTGGAACAAAATTTCTTTTATGACCATCTCATGAAAATGTGCACAACATGTTCAAAAATGGCCCACAAGTCAGGATTGAAAGCTGTTTCAACAATTGAAATTTTTTCTAAGTGTTATACTGGATTTCAGTTTCATGAACTGGACTTTGGCTTGATTTTACTCTGTATTCGTTGAGAATTAGTCCTTGGCACTTAAATAGAAATTGAAGATGGAAGTACAGGCTACAACTTTCATGTTCATTGTTTCCTCTAATATGTCACGGTTTAGGAGTTAATCGGTGTCAAAGTTCGCCTGTCAGTCGGACTCGATGAACGCTGAAACGCGAGCTTCAGACCGGTCATGGCCGACCGACAACAAAAATCAGCCAACGCGTGTGGACACCCGTCGCCAGCCGTCTGACCGCACGTCCATGTGCCATGGCTGGCCTGACGCTGCTGCCGATGTCCCCCATTTGAAGCCGCACGCCTGCCTGACCTGCTCGCCATCCATTTTTCCTTTTCTCGCTCTCTCGCGGCCGAGCACACCACTGCTAGCGCCACCACGAGCTCTGCCTCCGTCCAGCTCCCTCGCCTCACCACCATTGTCCGATTGATCACGGCCATAACTCCACCACCATCACCTCTACGATCTCCACCTCTTCACGCTCGTGTTGCCCCGTTAGGTGAGCCACATTTTGCGATGCGCTCGAGCGGGAGGCCGACCAGAGCGCCGTCGCTCGCACGGCCGTCGTGGCCCCATCTCCATGTTCCCTCTCTCGCTGAGCTCTCTACCATCCTAGTACCCTCCTAGCTTGCTGGTGCTCGGGTAGGAGTAACGTTAGATGCTACCATGTGTGCATGCCGGAACGGCCGATTGCTCTCGCCATGGCTGCCATGGCCGCATACACGAGCTCACTGTCGCTGGCCATGCCTGGCTCGTCTCCATTCTAGCTAGCGCAAGCATGAGCTTCCCTGTTAGCTATAGTTTTTAACCTCTAGATGTAGTTCGGTGATTCACGGTATTCACACCGGGCCGCTGACCTCGTCGGCGTACCCAGAGCGCCGCCGCTGGCCGGCGCACATGGCCAGGCACCTACACTACACCTCGGAACACTAGTTCGCCTAGGAAGCTTCACCGTGGTCTTGCAGAGCTCGTACCGAGCTCGAGTGGGACAATGGAGGGCCGCCGTCGTCGGAGCGCCGCCGTACCTTACGCACCGCCGCTGCTCTCGCCGCTGGCAAGGCTAGGGCTAGGAATAGGTCGTGTTCTTGGTACCAGTCGGTGCGGGTTACTTAGGGGAGCACGTTGGTACACTTGGTTTCATCGGAGGAGCCACCGCCGGCGAGCCTCACCATGTGCCGCGCCATCGCGTGCGCCTCCTCTATTTCCGTCTCGCTGACGGGTGGGGTTGGCTGACACCGGGACCCGCATGTCAGTGGCTGTGCTGTCTTAGGGCTAGTTCAAAAATGCTGATTTGATATTTTTGTATCTCCTGTTTTGTAGATCCAAATTGGATGGTTCCAATTTTGTTAGACTCACAGTTAGGTCTAGTATTTAAGAAAAATATGTCTTGAACACATTGTGTAGAAATTGTGGATGAATTAAATAGGAACTTGAAAAGTGTTTTTGAATGCATGCAAACTTGTTTAAATCATATCTTGAGTTTCTGTGATCCAAAAATTATGAAATTTTGTGGGTAAGCTAGTCTTGTATAGTAGAAGCTCTGGTTAAAATTTGAGAGTCATTGCATGTGTAGTGTTTGAGTTATAGAATTTCCTTTTATCTTTGGTAAATACTTGCGTCAATTTTTGTAAATTATCTATGAATCCTATGGCCATGAAACTTGGTAGGTAGTATCTTGGTACCTTATAGATGCTAGGAAAAATATGAAATCTGTTGCTTGACACTTTTCACTAAGGTTTCCTAATTATGCCATTTTAAGCCATTCTGCCTTACCATTTTTGTGTAGGTTGTTATACTTACTCAAATGATGTGAAATTTTTATGGTAGTCTACTTAGGGCATGTAGTGTCTACTGTAATTTTTGTAGATTTAATGGTGTAGTTTTCATATATGTTTACTATTTCCTCTAATTAATTAAATAAATTAAGAAAGGTATTAAAAGAAATGTTTTGGTGATGAACACCCTACTTTCTGGTGTTCTTGTGATATGTGTGATATGTCAGTAAAGTTGGTTTTCTCCAATTAAGTGTTTATATCATAAGTTAATAATTAATTGTTTGCATTATGTCCCTCTGGACAGATCTGGGGACTTTAGAAAGTTCCCCATGATATTTTAGTTTTCTGTGAATGGGATGAATACAAAAGTTGTAGATAATTTATGTATCTAGCTCCTATCAAAATTTGAGGGCATTTGGCCTAGTGGTTTAGAAACTACAGCTGTTTAAAGTTAGGTTCCAGTTTTGCTTACTCTCTGCCTTGTGAGGACAGAGTTCTGTTGATTTATGAATTCGAACTGGCAAAGGTTTGAATCATGCTTCGAGGTCTGAAAATGAATTCCATACAATTTCATAAGCTTTCCAGATTGTCTTGTTTCATGTCATTTGGAATTATAAATCTCTAGTTATGGCTAGTTTACTGCACCGCTACATAGTATTCATTTTGCTGAGATACAATTGCTTGAGTGTATGTGGTTGCAATGTTCTCGTTGATTGTTTAGGGGTTAGCCTAACTTGAGAATATGCTTAGGTGCAGGTGCTAGGTCATTAACTGAAGATGAGCAATTATACATTAGGTTGTATAAACTTGGTAAGTAAAGTGATTTGAATAGGGCTTAAGTTGGAATATGCAAACTACAGCGAACATGTGAATTCCCCGAGCATCCCTGACATTCGTTCATGTGCATCCATGATATTTATCTTGCGCATTCATGCAATAGGTGTGCCAGAGGGAGTGACGTTGCTGGAGTTCGAGGGAGCCAACCAGGAGGAGGAACCCGAGGTGCAGGAAGCCGATGAAGCAGTCGCCGCGGAGGAATTGCCCGAGTGCCCTGGCCACCAGCCTTCCTCGTTCCTGAAAGGCAAGCCCTGGAGCATATTAAGCCTCCCATGTTTTACAAATACATTGAGTATCTTTTATTGTTGATGATGCATTAAGTATAGGAATTGGTTGGAACCAATTGCTGCATTATATATCCTTCCTTGTCCAGATATCGCACTGGAATCCTATTTAAGTTCAGGAACAGGTTAAATGCTTAGCCATGCTTAGTGCGGTAGAAGTCAGGTGATTTCCTGTCACCTGCGAGCTTTAGGATGAGGTGGATCACGGTTGGCTATATTTGCTATCGTGGAAAAGAACCATGTAAATAATGAATTTAGACCGAGCGGGGTCTTATGTAGGTTTGAACATAGTGACTCCGTCTGAGTCGTTTAAGGACCGATACGCTGTACGTCCTCATGTCATGTTGAACGCAGCCTAACACTTAGCTGGCCGGATAAGTCATTCCGACCGCGAAGCCTAGTAGCTTGACTCAGGCCGGGGACACGAGCAGTGGCGACATTCTGGAGGTAGTAAGGATGTGCGGAGAGCCATTGGCATAAGTCCAAGGCGGGTTAGAGTCCCGAACAACCTTGGCAGAGTGGTTCTCTGAGAATGTCGATCTGTTCGGACTCGTGACTCCTGAATCGTACCAAAGGTGACTTGTTGCGACCCTGATGGAGGAAGCAGGGTTTGTGTTTAGGAATACCCCTCTAGCTGGATAGGAATCGATTTGAATCGCCGTCTCTCTCGGATAGTGAGAACTTGACTGAACAACGACAACGTAGATTCAATTAATTTAACAATATGGTTAAATGGATGATGATAAGGTTGCCACAATGAATACCTGATATGGTTATTAATGTTTGCACCCTAATAAAATGATTGCTTAGTACAGGTGCTAATATAGATGACAGGTTAATGGCTAAAAAGTTACTGCTAGTTCAGGTTAAGAGTTGATCATTATTACTTATGCTTTTCTGCAAAAAGAAAGTGTCGGCCAGCTCCACTACATTAAGCTATGCATAATCCTTGGTGTCATTTGTTTGGTTTTCAACGGGTAAGTCTAGCTGAGTACATTCCCGTACTCAGGGTTTATTCCCTCTTGTTGCAGATGACCTTCTATATCAGGGATTCTACAAGTATTGTCTCCACCCGGTGGGTGATGAAGACTAGATCATGGGCATGATCTCTTTTCTCTTATCTGAATGCTTTTGTGGTCTGTGATCAGCAAACCAGTATGTGTATTTGAACTCGGTGTGTGAGTTAAACTATTTGCTTCCGCATGTTTACAAGACTTGTTTTGTAATAACGATGACTCTGTGATGGTGTAATCTATTTGCGAATGTCTGTGAAATGTTGTAACGTATGATATGTTATGTTGAATTACTGTGATCTTGGTTGTATGCAAGTTGGTTTGAAATCCTTCGAGATTTCGGTTGACTACCGGGTTTATATGGGCTCAAGTTCGAGAATTTGATCGTTCCGACGATTGTTTTTGTACTTGTGCTCTTGTAAATTGGTCGGTTCTGTGACACCTAGGTTGCCGCTTCAAGATTAAGTCCTTATGGAGAGGCACTAGAGTACTCAACCTCATACTCTAGCCCCCTATCTGTTGCTAAAAAGCTCCATTTTATCACATTGCATATAGCCTTTAGTCATGTTTAACAATTATTTTATGTTAAGCGCTGTAGCATCTATCCAATATGCCTACCCAAAAACCATAGGTATCAAGGATATGTGGTACAAGTAATCATCTAGGTAAAGTCCTTAAAGGTATTTCAAATTAGACACATGCATGAATATGAATGGTAATAGTTCATAGGTAACAAGGGGCCTTTGGTACACTTGCCTTCTTCAAAGTTGTCATGGAAGTACTGCTAATCCTGTTGTGGGTCCTCTGTCACCTCAAATGGCTCACCCTCTAATCGTGTTCTAAATCACCAATCAAGCATCATTCCAATCATTACATGCATACAAGATAGACTTCTATTAGAACAGTACACCAAACATTAAAAACATAAGTTGAAAAGCTTATAAATCTATTCTATGTACTGCTATGAACATGTGAGCAAAAGAATCACTCCAATCAGACTTAAAACGCAAAAGTTATGCATGAAATAAGATGTAATGGCATTTCTATAAATAAACTAAACCTATTTTTGAATTAAAACAATTAAAATATGAATATACATGGTTATGGGACACAGGTTGAATCTATGAAAATAGAAGGGCTTTAATGCAAAAAGGGCATGGCTTGACTAGATGTTGACCCTGGGTGCTGACTGGTTGACGCGTGGCATGCTAGGATTGGATCAGTGCACCACATGGCTCGGTGGACCCTACTAACGCGGCATGGTGGCTGGGTCTATAGGTCCATGGTGGACCAGTTATGATCCAACTGGTATGGTTGGATCTAGGCCGTCCAGTACTGATCTGATGGCATAGGAGGTATGGGAGAGACCTGCGCCGCTGCACAGCACCGCCGGCGAGAATGCAATGGCCAGCGGCGAGGCTACCATGGCGGCAAACGCCGGAATGGTGCTCGGGACCTCCCCAATTGAAGCCAAACACACCCAATCGATCTACGAGATCCCCCAAACTTGATGGAGGAGCTACCGAGGCAAGGAAACACGGTGGGGTGTTGGTTCCGCGGTGGCGCCATGGCCGGTGGGTCTGGAGGTCACCGGTATGGCGTTCTAGGGCACGAACTACGAATGGAAGGCACAGGAAGGATGGGGAGCTCACCATGGGTCTGTAGGAAGCAAGCTCAGTGTTTGGGATGGGCTCCAGAAGCAGGCTCGATGATGGCCGCGATCTGGAGAGAGAGGGAGGGCACAGGTGAGGATGAAACCGATCAAACCATGACCAAAACCTCAAATTGACAGTACCTATGGGCGCGGGGATTACGGCGGAGCTCCGAGTGGTGACGTTGATGGTGATTGAGGCGTGGGTGAGGGAGAATTGCGATGGCGGTGACTGGAAAGTGAGAGTAGAGGATGGGAGAGAGAAGAGGTGCGGTGTGGAGCTTTATAGGCTAGGCGGTGCGCAGGAAAAGGAAGGGGAGCAAGGAGATTGGGCGGGACTGGTCGCCTGCCTTGCATGCGGGGTGGTGGTGGCTTTCCATGCCAGATAGCGCCATCAACGGCAGTGGAGAAAGGAAAGCACTAGGGAAGAAAAAAGGAAAGGAGGGCATGGCGCCGACAGGTGGGCCTACGTCGCAGCGAGGAAGAAAATGGCTTGCAGCGACTGGCATGGTGGGGCCAGCGCGCAGTGAGAGGGAGAGAGCGGACGAGCGCGGTGCTGCGGGAAAAAGCCGAGCGGGCCAGGGCGTGAGCTGGGCCATGTGGTGCGATGAAGTGCGCGCATGGGAGAAAGAGGGAGGCGCGCGGAGTGGGCTGGTGCGGGAGGAAAAAGAGAAGGGAGGAAGGGGAGGCGCGGCTGGGCCACCAGCGGGCCAGCACGGGAAGGGGGAGAAAAAGAAGGGCTGGGCTAATTCCTAGGGTTGGGCTGAAAATGGATGAAAGGGAGATTTTTCAAAAGCAAAACCTTTTCCAAAACTATTTTTCAATTCTAAGCCAAATTCAAATGGAATTTGATTTCAACTTCAAATCATCTAGCCCTACACTCAACCAAAAATAATATGCTTCGGTATGAATGCAACAAACATGTTTCTCAACCTTATAGTTACTTTTATTAACTAATGTTTATTATTTGGCCTAAGTTAAAAATTCCTAGAAAATTTAATAAATGCTAAGAATTAATTGCTAATTTGTAGTAAAAATTTTTGGGTGTTACAACGAGGGACCTCATCGGTGTAAACAATCTAGGGCATATGGCCACGGTTCGATAAACCAAGAACACGGGAAGCAAGAGCAGAAGACGGCGAACTCACCCTGGCAGTTTGCAGTGGCGTGTGGATGGAAGTGGCCCACGGCTTGGTGGCTTGATCTCGGTGGCGGTGGCTAGGGTTCGCGGTGCGGCAACTCGGGTAGAGGCGATGCGGCTTACTTTAAAGCTTCATAGGGAGTCGGTGCAGTGTGGGTCACTATTTATGGGGTCGATGGCGTGGCGCACACATCGAATTAGGTGGCCTCAGGGCAGCTACGGACTCCTGGCCTAAGAGAGTCCAAGAAGAAGATGGTTCTAGGTAAGAGAAGTGCTAACATGTGGGCTCAGCGTGTCAGTGGTAGAGAGAGAGAGGACGCTGCCGTGCGGCTTCGGCCTAGGCTAGGGCATTGCAGGCCCACACAGAAGAGGACGGGGGATGACGTAGCTTGCTTGGGCCTGCACATGGGAATGGTTGGAGCGGGCCATAGGGTTGGGGGGAAGGAAGCTGGGCCGTCCGGCCAAAAGAGAAGGGAAAAAGATTTTCCATTTTCAAATCCTTTTCTATTTTGTGTTCAAAACCAAATCCAATTACGAACCAAATCAAATTCAAATAGAGTTTCAAATATACTTTTCAACTCAAATAAAAATGAGCAATTTTGGTAAGTTTTCAAAAATAAATTTGTACAATTTTTTAAATTCTTTTATTTTCCCTTTTTCATTTCTTTTGTTTCAAAGCCTATTTTCAAATTCATTTTCAAAGACAATTCAAACCATTTTGAACTTTAATCAAAACAACTCAACCAAATAAATCAAATGCACTGGCATGTATGCATAACCATGTTGCTACACCCTATGATGAGTTTTATTATAATGAAAAATATCTTTCTTCCAATATTTCATGAGCACAAAATACAAAATTAAATCAATTTATACCTTTTTCGAAAAGAGCAAATTTAAGGTGTTACAAATAAAGTCATAGCATATTCTATTTACCATATCATAACTTGCAACAACTTAGAAAAGGATCATGCTTTTGTAACCCACAAGTTTCAAGTTTTAGGATGAGACATTTTAGCCAACAAACTTAAATCTTAGGGAATACTAAGTTACAGCCTAGGCACAGATGAATTATAGATAGAGCAAATATTCATCATTTCAACAAAGGAGAAACTAAACATTCTTAAATCATATATAAGAGTGGAATAAATATTTTTGTTGTTTTTATCATATTTTATTTTTTGTATTTTATATTTTATTATTTTTAAAATTGCTAATAATTAAATATATACATAAATTAAAATGCAGAAATTAAAATACGAAAAATAAAATATACTACTTACCTCTGCGGGGGTCCTCCCCCAAGCTTGCTCGTTGCTAGATGATGACTTCGAGGTAGGTTATTTTGTTTCGATTTAGTGTATCGACTAACGTTCATACCGAGTATTTTTTGTTCAATGATTAATTATCTAATCAAGGTAGGCTGGATAACTTATGCACCCTGCTTAATTTTAAAAAGTGATATGAATCCGCTAGGGTTTATGGACGATCTTTCGATGAGAGGCGTGAGATCACTCGATTTGGTGGATGGAGATGACGTTCACGGCCCGACTACAGCCTTCCAAGACCGCGCCTTAGCAACCGATACACCACCTCCAAAGGCCGTCATGATCTTGTGGAGCGCGACAACCAGCCACTAGGGCTCCCGTCCTGCAAGCAATCGAAGAACAAGCAAGAACAAGGAAACAAGCACTGAATTTGCAAGATGAAATTGAAAGCCTCAAACTGAATCTTATTTTGAGTGGGGTTCCGAAGACAAGGAGATGGGCGGCTGGATCAGCACGCGCACCTACAAGCAGGTAGCAAAGGCTAAACTTGATCTAAACAAAACCCAAGTGTTCCTAGTGGCGGCCAAGGGTATATGACGTGTGGAGGACGACCACAAGAGAGTTTGGGTCGTGCTCCAACCCTAGGACGCGTCCCTACTGGACTCTAAATGATACAAGCCCATTGGGCTAACTTAAGGTGGCGCAGCACCCTGGACAGAATAGACCTCTCGGTGATTTTTGGGCTGTTGACGCCGTTTATGAGTAGGTATGAGTATGAGGTTAGATCCGTATGAAAGTAGACTTTATTAGCTTTCCAACAAGTCTAGAATCACCCCAATCCGACTCCGTATATAACCGTGGCGACCGTCGCAAGTTGGAGGTGTGCTGCAGTCCGAATCCAGCCTACGCGAGTCCTTTTCCCTTTCGGTCTTCTCCTTGATTCCTAATCAAAACAAGAGTGTACGTGTCTCCAAGATCTAAACAGGATGGACAAGAGCTCAAGAAGGAACTCACTTGATGATTAAGTGTTCGAGCACGAGCATGGGTAATAGGACCAGCAGGTGTCGGCGTGGACGGCGTGGATGTATGATCGGTGTTGATGTCCTCATCATCCTCCCTTTCTTGAATTTGAGTCGTCCTCGACTTAAGCTCATCTTCCTCACCCAAATAAGGCTTCAAATCTGCAATGTTAAATGTGGGACTAACCCCAAAATCTGCAGGAAGATCAAGCTTATATGCATTCTCATTTATTCGTTGCATCACTTTAAAAGGACCATCCGCTCTAGGCATCAATTTAGATTTTCTTAATTCAGGAAACCTATCCTTTCGCAAATGCAACCAAACCAAATCTCCAGGCTCAAGAATCAATTCCCTTCTACCTTTATCTCCAGCAAATTTATACTTAGCATTCATGCGCTCTATGTTTTCTTTAGTGGTTTCATGTAGTTTTAGCATCAATTCAGCACGTTGCTTAGCATCAAAATTCAACTTTTCAGAACTTGGCAATGGCATTAAATCAATAGGAGCATGTGGTAACAAGCCATAAACAATCTCAAAGGGACACATCTTCATAGTAGAATGCAGTGAATGATTATAAGCAAACTCAATATGAGGCAAACAATCTTCCCACATCTTAATATTCTTCTTTAAAACAGTCCTTAACATAGTAGACAAAGTTCTATTCACAACTTCAGTTTGACCATCAGTTTGGGGGTGACAAGTGGTGGAAAATAAAAGCTTAGTCCCCAATTTGGCCCATAAAGTTCTCCAAAAATGGCTAAGAAATTTAGCATCACGATCAGAAACAATTGTATTTGGCACACCATGCAAGCGAACAACTTCTCGAAAGAACAAATTAGCAATATTTGTAGCATCATCAGTTTTATGACATGGTATGAAATGTGCCATTTTAGAGAATCGATCCACAACCACAAAAACACTATCTCGCCCTTTCCTAGTCCGTGGCAATCCCAACACAAAATCCATAGAAATATCCACCCAAGGAGCACTAGGAACAGGAAGAGGCATATATAAACCGTGTGGATTCAACCGGGACTTAGCCTTTTGACTTGTTGTGCAGCGAGCAACAAATCTCTCCACGTCTCGTCGCATCTTTGGCCAAAAGAAATGACCAGCAAGAATGTCCTCCGTCTTCTTCGCTCCAAAATGCCCCATCAAGCCACCTCCATGCGCTTCCTGCAGCAACAACAAGCGAACGGAGCTAGCTGGAATGCATAGCTTGTTAGCTCTAAACACAAACCCATCATTGAGGATGAATTTGTTCCACGTTTTCCCATCTTTACAATGCAGCAGCACTTCTTTAAAATCAGCATCATGAGCATATCGGTCTTTAATTGTTTCTAACCCAAAGATCTTGTAATCAAGTTGATTCAGCAAAGTATATCTCCTAGACAATGCATCTGCAATGATATTATCCTTCCCTTTCTTGTGTTTGATAACATAAGGAAAAGATTCAATAAATTCAACCCATTTTGCATGTCTACGATTCAGTTTTCCTTGACTACGAATATGCTTCAAAGATTCATGATCAGAATGTATAACAAATTCTTTGGGCCACAAATAATGCTGCCATGTTTCTAATGTCCGCACTAGAGCATATAATTCCTTATCATATGTAGAATAATTAAGAATAGGCCCGCTCAATTTCTCACTAAAGTATGCAACAGGTTTTCCTTCTTGTAACAAAACACCACCCAATCCAATTCCACTCGCATCACATTCAAGCTCGAAAGTCTTATTAAAATCAGGGAGTTGGAGTAGTGGTGCATGTGTTAACTTATCATTCAGCACATGGAAGGCGTGCTCTTGTGCTTTGCCCCAAGAAAAGGGCACTCCCTTCTTTGTAAGCTCATTCAATGGTGCAGCAATGATGCTGAAGTCCTTCACAAAACGGCGATAGAAACCAGCAAGTCCTAGGAAACTCCGCACTTGTGTGACCGTCGTGGGTACAGGCCATCCTTGTATAGCTTCCACCTTGGCTTTATCAACCTCAATTCCCTGTGGAGTGACAACATAGCCAAGAAACGATACTCGATCAGTGCAGAAAGTGCACTTCTCAAGGTTACCAAACAAACGTGCATCACGTAGAGCATTGAAAACAGCACGTAAGTGATCAAGGTGTTCATCCATGGATTTGCTATAAATCAGTATATCATCAAAGTAGACGACAAAAAATTTCCCAATGAAAGCACGCAAAACCTCGTTCATTAATCTCATGAAAGTACTAGGTGCATTAGTTAACCCAAAAGGCATGACTAACCACTCATATAGACCGAACTTGGTTTTGAAAGCAGTTTTCCATTCATCTCCCAATTTCATACGAATCTGGTGGTACCCACTACGCAAATCAACCTTTGAAAACACAACAGCACCACTCAATTCATCAAGCATATCATCTAGTCGTGGAATAGGGTGTCGATATCGAATGGTGATATTATTAATAGCCCTACAATCAACACACATGTGCCATGTTCCATCTTTCTTAGGCACTAAAATCACTGGAACAGCACAAGGACTAAGAGACTCACGCACATAACCTTTGTCTAGTAGTTCTTGCACTTGTCGCTAAATTTCCTTCGTTTCCTCCGGATTGGTCCTGTATGGCGCACGGTTTGGTAAAGATGCTCCAGGGATAAGATCAATTTGGTGCTCAATCCCTCGTATTGGTGGCAGCCCCGCTGGTATCTCAATGGGGAACACATCAGAATACTCCTGCAAAATGTTAGCAACAGCAGGGGGCAAAGAACGTTGCATATCCTCAAATGAAATCAAAGCATCCTTGCATACCAAAGCATAAGCAATAGAGGTGGATGCATTGAACTCATTAATATCAGATTTTGTAGCAAGCATACAATGTCCTTTCAATTTTATCTCATCTTTGTCATCAACAACAGATTTGTCACTCTCGCTCTTTACTTTTGCAGCCTTAGTAACATCAGATTGCATAATAGCTTCAGGAGACATAGGATGCAACACAATTTTTCGATCATGGTATAGAAACAAATATTGATTTGATCTACCATGATGCATCGAATCTCTATCAAATTGCCATGGTCTACCTAACAGAATATTGCAAGCTTGCATAGGCACAACATCACATTCAACAATATCTTTGTATGATCCGATGGCAAAATCGATTCGCACCAGTCTCGTTACCTTTGCCTTACCACTGTTGTTTAGCCATTGGATGTAGTAGGGATGGGGGTGTGGTTTGGTGGTGAGGGCGAGCTTCTGTACCATGTCGCTACTTGCCAAGTTGTTGCAGCTACCTCCATCAATGATCATGCGGCACGAACGCTCCTTGATGACACACTTTGTTTGGAATAAAGTGTGTCACTGATTTTGCTCCGCCTTCTCCATTTGTGCACTAAGCACTCGCTGTACAATCAAGCTCTCATAGTGCTCCGCGTCACCTGCATTAATGTGTTCTTCTATGTGTTCCTCACTACCTGCATAGTCAGCCGCAAGCAATGCAAGTGTATCTTCATCAAAATCACTAGTGGATGAACACTCACCATCATCTTTGACAATCATAACACGCTTGTTTGGGCAGTCACGCATCATATGGCCATATCCCTTGCACCGATGACATTGTATGTTGCTTGTTCTACCTGTCGATGCCACGGATGAAGTACTCACAGCCGGCTTTTGCGCTGTCTTCGCTACTGAATTGGTGGGGGCAGCTCGAGTCTTATCACTAGATGATGGCGTAGGAGTACGTGTAGACGGAGTTGTAGACATGCACGGCTGCCATGAACTAGCTTTCCCTGCAGAAACATTAGTCCTTGCGCTAGCACGTCGTCCCTGCACTTCCCGTTCAGCTTTACAAGCAAGATGAAACAGTTTGGTTACGTTATTGTATTCTTTGTAAGCGAGGATATCCTGAATTTCCCGATTTAACCCACCTAAAAATCTAGCCATAGCAGGTTCCTCATCCTCCTCTAATTTACAACGCAACATACCCGTTTGTAATTCCTGATAGTATTCTTCTACACTTTTAGAACCTTGTTTCAATTGCTGCAACTTATTTATCATATCACAGGCATAGTAAGATGGGACAAATCTAGCTCTCATGGCTCGTTTCAGCGCATCCCAAGTTTTAGGTATGTTATTAGGATTTTTCTTGCCATATTCAATCCACCAAACAGAAGCAAAATCTGTGAACTCACTAGTAGCAGCCCTAACACGTGTGTTCTCAGGAAATTCATGGCATGCAAACTTTTGATCAACAGCAATCTCCCAAGTAATGTATACATCAGGGTCATATTTACCATCAAAAGGAGGTATTTTAAATTTAATCTTACTGAAAGCATCATCATTATTGTGTACCTCACGTCGGCGGCGACCACCCATACCTCTACGGTTGTGACATAGGCGACGTCGATCACGAGTGTCTCGATCATCATGTTCAGTATCACCTGTGTATTCTTCATCATAACTACCATCCTCTCGATCTTCCTCCTTCTTTTCTTCTTTATGCTGGTCTTTATCATTGTTGTGGAGGTCATCAAAATGCCTCAGCAGAGTAGCAAGGCTTTTGTCCACACTAGCAATGGACTGCTCCAAACCTGCAAGCTTGTTGTTTGCGACAATCTGCGTAGCCTCCAACTGCCCAAGTTTGTCATTTGTCACCTGCAAGTCATTATCAAGTCCCTCCATGTGCAACTTCACTTTCCTTTCAAAATGTTGTATGATGCCCTTTGTGTGAGGCGAATGGGGAATTTGGTTATCTTCGTCGGTCCCTGGCATGGTTCAAAGACAAAGACAACAAGAAGACAAGTGAAGAAATAAAAGCCCTACAACTACTAGGATGTAGCTACAGCAAGTCGCTCACTCTCCACCTGTTACACAAGTTCTTACCAGTTCTTACCTTGCTCGACAGGAGGGGTCGTCTACCAACAAGTCTGCAGCAATGGATGAAGTGTATCGGTGCTGCAGCACGAGACCTATCAAGCTGTAGAATATGTGGAGCTATAGGTGGGCTGAAACAAGGAACGAACTAGCACCACGTTAGTTACAAAAAGCAAGCTGAATAATCGTTCAACCGGCGGTACTGTGCTGGTCCTAGTCTAGACCGTGCTAGAGACGCGAGCCTGGACACAAAGGAGAGCACAACACACCACCCAAAGTGAACGAAAAAAAATCTCTAAGATCAGCCCCTTTCTCTTCCTTTCTTTTGCTTCTTTCTCTTTTTTCTTTCTTTTTTTTTTGAATATTTTTTTTTCTTTTTTTTCAGGGGCACTCAAAACTGATTATATGAACAAGAACACTCCCAAAGAGTAACTCAGCACACACACTTCTCTCTCTCTTTCTCTAGAGTAAGCCACTCGTTTAGATATGAATACTTGCTGCGTGCTTCGTTTGATATTTGTAGCATAGGGTGAACTGATTCCTCGTCCGATTGGAACTTCCAATTCTACTCGGACTTTGGCCAACAGCGAGGAATACCCGATTCCTTGATCCGACTCAAACTTGAAAACCTACTTGGATTCGGCCAATAGAGAGGAACAGCCGATTCCTTGTCCGATTCAAACTTCAAACCCTACTTGGATTCGGCCAACAGAGAGACTATATGATAGCGCGTGTTGTGATAGAACGTGACAAGAACTCAAAACTCTAAAGGACTAAAACTAAGACCAGCAACTTGACACAACCGATGCAACCGACGACTCAACAAGCCCTAACTAGGTAGCACTAGCCACGGCCCAAAGGTCTATAGGATTGTAGGAAACTAATCTACTATTTTTTTTGGCTTTTTTGGACTATAGGAAAAATAAAAACAGCGAAGAATTACAAGTCTCTCACCGATAAACCTTGCTCTGATTACCAATTGATATGAACCCGCTAGGGTTTATGGACGATCTTTCGATGAGAGGCATGAGATCACTCTATTTGGTGGATGGAGATGACGTTCACGGCCCGACTACAGCCTTCCAAGACCGCGCCTTAGCAACCGATACACCACCTCCAAAGGCCGTCATGATCTTGTGGAGCGCGACAACCAGCCACTAGGGCTCCCGTCCTACAAGCAATCGAAGAACAAGCAAGAACAAGGAAACAAGCACTGAATTTGCAAGATGAAATTGAAAGCCTCAAACTGAATCTTATTTTGAGTGGGGTTCCGAAGACAAGGAGATGGGCGGCTGGATCAGCACGTGCGCCTACAAGCAAGTAGCAAAGGCTAAACTTGATCTAAACAAAACCCAAGTGTTCCTGGTGGTGGCTAAGGGTATATGACGTGTGGAGGATGACCACAAGAGAGTTTGGGTCGTGCTCCAACCCTAGGACGCGTCCCTACTGGACTCTAAACGATACAAGCCCATTGGGCTAACTTAAGGTGGCGCAGCACCCTAGACAGAATAGACCTCTCGGTGATTTTTGGGCTGTTGACGCCGTTTATGAGCAGGTATGAGTATGAGGTCAGATCCGTATGAAAGTAGACTTTATTAGCTTTCCAACAAGTCCAGAATCACCCCAATCCGACTCCGTATGTAACCGTGGCGACCGTCGCAAGTTGGAGGTGTGCTGCAGTCCGAATCCAGCCTACGCGAGTCCTTTTCCCTTTCGGTCTTCTCCTTGATTCCTAATCAAAACAAGAGTGCACGTGTCTCCAAGATCTAAACAGGATCGACAAGAGCTCAAGAAGGAACTCACTTGATGATTAAGTGTTCGAGCACGAGCACGGGTAATAGGACCAGCAGGTGTCGGCGTGGACGGCGTGGATGTATGATCAGTGTTGATGTCCTCATCAAAAAGCCTATGAAGACATGATCATATACTAACCATGCCTCAAACCAAAGTATACTTTGTATAGAACAAGTGGGATTTATTTAATTGGAATAGAGGTAAAGAGGTAAACTTTATTATTATCATTTTCCTTTATTAATGTATAAAGTATAAATTCAAAATTTTAGTGTGATTTTAAAGATAACTACCAATTTACCTTTGGTAAGGACTCACCTTTGAAGGTCCAATGAGTAGGACCCTTCTCTGTTCATTTCTTGCTTGTTGATGGAGTGCCCAATCCTAGAGAAGTGGATGTGGAGGGCTGCTCTTTATTCGGCCTCCACACCATCTTGTCTGTTTTTGGTGGTGTGGTGGTGGCCTTCGAAGCTTCTTCTTTGGGTTTCCACACCGGCTTGTTCTTCTTCATAGGCCTGTCCACCATTTGAGGTTGGATATGGACCTCCCTTAGGCCTTATGGGTTCAACTCGTACTTGATATAAATCATGGAGCATTGCTCCTTCCTAGGCCTAAAGGTGAATTTTTCTTCATTTCCATGGATATTGAAGAGGATTTCTCTGGCTCTAACATTAATTTGGGCTCCTACAGTGCTCAAGAAGGGTTGCCCAAGGATGAGGGTCGATTCTTTTGCGACCTCCATGTCGAGCACCATGAAGTCGATAGGGAAGTAGCAATCTCGGATTTTCATCGGAATATCTTTGGCTATCCCTACCGGATAACGAACCGTCAAATCAGCCAAATGAAGCATCATTGGTGTTGGCGTCAATTGTGTGAGGTTTAGCTTGTTAAAGACGGCCTTAGGAATAACGCTTACGCTAGCCCCAAGGTCGCACAAAGCTTGGTTGAAATACTAGATCCCGATGGAACATGAGATTGTGGGGCACGGCACCCAGGATCCCTTTTCTTTTTAGGAAAGTCGAGTATAGTAGCGCTACACTCTTCTGTCAGCTTGACGACCTCTGTGGATGGTAGTGGTCGCTTGTTGTTGATGATGTCCTTGTTGTACTTGGCATAGGAAGGTACATGCAAGACGTCCATTAGGGGGACGCTTACATGTATCTTCTCGATCATCTCAACAAAACGAGCGAATTGCTCATCCATGGCCTGCTTGCGGTTCCTTGTGGGAAACGACAGGTAGCTGGTGTTGACGAAGTCCTTTAGTGTCGTCTCCTCTTCTTGTTCTTTTTCTTTTTGGGTTATTGAAGATTTGACCTCCTGGTGCCCTTTCACTTTTCTAGCAGACTGGTTAGGATTTGGTGGATCACGAGTGGTCTTACCAGCCCTCATGGTCACTGCATTTATTTTCTCAAGAGATTTTTTAGGTTGCACAGGAATTTTTCCATTACTATCAATAGGGATCGCAGCAACTATTTGAGCTAACTGTGTTTCTATCATTTTATTGAACCTCATCGTACTCTTAATAGCAAAAGTTAAACCTTCAATCTGAGAGTTTATATTTTCAAGGATTTTATCATTAGTTGTGAGTTTTTTAGTTAAACTTTCATTTATTTTGGCTTGGCCTAGTACCAAGTCTTTTGACGAAGGCTGATTTGAATTGTAATTGGAGTTGTAGTTCGAATTACCTAACGGGCGGGATTGGTTATTCCACCCGTTATTACCTGGTTGGCGAAACTCGTTGTTGATGAAGGAAGCTTCTTCGTGGGTTTTGGGGCAATCATTCCCCGATTGGCTAACTTTTCCACAGACCTCACACATCATGTGTAAGTACATGTCCTGGACGGTGCCCATCATGGCGTCTTTCTCTTAGGCCCGTTCCTCCAGTCTTTTCATCAATAAATCTATTTTTGTGGAAAGCATGTCCATGTCCTCCATGGTATGCATTCCTTTTTGTGTTTTCCTTTCCTCCTCCAGCTTTGATTTGACACCATTTTATTGATGAGAGCCATGGCTCCATCAATGGTGAGGGAAAGGAAAGTGCCTCCAGCAGCAGCATCGAGGTGGCCCCTAGACATGGGTATTAATCCATCATAAAAATTTTGGAGCACTAACTAGTTTTCAATCCCATGGTGTGGGCATGCTTGGATGTAGTCTTGCAGCCTTTCCCATGCCTCAGGAATGGTTTCCATGGAGCTTTGCTGGAAGTTTGAAATTTGTCCCCTCAGGGCATCGGTTTTGCCTATGGGAAAGAACTTGGTGAGGAATGTCATGGAACATTTGTCCCACATCTTGATAGCTTCCTTTTCCTTGTAGAACCATTGATTTGCCTTCCCCAAGAGGGAGAATGGAAACAAGCGAAGCCTTATGCTCTTAGGTGCGATGTCCATGATGATGATCATGTCGCACAACTTGAGGAAGTGTTGGAGATGCATGTTTGCATCCTCGCTAGGAAAACCACCATCATGATGAGGCCGGTACAGAGTTTGAAGTTCCCATCCCAATGTTAACAGTGGCCCCAATGGGCACATTAGCAACAATGGGGGTGGAGTAGTCGTGGAGGATCTTGGCCATGATTGGAGTAGCGAATGGTGCGGGGGTGACTGGTTCAACTGTCGGAAGAGTAGCAGAAGAAGCGGCACGAGACCGTTTCTTCCTTAGGAGTGCCTCTGGATTCTTGATGTAGTTTTCCAGCAGTTTGTAACCGGTCATACACTAAACTATTTTCATCCATTATAGGAGAAAACACACAAAGTTAGTTGCATAAACAATGGCTACCTTACATGCATATTATCATGAACATGTCCTACTAGATTCTTTAATCAATATGCCTTCCCCAGTAACAGCACCATAAATGCTTGTTGACACTTCTTAGCATAGCTACTAGGTTTGTATCCCTGATAATGGCGCTAGAAATGCTTGTTGACACTTCTTAGTGTAGCTACTAGGTTTGTATCCCTAGCAACTGCGCCAGAAATGCTTGTTGGTATTTCTTAGCATCATCACTAATAATTAGCGATGCCACTAAGTAATAGCATTGATAGTTCCTTAACAATTTTAGATATTTATAGTGCATGAAGCTATCATTGTAGCATTTCACCCAGAAGTATTCAGGGTATCATTATTTATATATTCCCAAAGGAAGGCATTTGATTAAGGGTCTAGTATGGATATGAACTTGAATAATAATGCTTGCAAGTACACCAATGCTTATAGCAGGGGTATGAACGGTGATTTCAAGATAGTGGACACACACTTGGCATTCCTCAAAGAATAAAATAGAAAAGAAAGAATAAAAGAATAATCCTAAGTTGAGCAGGCATTGGTCTAGTATAGTCATACAAATATTAGTTAATGATCATACAAATTACATAATTAGTTTTAGGGCTAAGTGTGAAGCAGGTCAGGAGGCCACCGAGTACTGGTCTGCTAGCAACCTCATATGACAATTTAGACTCCTACACCCTAGTCGAACATGGGGGATTACAAGAGACGAACAGGGCTATCACCACCTGCCACCTACCCCTCAACCGTAGAAAGGGACAATGCATTCACCTGTCTCTCCATACCCAAGCACCACGCTTGCGTATACAGAAACTACCCAAATCCCCCTGGGTCCCCGACCCTACGGATCAACAGGTAAAGGACTTGGGCACACCTGATGGCACGATGAACCATTGTAACACCCTAAAATTTGCAACATTTTGAAAATAGGTGAATTGGATTTATTTATGCATTAGTGTTAGCATGCAACAGAGAAAAAAATAATAAAGTTTATCAAATTAAAATCAAATATAAGGTCTACATACATGCTTATGCAATCATGTTGTTGCATATTATTTTTGTATTGTGTGGTTTGAAATGAAATTTCAAATTGATTTGAATTTGTATTTTAAAATTGGTTTGGAAAATTAGTTTAGAAAAAGAAAAGGAAAACTCTCTCCCTCTCACATTTTTGGCCTGTTGGTCCCTCTCCCGCTCTTGGGCCGCTCCACTCGACCTTCCCTCTCTCGAGCCCTACTCTTGAACCGGTCCAGCCACGCAGCCGCCTCTTTCTCCCCACGGCCTAGCCCAGCACAGCCGCCTGTGCTCTCTCCTCTTGCTGACATGTTGGGCCCACGTGTTAGGGTCATCTCCTTCCTCAGCTTGTGTCTGGCATGGACACTGCCAACGCCGCCGATTCCGCCTCCGCCACGTCGCGTCTTGGCGTGCTGCCCATGTTGAGTCGAGCCCCCACAAATAGCGCTTGACCCCACAATGCCAACTTCCTATCTCGCCCCAATGCAGCTGCCTCGCATACAGCTAGCAGCAGCACTACTGTAGCCCTTGAAGCGAGCCACCGCCATCAAATTTGCTGATTCACCGCTCCTTCGCTATCACGACCACAACCCCAAGCTCCGCGAGAAGGTAAGGAAACCCTAGGTGTTTCTCTTGCTTTCTCTGTTGCACTCTGTTCTCTTACTCGCATCACCAAAGTGCCACCAATGGACCTATGCCGCTACTGCACGCACCACATCATTTCCGCACCGCCGCAACCCCACCCGAACCCTCCATTGAGTTCGCATTGAGCTTCTATTGCTTCCCGACATCATCCTTAGCCAAACAGTGGCTGGAACGTCGAAACCGACAGCTCTAGCAAGGTCCCGTCAATGGCGCCACCGTTAGCACTCACTGCCATCCTCGCCGGACGTTTCCCCTCCCCTCTGATCTGATCTGCACCGTCCAATTTAGATCCAACGGTCTAGATCTTAAGATACCCCTTCGCTTGTCATTTTGTAAAAAGGCCCTTATAATTTTTTGGATCTCAACCCGCCGTCCTTGCATTTATGCTAAAGAGTCCCTGCACTTTTCTATATCATAACCTGTAGTCCAATGTGAAAATCCAGAATACGCCTTGTTCTTTTAAAAGCATAGTTTCTTTCGGTTTAGATCCAAAATACGTTTTCATCTATTTACAGTTTTACCACTAATCTTGTTTTAGCCATAAAATCTTCGTTTTAACTCCGATTTGATCCATTCAAGTTGTGTTAGGTTCATAATTGCATAATCTACATGTTCATACTACTATTAAGTATGTTTTCAACTTTTAAAATTCAAGGTTAGATTTAGTGTATTATTTTATTAATAGAAATCTTGTTTAATTCATAACTTCTTCGTTTTAGCTCCGATTTTTGTGACCTTCGTGTCTGTGTGTTCGTAGTAAGATGTAGAATCATTTTACAAACTTTTCATCTTGATTTTATATTGTTGGTGTATTATTCTAATCTTTGTTTGATATGCATGATTACTTCTGGATGCTTGTATGTTGCTGTAGTTATCAAGTATAGACGATGAGCAATTCGTGGGTGACCAAGAGTATTACTTTGACGAGTAGGATCAGTAGGAGCACTTTGTTCAAGGCAAGTATAGCATGGGATTATCCTTGTTTCCTATCAACATTAATACATTTAATTCATGTTGCATGTGTCGCCTTGATAGGGATTCCCTAGAATTAAACTTATACCTTGTCACCTATGGGACATGCATTGGGTAGCTTTGATAGTGCTCAATTAAACCTTGAACTTATAACTTGACTAATGGTATATGCAATAAACATTAAAACATGACTTTTTAGCAACTTGGAAACTGGGGGCTGGAGTGTTTAGCTACTTTTTAAATGCTCTAGATTCCTTTCCCTAAGGACTTATTTGTAAGTGATCATCCGGGACTTATAGTACAGCTATGAGGGCAACATGGCTCTGGCTTTAGCTCAGTATGAAAACCTTTTCTAGCTTATTATAGGTTACCTTTATTGGTGTAAGAATGGCTTGCCGAATTGGGTATAGTGCGGCCTCTATCCCCATGTGTATAGGCTACGCGTCAATGTGACATCGGGAAAGGGGGCTCTACATCTGTTTGCCGAGTGAATCTAATGGCCCTAACTTATTAGACGAACCTTTGAAAGGCTTCATAGTGACCCCTGCCTGCTCACCTTGGAAGTGTTTTGGGAGTAATTAACCCGGGTATATGGGTATCATGACTCATAGTGAAAGTGTACAACCTCTATAGAGTGTAAAACTGGTATATCAGCCATGCTCACAGTAATGAGTGGCCTTGGAACCCTTATGGAATAGATGATCATAAACAATTATCCATTTATGCTATTCATTATTCATGTTTACATTGATCATGTGTTTTACCTTGGGATTAAAATAATTTGTTGCTACTCTCGTGCTAAAATTGTGACAACTAAAAGCTAAATGTTGTTAAACTAGTGTCAAGCCTTTTGAGCCTCATGAACCCCATGTGACACTTGTTGAGTATGACATGTACTTATGCTTGTTTATTTTCATTTTGGATAAGAATCCCGGATAGGTAACAGATGGCTATGGTAATAATGACTTTCCTGAGGATTACTAGACTTGTGGTCAACCAGTTGACGTCCCTATGACATGGAGCTTCCATGAGAGATTTATCTTTATACTTCCGCTATATTTATGTGAAGACTCTGTCTTATTATTCGTGATGTAATAAACACTTGTGATGATACTATTTATAATTTATCAGCTTATGTGTGTGACTGATCTCTGGACACATATAAGATTATGCATCCCATTTTATCCTTAAAATCGGGTGTGATAGATTGGTATCAAAGCCGTGTTGACCATAGGATGCAAGCCTAGTTAGCAATGGTCATTTTAGCCTCTTTGCTTCACTCATTTCATTCTTAGAAAGATAGTTCAAATATTTTAGATTTGAATACTGTTTTGTGAAATTTATATCTGGAGTTTGGTAGATCCAAATGTGGTGGTTCAAATTTTGTTAGGATCTTGGTGAAGTGTAGTATTTAGGAAAAATATAACATGGACACTTGTAGTAAAGTTTCTATAAGAAATAAATTGAAACTTGAAATGTGTTTTTAAATTAATGCAAACTTGTTTAATTTATATCTAGAATTCCTGTGCTCCAAAAATTATGAAATTTATATGATGATCTCTTCTTGATGAGTAGAAGCTCTGGTTAAAATTTCAGAGTCAGTGCATCAATGGTTTTTGTGTTACTAATTTCTCTTTTATCATTAAATGATACTTGTGTGAATTTTAATAATTAACCTATGAATCCAATGACCATGAAATTTATTGTAGGTTGTCCTAGTACCTTAAGGATTCTAAGAAAAATATAAATCTATTGCTTGACACTTTTCACTAGAGTTTCCTATTTATGTTATCTTAAGCCTTTATACCTTGTCATTTTTGTGTAGGATGTTATACTTGTTCAAATTATGTGAAATTTTTATAGTAGCCTACATGGAGCATGTAGTACCTACTGTAATTTTTGTAGATTAAATGATGTAGTTTTCATATATGTTTATTATTCCTCTTAAATAATTAGATAAATTAAGAAAGGCATTAAAAGAAATGAATTGGTGATTAACACCTTACTTTCTGGTGTTCTTTTGATATGTGTGATGAGTTAGTAAAGTTGGTTTTGTCCATTTATATGTTTGCCACATAAGTTAATAATTATTTTCTTCCATTATGTCTTTCTAGACAGTTCTGGGAACTTTGCAATGTTCACCATGATAATTTCATTTTCTAGGAAAGTGGTGTATACAAAAGTTGTAGAGAACTTATGTATCTAGCTCTTGTTAAAATTTGGTGGCATTTGGCCTAGTATTTTAGGAGTTACAGTAGTTCAAAGCTAGATCACAGTTTTGCTTGCTCTCTGTCTTGTTTGGACCTGATTATGTGGTTATGTAAATTAGACCTGGTAAAGATTGGAATCATGCCTTGAGGTCTAAAAATGAATTGTAGAAACTTTCATAAGCTTTCAAAATTGTCTTGTTGCGTGTCATTTCGATTTGTAGATGTCCGGTTATGATCAGTTTACTATACCGCTATATAGTTCCTATTTTGCTGAAATACGAATGCTTGTGTGTATGCTTTGTTGCAATGTTCTTGTTGATTGTTTAGGTGCTAGCCTAACTAGAGAACATGCTTAGGTGCAGGTGCTAGGTCCTTAACTGAAGATGAGCAATTGTACATTAGGTTGTATAAACTTGGTAAGTTAAAGTGATTTGAATAGAGTTTAAGTTAGAATATGTGGACTGCAGTAAGCATGTGCATTTCCCGAGCATCCCTAACTTCGT
Organism: Miscanthus floridulus; assembly: GCF_019320115.1. Classification (NCBI taxonomy): domain Eukaryota; kingdom Viridiplantae; phylum Streptophyta; class Magnoliopsida; order Poales; family Poaceae; genus Miscanthus; species Miscanthus floridulus. The sequence continues at coordinate 44,497,485 of NC_089594.1, read as the reverse complement.
TCATGTGCATCCATGATATTTATCTTGCGCATACATGCAATAGGTGTGTCGGAGGGAGTGACACTTCTAGAGTTTGAGGGATCGAGCCAGGAGGAGGAGCCTAAGGTTCAGGCAATCAACGAAGCAGCCGCCGAGGAGGAGTTGCCCGAGTGCCCTGACCACCGCCCATCCTCTTTCCTGAAAGGCAAGCTCTAGAGCATATTAAGTCTCCCATGTTTTTACAAATATCTTGAGTATCTTTTATCATTGCTAATGTATTAAGTATAGTAATTGGTTGGAACCAATTGTTGCATTATATATCTATCCTTGTCCAGATATCGCACTTGAATCCAATTTAAGTTCTGGAATGGGTTAAATGCTTAGCCATGCTTAGCACAGTAGAAGTCGGGTGATTTCCTGTCACCTACAAGCTTTAGGATGAGGTGGGTCACGGTTGGCTATATTTGCTATCATGGAAAAGAACCATGTTAATAATGAATTAAGACTAGGCGAAGTCTTGTGTAGGTTTAGACATAGTGACTCCGTCTGTGTCGTTTAAGGACCGATACGTTGTACGTCCTCATGTCATGTTGAACGCAGCTTAACACTAGCTGGCCAGATAAGTCGTTCCAATCGCGAAGCCTAGTAGCTCGATTCAGGCCAGGGTCACGAATAGTTGGTCGCAATCTGGATGACAGTAAGGATGTGTGGAGAACCATTGGCATAAGCCCAAGGGCGGGTTAAGTCTTTGAGCACTCATGGTAGAGTGGTTCTCTAGTTTTGCGGCACTGATCATACCCGTGACTCCTGAATTGTACCAAAGGTGACTTGTTGCGACCGTGACAGGGAAGCAGAGTTTGTGTTAGGAATACCCCTCCAGCTGGATAGGAATCGATTCGAATCGCCGTCTCTCCCGGATAGTGAGAACTTGACTGAGCAGCGGCAACATAGATTCACTTAATTTAACGATATGGTTAAATGGAGAATGATGATAATGTTGCCACAGTTTATACCTACTATGGTTAATAATGTTTGCATCTTACTCAAGTGGTTGCTTAGTATAGGTGCTAATATAGATGACAGGTTAATGGCTAAAAGTCACTGCTAGCTCAGGTTAAGAGTTGATCATTATTACTTATGCTTTTCCGCAAAAAGAAAGTGTCAGCCAGATCCACTAAATTAAGCTATGCAAGATCCTTGGTGTCAATTATTTTGGTTTTCGACGGGTAAGTCTAGCTGAGTACATTCTTGTACTCAGGGTTTATTCCCTCTTATTGCAGATGACCTTCTTTATTAGGGCTTCTATAAGTACTATCTCCACCTAGCGGGTGATGAAGACTAGATCACGGGCATGATCTCTGTTTATCTTATCTAAATGCTTTTGTGGGATGTGATCGGCAAGCCAGTACTTGTATTTGAACTCATGTGTGTGAGTTAAACTATTTTCTTCCGCTACTTTACAAGACTTGGTTTGTAATAACTATGACTCTGATGTGTTGTAATTTATCTGCAAATTGTTTGTGAAATATTGTAACGTGTGATGTGTTATGTTGAATTACTGTGATCTTGGTTGTATGCAAGTTGGTTTGAAATCCTTCGTGGTTTCAGTTGACTACCAGATTTATATGGGCCCAAGTGCGAGAACTTGATCGTTTTAGCGATCATTTTTGTACTTATGCTCTTATAAATTGGACGGTTCTATTACAGCTGGCATTAGAGCTAGATTCAACACTAAACATGTCATACGGGTATTTAAAAACAAAAGCTTTTGTTGCAAAAATGGTTTTCCAACTTATAGTTATATATAGGTGTTTCCAAATCTGCAATTTTATAGTATGCTGGTGATCACATCCCTTGTAGCCCACATAAGAACTTTTAGGTGGCTTATATAATTACTAACTTGGGGGAAAGTGATTGTTTCTATTTTGTCCATGCGGCGTGCTATTGCATGGGTGCCATTTGCTTGAATGGTAATGTATGGATCAATTGCATCTACGCCAAGGTAAGTGTGAGTTGTGAGAGCAAGACCGTCTAACTGTCGGTCTAGGAGAGAGTTAGTTGTGGGTACTGGAGTATTTACATGTTGCATACATGTACATATGAAGGTACTTAATTGTGGGTATATCTATCGGGTAGTTTTAGATACCAAAGTATATATATCCGGGGATGTATATATGGAGAGTATCTTAGTTTACTACTTTCATTGTATGCTTAATTATCTCTTGTGGGGATGGGCTGCAATGAAATTTTCTGCAGGTACGCTAACAACGCATCGTGTAGATCGACTAGTTACCGCTATTCAAGAGAACGTGTGTATGCCACCGTATATTCCGCTCGAACTTAACTTTCCTTAGGTTTGTGAGGACGTACGAAACGTGCATGCATCATATTCACTCATGTCATTCATATTGTAGTACTCCCTCCCTTATAACTTACTTATGCCTACCTTGAAAAATAATCCTCTCACAAGAGTTGCATCCCTTTTGATACAGATGGCCGCGCCCGTGTTTCCTCCTCGTAGCAGCACCTTTTTGGACCAGTTTGGTACGCCTACCTTGCTCTGGAGGGTGCTAAGCTCAGTTGGGTACCCAAAGGCGCCCCGTTATACGTGGGTGTAGACAGTGCCATTTAGAGTGTGCCAAGGTACAATGTGACCTTGGTGGTGCCACAGAACCCCACAAGACCGCTTTGGCATGGGTGGAGCACCGAGTCGGATGGGCAAAGCCCATGGGAAGCCACGCAAGTTGCTGCTCTTGATGTGCTTATGGACATAGCATAGAGTTTCGGAGATGAATTGGTGGGTGGACTAGCTGCATCCATTCCCCGAGTGGCTCCTACAGATGTTGAGTGGACTCAAGAAGCTGGCCAAGCCTTGGTTCGAGGCCATGGTGAACGTGTTCAGAGCGATAATGTGGAAATGAGTGCTATGATGCGCGTCTTGAAGCTTTGTCAAGTCAGGCAGGACACCCTCTCTAGAGTATTAGAAGAAGCTGGCAAGGCAATGGCAGCCCAGCACAAGTTCAGGTTGCGTGCCCGCAAGTATCACCTTAGGGCAGAGGCATGTGGGCAAGCTCAGCTAGAGGTAGATGAGATTCGGGGCATTGCAAATTATCGCCTGCAGTAGTGGGGGCAAGCAGCACGCAAGAGAGATGAGCTTCATAACCAGCTTATTAACCTCACCATAGAGAGGGATGAGGCAGTACAGGAGTTGGACCGTGTGACCCATCATAGAGATGCAGCTCTAGAGTTAGCAGAAGAAAGGCATCAGGGATGGATCATGGCTAACCACAATGCTTTTCAAAGGGAGAATGCACTCCAAGAGTAGCTAGAGGAGCTTCAGGTGGAATACCATCACCTAAACAATCGCCTGTTTCCTATTCCTCACCCTCCACCAGTTTACCCAAATCTTGGACCTCAAGTGATTGAGGCCAATGAAGAAGAAGAGGACGTGCAGATGAATGTCAATGCAGCTGAACCTGCAAATGAAGAGGAAGAGGATGATCCTAAAGAAGTCCAGGGAGTCTCTGATGTGGACAGTGACCACTTCGACGAGTAGTTAGCAAGCAAGTCTCACTAGTTTAAGCTTTTGCCGCCATTGTGTAATGGACTCAGTACTATGGTAGATGTTGGATGTACCTTTTAATTTGAACATGGCATGTAATGTACCTTAATCCGCTCCCTTCAGGGTGCTTATCTTAGTTGGTGGAATTTTAAAACTTGTCATGTTGGAATGCACTGCGAATGGCGCTAGCAACCTATTGATGGTGTGGTGATTGGAGAATGAATTATTGCCTCTGTTTTATTGCATGAATGTTATATTCTCTCCAGTAAATTTAGTTTGGCATAATTACATTGTTCCTCTCCAATGTGATGACATCACCAATAATTGTTGGTTGCACATTGTTGCAGATGCCTCATACTCGTGCCACTGGTGCGGCTGGTGATGATGATGATCTTCCACCACCACCACCGCCCACACCAGCAGAATTGATGGCAATACTAGTTGAAGGATAGTGCACTATGGCAAATGCTCTCCGCATGATTGCTAATCATGATGGCCATGGTCCATGCCAATGTCCTGAACCAAATCAGTATAGCGACTTCAAATATTTCCTGGACACTAAACCACTGATCTTCAAGGAGGCTGAAGAGCCCCTCTAAGCTGATGAGTGGTTGAACACTCTTGAGTAGAAATTCCGTCTGCTTCGCTTGACTGAGGTGTTGAAGACTGAGTATGCATCTCACCAACTGCATGGCCCAGCTAGTATTTGGTGGAGTCATTATCGGACCACTATGCCCGCTGACACCCAAATCACTTGGGATCAGTTCAAGTCTGCTTTTAGGGGAAATTATATTCCTCCTGGTCTCATGGCAATCAAGCACACTGAATTTATGAAGCTAACATAGGGGAGCAAGAGCTTGAATGAATACCTATAGGCTTTCAATAACCTTGCAAGGTATGCTACTGAGTTTTGTTGACACTGATGCCAAGAAGATCGCTAGTTTCAAGTGGGGACTTAGCCCCAAATTGATGAAAACTATGGGAAATTATAAGTGTGCTACCTTTAATGAGTTTGTTAGTGATGCTTTATCTCAAGAAAACAACAATGCTATTTATGCTGCTTCAAAGAATTGCAAGAGAGCCTATGAGGCGGGTGCCTCATAGTCCAAAGCTCCAGTCACATCTAAGGCTCCATTCCATCCTCCGGCATCAGCTATTAAGTTCTGCCCACCGCTGAAGAAGAATCCATGCCAGACTTGATTTTGCAAGGCTTTTATAGTTGCTCTTCCAAAGGGCACTACTAGTCAAGGCAGCTCCAATGTTCCTCCAAGCAACATGCCATGCTAGAACTGCAACAAGCCAGGTCACTAGACAAGGAAGTGTCCTTATCCCAAGGAGAATGACAACCAAGGTGGCCACCAAGGGCAGGTGAACAACACTAATATTGTTGATATTCCTTAGGAGAGGTAGTCACTGCTAGTAGGTTTCTGGTTGATCAACACCCTATAGTTGTACTATTTGATTCAGGTGCTTCACATTCTTTTATGAGCCCTGCATTTGCATCCAAGTTTAATTAGAAAACATACACTGTAGAGGGTGAGGGTTATTATATTAGGGCTGGCAGTGGTACTCTCTGATGAGGACATCAACACCAATGATACATCCACGCAGACATGAGTACCAGTTTCTGGTCCTATTACTCGCGCCCGTGCTCGTCACATTAATCATCAAGTAAGTTCACTCTTGAGTTCCTGTCCATCATATTTAGACCATGGAAACTGCATGCACTCTTGTTTTGGTTAGGAACCAGGGAGAGGACCAAAAGGGACAAGGATTCGCGAAGGCTGAATTCGGACTCTAGGACAGCTCCAACTTGTGATGGTCACCACGATCGCATACAGGACTCGGATTGGGGCGATCAAGTATTTCATGGAATCCTTATGAAGTCTATTTTCATATGGATCTAGAATCAAGTCCATATCTATTTTGAGGCAGGCCACAATGACTGAAATTACTACTGAGAGCTTGTCTGTCCAAAGGTGTTGCATCACCTTAGTTTGGTCCAATGGGCCGTGTATCAAGTTGGGTCCATTAGGGATGCATCCTAGGGTTGGAGAATGACCCCAACACCCCCCTAGTCGTCCTTCCACCTTTCATATACTCCTTAGCCGCCACCAAGAATAGTCGGGTTTTGTTTAGATCAAGTTTAGCTCTCGCTACTTGCTTGTAAGCGCGCGTGCTGGATCAGCCGCCCGTCTTCTTGTCTTCAGAACCCCACCTTAATTGAGATTGAGTTTGAAACTTTCATCTACATCTAGTAATTCAGTACTTGCTATACTTGTTCTTGCTAGTTCTTCAGATTGCTTACTAGGACGAGTGCCCTAGTGGTCGGGTGACTGCGCTCCACAAGATCGTGGCAGCCATTGGAGGTGGTGTATCGGTTGCTAAGGCATAGCTTGGAAGGCTGTAGTCGGGCCAGTGAACATCGTCTCCACCCATCAATCGAGTTATCCTAGACCTCTCATCGAAAAGATCAAAAACAAACCCTAGCGGGTTCATATCAGTTGGTAATCAGAGCAAGGTTTATCGGTGAGAGTCTTCCAATCCTTTCGTTGTTCTAATTTTTCCTATAGTCCAGAAAAGCCAAAAAAATATAGTAGATTAGTTTTACCCATGATCCTATAAACCCTTTGAGCCTTTGCTAGCACTGCTTAGTTAGGGCTTGTTGAGTTGTTGGCTACATCGGTTGTGTCGAGTTGTTGGTCTTAGTTTTGTCCTTTAGAGTTTTGAGTTCTTGTCACATTCTAGTCACAGCCATGTGCTAACATATAAACCTTCTGTTGGCTGAATCCGAATACATCCTTGTGTTCAAGACCGAGTAGGAATCTGAGTTTGAGACCGAATCCCACGTGGTGTTGAGTTCGAGTTGGAATCGATTTTTAGTCTGAATTGACAGCTGACTGCTATTGTGAGTCCGAATCTGAGTACATCTTTGTGCAGTAGTAGTCCTACTTATACTCAAACACTCCACGTCCTGCATATACATTTTGGCTTAGTTTTTACTCTAGAGAGAGAGAGAGAGTATCTTTTTTTACCGAAATACCCCTGTCCTTCAGAAAAAGTTTGTGTGGTGTGTGACTCCTGTGAAGTCTTTTTGTTTATATAATCAGCTTTTGAGGATCCCCAGAAAAAGAAAAAAAAGGAAAAAAGAAAACAAAAGAAAAAAATAGGAAAAAGAGAAAAAAGGGGGCTGTTCATTGTGCTTCTCCATTGTTTCCGGTGGTGTGTTGTGACCTCCTTTGTGCCTAGGCTCGCGTCTCTAGCATGGTCTAGGCTAGGACTAGCACAGTACCACCGTTGAACGATTATTCAGCTTGCTTCTATGACTAACATGGTGCTAGTACTTCCTTGCTTCAGCCCACCTATAGCTCCACATATTTCGACTACAGCTTGACAGGTGTTGTTGTTGCGGCACCAATACACTTCATTCCACGGTTGCAGACTTGTTGGTTGTCGTTTCCCTCCTGTTGAGCAAGGTAAGAATTGGTAAGAGCTTTTGTAATAGGTTGAGAGTGAATGCCTTGCAGTAGCTACATCCTAATAGCTATAGGGCTTTTATTTCTTCACCTATTTTTCTTATTGCCCTTGTCTTTTAAACCATGTCAGGATCAGAGGATGTTAACAAGAGGCCACAATCTCCTCGCACCAAGGGCATCATTCAATATTTTACAAGGCAAGTGCAACAGCATACAGAAGGACTTGATCAAGATTTATAGGTGACCAATGACAAGATTGGGCAACTGGAGGCCACCCAACTTGCCTCCACCACCAAGCTTATAGGATTGGAGGCATCTGTTGCCTGTATGGACAGAAGCCTTGCTGCTCTTCTGAAGCGTTTTGATGACTTCCACACGAAAGACAAAGAGCAGCATAATGAAGACAACAAGGATGAAGAGCGATTCGAAGATAATTATGATGATGATTATAATGCTGATACTGAACATGATGCTCATGACACTCGTGACCGGTGTTGCCTACGCCATAATCGTAGAGGTATGGGTGGTCACCGCCGATGTGAGGGTACCCAATAATAATGATGCTTTCAGTAAGATAAATTTAAGATACCTCCCTTTTGATGGTAAATATGATCCTGATGCATACATTACTTAGGAAATTGCTGTTGATCAAAAGTTTGCATGTCATGAATTTCCTGAGAATACACTGTGTTAGGGCTTCTACTAGTGAGTTTACTAATTTTGCTACTGTTTGGTGGATAGAGTATGGCAAGAAAAATCCTAATAACATACCACGAACTTGGAATGCTTTTGAAACGAATCATGAGGGCTAGATTTGTTCCTTCTTACTATGCACGTGATTTGTTAAATAAATTGCAACAACTGAGACAGGGTGCTAAAAGTGTAGAAGAATATTATCAAGAATTGCAAATGGGTATGTTGCGTTGTAATTTAGATGAGGATGAGGAACCTGCTATGGCAAGATTTTTTGGGTGGGTTAAATCGTGAAATCTGGACATCCTTGATTATAAAGAATACTAATGTAACCCGTTTGTTTCATCTTGCTTGTAAGGCTGAAAGGGAAGTGAAGGGGCGACGTGCTAGTGCCAAGAATAATATTTCTGCAGGGAAAACTAATTCATGGCAGCCCCGCACGACTACTACTCCAACTAACGTGCTCCTATGCCAACATCCAGTGACAAACCTATGCTACTTCCGCAAATTCAGTGGCGAAGACAACCCAGAAGCCTGCTGAGTGCTTCATCCATGGCATCTACAGTAGAACAAGAGACGTTCAGTGTCACGGTGCAAGGGATATGACATGTGATGCATGACTGTCCAAGCAAGCGTGTTTATGGTCATCAAATGATGGTGAGTATTCCTCTGCTAGTGATTTTGATGAGATACACTTGCTTTGCTTGCTACTGACCATGTAGGAAGAGGAACAACCAGAAGTAGATTGGAGCAGAGGATGCAGATCATTATGAGAGCCTCATTGTGCAGTGTGTGCTTAGCGCACAATGAGAAGTAGCGAAAATCAGTGGCATACACTGTTCTAAACAAAGTGTGTCATTAAAGAGCGTTCGTGCCATTTGATAATTGATGGAGGTAGCTGCAACAACTTAGCTAGCACGATATGGTAGAAGCTTGCACTTACAACCAAACCGCACCCATCCATTCACATCGATGCTCAATAATAGTGGTAAGGTTAAGGTATGAGATTGGTACGAATTCATTTGCTATTGGATCATATCATGAAGTGTTGAGTGTGGTTGTGCTATGGAGCTTGTCATATTCTACTAGGTAGACCCATGGCAATTTGATACAGATTGTATGCATCATGGTAGATCAAATATGTATTTCTCATACACCTGATAAGAAAATTGGTTTGCTTCCTATGTCTCTGAAGCTATTGTGCGGATGATGTTGCTAAAGCTAAGAAAACTAAATCTAAGATCGATACATGTCAAATCTGTTAGTGTAACAAGATGAGATAAGATTAAAAGGAATTGCTTGCTTGCTCTACAATCTGATATTAATGAATTGGTTGCTTCCACTTCTGTTGCCTATGCTTTGGTATGCAAGGTGCTTGATTCAGTTACGATCTGGCGCATTCTTTGCCCCCTGCTGTGCTAACATTTTGCAGGAGTTTTCGGATGTTTTCCGGAGATACCAGCGGGGCTGCCACCAATACAAGGGATTGAGCCACCAAATTGATCTATTCCTAGTGCATCTTTGCCACCGTCGCCATACAGGACTAATCCGGAAGAAACGAAGGAAACGCAAGGCCCCAGGCAAGCCATATCGACAAAGGTTATGTGCGTGAGTCCTTAGTCCTGGTGTTGCTATCATTTTAGTGCCTACGAAAGATGGAACAGGTGTGTGTCGCATGGTAGAGCTCTTAATACTGTCACCATTCGATATCGCCCTATCCATGATTGGATGATATGCTTGATGAACTGAGTGGTGCTAATGTGTTTCCAAAGTTGATTTGCGAAGTGGGTACCACCAGATTCATATGAAATTGGGAGATGCGTGGGAAAACTGCTTTCAAACTAATTTGGTTTATATGAGGGTTAGTATGCCTTTTGGGTAACTAAGCACATAGTACTTCATGGGTAATGAACGAGGTTTTGCGTGCTTCATTGGAAAATTTGTTGTCGTACTTTGAGATATATTGATTTACAGCAAACTTATGGATGAACATCTTGATCACTTACATGCTGTTTTAATGCTTTACGAGATGCACATTTATTTGGTAACCTTGAGAGTGCACCTTTGCACCGATCGAGTGCTTTTCTTGGCTATGTTGTGACTCACAGGGAATTGAGGTTGATCAAGCAGGTAGAAGCTATACAAGGATGGCTGTACCAAAGACATCACCACAGTGCGGAGGTTTCCTAGACTGTGGTTTCTATCGCCGATTTGTGAAGGACTTCAGTACCATTGCTTGCACCTTGAATGAGCTTACCAAGAAGGGAGTGCCTTTTAGTGGGCAAAGTACAAGAGACTCCTTCAATATGCTAAAAGATAAGTTGACACATGCACCTCTCCTCCAACCTTCCTGATTTTAATAAGACTTTTGAGCTTGATGTGATGCTAAGCGGAATGGACTGGTGGTGTGTTTTGTTACAAGAGGCAAACCTGTTGCGTATTTAGTGAAAAATTGAGGGGCCTGTTCTAAATTTTCACATATGATAAGGATTGTCTCTTGTTCGCACATTAGAAACATGGCGCATTACTTGGGCCCAAGAGTTTGTTATTCATTCTGATCATGGTCTTTGAGCATATTCGTAGTCAAGGGAAATTGAACCGTGACTGCTAAGTGGGTTGAATTTATTGAATCTTTCCTTATGTATTAAGCATAAGAAAGGGAAGCGAATATATGTTGCTGCTTTGTCTAGGAGATACCTTGCTGAATCAACTTGATTACAAATCTTTGGATTAGAAACAATTAAGGGCCAATATGTAATGATGATGATTTAAAGATGTGTTGCTG